>NC_069695.1:14327500-15577500 GCF_023699985.2 Odocoileus virginianus | reverse complement strand
AAAAAAATGGAATATACAGAAAAGTTTAAAGATACACATGAATACAAGAACATAGTTAGAGACAGAAAAGGAGTCATAAGAGAATGGGCAAAACAGTATTTGAAGGAATCACCAACTGAACTTCTACAGACTAGTGGCAAACAAATAAATTTCAAATATACATTTAAAATAAAATAAAATAAAATTTATAACAGCATCAAAACATCAAACACCTAGTAGTAAATCCAATAAAGCATATCTAAGAGATGAATACTGAAAAGTATATTATTGAGAGAAATACAAGAAAAACCTAGTAAATTGAAGATATACAATGACTATGGACTGGGAAGCTCAATATTGCAGAAAATAATTCTTCCCAATTAATAGGGATTCCAAGTCTAGAGATTCAAGTCAATCCAAACATAAATCAAAATGTGGGTGTGTGAGTCTAAACTGACAAGCTTGTTCTAACTTTATATCCCCATGCAAAAGGTTAAAAATATCTTGAAGAAGTGTAAATCCTACTCCTGGACTTCAACTGAAAGATGGCAAAAATTATTACAATGTTTAATACTTAAGAAATTGTACTTTTGGCAAAACAGTAGCAAAACAAACATAAAGAAGTAGAACAGAATGGTGAATTCAGAAACTGATTCATACCTATAAAGTCATCTAATTTAGGAGAAACTATAACACTATACTACATTCTCAGGTGGCTCTCCTGGTAAAGAACCTGCCTGCCAGTGCAGGTAGATGTAAGAGACAAGGGTTCAGTCCCTGGGTTGGGAAGATCCACTGGAGGAGGGCACAGCAACCCACTCCACCACTCCAGTATTCCTGCCTGGAGAATCTCAGGAACAGAGGAGCCTGGTGGGATATAGTCCATAGGGTCACACCGAGTTGGAAATGACCCAAGTGACTTAGCACTTAGCATGCACATAGTACCCTGGGAAAGAGATGGACTTTTCAATAAATGACTGTTGTGGGGAAAATATCATAAATTAAAAATCAGTTCCAGATGGACTATATATCTAAATATGAGAAGAAAATCAATAATTGGTTTATAGGAAATTGTAGGGGAATATCTTTATGATGAAGTAGGCAAAGAAAAAGCAAGAGAGTTCCAGAAAAATATCTACTTCTGCTTTATTAACTATGCCAAAGCCTTTGACTGTGTGGATCACAATAAACTGTGGAAAATTCTGAAGGAGATTGGAATATCAGACCACCTGACCTGCCTCTTGAGAAACCTGTATGCAGGTCAGGAAGCAACAGTTAGAACTGGACATGGAACAACAGACTGGTTCCAAATAGGAAAAGGAGTACATCAAGGCTATATATTGTCACCCTGCTTATTTAATGTATATGCAGAGTACATTATGAGAAATGCTGGGCTGGATGAAACACAAGCTGGAATCAAGATTGGTGGGAGAAATATCAATAACCTCAGATATGCAGATGACACCACCCTTATGGGAGAAAGTGAAGAAGAACTAAAGAGCCTCTTGATGAAAGTGAAAGAGGAGAGGGAAAAAGTTGGTTTAAAGCTCAACATTCAGGAAACAAAGACCATGGCATCCGGTCCCATCACTTCATGGCAAATAGATGGAGTAACAGTGGAAACAGTGGCAGACTTTACTATTTTGGGCTCCAAAATCACTGCAGATAGTGACTGCAGCCATGAAATAAAAAGACGCTTACTCCTTGGAAGAAAAGTTATGATCAACCTAGACAGCATATTAAAAAGTAGAGACATTACTTTGCTAACAAACGTCCATCCAGTCCAGCCTATGGTTTTTCCAGTAGTCATGTATGGATGTGAGAGTTGGACTGTAAAGAAAGCTGAGTGCCAAAGAATTGATGGTTTTGAACCGTGGTGTTGGAGAAGACTCTTGGGAGTCCCTTGGGCTGCAAGGAGTTCCAACCCGTCCATCCTAAAGGGAATCGGTCCTGAATATTCATTGGAAGGGCTGATGTTGAAGCTGAAACTCCAATACTTTGGCCACCTGATGCGAAGAACTGACTCATTTAAAAAGACCCTGATGCTGGGGAAGATTGAAGGTGGGAGGAGAAGGGGATGACAGAGGATGAGATGCTTGGATGGCATCACCTACTCAATGAACATGAGCTTGAGTAAACTCTGGGAGTTGGTGATGGACAGGGAGGCCTGGTGTGCTGCAGTCCATAGGGTCACAAAGTCAGACACGACTGAAGGACTGAACTGAACTGAACTGAGGCAAAGACAGTTTAAGTAGTGTAGTTGCTCAGTCATGTTCAACTTTTTGCAACTCCATGGACTATAGCCTGCCAGGCTCCTCTGTCCATGGGATTCTCCTGGCAAGAATACTGGAGTGGGTTGCCATTCCCTTCTCCAGTGGATCTTCCTGACCTAGGCACTGAATCCAGGTCTTCTGCATTGCAGGCAGATTCTTTACCATCTGAGCCAGAGAAGCACTGCTATACACAGTACTAAAAGCACTCAAAAACAAGTCTGTGCTGAGCAGAGAGGGATAGATTGGGAGTTTGGGATTGACACTATACACAATGCTATACTGTGCTACGCTTAGTTGCTTAGTCATGTCTGACTCTTTGTGACCCCATGGGCTGTTGTCTGCCAGGCTCCTCTGTCTTTGGGGATTCTCCAGGCAAGAATACTGGAGTGGGTTGCCATGCTCTCCTCCAGGGGCTCTTCCCAATCCAGGGATTGAACCCAGGTCTCCTGCATTGCAGGCAGAATCTTTACCATCTGAGCCACCAGGGGAGCCCACACATTGCTACATTTAAGATGAAATACTAGGACAGGCTTCAAGATGGTGGAGGAATAGAACAGAGAGACCACCTTCTCCACCACAAATACATCAAAAGATCCTCTCCATGTGGAACTATTCCCTCAGAACAACTTCTGAATGCTGGCGGAGGACTCCAGATGTCCCGAAAAGCAAACCAATCTCCTCGAAATGAGGTAGGGCAAGGATAAAGACAAAAAGGGAGACAAAGAATTTCAAGACGGGGGTCCCATCCTGGGGAAAGAGTTGTGAAGGAGGAGAATTTTCCACACAATAGGAAGCCCAGTCACAGATGGGGTCAGGGGGAACTTAGGAACCTCAGAGTGAAGCACAATGAGGCAAAATGAAGAAAATTCACTACAGAGACCATGCTGAATGACAATATACAGCCAAGTGGCTCACCCGCTTGCGTCTGCCTGCAGCAAGTGGGGGCTGGGTGTGGAGGCATGGGCTACATGGGTCAGTCCTCAGGGAAACGACTGAGGTTGAAAGCAGTAAAGACATTCTGAGGGGACTAATGTGACACAGCACAGGCAAGACAGGGACAACCCTGGGAATGCCAGAGAAACAAAAGATCATTCGCACAGGAAGTCTCTAACACTGCCCTCTAACTCCGCGTGCTCATGGAACAAAGGACCCTGCCCTAGCAAATACCAAAGGGGTGCCAGCTGACTGCAGTCTAGAGCCCCAGAGGCAGAGAAGCAGGTGCACCGGAGGTGGAAGGCAAGGAGTCACTACAGTCTCGGCCTCAGATGTCACATCTACCGCCAAGTTGTGAGCAGCCATCAGTCACTGTCCCAGTCTTCCTGGGATCCTGAGTAGCACAGAACAGCCAAGAGTGTCACCACCTGAGGCCAGCTTCTCTGGGGAAGTGCACGACCCGTCTAAGACTGTGCCCTCAAGGCCCAGCCAGGAGCCCAAACAGCTTGCTTCTGCAAAGGGTCCCACAAACTGGGAGGTGCACGCCCATCTGAGACTGTGGCAATTCCCCATGCGGTCCAGCCACAGTGCAGCAGATTAAAATCCTGCAGTTAACTTGAGACTGTACACTTTAGGAGCAACTGTGGACTTTAAGAGCAAATATAAGCTGGAGAAAGGAAAGTTCTGAGTTTAAACTGACTCCACACTGCCCACAACAGGTCTGGAGACCCTCCTAAATATATGGGAGGACCTTCTCAGTAGGCAAATTGACGGGGACAGGAAAACCAAAGAATCAATCACATGACTATTCCTGTCACTACTACCATATATGTACTCACCACCCCCTATAAAATTTTTTTAAAATTATTCTTCTTCTAAATTATTTTTTAGTATTTTATCCTTATTTATTTTATTTTCTCCACCCTCCCTTTATTCCCTCATACTGTCCAAACATGGTTCTTTATTACTTCTTTAATTTTTTTTTTTGTTCATTACTTTTACTTTTCTAAAAAAGCCTTATTTTTAAAAATTCCTTATTTTTTTATTTTTGTGTTCGATATTTTGCTTTCTATATTTTACTTCTGTGAGTGTAATTTTTATTTTAGGTTTTTAGTTTTTGCTTTTTTATTTTTATAATTAATTTTGTATCTTTGAGAATCTAAATTTTAGGATCCATATTCACTTAGGGATTTGATTATTGGCTTGATTGCTCTCTTCTCTTTTGACTCTCACTTTTCTCCTTTTCACCTCTTTCTCCTTCTTCTGTTCTCTATATAACTCTGTGAATCTCTTGGTTGTTCCTGGCAGTGGACAGTGGTTTCACCATTAATCTCGGGGTTTTGTCTTCTGTTCTATGTGGCCTGATAAATCTTGATGCTACTGTGAGATGTCAGGCCTGAACTCAAGAGGCAAGAAACTCAACACCAGGACAGTGAAGCATCAGAGAACTCCCGACCCCATGCAATAGTAATAGACAAGAACCTAGAAGAAAACCTCCATACCTACACTGAGACCAAGCTCCACTTAAGAGCCAAGAAGCTTCAGTGCAAGACACCCCATGCCAGTCAGGAACACAATTCTGCACATTAACAGATAGGCTTCCCAAAGCCATACCTAGCCCATAGACACACGAAAACTCATTACGGACACTGCACTGCCCTCTAGAGAGAAAAGATCCAACTCCATCCGCCAGAACACAGGCACAAGTCACCCTAACCAGAAACCTTCACAAGCCATTGGTCTAACCTCACCAGTAGGGAACAGACTCTACAATTAAGAGGAAATATGTCCCTCCAGCTGGCAGAAAGGAGACCCCAAATATAGTGAACTAAGCAAAAAGAAAAGACAGAGAAATATCCAGCAGGTGAAGGAACATGGCAAAGACTCACCAGACCAAACAAAAGAGGAAGAGATAGGGAGTAAACATGGGAAAGAATTCAGAATGATGATAGTAATGATGATCCAAAATCTTAAAAACAAAATGGAAGCAAAGGTAAATAGACTGGAGGAATGGATTAAGAAGATGCAAGAAATGTTTAGCAAGGACCTAGAAGAATTAAAGAATAAATGATCAACAATGAACCATGCAATACCTGAGATTAAAAATAATCTGGAGCAAACCAAAAGTAGAGTAACGAAGACAGAAGAGTGAATAAGTGAGCTGGAATATAGAATGGTAGAAATAACAAGCAGAGCAGAATAGACAAAAAAGAATAAAAAGAAATCAGGACAGCCTCAGAAACCTCTGGAACAATGTTAAGCACACCAACATTCAGATCATATGTGTCCCAGAAGACAGAAAGAAAGGGCATGAGGAGACATTTGAGATCATAGATGATAAGTTTCCTAAAGTGGGAAAGGAAATAGCCACTCAAGTCCAGGAAGCCCAGAGCGTCCCATACAAGATAAACCCGAGGAGAAACATGCCAAGACACACATTAATCAAACTAACAAAAATTAAACACAAAGAACAAATATTAAAAGCAACATGGGAAAAGCAGCAAATAACATACAAGGGGATCCCCATAAGGCTAAAAGCTAGACTCTGCACGACAGAAGGGAATGGCTGGATATACTTAAAATGATGAAAGAGAAAAACATACAACCAAGATTACCCAGGAAGGATCTCATTTTGGTTTTAATTTGCATTATCCTCATACCTAATGAACATTATCACTTTTTCATATGTTAATTTGTCATTTGGATTTCAATAAGTTCCTCTTCAAATCTTTTGCTCATTTTCCTATTTGCTTTCTTATTAATGCAAAGGAGTTCTTTATGTTGGGCATGAGTCTTTCTTGGATTTATGTATTGCAAATATTGCCTCACTCATTGTAGCTTTCCTTTGAACTTTTACTGGCTTCTTTGTAAAGAGAGTTTCTTAAAACACAATTTATCAGCACATTGTTTTCATGGAATGGCATATTTTAAAATTTATAATTATTTAATTATTTTAATTGAAGGATAATTACTTTACAATATTGTAATGGGTTTTGCCATACAGCAACATGAATTGGCCATAGGCCACTCACTCCTAAACTCCCTTTCCACTCCCTCCCCACCCCATCCCTCCAGATTGTCACAGAACACCAGCTTTCGGTTCCCTGCATCATACATCAAACTCCCACTGTCTTATCTATTTTATATATGGTAATATATGTTTCAAAGTTATTCTCTAAATAACTTAGATCATCCCATCCTCTCCTTCTCCCACTGTGTCCAAAAGTCTGTTCTTAATGTCTGTGTCTCCTTTTCTGCCCCACACATAGGATTGTTAGTACCATCTTTCCAGATTCCATATATATTCATTGTTATACAGTATTTGTATTTCTCTTTCTCACTTACTTCAATCTGTATAATAGGCTCTAGGTTCATCCACCTTATTAGAACTGACTCAAATGCATTCCTTTTTATAGCTGAGTAATATTGCAATGTATATATGTTCCACAATTTCCTTATCCATTCATCTGCTGATGGGCATCTAGGTTGCTTCCATGTCCTAGCTATTGCAAAAAATGCTGCAATGAACATTGGAGTACAGTGTCTTTTTCAATTCTCATTTCCTCAGCATATATACTCAGTAGTGGAATAGCTGGATCATGTTTTATTGCTAGTTTTTAAAGAAATCTCCATACTGTTCTCTATAGTGGTTGTATCAGTTTGCATTCCCACCAACAGTGTAAAAGGGTTCCCTTTTCTCCATAACTTCTCCATCATTTATTGTTTGTAGACTTTCTGATGATGGCCATTCTGGCCGGTGTGACATGATACCTCATTGTGGTTTTGATTTGCATTTCTCTAACATTTCTGAGTGACTGAACTGAACTGAACTGAATAATGAGTGATGTTGAACATCTTTTCTTGTGTTTATTAGCCATCTGTATGTCTTCTTTGGGGAATTGTCTGTCTAGTTCTTTAGCCCATTTTTTGATTGGGTTGTTTGTTTTTCTGGTATTGAGCTGCATCAGCTGCTTGTATATCCTGGAGATTAATTCTTTGTCAATTATTTCATTTGCTACTATTTTCTCCCATTTTCAGGGTTGTCTTTTCACCTTGCTTAAATTTTCCTACATTGTGCAAAACCTTTTAAGTTTAATTAGATCCCATTTGTTTATTTTTGTTTTATTTCCATTACTCTAGGAGATGGGTCATAGAGGGTCTTGCTGTGATTTAGTCAGAGAGTGTTCTGCCTATGTTTTCCTCGAAGAGATTTATACTTTGTGGTCTTATATTTTGGTCTTTAATTCATTTTGATTTTATTTTTATGTATGGTGTTATAAAATGTTCAAATTTCATTCTATTACATGTAGATGACCAGTTTCCCCAGCACCACTTATTGAAGAAACAGTCATTTTTCCATTGTATATTTTTGCCTACTTTATCAAAGATAAGTTGTCCATAGGTATGTTGGTTTATCTCTGGGGTATCTATTTTCTTCCATTGCTCTCTACTTTTGTTTTTGTGCCAGTACAATACTGTCTTGATGATTGTAGATTTGTAGTAGAGTCTGAAGTCTATAGTATAGTCTGAAGTCTAAGTCAGGAAGACCCTGACTTCAGACTAGGAACTTGGAACTTGATTCCTCCAGTTCCATTCTTCTTTCTCAAGATTGCTTTGACTATTCAGGGTCTTTTGTGAGCAAAATATTTGAAGAGGAACTTCTTGAAACCCAAATGACAAATTAACATATGAAAAAGTGATCATGTTCATTAGGTTTTAGGATAATGCAAATTAAAACCAAAGTAATATGCAACAGCACAGAATGGCTAAAATGAATGATGATGCCTGAAATTTTCATACCCTAATGATGGGAATATGAACTATTAACAGTCACTCTGTCTGCTAAAGCTAAATATGTACATCCAGTTCAGGAAAAGAACACTCACTAAATAAATAAATTCTCATTTTTAAATGATTCCCTTTAACACAAGACATTATGACAACTTTGCTGCTTTAGCACATGATCACATAAAAAGATCCATATTTGCAGATGTAAAAATCAAGTTCTGCAACGTAAGCTGAGCAAAAAAGCAGCCTTATTAGGGTTTGTTCCTTTATTTCCCATACTACATACATCCCTGGGGTTCTGTCTTCCAGCTCAAGACATCAGCCACCATTATGATGTGTTATTGATACAAAAGATTTTTCTTAACAGACTTCTCTATGCCAGGAATATATGTTTGCAGTGGAAATATTGTTGCTTTTTAACACTGAACATTGTATACATTTCATTTGGAGTCTATGCATCCCATCAGTGTTTATGTCACAAACAGCTAAAACTGTTCTACTTAATGATACTCTCACAAATATTCATACTAATATTAATCTTTCAACAAAACTATTATACTTTATAAAGTATTAGGGTAGTTATTTTGTGAGTTTATTTTTAAAATAGCATAGATGCCTAAAAAGGATTAAAGACTTCAAGATGTTAGTGATCAGACCTGATCTTACCTTGATACAAATCAACATTAGTGACCAGTGACCATATAAACAATACATGCTCATCTTCAGGGGCTCCCATTATTCTGCTTTATTGCTCTACACCCTCTCCTCACCTCCATGTTCCACCTAAATTCTAAACTATTCTGGATTATACAAATAAATAAATAATATAATCCACAGAAGCCATTGTTTATCAGTAATACCAGTGATATGAATTGAAGCTGCAATTAGCCAATGCTTCTACCAAGAGAGAATTGAACTTTTCCAGAGGTCTAAGTTTGCTTAGGTTATGAAAACTGATATTTATATTTTGAGTCAAAAATGCTTTTGCATGTAAGGCAAATATGGTTTGAGTATTGTCTTCTTTCTGCAACCTTTTAAAAAATCTAAGTAGCCTTTAAAGGAATAACATACTCAGGTCTGAATACCTAATATAGACTTATTATCAGATTGCTTTCCTCTCAAAAGAAGAACAGCCTAAAACCGCAAAACCATGAAAATGATATATGAGGATATGTAAGGAGATACAAAAATTGAAAAGTGGAGGGGTAATTTGGAAACACAAACATTGCCTCCTTCAAAATTATCTCAGAGACAAAAAAAAAAAAAATAGAAAAACACAGATTGCTGTTCTCTGCTTGTGGCTGCCCCTTGAAAATAAGAAGGCTTCCCATGTGGCCTTGGAGTTGACATCAAAACTATAATAAAAAGATACCAAATCCCTTTCTAAGCCAAACACTGACTGTTAGGCCCCAGGAGTTCAGAAAAGATGAGAGAAAGAGACGCTTTCTCTGCCTCCATTGAAACTGGAGTGTATAGCAGCCAAAATCATTTTAACCCATATTTGGCAAGACAATCCGAAGATTGTATCCAATCCTGCAGCTATACTAATCTCAACTTTCAGCACTGTCTGCAAACAGATTTGGGAGTTGCCAACTGCTTGATTCCATTGGCCTGGGAAACATTCTTTAAGCTGAGAGCTACTCTGTTCTTTACTTCAGTATTGTTCTTGGGCTAGTAAGTGGAATAGATAACACTCATAGGACAGGATTTGAGAGGTGACAAAATGGGCAGGTTCTCCCCTCTTTCATTAGAGGGAGTTTTGGAGAAAGTAAATTCTCTACTAAAAGGCAAATACTAAGATGAGTAACAGCTCCTTACCAGCACTTAACGTCTTTCATTGAATTAATCAGCTCTAAATTTTGGGCCAAGTGTACCCAGTGCTAAGTGACATGCCTAGGGTTGATATTACTATAGAAAGGGGAGAGAAAGTGTGAAAGTTGTCTTGAAGAAAGAACAGAAACTCAGTGAAACAAAGCAATTAGCTTAGCACTCCAATCTTGGTACTCCACCCCTGGAGAGAGACAACAATCAGATTAGGGGACAAAAACAACAACAGAAGATCTGTGAGAGGAAAATTGTGAAGAATTCTGAATACTGGCCCTTCAATACAAAAGAGAGGTGCATCCTTGAGATAAGAGAGAACTCATCCCCTCGGAGAAGTCCTGCGCTAGGGGAAAGCTGTCAAGAGAACTGCATCACCAGCTCTAATTCTCAGGACTTTCTCCTTGTAAGTCCAGTCTACTTCTGGCCCTAGCAACCCCAGAAATGCCAGTTCTCAATGGAATTGGGGGCTTCTATTATGCTAATTGGGGATTTGACCTTGACTTTTTTTCCCCATTCTTGTATCTTGCCCAGGTTCTACTTCCAGTGTTTGCCACTTCCTGGTTTTGGTTTTGCTAGCTCCATTCCATGTGAAGCTCTTGCCTCTGTGAGCTCTGATGGAAATGCACCAGAGACCAACTTTGTTTGCCTCACAGTTTTCATGCCTCTACCAATTCTCTGGGGTTGTCTGGGGAGGCTAGTGGGCTAGAGAAGTGTGCTGGTGGTGGCACCACATGTCAAATAAAGAGAAAGTGTTCCATAGTCTTCAGGGTATCTTGCAAGGGCTAAAGAGTACATGTAATGACAAACCTCAATTACATCCACAGCAGCCCTGGACACCAGCAAACCCACCTCAGAAGCCCTTGCCATCACACATCTCAAAGCTTATTAGCATTTTAAGGAAGCCAGGAAGCTTCCATCTCCCAGTTAAAACATGATTTCAACTACAGCTTAAGGGAATGAATGTATGATTACCCTTTACTTACAGGTAAAACAGAAATAAGCATACCAGTTACAAACCCCAGTGCCCCTGAGTGAGGAAGGTCTGATTATCACAGGACGATCCTATTCCTTCAGGAGTAGTTGCGAAGCTCGCCCAACTGCTGCCATCAGCTAGCCCCTACTTAGGGGACCGTTTTATTTGCAGTGAGGGTGCAGGAAATTTTCAGGTTTGGAGGTAGCTTAGTAAGGCAGCAGGGTGGAAGACAATTTCAGTTTTGAATCTCAGGCTAATCCTTTAGATGTTTTGAACTGACAACAAATTTTCCTTTTAATTGAGAGGAAAGGGAGAGAGTTTTCCCGTCAGTTCAGTCGCTCAGTCGTGTCCAGCTCTTTGCAACCCCGTGGACTGCAGCACGCCAGGCTTCCCTGTCCATCACCAACTCCCGGAGCCTACTCAAACTCATGTCCATCGCGTCGGTGATGCCATCCAACCATCTCATCCTCTGTCATCCCCTTCTCCCTCTGCCTTCCATCTTTCCCAGCATGAAGGTTCTTTTCAAATGAGTCAGTTCTTTGCATCAGGTAGTCAAAGTACTGGAGTTTCAGCTTCAGCATCAGTCCTTCCAATGAATATTCAGGACTGATTGCCTTTAGGATAGACTGGTTGGATCTCCTTACAGTCCAAGGGACTCTCAAGAGTCTTCTCTAACACCATAGTTCAAAAGCATCAGTTCTTCAGGGCTCAGCTTTCTTTATAGTCCAACTCTCACATCCACACATGACTACTGGAAAAACCATAGCTTTGACTAGGCGGGCCTTTGTTGGCAAAGTAATGTCTCTGCTTTTTAATAAGCTGTCTAGGTTGGTCATAGCTTTTCTTCCAAGGAGCAAGTGTCTTTTAATTTCATGGCTGCAGTCACCATCTGCAGTGATTCTGGAGCCCAAGAAAATTAAGTCTGTCACTGTTTCCACTGTTTCTCCATCTATTTGCCATGAAGTGCTGGGACTGGATGCCATGATCTTAGTTTTCTGAATGTTGAATTTTAAGCCAACTTTTTCACTCTCCTTTTACACTTTCATCAAAAGGCTCTTTAGTTCTTTGCTTTCTGCCATAAGGGTGGTGTCATCTGTTTTCCCATGGAGAGTGCCAGACAGTGGAGAAAGAAAATATTTGAGCTTCATGCCAGGTAAGAGGGAGCAGGAACTGTCCATTGCTGAGTCTGAATATCTACCGCTCTGTGTGCACATACCTGCAGTCATGCCACCGAACAGCACTCAGGAGCAGCAGCTGATGCTATTTCCACGAGACTTCAGGAAGAAACCAGATCCTCATCTATTTATTGGTCTGAAGTTTGAAAAATAAATTTCCTAATTATTTCAGCATTAGTAAGGTTAGAAATCCTCATATAAAATATTTTCTGTAAAACAGATAAAGTGTTGAAACAGCTGTGTTAACAAAACAAAGATGTGTTTTACTAACTAACCTTAAGTCCAGTCATAAATGTAACTGTCTCTACTCTTTGCTTATCCACCTTCTATCTAGGAAGGGTGCTGAGTCACCCCAAGTTCTGCAGTCCACCAATCCAAAGCAGAGTTTGGAGGACACTGCCACTGAATACGGGGGACCCAAACCCTGCAGAACTTCAACCACCAATATTACTGACCCAGAATGTGAACTTCCTGTGGTCTCCTCTGGCTGTGAGCAGGCTGTACTTGAAAGCTCCAGTTCCCTAGAAAAGGAAGTAACACATTATTTGCCCTGTAGAGAGTTTCTCTTTGGTTTTAAAGCATCTTAAATTGCCCTATAAGTTGCCACTTTCATAACCCATGGCATCCCTTTGATTTCTGCAATTCCAGTCACTCTGTTAAAGCATATTTCTCCAAATGGCTTGTCTGAAGAACATCCACTTGCCTATCACTTGACTTCCTCATCTAGTGTTCTAAATTTATATCCAGATTGAGGGCTGTACTCAATATGTCAGCAAATTTGGAAGACTCAACCATGGCCGTAAGACTGGGAAAGGTCAGTTTTCATTCCAATCTCAAAGAAAGGTGATGCCAAAGAATGTTCAAACTACTGTACAATTGCACTCATTTCACATGCTAGTAAGGTAATGCTCAAAATCCTTCAAGTAAGGCTTCAACAGTATGTGAACCAAGAACTTTCAGATGTACAAGCTGGATTTAGAAAAGTCAAAGGAACCGGAGATCAAATTGTCAACATCTGTTGAATCATAGAAAAAGCAAGGAAATTCCCAAAAAAACATCTTCTTCACTGACTCTGCGAAAGGCTTTGACTTTGTGGATCACAACAAACTGTGGAGAATTCCTAAAGAGATGTGAATACCAGACCATCTTACCTGTCTCCTGAGAAACCTGTATACAGGTCAAGAAGCAATGGTTAGAAACAGGCATGAAAAAATTAACTTATTCAAAATTGGGAAAGGAGTACATCAAGACTGTATGTTGTCACCCTGCTTATTTAACTTATATTCAGACTACATCATGCAAAATGCCATGCTGAATGAATCACAAGCTGGAATCAAGTTTGCCAGGAGAAATGACAACAACCTCAGATATGCAAATGATACCACTCTAATGGCAGAAAGCAAAGAGGAACTAAAGAGCCTCTTGATGAGGGTGAAAGAGGAGAGTTAAAAAGCTGATTTAAAACTCAATATTAAGAAAATGAAGATCATGGCATCTGGCTCCATGACTTCAATGCAAATAGATGAGGGATAAAGTGGAAACAGTGACAGATTTTATTTTCTTGGGCTCCAAAATCCATGACTACAGCCATGAAACTAAAAGGCACTTTCTCCTTGGAAGGAAAGCTATGATAAATCTAGATAGTATATTAAAAATCAGGGACATCATTTTGCTAATAAATGTCCAATAGTCAAAGCTATGGTTTTTCCAGTAGTCATGTATGGATGTGAGAGCTGGACCATAAAGAAGGCTGAGTACCAAAAAAAAAAAAAAAAAAAGTTTTTGAATTGTGGTGCTGGGGAAGACTCTTGGGAGTTCCTTGGACAGCAAGGAGATCAAATCAGTCAATCCTAAAGGAAATAAACTCTGAGTATTCGTTAGAAGGACTGATGCTGAAGCTGAATTTCCAATACTTTGGCCACCTGATGCAAAGAGCTGACTCATTGGAAAAGGCCCTGATGCTGGGAAATATAGAAGGTAGGAGAAGGGGGTGACAGAGGATGAAATGGTTGAATGGCATCACCGACTCAACGGACATGAGTTTGAGCAAACTCTAGGAGACAGTGAAGGTCAGCAAAGTCTGGTGTGCTATAGTCCATGGGGTTGCATAGAGTAGGACTTGACTTAAGGACTGAACAACAAAACAAGGATCACTGACAGCCATCTGGACTCAGAAAATTTTACAGTTGTCCTTAAAGTCCATGTATCTCAATCTAAACTCTTCATAAACTGAAGGATGCTTTCAATTTCTTATTGTTGCAAAACAGTAGCTCTATACATCCAACCTTTCTCTAGTACTCACTGAGAGAAATTTCTCATATCTAGATACTAAGTATTATGGGAAGAGTTATCTCAGGTATATGTGGAGAATTGTTTCTTCTCAATGTTCTTTGTTCTATGAAGTTCTACAATGTTCTTTGTACTATGAAGGTCTATGAAGCTGGTATGCATTGGAAAGGTTGGTGGAGGGAAGTGATATAGGGTTGTTACTGATCAGAGTTTAGTCTGGGAAGCAGTATTATCACAAGGGTCATGGAATAAGAAATTTATTATAGGAATTAGACCTTATATGATTGAGGGAGTCACTTGGGAAGTGAAAGTCTAGAGCAGTAGGATCAGAGAAAAGCCACTAGCTATTCATGGTGTGACTGAATCAATTAGAGCTTGCAGGAATATCTGGAAGCTAGGAGCACCTAGCTGCTGTAGTTCAACTGTGTGGAGGGCTATAGAAGTCTGTAGAAGTTTTTTGGTTCTATCCATTTACCAGCAAATGGTCAGATAGCAGTCTGTGGGTTCTGTTGGTCATCAAGGCTGCCAGTTGAAAAGATCAGTAACAAATTGGAACCCACCTACACCTTTATGTCTCTCTCTCACCACATCTCATTGATAAGGATCTTCAAAGCATATGACTTCTATTTCACATCTGCCTTCCAAATCTCATGCAACTTCACTTTTGTATAACCCAACTCAGAAAAGTATCAGGCATTTCCACAAGATTCCGGGAAATATAATTTCCAATATCACATAATTGGCAATAGACATCCAGAATACTTAGCTGTCCCACCATGCCCTCCCCTATATCTCCACGGCCCACCCATATCAAAACACTCCATTTTCCTCTTGTGACTGATGTCATTTAAACTTGATTTCACCTAAGTAAAATAAACATTAAGAGTTAAAGAATGTTTTATGAAAATCGTTTTCACCTGTGAGGTTCTTCTCTTGACAGTCTGGTTTCAGATATCTATGGAATATGCCCATAAAATATCCTATGAGAAATACCTATGCAATATGTCACCCAGCATATCTTCAGCTGGTCTAATTCCCATCCTCTACTGACACTTAAATATCATGAATTTTTTCCTCCTGGATTTCCTTAGTGAACCAAAAGAGAGGTTCTATAGAGGACTTTAGACTGATTTCAGGTTTTAAAGTGAGAGACAGAGTGAATTAATTATCGTCCCTAACAATGATTATAAATGCCAAGACTGGAATTCAGAAGCCAGTTATGGCAAATGGAAATAAACTGAATTTTCTTACTATAAACTTCTAGCAGGCTCCATCCCTTTTCACCTTGACTTGCTCTAAAATGCAATTCCTCTCCAAGGTTGCCCTCCCTTCTTCATATCTGGATTATATTTCAGTTTTCATTGCTTTTATACCTCATTGCATTTCCTTTTCTCCAAACCCTTCATTTATTTCTTCCCCATTTTCTTAAATATATTGTGAATGGAAATGCCCTTGAAAAGTTCATTGTGAAGTATAGACACAGTGATTCTCAGTGTGATTAGTGAATTGCCTGTACAGAAATGCCGAGGGTTTTGTAAATAGATTCTAGGCCCTACTTCAAACCCACTAAGTCAGAATCTATGGTGATGGGCCCATGAATCTGAATCTTTAGCAAGTGTTCTAAATAATTCCTATGCAAACCTAATATTTTAAAGTACTGCACTAAAGGCTTCAAGGAAACATTTTGTTGTTGTTATTAATAGGTGGCCCAGATACATAATCCTTATTCCACAAAAATATCATTTATCTTCCTTTTATTAAAATATCTTCTAATTATGTTATTCAATATGTTTTGTTTCTGTTGAAAATTCTTCAGCATCCAAAAGGAGGCCTAGCTCCCAAAAATCAGAGTCAGTTAGAACTGCCTGTTATAGGAAAGAAGTTGTTAGGCAATAATGCTGGTGTGGGGATAGCAAGGAAATGCTCACTGATAGTCTTCACTGAAGGAAAATCTGAGTTTTACTCTCTTACCATTTCCCTTGTAATATATCCTTGGAGATCTTTATTACTTTCTGTTCTTTTTCAGTTGTTCAAGCTTCTTGAGTACATTAGTCTGTTTATTTTTTTAATATGTTCCAAAATATTTTTATTTTTTATTTTTATTTATTTTTTTATTAGTTGGAGGCTAATTACTTTACAATATTGTAGTGGTTTTTGCCATACAGTGACATGAATAGAATGCCATCAAAATGTCAGAGGCTGGATGCTTAAACAACAGAAATTTCTTTCTCACAGTCTAGAGGCTGCAAATCATAGATCAAGTTCTGGCAGGGTTCAGTTTTTTTTAATGAAGCCACTTTTCCTGGCTTTTAGACAGCGACCTTCTCACAGAATCCTCACATGGCATTTCCTCTTGGTGCACAGAGAGATGGAGCTCTGGTGTTTCTTCTGAGAAGGACACAAATTCTATCAGATTATAACCCCACCTTATGACCTCATTTAACCTGAGTTACTTCTATCAAGGCACACAACTCCAAATACAGTCAAATTAGGGGATTAAGGCTTCAACAAATAAATTTAGGGGCCGCACAAACAGTCTATAAAAGTGTTAGTGCTGGGACTTCAGACCAGGTGTGTGGCTCTCAGACTCAAAGGGTCAAAGGTTATCTTCAGAGGATCTTTTGGCACAAGCAAAACAATGGGTGAGTTGAATAATACATTTAGAATCTCCTTGTGAGAATACTGGTTAATAATCTGTCCATCAAGACTTCATCTCATCATTAAATGCTCTTAAAATGATTCACCTGCTATCAGACATCTCGCTACCTTATTATCCTGAAGGAGAAATTATTTCGCCATTATGTTTGAAGATACAACTGGTAAATGACAGTTCTCTATCCTTTGTTCTTGGCCTTGCCCTGTCTCTTGAGCTGACAAGAATACCCACTGCAGGGTTTTACAACCTATTGATATTTGGGAGTGTCTAATTTTTGGTTATGAGGGGCTATCCTTTGCTTTGTAGGATATCTAGCAGGATCTCTGACCTCTACCCACTAGATGCAGGTAGCACTGTCCCGGGTGTTGCTAAAAAAAAAAACATCTGCAGACATTGACAAATGCTGCATTGAGGACAAAACTCCATGGCTGAGAACTACTTAACCTACACATCAGCGTCTCCATTTTATTCCCCTTTCTAGAGATTGAGTACCTATTCAACTTAAATTGAACCTAACATAGCCTAATACCCACTCTGTTTTTAGCATTGTTAGTCCTCTACAGAAAATATAAATTTGTGCTAGTCTTCTCCTTCTAATACCACAAAGTGCAACCTGGGACTCTCTGGAGCCTCAGAGGGAAGGCACTCAGAGAACTCTACGACCAAGCATGCAGCAATGCTATGTACTCAGAGGAATGATTTGCCTTTGAATATTTTTGTTTACAAAATGAAAGGCATCTGATTAGGATTTGTTAAGTTCCCTTGCAGCACTAATATTCTATGAAATATTCCAATTGCTGTGAAAAACATCAGCAGACATTAAAAACAATTATACTTCTGATTCATAGTCTGAATAATTTAGCCAAATCTGAGAGTCAAGTTTCTAGGATGTAAGAGCAATAAAAGGTATAGTTTCTGCTCTTTTTTAAATTTTCATTGGAGTATCACTGATTTACAATGTTGTGTTAGTTTCTGTTGTACAGCAAAGTGAATCAATTACACATATATCAACTTTGTTTTTAGATTATTTCCCCATATAGGTCATTTCAGAGTGTTGAGTAGAACTCCCTGCTCTATATAGTAGGTTTTTATTAATCTATTTTATATATCAGTTCAGTTCAGTGACTCAGTTGTGTCTGACTCTCTGCAACCCCATGGACTACAGCATGCCAGGCTTCCCTGTCCATCACCAACTCCCAGTGCGTGCTCAAACTTATGTCCAAGTTGGTGATGCCATCCAACCGTCTTATCCTCTGTCATCTCCTTCACCTGCTGCCTTCAATCTTTCCCAGCATCAGGGTATTTGCCAATGAGTTGGCTCTCTGCATCAGGAGGCTGAAGTACTGGAATTTCAGCTTCAGCATCACTCCTTCCAATGAATATTCAGGACTGATTTCCTTTAGGATGGACTGGTTTCATTTCCTTGCTCTCCAAGGGACTCTCAAGAGTCTTCTCCAACATCACAGTTCAAAAGCATCAATTCTTCAGCACTCAGCCTTTTTTATTGTCTGGCTCTCATATCCAAACATGACTATTGGAAAAACCATAGCTTTGAATATATGGACCTTTGTTGGCAAAGTGATGTCTCTACTTTTTAATATGCTGTCTAGTTTTGTCATAGCTTTTCTTCCAAGGATCAAGCTTCTTTTAACTTCATGGTTGCAGACACTGTCCACAATGATTTTGAGGCCCAAGAAAATAAAATTTGTTACCGATTCCATTATTTCCCTATCTATTTGTCATGAAGTGATGGGACCAGTTTCCATGATCTTAGTTTTTTGAATATTGAGTTTTAGGCCTCCTCTTTCACCTTCATCAAGAGGCTCTTAAGTTCCTCTTTGCTTTCTGTCATAAGGGTCAAGTCGTCTGCATATCCAAGGTTATTGATATTTCTCCCAGAAATCTTGATTCCAGTTTGTGATTCATCCAGCCCACCATGTGCTAAATAAGTAGGGTGACAGTATTCAACCTTGATGCACTCCTTTCCTGATAGTGAACTAGTTTGTTGTTCCATATCCAATTCCAACTGTTGCTTCTTGACCTGCATGCAGATTTCTCAGAAGACAGTAAGGTCATCTGGTATTCACTCTAAAAAATTTCGACAGTTTGTTATGATCTACACAGTCAAAGGCTTTAGCATAGTCAATGAAGCAGAAATAGATTTTTTTTGGAATTCTCTTGCTTTTTCTATGATCCAACAGATGTTGGCAATTTGATCTCTGGTTCCTCTGCCTTTTTAAAATCCAGCTTGTACATCTGGAAGTTCTTGGTTCACATACTGTTCACATGCCTAGCTTGAAGGATTTTGAGCATCACCTTGCTAGCAAGTGATATGAGTGCAGTTGTGCAGTAGTTTGACCATTCTTTGGCATTGCCCTTGTTTGGGATTGGAATAAAAACTGACCTTTCCCAGTTCTGTGGCTATTGCTGAATTTTCCAAATTTGCTGGCATATTAAGTGAACCACTTTAATAGCATTATCTTTTAGGATTTGAAATAGCTCAGCTGGAATTCCATCACCTCCACTAGCTTTGTTGGTAGTGATGTTAGTGGAGGTGATGGAATTTCAGCTGAGTTATTTCAAATCCTAAAAGATAATGCTTGACTTTGCACTCCAGGATGTCTGACTCTAGGTGAGTGATAACACCATCGTGGTTATCTGGGTAATTAAGTTCTTTTTTGTATAGTTCTTCTGTGTATTCTTGCTTCCTCTTGATATCTTCTGCTTCTGTTGGGTCCATACTGTTACTGTCCTTTATTGAGCCCATCTTTGCATGAAATATTCCTTTGGTATCTCTAATTTTCTTGAGGAGATCTCTAGTCTTTCCCATTCTACTGTCTTCTTCTATTTCTTTGCATTGCTCTCTTATGAAGTCTTTCTTATTCCTTGCTTTTCGTTGGAAGTCTGAATTTCAGTGGCTGTATCTTTCCTTTTCTCATTTGCATTTCGCTTCTTTTCTCGGCTGTTTGTAAGTCCTCCTCAGACAACTATCTTGCCTTTTTGCATTTCTTTTTCTTGGCAATGGTTTTGATCACCACCTCCTGTACAATGTTATGAACCTCAGTCCATAGCTCTTCAGGCACTCTGTCTATCACATCTAATCCCTTGAATCTATTGGTCACTTCCACTGTGTAATCGTAAGGAATTTGATTGTGGTCATACCTGAATGGTCTGGTGACTTTCCCCGTTTTCTTCAATTTAAGTCTGAATTTGGCAATAAGGAGCTCATGATGTGAGCCACAGTCAGCTCCTGGTCTTGTTTTTGCTAACTGTATAGAGCTTCTCCATCTTCAGCTGCAAAGAATAAAATCAATCTGACTTCAGTATTGACCATCTGGTGATGTCCATGTGTAGAGTCTTCTCTTGTGTTGTTGGAAGAAGGTGTTTGCTATGACCAGTGTGTCCTCCTGGCAAAACTCAGTTAGCCTTTGCCCTGCTTCATTTTGTACTTCAAGGCCAAACTTGCTTGTTTCTCCAGGTATCTCTTGACTTACTTTCACATTACTGTCACCTATGATGAAAAGGACAGTCACTATACCCATTTAACTTTCTCATCTTTTTTCACAGCCATAACTTCACACATAACTCAACAATGAAAGAATCTTGGGTTCAGTTATTTGCATTCAGCAAAATGTCATTAAACTATAACAATCTCCCTCTTTCTTTATGATCTACTTTCTTTTGTGGCTTTCTTATGATCATAAAGAAAGAGGGAGATTGTTATAGTTTAATGACCAGTGCACAGTAGTCATGCCATATCCCAGAGGTTGCTCAAGAAATGCTATTAATATATTGACACCTCATAATTGTCTAGTCCTTTTTTTCTGCAAAGCACTCTCCAACCTGTTCTATCATAGAAACTGAGAAAGACAGGGCAGGGCTGATCACTGTGGACAGTTGAGTCAACCAACACATTAAGAGTTTAAGTGACATCATCAAGTTCCTATTCATATGGGAATGGGGGATGGTTAAAATACTCAACTCTGCACTCATAGCATATTAGCAATCATAAGCCCTCAGCAATATTTGCTGAATTAATGCATAAATTGACAAAATAACAAAGAAATACAAATGTGTGTTGAACTATCAGCCCAGTGCTCTTTGCATTTGTCACACTGACACCATATTCTGCATAAAGACAGAATTCTGATAGTAGGGGATTTTTTTTCAGCATGAGTCATCTGTTCTCCTTTCTTGTCCCAATAGTAAACATTTCTTTGCTCCAAACTCCCCTCCCCCTCCAAAAAAGAACAAAGTTCTAATGTGGTAAAATACTGCCTTAAGGAAAGAGTACCAGGGTGAGGTGAATCCCGCTCCTACTTCTCCAATAATCTTCTGAGTTGGGTAGGAAAAGGTGCCAACAACAAGCTCTATTCCTGTGAGATTGATGCCCTATATCTACAATCCTTATGAGAAGAACAAATGGATTAGAAACTGATCATTTTTATCAAAGGTATTTTTTGAGAGCCAATTATGATAACACATGCATTTGAAACTGCTTTCCCTTCTATTAGTTCATTTAATCATTCAAATAATACTATGGAGAATGTACCACTATTATCCCACATTTTTTAGATAAGGAAAATGAGCTAAAAGGAGGTTAGGTAACTTTGTCAGAGTTATATAGCTCATAAACAGATATAGCTTGTAAACAAAACCTACCAATCAATAAAAAATTCAAAATGTGTATTCTTTCTACTATATTGTATTGTCTTCTAAAAATAGGAGACTCATTTCCAGAGAAATACCAAATTCTCCATCACTTCTTCTATACCTCCTTGACCCCATGTGCTACCACAGAGTCTTCCCCAGCTTCCTGACCAGGGCCTCAACCAAGTAAGCAACTGGTAATATGCAGAGTACAAACTATTCATTTCCAAAGCAAGTGTATGAGATTTAGAGCTCATCTGGTAAGATCTTTTCTCCTTATAAGGCATTTTAAATGACAATGTCTTCAAGTGTTACCTTCCAAAATTCTGTTGTCTGCCCCAAATGGAAAATAAGTGACTGATGGAGGAGTTTAGGGAATAGAGCAAGGGGAACAATTCACATCCATAGGGGAAAGATTGAGGAATGGCAGGCTCCTATTTGAAATTACCAACCCAAAGTGATGAATTTTCCAGAAGCTTTCAACAAGAATTTGTTCATTCATTCTTTCCTGCAAGTATGAATGGTTAACTCTTCACTCTTGGGCTTGCAAGATGTTACAATATGATGATGAGTGAGAAGGAATGATTTCTAAGACTATTTGCTGAATGTCTTCCTGCTTTCATAAATTCATCTATTTCATATGGATTTTTATTTAAGTGAGACAAGGTGAGTCTCACTCTTTCAACTGCAAGTCAGAAGCAATGGAACAATATAAATATATCCTTGATCTAGAGTGGTTACTAAATTTTCATTTTTGCCAATATTTTTTGGTTAATTTGTTTGAGTTTTGTCCTATTCTGCTGTTTTGTTTTCTAAAGGAGAGCTTGCTGATCAGGCAGGTCTTTTCATTTGTAATTCAAAGACACTCCAACTGGTGTTTTTTTTTCTCAGTTTTATTTATTCACTTTACAATATTGTATTGGTTTTGCCATACATGGACATGAATCTGCCATGGGTGTACATGTGTTCCCCATCCTGAACCCTGCTCCCACCTCCCTCCCCATCCCATCCCTCTAGGTCATCCCAGTGCACCAGCCCCGAGCACCCTGTGTCAAACCTGGACTGGTGATTCATTTCACATGTGATAATTTACATGAGAAACTCCAACTGTTATAGATCAGGTTAAAGATGTTAGGCCCTTTCTTCCATCCCTCCCTCAAGTTTACTGTCCCTTTAAGTTACAGAGAAAATTATTTGGAAAGGGAAGAAAAAATTCAGTTTTGAGAATTGTCATTAGAAAAGAGATTGAAGATTGGCTATTGGTATTTCTTCCACTAACCCATGGAAATGACTGGAAGTAAATAAGACTTACCACAGAAAGCTGTGACTATGCAGAGGTTAAAACATTTGAGCCCTTAAACCAGTACCAGCAGAAAATAGATAACAAATGGTAGACAACTTTCAAGGAGGACAAACTTGCCAACACCAACTTCCAATGTATGTGGTCATAGGGAAAATGTTCAAAGATAGGCCACCAAAAACAGTGCACAAAGGAATTTCTCCCAGAGATATAATATAATCAAGGTCTCATCCAGAACGTTGTCATCCCCTTTCATAAAGAACTTTTATGAGGGCCACCCAGCAGGATTTTATAATTATTAAGGAACTTTGCAGATGAGTTTTTATAACTGTTATCCTGACCCTAGTTTACAGTGTACACTGAGGGTGCAAAGGTGAGTGGGGAGTTATGGGGTGGGGATGGGAAGGTAGAAAACTTGTCTTTAGAGTTCATAGGTCACCAGACCATAGGGAGTCAGAAAGGGACCTCATAGATGGGACATGCATCACTCTGAGTGCCTGTACAGTTAGCTGGATGTATTGAATAGATTATACTCTTTGCAACGAAAGAGTATGCTTTGAGAAGAGGTGCTTTGGAGAAGCACAGGCAGCAAAATCAAGACTGGGAGCTGACTGTGTCTCATATCATGAACTTCTTATTGCCAAATTCAGACTTAAATTGAAGAAAGTAGGGAAAACCACTAGATCATTCAGGTATGACCTAAATCAAATCCCTTACAATTATACAGTGGAAGTGGGAAATAGATTTAAGGGACTAGATCTGATAGACAGAGTGCCTGATGAACGGTGGATGGAGGTTTGTGACATTGTACAGGAGACAGGGATCAAGACCATCACTAAGAAAAAGAAATGCAAGAAGGCAAAATGGCTGTCTGAGGAGGCCTTACAAATAGCTCTGAAAAGAAGAGAAGTGAAAAACAAGGGAGAAAATGAAAGATATACCCATTTGAATGCAGTGTTCCAAAGAAGAACAAGGAGAGATAAGAAAGGCTTCTTCAGTGATCAGTGCAAAGAAATAGAAGAAAACAATAGAATGGGAAAGACTAGAGATGTCTTCAAGAAAAGTAGAGATTCCAAGGGA
Organism: Odocoileus virginianus; assembly: GCF_023699985.2. Taxonomy (NCBI): domain Eukaryota; kingdom Metazoa; phylum Chordata; class Mammalia; order Artiodactyla; family Cervidae; genus Odocoileus; species Odocoileus virginianus. The sequence goes on along the minus strand of NC_069695.1, from coordinate 15,553,580 downwards.
CCATTTCATGCAAAGATGGGCTCAATAAAGGACAGAAATTGTATGGACCTAACAGAAGCAGAAGATACTAAGAAGAGATGGCAAGAATACACAGAAGAACTGACCAAAAAAGATCTTCACAACCCAGATGATCATGATGGTGTGATCACTCACCTAGAGCTAGACATCCTAGAATGTGAAGTCAAGTGGGCCTTAGGAAGCATCACTATGAACAAAGCTAGTGGATGTGATGGAATTCCAGTTGAGCTATTTCAAATCCTAAAAGATGATGCTGTGAAAGTACTACACTCAATATGCCAGCAAATTTGGAAGACTTAACAGTGGCCGAGGACTGGAAAAGGTCAGTTTTCAATCCAATCCCAAAGAAGGGCAATGCCAAAGAATGTTCAAACTACTGCACAATTGCACTCATTTTTCATGCTAGCAAAGTAATGCTCAAAATTCTCCAAGCCAGGCTTCAACAACATGTGAACCATGAACTTCCAGATGTTCAAGCTGGATTTAGAAAAGGCAGAGGCACCAGAGATCAAATTGCCAACATCTGTTGGATCATCAAAATAGCGAGAGTTCCAGAAAAACACATATTTCTGCTTTATAGACTATGCCAAACCTTTTGACTGTGTGGATCACAATAAACTGTGGAAAATTCTGAAAGAGATGGGAATACCAGACCACCTGACCTGCGTCTCGAAAAATCTGTATGCAGGTCAAGAAGCAACAGTTAGAACTCGACATGGAACAACAGACTGGTTCCAAATTGGAAAAGGAGTACGTCAAGGCTATATATTGTCACCCTGTTTTTTTAACTTACATGCAGAGTACATCATGAGAAATGCTGAGCTGGATGAAGCACAAGCTGGAATCAAGAATGCCAGGAGAAATATCAATAACCTCATATATGCAGATGACACCCCCCTTATGGCTGAAAATGAAGAAGAACTAAAGAGCCTCTTGATGAACGTGAAAGAGGAGAGTGAAAAATTGGCTTAAAACTCAACATTCAGAAAACTAAGATCATGGCATTCGGTCCCATCAATTCATGGCAAATAGATGGAGAAACAGTAGCAGACTTTTTTGGGGGGTGCTCCAAAATCACTGCAGATGGTGGCTGCAGCCATGAAATGAAAAGACACTTACTCCTTGGAAGGAAAGTTATGACCAACCTAGATAGCATATTAAAAAGCAGAGACATTACTTTGCCAACAAAGGTCCATCTAGTCAAGGCTATGGTTTTTCCGGTAGTCATGTATGCATGTGACAGCTGGACTATAAAGAAAGCTGAGCATGGAAGAATTGATGCTTTTGAACTATGGTGTTGGAGAAGACTTTTGAAGACTTTTGAGATCTCTGCAAGGAGAGCCAACCAGTCCATTCTAAAGGAAATCAGTCCTGAGTGTTCATTGGAAGGACTGGTGTTGAAGCTGAAACTCCAATACTTTGGCCACCTGATGTGAAGAACTGACTCGTTTGAAAAGGCCCTGATGCTGGGAAAGATGGAAGGCGGGAGGAGAAGGGGATGACAGAGGATGAAATAGTTGAATGGCATCACTGACTCAATGGACATGAGATTGGGTAAACTCTGGGAGTTGGTGATGGACAGGGAGGCCTGGCGTGCTGCAGTCCACGGGGTCGCAATGAGTCAGACATGACTGAACAACTGAACTGAATTGAATAGATGAGTCTTTGGTTTCTCTTCCATGGGGCAAGTGATCTATGGAGGTGTGAAGGGATATTTGATGCCCAGAGGAGTGGGATGCTTGAAAGACTGCTAGTATTGTATATGTCTGTTTCTTTCTGTGCACTCAGTAAGACCACATATTCTAGCCACTCTTGAAATCACACAGGCCCAGGTTTTGGGCTCTGGTTAATAGAACAGAGCACCATGGCCTGACTGGGCCTATCTTGTGTCTCTTTTCCCCATCCACCAGCTAGAAGTGATTGACTCTAAAGTAAAAGGGTGACAAAAACACTAGGTGATAGTAGTCTGGGTTCTGAAAGCATCACATGGAAGACAGCCTACCAAACATTATGGTGAGAAATTGTTAACTTACATTGTGTTACACCATGTTAAGATTTTAGGATGTTATTGCTTTGAAAGTTTGTGTCACCTAATGATATACAGCTATATTTTTAATCTGGAGGAAGGGTTTGAATCATGTTCCTCCCTGTATTTCCTGTAGCTCATAACACAGCTCCTAAGAAACTTCTACCTAGAGTAGGCAATGAAAAACAGTTTTCAATTAATATACAAGCAAGTGTATGAAGACAACTATATTGGTATATAGAAATATGAAATCAAATCAAATAAAATAGTGAATATTCCTTAGTTGTTTCATCTGGTAAAGAAAGATAATACCTACTATACAAGGATGGGAATGAAATTACGTTAATATAATCAACGGAAAGTAGCACAATGCTTAGAACAAAATGAGCACTTAACAAATAACAGGCTAAATTTTATTATTAGCTGTGAACTCTACATAGAGTGGTTTCTTGGTTACAACAAACCACATGTCTGAGAACAGAGAGGAAGTCGTTTTCTTGAAATTAAAATCTGTATCCAATCACATTGTGTATCTCAAAGTCTCAAACACCATCTTACACAGAGAGTTGTAGGTTAGACTGAATTACATTATGTGGGAAAGGAAGGGAAGATGGAAAGTTATCTGAACTGTATCAAGGAGAAGCACAAAAGTAAGAATGTAGATAATGTTAATAATTCTATTATGGATTTTTTATTTCTGTGAAATACAGTGTTTGTGGTTTTGAATTAACATTGAGAAAATGTTTATTCTTGTATATGTATAAATTCATATTTTATGGTTAGTTGTCAAAAACAGCATAGGATTGCAAATGGTCAATATATTGCTAAAATGGAATCTCTTTAAGAGCTAGGATATAACAAAAATTTATTGAATAACTTTCATACAAACCTCAAATTATTTGATGATAAACATATATAGCAATCCATTGATCATTTCCTACTTGGTAGTATTAGGAAAACATCTGAATGCCATAAGTTCCTGAGAGACTTCCTTACAGGCATTTAGGTATAGTTGAATATAGAAACAATCATTTTTTTTTCTAATGTTTTAAGATGATTCATGTTAAAAACAGAATTCAGTTATGAGAGGTAGGGAAATAAACAAATTTTACTAGAATTCTGTCAAAAATTCAGTTCCATTACCTCAAACTTAAACTACAGTATAATAATATAGCAGAAAATGAATTTTGACATCAATGTTGTTTGTGCTTAAGTAAGCATTTATTACCCATGGAATGGGATGTGATATAATGGAATAGATCCAGAGAAAATTGCATTTCACCAAGTGGGATTAAGTGCTACTGATTTAAACAGAAATGTCAACCCTACATCTCCCTTGTTTAAGGCACCCCAGGGACTTCCAATCCAAATCTCATTTTCTTCTCTTGGGTAAATGAATGACCTGGATGTCTCTGGGTGCTAGGAATAGGTGACCCAGGTATATTTCCAAACACTCCATATTCTTTGGAGAAAAGATATTATCACTTCTCTGCGTTGAGCCTTGTCATTAATTCAGGTGAGTCATGGGTGAAGAGAGCTGTGGGTGGAACTCATGTTTCATAAGCAGTCTTAGCAGTGATGCAGGGTAGAGGTTGGGGCAGGGATCCAAGACCAATAAAGCTAGGAGAGGTGGTGATGGAAGGATGATTTTGTCTTCGCTTATGGGAGGGTGTGTTGTCAAGAAAATCTGGGCTACTAGACTCAGTGCCAGCACACAAAGTTCTTTCCCTTGGCTTTACAAGGAGACAAGAACAGAGTTTATCAGAACTTGCACCAAGAACCTTGTGAAAACACTGGTCCTGCCTTCTGGGGATCTGATTGCCTAGGACAGGTCATTATGACAGGAGCCCCAGTCCACCTGTAATTCCAGGATGTTGACAGCCCTGGGAGCAGACAGCCTAGGAATCTGAATAAACAGATTGATCTGATTAAATAGTACTGGAGATGTGATTAAACAGATGACACTGGCAGATATTATATGTATTGTTGTTGTTCAGTCGCTGAGTCTTGTCTGATTCTTTGTGACCCCATGGACTGCAGCACGCCAAGCCTCCCTGTCCCTCACCATTTCCTGGAGTTCACCCAATTTCATGTCCATTGAATTGATGATGACATCTCTGCTGCGCTCTTCTTTTGCCTTCAATCTTTCCCAGCATCAGGGTCTTTTCCAATGAGTTGGCTCTTCCCATCAGGTGGCCAAAGTATTGGAGCTTCAACTTCAGCATCAGTCCTTCCAATGAATATTCAGGGTTGACTTCCTTTAGGATTGACTGATGTGATCTCCTTGCTGTCCAAGGAACTCTCAAGAGCCTTCTCCAACACCATAGTTTGAAAACATCCATTCTTTGGCACTGAACCTTCTTTATGGTCAAAGTCTCACATCCATACATGACTACTAGAAAACCCATAGCTTTGACTATAGGGACCTTTGTCAGCAAAGTGATGTCTTTGCTTTTCAATCTGCTGTCTAGGTTTGTCATCGCCTTCATTCCAAGAAGCAATAGTCTTCTAATTTCATGACTGTAGTCACCATCTGCAGTGATTTTGGAGCCAAAGAAGAGAAAATCTGTCACTGCTACTACTTTTTCCCCTTCTATTTGCCATGAAGTAGTGGGACTAGATGCCATGACCTCAGTTTTTTTAATGTTGAGTTTTAAGCCAGGCTTTTCACTTTCCTTTTTAACCTTTATCAAGAGGCTCTTTAGTTCACTTTCTGCCATTAGAATAGCATTATCTGCATACCTGATAGTAAAAGTGGCTCTACTGAGCTGAAAATACCAAAGGAGGAATGATCCTGGAGAAATATTCTCTATCTCATCCTATACTTCTCTTTGAAGCTGATTCTTCCTTGGCTTATTCACTCATTCATCGTGTGGAAAAGCAAATAGGAATAGAGGGAAATAGAGTCAGAGAGCTGCAGGGAGTGCTCCTCCAAGAAGGGATCATGTGGGAAGCTCCCAAGGAAAGTACACATTTGGGGAGAGAAGACTTTCAGGCTGAGGGAACTAGTGCAAAGACCCTGGATGAGTGTACACTTGAAAGAATATTTGCGTGAAGGTCAGTGTGGCTACAGTGAAGCCAGTGAAAAGAAGTGAGACATTGAGACATGGGATAATGGGGGCTGGATTGGTTACTGCCTTGTGGACTATTTAAACATACCCTTGTGGGGAATTGTTTGCTTTGGTGAGTGACTTGAGAAGCCATCAGGGGTCTGAGCAGAGGTCTGGCATGGTATGACTTGAGTTTTAAAATCATCGCTCTGGTGGCTATGCTAAGAACATACTCTGAGTGGGTGAGGGTAGAATGAGCAGACCTTTTGAGACACTGTGACAGAAATCCAAGGGTGCCAGATAGACTATCCTCAGTGATGTCCTGAGACTCACACAGGAGCACAGCTACAAGGGCAATAGGTAGCTCCCACCCGTATCCCTCCAGTTTCCCTGAGCAAGTGCACCCAGCTGTTTCTCTGATGAGAATTTTCCTTTGGTGTTAGAGAAGTTTGCTCAAATTTCTGGCACCAGCTACCAGAAATTTGACATTCTGGGGCAATTCCCTACCAAGGAGAGAGAAATACCTTGGTTTTCCAGTCTCTCAATGGGACAACTCAGAGGAGCATTCACATAGACTATAGTGGGATTGAACCCAGTTCACACAGCAGTCATGCGTCACCAGTTTATTAACACACATTTTGCTGGCTCTTCTCCTTTACTGGCCATTCTGCTTCCTGAGTCGCCTCCCAATCCAATTAATTGCCCTCTAGTTCTTATTTCTGCATCTACTTTCAGGGGGAATTCAAGAGACGATGTCAGATTAAAGGTGACAGTGGCTTGAACAAAGGTGGTAGCTTGGATGAGAAATTGTCAGATTATACTGAAGCTGAATAAATAATATGCATGTTTTGCAGAAACACAAAAAACAAAGAGAAAAAGTTATCCATAATCCTACATTTCGAGGTACATATTGTTAGCCTTTTGATATATGTATTATTCTTGGAAATTGATTCTGCTTGGATATTGATGCACAGGTGTGTGTGTGTGATTTTTATGTTAAGAGAATTATACTAAACATACCATATTGTAGATGCTTTTTCACTTTATATGTAATGAACATTTTATATTTCATTAAACTCAGTGAATATACTTATAAATTCAAATCCTTAAAGGTTTACTCTATATAGCAAATTCTACTCCACATAGCATAAATTTGAAACCAATTGCCCACTGTTGAATATCCAGTTTATTTCAAAATTCTTAGTACTGTTAACAACACTTCAGTGAACACCCTTGTATAGACATCTTTAAACATTTGTCTTATTATTTCTTTAGGATAAATTCCTAAAAATGAGACTTCTCTGTCAAAGCATGTTTACAATTTTAAATACTTTACATATTGTCAAACTGTGCCACAAGCTTTTATTAATTTACATTCTTATGAGAGTATGTTTCCCTTTAATCATGAGCAATATTCTAATGCTCATTTGGAGAGAAAGAGAGAAAAAAAAAATGATTCTGGAGCACATCACAATCTGTCAATGTTTCTATTAGACTTAACTGTTTGATCTTAATCTGAGGCTTAATTTTTAGAATTAGATGATTTATTAGCATTTAATTCATTGAAAGATTCCATGTGTTGATGTATGAATACTCCAATGTATAAACTATTTCAAAGAGTATTTTTCTTATAAAATAAAACAAATATACTACTCACCAGAAATCTTGCACTGTGTTCATATTGGAATCCATATCCCTAGTCCTTGTATCTTTTATAAGTGAAATAGGGCATTTTTCATAGGCATGTGATAGACAAAGTGGCTTCCATAATTTTGAACAGCAACAACAAAAATTTTCCAGAAAAGTATTAAATTAATTCCACAAAAACAATGCAGAAACCCTAATCTCAAAAATATCAAGCATTATCTTCATTTTAATCTTTGCCAATTCATTTGAGAAGTCTTGTATTTCATGTTGTTTTAATTCACATTTCTACAACTCGTAAATATAAAATATAAATATTATATATACCTAATAATGTATTCATACATGCACATACACACAAACTTTCTTTTACTGTTTTATACTTTGCTCCACTTTTTTTTGTGTCCTGAGAGATAATTGGCATGTAATATTGTGTAGGTTTAGTATGTATAACATGATAACTTGATGCACATATATATGTGAACTTATTTCTGCAACAAGGTTAGCTAACACAAACATCTACTGAAATAAGTACCATTTTTGTGTGTGTGGTAAGAACATTTAAAATCTACACTCAACATCTTGCAAGTATATATGCCAGAATTGTTAATTATGGTCACCCTGCTGAATCTTAGATCCCCAAATCTTATTCATCTTATAACTGGAAGTTTGTATCCTTTAACCAGCATCTCCCCATTTGCCCCAGCCCCTGGTAACCACCATTCTACTCTCTATTAGTTTGTCTTTTTCAAAGGTTCACATATAAGATCATACAGTATTTGTATTTCTCTGACTTATTTCTTTTAACATAATGCCCTCAAGGTTCATCCCATCAAGGTTTTTGAAAATGGCAGAATTTCCTTTTATGGCTGATTAATATTCCATTGTGTGTGTGTCTGTGTGTATTCCACATTTTCTTTACCCATTCACAAGTCAAAGGATGGTTGGGTCATTTTCATGTCTTGGCTATTGTGAATAATTCTGTAATGAATAATGAGGGTAGAGATATCTCTTCAAGACAATAATTCCATTTCCTTCATATATCAGATATGTATATACACAGAAGTAGGGTTGCTGGATCATGCAGTAGCTTTTTAAAAATTTTTTGAGAAACCTCCATGCTGCTTCCAAAGTAGTTTCACATTTCTACCAACAATGCAATAATGTTCCCTTTCCCCCACACCTTTGCTAACACTTGTTATCTCTTATTGTTTTGATAATAGCCATTCTAACAGGTGTGACATCTCATTGTGCTTTTCATTTGCATTTTGCTGATGATTAGTTGTGTTTGAGGATCTTTGCATATAACTATTAGTCATTTGTATATTTACTCTAAAAAATGTTTATTTGAATCCTTAGTTCATTTTTTTTAACATGAACTATTTGTTTTACTGCTTTTGAGTTGTATGAGCTCCTTGTATATTTTGGATATTAACCAGGTATCTGATATAGGTTTTGCAAATGTTTTCTCCAATTCTGTAGGTTGCCTTTTAATTTTACTAATTGTTTCTTTTGCAGTGCAGAATCTTTTTAGTTTGGTATTATTGCACTTGTTTATTTTTGCCTTTGTTTCTTCCGCTTTTGGTGTTATATCCAAAAAGTATTGTTAAGACCAATATCAAAGGGCTTCATCTTTAAGTTTTCTTCTAGAAGTTTTGCAGTTGCATATTTTACATTTAAGTCTTTAACCCATTTTGAGACCATTTTCATGGGTGATATAAATAAGGATCCAATTTTACTCATTTGCATCTGAATATCCGGCTTTCCCAATACCATTTATTGAGAAGACTATCCTTTTGTCACTGAGTATTTTTGGTTTCTTTTTCCAACATTAGTTAAACATATATATATGCATGGATTTATTTTAGGTCTCTCTGTTCCAGTAGTGCTCTATGTATCTATTTTATGCCAAGACCACATTGCTTTGATTACAATAGCTTGTAATCAGGAGGTGTGATGCCTTCTGCTTTGTTCTCTTTCTCAAGATCACTTTGACTATTCAAGGTATACTGTGGTTCCATACAAATTTTAGAATTGTTTTTTCTGCTTTGGTGGAAAATGCTGTTTGAATTTTGATAGAGATTACATTGAATCCATAGATAGTTTTGGATGGTATGGGCATTTTATGATATTAATTCTTCTGATCCACAAACACCTGATATTTTTCTATTTATTTGTCTCTTCAATCTTTTTCATCAATGTCTTAAAATTTTCAGTGTACAGGTCTTTCGTCTCCTTGGTTAAGTTATTTCTGAATATCTTATTGTTTTTGGCACTGTTGAACATCAAATTGTTTTCTTCATTTCTCTTTCAGATGTTTTGTTATTGTATAGAAGTGAGATTTATTTTTTATGTTGACTTTATATTCTGCAACTTCACTGAATTCTTTGGTCAGTTCAAAAAATTTTTGTTGGAGTATTTAGGGTTTTCTCTCTATAAGATAATGTAATTTTCAAGCAGAAATTTTATTTTCTCCATTCCAAACTGGATGCCTTTTTTTCTTGCCTGATTTCTCTGGCTAGGACTTAGATATTATTTTGAAGAGGAGTGGTAAGAGTAGGCACCATTATCTTGTTCCTGATTTTAGAAGAAAAACTTTTAGCTCTTCACTGTTGAATGTGATACTAGTTGTGGGCTCATATATATGGCCTTTATTATTTGAGGTATGTTTCTTATATATATTTAATTTGTGAAGAGCTTATATTAGGAAATGATGTTGAATATTGCCAAGTGCTTTCTTGCGCCTATTGAGAAGTTCATATGATTTTTTTATCCTTCAACGTATTAACGTGGCATATTACATTTATTGACTTATTTATATTGAACCATCTTTGCATCCTAGAGATAAATCCCTAGAGATTAATCATGGTGTATCGTCCTTTTAATGTGCTATTGAATTAATTTTGCTAGGATTTTGTTGAGAATTTTTCCATCTATATTCATCAAGTTTGCTAATCAGTAGTTTCTCTTGCAGTGTCCTTATTTGACATTGTTATCAGGGTAATGCTGGCTTTCTATAATGAATTTGAGAGTGTTCCATTGTCTCAATTTTTTGGAAAAGTTTAAGAAGGATTGGTATTAATTTTTTAAATGTTTGGTAAAACTCACCAGAGAAGCCATCTAGTTCTGGGCTTTTTGTTGTTGAAAGGTTTTTGATAACTGATTCAATCTCCTTAGTTGTTAAGGAGTTGTTAATTGATCTGTTAAAATTTTCTATTTTTTATTATTCACCTGTAGGCTGTATGTTTCTAGAAAATTATTCATTTCTTCTCATTTAGGCGAGTTTGGAATATAATTGTTCATAGTAGCCTCTTATGATCTTTTGTGTTTCTTTCGTGTCAGTTGTAAAGTCTCCTCTCATTTATAACTGTTTATTTTATTGCTCTCTCTTTTTCTTAGTGTAGTTAAAATTTTGTCTATTTTGTTTATCTTTTCAAAAAACTAACTCAATTTCATTGTTTTTTTTTTTTCAGTTGTCTTTTTAGTCTCTATTTCACATATTTCTGCTTTAAATTTAATTATTTCTGTTCTTTTAGTAGTTTGGGTTTAGTCTGTCCTTCTTTTCCTAATCCCTTGAGTTGTCAAGTCAGGTTATTTGAGCTTTCTTCATTTTTTTTTTTTTTTTTGTTTTTTCATTTATTTTTATTAGTTGGAGGCTAATTACTTTACAATATTGTAGTGGTTTTTGCCATACATTGACATGAATCAGCCAAGGATTTACATGTGTTCCCCTCCTTAACCCCCCTCCCACCTCCCTCCCCATCCCATCCCTCTGGGTCATCCCAGTGCACCAGCCCCAAGCACTTGTCTCATGCATCCAACCTGGACTGGTGATCTGTTTCACACTTGATAATATACATGTTTCGATGCTGTTCTCTCAGATGATCCCACCCTCGCCTTCTCCCATAGAGTCCAAAAGTCTGTTCTATACATCTGTGTCTCTTTTTCTGTTTTGCATATAGGGTTATCGTTACCATCTTTCTAAATTCCATATACATGCGTTAGTATACTGTATTGGTGTTTATCTTTCTGGCTTACTTCACTAATGGGATCCAATTTCATCCATCTCATTAGAACTGATTCAAATGAATTCTTTTTAATGGCTGAGTAGTATTCCATGGTGTATATGTACCACAGCTTCCTTATCCATTCGTCTGCTGATGGGCATCTAGGTTGCTTCCATGTCCTGGCTATGATAAACAGTGCTGCGATGAACATTTGTACACGTGTCTCTTTCAGATCTGGTTTCCTCGGTGTGTATGCCCAGGAGTGGGATTGCTGGGTCATATGGCAGTTCTATTTCCAGTTTTTTAAGGAATCTCCACACTGTTCTCCATAGTGGCTGTACTAGTTTACATTCTGACCAACAGTGTAAGAGGGTTCCCTTTTCTCCACACCCTCTCCAGCATTTATTGCTTGTAGACTTTTGGATAGTAGCCATTCTGACTGGTGTGTAATGGTACCTCGTTGAGGTTTTGATTTGCATTTATCTGATAATGAGTGATGTTGAGCATCTTTTCATGTGTTTGCTAGCCATCTGGATGTCTTCTTTGGAGAAATGTCTGTTTAGATCTTTGGCCCATTTTTTGATTGGGTCATTTATTTTTCTGGAATTGAGCTGCAGGAGTTGCTTGTATATTTTTGAGATTAATCCTTTGTCTGTTGCTTCATTTGCTATTATTTTCTCCCTTTCTGAAGGCTGTCTTTTCACCTTGCTTATAGTTTCCTTTGTTGTGCAAAAGCTTTTAAGTTTCATTAGGTCCCATTTGTTTATTTTTGCTTTTATTTCCAATATTCTGGGAGGTGGGTCACAGAGGATCTTGCTGCCATTTATGATGGAGAGTGTTTTGCCTATGTTCTCTAGGAGTTTTATAGTTTCTGGTCTTACATTTAGATCTTTAATCCATCTTGAGTTTATTTTTGTGTATGGTGTTAGAAAGTGTTCTAGTTTCATTCTTTTACAAGTGGTTGACCAGTTTTCCCAGCACCACTTGTTAAAGTAGTTGTCTTTTTTCCATTGTATATTCTTGCCTCCTTTGTCAAAGATAAGGTGTCCATAGGTACATGGATTTATCTCTGGGCTTTCTAGTTTGTTCCATTGATCTATATTTCTGTCTTTGTGCCAGTACCATACTGTCTTGATGACTGTGGCTTTGTAGTAGAGCCTGAAGTCAGGCAGGTTGATTCCTCCAGTTCCATTCTTCTTTCTCAAGATTGATTTGGCTATTTGAGGATTTTTGTATTTCCATACAAATTCTGAAATTATTTGTTCTAGTTCTGTGAAGAATACCATTGGTAGCTTGATAGGGATTGTATTGAATCTGTAGATTGCTTTGGGTAGTATAGTCATTTTCACAATATGGATTCTTCCAATCCATGAACATGGTATATTTCTCCATCTATTTGTGTCCTCTTTGATTTCTTTCATCAGTGTTTTATAGTTTTCTATGTATAGGTCTTTTGTTTCTTTAGGTAGATATACTCCTAAGTATTTTCTTCATTTTGTTGCAATGGTGAATGGTATTGTTTCCTTAATTTCTCTTTCTCTTTTCTCATTGTTAGTGTATAGGAGTGCAAGGGATTTCTGAGTGTTAATTTTATATCCTGAAACTTTACTATATTCATTGATTAGCTCTAGTAATTTTCTGGTAGAGTCTTTAGGGTTTTCTCTGTAGAGGATCATGTCATCTGCAAACAGTGAGACTTTCACTTCTTTTCATATCTGGATTCCTTTTATTTCTTTTTCTGCTCAGATTGCTGTGGCCAACACTTCCAAAACTATGTTGAATAGTAGTGGTGAGAGTGGGCACCCTTGTCTTGTTCCTGATTTTAGGGAAAATGCTTTCAATTTTTCACCATTGAGGATAATGTTTGCTGTGGGTTTGTCATATATAGCTTTTATTATGTTGAGGTATGTTCCTTCTATTCCTGCTTTCTGAAGAGTTTTTATCATAAATGGATGCTGAATTTTGTCAAAGGCTTTTTCTGCGTCTATTGAGATAATCGTATGGTTTTTATCTTTCAGTTGGTTAATGTGGTGTATTACATTGATTGATTTTTGGATATTAAAGAATCCTTGCATCCCTGGGATAAAGCCCACTTGGTCATGATGTATGATCTTTTAAATATGTTGTTGGATTCGGTTTGCTAGAATTTTGCTAAGGATTTTTGCATCTATGTTCATCAGTGATATTGGCCTGTAGTTTTCTTTTTTTGTGGCATCTTTGTCTGGTTTTGGAATTAGGGTGATGGTGGCCTCATAGAATGAGTTTGGAAGTTTACCTTCTTCTGAAATTTTCTGAATGAGTTTAAGTAAGATAGGTGTTAGCTCTTCTCTAAATTTTTGGTAGAATTCAGCTGTGAAGCCATCTGGTCCTGGGCTTTTGTTTGCTGGAAGATTTCTGATTACAGTTTTGATTTCCGTGCTTGTGATGGCTCTGTTAAGATCTTCTATTTCTTCCTGGTTCAGTTTTGGAAAGTTATACTTTTCTAAGAATTTGTCCATTTCTTCCAAGTTGTCCATTTTATTGGCATATAGTTGCTGATAATAGTCTCTTATGATACAAAGGATCATAAGGATCCATACAAAGGATACAAAGGATCAGTGTTGTCTGTTGTGATCTCTCCATTTTCATTTCTAATTTTGTTGATTTGGTTCTTCTCCCTTTGTTTCTTAATGAGTCTGGCTAATAGTTTGTCAATTTTGTTTATCTTTTCAAAAAACCAGCTTTTAGTTTTGTTGATTTTTGCTATGGTCTCTTTTGTTTCTTTTGCATTTATTTCTGTCCTAATTTTTAAGATTTATTTCCTTCTACTAATCCTGGGGTTCTTCATTTCTTCCTTCTCTAGTTGCTTTAGGTGTAGAGCTAGGTTATTTATTTGACTTTTTTCTTGTTTCTTGAGGTAAGCCTGTATTGCTATGAACCTTCCCCTTAGCACTGCTTTTACAGTGTCCCATAGGTTTTGGGTTGTTGTGTTTTCATTTTCATTTATTTCTATGCATATTTTTATTTCATTTTTTATTTCTTCTGTGATTTGTTGGTTATTCAGAAGCATGTTATTTAGCCTCATATGTTTGAATTTTTAATAGTTTTTTTTTTCCTGTAATTGAGATCTAATCTTACTGCACTGTGGTCAGAAAAGATAACTGGAATGATTTCAATTTTCTTGAATTTACCAAGGCTAGATTTATGGCCCAGGATGTGATCTATTCTGGAGAAGGTTCTGTGTGCACTTGAGAAAAAGGTGAAATTGATTGTTTTGGGGTGAAATGTCCTATAGATATCAATTAGATCTAGCTGGTCCATTGTGTCAGTTAAAGTTTGTGTTTCCTTGTTAATTTTCTGTTTAGTTGATCTATCCATAGGTGTGAGTGGGGTGTTAAAGTCTCCCACTATTATTGTGTTATTGTTAATTTCCCCTTTCATACTTGTTAGCATTTTCCTTACATATTGCGGTGCTCCTATGTTGGTTGAGCTTTCTTCATCTTAATGCAGGCATTTCTCTCTAAACTTCCCTCTGGTTGTTCAGTCACTCAGTTGTGGTTGACTCTGCAACCCCACAGATTGCATCACGCCAGGTTTCTGTCCCTCACCATTTCTCATGAGCTTGCTCAAACTCATGTCCATCAAGTCAGTGATGCCATCCAACCATCTCATTCTCTGTCATCCCCTTCTCCTCCTGCCTTCAGTCTTTTCTAGCACTGGGGTCTTCCCTCTAAGAATTGCTTTTGCTGCATCCCATGAATTTTGATGCTGTGATTTTGTTTTTGTTTGTCTCAAGATACTTTCTGATTTCCATTTCGATTTCTTTTTTGACTCATTGGTGGTTCAGGAGTGAGTTATTTAATTTCCACATATTTTTTCTACTGTGAATTTTTCAGTTTCCTTCCTATTGTTGATTTCTAGTTTTATATCATTGGTCAGAAAATATACTATACATTATTTCAATCTTCATGAAATTGTTAAGGCTTCTTCTATCACCCAACATATAAATCTATCTTAGAGACTGTTTCAGGTGTTTGTGCTTAGGAAGAATGTATGTTCTGCTACTGTTGGATTGAATGTCCTATATATAATTGTAAGATTCAATTGGTCTATAGTGTATTTAAGTCTATTGTTTCCTTATAAATTTTCTGTTTGGATGATCTATCCAATGTTCAAAGTGTGGTATTGAAATCTCCTAGTGTTATTATTATATTGTCTAGTTCTTCTTTCAACTCTATTAATATTTGCTTTAAATATGTAGATGCTCAAATGTTAAGTGCATGTATATTTACAATTATTGTATTCTCTTGATTAATTCACCCCTTTTATCTCTATATAGTGATCTTCCTTGTCTCTTGTTACCTACTTAATTGAAAGTCTATTTCATGTTATATAAGTAAAGCCATCCTGCTCTCTTTAGGTTACCATTTGCTTGGAGTATCTTTTACACCCCTTCACTTTTAATATATGTGTGTTCTTAAGCTGGTACCTGAGTAGGCAGCATATTGTCAGCTTTTGTTTGTTTATCCACTCACCCATTTTATGTCTTTTGATTGGAGAATTTGGTCCATTTCTATTGAAAGTGATTATTGATAAATGAGGACTTATATTGCTGCTTCATTCACTGTTTTCTGACTGTTGTTCTGTTGTTTTTGATGTTGTTCTTTCCTCACTTAAAAAAAATGTTTGTTTTTTTTTTTCCTACTGACATTCTTTAATTCCTTTCCTTTTGATTGTCTTTTTTGTGTGTCCACTATCGGTTCTGTTCAGTCACTCAGCTGTGTCCAACTCTTTGCGACCCCATGGACTGCAGCACGCCAGGCTTCCCTGTCCATCACCAACTCCTGAGGCTTGCTCAAACTCATGTCCATTGACTTGGTGATGCCATCCAACCATCTTATCCTCTGTTGTTCCCTTCTTCTTCTGCCTTCAATCTTTCCCAGCATCAGGGACTTTTCCAGTGAGTCAATTCTTCACATCAGGTGACCAAAGTATTGGAGTTTCAGCTTCAGCATCAGTCCTTCCAATGAATTTTCAGGACTGATTTCCTTTAGGATTAACTGGTTTGATCTCCTTGCAGTCCAATGGACTCTCAAGAGTCTTCTCCAACATCACAGTTCAAAAGCATCAATTCTTCAGGGCTCAGTTTTCTTTATAGTCCAACTCTCACATCCATACATGACTACTAGAAAAACCATAACTTTGACTAGAGGGACCTTTCTTCCAAGGAGCAGGCATCTTTTGGGAGAAAAGTTATGAGTGTCCACTATGGATAAAACCAAATGTGCTGTTGCCAAGTCTTCAGGGGTACAGAGCTATTTCTGTGTAGCTGAGACCATAGTCAGCAAGTCAGTTTCCTTTTGGGGAGCCTGCCTTTTAAAAATAGCTCTTCTCAATTGTGGACTGCACCAAAGTTTCATATCTCCTACCTGGATCATAAAGCTCTCATGAAGGCACATTTATCCATGAATGGATGCCAAATTATTATTTTGAGGAAAGGATATACATCAGGGACATCTTATTTGGGCATGTTACTGGTATCTCTGGCCCCTTTACTCCATTTATATTATTGGAGTAACTGCTTATTTTCTTATAGATTTGAAATAGCTTTTTCATAGTGAGATTATTAACTCTTATGTAAAAGAGAAAAAATAAGCATGATATCTTAAAAAATAATGAAGCCAAATAAAATATCTGTTTTGTAAATATTTATCCCAGATTGTCACTTCTCTGACTTCCATTCCTACAGAAAATTTTAATTGCTTATGGTTGAAAGGATTGTCTTTCCAATCCCCAGGGGACTCTACTTTGGGTATTATACTGAGAAAGGATTTCTCTATGATGAATTTTTGTCTAGTTTGTTTATGGATTCATTTTTAGTATTTGAATTTCTAATCTATCTGGAATTTATTTTAATATAAGATCAAATGTTTGAAGTTTTATCATCATTTTCTTAAACTGACAGCCACCAATGGAAATGCATGTACTGAACTGTGATGATAATAATAATCACTTATTTTATTTTTAGCATTTATAATGTGTCAAACAATGTTCTAAATACATTTATAAACATGAACTGATCCCTCTGATTCCATCTGATTTGAAAATCTACTTTTACCACGGAGTAAATTATTTTATGTCTTGTATCTATTTCTACTTTTGAAGGTAATCTCTAAAGCAAATGTTCCACAGGCACCTAAAAAGGGCTTCCCTACTCTGATCTCAACAGGATGAGAGATCCATGCAGGGAAGGACACAGTTTAAAGATCTTTGAGACTAGTTTTTCCATTTCTTCTGTGTATCTGGGTTCTTAATTGAAAGGTGTCGTGTTTGATTTTTTTAGTTTGGTTATTTTTTCTTCTTGTAAAAGTGATATATTTGTTGTTGTTCGGTTGCTCAATTGTCTCCAACTTTTTGCACACCAGGCTTCCCTGTCCGTCACTATCTCTTGAAGTTTGCTCAAACTCACGTCCATTGAGTTGATGGTGCCATCTAACCATCTCATCCTCTGTTGCCCCCTACTCCACTTGCTCTCAATATTTCCCAGCATCAGGGTCTTTTCCAATGAGTTGGCTCTTTGCATCAGGTGGCCAAAGTATTGGAGTTTCAGCTTCAGCATCAGTCCTTCCAATGAATATTCAGGGTTGATTTCCTTTAGGATTGGCTGGCTTGATTTCCTTGCTGTTCAAGGGCTCTCAAGAGTCTTCTCCAGCACCACAGTTCAAGACAATGAAAACAAAGTCAGCTAGAAGACAGCTATGATTTCATCACTTTGAATATTTTGGAGCAGTTCCATTAGTCTTATTCTCTGGCATAGTTTGTGGGAGGAAGTTGTTTTTCACCCTTGTGATTATGCTATATGTATGATTTTAATCTTTTCATATATCATTTTAGTATTATAATGACAACGTTTTTCAAAGCATGTAAGCTTTAAGATTAGTGCTATTCCTATAATGGAAATTATAACTATTTCAATTTAATTTATTTATTATCCCAATGAAGATTTAGCTTGTTATCTTTCTTTTTGAAGGTATGTAATGCTGCATGAACATCTTTGTGTGAAAAAGTTTTTGTATTTAAAATGATCTCTACAATATATTTCCAGAAGTTACTGTATAGGGCCCAAATCCATGAACTACTTAAGAATACATGCTATAAAATTGATCTATCCCAAAGTGCACTATCACAATGTGTGATGTTGCATTACAAAGTTATGTAAATTTTAAATATAATCATCTCCTGGTGCACTGGGAAGACCCAGAGGGATCAGGTAAAGAGGGAGGTGGGAGGGGGGATCGGGATGGGGAATACATGTAAATCCATGGCTGATTCATGTCAATGTATGACAAAACCCACTACAATATTGTGAAATAATTAGCCTCCAACTAATAAAAATAAATGAAGAAAAAAAGAAAAGAAATAAATATAATCATCTTTGAAATTATATCACTTGTGTTTTTAGACCCATCAAGTCCAATTAGCGTCTGACTGGTCTTTGGTCACAAATCTCACTCCTGATTTCATTTTTTTTTTTAAACAAATTCAGAAAAACTGTCCTGGCTATAATTCCTGATGTGCAGCTTAAATGGAAGGCTTGTGTCCATAAATACAATGTTTTCTATCATAAATCCAAGAGTGATTTGCTTTCTCAGTTCTGACCAAGCAAGCAGGACTCCAGAACTGAGGATCCAGATGCTGTCAGGTCTTTGCAATCATATTGGGAATTATACTGTTTCCAGAATTAGGGGACAAGACTGGTCAAGGTGAGGCTACAAGGCTGAGCTCTACTACATGTGGGAAGACTCTATTACAGTTGGACTAATATGGGAGAGTAAGAAGCTGGTAATAGCAAGGCTGGGACTGGGGGAGACACACTAACTCCTAAGTCTATCTGCTAGCCAAGGTTTTTATACTGGGTCCTGGGGGGACCTCATTTGAAATCTCACCAGCTAGGATCATTAATATACTTCCTTCTACCATATTTATTTTGGAAACTTAAATGAAACTGAACCTACATGTGAGAAAGCTGGTGTGAGCCAGTTTGGAAGAACTGGAAAGACTTTCTCGGGAAAAAATGTCCAAAACATGCTCAATTTTCAACTGACTATAGGGCATCACACTCAAGATACCTCCTAACAAGTCTTTACAAATTGGAAGGAAAACTCAATAGTCTGAGCCCAAATCTTGATTGTTTCAGTGGCCTTGAACAAACTGCTTAAGAACTCTGCCAGATCTCCTCAATTTCTGAAAGAGAAGATCATACTAGAATACTCTCTAGAAAACAATGTGAAAATAAACTGTGGTACATTCACAAAAAGGAATACTGCTATATAACTGTGAAAATGATTGGATCACAGACATGTATCAAGACAATATAATATCAAAATTAAAAAAAAATCAATGAATCTGTTGTTGTTCAGTTGCCAAGTTGTCTCCAACTCTTTGCAACCCCATGGAATGTAGCATGCCAGGCTTCTCTGTTACTCACAATCTCCTGGACTTTGCCAAAGTTCGTGTCCATTGACTCGGTGATGCCATCCAACCATCTCATCCTCTGTTGCCCTCTTCTCCTTCTGTCTTCAATCTTTCCCAGCATCAGGGTCTCTTCTAATGAGTCAATTGTTTGTATCAGGTAGCCCAAGTGTTGGAGCTTCAGCTTCAGTATCAGTCCTTCCAAAGAGTATTCAGGATTGATTTCCTTTAGGATTGACTGATTTGATCTCCTTGCTTTCCAAGGAATTCTCAAGAGTCTTCTCCAGCACCACAGTTCAGAAGCATCAATTCTTTAGTTCTCTGCCTTCTTTATTTTCCAGTTCTCACATCTGTTAATGACTACTGGAAAGACGATACCCTTGACTAAATGGACCATTGTTGGCAAAGAGATGGCTTTGCTTTTTAATATACTGTCTAGGTTTGTCGTAGCTCTCCTTCCAAGGAGCAAGTGCCTTCTAATGTCATGGCTGCAGTCACCATTCACAGTGATTTTAAAGTCCAAGAAGAAGAAATCTATCATTGCTTTTAACTTTCCTCTTCTTTTTACCATGAAATGATGGGACCAGAGGCCATGATCTTAGTTTTTTAATATTAAGTTTTAAGCCAGCTCTTTCACTCTCCTCCTTCACCCTCATCAAGAAGCTCTTTAGTTTCCTCTTTGCTTCCTGAGATTAGGATGATATCATTCACATATCTGAAGTTGTTGATATTTCTCCCTGCAATCTTGATTCCAGCTTGTAACTCATCCAGCCTGGCATTTTGCATGCTCTGCATATAAGTTAAACAAACAGAGTGATGATAAATATCCTTTTAGTACTCCTTTCTCAAACCTGAACTAGTCAGTTGTTCCATACAGGATTCTAAGTGTTGCTTCTTGACCCGCATACAGGTTTCTCAGGAGACAGGTAAGATGATCTGGTATTCTCATCTCTATAAGAGCTTTCCACAGTTTGTTATGATCCACACAGTCAAATGCTTTAGCATAGTCAATGAAACAGAGGTAGATGTTTTTCTGGAATCCCCTTGCTTTCTCTACAATCCAGCAAATGTTGGCAATTGATCTCTGGTTTCTCTGAAACTAATCAGTATAAAATTGATAGAAAAAAAAGTTCCAGGGATTACATGTGAATGATACATTCTTTTTAAATAAAATTCAATAACAAATACAAGGAAAGAATATATTCTAGACAATATACAGTTTTAGATAGATACATCTATACAACAAAACTGTATTTAAAAGGAAGGAAATTATAACTCAAAATTCAAGATAAGTATCACTTTAAATGGGAGGACAGAGTGTGTGAGGTAGAGAGGGGCCTACATAGGCAGATGACAGTTTCTGATAACATTCTAGTTCTCAAGTTGGATAGTAGGTGTATAATGGTAACTACAAATTAATCAATAAGTAAATAAACAAATAAGCCTACAAATGCCATCCTACTATTTTTCTTTAATGGATATCTAATATGTGCCAGAGATACAGAAGAAAGCAAACAGAACTCATTCTTTTGCGGAACTGACATTCCTGTTTGGGAAATATGTACGTTAAATGAGTAACAAGTGGATGCATTATATAATGACAGGTTGTCCTAGATCCTAAGAGCAAAATAAAGCAAGACAATGGGCTAGGGAGGGACAAGAAGACAGTCTCAGGGGGAGTGATCAGGAAAGGCCTCTTTGAGGAAGTGACCTTTAAGCAGAAATCTCAGTAAGTTGAAGGAGTGAGAGTGAAGATCTGAAGGAAGTGTATGTCAGAAAGAGAGAGCATCAAGGGGAAAGTCTCTGGGCCAGAAATGGGCTAGGCATCTTTCAAGGGCAGCAAAAGCACAACAAGGCAGAGTAAACAAAACAAGGAAATATATAAGAAGAAATGAAGACCAGATCAGGAAGTGCCTCTAGGCATTGCTGAGGACTTGACTGTTATTTTAACTTTAATGGGAAACCATAGCAAGACTTTCAGCAATAAACTGACAACAACTGCTTTACTTTCACAAGGATCTTTCTAGCTACAGTATGTTGAACAGACTGCTGTGGGTCAAAATTGAGCAGATCAGATCCCTTCAACACACTGTTGTATGCAGGTCCTTTCTAATTCTTGACATGCTAATAGCCAGATCACAAAATAAAGTTGCTTTCATATGAGTGTTAACAAACTCACTTCTCCCACCATATACATATACATGCTTGCAAAAGTATATTTATATGAATTTTATGTGTCTATTATAGCTTTGAGATAGATAATACACTGAAGATCTGGGAGCTGGTGAAGTGATAAAACATTTAGTCTACAAATATATACGTCATGTACTTCTAGGGTGAAAAGGATTTTAATAATACTTTATTCTACAAACAGAGCTATTGCCACATGAAAATATTTTACCAGTAGAAGGAAGAATCTTGTGAAATTAATGCCAGTTTGTGAAATACAATTTCCTTTTATCAACAAGAAACCTCTTCAAGAGGTGTGTCCTCTTCGCTAATCAAATACAACCACAACTTTATGAATAGACATGTAGACAAAAACGTAACTCATAAATAGGCTAATATTTTTTTTCTGTGGTAGACAAGTCTGTCTTGAGCCACGAAAAGAAACCAAGTCCTAAGTCTCTCATGGGTTTTTCCCATGAGTTGAACCTCTCTTGAGTAAAAATTTATTTAAGGATGTGGGACATGAGCTCTAGTGAACAAAGAAAGCTTCTGAATTTGTATATAATCCTTGGAAATCACTACATCACAGTATTACACAAATCTACAAAAGTTATTTCTAAGGCCTGCCTGATTTTCCAGGGTTATTTCTGTCAATGTGAAAGTTTCATGAACAATTCAAGTGTTCTATTCTCTTCCAGAAAATAGTCCCTTGTATGTCATAAATATTCCTCCCTTTGAATCTTTCTACTTACTCCTTCCCTGATAGCTCAGTTGGTAGAGAATCTGGCTGCAATGCAGAAGTTCAGTTCAGTTCAGTCGCTCGGTTGTGTCTGATTCTTTGCGACTCCATGAATCACAGCATGCCAGGCCCCCTGTCCATCGCCAACTCCCGGAGTTCACTCAAACTCATGTCCATCGAGTTGGTGATGCCATCCAGCCATCTCATCCTATGTCGTCCCTTTCTCCTCCTGCCCCCAATCCCTCCCAGCATCAGGGTCTTTTCCAATGAGTCAACCCTTCACATGAGGTGGCCAAAGTATTGGAGTTTCAGCTTCATCATCAGTCCTTCCAGTGAACACCCAGGATTGATCTCCTTTAGGATGGACTGGTTGGATCTGGAGAGCCAACCAATCCATCCCAAAGGAGATCAATTCAATTCCTGTGTCAAGAAGATCTCCTGGGGATAGGCCACCCACTCCAATATTCTTGGGCTTCCCTTGTGGCTCAGCTGGTAAAGAATCTGCCTGCAATGCGGGAGACCTGAATTCAATCCCTGGGTTGGAAAGATCCCCTGGAGAAGAGAAAGGCTACCCACTCCAATATTCTGGCCTAGAGAATTCCATGGACTAGATGGACGGGACTGAGTGACTTTCACTTTCGCTTTTCACTCACTTCTTGGGATGACGTGCTGAATTTTTTTTACAGAGATTCCATGTTTAGAATCCAGATAAAGGTCTCCTGCAGACGTCTAATTCTCAGAGACAAACTAAAGTCCTATTAATCCCAGGGGACACCTCAGAAGTAGTCACTTGTGCTTTGCAATCTTGCATTTAATTACACAGTATTCTCTCACACTTGCATGAGGTGAAAGTTTTAACCTTAGTTTGATGAGTTTGATGATAAATTACTATGTATTTTCTAAATTTTTTTGTATTTCACCAGGTTCCCAGGGAAGTGCTAAGCACTGTCAACTAAAAAATATAGTCACAACCTGAAAGTAGAGAGTTATTTTATTTGGTGGGAATGTTTAGGACTCTGAGCCTGAGAGTTGGCATCTCAGTAGCTCTGAAAAAATTGCTCCAAGGAGGCAGGAGGGGAAGTTAGGCTATATACAAGTTTGAAACAAAGGGAGCAGGCAGTCTGAACATCAAAAATCAGGTGTCAAGTTAAGGAATTTAGCATTCTATGTATGGCAATCCTCTGGGCTCACCAAATTCATTCCTTTTATATGCACCTCAGTTATCTGGGCCATTCCTGTTTCCTTGTTCACCTTGCTTTTTGCATTCCCCCAGCTCCTCAGCAATCACCATGGGGATTTGCAGCACCCACTAGATCACAGTTTGGGGAGACCTCATTCACATTTGGAGGCCAGAAATTGCTGATGGCTGTGACATTTCTTGTTTATCAGTATGGCAGAAGATATTTTCATTTCACAGCACACATAAAATGCTTAATAAACTTTCTAGATTAGGAAAACATTTATATACATATATAATATATTTGATTAAATGAGTACACTATTTGCCTGTGTTTTGGAAATTGTAGAATCTACATATGTGTAATGCATTATTACCAATATTAATACTAACTAGAATTAAATACTAGATAAGCTACAGCTAATAACTCGTTCTAATTAACAAATGGCAGCAAAGTAGAGTGGACTAGCAAATGAGCAGACAGCTACACCCTTGGAATTTAGTAGGCAAGGGCTCTGTATTACTCAGAGACTGGAGAAGCTACATTGACTTGAGCCTCTGAGACCCTTCCAAGGAGATCTGGCCTCTGGGTTCTGCTGAGCCTGCTCCACAGCAGGATCACTTTTTTCTTAGAGGGAAAGCTCTGCCCTTTGGCAAGATCTGACTGTGCAGGTCTTTTTAGCTGTGAATGTTCATTATTTGTATTTGTACCTGAGCCTGTATTTATGGATAATCTATTGAAGGAGGAAATATGGCTCAGGTGAGTGGGAGTGACAGGGCTGTATTTGATGGCTACAGCAAATAACCTTCTAACGGCTGAAAGAGTGTCATATCTCACAGTTATGATGTCTTCAAAAGGTGATATTTCTGGCTGTGTCATCATAGCTGTGAAAAGCATTTTCTCACCATCTAAAAAAATGAGAAGGCCATAGGGTGATGGAATTGCACTCCAGACAGGTTCGTATTAATCACACCACCCCAGCCTCAACTTTTGTGTATTTTAAGGAGAGGTATTTGGAATGTAAGAGGGTGGGTGGGAAAGATACAGACTTCCCAGTCTTCAAGGTGGGTGGTTCAAGGCTATGCAATTGTGATAGTGCCAGATCTTGGGAAAACAGATTAGGAGAACCGGTTATCTCTAGTGGTCCCCATTTTTGTTTTGCACGGCTTTTTCCCTCCAATTCCTTTGACTTGTAGCTTTGCCTTTGTCCAGGACCAGCCAAGTCCAGAGTTCCAAGCCTATCACCTCATCTCACCTTATGTTTCTAATCCACTAGTATGTAAAGTGAGTTCTTCCTTATAAACTTGGAATGATGCTGGGTGTTATAAGGCTACAGGAATTATAACACAGAGCTCTAAGCTTTTGCCTCAGGTGATACTTCCTCTGGAGGCAAAAATCATATAGAAGCACATGTTTTACTTATACTGCAAGCTTCTGCAAAAGTACTCACTGCATGATATAACTGCTTTTATTTTATTTTAATATAAAGTGTTGACTCTGACAAAGAGGCTTTTATTATCCACATGTACCACAAATAAGGAAACTGAGGTTCAGGATAATATTTTCTATTCAAAACCATATATAGCACACAAGAAAGAGTTGTTCTTTCAATACACCATGTTTTCTTATGAAAACATTTTAAAATTTATTACAAGGGGATAGGGAAATGTCTGTGGATAACATTATGCAGTTAATTTCCAAACTGTAATATCAACTTATTGTATTAATCACAGAGAAAAGGTCTTAAACAGGAAAAGGTAGAGTTTAGGAACATGTCCAGCCTATAGAGCACATTCAATAAATGTTTGCTATTATATGATATGTATTATTATTATTGCATTTAATGTATCAGAATCATCTGGGAAATTTTTTTCTAAATCCACAAAACTCCCTCACAAGTATGTATTCAAATGAATTGGGGATGAGAGAAAACTATAGAAATGTGCAAGAACACTTGGAATAAGTCCCCAGGTGATTCTGGTACCTCTATCTTGCCCTGCCCCCACCACTTCCCACATGTTCGCCATCAGTTCAGGGAACCTGGAGGTTACGGATCTATACTCTAAGGCTGAAGTGGGATTCAATTAACAAACAGGAGTTGATTCTTCATTATTATTTTGTTGGTACAATGATGATAACAACAATAAAAGAAACTTGTCACTTTCCATAATAAACACACTTTTGAAAATGGTCCTACAATTTGTGTGGTTAGCAGCCACAGAAGTGGCATAGCTATTTGCAGAGTGACTGGGGACTGCACATAATAAAGGAAGAATGTTGACCCAAAAGAACATAGCCACATAGGTCATCTAAAAAATATGTGATGCAGAGGGTGCACTAGCACTTTGATTGCTACTTGTTTGGAAAATATGGCCGAATTTCTTGCAGTTCTGTTACTGAGAAGAGTTGTAGTAATCCCAGGGGGATGGCATCAAAGTTTTCAGGGCAAGCACCTTCTTCATGCCTGTCTCTGTAAACAAAAACTCAACAGGAATTAAGATCTCTAGTCCATGGCCCCAAAGAGGATATCGTTAATCTGCTTGCAATGCAGGAGACCCAGGTTTGATCCCTGGATTGGGATGGACGATCCCCTAGAGAAGGAAATGGCAACACACTTCAGTATTCTTACCTAGAGAATTCCATGGACAGAGGACAGAGGACTGGTGGGCTGCAGTTCATGGGGTCACAAAGAGTCGACACAACTGACCAACTATGACACTTTATTTTACTTTCACTAAGTTACATACACAACAACTGAAGTGTTTCCCCTTAAAGCAATTTGCAGCTTGCAAAAGTGACTTATTCAGCCCTTGGATTTCTGAAAATTTAAACAAATAGGAATAATTCAAGTAGAGAACCTGGTGGAAAATATTACACACCATGCCGTAAGCCTTAAATCAGAGGCAGTACAGGTAATTTTGTTCTGTTCGTTTACAGGAGTTTCCATGAGCACATAAGAGCAACATCCTATTTATTGTGCAGCTTTCTTGGTTTGAGTTAATTTAGAGGTTTTTATTTATCTCAGACCAGATTTTTCTGATAGAATTTCTATTTCTAAAGGGACTTCCCTGGTGGTTCAGATGGTAAAGAATCTGCCTGCGTGCAGGAGACCCAGGCTTGGTCCCTGGATCAAGAAGATCCCTTGGAGAAGGGAATGGATACCCACTCCAGTATTCTGGCCTGGAGAATTCCATGGACAGAGGATCCTGGTGGGCTATAGTCCATGGGGTCACAAAAAGTCGGACACAGTGAAATTGTAGCTATTTGTGATAAAACACAGGGAATGAATAATTAAAGATAACTGAGATTTTGACATAAGCAGGTATTTAAGTATCAACATTAATTTTTATTTTAACCATTTTTAATGAAAATTTTTATTCTTCCATGCTTTGTCAAACTGTTGGATAAATATTTGCAATGGACCTGGCCTGAAACAGCAAGGTCTTCACAACTTATTGGGATATGTATCTATAGATATGTATTCCTAGATAAAAAGCTCTCAAATGTTACGCTCTTAAGTTTGTGTGTTTGCTTCATATGGCTCTCCTCTCAGGCATTGTCTGTCACTTTCATTGGACAGTAAATATGACTCTGTCAGTTCCTTCTCTAATTTTGTTTTTAGCGCTACCGTGAAATCAAAGCCAAATCAGCTCTAAAGGGGGCTTTTAGGGGGCTCTTCTAAGAGTCAAATGCTCAACCATTCATACAGATATTTGCAGAATCTGTTTTGCTACTGAGAGCCATTATTTGCTTCTTTCTTTTTCTGTACTCTGGTGGTAAGTGAGATTGAAGATGGTAAAATTTCAAATAGGTGAAATGTTATTGACTCTGTAGACTGCCTTTATTTTGCAAATAACTGCAGGCTTTATGGAATTTTCACAGTGACAGCATAGAAATCATCTAAAAATAGCTACCCTCTATGACAAACCTACCAATTCCAGCTCTTTAACCTGAATAACCTTAATGGATATTCAGTACATCTACTACAGATATCACTACAATGACCATCAGAGAACAGTAACTGAAGTTTTAGTAATAAAGATATTCATCCAAGAACACAAAGGTTGCTAGTGGCAGAAATGAGATTTGAACTCAAATTGACTAGTCTCTAAGGTCTCTGTTATTTTCATTATAGACGTATAGCCAGTAATTGAGAACATTTTAAACTGTGGCAAGATTATTCTAGTGTTATTATTTTTTCTTGGCCAAATTTCTTTTAAATATTGCATTTTCAGAACATGCAGTTACTAATTCTTCTATATGTATTTTTTAAACTGCCAAAGTTGTTATTAATCTGAAACTACTGAAAAGAGCCATAATGAAGACTTTCTTCACATCAAAAAAATAGAACAAAGAGGCATGGATTACTGAGAATATTGGATTCTTCTCATGGAATCCCCTCATGGATTTCTCTCTCTCTCTCTTTCTATTGTTTTATTTTTCTATTAGTTATGAATAGGTAATGAATTCACATGGTTCAAAAAACAAAAATTACTTTAGGGACATGTTTAGAGTCAAAGTCTCACTCTTTTTCTTATCCTCCTTTGGACTCATACTCACTAATCTCCATCCTCATAAGACACTGACAAGCTTGTATATCCTGCAGAACTTATTTAGGTCATTATAACTATTTGACTTTTTAAAGTTAGCATAACATTTATCTTTTGCTTTTCTCACCTAACAATATGCCTTGGAGATCCTTCCATATCAGGACATAAAGAGGGTCTTCATCTCTCTCTTCTTAGTTTAGTGTATTCTTTTTATTTATTTATTTATTTTTATTTTATTTTTTTTCCCATTTATTAGTTGGAGGCTAATTACTTAGTTTAGTGTATTCTATCATATGATTAATGCCATAGTTTATTTGAGTAGTCTCTCATTGATGGACTTTGGGTCTTTTCCATTTGTTTACTTTTACAAATAATTCTGAATGAATACTTTTGGACAAAAGCCATTTTATACTTTTGCAAGTTATATTGTACATGATATCAATTCTCATAAATGACAATCTGGATCAAAAGGATATACTTAAAATTTTTGATATTTTTTATTTACTTTCCAGAAGGCATGTACTTATTTTCCCTTCTGTCATGAATGAGAGGGACTGTTGCCCTACAGACTTGAAAAGAATGTAGTATTAAACTTTTGGATCTTCTCTATCTAATAGATGAAGAATAACATCTCAGTGAAATTTAAATTTGCATTTCTTTTATTATGAGGGGTGTAGAGAGAATCTTTTCATAAATGTAAAGATGTTTATGTTTCTTTTACTGTGAACTGTCTCTTTATTTGCTTTTCTTATAAGGTTATTGGTCTATGATTTAAATTGCAAAACATTTTGCTCTAGTCTGTCATTTAAATTTTGACTTGCTTATGGTAAAATTTTATTTTGCTTTGGTTTTTGCTGATCACAACTCTTTTTTTCAACATAGTCATTTTATTAATCCTCTTTTGAATCATGTTTAGATGGATTATTTTGACGCTTGAGACAAGGCTCTGGATTTGATGGTATCTAATTTGTGCGGTGGTTTAAGCACACTAAAATAGGCTCTGATGCTAGACTTGAGATGCTTATCACTGGAAAAATGTTAATAAATTATGCAACCCCTTTGGATACCACCTTCTTGTTTTTTGAATAGTGAAGGCAGTACACGTTTGAGAAGCACAAATAGCTTCATAATTGAATAGACAACTTGATCCTTCTTAATTGATAGAGAATTAAAAATCCCACTCAACTTAACTGTGTATTTGTCAGCTTTGGCCACCATAACAAAATACCATAGCTTGCATGGCTTAAGCAACAGAAATTCATTTTCTCACAGCACTAGAAGCTGAAAAGTTCAAGATGAAGGTGCCAGCCAATTTGATTCCTAGTGAGATCAATCTTGGCTTGCAGATGGCTACCTTCTGGGTCTCTCTCTCCTTCTCTTCTTATAAGGCCACCATATCATATCAGACATACTCTTCTGATTTCATTTAACCTTAGTTACCTCCTAAAAACCCTATCTCGAAATATAGTCACATTAGGGATTAGGGTTTCAGCATAGGAATATTTGAGGCATACAGTTTAGTCTATAGCAAACTGAATAAACAAATTAACAAATTTGCAACACAGGAGTAAAACTTCTTCAGATATAGATCAAATACTGAAGCATTAATCATTAAAAAGCATTGACAGTATCAGGGTAATAAAGAATAAGCATCAAAGTTGGTGAATCAAGGTAAATTGGATGTGGTCAAAAAGGAGATTTGTTGTTATTCAGTTGCTCAGTTGTGTCCAACTCAAAAAGGAGATAGCAAGAGTAAACATCATTATTTTAGGCATGTCACTCAGACATTTTAGGAATCAGTGAACTGATATGGACAGGAATGGGTGAAGTTAAATCAGACTACTATGGGCAAGAATCCCTTAGAACAACTGGAGTAGCCTTCATAGGCAACAAAAGAGTCCAAAATGCGGTACTTAGGTGCAATCTCACAACAACAAAATGATCTTGGTTTGTTTCTAAGGCAAACCATTCAACATCACAATAATCCAAGTCTATACCCCAACCACTAATGCCGAAGAAGCTGAAGTCAAACAGTTCTATGAAGACATACAAGATCTTCTAGAACTAACACCAAAAAATGATGTCCTTTTCATCATAGGGAATTGGAATGCAACAGTAGGAAGTCAAGAGATAACTGGAGTATCTGTTGCCTCATAAACTCAAGGCAAGTTGGGCCTTGAAATACAAAATGAAGCAGGGCAAAGGCTAAAAGAGTTTTGTCAAGAGAACACACTGGACATAGCAAACACCCTCTTCCAACAACACAAGAGACAACCCTACACATATACATCACCAGAAGGTCAATACCAAAATCAGATTGATTGCATTATTTGCAGCCAGCAATGGAGAAGCTCTATACAGTCAGAAAAACAAGACCTGGAGATGACTGTGGCTCAGATCATGAGCTCTTATTGCAAAATTAAACTTAAATTGAAGCAAGTAGAGAACACCACTAGGCCATTCAAAGTGAAAGTGTAGTCGCTCAGTGGTGTCCAACTCTCTGCGACCCCATGGACTGTAGCCTACCATGCTCCTCCATCCATGGGATTTCCAGGCAAGAATACTGGAGTGGGTTGCCATTTCCTTCTCCAGAGGATCTTCCCAACCCAGGGATCAAACCCGGGTCTCCCACATTATAGGCAGATGCTTTCCCATTACGACCTAAATCAAATCCCTTATGATTATACTGTGGAAGTGACAAATAGATTAAAGAGATTAGAGCTGATAGACAGAATGCCTGAAATAGTATGGCTGAAGAACTATTCGTAACATTGTACAGGCGGCATGGCCAAAACCATCTCAAAGGAAAAGAAATGCAAGAAGATAAAATGGTTTTCTGAGGAGGACTTACAAATAGTTGAGAGAAGAAGAGAAGGAAAAGGAAAAGGAGAATGGGAAAGATATACACAATGGAATGCAGAGTTCCAAAGAATAGCAAGGAAAGATAAGAAAGACTTCTTAAGTGAACAATACACAAAAATAGAGGAAAAAAAATCTATGAGAAAGATAAGAGATCTCTTCAAGAAAATTAGAGATACCAAGGGAAGATTTCATACAAAAATGGGCACCATAAAGACAGAAATTGCAAGGACCTAACAGAAGCAGAAAAGATTAAGAAGAGGTGGCAAGAATACACAGAAGAACTGTACAAAAAATGTCTTAATGACCCAGGTAACCACCATGGTGTGATCACTCACCTAGAGCCAGACATCCTGGAGTGTGAAATTAAGTAGACTTTAGGAATCGTTACTATGAACAAAGCTAGTGGATGTGATGGAATTCCAACTGAGCTATTCACAATACTAAAAGGTGAGGTTATTAAAGTGCTGTACTCAATATGCCAACAAATTTGGAAAACTCAGCAGTGGCCACAAGACTAGAAAAGGTTGGTTTTCATTCCAATCCCAAAGAAAGACAATGCCAAAGAATGTTCAAACTACTATATCATTGCACTCATTTCATATGCTAGCAAGATTATGCTCAAAATCCTTCAAACTATGCTTCAAAAGTACACAAACCAAGAGCTTCCATATGTACAAGATGGATTTAGAAAAGGCAGAGGAACCAGGGATCAAATTGCCAACATCTGTTGGATCATAGAAAAAGTAAGAGAATTCCAGAAAAACATCTACTTCTGCTTCACTGAGTATGCTAAAGCTTTTGACTGTGTGAATTACATCAAACTATGGAGAACTCTTAAAGTGATGGGATTCCAGACTACCTTAACTTCCTCCTGAGAAACTTGTATGCTGGTTAAGAAGCAACAGTTAGAACCAGACATGGAACAATGGACTGGTTCCAAATTGGGAAAGGAATATATCAAGGCTGTATATTGTCACCCTGCTTATTTAAATTATATGCAGAGTACATCAAGCCAAATGCCAGGCTGGATGAAGCACAAGCTGGAATCAAGATTGCTGGGAGAAATATCAGCAACCCCAGATATACAGATGATACCATCCTAAGGGCTGAAAGCAAAGAGAAACTAGAGAGCCTCTGGATGAAAGTGAAAGAGCAGAGTGAAAAAACTGGCTTAAAACTCAACATTCAAAAAACTAAGATTATGACATCGAGTCCCATCACTTTATGGCAAACAGATGAGAAAAAAATGAAAATAGTGACAGATTTCATTTTCTTGGGCTCCAAAATCACTGCAGACAGTGACTGCAGCCATGAAATTAAAAGAACTTTGCTCCGTTGAAGAAAAGTTATAAAAAACTTGGACAACATATTAAAAAGCAAAGACATCACTTTGCTGACAAAGGTCCATATAGTCGAAGCGATGGTTTTTCTGGTAGTCATGGATGGATGTGAGAGTTGGACCATAAAGAAGGCTGAGTGGCAAAGAATTGATGCTTTCATACTGTGCTGTTGGAGGAGACTCTTGAAGTTCCCTTGAATTGCAAAGAGATCAAATCAGTCAATCCTAAAGAAAATCAACTCTGAATAGTCATTGGAAGGACTGGTGCTGAAGCTGAAGTTCCAATACTTTGGCCTCCTGATGTGAAGAGCCGACTCATTGGAAAAGACCCTGATGCTCAGAAAAACTGAAGGCAGGAGGAGAAGGGGTGACAGAAGATGAGATGATTGGATGACATCATGACTCAATGGATATGAGTTTCAGCAAACTCCAGGACATAACAAAGGACAGGGAAGCCTGGCGTGGTGCAGTCCAGGGGGTCACAACGAGTTGGACATGACTTAGTGACTGAACAATGAACAACATCAAACAAAGTTGGAGCCATAAGGCCCTTTTGTAATTAACACTTGTTTTGTTTTGGTTTGGGTTCCTTTTTATAATGGAGTACAAAATGAGGAGGATGGAGAGTAGAAAAGAAGAGCATCTTTAAGAATGTCTGATGGAAGCTTTGGCATGAGCAGCACAGTCAGACATGATGCCACACACCTGCTCAGCTCTGTGCCCAGAGGAGATGCTAAAAAAGCCTGGCCCATCATAACATCAGGCTGTCTCCCATCCCCGGAATCATTTCACTTCCCAGCAGTCCCCAATTCCAGAGAATCAGCTTTCAATCCATGTTATAGGCAGAAGAGCCAAGTCTACAAGTATAGTAAAAATATTATGAGGCCCTTCCATTGGCAAAATGCAATATAAAAATGTAACAACATACCCTTCATCTACTAATTTTATAATTCTTTTGAGACAAGCTGTAAAATTTTTTTCGCTGGGTTTTATTTCACTTTCTTTATATACACACATAATGTTTCTCATTGTATTCTTTATGTTTACAGATAGTCTCTTTGCTCCATTACTTCCCTAAATCAGATGGAAATCACTTGCAGTGTTTCCAGGACTAAACAGGAGTAAAAACAGGGAAAAGTGGCAAATTGGACACAAGGGACGGCCCTAAAGCAGACTGTTTTTACATGGTAACTGGCTCTCTCCTTCAGTCCTGGTTGACTTGATTGATCTTAATTGATCTGATTAGACTCTGCAACGACCAGTCTGTTGATTAATGTGCTGTCCACTTATACAGCACTCTAACTTTCAGAGGATTGCAATGTTCATAACCTAATTTGATTCAGAAAGTAAGTTGAGTCATTAAGTGGGCAAGAATTTTAGCCTCATTCTATAGATAACTGTGGACCTGAGAGGTTGTAGATATTTGGTGTCTAGACCTCCCAGCTTAATTGATCATTTTGGCTTGGGCTGCCTGGTTTCAGCCTGATGGTGGCTGAAATAATCTGACTGATCAAATCTCCGTCACTTCATGGCAAATAGATGGGGAAACAGTGACAGACTTTATTTTCTTGGGCTCCAAAAACACAGCAGATGGTGACTGCAGCCATGGAATTAAAAGACACTTGCTCCTTGGAAGAAACACTATGAGAAACCTAGTTCAGTTCATTTCAGTCGCTCAGTCATATCCAACTCTTTGTGACCCCATGGACTGCAGCACGCCAGGCTTCCCTGTCCATCACCAGCTCCCAAAGCTTGCTCAAACTCATATCCATCAAGTCGGTGATGCCATCCAACCATCTCATCCTCTTTCTATTATGCCAGGTTTTCTCTGAGATGCAGATAAATCTGGGGAAACTCAGAGATGTTTTTTCTCTAGGTCAGTCTCCATAAAGATCATATTGTATCTATGATACTCACCCAAAAACTAGACATCCCACAGATGGAATGGCAATTCATCATTATCTTCAATTCTTCAATTCACTCTCAAATTTTCTCCCTTTATGTTACTCTATTCATTCTTTAAACCCAAGTTTAATCATAAAATACAAATTTTACAGAAATTCAGCATAAACTCCAAGTTCCTCATCACTTTCAATAACTGCTTAGGTTTCACTCAAGACCTTCTGAGTGTTTTTCTCAAATGACAAACCCAAGTCAGCCAGGAGTCTCCAGAGGTCTTTTGCCTTGTTCAGGACTATGGTTGGATCAGTTCCAGTTATTGTTTCTATTCCTACAGGATAATGTAAGTCAGTATTTCCTGAATGGTAAGGCCAGAGGCCTAAGTTTTAGTTAGCCTCAGTTTTACCCCTTCTCTTTCTATTGCAATGTTGGTTTTCCTAAGGAGTCAGGCTATCAAAGTATAAGAGAGATTCTTCTTAGGTGGAACTCCAGAGAATGTTCCAAGAAATACTTCCACACAATTACTTTCCCTACTAAGCAGAGTACAGCAAGGTTGACGCTCCACTACAGCCACTACAGATCCTTTGAGACATTAACCTAGACTGTAATTGATAGATATTCATTAAGGCATAAATTAATATTTTAATAGGAAACCCCTGGAGACAATATCTTAACACAATTAAATAAGTTTATGGATAGTCATTTTATTTGATGAGGGACATGTTTGAGCTAGGAAGCGTCCTTTATTGATATATATTCTTCATTGTTAAAGAACCAATCAAATGTAAGAAATGTGTACTAACTTTGGAATTCAATGACAACTGAATTTTACTTCTGTCTAAAATAGTCTTATAATACTGAAGGGTCATTATTATTATACTATGAGAGTACTGAAGCACAGGAATATTAGCTTGACATTCTGATAAAGAGCCCTGGTCAGTTAGGATAGGTTAGGAGTGAGTAAAGGAAACCCTAAAATAACAGAAACTGCAAGAGAGGAGTTTCTCCATGTAAAATCAAAATCTGGCCAGGCAGTTCTGACTGGCATAGTGCTCCAAGTGTCATGCTTCTATCTACCTTGTTACTTGATAGTACATAATCTCAACTTCATGGTCCAAGATGGCAGCACCTGCATTGTAGATATTAGAATAGGGATAAGGAATGATATAGTACATGCCACTATTATTTTCATTATATTGGACAAAATCACCCAGCCACACCTGGATGTGAAGGTGAGTTAAATCACTCAGTCATGTCCAACTTGTTGTGACCACATGGACTGTAGCCTACCATGCTCCTCCATACATGGGATTCTCTAGGCAAGAGTACTGAAGTGTGTTGCCATTTCCTTCTCCAGGGGATCTTCCCAACCCAGGGATCGAACCTGGGTCTCCTGCATGGCAGGCAGATGCTTTACTATCTGAGCCACCAGGGATGTGAAGGTAGCTGGAAGTAAAATCTTTGTTTTTAGTGTTCATCAAAAATGTGGAGATCTATTATATGGGAGGATAATGAGTGAATTGATATTAGGCAGGAGAAGAAGCAGGCAATAAATGATGAGACGGTTGGATAGCTTCATTGACTCAGTGGACATGAGTGTGAGCAAACTACAGGAGATAGTGAAGGACAGGGAAGCTTGGTGTGCTGCAGTCAATGGGGTTGTGAAGAGTTGGACATGACTTAGTGACTGAACAACAAGTTCTATCAAGAATTAGGCAGCAATGAATCAGAAGCCATCAGAGATCTATGTATACCCATGGGTGTATGAGAGGGTATGCATATTGTTTGTACTTTCCATAGCATCTTGTATTAAATATCTACTGATTGAAGGGGTTTTGAGTTAGAGATAAGATATGTATGTGAAAGAAAATGCCTAGAGAAATAGGTAGGAAATGAGTCAATAAGTGATAAAAATGAAAGTGCAATGGTTCTTCAGAGGTAAAGACTTCAGTGGAAGATTTCTGGGAACACAAAGCCCAAAAGAAAGCTCACAGGTAGACAGAGAAGAGGAGGCGAAGACTAGGGAAGAGACATACAATAAACTACAGTGTTGAAAGGAAGGATGGGCTTCAATGTAATTTTGTCTTGCATAAGACAACCATTTTCCATTTTTAGTTCCTATCTTTTCAAATACAGCTTTACTTACTTAATATTCTTTAAGTTTATAAAATAATATTTTAATTTCTAAGACCTTAAGCTTACTCTAGTAAATGTAGCATAAAAGATGATACAAAGTTATCAAATATTTGTTTAATACAAATATTTATTCAATACTCAACCATACCTAATACCATGTCAAGATTCATGGCTCATTCAGAATTCTTCTTCTAAAAATCATGCAGATTATTCAAATGAAGATCTCAGGGGAATATATAAAATTACAAGATGTTCAGTTTGTAAAATATGATAAAATGAAAATAAGAATGAGCTGAAACATGTGGTTCAAACAAAATTAAAAACTGAAAATTAATCTGAATTAACCAAATAATAGAAAAGGAAGCTTATGAGGTTAAAATAAATAATAAAAGCTAGATTAGTTTAGATGATTATCTCTTCTTGACTTTGTCTCTGAAGTATAAGATGTCCTTTCTTTCCTTCTCCCTCCCTTCTTTTATTTCTTCCTTTTTACTTTCTCTATGTAAGCATTACCATTAAACTATAAATTTGAGAAAAGACATGATTATATCTTCTTTGTTGCTACACTTTGTGTGTTCAATTGAAACTAAAAATATATATAGAAGAATATTATGTATAGAATATTATTTATAAATACAAATATATATATAGAAGAATATTATTTATAATAAAATGCCTAGGAATAAACTTAACCAAAGAAGCAAAAGACCTATACACTGAAAACTATAAAATGTTGATTGAGAACTATAAAATATTGAAGGAAATTGAAGATTATGCAAAGAATTGAAAATATATCCCATGTTCTTGGATTTGATGGATTGATATTATTAAAATGGCCATACTACCCAAAACAATCTACAGACTTAACACAATCCCTGTCAAAACAGTCAAAACACAGGACATTTTTCACAGAAATAGAACAAAGAATCCTAAAGTTTATATGAAACCACAAAAGATTCTGAATTGCCGAAACAATTCTGAGGAAAAAAGAACAAATTTGGAGGTATAACCATTCCACACTTCAGACTATACTACAAAGCTACAGTAATCAAAACAGTGTCGTATTGTCACAAATACAGACACATAAATCAATAGAACAGAATAAAGACCCCCAAAATAAACCCATCCACCTACATTTAATTAATCTATGACAAAGGAAGCAAGAATATACAATGGAGAAAAAGTAATCTCTTCAACAAGTGGTGCTGGGAAAGGTGGACAGCTTCATGTAAAATAATGAAAAAATAAACCCAAAATGATTTAAAGACCTAAATGTAAAACATGATACCATAGAAAGTACTAGTAAAAGGGTGTACAAGCAGGCGGTTTTTGATTTAACAAAAGAGATTTTTGAGGAAATATTTGCTGAGGATCCCAACTTGAATCAACCGGTCTGGATGAAGCCATGTAGAATCAACTCCAGTTATTTCTGACGAGTGAAAAATCCAAATAACCTTGATGAAATCAAGAACTTCATAGCAACCGAAGTACTCAAGCTATTCAGTCTTAAAAAGGAGCCAAACCACAAAACAGATTGGCAGAAAATGATGAAATTTGGAAGAAAGAAAAGAGACCGAGTGGATCATATCCTGGTGCAGGAGCTTCACGAGGAAGAGGCCCAGCGGGTGAACTATGATGAGGATGAGTTGTGCGTGAAGATGCAGCTAGCTGATGGGATCTTTGAGACCTTGATCAGAGATACTATTGATGTTCTGAATCAAAACAGTGAAAAACAGGGGAGAATGCTACTTGTGTGACATCTTGCAAATAAATCAAACCACTGAGTGCTAAAAACAACAACAACAACAACAAAAAAACATGATACCATAAACCTCCTAGAAGAGAACATAAATGAAACACTCTTTCACATAAATTGTAGCAATGTTTTCTGAGATCAGTCTCTCAAGGTAAAAGAAATGAAAACAAAAATAAACAAATGGGACTTAATCAACCTTAAGAGCTTTTGCACATCAAAGGAAACCATCAACAAAATGAAAAGACAACTTATGTAACAGGAGAAAATATTTACAAATGATACAAGCAGCAAGGGATTAATATCCAAAATATACAACGAGCTCATGTAGCTCAATATCAAACAAACAAACAATCAAAAAATGGGCAGAAGACCTAAACAGACATTTCTCCAAATACATACAGATGACCAACAGGTTCAGGAAAAGATGATCAACATCACTAATAGAGCAATGCAAATTAATACCATACTGAGGTATCACCTCATATCTGTAAGAATACCTGTTACAAAAAGAGTCTACAAATAAAACATGTTGGCAAGGATGTGAAGGAAAGGAAGCTCTTGTATACTGTTGGTGAAAATGTAAATTGGTACAGCCACTGTGGAAAGCAATATGGACATATCTCAAAAAACAAAAAATAGAATTACAGTATCATCCAGCAATCACACTTATGGCTATATATCCAAAATAAAAAACAAGAACAGTAACTTAAAAAGATACGTGCACCCCAATGTTCATAGCAGGACTACTGACAATAATCAAGACACAGAAGCAACCCAAGTGCCTATCACAGATGATCAGTTTGAGAAGATATGAGATATGTATGTATGTTTATGTGTATAATGGAATATTATTCAGCCACAAAAAGATATGAAATATTACCATGGCATCAACATGGATGGACCTAGGGAAAATTATGCTTAGTGAAATAAGTCAGAGAGAGAAAGACAAATGCTATATAATATTACTTACATGTGAAGTCTAAAAAATATACTAATGAATGTGTATACAAAGCAGAAACAGACTTACAGACATAAAAAAAAACTTACGCTTACCAAAGGGGAAAAGGAGGAGGGAAGTACAAATTAGAAGTATGGTATTGACAAATACAAACTACTATACATAAAATAGATAGGTATCAAGGATTTACTGTATAGCACAGGAAATTATATACAATATCTTGTGATAGCCGAAAAAGGAATATCATCTACAAAAAAAAAACTGAATAGCTATGCTAAACACGTGAAATTAACACAGTATTATAAATCAACTATACTTCAATTTAAAAAAAGAATATCATTTATGTAACACACATAAACACAAACTCAAACATACAGAACTGACAAGCTCATCAACAACTTTTTTTGGAAAAACTGAGGTTTTTATTTTTCTATTTAAAAAATGACTCTGAGCATCTCAGAAATGTTGACCTCACTTCCAGTTTACCAGTCCTCTCTTAAATTGTACCTAGTTGGTCATTAAACCCATTTATAGAGACTTTACTTTCTGTTTCTGAATTTTTTCTTCTAGAATTCCTATTTCATTTTTAAAGAAAAGTATGACTCTTGTGAAAGTTTACAACTTTTCTTTTTTTTCTTAATATGTTAATCATGATTGTTTTATACTCCATGTCTGATAATTCCAAATCGGGATCAACTTTTAGTGTTTTAATCATCAAGTTTTTTCTTTTCTCCATCTCCTTGAATGCCTATTAAATTTTGATTGATGCCACATATGGCACATGTATAAAAATTATACAAGTTCTAATTCATGTTATTTTCCTCCAGAGAAAATATTCTTTTGATTCTTACAGACTGCTCACCTTAATTTAATCAGATATTGAATTAATTTGGGGCTGGACTTCTAGTACTGTAAGACCTAGTCTCTTCTGAGTTTATTCTTATTCCTAAGAAGAGAGACTTCCAGGATTCCAAATGAAAGCCTGGGAATATTTACCAGAATCCATCCTTCTTGGTTGGGCCTGAATTATAATATTTTTCATCCCATGCTACATATTCCTTAGGAATCATCACATTCCATGAGAGGAAAATCAGCACAAGAGCTTACTTCTCTGGGTTCTGTTTCTCTCTGTAACTGGCTGCTCAAGTCCTGGCTGCCTTGGAAGTCCTAAACTACATTTTTTTTGTCTCCCAGCCTCGTGATACAGTCAGACCCTGCTTAGCTTTTCTACTTTTCAGTTACTCCTTTCTGCTTGGTTGCTCATACTCCATGTAAGTCTTCTGAATCAGCAAATGTTTGAAGGAAAAACAATGCAGAGTATCTGACTTTCCTCAATTATTTTCCCTTCTTTTGGGGATCCTGACATTTCATGTTTTGGCTTCCTTCAGTTCAGTTCAGTTCAGTAGCTCAGTCATGTCCGACTCTTTGCGACCCCATGAATCACAGCACGCCAGGCCTCCCTGTCCATCACAAACTCCCGGAATTTACTCAAACTCATGTCTATTGAGTTGGTGATGCCATCCAGCCATCTCATCCTCTGTCATCCCCTTCTCCTCCTGCCCTCAATCCCTCCCAGCATCAGGGTCTTTTCCAATGAGTCAACTCTTTTCACATGAGGTGGCCAAAGTATTGGAGTTTCGGCTTCAGCATCAGTCCTTCCATTGAACACCCAGAACTGATCTCATTTAGGATGGACTGGTTGGATCTCCTTGCAGTCCAAGGGACTCTCAAGAGTCTTCTCTAGAATAGAAGTCTACTTATCCTTCCATATAACCAAACACCTACTGTAAGTCAATGTAAATCTTAACCTTAAGTTCTGTTTAGCCAGTGAAGATATGTACAAGGGTAGAGAGAGTTTGGGAATATCAATAAGAAAGTGGAGGAGGTTCAAATGGGAAAGGCCTGGCTGGAGGCTGCAAATCATCTAATATGTACTATTGTAGAAAATGATTAAGCTGGCCATTTTCTCCTCTGACCAAAACTCTTGAAAGTTCTGAGCTGGTTGTTCTTCATGTCTGGGCTTCTTCCCACCTCAGCAAGGGCAGAGTCTCTTGATTCAATACAATTGGAAAGGTAGAACCCCATGGTTCTGGCAGCGCTTCTTTAGGGTGACAAGGACTAGGCAGACAAATATTTTATCTAGGAGCTGTAGAAAGAGATTGGTGATCAATACAAAAAAATAGCTCATGTAGAAGATTGTGGGGGCAGTGGTAGGTATTAATTGTTGGGGAGGAGTTGCAGCAAGAGAGAAATCTATGATAAAGAAAGTCTCTAGCAGTAGTTGTTATTCAATAAATACTTTGAAAATGCTGAAGCAAATGCTTGTTTTTCTTCCTGACTTACTTAAAATCTAATGGGTAAAACAGAACACTTGTATTCATACTAATCCACATTCAATTAGATAATAATTCCAATTTTTTCTAAGTTCACAGGTTTTTAAAATTTACTCTTTAACAAACTAAAAGCTAGAACCTGAGTAGAAGCTGTTTCCCAATATAAAGTAAATTGTCTTCACACCCTTTAAGGACCTTTTTAACAACATCTCTCACTCTGCCACCTCAGTTCTTCTGCTGATATCTTCCTCACCTTTCCACTGCAGATAAATTGATTTCTGCATAAAAGTTCAACCCATTCCAGGCATCAAAGCAATCCGATTTATGAATGAACTTAAGTGGTCTCTCCAGTCTCTTCTCGAACCAATAGGGTGATGCTTAGAACCCAATCATTGTGCTAGCTTCCCTGGTAGCTCAAAAGGTAAAGCGTCTGCCTGCAATGTGGGAGACTCAGGTTCAAACCCTGGGTTGGGAAGATCCCCTGGAGAAGGAAATGGCAACCCACTCCAGTACACTTGCCTGGAAAATTCCATGGATGGAGGAGCCTGGTAGGCTATAGTCCATGGGGTCACAGAGAGTTGGACACAACTGAGTGACTTCACTTAGTGCTAGTGGTGTTGGGGCAGCATGACGTGACTTGATGCTGAGTATTTGATTTCCTCCCAGGACAGTCTATTTCTGTAATAACATTTGACAGGGCTCACTGCCCCACCGGTGCTCCAATATGACTGTCAGAGTCCCTCTTTGAGTTTCAGAGATAACTTCTTGGGCATCATTGCACTGCAGTGGATTCAGAAGACTTTACTTTTGCTTTAATTTCTATTATGACCACCATTTCTAATGACCTGACTTCATCTGGGTCCAGATCTGGGTTCCCTTCTTACTCTGACAACCTCCTTTTTCTCCCAGGCCATGAACAGACCTTGCAGATGTTACCTGCAGTGTTTGCTGCTGTGTATTCATTTTTATCGTCTGCCTAC
This sequence comes from Odocoileus virginianus, assembly GCF_023699985.2. Taxonomy (NCBI): domain Eukaryota; kingdom Metazoa; phylum Chordata; class Mammalia; order Artiodactyla; family Cervidae; genus Odocoileus; species Odocoileus virginianus. The sequence goes on along the minus strand of NC_069695.1, from coordinate 15,511,485 downwards.
CTGCTGGCACACCTATAACTTTACCTTCGTCCCTTTATAGAAGCTATGACTAAACACTGATATCTCTGCTGGAAGCTTGCCCTGCCTATATGGCTGGTCCACTGCTTTTAGGGGGCTTCCCCCACAGAGTCTGCCACACCTTCTGAACAGATATAGCACTGAGCTCTGACCCTTTTCACACCTATCCTGACACAACTAATAAATATGTGAATCTTTAGATAAGAAGTAGAATTGCCTTTTATCAGTCTTGTGTCTGACACTAGAGAAAATACTTTGTTACCAGTTTCACAGGGAGGCACCCTTACTTAAAGAACACTATATAATCAAGTGAATGCTTTATCTTATGCACTAAGGTTAAACAAAATTAAATTTTATTAATTTGCTCATTTCCTTTCTCCTTTGTTCTTCCAAACTTGAGTGTGTTAGTTTGAGATAATTGTATTATGTGTCACAACTCTGCAACTACACACAGGTTGCTCCCATGGATAAAACATTAGATACAAATAATAATCTATCACTGTGGAAGCAGTGACATATTTTATTTTCTTGGGCTCCAAAGTCACTCTGGATGGTGACTGCAGCCATGAAATTAAAAGACACTTGCTCTTCGGAAGGAAAGTTATGACAAACCTAGATAGTATATTAAAAAGCAAAGACTTCACTTTGTCCACAAAGGTTCAGATAGTCAGAGCTATGGTTTTTCCAGTAGTCATGTATGGATGTGAGCATTGGACCATAAAGAAGGCTGAGTGCCAAAGAATTGATGATTTTGAATTGTGGTGTTAGGACTCTTGAGAGTCCCTTGGGCAGCAAGGACATCAAATCAGTCAATCCTAAAGGAAATCAACTCTGAATATTCATTGGAAGGACTGATGCTGAAGCTCCAATACTTTGGCCACCTGATGCAAAAAGCTGATGGACTCCTTGGAAAAGACCCTGAAGCTGGGAAAGATTGAAGGCAAAAGGAGAAGAGAGTGGCAGAGGATGAGATGATTAGATGGTATCACCAACTCAATGGAAATGAATTTGAGCAAACTCCAGGCGATAGCGAAGCACAGGGAAGCATTATGTGCTGTGGTCCATGGGGTCACAGAGAGTTGGACATGACTTAGTGACTGAACAGCAACAACAAATAGACATAACCTCCAAAGGATGGTATATCGCCATAAGCAGAATTGTGGGCTACCTGAAGAAATGAGAGTTCATACAGAAGACAAAAATAATCCTACACTGCTATATATAAAATCTATAAACAACAAGGACCTACTGTATAGCACAGGGAACTATATTCAATATCTTATAACAACCTATAATGGAAAATAATCTGAAAAAGAACATCTATATATATCACTTTTGCTGTATATCTGAATTTAACACCTAACATAACATTGTAAAACAACTATACTTCAATTAAGAAAAAAAGATAATCTAGGTACATTAGACAAATGGAAACTATTCCCATCTTCCTACTTACCATCCCAATAATCACCGTACTTAGTATTTTGTATCTTAGTATAATCTTTTGTATTATATAATAATCTTTTAAATGTTATATAATGTATATTATTATATATTAATATAATAATAATAAGCCAATGTATTATTTTATATTATATAATAATCTTTTGTATTATTATATAATCTTTTGTATTAGATATCTTATTATCTAATGAACAGGAATTCACTGTTGAGAAAATGAGGGCTAGGATGGAAATACATATACAGACACATATAATTTAATTTATTGAAGGAAGTCTCAGGGCTTGATGATCATCCTAGATACCAGTTTTTTTCTGGTTTTAACAGTAGATGATACAGATTGATTATAGACTATATAATCACCTACAGGTACCTAAATATTTTCTACAAGGGCAATTGTTTATTTATAATACTATGTGAGACGTTCAGAAAGTGATTACTTGGTAAAACTAACTGAGGGTCTGGATAAGCAAGATTGTAAGTTATTATACTTGATCATTATTTCTGATTGAATTTAGAATTATCTTGAATCAACTTTCACAGATTGGAAACTAAAGCTTGTGAGATCTTGCCTAGACTGAGAATGTCTACCATGTTGAGATGGTATATAACCCTTCTTTATACATCTCACAGTCCTTTTCATTATGCCCTGTACCCAGTAACTTGTAGGTTGAATGGATGAATCAATATGAACATATGACATCAAATAATTGATTTTGCTTTGTGTGTGCATGTTAGCCACTTAGCTGTATCCAACTCTTTGTGACCCCATGGACTATAGTCCACCAGACTCCTCTGTCCATGGAATTTTCCAGGCAAGAATACTGGACTGAGTTGCCATTTCCTTCAGCAGGGGATCTTCCTGACCCAGAGACTGAGATTGCACCTCCTGTGTCTCCATCATTGCAGGCAGATTCTTTACTATCTGAGCCAGGATTCCTGCTTTTGTGCTACCAATTGTTTTCAGAAATACCCCACATATAACTTCTTATTTTTAACTTCTCAAAATATATTTTTCTTCTACTTTTCCCTCTAATACACCTTCTCAGTCTCAATTATTTCAAGACAAAAGTTAAAATAATTTCTGAGAGAATATCAGTCTAACCGTGAAGGATTCAACCCTATTCAACCTATTTATTTCCTCTGGTCTATAATTTGTAGTAAAGAATAGACAATCACAAAAGTATATGCTAAATTATTTAAAAGAGAGCATGCCCAGATCTCCCTATTTTGAAGGTTCATGGGTATGCCATTTGGTGAACCTTCTAGTTCTTTTCTTTAAGATAATTTTACTTATTTGCTATTTGTTGCTGTGCTGGGTCTTCATTGCTGCCTGCAGACTTTCTCTAGTTGTGGTGAGAAGTGGCTACTCACTAGTTGTGGTGCGTGAGCCTCTCATTGCAGTGGCTTCTCTCATAGTGGAGCACAGGCTCCAGGGCATGCAGGCTTCAGTAGCTGCAGTACGTGGGCTCCGTAGTTGTAGCTCTTGGGTTTTAGAGCACAGGCTCAATTTTTGTGGCACATGGACTTAGTTGCTCTGTGGCATGTGGGATCTTCCTGGATCAGGGATTGAACCCGTGTCTCCTGCACTGGCAGGAGAATTCTTTACCACTGAGCCCCAGGGAAGCTCCTAATTCTTAGTTCTCTTTTTCATAGTCTGAGTTGGTTTGCAGAAGATACAATTAAGCCCTGGTGGCTGAGTATAATGTTCTGGTTTCAAAACCTGGCTTTGTTACCTGCCTCGAAATTTGGGAAATTTATTAGTTTATCTTTCTGGTTCTCAGTTTTCTCTCCTCTCTTAAGTGAATTTCTTGGTCCAAATGATCTTTAATGGATCCTCCAGCTCTATAATTCAAAGGTTTAATGTTACTGTGATTGTGTTTATTTAGAAGGCTGAAATCAACAAGCTCATTCAATTCATTCTAAAGAAGTGATTTAAGGAACATCCAGGTGTCTCTGCGCTGCTTCTTGACTAGGCAATACTGCAATAGAGCAGCTGTGTGGGTCTGTGAATAAGAGAGTAGGCTCTGGAATCAGACTACTGAGTTTCAAAGCCCAGTTCTACTAACTAGGGTGGTAACTTTCAGGAATTTGTTTCCGCTTCCTCAAGCAGGTTCCCTTTCACCGCCCTTGACCTTTGTCTCTGAAAGGGTGAAACCAATAGACAAAAAAGGCACAGACAAGAGACTGTAAACCTGGAGAGGAAGAGAGAGAAGAGCTGCCTGGCAACTTCCCAGATTCCACAAGGCCTGGTATACTTCCTGTATTTGCCTTCCATGAGGTTCCTTTGTATCCTTTCAATAAATTCCTCTCAATATAAACAAGCAGTCCTTACAACACCTTTCTGTGCATACCTCTGTCTGTTTGAGACCAAGTAGGTGGGGTTTTAGGGGCAATGAAGACCTTGCATCACCTGTAGTATTCCTCCCGATCTCCTTTCAGCTCCTGCGCCATACACAGTGATATACACATAAATTTCTTATAGCTGGACTCCTAAGGCTCCGTTACGATTTGGGAACATTCCAAATCTTGCTGCAGATGTGGGGCTCTCTGAAATCGCAGTGACAAAAAGTGTGCCAGGGATCCAGAAAGTGACGACCCAGAAGAATGCTCCTTCCCCCACCTTTCAAGTAGTGAAAGCTGCCCTCTTGGAGCATCTGCAGAAGGAACCCTGTGATAAGAAATCTTCCTGTAGTGAATTTCTTGCATCCAAGAAGGCAAAGATTCCAAAACTACAATCCAGTCATTGTTAGACCTGGAATTCCCTTCCTGGGACAATTAGGTTTTGCTTCTGCTTAGCTCTTTGTTGCTTAGCAACAACAGTAGCATCAGGGGAAGCCACTGGAGAGACAAACCCTTTCCAAAATGGGGCTGGGGTGAGAGTAACCAGGAGTAAAAATTGCCTTCTCACTTCTTAGAAGAGAAAAATGTCCTGTGAACCTCAGAGGGGGTAGAATTAGGTTTTGTATGAATGGTGTCATTTAAATGCCCACATCATATTCAAAACCAGTATTTGAACAGAATTATTTAGCTTTGCAATGTAACTTTGTATCTGATATCTCCTGTAAGACTCATGATGACTGATACCTTGAAGTGAAGTGAAGTGAAAGTTGCTCAGTCGTGTCCAACTCTTTGCGACCCCATGGACTACACAGTCCATGGAATTCTCCAGGCCAGAATACTGGAGTGGGTAGCCTTTCCCTTCTCCAGGGGATCTTCCCAACCCAGGGATTGAACCCAGGTCTCCTGCACTACAGGCAGATTCTTTATCTGCCGAGCTGCAAGGGAAGCCCAAGAATACTGGAGTGGGTAGCCTATCCCTTTTCCAGTGGAACTTCTCGACCCAGGAATCGAACCGGGGTCTCCTGTATTGCAGGCTGATTCTTTACCAACTGAGCTGTCAGGGAAGCCCGAATTGATTATAATCTTAGGGTAAGATTATAGTTCTCAGTTTATATATGAAGAAACTAAGGTAGAGGGTGGCTGAAATAATATATTCAGCTTTACCCAGTCAGTTACTGGCAGAACAGGACTAGAGTCCAAGTTTACCATTTTCTATCTCTCTACTGTAACTCTTACTGATTGATTCACTCATCAATTCATTTTTCATGATATAAAACCAATGTTCATCTAATATGCATGGATAGGATAATGGTGCTAAAATATTAGAATTTTTAAATAACTATTGTTCCAAACTCACCTCATACCTTTCACTCTATTATCCTGTCCTTCCAGAACTTCCAAAGGATCCAAAAACTAAAGCAATATCAACTAGCTGAGCAAAGCCATGTGTCAGTGTCCATTCTGACCAGTTGGCTCTGTGTCATATTGTTAAATATTTTCTACATTCCACTAACCCTTACTGGACATACACCAGGCTCCAGGTACAATTTTATTTAGTGAAGATATGGAGATATAATGCAGAGTTCTTGACCTTAAGAAGTTCACAGGTTATGGACAGGGGATGTGAACAATAAGGGTACACAACCTTTTCTGGAGCTCTTCTCAGGCCAGCAAGCTCCTTACTATTTAAGAAGATTTGTTTTCATCTTAGGTTCAATCATGAAATCATCTTATTTTAAAAAATGTTTTTATTAAGGCATGCATGCATCCTTAGTTGCTCAGTGGTGTCCAACCCTTTGAAACCCTTTGGACTGTAGCCCTTCAAGCACTTCTGTCCATGGAGTTTTCCAGGCAAGAATACTGCAGTAAGTTGCTATTTTCCTCCATCTTAGCTTCCATTATATTGAGCTGACATCTGCCTCCCCATTATCTGGGCTGTTTGGGGCTCGCTATACCCTACAGAGCAGATCAAGCAAACTAATCCCTATTTTCTCTAATGTCTTTCTTACATTTGGGCTTCCCAGTGGTAAAGAATCCGCCTGCCAATGCAGGAGACGCAGGAGACGCGGGTTCCATCCCTGGGTTGGAAAGATCCCCTGGAGGAGGGCGTGGCAACCCACTCCAGTATTCTTGCCTGGAAAGCTCCATGGACAGAGGAGCCTGGCAGGCTACAGTCCATGGGGTGGCAAAGAGTTGGACATGACTGAACACACATGCATGCCTGCCTTACATTTAAGGATAGCTTTCACATCGTACTCTGACTGTTAGCAGTATGTTCTCACTGACCTATTGGGACTCTCTTGTGTCCTGGAATAAAAAATGGAGAGAATCCTACAGCTGGCTTGATCCTTAGAGATACCTTTCCTTTTTTGCAAGTGGTATCTGCAGGTCAAAAAGATTAGATAACATTCCAAAATAAGCTTAGAAATTAGTCTTCTTAACAATCTGGTTAGTGGTCTTTTCATAACATCATTGGAACAAACTCCCAGTTTTTACATTTCCAGAATTATCCCCAAACTCCAAAAATTACTACAATTTACTGTGGCTATCACCTCTGTTGGTTAGGTACAACTTCTTTAATGCTACCTAACATCAGAAACTCCAGTACTTTGGCCACCTCATGTGAAGAGCTGACTCATTGGAAAAGACCCTGATGCTGGGAGGGATTGGGGGCAGGAGGAGAAGGGGACGGCAGAGGATGAGATGGGTGGATGGCATCACCAAATCGACGGACATGAGTTTGAGTAAACTCCGGGAGTTTGTGATGGACAGAGAGGCCTGGCGTGCTGTGATTCATGGGGTCTCAAAGAGTCAGACACGACTCAGAGACTGAACTGAACTGAACTGAATGTAAGAGGTCTGTATAGTCAAACCTATGGTCTTTCCAGTAGTTGTGTATGGATGTGAGAGTTGGACCATAACAGTGGCTGAACACAGAAGAATTGATGCTTTCAAACTGTGGTGCTAGAGAAGATTTTTGAGAGTCCCTTGGGCTGAAAGGAAATCCAACCAGTCAATCCTAGGAGGAAATTAATCCTGAATATTCACTGGAGGGGCTGTTGCTGAAACTGAAGTTCCAGTACTTTAGCCATCTAATGGGAAGAGCCAACTCATTGGAAAAGACCCTGATGGGTCTTTTCAATCTTGGGAAAGATCGAAGGCAAAAGGAGAGGGGGGAAGCAGAGGACGAGATGTTTATATATCATCACTGACTCAATGGACATGAAATTGAGCAAAGTCCGGGAGATAATGAAGGTCAAGGAAGCCTGACGTGCTGCAATCCATGGAGTCACAAGGAGTCAGATATGACTTAGTGGCTGAACAACGACAAAACAAAACCTAAGAGGATAGGACTTTCTAAGTGTCACAGTCACTTTATGGGGCATGGCCTTTCTATTGGATCAGTGATTATCAATGCTGGTTGCATATTAGAAGTACCCAGGGCATTTATTATTAAGACCAATTAAATCAGTATGGGTCTCAAACATCAGTAATTCCTTCAGGTAATTCTGATTCACAGTAAGTGTTGAGAAGCACTATATTAGATAAAAACAACACTTCATTTTCTAAAAAAATGAGAATCAATACAGTATTTGAACCAAAAGGGGAAGATAACTGGCTCTGAGGGTTTGATTATACTATTTGATCTCAACTTCTTACAAAAAAAAGAATGGATGCATTTGACTCATTTCTTTCTACCTTTAGTTTCAGAGATGAGAAAATGACACGACCTAGCTTTGTACTTTGAATTATACATTGCTTGTATATATGTATTTTATCTGGCTCTTAAGCCACATGATTAACTTGCAGCTCCATACAGTATCTCTGGTGTGTAGCCTCGGGTGGGAGCAGTATTATTATGATCATTTTACCAGTTAGGCATAGGGATGTCTAAAGCATAGATCAACAGTCTAGGAGCAGCAAGTCAGTTATTTGGTGATATCAGGGGAATATTTATTCTTGCCTAGATTTATTGACATTGCCTATGTAAGGCACAGCACTATCCTCAAAACTTTTTTTTGGTTGGAAAAACAGGACATAGGGGACAAAAGTATATGTGTAAAAGGATAAAAAGAAATGTGCATGTTAAATAGATATTGGATTGGTCCAAAAGTTTATTAGTGTTTTTCCATAAGGTGAGTCTAATGACACTTATTTGTCTTTAACTTTATTCAAAACAATTTTGTTAGACTGTATTGTGACAACTCCCTTAGCTGTTCAGTTGCTAAGTCACGTCAGACTCTTTGAGACCCAACGGACTGCAGCACACCTCCACTATCTCCCAGAGTTTGTTCCAGTTCAAATCCATTGAGCTGGTGATGCTATCTAACCATCTCATCCTCTGCTGCCCTCTTATCTTTTTGTCTTCAATCTTTCCCAACATCAAGGTCTTTTCCAATGAATTTGCTCTTCGCATCAGGTAGACAAAGTACTGGAGTTTCAGCTTCAGCAACAGTCCCTCCAAAGAATATTCAGGGTTGATTTCCTTTAGGATTGACTGGTTTGATATCTTTGTAATCCAAAGGAATCTCCAGAGTCTTCTCCAGCACCACAGCTCAAAAGCATCAATTCTTTGGAGCTCAGCTTTCTTTATGGTCCAAGTCTCACATCCATACACAACTACTGGAAAAACCATAGCTTTGACATCTCTGCTTTTTAATACACTGTTTAGGTTTATGATAGCTTTCCTTCTAATAAGCAACTGTCTTCTAATTTCATGGCTGCAGTCACCATCTGCAGTGATTTTCAAGCCCCCAAAATAAAATCTGTTACTGCTTCCACCTTTTCCCCTTCTATTTGCCATAAAGTGATGGGATAGCATACCATGATCTTAGTTTTTTTACTGTTGAATTTTAAGCCAGCTTTTTCACTCTCCTCTTTCACCCTCATCAAGAGGCTCTTTAGTTCCTCTGCCATTAGAGTGGTATCACCTGAGTATCTGAGGTTGTTGATATTTCTCCTGGAAATCTTGATTCCAGCCTGGAATTTCGTGTGATGTACGCTTTATAGAAGTTAAATAACCAGGGTGACAATATACAGTCTTGTTGTACTCATTTCCCAATCTTGAACCAGTCTGTTGTTTTGCTTAAGGTTCCAATTGCTGCTTCTTTACCTGCATACAGGCTTCTCAGGAGACAGGTAAGGTGGTCTGGTATTCCTGTCTCTTTAAGAATTTTCCACAGTTTGCTGTGATTCACACAGTCAAAGGCTTAGAGTAGTCAATAGAGAAGGAGATGTTTTTTAGAACTCCTTGCTTTCTCCATAATCCAAAGAATGTTGACAATTTGATCTCTGGTTCCTCCGCCTTTTTGAAACCCAGCTTGTACATCTGGAAATTCTTGGTTCATGTACTGCTGAAGCCTAGCTTGAAGGATTTTGAGCATTACCTTGCTAGCAGGTGAAGTGAGTGCAACTGTATGGTAGTTTGAACATTCTTTGTCATTGTCCTTCTTTGGGATTGGAATGAAAATTGACCTTTTCCAATCTTGTGGCCACTGCTGTGTTTTTGAAATTTGCTGGAATATTGATTACAGCAGTTTAACAGCATCATCTTTTAGGATTAGAAATACTTCAGCTGTAATTCCATCACCTCGACTAGCTTTGTTCATAGTAATGCTTCCTAAGGCCCATTTGACTTCACACTTCACGATGCCCAGCCCTAGGTTCATGACAACTCCATCATGGTTATCTGCATCTTTAAGCCTTTCTTGTACAGTTCTTCCAGGTATTCTTGCCACCTCTTCCCAATCTCTTCTGCTTCTGTTTAGTCCTTACCATTTCTGTCCTATATTGTCATCAAGTAGCCTGCATTAAAAAAAAAAAAAAAAAACACATCAAAATTGGTAAACTTCTGGGCAGCACTGTTTTAATATTGAAAATGGAAGTAAAGAGTAAGATTTTTGGTACGCTATGCTGTATTACTTCAAGAAAGGTAAAAACACAACTGAAATGCAAAAAAAAAAAAAAAAAAGATTTGTGCAGTGTATGGGGAAGTTAATGTGACTGAGCAAACATGTCAAAAGTTGTTTGTGAAGTTTTGGGCTGCAGATTTCTCACTTGGCAATGCTCCATGGTTGGGTAGACCCAACCATGAAGTTGATAGGGATCAAATAGAGACATTGAGAACAAATAATGTTATACCTCATGGGAGATAGCTGACATACTCAAACTATCCAAATCAAGTGTTAAAAATCACTCACATCAACTTGCTTATGTTAAGTGCTTTGATGTTTGGATTTCACACAAGTTATGCCAAAAAAAAAAAAAAAACAAGACACTTACTTGATCATATTTCTGCATGCCACTCCCCACTTACACATAAGGAAAATGCTCCAGTTTTCAAACAAATTGTGACAAGCAACAAAAAGTGGATACTGTACAATAAGGTGGAATGGAAGAGCCTGTGGGGCCTGCAAATGAACCACCACCAACCACAACAAAAACCAATATTCATCCCATAAAGGTGATGTTGTGTATATAATGGGATTGGAAGGGAGTCTTCTATCATGAGCTCCTTTTGGAAAACCAAATGATGAATTCCAACAAGTAGTGCTCCAAATTCCGGCAACTGAAAGCAGCACTCAATGAAAAGCATCTGGAATTAAGTCAACAGAACATGCATAATCTTCCATCACGATAACACAAGATCACGTTTCTTCAATGATCACACAAAAAATGTTACCACTTGGCTGGGAAGTTTTGATTCATCTGTGGTATTCATCAGACATTGCACCTTTGGATTTCCACTTATTTCAGTCTTTATAGAATTCTCTTAATGGAAAAGATTTCAATTCCCTGGAAGACTATAAAAGGTACCTAGAACAGTTCTCTGCTCAAAAAGTTAAAAAGTTTTGGGAAGATAGAATTATGAAGTCGTCTGAAAAATGGCAGAAGATAGTGGAACAAAATGGTAAATATGTTGTTCAATAAAATTCTTTGTGAAAATGAAAAATGTCTTTAAGTGAAAGTAAAATGGAAGTTTCTCAGTCATGTCCAATTCTTTGTGACCCCATGGACTGCAACCCACCAGGCTCCTCTGTCTACGGGATTATCCAGGCAAGAACAGCGGTGTGGGTTGCCATTCCCTTCTCCAAGGGATTTTCCCAACCCAGAGATCGAGCCTGGGTCTCTTGAATTGCAGGCAGATTTTTTGCTATATGAGCCACCAGGGAAGCCACATACTCCCTAACCCCTTAAAAATGTCTTTATTGTTACTTAAAACCAAAGGAACTTTTTGGCCAACCCAACCCACACTAAACATGCAGCAGTTGTCAAGAAGATATGATTTCTGGCTTTACCCTCTACCATTTCTGCAACTGTGCTCTGTGCACTTTGTGAACATCCCTTTCTGATATTTACATACATTGGATGCAGTTAGAAGCTTGCATGTCAGTCTCTCTTGGTTGTGAGTGTTGAGTTTGAATCTCTTGTTGCTACTATCTTGTCTAACATAGTTCATGCTACATAATTATTTGCTGAGTGACTGCAAGATGCTGACTTTGGAGGCTATGTAGGACTAGGACATGTATGTTGCGTGCATTCCCATCAGCTGCTCAGATTGTCTTTTTATTTTCTGAAGGATCCTGGGGCCCTCAGAATAGGTATCTTAAAATTGCATGGAACTAATTTTCAGATGAAATTCTTTGCCAGCTTCAGACTTTCAGTGTGTTAGGATCTGGTTCTTAGATAACAAGAAAGTGGCCTATTAGGGAAAGTAGATAAGAATTCCTGTCATATTTAGCTAGAATTTGAATACAGTTCCCACTCCATCAACAAGCATATTGTTCAGGGGTGGGGCTTCACTTTTTTCAGGAATATCTTATTATTGTATACAAATTTACATGTTATATTATTAATATACATGATTATACACTAAAAATGTCAACTATGTAAAAATATATGTGTAATGTATATTAGTGTATATAGATACATATGAGTATATGTATGTGCACTTTATATACAGCTATTTAAAATAAAGAGTGAGAAGACCCCCCTTTCCTTCTCCTCTTCTCACTTCTTGATCAAAAAATGGGCTACATTTAAGGAAGGGACACTGAATAAAAAGTCAAAGGACACACAGTCTATTTATGGCTCTGTCTTAATTTAATGACTGGGGGCAGTTCACCGCATCTCTATCTCTGTTTCTTCAATGTTAAGATGATGGGGTTTGAATAGGTGATCTCTTGGGTAAACTTTTATTGCACTGTAATTCTGTAGACTTATTTATCATCTATTATACTGAATTTTTAATATGTAACATGCTTCTCTGAGCTGCTGTTCAAAGAAACACGACACAGGATGTGAGACTCTGTTAATATGCTAAGGTTATAGAAGGGAAGGACTTGGCCAACAAACTTTAGTTCTGGCTCAGATGCTATATGCTCATAGGCAAACCCTTCTGATTTCTGGAGCTCAGTTTTTCCATTTGGAAAGTGTAGGGAAAAAAAACCCCACATGCTATCTTAGTCCTCTAGGGCCTTTGGGACAGGATTTCAGAAATCTAGGTACAGAAGGAATCAGACAAAAGTCATCTGATCACACAGAACCATTGTTTTGACAACATATTTTATGCCTTTATCTTTATTTCTATCATCAGTTCATATGCCCTGCTGATTTTTTTTTTTCCTAATTAAGCACTACCTTCCCATTAATAACAAAACTCCGGTATATGGGTAACAGAAGACCTACTGAAACATTACTCTAACAGAGTTTTTGCTGTGATGAGTAACAGAGGAAACGTTTCTGGCCAGTCAGAAAGTTTCTCTGAAAAAAAGCACGTCGGTAAGAACACGGGTCAGAGGGCAGTGATCTATTCAGGATCGAACTGAAACGAATCCAGGGAAATGGGCCAGGATGGGAGTTGCTGGGTCCTCCCAGAATAGTCTCCGTTGCTGTACTTCACTGCATCCTTTCTGTAAAAAAGAGTGATGAGAGTGAGGAGGCTCTGTGACAGAATTCACACCAGCAGCCGACCCAGGTCGGCAGTGCCTGATGTAATTGGTCCCATCACATTGACATGTGATTGACATGTGATTGACATCACACTGGGGGGTCATTCCCAACCACTACCAAATCATTCCTCAATCCACTGTCCCAAAACTCTCAATATAAAACGTGGTAGGCAAGAGTCCTCTCAGAATGCCAGCTTTGAGTAAACTCCACCCCGCGTCTTTTGAGTTCAAACCACTGGCAAAACCTGTCTGAATCCCTATCTGTTCTATATTGTCCCATAACGCAGACACGCCCCTGAGAGAGTTACATTCCTCAGTTGCCCGGGGTTGCCTGAGTGGCCTGAATAGGTCCACTTCTGCAGCCCCGCATACAAACAGTCAAGGAGATTAAAATACCACATTTTGTATGAATTGAAGACATTCCTCCTTCTTTTCACCACCCTGAATAGAGAACCGCACGCCAGCGTCGTCTCGCTCGTTGTCTTTCTCTCATCAGCGGTCCAATGTCTGTGAATACGAGAAAATGCACATATGCATCTGAATGCAGACATGTCGCTTGACAAAAAATAATAACAATAATAATAACCCCCTGAAATGTAATTACCAGGTTAAAAAAAAACGCACCCAGTTTTCAGAGCCTATCACATCTCGCGCCTCGGCCGCGCAGCTCCCCCGACACTGCTGCTGTTGTGTCAGACAGTGGCAGTGTTGAGCCCCGGAGCCGAGCCCGCGGCAGTCCCCGCGGCCGCCCAGGCTCCGCCGCGGACTCGGGCGCGCAGAGCCACTGGGCCGCGAGGGCGCCGGGGAGCGGGAGGGGCGCGACGGCGGCGAGGGGTCTCCGATCCGCCTCCACGAACTGTTTTCCTTCACCCCCGGCCCGAGCCCCACTCCCTCCCATGGATCGAAATCCACAGAAATTCACTGAGGGAGGGTGAGGGGAGGGAGGTCGCTCGCAGGTTCCTGGCTGTGCCTCCCCCGGGCTCAAGTCGGGGAAGCGGCCCCCCGGTCGGCGGGGCGAGCGGTGGTGTGGGGTGCCCGCACCCCTGCCGAGGCAGATCGCGGGGTGGCGGTCCCCGCTGGGCTCCTCCGCGAGGCCGCTGCGATCCTCCCCCTCCCCCGCCCGCGCCCTCCCCCTTCCTTTCACTAGGACTCCGGGACTCGAGAGAGGGCGCGGGAGGCAGCCACTCGGGCCCGACCCCACTCCAGCGCTCGCCGGGGACGCGGGCGGGTGGCGAGGGGACGCGGCGGGGGCGCGGGGCGGGCGCGGCCATGGAGCGGCGGCGGCGGCGGCGGCGGCAGCACTAGCGACCGCGGGCAGACGAGCGGGCGGGCTGGGCCGCCCGGCGCCGCGGACCGAACTGCACAGCTCAGCAAAAGCGCCCTCGCCCTTCGCGCGCCGCCTCCTGCGAGCCCGAACCCGGCAACATTTTTTTTTTCAAGGCTCCAATCCATCCTTTGAAGAAAAGGAAAAAAAAAATAGCATTGATTGGATAGACTGGGATATATATATAATTTGGGAGGGGGGTTCCTGCTAAAATTAGCCGGGCCCGCGGCGCGCGGTGTGCGAGTGTGTGCGTGCGGGCGTGTGTGTGTGTGTGTGTGTGTGTGTGTGTGTGTGAATGTGATTACTCCAGGACTCCTCGGGCTCCGGAGACGCCATTTTCCCCCTTGATATCTCTCTCTGTAAATCGGTGGCGCGGCGGAGGCGGCCGCGCCGGGCGGGAAGCGCGGGGCCGGCCGGGGCGCCCGCCGCTCGCCTCCGCCTCCGCGCGCTCGGGGGCCCCGGCGCCCCCCGAGCGAGGGCGGCCCGCCCGCGGCTCGCCGTGTGACAGATGCTCATCGCCATGGAGTTGCCGCAGCAGCACCTTCGGGGGCTCGGGCGAGCGACGGGAGCCGGGATCTGAGCGAGCGCCGGGGCCAGCGGAGCCGGAGCCGTGGGTGAGCACGCGCAGCGACCTTGGCCCGGGAGCTCGGCGCCCAGCCTCCCGCCGCGCCGCGGGCCCCCGCACGCCCGGGGCCAGGGGCGGTGTGTGTTCTCTGCGTGCAAAAGTTAACGCTGCCTCGCCGGGGCTTTGACTTTGCACCGGCGGGAACTGGGAGACCGGGCCGAAGGGGCGGGATGCCGGTCCCGGCGAGGCTGCGGAGGATGGGCGCGATTCCGGCCAGCCGGCCGTGGGCAAAGATGCTGGCTCATTTGAAGTGACTCGGTGGTGGCGGCGAGGGTGGCAGCGTCGGGCTGGAGGTCTGGGACCTTATTGAGTTTGGCCTAATCTGATCCCCCCCCACCCCCCTCCGCCCCGGCCTTCCCCCTCCCCCCGCCTTTTGCACCCTCCCTCCCTCCCTCCGTCCGGCCGCCGACTGCTGGGGCTCGCGGGTTTGGCGTTGGTGGAGTGGACTCAAGAGGGGGAGGGGGTAGGGAAAGGAGTGGGAAGGCGGCAGGATATTTTTTTCCCTCTCTCTTTGTAACTTGCAGGTTAAGTGGAGCTAGAGAGCTACATTGTATCTAGTTGGATTTTGGGGGCGGGTGGGTAGGTGGGAGGGGGGGGGGATGTATCAGAATCTAACGTGTCGTTAATAGAAAGAAGAACAGGGAAGAAGTGGTCCAGCCGGCGAAGGTTGGTGTGTGCTTGTGTCGTGGTTCTGTGTTAGTTTTTTTCTTAAAATCTTAATCAATGGATCTGAGTCTCTCTCGTGCTCTCCGGTTTTGGGACTCTGAAAAGACAGGAATTCCCTTAAAAGCAGACGAATGCCCTTTTTGAAAGCACGCATTGTGTGTGTTTCTAGAGGAGCCGTGGGCTTGGGAATTAACGACAGGCTTTCCCGTTCGGTGGTTTCCAGTGGGAAATAACTCCTGAAAGGGAGCCCTTCAGTATCGATTTATTGTTTTTGTCTTTCAAACCATTATCCCTTTGACTACAATACTGTCCAAGAAGTTCCACAGAGACAAAGTCAGGTAAACTGGACCGGGCAGATCTTTAGCAAGATGGTGATAACGCTGATGCTGTTTTTGGTGTCTGTTTGTGATAGAAGCTTTGTTGGGTAATAGCAATTTCTGATCGGTAGAGCATGCTGGCTCTACAAAAATAAGTAACTACCGAAATGCTGTCTTCCAGTCCCCATCCCCGACAGGCTGCACACACCCCTCCTCCCACAACCCACACCAGTTACAATTCTGAAAGAGGATCCAACTGGAAATATTTTCTTTGGAGATCGGAAAGTTGTGCAATTGGAAGTATGAGATGAGGCTAGAGGTACTGCTGATGTGGGGAGGGGGTTCTTATTGCCCCTTGATGCTGCATTTCTTCTTTATGTGTGCCTATGTGGGTTCTGAAGGTGTATATATTGGTCTAAGAGGACTGTTGAGGGAAGGATTTCCGATTCATTTCCGCTTCAAATAAACTGTCCTGATAATCTCATGGTTGACATCTAATGCTAAAAGGCCAATTTGTGTGTCTCTTTATCCCTGCAGAAGCTCTTCTCTGAAAGGGCAGTTTATTTTGGAATTCTACCACAGCTACTTTTTCTTTCAAGCCTCCCCATCCCCTCCATCACCATCCACACCTTTTTTAAAAGTTAGTTGGAGTCCACGGTCTTTATGGAGATACTAATACTACTTGTTTTCCTCTTACATTATTTTTTAAAATTCTGTTCCTTTTCATTCCTTTACTCTTCATCCTGTTTTCCTTTCCTGTATTTTTGTGCAAAATCTAACTTTATAAAGTTGTTATTGCCAAAACTGTCTGGCAGTCTTGCCCCATCTCTTAACTATCCTGTAGTTTACACAGGTAGATCAGGTTGCCCTTCCCAGCCCATCTTTATCCTCAAAACATGTGTGTAGGTGTGCACATGCATGCTCATGTGTTTTGGAAGGGCAGGAGTGGGCTCAGAAAGAACGTGGAGAGGAGAGAGGAGAGGAGAGGAAGAAGGGTGTTGTTCTGTGTGGCCACATCTGCAACACTGGGGCCAGACCAGCAGGCCCGGAGAGAGTTACCCTCACACACCCCAGTTGGATGTTGTCTGGCTAGGATGGGGAGGTGGAGCCAACTCTCCAGGGGTGTGTGAGGGAGGAGAAAGTTTGTAGCACTTTAAAATGTAGCCAGTTTACAGTCCTTGGTCACTCCTTCCCCTTTCTCCTGCTTTTTGTGACTTCTGCCATTCCAAGACTCCTGAAGGGAGACGTGATCTCTTTTGCTCTCACTTGGAAGTCCCAGTGAAGCTGAAGATGCATTATTGTCCTCTGTACTTAATTACTTTGCCTGCTACCAAAGAAGGGCTTTAGGGCAGATCAGAAGAGTATGGCTAAACACAGAGATTTGCCAACTTCAGGGAATGTAGCCTGAGAAGACAGGAGACCAGGTATGCAGAAAGTGCTGCTTTGCACACCATCTCCCCTCCCCCATTAAGAAAATAAAAGTCTTAGTCTTGGGAAGTTGAATCGGTGTTAGAGCTGGTCTCTGGGAACTGCTAGCCACTATAGTAATCTGAGCGCAGGCAGAGGGGAGGAGGTGGTGAGTGAATGCTATCGGAAGCTAGAGGAGGAAAGCAGACTTGTTTCTGTTAGCAGGGAAAATAGATGTGTCACTGAAATAAACAAACTGGAGGTGGGGAATGGCTTGTAGTGAACACAAGGATGATTGACTGAGAGGCAGTGATATGGTTAGGAAGGGGCCAGTTATAGCTTGGGAGATAGTATCAACTGCCTTATATGTTCACGAATGGGCTGGGCAAGTGAAGGGGTGTAATCTGACCTTTTGTATGTTAACATCAGAACATCCCACAGGAAGGCATCGCTGGCAGACCTTGTTCTGCACTTCACACAGGGGAAGCCTAGGGGTATCCCCGTGTGAACCAAGGAGCCCCTTTGGTGCCCGAAGGACTTCTGGTCCTGTGTGTGCATTATTCATGGTAAGCTACTTTGTAAGTCACTTGACCTAAAAATGAGAGCTGAGGGCAAAGAGAAAACAGTACTTGGAATCTTTGTAGCAAATTTAGTTGAAAATGGTCAGTGGGGGGAGGCAGGAGTTTGCTGAAGAAGAAATAAATAGGTTGGTACTTTCCCCTGGATTCCTGATTCCATTTCTGCTGTTATCTTGACTTTCAGTTCCATTAGGAGCAGAATCAATACTTCACTGGCACAAAAAATGTACCTCTAGGAGCGCAGAGTTCTTTTAACCTGGTCATTATTTTTAGTTGTACTTTAGTCTCTGCTCTGAAGTGTCTATATGATATGCACAAGGAGGAAGAGGAGAGGTTGGCTGTTTGGATGGGACATCCTTTCTGGAGTTTGTAGAGACACTGAAACTCAGCTACTCAGAATGCCAGTTTTTCCCTTGGAGACTTGAAGTTTTAATTGAAACCAGATAGCTATTGAGAGTGGACCTGGCCAACGAAATCTTGTTTTCTTCACTGCTCAGGAATGGAAAATAAATAATTTTTGCTGATGGCATTTCAAGTTGCTTCAGTTTTGTTCCTGCCAGGAGAATGGGATAAATTATTATTAACACATTAACGTTCTCAGAAGTTGCAGTGCCTTAAAAAAATGAGATAATGTTACTGAGTTTGCCCAGGGACCCACTGTGTGGGATCTGTCTCTTCAGGATGGGGGAGTGGGGAGCAGAGACAGGAGGCTGCTCTTGTCCTGAAGGGGTAGCTCTGCACTGAGAAAAGGAAGCTCATAGAGTCCTGGCCACATATTGCTGTGCTTGGTCCTTGGGTTCTGTGAAGAAGGGAACAAAACAGTCCAGTTCCATTGCTATCCTATGATCTTATGGTATACTATGAAACCTGGTGAGGTTCCCAAAATGTTTTAGGTCAGGATTAAATAAGGAGCTGGCTCAGTGGGTAAAGAATGTCCCTGAAGTACAGGAGACCCAGGAGACGTAGGTTTGATTCCTGGGTCAGGAGGATCCCCTGGAGGAGGAAATGGCAACCCACTCCAGTATTCTTGTCTGGCAAATCCCATAGACAGAGGAGCCTGGTGGGCTGCAGTCCATGGGGTCGCAAAGAGTCAGACACAACTGCTCATGCGTGCAGGTACATAAATAAGGAGCACAGCCATCAGATCTAGCCATAGGTTTGAACTTCATTTAGAATTGTTTCTAAAGGAAACCCTGGTGTTTCACAAACTCTTCATGAAACTGCAGACACTTTTGGGCAGCCACATGCTTGATAAGTGCAGAAAAGTAAACACTGAGTTGCCCACAGAATGTAGTACTTCATGAATTCAGGGGAAAGATGCCAGCTTGCATTCTTGTTTGGCTCTAACTATTTATGTCCATTTTCGCTTAGCTTACTACTAGATTCTTATGCCCTCTTAGACACACTAGGTTGGGACAATATCAAGTTTTGGGGGAAACTGGTGATCTTAAATGGCTGAGTCCAATTTAGTGGCCCTTAC
This sequence comes from Odocoileus virginianus, assembly GCF_023699985.2. Taxonomy (NCBI): domain Eukaryota; kingdom Metazoa; phylum Chordata; class Mammalia; order Artiodactyla; family Cervidae; genus Odocoileus; species Odocoileus virginianus. The sequence goes on along the minus strand of NC_069695.1, from coordinate 15,492,315 downwards.
ATTTCACATCTGGAATTTTCAGAATCGGGTCAGAGCAGCTTCCCTTTCAGAGTTGGTTTCCTTACCCCCTTAGCGGGTACCCTCTAAGATTGAGGAAAGATTTTTTTTAATGGCCTTTGGTGTAGAAACCTGCAGTTGGCTTTCTGTTCAGTTCAGAGCAAATAATGCCAGGGTCAGATGGAGAATGTGAGCAGCCCTGAAGTCCACAGGATCTCTTGGGAGGAAGCACATAGCCCTCCCCAGGAGCTGATGATGGGTTGTCATCAGCAGATCCATGAGAAATAAATTATAGGCAAGGCCAGCTGAGCTGACCCCAGGCAGGTAGAGGCTTCTACCTTTCCAAGTGCTGGGAAGGGACAAGTGATGAATGGTGAGCTGATAAGAGTTTAGAACTTTGCCACCTTGGAAAAATGTTTCTCTGACCCAATATACCTTTTTGCAGCAAAACAAACTTTTTTATATCCATGGCACTTTTCTTTTCAAAAATATCTTTATATCACATTTGCCCCCTTGATTTTCTAAGGCAGGAAGCTAGGTAAGCCTTTTATCCCCTGCAGAAGATGAGACCATTGATGTGCTGACTTGCTGAATGACACAAGTTGGTGGCCCACATGGGACCAGATGGCTCTGATAAAGTGTGAAGAAGAGCATCACACCTGAAGTGCCAAGATCTGCCTTGGATCTTGTCCCTATTATTTCCCAGCTAAACGTCCCTGGAAAGTTATTTAACCTCTTCGAGCCTCAGTAAATTAATCAGTAAAATAAGGATACAAGATGCTCACCCTGCCTACTTCACAGGGGTTCTGAGGATTAAATAATACCAGCTAATTTCTATAATTGAACTCTGAGAGGATTTCCACGCTGCCTCCTGGAAACTGGGGTCTGGGATTGTTGTCACCATTGCTTGGAGATTAATAGCTTCTTGGTATGCCTAGAAATGCCTGTAGGGGCCCCTTGTGTTCTAAGACAGTCAGGGAATAGTTGTTTTGTGCTCCTGAGTTGACCAAAGGAAAAAGAAAATGTGTATAGTATATGTAGTTCAGATCGGTTGAATTCTTGGATACCTACTTTGCATATATATATCTGAGATCAGGAGTCTCAGATAGTATTGAATTTGGACTCAAGGATGTATTAGTGCTCAGGAAAGAATGAGAAGGGAAAAAGAAAAAAGACATGGAGACCCACAGAGAGGACAGGTAATGGGTGGTGAGAGTGTGTGTGTGGGAGGTTTCCATCAGGGAGCCACAGTGGCTGAGAAATGACAGTCAAGACAGAATTTGTATCCTCTCTAAAGAACAGAACTGATAGCAAGATTGCATCTGTCCCAGCAAACCCAGAAAGTCAGGGACAATCTTCATAGACTCTTCTGCATTGCTCCTCTTTCTCTTTCCCATGATTCCTGGCTCGCCATGTCCAGCAGCCTGTACCAGGCATGTTGCAGCACTCACAGGTGAACCCCGTTTTATGCAGCACACATAGGCCTCTGTTCCCTTTAGACTGATTTCCTTGTTGGCCCTGAGCACTTCTACACTTGTCCCGCTCCACACTTCTTCTCCTTCTGTGTCACCGCCTCCTCTCTGAAAGTGTCCCAACTGGTCCCTCTTAGCCAGAGTGTCTACCTCTTACGACACCTGACCAGCTCTTCACTGCCTTTTCCAGAGCATTTCAGGACTAAAGCACTTGCCGGGCATCTGGCTTATACTGCTTTGCTCTTTGTTGTCACTCACCTCTCCAGGCTGTGGGTCCTTGAAGGATGAGGCCAAGGTTGCCCCCACAAAGTCCTACTTATGAATGATTTCTGAGAATGAATGAATCACAGAATTTATGCAGCGATAGAATATTAAAAGTGAATGTTTTTTAAGATACATGAAAGCTCTGCACAGTGAAGCAACACAATGAGGATCTCTTAGACAAAGTGAATAATAAGCACTTATGTCAATGACTTTTTATATTTTTGGCTATCTTTCAGGGGCAATCACCCACTCTCAGTTTCTCCCTCAAAGCCTGAGAGTTAATGATGCTTTACTGCATGTACATCCTATCAGTCAGTGATTCACTTATTCATCCAATCATCAAAATATTTATTAAGTACCTACCAGAGCCTGCTTGCCACTCTAGCACACATAGCTCTTGACTTTCTCTGAAAATTCCAATTGCATTTTTTGTCCACCACACTCATTTTGGCACTTAACCATGCAATCTTCTTTGTTACTTAAGTCCAAGTGCTTCTCACTCCTTGGTGACTGAGGGCGCCTGGCTGCAGTGGAAAAGAAGGCTGAGCAGAGAAATGCACTCAGAGGGGAAAGTTCCGGGCTCCTGCAAGACTGGTGGCAGGCTGGACTGGCCCCCGTTCAGCACGTGGTATAGGACAATCCTTTTTGCTCTTTCTTTAGCTTGAGCCATGGTAAAGAGAAAGAGTTTGGATTATTGTGGAGGAGGGGCCCCTTCTGAAGTTCTGTGACTCTATAGGCAGAAGTGTCCCAGGAATTTTAAAGGTTTCTTAAAGCTCAGAATTCCTCAACCCCATTTAATGGCGCCCCAACCAACTGTCCACATTACTCCCACTAAGGACTCATGAACTTTGCTAAGTGTTTGGTGTGGGTGAGAGTTACAGAAGGAGATGTGGGACCAGAAGAAACTCAAAGAGCCAGACTTGGGGACACGGTAAGAAGAGGAGGGAATGATTAAATGTAAAGAAATACGATAGTGAATAATATGGAAGGAAGAAAAGGATTGATCTGGTACATCTGTTGAAAACTGGCCCCTGTTGATGAAGTGACCAAACTGAGACAAGGGAAACGGCTTGTCTCAGATAAAACAGACAAAGATGGCTTCTGGAAAATCTGTACTATATTCCCTTTCTGGACTTTGCTTACTACTTCCTGTGCCCAGTAGTCATTTGGAATCTCTGCTGTGGTTGCTTTTGGACCTCACGGATCTAGGGGCTAGGCATTGTTTTCTGATGTAGATTCTGTTGGGGATAAAGGTTAGGGCTCTGCCTGTGCTCCTGGGATGTCTGTTCAGTCTTCACATCAGAGTTTGCCCTTTCATGGCCTGTGTTCAATAACAATGAGTGAATTGGTTTACTTGCATTTTGAGATGAGAGGGAGTGACCTGCAGTTTGTCCAAAGCCAGAGGCCTCTTAGGTTAGGGTTGGGGTGGAAACAGGAAAGTTGGGTTTTGACCTGAGTTCAGCAGTCTTTCTGAGTCACCTAGGAGCACACTGTTTGAGTATTTAGGACAAGCAAGGTTCTACAAGCTACTGAGATGCTTCAGTTACTTTTACTCTAGGACTTGGGATATGGAAAAAAAAAAAAAGGCAAGCAACTCTACTAGTCTAATTAGGTAAAAGGAAATGTCTTCATTATTCCTTTTATTTGTCAAAGATTGAGAGTTCTGTCAGTGGAAAGACTGGGCTTGGGGGTTTCAGCTTGGACCTGGAAAGATACAGATGCTGGAGATGCTAAATTTGATGAATCCAATGTTGTAGCCTGAGAACTCCCATTAGAGGCAATTGGGGCACAATTGTGCTTGTAGCAAAATAATAAACTCTGGGTGGCAAGTCCCTTGCAATTGTTGGGTGGTATGTCTATGACCTATTGTTATTTGAGCAATGAGAGCTTTGACTTTTTTTTTAAGTATTGATTCATAATGGTGACTAAAAAGGATGATTTGATGTGAAAGCCCTGTGGGCCTTCTCTCTGCTCATTATTTTGTACTCTGGAGCTCAATTACAGTTGGTTTTTAGATCCACAAATGTTTGTTAAGGTCTCAGCATTGTAGTTTGTGCCATTGTTCTTGGCAATGTTGGGTGAGAAAGGTCTGATATGAGATGGGGCTTTTGCCCTTGACGAATGGACAGTATATCTCAAGAGACAGGCCTAGCTCAAATGGAAAGCATCAGTCTGCAGCCAAAGTGGGAGCATGATCTAAGTGGAATTAGCTATTTGGGTGATCAGGGATAAAGTACAGTCGGAGAAGGCTTCAAGAAGGTTGTAGTTTTAGGTTTGATGGTAGAACTGGAACCAGGGGACATTCTTGATGTCCCAGTTAGCTTTGGCACAAGAGCAGAGATGGGACAGAGTCTGAATGTGAATTTGAAATTGCCACCAGGAAACAGATGCTAATTATGATCATGTACTGCATCTGACAGGAACAAGGAGGCCCTGATGCTGAAGGTCCAGCTGGCTGATATTGAGCCACAGGTCACGACAGCAGGCATCTTGCTGGTCTGAATTCTCCTGACGGCAGCGAGAAGAACGATACCGAGGGCCCACTAAACTGGGCCTCATTTACATTTAAACAGGAGTATCATAGACTTTGATGGGTGCTGTGGGGACCCCAAGAGATGGAGAGGAAGTTGTTTCTGTTCTCAATCTGATGGAAGACTCCATAAGAACTCATAAAAACCAGTGGGGGAGTAGAAGCAGGAGATGGTCCTCTAGGGTTCTGTGGAGTGTCAGTCAGCAGAACAGATGGGATGGGGTCCTGTGGGGAGCGGGTCAAGGCTGTGTCTCCTGTGCTGAGATGGGAGCCATGACTGGAGTTTTCAGAATGTGAGGCGTGTAGGTGTGAAGAGCAGAGGTATGTGCCAGTTGGAGGAATTCCACACATGCCACATACAAGAAGATCCTGACATCTGACTGTCCTGCCCACTACTAGTCCTGTTAGCCACCAACTCTTCAGTGTGGAGTTCAAAAGAGGCATCTTTAGGACAAAGAAAAAAAAAACTATGTATAAACATTCAGAATGGAATCAACCACTTGGGGCAACCAAAAAGCTCTGTGACATGGGTGCTCATTTCCAGGAGTTTAAAATGTAATTGGAGATAGACACGTTCAAATTTCAATAACAATGCAATATTTAACTGTCAGTTCAGGATAGCTGAAGGAGAAATATCAAAAAGGACAGGAAACGGAGCCAGTATTTGTTTACTCTCTGGTATGCCTAGCGTCTCCTTTGTGGCAGAAGTGCAAACCTTCTAAGTGTCAGATTACACTTTACATTCAAATGACAATGAGCAAAGCAGTTGTGAATCAGATGGTCTAGAAGTCAAGGAATTTGAATTAAGACTGAATAGGTAGTGTGGTCAAAATTAAGGTGCCTTGAAAGAAAAACTAGGGACGTTATTATCTGTTCAATTATTCAGTTTAGCTGCGTTGCCCTCAGGTAACTCTACCATTTTCATCTCCAGTTTATATGTGGTATGGTGGAGGATCAGAGTTTAAGTGACTACTAATGCTGGGTATTTAAAGACTTGGGGGTATTATGGTTCAATGGAAGCAAATGACAGTTGGGGTCCGACAGAACTACCTATGTGATTTCAACAAATATCTCTACTTCCATTTTTTTATCTGTAAAATAGGTAAATCTCAAGTTTAAATCAAAGAATAAACTTAACATTTATATACTATTTCCTTGTTCAAAGTTAGGATCATTTTCTTTACTATGTGGGTGTCTTCTTTAATATACTTAAACAAAAGATACTATGATCACAGTTACTTCTTACAGGTGAACCCTACATATTTAACCTATTTCAGTGCTATTCTGTGTATGTTATTTTTTTCTTTTCCTTATAGAAGTTGGTGAAGAGATAAGGAGGCTGATGAGAAAACTGATGCCCAGAGAATTTAAGTGATGTGGCAAGTCAGATGGCGAACTGGTTTTAGAGCTCATATGTGTAAAAGTAGGCTTACCTTGTGGCTCAGCTGGTAAAGAATCCACCTGCAGCGCGGGAGACCTTGGTTCGATCTGTGAGTTGGGAAGATCCCCTGGAGAAGGGAAAGGCTACCCACTCTAGTATTCTGGCCTGGAGAATTCCATGGACTGTATGGTCCATGGGATGGCAAAGAGTCGGACATGACTGGGCAACTTTCACTCATGTACAAAAGTAGCTAGGAGCGTTTGGCCAAAAGCTGGCATCACTTTGTCTTAGAGACATCATGATCTAAAAGTAAAAGCACAGACTTTGGAATCATATAAGCCTGAATTTGATTGTGGATCTGGCACAGGTAGTGTGAGCAGAGCAAATTATTTGCCTCTCTAGACATTTGTATTTACATTTCCACATCTTTAGTATGAGGGTGTGTCTTTTACATCACAAGACTGTTGTCTAGATTAAATAGATAATGCCTGTAGAGACCATTTATTATGCTCAACCCCTTCTCTCACTGCAAGTGTGTGCTTTTCTTGACTGCATGGAGAAATGCAGAGAACAGGTAGTTCACCTAAACTAGAGCTCCACCTCTAAACTGGAGGATTGGCCCAGGCAATGCTGTTGAGACCTCCCCCTGGGGTCCAACACCCAAGGCTTCTACCATTGCGTCGTGTTATTGGTTCCCAGAGGAGGCACTATTTTTGCAGTTGGAACTGGAGCTGTTGATTAACAGTGTGCGTTTGGCCTCAGGCCTCGGAAGTTTGATTCTGCCTCTCCCTGTTGTGGGGATCCCACCAATTCTCAGTTTTGTGTTAGGCTCAACCAACAAAGGTCCGTCTAGTCATTTGGCCTAATGCCAGTGTGGGTGACACACACTGTGGGAATAAATAAAATTTACTTCAAGTTTTGAATACCCACTAAGGTGATCCCAACATGATCTCCATAAATATCTTATTTTGATCTTCAATTACTTCTTCAAACAACCCTTGAGGTAGGATTATTACCAAGTTTCCATATGAAACAAACAGTTTAAGTATAATTCCTGAGAACACAATTACTCGCTGGAAAAGAGAGAGGTTAAGTAATCTAAACCCATGACCTCAAATCAGTGCTACTTCCATTCCTTTTTTCAAGAGGAGACATCGTTTGGACACTTGCTGTGGGACACTTACTGAGAGTGTTCACTATTCTCTGGTATATGGTAGAGACCCACTTAAAACCCAGCCCCTTTCTTATGGAGTCCTTGATCTGGTGGGAGAGATAAATAAGGGAACATTGTAATACAGTTTGCCAAATGCTTTGATAGCAGAATGCCCAGGAAAGTGAGAGTAAGACCATCTGTGAGTGTGACTGTGTATATGTGTGGGCACATTTGTACACACAGAGAAAAGTAGGAGAAGAGGAAGGCCCAAGTAGTCTTTATGAAGGAGGTGACACTTGACCCACTTATTGAAGAATGGCTTGGAGATAACCAGGTGGTGAAAGAAGAAAGGACAGGCCAGCCAGAAGAATTAGGGAATTACATGAAGTTATGCAAATCAATGGGATTTGAGGGAAGCTGCACCTCAGGACATGCTGCTCTGCAATGTGGTGGATGGAGTACTCAGACAGTGCTGCTTGGAGGAGGTGATCTGTGATCAGGAATGTACCATATAAGTGTGTGCGCATCCATGCTAAGTCACTTCAGTCGTGTCCAACTCTTTGTGACCCTATGGACTGTGTAGCCCACCAGGCTTCTCTGTCTGTGGGATTCTCCAGGCAAGAATACTGGAATAGGTTGCCATGCTTCCCTCCAGGGGATCTTCCTGATCCAGGGATCGAATCTGTGTTTCCTCTGGCTCCTGTATTGCAGGCAGATTCTTGACCACTAAGCCACCAGGGAAGTCCATGTAACATAATAAAGTCACTGAGTCTGATCTTCTGTTCCCTAGTGGCTCAGGGAAGGCTCAGGAGACGTGGGTTCGATCCCTGGGTTGGGAAGGTCCCCTGGAGAAGAATATGGCAGCCGACTCCAGTATTTTTGCCTGGGAAATCCCATGGGCAGAGGAGCCTGGTGGACTGTAGTCCATGGGGGTCAGAGAAGAGTCAGACATGACTTGGTGACTAAACAACAACAGCATGGGTTGGATTGCTTGATCACTTTATCAGCGTTTATGGAGCTTTTACTCTGTGTGCTTCTGTAGCAGGTAGACTTTCAGACCAGGGCCTGAATAATGAAAAGGCATTAACTAAGGGGGCAAAAGAGGATCCTAGACACATGTAAAGGCCCTCAAGAGGAAAAGGTCATTTCTGACTCTCCACCTAAATACCTTGGAAGACACATAGAAAGATGAATGCTCAACCACTCCAATGCAGAAGTCAGACAGATGATCCATCTCTTGCTGGAATTTGAGACAGGATTCTTATATATAGCTGATGAGCCTCAGTTGAAAATACTGTTGCTTCCCTATCTGAAGCCACAGAGGCTCACACTCCATCCTTTTACACAGTTTTGTCCCTTTGTGATCAGAAACTTACAATTTCTGTCAACAAGAAAACTAGGCCATGATCAGATCTTCTGCATGGACAACTTTAATAGAACGACCAAAGATTGTCTCTTCCCTAAAACATCATTATACATATTCTCAAAGTCTACAGCTTTCAGAGAACATAGGCAAGACCGGAGGAGGGAGGTTTGGGAGGAGATTTTGACTTCTGGGCAGAGATATTTCCTCAAGGAAAGTTCTGAGGAAGACATAAAGAGTCTCTGTGACAGTGCATATTGTGCATTTCTGCTATTCGGAGTTGTAAAGAAACTGACAGAAGAATCTGCAAAACAGTAGTATGGAGATGTTTGCTATTAGTGGTATAAATGCTTAACTCTTCGTTCTCCAGATTTTTTTTAAAGCCCTGATTTGTTAAGTTTTCTGTTCTTGTGGTATAAATACTCCCACCACAGCTGATTTTCAAGCTATCAACTTGACACTATTGAAAGTGGAGTTGGGAAGAACTCCCATGGATGGGCTCTAATGAGCCCCAGCACACCGCTGTTAGTGTTCGCGAGGAACTGAGGTGACCAGATCACTGATAACAGCCATAGCTCTGAGAGGAGGACTTGACTGACTTCAAGCTGAATAGAAGGTGGAGTCAAAAGCTGTCTAGTACTTTCTTTGTAGACTAAGGCTGCCTTGCATGGCTTTTTCCTCATTAGAGCGTGAGTAAGAGAAAGAATAAAACACAAGACCTTAGGGGTGAAACACACAGAACAAGGGCTTCCCAGTTAGGTCAGTGGTAAACACTCTGCCTGTCAATGAAGGAGATGCAGGTTCGATTCCTGGCTTGGAAGATCCCTGAAGGAGGAAATGGCAATCCACTGTGGTATTCTTGTCTGAAAAATTCCATGGACAGAGGTGCCTGGAGGGCCACGGTCCATGTGGTCAGAGAGTTGGATATGATTGAGTGCCTGAGTACTGGCACTAGCACTCAGAACAAGGAAGAAGGAATGGTATTATGATATTATTTACAACAGTAGTTAAATAAGAATTTTAGATTGCTACCAGACATCTGCAACAGGAAGAATCATGACCACCCCCCCCTCCACCCCAGGTGGAAAAGGAGCATAAAGTAACAAAGAGAGAGCGTTATGAGATGAAAAAGCATCAGAATTAGCAGAAAGAAGGATGAATAAAGTAAGAAAGATTGCAGGGATGCAACATGTGCAATTGCAAAATTAAACATCCACAGTGAGGTCAGTAAAGGCAAAGGGGGGATGAGAGGCAAAATTAAATTGGTGTTATGGACCTTAGATTAGGGAAGGCTCTTGCATGATGCAAAATAAAGAAATAAAAACAGAGAAAATGAGAGAAATGGAGAACAGACATTAGAGTTCTAAACTGAGGTAAAAGAAAAAGACAAAACCACTGAATAGACGAAATAGCTAAAGGAATAAATTGAAGGGAATGATTCTGAATTAGAAACAACCTGCACTTCAGATCGAAAAGTCTCACTCTGTTCCAGGAAAAATAAGTAAGATCCACATTCCTCATTTTGTCATTCATAAAATTGTATTATAATAAAAAAAAAAAAATTCCAGTTAGAAAAGCATAAAACACATTGTCTACAAAGGAAACAAAACCAGACTGGCTTCCATTTTCTCTTCTTTTACTTCAAGCGCTAGAAGACATTCTACAGAGTTTTGAGGGGGAAAAAGTTCTGACCTGAGGATTGTATGGGCAATGTAAAGATCAAAGACGTGTCCAACTTTATGGAATTTGCAGAATAAGGAGCTGAGGTAGGGGTGAGGATGAGGAGTTCTGGGGCAGTTTGAGAAAGGTCAGGAATGAGGCAGCAGACCCTTCAGATATTTGTCATTGTTTGCGTTTAGGACCTTATGAGTTGTATGTGTTATCTAAAAACTTACAAGAAGCATGTAGTTCCATTAGAAAAAAAGAAAAAACTGTAATGAGGAAGATCAGGAAGTCATCTTTTCCCCCATTTTATTGATGAGACAGTGAGGTTGAAAGAGTCTTATGAGAGCTCCTAGGTGTCAGAACTAGGTCCAGAGTCCACATCTTTTGACTCCTGTTATATAAGCGAAGGACTGTATCAGTTCTACCAGACTGACACTTTGGAAAGCACTGGTCAGGGTGATGATGGTCTGAATATGCCCTGGAAGCAAAGCAGATGGGAGAGGTGGATAATCCTGGGAAGCCCAGCATGCAGAGATTTGTTAATTTATTAATTCAGTCAACCAACATTTCTCAAGTGCCCATTATTCATTGGACACTGTTCTAGGTGTTGGGTTTGCATAGATGAGTAAAATGCCACTGATGAATAGTAAGGGAGAATTCCCTTTAAATATAGAGTAGTAGTGCTCTTTGGTATAGTCAGTTGGTAGGGGTAAGCACATAGACCAGGCAATGCCTAAGCCCATTAGAACTTCCTAGAGGGCTTGGTACCAGCCAGAGTGCTGGGCCTATCCCTGCAGCCATAGGTGGGGCTTGAGAACTGGCATTTCCACCAAGTTCCGGGATTACTAAGAGTTTCCTCAAGGCTGCAGGTGGAGAATGTGTTCTAGACTAGGAAAAATTCTTCCATTTTACAGATCATGGAGAAGAGAGGATGAACTTCCTCCCTGGGACTCATCTGGGTCATGAAGCACATAGAGCCTAGCAAGATCCCCCTTGGCCCTCAGATGAATAATTCTATAGGCTCACAGTACCCACTTTGGAATGTCTCATAGGTCTATAACTGTGCTGGGTGTAATTACACAGTCTAGAGTGTGGAAGAGACCTTGGTCTTGTTCATTCATTGCTGAGATAAGTACGGAGTAAGGGACTCAGATTGACTTGTCTAGCACCTCACTGTTGGGGAAAGGCAGGCCCAGTCTCTGGATTGCTTTCTCAGTGTTTTTTCCCCAGCACATCCCTCCCCTCGCCCCTCTATTCCCCTGGGACCTGCTGAGTGGTCATTTCCTAAGCGCGTGTTATTGCACCTGTAGGGCTTCTCTCACCTCCGGTCCTGCAGTCAGCCACCGACGGGTTAACTGTTGTTGGCCTGGAGGCCTGAGCCAGCACAGAGTGTCCTCTGTGCGCTGCCCACTCTGGAGGAGCCCCTGGCTGCTGGAATGTGACAAGGCGAACGGTTTTCACCTTGCTTTTGTTTTCACTTTCGTCTGAGTGTGTGCGTGAGTGTGTACATGTGCTCACGGGGTAGGTTGGCTGGTGGTGCCACAGGAGGACTCCCAGTGTTCTCCCAGATGCATGAAAAAACTGGACCTGTGAATCTGGGGTGGCAGCTACGTGCTGGGAGGAGGCAAAGGAGAACGGCAGCTTTGTGTGCTGGTGCAGTAAACAGAAGGTTTATGTTTCTTTGCTCTTTACTTTTGAAAGTGTCTCTCTTGCATGTGGCCCTGAGGGGCATAGACAGTGAACTGCGCAGGGGCCGCCTGCCTGGGTGGATCTGCAGTTGGAGTCGTTTGAACCACAGGACTTTGATGAGCAGTCAGGGGCTAACTCATTTTCATTCAGAAAGAACTTCAGGAAGTCCTCCTTGTGCCCCATCCTGCACTGGGTGCTGAAGCCAATGTAAGTGTTATATAGCCATCATCGACCTCAGCCTGAGCCTGAATTGCAATCAAGAAAGGAAAATGAGATTTGTATCCTGGAAACAATGAGGAGACCGTGTATGACTAGTATTTAGTGGCAAGCTCTGCAGCTGCAAGCCGTGTTCAGTCAGGCCAGGGAGTGAGTGCTGTGGTTCAGAGTTTGCAGCATGTTGTCATGGAGAATGAAGACTTGGGCATGACCTTGAAATGTGGGAAGGCTTGGGATCTGCTTGTTTCTTTGTCCATTCATTCCTTCATACAACAAACATTTGGAAGACACCAGTCGTATGCCAGGCATTGCCTGGATGGTTGAGAGAGGATATAAGAAGAGATTCTATAAAAATATCAAGGTGGGAAGAACTCTGAGTGTGTAATGCCACTGTGGAGACTGGCTTGACTTGAATAGGGAATGCAGCTTGATGGCTAATGAGCTCTAGGACTGAATTCTTAGGGTAGACAAATATGGAAAGTCTGGAATTGATGTGTTACTGGATGGGATTATTTGAAACTGCATTATGGTTTCATCTCTAGTGTTCATCAGGTAATACGCTGCCTTGGTTTGGTTCTTGTGCAATAAGAGTGGAATTTCAGTCACACCTTTTTATGATCCCTCTGTCTCTAATGTCGGGTTCCCTTAATTTATCTTTCTAAAGCATAGCTTTACTAATACCCCTTCCCTACTGGCATCCCCTACTTAAATGACTTCCCATTGTCTGTAAGATAAAATCCAGCTCATTAGCGGCGTGCCGTCCAAGGATGTCCGTGATCTGGCTGTCACTTTTTTCTCTCACCAGTTTCCAATTGTACCACACTTCCTAGTCAAACCTCAGCTTTCTCTTTCCTGAACGTAACTGTGCGCCCCTGCCCAGGTCTTGCCTCATGCTGTTCCTTCTCTCTTCCATGTCTTGCCTCTTCCCACTTTACTTATTGAGGCCCCTCAAGGTCAGATGCTCTCTTGAGGCCTTCCTATGTAGTTTCCTCTCTTGTCTACACCTTGCCCAAGTGGAAAACCCTTTCTCTTCCCTTTGTTTCTACCCTTTATTACAGGAGGTAAAAATCTTCTCTGCTTTGTTTTTCAACTCTCTCTTCAAGAGTATAAACTCCTTGATGAAAAAACTTATATATTAATCATTTCTTAGGCTCTTGACTAGAACTGAAAAAAAAAAAAAAGTTGAATTTTCAGTTTTTGTGGATCTCTTACTATTTGAGTTTTAAGTTTTGGAACTTTGTGTCCTATATTCATTAGCTACTGATTTATACTACTAAATATAAGAAACTCTGAAGTGAATCATTGTTTAAATGGAAGATGCTTTCTCAATACTGATAATTCATCTACCTCTTACTCCTATCTATTCTTCTAAAGTTTAGATTTTACCTTCTTTTCTCTCATCACAGAACTGGCAGTAGCTGTTGATCTACACTGGTTCAAAGGTCCAAATAGATTTAGTTTAGGAACTTTTTATGGAGAATATGCCTCAGCTTTTGCTCTGACCAAAATATGCTTTGTAGGTAGGTACCAGGGTATTAAAATGCTACACTGGAGATCCCTGTCAGAGGGAGTAAACCACTGAACACTGCTGCCATAAGAAACATGGCTGCCAATTTGTATGAACATAATGCACAAAATGAGACAGACCTACTGGGCTTTAGCTCAGTAGTGGTAAGCAGGGACAGGCATCTTGATGCTTCCAACAGCAGTGTGTTATCTGACACCAATAAGAGAGGCCCCAATGAATATGACTTTTTAAAAATTATCTAAGGTTTTGAGCAAGTAGGCAGGTCAGTCTAGATGAGACAGGAACCTCGCCAGTAAAGAAAACAAGAAGTGTCAACTGGTCTAACTGCCTTCCTCTGCTCCTCAGTGGGGACTTTGGCCCTTTCGTTGCACGGGGCACAGGTTGAAGCTCAGTGTTGACAGCTTTGGGGAGGATGCTCTCACCAAACAGCAGCTTCTTTGCAGAGGTGCTGCATTCATTGGGTTTTCCCCCAAGTGGAAGCAGTTGTAAACATGTCTTCCTGCGGGGCTGAGTAGTTTCCAGGAGCTGATTATGTTCCTGGGCTTCTCTGGGGAGCAGGGTCCATGTTGAAGCCCTGCTGCCTTGCTGGCTGGCTTCCTCACGGGGCGTCAGCTGAAAATCTCCTGATCCCTGAGGGTGGGAGTACCTGCTCGATTTCCAGTTCTTGGCTGTTCTAAATGGGTCTTTGTGGGCATTTCTGGAAATTTCTGGTGGGCACATTTGCTGGTCAAGTCCTTAAATGATGAGCTCAAAGCTAACAGTCTAGGGTATGCTTCAATGTCTTCTGCTGAGTGGCCATTTGTAAAGGCTTGGTTTAACCTTATCTACAGCTGGGGTAGAAGGAGATGATGTCTTGAAGTTCAGGACAGCCCCAGGGCTTGAAGTTTTCTCTTGAAAATGAGCATTTGGGCTTTCTTTTGAGCTTTAAAATGATGAGTATAAAGTTGGGAATAATGGGACATGGAGTAAATAAGGGTGAAGGATAGCTTGGTGAGAAGAAAGGGAGAATAAAAAAAATCCTGCAGGGATTCCTGACACTTCCAAAGGCCTGTGAAACACTCCCTCTCTCCCCCTCTCTTTTTTGTTGTCATGTAGACATAATGCCACTTTATTTAAAGGCTAGGAAGGGAATTAAAACTGTCTCGGGTGGTTATTTTTATCTAAAAGATAGATAGCGATTAAATAACTTTTGTGTCAGAAACACATTTAGCATTTGTTTTGCATTAATCACAGCATTAGAAGTAATTTCTTACTGAACTCTTTTTGTTTTCCTTTTACAAACCTTCACCTCAGCTTTGCATTTGTTTTAAGAAATAAAGGCAAAACATGTGCATGATTAAAATAATTCACAATGAAAGATGATAAAGAAAGAACAGTCCAGAAGCTCTTCTTCTGAGGGGTTGGAGAGCTTGGCCCAGGCAGCCCAAGACTGTGTTCAGCTTTGCAGTCTGTTCTTCACATGTGAGAGGGAAGTTGTGCAAGAAGCCAGCCAGATGCAGTTTCCACAGACCTGAGTATCAGCACTTAGACTTCCTTTTGTCATGGTTGGCTTTGATGGTGACTCAGCCAGCTGTGGCTTTGCTATAAGAAGCATCTAGCTTGTTACTGGACTGGAGGACTCCTCTCTCTTTATTTTTGGACCCACAACCATAAAAATTAGTAACAATTCAATGAAAGACTATCTGTGCGTGTGTCTCCCCCTCTGCTCCCATATAATACAGTTTGGGGATGTGCACTTTCTGGTTTGATTTCTTTCAAATCATTTTTAAAAAATTTTTCTAATGCCATAGATAAGTAGGATGGGACTTCTGGAACTTAGTTTGAGTTACCTTTGAGGTCATTTTTTCCTGCCTGCCATGGCTAATTATCTCTCTGCTTCTCAGTTGCAGATCTGATCTCTTCTGAACAACCTCACGGTGTCTCCTTCCCTGGGGCTCTGAGCCCAGCAGCCGGACCACTTTCTCCTTGGAATTTTGGGTGCCGTCTCTTCTCACCTTTCCCTTTTCCCTGTCTCTCTCCTGAGAACTCTTGGCAACTGGAGGATTGTCATGGAGTCCAGGGAAGTCTTAAGTGGCTCCCGGCAAAGGGGGAGTGAGTCGGAATTCCTGCCAGTCTCCTCAGCCAAGCCCTCGACTACTCCTAGCTGTACTGGAGAACCTTTGCTGTCTGCTCCGGAGACTGGGAAGGGAATCCCAGCAGGTGGAGAACGCATGGAGCCAGAGGAGGAGGATGAACTGGGCTCAGGGCGGGATGTGGATTCCAACTCCAATGCAGACAGTGAGAAATGGGTGGCAGGAGATGGCCTGGAAGAACAGGAGTTTTCTATCAAGGAGGCCAATTTCACAGAGGGGAGTCTGAAGCTGAAGATTCAGACCACAAAACGGGCTAAGAAACCCCCAAAGAATCTGGAGAACTATATATGCCCCCCTGAGATCAAGATCACCATCAAGCAGTCGGACCAGAAGGTGTCCCGTGCTGGGAAAAATAGCAAAGCCACAAAGGAGGAGGAAAGAAGCCACTCCAAAAAGAAGGTAGGGATCCCTGTTGACTAGGTTTTTTGGTTTGTTTTTGCTGTTTTATCCTCAACTGTTAAGGGGCTACTTGCTTATTTACAAATTACTCATTTCTTTGATGGAACACTTGTGGCCTACAGAAAATGTCTCCTATGTCTTGGTATAGTATCCAGTTTAATATTATGGCTTCTACCGACTGAAAACAAAATGAAAAAAACTACAATTATATTCCTGGAAGTTCCTATTTATTGCATAGCAGCCAATTGGCTGGGTCAGATCTGGCTAAGCTGTGAGAGAATTTTGAGGGTGCTTCTTGTTTTTTTTTGGTTTAATATTTACATCTGCTCTCATAGTGAAGAGTAGGAAGTTGAAAATTTTGGTCATTCAGAACAGTCAAGCACCGTTACAACACCCTTTTGGTTTTAGTCATTTCTGTACATCTTTCTAAAATAGACAAGTTGCTTACTTGAGTGAGGAAGCCCAGTCTTTATAGTAAATTGAGGCTCTTCTCGGCTGAAAGATCATCCTCCCAGGAACCAGTGGTGAGCTTTCAAGCTGGCGCTGGAGAAATGGAAGAGACAGGGGACTGTTGAGGCTTTGTCTCACACATTGTAGACTTCTCAGGTGAAGTGTTGGATGAACTCAGTGTATTGTCATTTTCCTCCTAAAAGTCAATGTGGGTTGTGGAAAGCAGATCTCTAGGTGATTAATGATATAGTTTGGTTGAATGTATGGATCTAAGGTTTCATTGTATTTGTTTTATGTTGCAGAGGGTTACAGAGACCTCCTTTCCTGGGAGGGGTGTGGTGCTCAGCTGTGATAGCAGAGGGCTGCCCTAGTCTAGAAAGTCTTTTTTCCAGGAATCTCTGGGTCTTGTGAACAGCTCTGAAAGGAGTCCTCTTGTTGACAAGAGTTCTGGAGTTTTAGGTTGTAGATGTTAACCAGAGTCTTTGTAATTCTCTCACATCTTATTTATTAATATTTGGACTCTGGGCATGATGGAAGATAAAATGGCCCTTATGAATGAACGTTTCTCTGTTATAGCCCAGAAATAATCTAGTTTTTCTGTTGCCAGTGGTTTTTGAGCTGTGGTGTAGTCATTTTCAATAAACTGCTAAGAATCATGTTGTTTCTTTAGTGTCGGGCTGTGCGTTTCCTCATGCTAGGTGTCTCAGCTGATTTGTTGCAGTTAAAAAAAAAAAAATTGGACTAGAAAAGACTTTTCTGGGTGGCCAACACTTTCAGTTTGCTCAGACTAACCTGGTTTTCAAACATAAAGTCTTGTATCCAGGACCCCCGTCAATCCTGGGCAAGCCAGGGCAGTTGACATCTTCTTTAACATTTGGAACACAAAAAAATCTTTAGAAATTGGTGTGTTTTTACATAGCATAGAGATAAGTGCTTTCACTTCTCCTGTCCCCATTTACAACTTTGCAATGCTTTCTGGGTTCTCTGATATAAAATCAAAGATTATCTATATGTACGTGGAAACTTTTGAGATTTTTTTCAAGCAAATACAAAGAAATCCAAGCAGGCTCCACTTAGAAAGTTAAATTTTGCTTTGGAGTTGAAGTCTTTTCAGCTTTGAAAATGAATATCTTTGTCTTTGGTCACTGAGATAGCACAAAGAGTATTGTTGGATTTTTGTGGGGGAGAGCAGTCTTGAAAACTGTGAGAACTGTTTTCCCTTCATCACCATCACCGCCAGAATTTGAGCAGCAGCCCACAGTTTAGGGTGTGCAAACCAAAATTCACAATCCTAGAAAGAGTAAGTTGTCCTGATCAGTACTACTTCCTTAAGGCCGTAAGACTATTCCCAAATATAGGCATCTGCCTATTGGAATGCCCCAGAATAAAACTCTGGAATTTGTGACACAGGGATGATTTCAAAGCTGAAATGTGCAGTGGACTTCCACTCTTATATCTAAAATTCCCAAGTTGGTGATTCTCACCCAAAAAGTTGGATGCCCTTTGTGTACTTTATTGGAAAGAGAGATGAAATTGCTTCTTTGAATATGTAACCTACTAAGTATGCATTTCTAAGCCTGAGCAATTGGAGGTGGAGAGAAAAAGGGGGAGGGCTGAAATTAAATGCATAATGCTGTGTTATGCTGGCTCTGAAATGGGAATATCTATGAAAATTGCTTCGTATTTTATTTCTTTATCCTTTTTACATCATGTCTAGAGCTGGTACTTTCCAGAGATGAATCAATAAAGTTGTAAGTACTGGGTCTTAATCATTTGATAGATGATAGGAAGTTCTCTGATCTATATTGGATTAGTATGGTAAGTTTATTACTCTTTTAGTTCCTGTTGTTTCGTCAGCAAGGAGTAAGTAAAAGCTGGAGCTAAGGTAGAGAGGTGGAAACTTTGCCTACCATTTGTACTGAAAAGTTCAGTGGAATGAGTTTGCAGAATTTATTTGTATGAATGGGAACTACATGATCATTAATTTGGGACAGGGAAAAGGATGAGGATGGCATTTTGTAAGCATTAGGTCAGTGCCTTACTCTAAAATCGAGTCTTCTGGATCTTTTATTGTGAGGCAAGTTGCTCATTGAAGAAGTGTACATGGAGTGATCCCTGGGAGTCAGGTCTTTTGCTAAGCACTTAGAAAACAGCTCTGTTGAGCTGTAGAGTGGAGATGCCCCCTTGGGTGTCATCTGATCATATATGCCGACTTAGCAAACTAGTCTGTGGGCAAAATTCAGACCCCTGCCTATTTTTGTACAGCTTGCAAGCAAAGAATGGTTGGAAAAAAATAAAAAAGAGAATAATATTTTGTAACATGGAAAAATTATATGAAATTCAAATTTCAGTGTCCTTAAATGCAGTTTCATTGGAATGGAGCCACATCTATTTATTTATATTTTGGCTACGGCTACTTTTGCACTTCGACAGCAGAGTTGAGTAGTTGTGACAGAGAGTGTATGGCCCTCAGAGCTTAAACTATCTGCTGTCTGGTTCTTACCAAAAACACTTGTTGACCCTTGACTCAGGGGAAGGGCAGGGAGTTTTAGGATTATAGGGATTTGGTTTTATCTCATTTTGTTTTGAAAGATTTATCCTCCAAACTTGGAGGCTGGGAAAATGAGTGTTAGTCATCGTGTGCTTTGTTGTTGTTGTTGTTTATTTTACTTTTGCAGACCAGTCAGTTTTGTTCAAGTCATTGTTTGGCAGCCTTAGGCAAAGACAGCTTACATTGGATAGCAAATGATTTGCTTTTTCATTGTTGTTTTTTTTTTTTTTTTTGGTAAAAGGAAAGTTCTATAGGATAATTATGGCATTCCTTACATATCACAGCTAGTTGTCTTCTTTTTCTGTTTGTACATGTTCTGCTGCTGTGTGTGTGGTATACTTAAGAGCTTTATTCTGAATTTCAAACCTAGACCCAATTTTCCAAACTGGAGAGTCGTTATAGATTTTCGGGTAACATGGCCATGTCAGTAGTAGGATGTTAGGAGGGACCCATGAAAACACCACTTCATTGGCTCAGGGATGCATGGACTTGTCTAACCAGTGGACGGATCACCTCCCTTCCAAGTAAACTTAGGATGATACTTGAGATGCTGTCTGGTAGAGGATTTATGATGAATTGATTTATGTGATGTGGAAGAGCAGCATTTGGTACGGAGTGGTGACTGAGAAGAGAACTCAGAATTTCAGGGCCTCAGAATTGTTCTTTGGGCAGGTCCTGGATTGCAGATGGATCCTATAAATGCACCTTGCTCTTTATCACAGCCATGTTGTTACATCTTAGATTGACTCAGGTAAGTGGAATTATAATGTAAGCTTCCTCTATTTCCCCTCTAGGTCACTCAATATAAACAATAGAGAATATGAGAGTGAATCTCTAGAAGCAAGTTCAGGTATAACATGTGAACTTAAAGTGTTCTAGCAGTGACAGGTTTTTAAGAGGCTCTTAGCTGGCTAGAGCTTAGCAGCTCTCCTCTTTCTGAGGACTTTCTGTGGGAGTCATGACACTCACCAGGTTCAGTGGCATGAGAAGGAGAGGGGGTTCTGAGACAAGGACTGTACAGTGACCCAAGGTTGGAAGTGTGGCATGGCTATCAGCACCAACTGGCTTTGTGATTCTGGATCTGGAGTATAACCTTGCTGAAGCCCCAGTTTCCTCATCTGCCAAATAGAGATGATAGTTTCCACATGATATAACCCAATGGCAGATTTTTTTAAAAGATGGGAAATGTACATTGTACATGTTCATAGTAACAGTTCCAATTTATTGAGCCACATGGCAGACCTTCAGTTGACTCTTTTATCTGTATTTGCTTTCTCTATTAGTCCTTATGACAGTCCTGTCAGATGAGAGATATTTATTTACAGGTGAGGAAACTGAGGCTCAGTGGCTTCACCTATGCAGGAGCAGGGTAGGCCTTTGAAGTCTGTTCTTCTAGACTGTTTGGCTAATGCTGGAGTCCAGGCCCCAAGTGCCCACACTGGAAAGGGCTGCTGGAAGGTGAGGATACAGCTTGAGGGCATTTCTTTCCTACTTTCCCACACGTTAAGGGTGACAAGATCATGAGCCGGTACATTGTCTTTAATTCCAAGTGTTTCAAAGTGTCATGAGTTAAAAAGTCTTAATGTTTCCTTTATTCTGCTTATGGATTATTATTTGCTTTTGACCAAAATGCAACTTCTGTTTTGTTTCTTTGGACTTAATGTTCACCTTCACCCAGCTTCATCAGGAGAACTGGTTTTCTCTAGCAATCTCATATTCCTCAGAGTCTGCCATGGTTCTCGGAAGATGTTCAAGATTCCTTCTCAGTAATCCCACGTAGAACATCATTATACATGTGTGGAAAGACTCTGTATTCTCTTCTAAGTACTCATAACCCTCTCTTAGGAAGTCTAATAGGTTACAAATTCATTTACTCGTCCTTCAAATAGCACCCTACTTATGTCAAACCCACAAAGTATGAAGAGGAAAAAGACTGTTTTAGGTGATGCAGATGGGAAGCAAAGTCTGGCATCAGATTGTGGAGAGTGATGAATATCAAATTAGTAAATGAGTTTGCATTTAATTCTATAAATAATGGGAGTGCTCTGCAGGCTTTGAACTGCAGAAAGGAAGGGTTGCAGGTCCAGGGAACGTAATGAGAGTGATGTAGCGCAGAGAGGCACGAAAGTGGTCCCCTTGTGAGTTAGGAGGGCTGCACTAGGGCTTTCCATTTTCCCTGTAGGCTTCTGAGAAGCACATGTCTCACTTGACTCGCTATGGTGGTAGCAGTTTAGAGGGCGTGTCGGGCAGGGATGGAGATGGCTCAGGCTGCTGGACCCCTGGTACTACACCACTTCCTCCTCCACTCTGATGGGTGGTCCTGAGCACCCACGAGAGCCTTCCACACTGCTTAGGGTTCAGGTGTCCCCTTCTCTCTATCATTTGCCCAGCACCTTCTCTGGTCACTTCGAGGTGCATTGCTTGACTGAAGGCTTGCCCTCCCTTTTTCAGTGCTTGTGAATGTGATGCTTTGAACTCCAGCGTGTATGGGCTTCTTCCCCTACAACACCCTCAACCTGACTGGGACAGTAGGTCTGGCCAGCATTTCTTCATAAGAAGCTGAATTTGCCTTGTTTAATTTTATATTTTCTCTCTATAGATTTTTTATTTTAAGCAGCATGTTCCTCTTTATTCATCAGAGTACCTGAAAATTTTGTTTCCTGGTACATTCCTCTGTAGTTATTTTATAGCTAAAAACCTTTCCCACCAAGTAATTGTATCAAGCAGCCGGTAATATTTAACATCTGGAGTTGGTGTTTGGGAAAGGACACTGGACTTGGGGACAGGAGCCCTGGGCACCATCTCTGCCTCTGTTAATAACAGCTTCAATAAGAATGCTTTACTTTCCTGAATTTCAGTTTTTGTCATGTTAAAAACAAACAAAACAAAACAAAATAAAACAAAAACAGCTATTGACCTCTGAAACATTTCTCTTCTAAAAACTGGAAACTTTAAGAGTCATTCTGTTAGATGAGGCAAGTCTTCCTCTTTAAGAAAACTAGTTACTATAAACAAAATTGTTGACCTCTCTTTGGGACCCACTGTTCTGTCATCAGATTGTTTCCTTTTTGCCCCAGTGTCTAAAGGCCTAAAATCATGGGAGCAGACGTCAGAATTGAGTTTAAAAAGTGGGGAGGTTTATCAAGCTTGCATTCCATGAGGATATCCTGGGGACGTTGCTTCCCCACTTTCTTTCTTGTGTGCTTCTTATTTTTCTCCTGTGTTAGGGGTTCCCTGGGAGTTCACAGCACCGCGCTGGGCCCTTTTCCGCTGTTCTTAGTTTCACTTTGGAGTTCAACAAGGAACCTTCTTCGGTGAACTCCATACCTTTGAAGATAAACCTGTTAGAGTAAAAGTGGGAAAACTGTGTTCTGTTCTGATGGACAATCATTCGTTCCTTGAACTGTTCAGATAAGAAATAAGGGATCTGTTAGGAAGATTGCCGGCCCTGATTCCAGACCAGGTTCTCTGCAGAGAACCTGCACTAGAAGCTGGTCCCCTGTAACATTAAGCAAGCCTCTTAACCCCTTGAAGCTGTTACCTAACTGTGAAAACCAGCGGTCATAGTAACACTTCCTTGCTGGTGTCTTGTGGGGATGAAAGTGCCTGGTATGCTTAGCACAGCACCTCACTCAGTATGCACCACTTTAATTCCTGTTCTGCATGTCTCTCTTCCCGCTCACCCACAGGACCTTCCTCAGTACCAGCATGGCTAGCCACACGGCGCCCTGCAGTTGTGCTAGGTGCTCAGAGGCGTGGGCTGTCTCAGAAGCCATATGCTTTAGGCTGATCCTGTTTTTATACTGCTCATGGTTATGTTGAATTGTGATAGGTGGGTTGCAGTACTAGTGTCTTATTTCTGATGCTTGCATAAGCACCTACTAATCAAACATGCCTCTAATGCTATTATTATTATTTATTTTTTGGTGCTAAGAATTGATATGGGGATTTATTTAGAGTCGATTCAAAGGTCTTTTATCTTTGACAAAAATATTTTATCTTTGTGGTCACTTATCTGCCAAACCAGGATTGCTGCTGAGCTCAAAGCATGACTCAAAATGAAACTTTCAAAGTACTGTCATAAGGACGACCAGATGGGGTTCAGTTGGTGTTTCCTTGCATCCCTGCCACACTCGCAGCATTTGTATAGTCACTCCCCTTCTCAATCATCAATTCTACACATGCAAAAAGTCCTCTCGTATCTGCATTTTCAGTTGACCTTCAGTTACATTACCTTTTTCTTTTTAATAAAAGGCAAAAGAAATAATTCCTTTTTGCCCTTCTCTGCCCCATCCTTTGATTCTTCTGATTCCTGCAACTTTAAGTGAAAAACATTCACTTTCAAAACGCTGAAATGCAGGACACCCCAGGATGTCCCCTCCTGCCTTCCTTGTTCCTGAGACATGAGTCACTTTGGTTGGAAAGTCGCTGCTTAAAGACTGCCTAGGCAGACAGCGTGGGGATATGGCAGGGAGGTTCTCGGAGCCTGGGCCGCAGCCATTGGTTCAGGCTCCTGACTGCCTTGCATGCAGAAATCAAAGCCAGGAGGCAATGAAGCCTTGTGCTGTAGAGGTATTTTTTATTCACAGTAAGCTAAAAATTCATATTATAATTTGCACATACCAGACTACTTTGTGGAAATGGTTTCAACTTGTTTGGTTCTCAGGATGACTTGACTTGGAAGGTAGCATTAAGGCTCTGCTCCCTGCAGCCCCCACAAGAGGAACCAGTGGCCAAAGGGAGAGGCGGCCAGTGGGGAGGGCGGAAGCTCAGCGGAGCCGAAGGTTCCCAAGAGGTGTGCCGACTTACACAGCATGCAAACACCCGCATGGACTAGCAGTTGTACCCAGAGCATGGAGGATCCTGAATTACGTGCTGTCTGGTGACGTCGAGAGCCCTTGGTGCAAGCTGAGGCTGCTGTCAGAGCGTGTTGGAACATGGACAGCCAGTCAGAGCCCTGCACTAAGGGCAGGTTTCAATGACATCACTTCTAGGGCTCCTTCCTAGCTTCCATAGTGTTCCATTGAATCTTGCCCTAGGAAGGCCAGGGGCCTCCGTCTGTACCTGCAGTGTGTCTTTGTCTCTAAAGTCCTAGGTTTGTTTTTTTTTCCTGCCTGCCCCTCCATCCCCAGGCTCACTTCTCTCGCCTTCCCACCAGCCTCTGACCTCACCAGAGGAAACAGTGGAGGCCTTTGTTGACTCTGAAAAGTCCAAGTAGTTCCCACCTTGGTACCTGGCCCATGAAGCCATTTGATAATCATCATTAGTATCAAATGCAGGTTGCTTCAGTGGTTTTTCCTAGACCTTGTTTATTGTGGTTTTTCCCACGTTGTCTTCTTCGGCTTTCACAAGTTTCAGCCAGTTTCACAGTGGGGAGGATCAGTGGAAGTGGAGAAGAGGGGGTACAGAATTCTTGAAGGGATATGAACAGATCGCCATTCTGTCCCTCATGGTGGGCTACCATGCCTTCCAATAAGAAGTAATCATTTGCAGGTATGAATGTGCCCAGGAACGTGGGCAGCCTTTCGTGCCAAGCCAGTTATTCATTTGTTCAGTGCTGTGAATGAAAACACGTTCACAGCACTGAACAATTAGGGGATTTCAACATTGTTCACTACAGACTGTATCCCTGGAGAACTGTCTTAAAGGAGTTGCTTCTCATGGTGGATCATGAGTATAGCTAAAGGGGATCTATTTGTTGCATACAATGGGGATCTGTGATTCCTCCATCTTTGTCCTTTCAGGCGAGCAAGAGATGGACACGGATTTATCTGGTTGTGTGGCTCTTTCTTGCACCATCAGGTTCCAGAACTTACCAATCTTCCATTGGATTCCTCCCATTGACTAAGTGGCAGGTCAGCATCATGCTGGGATGTGGGTGCTGTTGGGTCATGAAAGCAGCCATGATTAGGAGATCCAGAAAGGGTCTGAGAACCAGGAGTTAAATCTGACACAGGCTAGAACCTGGCACCAGATCAGGAGACAGGTGAAGGCCAACCACAGAAGGTATGGGTCAAAAGGAAAGAATGGGTCCACAGCTGGGTCACACTTCCAGCATCTTGGACTTCACTAAAAGTCAGAAGAGCCTCTGAATGGTTCCATTTTAACTTCCTTTGTAAACAAACAGAAGACACCTTTCAAAATTCCTCATGGACAGTTATTTGGCTGCTTCTCAATGGCCCTCAGGGAGGAGACTCGCTGCAACCTCTTGAGGCAGCTCTGGTTTTAGTAAAACTCTTTCTTACATTGCACTAAAATTATTCTTTTAAAACATGACTATTTCCAGTTCCTGAGACTGTTTCTGGGATTCCAAGGTTTTTGGATGCCAAGGCACCTTGGTTCCTGTGCCAGGGATGCTAGTTTGCCCGTGTCCTTCCTAAAAGGCTTCAGTGGGGAGGGCTCCCAGAGCAGAGGACAATACCAGCAGGTGGTCTGGCTGCAGGGGGTTGTGCCCTCCTTTACTGTTGGTGTAGTATCTCTCCTAACAGGTCCCTGGGCTCTTTCGGCTTTCTGGCAGCTTCATCATTGTTGGTGTATACTGAACTCAAGGTCAAGGAGACTCCAACTTAGAATTGCCTTCTGCTCTTTTTGAGGGTCTAAACCTTTACATCCTATGTGTGCTGTGCTTAACCGCTCACTCGTGTCTCACTCTTTGTGACCGCATAAACTGTAGCCAGGCTCCTTTGTCCATGGGGATTCTCCAGGCAAGAATACTGGAGTGGGTTGCCATGCCCTCTTCCAGGGGGATCTTCCCAATCCAGGGGTCACACCCAGGTCCCCAGCATTGCAGGCAGATTCTTTACAGTCTGAGTCACCAGGGAAGCCCATGAATACTGGAGTGGGTAGCCTATCCCTTCTCCAGGGGATCTCCCTGACCCAGGAATCAAACCTGGGTCTCCTGCAGGAGGATTCTTTACCAGCTGAGCTGCCAGGGAAGCCCGGACATCCTACATACAGTGGTCCAAAATGTAGGTGTTTGCATTATCCTTATTATCATTTCTTTGGGCACAGTTCTTGACAAGCATCTAGGTCAAATATTATTCAGATGGTCTGGTTAGAGTCTGTGGACTACACAGAAATAGGGCCACTTTGAAATGTAGATGCCCTCTCACAAAAGAGTTCCTCTTTTGTGGTTGCCTACTGGGGCATCTCTACATGGCTCTCCACCATCTGTGAACCTGGTTTCTCAATTACATAGTGGCCTTTTTGGATCTAACTAAAAAGGTTTTAAAAGTGCATCATCAAAGGTATTTTCTTCTTAGTTATAGGGTAAGCTCTCTGAGGACAGAAGTTGCATCTTTTATTTCCCTGCCTGGGTATTAAAGAAGTTCTTGTTAGCTGTGTGCCAGTGAAGGTAGTTCTATGGGAAAAAAAACTTTTTTTAATCAAAATAAGTTCTGCGTAGTCAGCCCTGTGTATTTTGCATTGGTTTTTAAAAAACATCTAAAACCTTTCATCATGCTGTCTTTTCTGTGGTCTCATCCAGATATACTGTAGCAGAGCTGAAGCTTCTAAATTCTGCATGAATCTACAGAGTTGTATGGTGTATTCAGCATAAATGCTGCATAGGGTTTAGACAGTTCTTATTTGGAGGAATTGATCTCAGAGCACTTAGGGAAAAACCCAGGACAGTACAAGACTGTCAGAATGAGTGTTTCAGATAGTGCATAGTATGGAAAATTGGTGACAATGCTCTCATCTGCCCAGCACCTTTGCGAAAGATTTGGATCACCCAACTGTGACCTCTTTATGGATTGTTCTTGGGATAGTTCCGTGAAGTAGCTGTTAGTCCTCCCTGTTATAAAGACTGAGGCAGAGACTTTGAGGGTTTTTAATCAGGGTCTCCCAGAATTACAACCAAGGGAGAGGGAGTGGGGAGACTCACATCTACATCAGACCCTTGGATTCCTGGTTTCTGGCAGCAGGAAGCCATCCCTGAATGGTGCACTTTAGCTGGTCCTGCTCTTACCTCCTCAAGGAGAGAATAATTGAGTTTTATGCAGACCACCTAATTGCTCCTCCTGCATGTCCTTGATCTAGGCTGTGGGTGGACCTGGGTGTTGTAGCTTCATCTGGGAGACACATAGCTCTTTTCTTGGACTCATAGCCACCTCCCTGATGGAGAATATTCAGCAGGACATGGCCACAGTGAGACCTGGTAAGAAGTGATGGCTGGCAGTGCATGCAGCATGGGGCGATGGATAATAGGCTCACTGAGACTTAATCTAGAGCTGTTTACAAAAATATTCTCAAATATCCTGGTTTGGGCTGAAAATGTGGGATTTGGCAAAGGTCCCTTCCAAAACAAGATTCTGTTGAGTCCTGTCTGGCCTGAGACTTGAGGGAAGGGTGGCCACCCTGTGCTGGGGATTCTGGTTTTGATTTCTTCTTCTGCCTTTAGCAAGTGAATCTCCCTTTCCTCATATTTAACAGGGCATTAATGCTGCTTCTCTTTCTTACACATTGCTTTGAAGATAATCTGAGTGGGTGGTTGTAAAAGGGTTCTGAAATGTTAAAAATGCAATGGGAATATAAGACTTTTCTGTAGAACTGCCCTATAGTAGATTATTAACAAACTGTGGTCTCTAATTAAACTTTTCCAGGCTTCCTCCAATATGCCCCCATCCCTAGCCTCTCTCTACCCCAGCATTGGATAAAGGCCCCAGACGTGCCCGTGATAAACAGCAGCTGCAGGTTGGACATGATCAGTGGCCTAGTCCAGGTCACCACCACATGGAGTAATTGCCCTTTGTGAAATTCTGGGGCAAGAGGTCAGCCCTCTTTCCCCATCTTTGTCACTTCTCAGTCATCTGTATCCCGGTGGCAGTTGTGTTATCCCAGCACCCTTCCCCTCCCCCCTACCTCCCCACCCCACCCCCCTCTCATGGAGCCCAGGAAAAAACCATCTGCTGAGTTGGCTTTCAGAAGATTTTTTTTTAAATACCAATTTCCCTTTGTTCCGAGGCAACCTCCAATCAGAGCTGGGGTCTGCTGGGTTTGGTGAGAGGCTGGTATTGTGTTTCATGCTCCCGGAGGAAAGGTTGTCCACTTGCCTTTCTTTTTGATTCGATTCCCTGCCATTCTGCAGGAGAGGCAGAGGTTGCAGCTGCTGCTGTCAGCTGTAAATGGGGGACCCCCTTGTTTAAGAACATGCATGCTAATCCTTTAGCGGGGGGTGGAAAAAACAAAAACAAAACAGAAAAAAAATTAAAACCATCACTAGCGACAGTATTTCTTCCTGTTCCCACCTCATTTTGTAGGTCACACAAGATCCTACTGGTTGCTTAAGCTTAGGGCTTGTTGTCCTTGGATGTTCGCTTGAAGGTCTTTTGATGTCCAGCTTCTTATGTTTCCTGATTTCCTGCTGAAGAATATGAACTGTGCATCAGAGGCAGAAGAGAGTCATTCTTTGATGGAAAACTTGAATCACAGGGAAAACCATTGGCCGTGAAAGCCACCATTTTGTTGTTGAGCTGGGAACCTTGCCAAGCACTTGACACACACTGCCTACCGACTCCTTCCCACCATGGCGGGGAGGTGTTTTTATCCCCGTTTTGCAGTTGTGTGCAGTGAGGTACAGAAACCTCCAGTGCCTTGCCTCCGTCTTAGGATTGGGAAGCTGGGATTCCAGCGTGTCCACCCTCTAAGCCCTGAGGCAGCTCCTCACTTGGGGCTCAGAGGGACTGAGCCTAAGATGGGGGCCTGAGATCCTTGCTTTCTAACCCTGCCCCCCGAAGACCCACAGGCAAGGGGCCTTCTCAATGCTTCCGTTCCTCTGTAAACTGGAACCAGATTAGCTAGATCCCAGAGAACTCAGAGGGACTGTTTGTTCAAATCTCCTGAAATTTTTTATAAGCTCTTCTATTCCTGAACCTTGTGCATTGGTTGTCTTTTTCTGGCACCCTCTACAAGATGAGGGAAAATCATCTTAGCAGGTTTTGGAGATGAGTCAGTGGCCTCTGAGATAACTTCCCAAGTGGTCCTACAACTTTGGGCAGAGAGCACCCTGCCGGCCTCTGGCCTTGCACCCCCAGCCCTCACTTGCCACGTACGCTCCCAGCCTTCACTCGTGGGCATTGCTGGGTGAGAGCCTTTTACAAACTAAAGGATGTGTTTTGCTCCTTTGTCGTAATGAGATGATAGATCGGGAAATGAACACATGATGAATTCTGTAAATTGGTGAAACCCCATAAAGCTGTTTTTTAACATACCATCTCCTTTCTCTTTTCACTGTTAGGCTGGAATTATGACCCGGAGCACTGAGGGGCTGGTGGATCTGCCTAGAATGGAATATAAAATAAAACAGACACAACAGAAAGAGAGAGAAGCCGGGGGCTTCTCTTTTGCTTCCTCCTGAGGAGATAGAATTTTCCAAGATAACTTATAATGCCTGTGTGTTTGTGTTTATTTCAGTATCTTAAGATACATTGTAAGCTCCTGTTAATGTGAATTATAAGAAATATAGTGACTTGACTTAGAAATCAAGTCAGTTTTACACTTGAAAATATCAGTGAAGTCCATGTTCAAAACCTTACTCTATGAACTGAAGTAATTTTTACTAAATGGTTTCTCCTTCACTTTCTAATACAGTCCATGAGTAGAAACAAATCTTGCCTGAATCAATTCAGAGAGAGAGCCAGAGAAGACATGAGGACGCACTGGATTAGGTGTGAGAGGTTCTAAGTGATGGTGTCCGTAAGCTCGGAGACAGTGGGTGCAGGGGCAGTGGGCCTGGGGCCAAGAAGAATGGTCCCTATACTCAGCTCTGCCAGCTGACTCAGGCTGTACTTTGAGTTAGCCAGGGTCCCTTTCTGGCTCTGTTTCACCTGAGGCTTCAGTTCTCAGAGGTCTGAGAGCAGGAGGACCAGGAGGAAATAGCGAAAGGAGAATGTTGACTTCAGAACAGTGGGCTCTGCTAGACTTGAGAAAGGGGCCCCAGCAAAGGGCCACAGAGCTGAGCTGAGCAGTGCTCGGTGCCCCTGCTGATGCTAACTGTCCATTCACAGAGCTTCCTTTCTTCTGCCTCACTGAGTCATTCATTCACTCATGTAATAAAAGGTATTTTCTTCATTGCCTTTGTGTGGTATGTGTCCTTGAGAGTTTGAGTATAGAAAGAAGAAGAGAGAAAAGCAAGGTTGGCCAGAGGCGTGAAAAAATCACATCATGGCTTTTAGCAGAAGGAGAGGAACCCAGAAAAAGTAATGGAGAAAATGGAAGTAGAAATCTGTGGTGTACCGGGGCAAATCAGGTACAAGAGTGGAGGCCATGTGAGAACTGGCCCCTGGAAAGGAAGGGAGAGAAGGATAGCGGCTGAAAGAAATGGTGGGGGGTGGGGGCGGCGGGCAGGGGAATTGTTTATGCTTATGGGCTGGGGGAAGGGCTGCCTTTGCAAGGCTCCCTCAGTCCAGGCAACCAGTGCAGGGGAAGGATGGAATGACTGGTGAGAAAGCGGGTGCTCTTGGATGAGCTTGGCCTTTGGTCCTGGACCTCTCAGAAGTCCTTATTGCTCCACCTGAGGGACTGATGGCTTTCTACTAGTGTGGAAATCACTGCTCACATCCCCTTGGGGGCAGCTATGCAGGTGGGCCTGAGAAGGGCTGCCGCGGGCTGGACCAGCTGTGCCCCCTCCACCTCCTGGGAGGAGCAGGTGCTGAACTTCTGGATGCTGGCTTTCCTTCTAGCCTAATTCCTAAATGACAGCTGACCTTTGCTTCTGATATTAGGCCTATGGCAGAACCCACGCCTTCGGGGCCTGACTGCCGTGCATCAGTGGCTGCTTCAGCTCATCTCGTTAAGCGCACGGAGACAGTTGCTGGTCCTTGGAGCTTCTCTTTCTCAAAAGAGACAACCTAGTTGTGGGAGTTCACCCTGTAGACAGTGGAGGCAAGGAGCTAGAGAGGAAGACATATATTTAGGAAATGATCAAAGTGAAACCTAGAGAACATCAGAGAGGATGCACAGTCACATCCTTCTGTTATGTTTTCTCTGATGAGCTCTGTCTGAGGAGCCCTAAGAAGGTGGTGTGGTTTCGTGTGTGTGTGTTAGAGAGTATTCAGTGTTATGTGTACCTGCATGTATGTGTGTGTGTAATCTGGCCTCTGGGCAGGTAGATATTGTATATGATGCAATAGAGCCCTAACCGAGAAGCAGATTAGTCGCTGCCCCTAACCACCTGGGTTTTCTCACTGCCTCTGTTCTTAGGAGTCCCGTCTTGAAATGAAGGCAATGAAGCAGAAGTTATTGGAGTCTTTTCCAACTCTCATATTCCAGTAAATTGCCATAAAAATATGGATTCATGTAACTAGGAGACATATTAATAATGGGCTTGGCTTGACCTAATTATTACTTTAATAACGTGCATAGTTTTGAAGTAGTCACCTATGAGTATAAACTACATATTTATTTGAGAAAAGAGAGGACATATTCTGTGATAGCTGATGTGAATGATGACTAACAGTGAAAAAGACGGGAACTCATGTGGGTACCTGGGCAGGCAAAAGGATGCAGAGTCATTCCTCCCAGTTTATATGGACTTGTTTGGCATTCAGAGAAGGCTCTGAGCTTCACCTCTTGTTGGGAAGGTTGGGTCCAAGCAGGATGGTCATTCTTGTGCCAGATGTTGGGGTGTGTGAAGAGTTCAGAGAAGGATGGAGAAACAGAGGAGGCTTGAATGGATCTTGATGGAAACAGAGAATATAGTTCAGTTCAGTTCAGTCGTGTCTGACTCTTTGCGACCCCATGGACTGCAGCACTTCTCCCTGGAGTTTACTCAAACTCATGTCCATTGAGTTGGTGATGCCATCCAACCATCTCATCCTCTGTCACCCCCTTCTCCTCCCGCCTTCAATCTTTCCCAGCATCAGGATCTTTTCCTATGAGTCAGCTCTTCGCATCAGGTGGCCGAAGTATTGGAATTTCAGCTTTAACATCAGTCCTTCCAATGAATATTCAGGACTGATCTCCTTTAGGATGGACTGGTTGGATCTCCTTGCAGTCCAGGGGATTCTCAACAGTCTTCTCCAACACCACAGTTCAAAAGGAGGGAAAAGCAGCTTCGGTATTTTTGAGCTGTGGTCTGGGGGCGGGGTGCTCACTGTATGCCTTGAACCCATTGGGCTGGCTTGCAGGGTTTACCTGGAAATCCAGAGTGCAGGAAAACCTTGGGAGAGCAGATGAGGGATCTGACAAAAAAGTTATGATACCATCCACCCCCACACTGGGGAGCAGAGAGCTGGGGAGTCTGTGCAGAGCTGCTTTAGGAAATCAAAATATAACAGCATTGGAGGGAAGTGGGCCCAGAGTGGCCAAGAAACAGGGGCCCACTGCAGCACACAGTGAAGAGAGAAAGTGCCCTTGGTTTTTGCTGTCACACCGAAGAGGACTAAGGCGACTTCAGCAGGTGAAGAGGAACGGCCTCTAACATTTTGATTCCTGTGACTTCGAGAAGTTCAGTCGTTTTCTTGAGAATCCATTGACTGTGTATTAGGGACCCGTGCTTCCCTGGTGCCTCAGATGGTAAAGAACCTGCCTGTAATGCGGGAGACTTGGTTCAATCCCTGTGTTGGGAAGATCCCTAGAGGAAGGCATGGCAACCCACTGAGTTGAGAAGATCCCCTTGATGGAGGGCATGGCAACCCACTCCAGTGTTCTTGCCTGGAGAATCCCCATGGACAGAGGAGCCTGGTGGGCTACAGTTCATGGGGTCGCATAGGGACACTTACGAAAAGATGATGAGAGAGTGCCAGAAGAGCTTGAGGTATCTACAAAAGTTCCAAATCCAGCATTTTGCCGTAGAGTTTTATTTTCAACTGTCTGCTTCACTGTTGTGTTTTCTGCTGTGCTTTGCACCCATTCCTCTGCTACTACTGAGTTCGCCAGCTCAGTATGTGTGTGTGTGCTAAGTCACTTCAGTTGTGTCCGACTCTGTGCGATCCTATGAACTGTAACCTGCCAGGCTCCACTGTCTATGGGGATTCTCCAGGCAAGAATACTGGAGTGGATTGCCATGCCCTCCTCCAGAGATCTTCCTGACCCAGGGATTGGACCTGTGTCTCTCAACGTCGTCTGTGTTGGCAGGCAGGTTCTTTACCACTAGCACCACCTGGGATGCCTCCAGCTCAGTACAGGACTCAGTAAATCTCTGCTTCTCTACCCCTTCTGCAAACAGGTGAAATGGGAAAGAAAATCCAGCATATGTTTGCCTCCCCCATCACCTCCTCTCAAACCTTTTTTTAAGTCCTTTAAATGTGAACTGCCCCTACACAATGAGGAGGGACAAGTTGCACTTTTCGTGTGTTAGAAAGGAACAAAATGCATATGGCCGTGATGGGGACTTTCCCCCACCTTTTGAAGGCAGGTGTGAAAGAATGAATTAGGGCAATGATGTGAAAGAATGAATTAGTTATGGCAAATCTCATTAGTGTCCCTTGTAAGGAGAGAAGCTAAGCCATCTGTGGCCACTTGCAAAATTGTTTCTTGTTTGTTCAGGCTCCTGCTGAAGCAGATCTTCGTGGCTTCTGATAATTTGCATACTATCACTTGTTTGCCAACTGGATGTTGTCTGGACATGTGTAGGTGAGAGGATGTCTGAGTGGACATGTATGTATATGTTGGTGTGCTGTTGAAATAGATATCTGGGGGGCTGCTTTGACTGGGCTCTGGGCTTAGGAGGGGAATCCTGGGAGCTCCTATGTTATTTTTGGACGTTCCTCGTCAATGTCTCCAAGCCTTTTTGTGCTCCTGTCCCTTCTCCTCTAAGTCTCCCATCATCGCTTCAGCTTCCAAGTTCTTAATTGGTGGTGTGTATTTTGAAAGAGGCAGAACATATTTAGGGCAGTTTGCCTCCTAGTTAAAAGCTAAGAGAGGTATGTGCCTCTAGTGTGACCACATAGTTCTATGTCAAAGATATTGTTGTTCCACCTCCATTCATTCTACAAGTGTTTCCCGTGAGCCTACTGGAGACAAGTGGTGTATTGGATGCTGTAGGGATCTAAAGGCTGCATGACCTCCATTACCCCTGTCTTCAGGGAGCTTCCATGAGTACAAGGGATGCATGATCAACGCATGCTCCGTGGATGGGCTGAACAAAGTTCGGAATGTCATGCATGGAAGGGTTGGTTATCATCACCCAGTGACCACTGAAGTCCGCCCTAAGGGAGTGTGGGAGACAGAAGATTGTGCAGGGTGTGTGGTCAGGAGGGCTATCGTGCTAGACTTCTGGGATTTCCAGACTGGCATCCTAGGGAAAATGGCAAACACAAACCTGCAAAAATTAAAAGGCAGAAATGCTCGTTTTGCTTATCATTAGGCCATCCCATGGTAAAGTTTATATAATAGGATAAGAATCTGGGGCAAAAGTTTGAGTTCTTCTGTGTTTATATCTAGTCACACCAGTAATTTATTCTCTCTGTGATGTTGCCACACTGCACCTAAATTTCTCTTTTGAAAAAAAAGGACATCCTGCTTTTTCCTTCTTTTCCTCTTACTTTCCTTTATACTGGGCAGACTCGGGCTATAAAAAGGTTGGTGCTTTCATCTCTTCAGAAGATCCTTTTTTATACTGTAGGGGGCATTCTCCATATCTATCTGAGTGGGTCAAACTGCTTCCCATTGCTCGATGGATACACATAAAAAAAATTAAAGCTGAAAGAGACCTTGAAGATCATCAGAGCAATCTTTCCTTTACAGATGAGGACAGAGTCCAGATCAGAATGTCTCATGATTTGTCAAAGATCCCATGATCAACCAGTGACAGTCCGGGAAAAAACAATGCTGGGTGCTAAAAAAGAGACAGGGCACTTGATTACTGTGGCCTTCCATTGCCACTGCATGGGAGTCTGCCTGCCTATTTGCTTGGCCCATCTTAGTACAGTTTGGTCCTTTTCTCTTGAATCCTCCTGAACCTACATGGCTCTGGTCTAGGAGGATCAAATAAAGGAGCCTTTATTTCCTGGCTGCGCTGTGCATGCAGTATCAGAAAAGAGAGACTGAAAATGGAGGTAGAGAAGAGAAAAAACATTTGTCTTTTAATGCTTGCCTGACATGAAAGCCTCACTGGCAGGCACTTTTTGAGTACTCAGCTAAATAATGGTTGCAGCCAAGACAAAACATAAAACTGACCCACTAGTTATGTGGTTACTTAAACATGATTTACCCTGCATTATGCTGGCTGGGACCTGGGGTTCTCATTTCTAATGAACCAAGAGACAGCACAATTAATTACATTCAAAGGAGTGCTATTAGACAGCAGACTGGTCATTGCAAGAAAAAAAAAAAAGGGTCCTTGAATATGCCTCACCTTCCCCCCAGTTTTGCAGAAATACTTAAGAATAGCACAGCTCACATATTGGTGGACACACACAAGTTTGGGAAAATGGTGACTGCTAGTGGTCCCAACGTGGGATGTGGGGTGGGCAGGGGGGGTGGCGATTAGCTGGAGTTGCAATGATTGGGAGATGGAGGGGCAGGGGTTTGGAAAGGAATTGTTATGTGATTTGGCCAAACGTGAAGAAAAGTTCACCAGGAGCTCTGCATCCTCAGTACCCTGGTGGACCCGACCTGCATCTTCTGTGTACATCTGACAGCCACGCCTGAGCCTCTAATTTCAGCGACCTGCCCTCTTGAGGTGGTTAGCATTTAGAAATGGCTGGAGTAGAAATAAGGCTCTGAAGGTTTGGAGGCCACATTTAGGCCAGTGAGAATGGGAGCCCAGTTACAGGAAGAGTCCCGTTCACCACGATGATGTGCCGATGTGTCTAATCATGTTTTGGTCATGCAAGCAGATCACAGGAGCTTTCTTTTGACTCTGATTATTTTAGGGGTGTTGCTGTATCTCCTTTTGGTTGAACATAGTAGAGAAGTCACCTCTGGAGTGGAGTGTCTAAGCTGGAAAGATGAGAAGGTAAAGCCTGAAAGATTTGAAAAGGGCAGGGCCAAAGGTTAAAGGAGAGAGGTTAGCAGCACGCAGAGGCCCAGGATTGAAATATTTGCTGAAGGCTGACAGGCAGTAGAATGGAGGCAGACAAGTGGCAAATTCCTGTTTTCTTCTCGAAATGAGAAAATATTTTGAGTGCTATTCAGTCAGACTGCCTAATGCTTTGGGGTGGGAGCCGGAGATGGAGAGAGAGAACATGAATGTGAGAGAATATTATTAAATTACCCAGGAAGCCAGTGTGACTACAGAGTTCAAGGAGCAGTGTGGTGCGTCATCCTCTCTTGCCTCCTTGTTTGGGCAGCTCGGCATTCATTTCTTCACTCACTCATCCAGCACATGGTCATCAGGACCTGCCTTAGATGGAGGGTTTAGAAGCTGCCCATAGGAGTTAGCATCAGACAAATGAAAAGAAAGCCAGTCCTGCCTCTCAAAGGTATGCAGGTGCATGAACGGGTGATTCCAATGCAAAGTGCAACTTTTGGTTTATTATTGTTAAGGTTGTTTTCTTTTAAAACCTAAATCTTAAAATTGTCTGTCTGCTCACAGTTTAGTGAACACTTTTATGTATGATCTTATGTCTAAGATAGAATATAAAGTGATTGTAGCTACCCTAGTAGTCAGGCTATCCTAGGGTGTTGTTTGCTAGTGGGTTTACCCTGCACTGCCCAGGGAATTAGCAAGGCTGAGGTG
The DNA here is from genome assembly GCF_023699985.2 of Odocoileus virginianus. Taxonomy (NCBI): domain Eukaryota; kingdom Metazoa; phylum Chordata; class Mammalia; order Artiodactyla; family Cervidae; genus Odocoileus; species Odocoileus virginianus. The sequence goes on along the minus strand of NC_069695.1, from coordinate 15,455,902 downwards.
CTGTGTGTATGGATGGAAGAGTCTGGGTGTGGGAAAGTGGTTAGGAAGTAAAGCAGCTGGTTCTTGACCTAGAGCCAGCTGCTCCTCCTCCTTGCTGGTCCTGCCTGCTCTTGCTTGTGAGGGAGGCTTCTGTGCTCAGGAGTGCAAGTTCCCTTAGGTTTCTAGGCTGGCTGTGAACAGCACTGGTAGTTTATTCACTGGGATATTTCTGAATGACAAGAGTGTAGAGCTGGGAAGGCCGTGACGTCATTTCACAGAGGGCAGCTCACAGGAGTTGAGTGACGTCCCGACGGCGCCTGGGGAGGTCGTGGCTGAGCCGGGACCCACCTTCACCTGCTGACTCTCCAGCCGACTTTTGTTCACTGCCGCCTCTTCCAGGAAGTGATGACTCAGAGTGTTTTCATCAGCACATCTTACCTTACCCTCCTCTATTTTCTTCCCACAGCCACCAAAGCCAATAATAGACCAAAGCAGTTTCAATTTTAGGCAGTTTCCTTTTTTACTTAGAAATCTATGGTTAGAAAGGGCGCTGGGGGTGGTGATGGTGGCTGGAGGTGGGGAGGGAGGTGTGAGAAGCTTCAAAGGGGGTGCGTCTCTCCTGGTTCTCAGCCTGGAGGAAATCAGAATTGGGTAGCTTCATGGAACCTTAAGTAGCTGTCTGAAAAACTCCTTCCCCTCTAAAGTTTTTTTGGCTTTTTATAGTTCGGGAGGGATTTTCCCTCCTATCGGTTTAGGAGCCCTGTGAAAACTTCGTGAAATTCTTATCTAAATTTTAAACTTTAACAACTAACTAATGTGAATTGTTTAAAGTAATTTGTTAGTGACATTTCAAGCTTTTGGGCTTTAGCTCATTCCAATAGTCCTAGATACCTGCTATTTTCTTTTTGAGGGAGGTAGAAACTTTGCTTTGTTGGAGGGCCTGAAGTTGGAAGTTACTAAAAGAGATTATGAATAAGCTAATGTTAATTGTTACCTCTTAAGTTTTGTATATTAGGCACTGAGTTAAGGCCTTTACATACAGATTTATATGTTTTCCTCCCAACAGCTCCAAGGTTAAGTCTTATTATTCCTAGTTTGCTGATGAGTTCACTGTGGCTTGGGGAGGATAGCTAGCTTAACAAAGTGTAGGAGAATATAAGTTATAAGTACAAGTGTATAAGAGTGTGACTACTTGAAGTTAGGTTATCTGATTTTAAAGTTCATATTCTTAATCGTGAAGCTATATGAGCCCCCATTTTGCAGTTTAGAGGTCTTAATATTACGGTACATAATATTACATACATAATAGTAATGCTTTTAAATTTCATGATATGCTTGCTTTCAAATGAACTATACTTGAAATTTATTAAATTTTTAAGGTAAACAAAGATTTTCTGGAGGCCTTGTTTTAACAAATGCCTCAAACCAGTATTGCCTGCCCTGTTCCATAACTTGTTTTTACTGTAATATGAGAAGAAGGGTCCAAGGTGAAAGGCCCTAGCTAAATTGTTGTATGACAGCCATGTTCCCACTCTGGTTTCTGCTTTCACATTCTGGGGTCAACTGGGGAGATAAATCCCTTTACCATTGATCTTAGTGAGGAGGAGGGGGTGTGGAGGTGATGGCTATCAAAGGATCTTGGAAAGTTGAAAGCATTATTCAAGTGCAAGAATAGAACATGTTAACAGCTTTTTTTTTTTTTTTTTTTTTTAACAGTCTAAGCATGCTTCAGTCTCACTTTTCAGATCCTAAATGAAGCATGTTGAGTTTGAGTTACTCAGTGTTTTAGCTCTCAGGAAGTGTTAAATGTTGGGTTGACCATAAAATTGAGTAATGGAAAAACTTGAATGAACTTTTTGGCCAACCCAATACATTTGACTCATATATTTGGTCAGGATATATATAGAAATATATGTGTTTGTATATATTTTGATTTCCCAAAGAAAAACAAGCCTTTATTTATTTATTTATTTTTCCACTGTCAATGTCCTGTGTCATCTACTTTGGGGTAGAGATCATGATAAATGCTATCTGTTGAGGTTCCTGTCTTCAAGGGCCTTATCATCATTTCGTTTTCATCTGAAAGCATTTAAGGATTTGTTGCTGAATGTCTTCTGTGTCTCCCAAAGACACATTTAGATGAGAAACTTGCTGTTCTAGAGGCAGGTTTTGCATCGAATGGCAGGAATCACCTTTGAGTTCAGGAGAGTGGATAGCTGGCAGACACTTTCTTTGTATGAGCTCTGTTAGTAGTTGCCTCCAACTACTAGAATGTAGTTGTTCCCTCCAACCCTAATGAGAACAGGGTATCTAAAATGTTCCCTCCAACCCGAATGAGAACAAGATTCATTTAACCAACCCCTGTTATGTTGTCACCAAGGTCTCAGAATACCCCAAATGTGAAATCTTGACCACCTTCCTAGAATTGAATTCTTATAGGTGAAACGGACCATTCTGGTATTCCCAATGGATGCTTAGTTACCATTATCTGTGCTTTGTGAGTGGCCTTCCCAGTGGTGTATAATTCTGGGTTTAGATGCTTTTTCCCTTTTTGAGTTAAAGTATTCCTCTTTGTTACCCTGCCTTTTAACACAGAAGCTATGCTAAAGAGTTGATGACACTTTTCTAAGACCCTAAACTGAAACCTAGATCACTTGTACCTGGTAAAAAAAGAGACTTGGTTTGAGGGGAGATCCTTAGAAGTACTATTCATGCAGTCTCTTATTTGTTATGTTGCCACTTATGAAGTCCGTCTATAGAATGAATGAAGGCTATCTCAGGAAGAAACCAGAATCTTCTCTTCTCTCATTCAAGACTCATTGCTTAGGAATATGCTGATTCTGAGAGACTGAGTCATGCCCCTCTTCTCCATTGTGATCACATTAGCACAGCTTGGCTACTTCCTTCAAACTGCAGTGTGGTACTGTCTGATTTATTCCAGGTAGTAGGGCAGTCAGGGATTAGTGCAAAGTGAAATCTTCGGGATATTTAGTGGCTGTTCACTATTAGAAAATTGTGGTTCTCAGAACTGGTCATCTCTCTGGATATCATCACATTTCTCTGTGCTAAATTTACTTGCAGTCTATTAAAAATCACAGAAGGTATACTTGATTGAAAAGTGCACTGTTTTAAGTGCAAGTAATCAAATTTAAGGTGCATCTGGGTACCTGCTATTAATGTCCCATAGTGATCATTTATTTATTCCACTAACAATGAATGAGTTTAGATTCCGAGGCAGTCATTGCCCTCAGTATTAAGAATATAAAATCCAAGATGTGTCATCTTCTTTCAAAAATCACACAAGTTTTTATAAATCACAGCAATGTTTTTTTTTGGCTGTATCTCCTAAGGCAAAGGAAATAAAATTAAAAACAAATCAGACACACTTTAAAGTTTTTGCAGAGCAAAGAAACCCATAGACAGAATGAAAAGATAACCTACTGAATAAAGGAATATATTTGGAAATGATGTGACTGCCAAGGGATTAATATCCAAAACATATAAGCAGTTGATACAGCTTGACTTCAAACAAGCAAACAAACCAATTAAAAAAATGGACAGAAGACCTGAATAGACATTTTTCCAAAGAAGACGTACAGATGGCCAACAGGCACATGAGAAGTTGCTCAACATCATTAATCATCAGAGAAATGTGAATTAAAACCACAATGAGATATCGCCTCACGTTGGTTAGAATAGATATCATCAAAAAGAACACAAATAATGAATGTTGGCAAGGATGTGGAGAAAAGGGAGCCCTTATCCACTGTTGGTGGGAATGTAAATTGGTGCAGCCAGTATAGGGAACAGTATGGAGATTTCTCAAAAAGCTAAAAACAGCCACCATGTGACCCAGCAGTTCTATTGCTGGATATATATCTGGATAAAATTAAAACACTAATTTAAAAAGATAGATGTACCCCAGTGTTCATAGCAGTATTATTTACAGTTGCCAAGATATGGAAACAGTCTAAGAATTTATTAACAAATGAATGGATAAAGATGTGGTACTGGACTATTACTCGGCCATAAAAAAGAATGAAATTTTGCCATTCATTTTTGCAACAATATGGAAGAACTTGGAGGGTATTATGCTAAAAATAAAGTAAGTCAGACAGAGAAAGATAAGTATTGTATGATATCACTTACATGTGGAATCTAAAAAATACAAAAAGTGAGTGAATATAACAAAAAAGAAACAGACTTACAGAAGCAAAGAACAAGCTAGTGGTTACCAGTAGGAGGAGGGAAGGAGAGAGGGGCAAGGATAGGGGTAAGAGATTAAGAAATATAAACTACATATAAAATAAATAAACTACAAGGATGTACTGTACAACACAGAGAATATAGCCAATATTTTATAATAACTATAACTGGACCCTAACCTCTAAAAACTGAATCACTCTGTTGTACACCTGAAACTTGTATAATATTGTATATCAACGATACCTCAATAAAAATGAAAAGAATCACACAAAATTGAGAGACACAGGCAAAAAAGTGGAAATTATAAAAGAATATACTAAATGCAGTGAACAGAAAGCTTCAGGGATGGAAAGGAAGGTAACCCTTGGAGCAAAGTTTTGAGGGTCAAGAGAAATCAGTTGGACTCAGGAGGAGAATGGACATCCCACAAAGAAAGAATGGCCTGGATACAGGCCTGTGTGGTAAAACACAGGTTTGACTGGAGAAAATACAAGAAGTTCTGCTTGGATTCATGACACAAAGAGTGTGTTGGGAGCAGTGATGAGGGCTGAGCAATGGGAAGAATGCAGATAGGAACTAAGTAATATTTGTTGCATCCTTACTGTATGCTGGATAGAGTTCTAAGCCCTTCACCTGTTTACTTCATGAAATCCCCATAAAAACCTAGGAGATAGCTTAATCCTACTTTACAAGTGAGGAAACCGAGGCATAGAAACATTGAGCACTTTGTCACAGAACTAGGAAGAGGAGGAGGTTAGAATTGAACCCTTGAAATCTGGCTCTAGAGCCCACTTTGAATCACTGTTCTTGGTCCTTGTGTACAAGGAGGTTGAACTTTATCCTGAAAATTCCAATTTATTTTAGACACAGGAATGACCTGGACAGAATTACCTTCTGGAAAGGTCACATGGAGAGCTGTGTGGAGAGTTGATCATAGGGGAGAGAGGTTGGAGGCCTTTGACATAAATCTAGGTGAGAAGTGATAAAAACCTGAAACACGCTGGTGACAGGGGACGTCATCAGAGGTAAATAGATTCAAAAGGCATTAAGGAGTAGAATCTGTGGGACTCCAGCTAATAGGATTTAGTTGTTGGATGAGAAGATGGAATTTATCTCCTAAGTAAATGGATATTACCATTCAGAAAGAAGAGCTGGTTAGGGGAAAGAATGGTAAGGTATTTGATTCCTGTTGAGTTTCCAGTTTCAAGGGAAATCATGGGTGTGGCTTAATTTGCCTGGAGTAACTTGTAGAGTCTGAGGGTTGTAGAAAGACCTTGGGGATTATAGACACTTAAGAGATAAGCAGAAGAAAAAAATTTACAAAGAGTGTTGGGACCAGAATAGAAGAAATCCCAAGAGCTGCAGAAGTGCATGCTTTATGTAGCAGAGGCTTTGACAACATTGGTCCCTGTGACTTTTGGGAAAGTGTTTCCAGGGAAGTTGTGGGATCAGAAGCCTATGAAGAAGGGATGCAGAAACTGCAGTGTAGACCTGTCTTTCCAGAAGCTTGCCTATGAAGTGAACTTTAGCTGTGCATCCATGTGAGTTAAGTTCTTGAAAACACATCATGAAACATTTGCAGAAACCTGGAGTAGTGAGGGGGCTTCCCAGGTGCCAGAGTGGTAAAGAATCTGCCTGCCAATGAAGGAGACTCAGGTTCGATCCCTGGGTTGGGCAGATCCCCTGGAGGAGGGCATGGCAACCCACTCCAGTATTCTTACCTGGAGAATCCCCATGGACAGAGGAGCCTGGCAGTCTGCAGTTCATGGGGTCGCAAAGAGTTGGACACCATTGAGTGACTGAGCATGCACACGAGGAGTAGTACGCTGGAACATAACTTGCCTTTGGCATATGGGTAGTACTAAAGTTCAGTCCCTGGAGCCATACTGAATAGGACTAGTTCAGATCTGGACCCGGTACTGTGGAATATGAAGGGAAGCAATATATTAATATTAGGTTGTGCAATCTGTGGGCAGTGTCGAGAAGAATTGGGCCCTTTCTGTTGACCTATGCCAGCTGCAGGTGTTGCCATTTTTGGTGCATCTCACTGATTTGCTGAGCATACTTCTCAGATGTAATGGTTTCGCCGGGATTCAGAATTCTGTAGTGAATCAGACTGGCAGCAGACCATCAAACAGTGACCATGACCCATTTTTTTTGATGCAAGCGTGACTTTGGGAAGTGCTTTGGAGCTTATTGGTCCAACCACTGAGTTGCTTGCTACTGGTTGTCGTATAAAATCCACTTTTTTGTCACACGTCACAATTGTATCGAGAAATGGTCCATTGTTGTTGCATAGAATAAGAAGACAACACTTCAAAATGATGATATTTTTGATATGTGATCAGCTCATGGAGTACCAACTTAGTGAGATGTTTCACCTTTTCAATTTGCTTCAAATGCTGAGTGACCGTAGAACAGTTGACATTGAGTTCTTTGGCAGCTTCTCATTTAGTTGTCAGAGGATCAGCTTCCGTGATTACTCTCAGTTGGTCGTTGGCACCTTCCAATGGCCTGGCCACTGTACTCCTCATCTTTAAGGCTCTCATCTCCTTTGCAAAACTTCTTGATCTACTACCGCACTGTATGTTCATTAGTTCCTAGGCCAAATGCGTTGTTGGTGTTGTAAGTTGCCTCTACTGCTTCACAACCCATTTTGAACTCAAATAAGAAAATCCCTCAAATTTGCTTTTTTGTCTAACATCATTTCCATAGTCTAAAATACATATAAAATAAACAGCAAGTAATAATTCATTAGCAAAAAACATAAAGCAAGGAATGCACATTAAATGATGTATAACAGAACCACATTAATTAAGAATGTATTCCAGTATCAAATGGCAAATTTCAACAGTGCAAAAACTGCAGTTATTTTGCACCAACCTAATAACGTAGGTTCTGCCGTCAATTTTTATTCCAGTTGTAGGGAGAAGACAAACATGGAAAACTAAGAGGAAAGATAAGAGAGATATCAATCAGTAGGCTGTTAGAGGAGAGATTTTGTTGGAGTCCTTGAGGATGCAGAGACTGAATTCAATTCCATCCTGGATGATGGAGCCAGGGAGAGTCTGGGCAGCATGGTGTGAGCTTGGATGTGGAAACATCCAGAGGGTCTGGGGGAGGAAAGCAATGAGGAGCCCACCTCATGCCTCTCATACTCAGGGTTTTCTTTTCTCTTTTATCACATGCCTTTTCCGAACCTCCTTTTCCAGAACTTTCCACATGCTGACAACCTGTGTTGCCTGGTCTCAGCATCCAAGAGACTCTTATGTGTCCCTTCTGCCTACCAAGAGGAGGGCATCTGACATCTGCTACCTGTTTCGCCTCTATTCTTTTTTAGACTCTCAACTGATTCTTTTCTTTTCAGCATTGCCCAGTGGCCCAAGAGGGTCACCAAGGAGGGGGATGAGAAAACTGTGGCTGGGGCTGGGGAAGAAAAGGCTCAGATGGTCCCACGTGTTTTGGATGCTTGGATCACGCTGGGAGCCCTTTTTGCTGGAGACAGACGTTGTTCTCATAGTTCCACTGCTGTGTAACAAACCACCCTGAAACTGACTGGCGTTAAAAGCCCTTTTATTTTATTGTGCTCTTCATGCTGTGGATGAGCATGGTAGGGATGGCTCATTTTTGCTCTTCAGTGGCCTGGAACTCATCTGGAGTGGCTGGGGCAGCACGCGTTTGGGGGATTTTGTGACTGTCTCTAGCTGTTGGCAGGGTCTCTCTCCTCTCTGCGTTGTGTCTGCTGGGCACTTCCGGTGCCTGGCCTGGGATGCCTGGTGTAGCTGGGGCCATCTTTGAGCTGCTCTCTCCACACAGCCCCTCAATATGGCTGACTTGAGTTTCCCCACAGCATGTCAGCCTCAGCATAGCTAGATTTCTCCCCCAGTTTCCTCTAAAAGAATCGAGTGGCGGCTTTGAGACTTTTTAGATACTAGTCTCAGAATGAGTAAACGTCACTTCTGCTACATTCTATTGGTCAAGCAAGTCAGTAAGGCCATTCTAGATTGTTAGGCTCTGTAAAAGTCCTGCTTTTTCTGCATGGCCACAGGAGAGAAAGGAACCACTTGTTTAATTGATACGTTCCTGACAGAAAATAGGTCCTCCGAAAAGTTTCTGAGATTGTTACAGTCTTGTGGGGAAAACCCTTGTTCACTGGCTTAAGGAGCCCTAATCAGGAGCCAAGAGACCTGGGTTCTGGCTTTATCTTCACCTGACCAACCTTAGAAAAACTTAGACCTATTAATTAATATCCTGATCATACTGGTTGTATATTTTACTCTACTCGACCAAGACCCTGGGTTGAATGGAGTTACACTAATTATAGGAGATAAAGAATCTCTCTCTCAAGCATGTACATGTGTGTGCACACACCCTCCAGACACACACAGATTCTTATATTCTCTATAAACTGCAGAAAGAGTTGAAACTGACTGTAATCAGGCAGACCTTGGTCAGATCCTGTTTCTGCCACTTATAAACACATGGTCTTCCAATTTCATTTTCCTCATCTGTCAAATGTGAGGATAAGACTGCTTACTTGGTCAGTGTGTCACCCATATAAAGTAAAATGTTCCATGTCTGTTTAGACTCATAGATTTTTATAGAATCATCATTGTTATTCTGATTTCTTGCCTTAATAAGAGTCAATTTCAATAATGTCTGGTTAGACTACTTTTCCTCTTCCTTATGCCATGTCTGATCCTATTTTGACATGTTTTCTTTATCACCAAATTCAACTGGCTAGGTGTGTGTAGATATATGTATTTGTGAGTTATGTGTTTTCAGGCTTTGAGCTGGGACTGTCTAGACCTACTTGGTGAATAATGTGGTGTGGGACTGTGCATACGTGCTGGACTCTGCATGGCAGATTTAGACTCAGAACTGACCCAAGAAACCTAATTACTACTCAAGTAGATGATCACATAGCCTTATTAAGAGAGTAGAATTGGTTGAAATTCGTATCTAAAGATGATCTTCTGGGAATTTACCTTACTGTTCCTTGAAGATGAGCAGGGCTCTGAGGTTTTATTTTCTTTAGCATGCTGCAACTTGACTGCAGAGGTTGCCTGCGCTTAGCCCCTGCTGTCTTCTGCTTATATACAATCGCGGACTCCTCACCACTCAAACTTGGTGTGCTGAGCAGGCATCCAGTGAAGGAGGAAAACCCAAAGCCTGTGTCAGGACATATAAATAAGTAAAGATGTTTCCGACACGCATACAGTGCAATTTCTCACCCTTGCGCCTTCGACAGAAGCAACCATCTTGGATGTTGTATTTATTTAAGCCCTTACTGCTAATGATAAGAGCACGGTAAACATGTCCTGTTTAGCCCTTACTTCATGTCCTGTTGCCTTTCTGAGGTCTTTAATTCAATGAAATAAATTACTTAAAACAAAAAAAGAGCTGTGCAGCCTCTTAGAACAGTAAACAAGAACAGTTCAGGTCTTTTCAGGAACCTGAAGCCAAAGGATGGCTTGTTGTTTTGGTCTCCAGGAAGAGCTGGTACAGAAGGAGGTATTGACCTCGCTGCTTTGGCTGGCACCCACCAGGTCCCTTCCTGGCGCTCACATTCCCTGAACATGTAACTTAACACCTGTCCTTCTGCCAGCAAACAGAGCTCACAGTGATGGCTGAGCCCCTCCTGTGCTGGGCCTCCCAGCCGCTCAGGACCCTTTCTCCTATGATTTCAAACCCTGAACAACCAGAACCAGAGAATACGTATTTCCCCCCCAGGATTCTGATTTTGGGGCAAGAAAGCTTTCAATCAAAAAACAACTCTCAGGGGGCGGTCCTGGGACCAGTGCATCCCTCTGTTTCTGTTTCCAGAACTAGATGAGGAAAAGGGTATAAGGATCATAGAGCCCTTTAGGAGTAGCGAGCAGCTCCTGTCTCTGCCAGAGGTGGTCGTGGTCTGAATGGCATCTTCTCTTACTGTTTCAATGCCCTCAGATGTGACCTACCACTGCACCCCTGCTATTTCCATCTGACACAGCCAAACTGAATCTCTGGTAAGTAAATAATTAATTTGGGAGTTGGGGATGGCAGTGGAAAAGTCAGCTGTGATGGGCTCAAATGACAAGCCCCAAAAGTGATAGCTGCTCTGGCCTCTGAGAGGACCTGTCGGCTCTATTAGACCTGGGCAGTCCTGTCTTCAGGCCTGTCTCTCCACATTATGGTCAAGGGGCTGAACTCCTCATCCTTGAATCACATCATTGTCCCCAGTGCTTGTACACACTGGGCCAACTGGTGTTTTCATTCCTAAGTCCACCAGGCCTGTGCATGTCTGCATGACTCATGACAGAGAGGAGTCTCAGTTCCAATATCTCTGTGGGTTTGGGGAGGGGTCAAGCTGTGAATAAACCATTACGTGGCTGATTCTACATCCTTCTCTTTTACCACAAAAACCTCAATTTCCCTTTTTGTGGAAAACAAAACCCTCTTTCAGTGCCCTGTCAAGGGGACTGTGGCCTTTGAATTACAAGCTGTCCTCAGGAAATTCTGAAGATGAATTGGCTTTTGGATGGAGCGGTTGGGACAGTCTCTGCCCACTGTCCACTGGAGAGTAAGGAGTCTTCACTTCCATCTTCTCTGACCTCCCTGCCAACTTCACGTATAGATGAGGAAATTGATCAGTTTGTGAATGATTTGTGAATCCACAGACTTGTGGTTGAGAAGCCCTGAGGGCATGTACTGTAAATCAGCTGGATTGGAGTTCCCAGCCTCCTACCACAGTTCAAGGCCTCCGTGGAGCTGGGGGAAGGAGTGAGTAAGGATGGGACCGCAAATCCCAGATCTCAGCAAATGGGTTCAAGAACAAGGGCTGAAAATCGGAAGACCTCTTGAGGCCTTCTCCAGAGGACTTCCCAGAACACAGGCTGATATAATTTCTAGAAGGCGATAGAAGAGCAAGATCAGACACAAATAGTATAAAATTTTGTCTACTGTAAATGTGATATAAGGGTATGATGTGATGCTTATTGCTGGAGGGAGTTTCTACACCCTTTCATATATCTGGATTTGTCATTTGTGAACTATTAATTAACTCCCTACTCTGTGCCAGTTTTAGCTTCTTCCCTGGACCTTCCCAAAGACTGAGTGTACATCCTGCTAGCTGTCTGCTCTTTGAGCTCTCTTGTGTACGTTGGTAGTGTATGGACTGACTTTGTTGTTTAGTTGCTAAGTCATGTCTGACTCTTTTTGCGATCTCATGGGCTGTAGCCTACCAGGCTCCTCTGTCCTTGAGATTTCCCAGGCAAGAATACTGGAGTGGGTTGTCATTTCCTTCTCTAGGGAATCTCTCCTACCAAGGGATAGAACCCATGACTCCTGCACTGGTAGGCAGATTCTTTACCACTGAACCACCTGGTAAAACCATGGATTGACTTAGACCCTTGTAAATGCCATTGCTTTTACAAGACATAAAAGGACAGTGATATAACTTAGTATGATGTTCAAAAAGGCTTCCAGATTCACCCAAACTGTTATTTAAAGACTTGTCTCTCACTATTTTCTGAGTGGTTTGCTCATTCCCTAGCTATTTCCCAGTTTCCCCTCTTCTGTTCACATTACTGTGACCTTAAATGCCTTCCTCTCTCTTCCTCATCGGGCCAATAGTCACCTTTCCATGAGAAGTCCCCTCCTTCCTGATTCCTCAGCACACAGCTTCCTTTCCTGAACTCCTAGCATACGTTCGCCAATGTCAGTTGTTCAGTGGCAAAATGTGTTCCCATTGTCACATTTCTTCTTTTGAGCTACTTAAATTTTGTTTACTTTTTATGTTGCTTTCTCCCTTTTAGATTAGGAAATCTCTTTTGGGGTTAAAGGATTTAATTTATTGGTATTTCCCGCAGCATTTAGCATAGTGCCTTATACATAGTAAGTTACTCAGTGAGTACGAATTGACTATATGAATAACTTCTGGACAATATAAAATTATGTTTTATTCCATTCCTCCATGTAAGGAATTTTGCTCTACAGCAAGCAAGTGGAGATGAGGTTACCTGTACGTCCATGTAGAAATCTATGTAGAGATGTTTATTAATTAAACATTATGGAGTTAGAAAATCAAAGCTAAATTTTTCAATATTTGTTGGATAAGAGCATCCAGAGAAAGGGGATTTGGTATGGGGCAAAGAATTTAGTTGAAATGTGCTGAAAGAGTGACCTGTGGAAGCCTGAGATTGTGAGTTCATGTCAAGAGGGATTGTAGGTTGAGTATGGACATCAAGGTGATCTGTCATAGTGGGGAGCTGAATTCAACAGTGCCCCTTCCCAAGCATTCTGTAGCTTCCTTTGAAGGAGAATGCTCTCCCTTTGTGGAAAACGAAGAGGTATAATTAATTGGAAGAACAAAATGTTGAAATTCAGGAACTTGACTCAATATTGACAACACTTAGGCACATAGATGTTTAATTAGAACAAAGAATGATTTCAATAACAACTTAGAAGATGATGGGTCAGACTGCAAGAAACCAGGAAGGACAGAGTAGACTTTAGATGAAATCATCAATGCCAACCATAGCACAGGTGTGGGACCAGACCTACATGTTGGTAACTGATTTCAAGCAGTCATTTCAGTCTATTGGGTAAGGTGGCATGACCGTCTTTTATATGAGTTCAGGTGGATGGTTTCCTAGCATCAGGAGGATAGATTTGAAGACTGAAGTGTTTACTCCCACCCCACCGCATATTTAATAGCACCAAACTCTACTAAGCCTTGAGCCAGTGGGCTGGAATGATAATAATAATACTTGTTTTAGGCACACAATTTGGGGTTTGATAAATGTAAATTTTATTTGTGTACATTTATGGTTCAGCCTATTTCTGAACTATGATCTCTGAAATATGAAATTATGGACCTCTCTGTAAAAGGGATCCATTGAATTTGAATGGTGCACTGGTGCATATCATGTCGTGAAAAGCTTTGGTTAAGAAATGTGAGCCTTGAATTCTAGTTCCTCTTCTTCCATTTATTAGCAGTTCAGCCTCAGGCAAGTCATGTAATTTCCTAGGCTCAGTTGTTTTTTCCTTACAACTAAGGTTGTATTAACTGCCTGAGGTTAGAGGTCTGAACCTCTATTAAATCTGTTAAATTTCCTTTGTATATCTAAATTCTTTGATTCCATTATTTGATGAGACTAATCTTGCTTGCCAAATAAAAGTTAACTGAATACAAACATCTTAACAAATAAAAGTTCAACTGAACTGACATTGCAGAAACCAGTGCCAAATGTTCAAAAGACTAAACTTCAGAAGGGAGATGTCTGAGATAAGGTGCCTATGACAGGTTCTCCTGGGCACAAAGTAGGTCAAATACCAGAGTGGCCATGTTTTCCTGGGTTGAGAATGAGAAAGATCAGGGATGTCTTTAGAAAAGATTTTGGATAAAACCCTGAAGTTAGCATGGTCTTTTCTCTCGCATTTAAGTCTCACCAATACATCATGACTTCCCACAAGTTTCACAAAGGACAGAAGAATATGAGGTATTCCATACCTGCTGCTCCTGGGTTCAAGAAGACTCCAGAAAGAAGTTCTCTTTGGCTTCTCATGGGGCCATTTCCCATCAAGTATCTGGGCTGAGTGCAGCCTGAAGAATGTATCCTGCCATCCCCAGATACTGTGGTTTGAAGGAAAGACCATATTCCTTCAGTGCTGTTTTAGTAGCTGCCAGCTGGTGCTGCCTTGAAATAAGAGAGAACAATTTTACCTTCAAAAGTAGATCACTTTACTGGTCTTTTGGGATGGCCAAGGAAAGAAATACCATGTTCATTAAGAATATTAGTATCAACTCTTTCCTGAACATAAATTGTCTTTCTGTTAGCCTAGGTCCTATCAAGTATGCAGAAGAACCCCCCAGACATGGTCCTCAACAGCACAAAATTGATATTGCTATTGAGAGACAAGGTGTATAGCTCTTAGTGAAAGTGAAAGTCACTCAGTCGTGTCTGACTCTTTGCGACCCCATGGACTATACAATCCATGGGATTCTCCAGGCCGGAATACTGGAATGCGTAGCCGTTCCCTTCTCCAGGGGATCTTCCCAACCCAAGGATTGAACCCAGGTCTCCCATATTGCAGGCAGATTCTTTCCCAGCTGAGCCACCAGGGAAGCCCTTATGGCTCTTAGGATGACATTATTCTAAGTTGGGAGGATACTGTCCTCTTGTCTAAGAAACCTTCCCTGAGGACATCAGCCCACTGTGCTCTCTCACTGTTTTTGTTCCCCGCAGTCAGCATCCTGTTGTGGTTGTTGTTCAGTCACTAAGTTGAGGCCGACTCTTTGCAACCCCCTGGACTGCAGCATGCCAGGCTTCTCTGTCCTTCACTATCTCCCGGAGTTTGCGCAAACTCATGTCCATTGATTCAGTGATGCCATCCAACCATCTCATCTTCTGTTGCCCTCTTCTCCTCTTGCTCTCAATATTTCTCAGCATCAGAGTCTTTTCCAATGAATCTGCTGCTTATATCAGGTGGTCGAAGTATTGAAGCTTCAGCAGCAGTCCTTCCAATGAATATTCAGGGTTGATTTCCTTTAGGATTGACTGGTTTGATCTCCTTGCTGTTCAATGGACTTTCAAGAGTCTTCTCTAGTACCACAGTCCAAAAACATCAATTCTTCGGCAGTCAGCATGCTTTATGGTCCAACGCTCACATCGTACATGACTACTAGGAAAACCATAGCTTTGACTATATGGACATTTGCTGGCAAAGTGATGTCTCTGCTTTTTAATATGCTGTCTAGATTTGTGATAGCTTTTCTTCCAAGGAGCAAGCGTCTTTTAATTTTGTGGCTGCAGTCATCATCCACAGTGATTTTGGAGCCCGTGAAAATGAAATCTGTCACTATTTCCACTTTTCCCCCATCTATTAGCCATGAAGTGATGGGACCAGATACCATGACCTTAGTTTTTTGAATGTTGACTTTTAAGCCAACTTTTTCACGCTCCTTTTTCACCTTCATCAACAGGCTCTTTAGTTCCTTTTCCCTTTCTGCCATTAGTATGGTATCATCTGCATGTCTAAGGTTATTGATATTTCTCCTCGCAATCTTGATTCCAACTTGTGTTTCATACAGCCTAGCATTTCTTATGATGTACTCTGCATATAAGCTAAATAAGCAGGGTGACAATATACAGACTGATATTTTTTCCCAATTTTGAATTGTTCCATGTCTGGTTCTAACTGCATGTCTGCTTTTTGACCTGCATACGGGTTTCTCAGGATGCAGGTAAGGTGGTCTGGTATTCCCATCACTTTAAGAATTTTCCAGAAATCATTGTGATCCACACAATCAAAGGCTTTAATGTAGTCAATGAAGCAGAAGTTTCTTTGGAATTCCCTTTCTTTTTCTGTGATCCAATAGATGTTGGCAATTCGATTTCTGGTTCCTCTGTCTTTTCTAAGTCCATCTTATACATCTGGAAGTTCTTAGTTCATGTGTTGTTGAAGCCTAGCTTGAAGGATTTGGAGCATTACCTTGCTAGCATGTGAAATGAGTGCAATAGTGTGGTACTTTGAACATTCTTTGTCATTGCCTTTCTTTGGGATTGGAATAAAAACTGACCTTTTCCAGTGCTGTAGCTGCTGCTGAGTTTTCCAAATTTGCTGGCATATTGAATGCAGCACTTTAACAGCATCATCTTTTAGGATTAGAAATAGCTCAGCTGGAATTCCATCACCTCTACTAGCTTTGTTCATAGTAATACTTCCTAATGCCCGCTTGACTTCATACTCCAGGATGTCTGGCTCTAGGTGAGTGACCACACCATTGTGGTTATCTGGGTAATTAAGACCTTTGTTGTACAGTTCTTCCGTGTATTCTTGCCACCTCTTCTTTACCTCTTCTGATTCTGGTAGGTCCTTGGCATTTCTGTCCTTTATGTGCCCATCTTTGCATGACATGTCCCCATAGTGTCTCTAATTTTCTTCAAGAGATCTCTAGTCTTTTGCATTCTGTTGTTTTCCTCTATTTCTCTGCGTTGTTCACTTAAGAAGGCTTTCTTATCTTTCCTTGCTATTCTCTGGAACTCTGTATTCAGTTGGGTATTTCTTTCCTTGTCTCCTTTGCTTTTCTCTTCTTTTCTCAGCTATTTATAAGGCCTCCTCAGACATTGAGTTTTCCTTCTTGTACTTCTTTTTCTTGGGGATGGTTTTAGCCACCACCTCCTGTACAGTGGTACAAACCTCCGTCCATCGTTCTTCAGGCACTCTGTGTACCAGATCTAATCTCTTGAAACAATTCAACACCTACATTTTATAATCATAAGGGATTTGGTTTAGGTCATACCTGAATGTCCGAGTGGTTTTACCTACTTTCTTCAATTTGAGCCTGAATTTTGCAATAAGGAGCTGATGATCTGAGCCACAGTTAGCTCCAGGTCTTGTTTTTGCTCACTATGTAGAGCTTCTCCATCTTCTGCCGCAAAGAATATAATCAATCTGATTTTGGTATTGACCATCTGGTGATGTCAATGTGTAGAGTCGTCTCTTGTGTTATTGGAAGAGGGTGTTTGCTGTGACCATTGAGTTCTCTTGGCAGCACTCTTGTTAGCCTTTGCCTTGCTTCATTTTGTACTCCAAAGCCAAATTTGCCTGTTACTCCAGGTATCTCTTAACTTCCTACTTTTGCATTCCAATCCCCTGTAATAAAAAGAATATTTTTTTTTTGGTGTTAGTTCTCGGAGGCCTTGTAGTTCTTCGTAGAATCGTTCAACTTTGTCTTCTTCGGCATTAGTGGTTGGAACATAGACTTAGATTACTGTGATGTTGAATGGTTTGCCTTGGAAATGAATGAAGATTATTGTTTAGTTTTTGAGAATGCACCCAAGTACTGCATTTCAGGCTCATTTTTTGACTATGAGGGCTACTCCATTCCTTCTAAGGGATTCTTGCCCACAATAGTAGATATGATGGTCATCTGAATTAAATTCGCTCATTCTTGTCCATTTTAATTCACTGATTCCTAAAATGTCGATGTTCACTCTTGCCATTTCCTGTTTGACCACATCCAATTTACCTTGATTCATGGACCTAACATTCCAGGTTCCTATGCAATATTGTTTTTTACAGTTATTGGACTTTGCTTTCACCACCAGACACACCCACACATGGTCATCATTTCTGCTTTAGCTCAACCTCTTCATTCTTTCTGGAGGTATTTCTCTGCTCTTTCCCAGTAGCATATTGGACACCTACCAACCTGGGCTGCTTATCTTTCAGTGTCATATCTGTTTGCCTATTCATACTGTTCATGGGGTTCTCATGACAAGAATACTGACGTGGTTTGCCATCCCCTTCTCTAGTGAACCACAATTTGTCAAGCCCCAGCTGGCAGAGATATGTCCTTCAGCCACTCCATGTAGACTGATGACATGCCTGGTACCCTGGTTGTCCCACTGCTGGTCCTCGTTGAGTGTGTAAACCTTCACCGACTGCTGGATGTTGGTCAATATGCAACTTGTGGGCCAAGGCAGAGGCCCTGCATCATATTGTTGGTAATACAGATTTTGCCATATCTCACTTTCCATTTTTCATTCTCCTTTCAAATCAGCATAATTCAATTATCTGTAATGTTGCATATACGTTTTATCACTATAAGTAACTCTAGAAATTTATCAAAGCAGAGGCTTTGAGTCATACTCCTCTCATAACCTGCTGTGCTTTTAGAACAAGATGCTTACTACACTTGCTGACCAGGAATTTGTTGATTGATTTACTGCCACCATGATTCTCTTTCTTATAGAGTTTGCATGATTTGCAATTATTTGAAAGGATGACATTGCTGGAAAAGATAGGACTAGCGTGACTGAGAGATTTATTAGTATCTGGAACTGTCTTGTAAAGCCTTCTGTGACCTCCATTGTGCCCTAGGCAAACTTGGCCACTCTGTTCTCTGTATTCCCCCTCTTCCCCCTACACACTTGGTTGCCCTCCTTCTCCAGTTATTTGTCTCCTTAATTATATCACCAGTGTTGATAACGGGGCCTGGCACATAGTTGACACATAATGCATGTGTGCATGCTCCGTTGTGTCTGACTCTTTGCTACCCCATATACTGCAGCTGCCAGACTCCTCTGTCCATGGAATTTTCTAGGCAAGAATAATGAAGTGGACTGCCATTTAATAAACCTTTGTAAATGAATGCATGTTAATGAACTAGTTAGTGAATATTGAGCTTTAGGAGCTCAGATGGTAGTTCAGGTTGAGAAGGAGGGGCAAATTTGGTTGCAAGTCTGACAGGTTCCTTGGTGAGTAATGGTCAGCAGACCTGACTTGCTGGAATCCTCTGTTGAGTTTATCTGGGTCAGACCTTCTTGGATGGTCCACTTTTGTGATCCAGCAGAAACTATAGGACCAAGCCTTCTTGGCTTATTGCCTAGCAAAGCAATATATTAGTCTCTATAAAATGTTAGTGGACTGACTGCTGAGGTGAATATGCCCACTTGGACACAGATGGTTACTTGGTTACCTGCTCTAGGAGTGGAAACACTGGCAGTCTGGTTTCTCCATGATATGTAGACTCATAGGCTGTCTACACACACACACATACCATACACCACTACTAATTTGCTTGAGAGTACATTGTGCTTGCTTGTTAAAGGCCACATGATGTAGTGTAAAATCCATTGCATTCAAAATTAGAAGATATGGATTCTACTTCCAACTCTGGTCTTCCCTGAGTACGTCACCTTTGAAAAGTCACTTCTCTGTTTCCAGCTTCTGTCTGTAGGATAAATGCATGCACTGCATGATCTCAGAGTTAAAGCTGGGACTTTCCAAGGATAGAATGGGTTGCTGTTGAAATCATTGAGGTTCCAATTGCTGGTGGTGTTTTGCAGTAGAAATTCTGTGCCTTAGAAGTGTGGTATTGTTAGATGGCCATCAGGGCCTTTCCAATCTGAGACTCTGCTGTTATAACTTTCAGCTGGTTTGAATTGCATTGGCATGGGCCAAACTGATGTCAGAAGAGGGAGAGGGATTGCACTTTTTGCAGCATACCACTCACAAGTGAATTAATTACCTGCCATGGCTGTTTTGATAGTGACAATGTCGTCTCCATTGTGTGTCACTTTTCGAATTCTTTTTTCAGGCCTGTTAATTGTTGGGCATCTGTATATCCAGAAGCACACACAGTTCTACAAGCTCTTATGCTCATGCCCTTTCTCTTTACTCCTTTGACAGCCGGGCACACTGAGCCCCTTAGGACTTGCCATTTAAACTGGGGCCATGGAGCCCTGCACCGTGTCCTTCTGCAGGAGGGTCAGTTACTGGGGTCTCCAGTGCCACTTAATAACTCAGTTGCCCTTGTTTGGAGAGTGATGTTCACTTTGTAGTCATATGTGTCTTGTGTTGATCTCTTTTTCATTTACTCAGCAATCCTGTCCTATCGTCTATGCTGCCAGAGATCTTTATTAACATTAAAATACTTCTGAAGCTTCATAATCCTAAGAGCAAAATTATGACATTGTTTGTATTTTACTTGATTTTATTTTCCTGAATGCACAGGAGGACGAAGTTACATAGTAAGGATAAATATGTGTGTTTGGAAGAATATGCGTAGGTGCATGTGCACACATACAAACACATACATACACATGGACACAGAGTCACAACTTCTGTTTAATTTCCTATTGCTGCTGTAACAAATTACCACAAATTTATTGGCTCAATACAAAACAAATTTATTACCTTAGTGTTCTGCAGATCAGAAGTCTGAAACGGGACTCCTTGTGCTAAAATCAAGTGTTGGCAGAGTTACATTGCTTCCGAAAGCTTTAGAGGAGAATGGTTTCTTTCTCAGATTCTAAAAGCAGTCTGCATTCCTTGGCTAACTGCTCCATTCTTCCGTCTTCAAAACCAGTAATATCAGTTGCGGTTCTCCTCATACCCCTCTTCCTCTGAGAGTACTTTCCTCTTTTACTTTAAAGGAGCTTTCTGAGAATTTATTGGACCTACCTGGTTAATCCAGGTTGCTTTCCCTATTTTAAGGTCAGTTGATTGATTAATAACCTTAACTATATCTACAATGTTAATCGCCTGTTGCCATGTAACATAACATACAGGTCTGGAAATTAGGACATGGGGCATCTATGGGGAGGGACATTCTTTATTCTGCCTGTGCTCAGTTGCTCGGCCATGTCTGACTCTTTATGATCCCATGGACTGTTGCCCATCAGGCTCCTCTGTCCATGGAATTCTCCAGGCAAGAATACTGTAGTGGGTTGCCAGTCCCTTATCCAGGGGATCTTCCCAACTCAGGGATCAAACCCAGGTCTCTGGCATTGCAGGCAGATTCTTTACCATCTGAGCCACAAGCGAAGCCTATTATTCTGCCTACCATACCTTACTGTAGTAGTGGTAATAACTTGGATTGACAAAGCATCAGTAATCTTACCTTGCCTTTACCTCCTTGATCTGTGACTACACCCCCAAGCACAGTCCTTTACACTTGGAAATGAAAATAGCTGTGTTTTGTTTAATCAGATTTGGTATAATTTGTAGAAATGTTGGAGTCATAACATTTTAAAGATGTTTTAATAATAAGATATTTGGATATATGTAAAAAAGTCTAAATATTTTCATTGATCAGAGGTTCTGCAAAATCTCTTTTTCATTGTTAGTGACATCTGAGTTTGGATTCAGGTCCTTCACATTTAAAGTACTCTGAAAAGGGTAATTTGCCTTTGTTATTTAATCAAATGGGTAAAGGATACAGAAGAGGTTGGCAGTGTGTTCATTAAACTTACAAAATCATATATTAGGTTATAGTCCAGTAAGTGTACACTGTATCTTGGCCGGTGTCTGAAGCCCGGTTGGAGCAGTTCTAGTTATTGAGCAATGACTTGACGCTCATGGAGTTGCAGGTGCACATGTGGGGAGTGGGCAGTTGCCCTCTGACCTTCTCTGATGATCAGAAGAATAGAGTCTAAGGAACAGACTTTGGTCAGAAAAATAGTTTGATACTGTCACAAAAACTGAAATATAGATCAAGGGGAAAAGATAGAAAGCCCAGAGATAAACCCACACACCTATGGACACCTTATTGTTGACATAGAAGTTGAGAATATTCAGTGGAGAAAAGGCATCCTCTTCAATAAGTGGTGCTGGGGAAACTGGACTGCTCCATGTAAACTAATGAAATTAGAACACTTCCTAACACCACGCACAAAAATAGACCGAAAATGGCTTAAAGCCTTAAATGTAAGGCCAGAAACTATAAAACTCTTAGAGGAAAACAGAACACTGACATAAAGATCTTCTTTGACTCACTTCCTAGAGTAATGGAAATAAAATAAAAAATAAGCAAGTGGGGCCTAATTAAACTTAAAAGTTTTTGCACTGTAACCAAGGTGAAAAGACAACCAGGTCAGAATGGGAGAAAAAATTTCAAATGAAGCAATTGACAAAAGATTAATTTCCAAAATATACAAACAGCTCATATAGCTCAATATCAGAAAAACAAAAAAACCCATTCAAAAAATGGGCAGAAGACCTAAACACACTTTTGTCCAAAGAAGGCATACAGATACCCAGGAAATACATGAAAAAGTGCTCAACATCACTCATTGTTAGAGAAATGCAAATCAAAACTACAATGAGCTATCAGCTCATACCAGTCAGAATGGTCATCTTCAAAAAAATTATAAACAGTAAATGCTGGAATGAATGTGGAGAAGAGGGGACCTTCTTGCACTGTTCTTGGGAATGTAAATTGATTCAGCCACTATGGATAACAATATGGAGATTCCTTAAAACCTAGGAATAAAACTACCATATGTCCCAACAGTCCCACCCTGAGAAAACCGTTATTCAAAAAGACGCATTGTATCCCTCTGTTCATTGCAGTACTGTATACAATAGCCAAGACATGGAAGCAACCTATATGTCTATCAATAGATGAATGGGTAAAGCCACTGTGGTACATATATACAAAGGAATATTACTCAGCCATGAAAAGGAAGCCGTTTGAGTCAGTTGAACTGAAGTGATGAACTTAGAGCCTGTTATATAGACTGAAGTAAATCAGAAAGAGAAAAACAAACATCATATATTAACACATATATATGGAATCTAGAAAAATGGTGCTGATAAACCTATTGCCAGGCAGGAATTGACATGCAGATGTAGAGAAAGGATTTGTGGATATAGCAGTGGAAGGAGAGAATGGGATGAATTTAGAGAGTATCACTGAAATATACACATTTCCATGTGTAAAATAGCTGGTAGAAAGTCACTGTATAACATGGGGGATTCAGCACAGTGCTCTATGAAGACCTACAGGGGTTGGACTGGGGAGAGAAGGGAGGTTTAAGATGGAGGGGACATGTGTATACTTACGACTGATTCATGTTTTTGCACAGCCAAAACCAACATAACATTGTAAAGCAGTTATCCTCCAATTAAAAATAAATTAAAAAAATGATATAATGATGATACTTACTCACAAATCAGAAGGAGACTCACATAGAAAACAAACTTACGGTTACCAAAGGTGCTAGTGGGGAGGGGTTGGGGAGAGATAAATTAGGAGTGTGGCATTAACATTACTATAGATAAAATAGATAAATATCAAGGAGGTACTGTATAATACAGGGAACTATATCCAGTATCTTGTAATAATCTATAATGGAATGGAATCTGAAAAAGAATACACACAGACACACACACACACACACACATATATGACTGAATCACTTCCTTATACACCTGGAACTACCACAAGATTATAAATAAACTATACTTCAATAAAAGTAGTTAAAAATAAAAATTGAAAAAAATGAAAAAAATCTTTGGATTACCCCCCTCCACACACAGAAAAAGAAAGGTAGTACATTTCACCCTTATGCTAAGGGCCACATTATACATTTTATACACTGTGGCCATCACAGCAGGAAAGGAAACAGCAAGAAAGCTGGTATCAGTATAGTTGAGGACTGCCACTGTTTTAACTGTGATCAATTACTTCATCTCCTCATGGTTGGAATAGAAATGATTCCTGCTCAGTTTATCTCAAGAATTAATATAGAGACCACATATACTGTGAATGTACTTTGAAAGTGTCCAGTATTGAATTTCCAATACCTCAAAAGGAAGTAGAACAGAAAGGGAAAGGTAGAGTTGATATGAACTAATTCACTCTCTGACCCTGTGTTTTTCACTACGTTTGCCCATGGGTGCTGGAAAAGGATAGACTGTCTTTGTTTAGAGTTACAAATCCTGCACGTGAATTGATGTTTCATTAATTAGTGGGACATGATTCCTGGGATGGAGTTTGAGTGTAGGATAGAAGGCATGTATGTTTGGATAGGATGAGCTCAAGTTGTATGATCTGTTATCAATTTAATCATTTTTAATTGTTTTAAGTTTAGTGTTTTATCTCAACATTCTACACTCACAAAACTTTATTGGTTGGTTCTGTAGGCAAATTAAACCTGTACTTAGATAAATTGGAACTTACATTTTGATTTCTCTTTATTCTTGTAAATGTGGATATTTTGTATCCACAATATCTTGTATATCTTGGGGCTTCCCTGGTGGTTCAGTTGGTAAAGAATCCTCCTGCAAAGAAGGAGGCTGCTTGTAATGCAGGAGACACCACCACTGTATCTTAAAGTGCAGGCTGGTAGATTCTAAGATCATAGAATGTTAGAGATTGGAGTGACTTAAACATTGTCTGGCCCAGAGGATTTTTTAAAAATTAAAAAAAAAAAGGCAAAATTGGGCATTCATTCAATTTGATATAATATTTTCATTCAATCGGGGAATATTTTTGAGTACCTGTTCTGTGCCAAGCCTTGAGCTAAGTGTTAAATATACCAAGATGACAGACTCAGTGCCTGCCTGTAAGGAATTCTTGGTCCTTAGAGGAGATAGGTATTAAACAATTAGTGTTCAGTGCTCCTGCTGGGTCTGGCTGATAGGAGGATATACAGGATAAACCAAGAACAAATAGGAAATGTCCCTAAGATTGCCTGAGGGTAAAAAACAACAACAACAAAGCTAAGTGTTTTGTATCTCTTTCTCTAGATAAATAAAATAAGACTAGGTCCATAAGAGACTAGCTCTTACTGCTTGCCCAATCAGAACCTCTTTTCCTTTTTCATTCTCTGTCAACCTATGATCCTGGAAGTCTGAGGTCTATTTTTTACCATCATCCTTCTTATTGTTATTATTTATGACGGTCATTGTTTTAACTGCTCCAAGGAGATAATTGCCTTAGTTGCTAAGGCAACCCAACATATTGGGTATAAGAGCAGCCAGCAGAAAGGGTTTGCCAAATTGCAGGGCTGGGTGGGAGGTGTGGGGTGGGAGAGCAAGGAGCTCAGCTGTGGAGCTTGAAAATAGCCATGTTCAAATTATCTCTGCATTTCTTCCACTGAGGAGCGTGAAGCCACTTGGAATTCGGTGCCTGCCAGCTCCTCAGCTACCCCGACGCTTCCTGTTTTCAACCCAGCTAGTGCACTCTCTCTCACCAACTGTCAGTGCTCGGTCCAGGCTTCTTGGGCCTGGTTTCCAGACTCACAACTCCTATCTGCTGCTATTCAATCCTAGAGATGTTCTTGTCTTTATTTCTGAGGCCTGCAAGGGTGGAGAGGTAGAGGGTATAGGACCCCTCTCTAGACACACTGCACATTGTCTGTTTCAAACAGATCATAGTCTTTAGTGGTCTTGCTCAAGGCTGTAGCCTCCTCCCTGACTTGGGGGCAGGGGGCATGTATGGACTGATGACAATGAACTTTGCTGTCGCCATCAAGTAGGTAAGTTGACACTAAGGGAGAAGAAGGCATGGTGACATGATGATGCAGCAAAAGTGGCTGGTGTAGGCATTGAACCTCAGACTTCTTTCATCTTATGCTTATTCAGTGCCATTGGCTATTGTCCTTCGTTACTATCTTAGTCTGAGGTCTTCAGGTGGTTTTGCTTCCATCTCTGTGTTTTCCTGTTTATTGTTTCCTGGCTCCTGATTCTTATGCCAAGATGGGGAGTGGTCCAGAGGGGGTACTGGGGAATGAAGATGCGGGAGACAACTATATCTCATTGGCTAGTTTTGCTTGGCAACATTTGGCCATCCAGAAGCAGCTATTGCCATGAAATAGGGTGATGGGCATGGAATTGGGCAAGATGACAAAAGAATCCCTAAGAAGATTTGAGTGGGCTTTAGTCACTTCTTTCAGCAACAACTTTCTCCTCTTCTTTTCTGCTCCCCAAGCACATGCTTAGCCCCAGGATATCTGTGGGGAGGGCCAACTTGCCTCTGTGTCCTTAGCAGCCTCCCGGGTGTCTCCCTAAGTGTGTCCCAGCACCCTCCGCTAGAGCGCAGCCTCAGAGTTGATCTATCTGAGCAGGTTAAATAAACAGGTCTGTGTTTGGGTTAATTATCACTGGTTCTGTTGCTCTCCATTACTGCTCCATCCGGGCCTCTGGCCAAGGAGCAGATGGGAGAGGCTACATCGTCACCCCTGCCTCCTCATTGTGTCTGGCTCTCCCGCCTTCTCTCTCGCTCTCTCTCCCTCTTTCCCTCACCCTCTCTCTCTCTTTCTCTCTCTCCCTCCCTTACCCTTCCTCATTTTGCTCCTTCTTTCTCCCTCCTCTCTGCCCTCCCCTGGCTTCCCTGCTTTCCTTTCCCCTCTTCCCCTCCCCCTCCCCCTTTTTGCTCTTTCTGTCTCTCTCTCTTTCTCTTTTTGGCTGAGCAAATAGGCCAGATGGCGGTGAGGGGAACAGACAACAAGTGAGGCATGGCATATGGGGAGCTTGTTTAATTTCGGCTCCTGTAGGGAAGTAGATTGGAGGAGGTGAGCTACAAAAGCAGAAAATGGAAAGGGGAAGGGTAAAAACGCACACACACAACAACTGACCCTTCCAAGAGGGAAATTGGATTCAGTTTACTATTGTTGGCCAGTGGAATCAGTTGAGAATGAAGCGACTCTAAAGCAGAAAGTACCCTTTTTGCGTCTTGAAGTTTTATCCCCCTCTTCCAGCTATCCCACCTCATCCCGTACTGCCCAGGGCTCTAGCTCTCGAGGATGGTTAGAGAGGGGCAGGGGAGGTAGGCAGGATTTCTTATATAATGTGGTAAATGGCTGGCTGTTCATGTATCAATTCCAGGAAGAAGTTTAGCCAGTAATTTAGCAAGAGCAAAATAGAGGTATCTGTGGCTAAAATAAGGGGCTGAGGGAAGACTGGCCTGAGTTAACCCAGGCCCAGCTTCTACTCAGAGCTTCTTGCTTGGTTTCCTGTGCCTCCTCAGTTTGATTCAGCTCTCTCTGGGGCAGCTGCCCACGTAACCATGCCTTGTTCTGCAGACCCTGTCCACTGCCTGAGCCGACATGGGAAAGCCAAGGCGGGATGGCAGAGGGAGGTGTAAGGGACTCGATGGAAAGTCCTCTGTTTTCTATCAAAGTTTATTTAACCTTTTTTGGTGGCCACCTGGAATGTCACATTTAAGGCAGCTTTACCTGGAGTTTTTGGAGAGATTCTGGCCCCAGCACATATAATGGCCCACAGATCAGTCAGATGTCCTCTGCCACCCACAGCAAGGTTCTACTCAGCCATTGCTGGGGGCCCTACTCCCTAGATGCAGGTCGAATTCGGCCATCCAGGGGAGACTGTGGCCTGGTGCAGCGCTGAGTTTCTGGCACTGTGGTCTCTGACTTGGTCTCTGAGTCTGGGAGAGACCTTGGAGGCTTTAACAATGACCCTCCTACAATCCAGGCTCCGCTGCTGTAGCGGCAGCCGGCCCCCCTTCCCTGCAGGAGCTTCCCCAGCTCCACCAGGCAACCCGTTCGGCAGCTGATAACCGGATTAGGCAGCAGAATGGGGCAGATGAGTACCTCCAGGGGCCCTGCCTGGGAAAAGGGGCTGCCTCGCCTGGCGTGGGGGCTGCCACTGTCAACACCCTAAGCCGCTGCCGCGGGCGGGATATTTGCATGTGTGTGCGGCTACTGTACGGGCTGTGCCTGGAGCCACTGGGAAAAGCAGGCGGCAGAGGTTCACACGGGCCAGGGCTGCACAAAGCCCGAGGCCAAGGGGCGCGGTGGCCTGGCCAGCGAGTGTCGCGCGCTGGGTCCCGACGGTGGCCGAGCGCCTGTGTCCCAGAGGGCGGCCGCCGCTCAGCTACCCAACGTGCTGCGTCCTCCCCAGCCGCCTCTGCGGAACTCTTCTTGCTTGTTTTCAGGGGCAGGCTGCCGGTTTGATCTCCCCTGAATGCTGTCCCCTCATTGGGGCCTTGGATTCTGAGAAGATCGAGGCATTGTCCAGGGTGGCGGGATGGCGGATTGATTTCGGGGGCCTTTGTGTGGACGTGGGGCTCCTGAATAAAGCTGTTAGGCGCGTCTGGGGCTGGCGGGCGGGCTGTCCGGCTGCAAGCTGGGCCTCCCTTTGTTGTGGGGGCCTCCTCGAGTCCACGGAAGAGGCTCATTTCAGGGTGATTTACTACCACCCAAACACCAGCTGTCTCCTGTGCTGCTCCGCGCCCTGCCCGGCCCCTTCTTGGGGGGAATCTCCCCCCTTCTGAAGCTCTCAGAGTCCCCACTCTTTCTGTTAAACATTGGATGGAGTACACTCATATTCGTGTATGTATATATGTGTTCGTAATATACATTTGTGTAAGTATAAAAACATGTATGTGCATGTATATGTATATATACATATATATTCTTTTTTTTTTGGTTTCTTTTTTAACAGAGAGCCCTGGGCAGAGACAGGGGAGAGGGCAGGTAATAAAGCTGCTGTGTGGGGAACTGTGTCACCAGGGTTTGGATCTCACCTCTGTCTCTCATTAGTTGTCTTACTTTGGGCAAGTCACTCCAGCTCTCAGCTTTTTCATTGGAAAAAAAAAAATAAATGAGAGTTCTCTTTTGATAGGAAGAAATACTCAATTATTTCTTGAAACTTTAAGGTTTTTTTTAAAGCTAGGAGAGAAAAGAATGCACTGTTTTACTCTAATGATTTTTTAAAGCATTGTTCAGTGAGAAATAAAGCCACAGGGCAATGGGAAGAGGAAGTTGTGCTAAGGGAGAAAACCTTTCCACCCTTTCTAGGTGATGTGCCAGGTGCAGAGGGAGCCACATCCAGACTTGGCTCACCCTGGGGTCTCAGAGTCAAGGGCTATTAAATAGGAGCCACAATCTGTTGAAAGTGCTAAATGGACATCAAAGAGAGGCACAGGAGGAAGCCTTGGGGTCAGGGAAAGCTCCTGGAGGAGGTGATGCAGGATTGTTTTTCAGTTCAGGGTGGTCTGTAAATGAAGAGGCTGGGAGAGTTTTTCCAGAGAGCTTGGGTGGACAGCATAGTGGTGGCCATCCCTCTGTGGACCGCCATCCCTGATCTCAAAAGCTTGGCATGCGCCAAAGAGCAAAGGAAGGGTTTAGATGGAGGTGGGGGACAGGGTCAGACACAGTGTAGAGAGGCAAGTCTGCCACTTTCACTTCAGCTGGTTTGAGGGTAGGTTGTCAGTCAGCCAGAAGACAGTTTAGAAGGCGACTCTAATAATTCAAGCATGAATAGAGATGAAGGGTTGGTGCTTCACAGGAGCACTGACCAAGGTGGAAGGGAAAGACATCTAGGTCGTGTAACTAATCTCAAGACTGGTTTGATGTAAGGAGTTGGAAAGACATGCGTGGCTTTATAATGATATACACCTTTATGTAAAATAGGGCAAAAGTTGTACAAAATTCAAAGCATTGCTAGCCTGGCACAGAATAAACACTAATTTAATGCCATCTGTAATGATGATGATATTTGCTTTTTTAGGTGACCAAGTGAGTGGTTGCCTCCAGGTCATGTCTACAAATGGGGAAAGCAGGAAAAGAAGCAGAATGGGAGATTGAGGTGGGAGGGGTAGGAAGATCAGGATGATAAGTTTTGGCACCGTTAAGTCCTCACAGATGTTGTCTAATGTAATTTCTTTGGGAGTAGGGTCTGGTGGGAATTGTCTCTTAGTTCCCCCATCATGTCTCAGTTCCCACAATAGTCCAGGCACTTAATAGATATTTGATGAACTTATAAATTAATGTGTTTTCCGAGTTTTAACTGTCAGGAACTACTAGCTTAGAAATAATCATTTATTTTGCAGATGTTAAAGAGTACCAATTAATTCCACACCCTGGGGACACAGTGAGGAACAAGCCGGCAAGTTATGTGCCAACCTGCAGATTGTTGTCTGCTCCTGTGATTGGAGCAGAGAAGGCAATGGTACCCCATTCCAGTACTCTTGCCTGGAAAGTCCCATGGACGGAGGAGCCTGGTAGGCTGCAGTCCATGGGGTCACGAAGCGTCAGACACGACTGAGCGAATTCACTTTCACTTTTCACTTTCATGCATTGGAGAAGGAAATAGCAACCCACTCCAGTGTTCTTGCCTGGAGAATCCCAGGGACGGGGGAATCTGATGAGCTGCCATCTATGGGGTCGCACAGAGTCAGACATGACTCAAGTGACTTAGCAGCAGCAGAAGCATGTGATTGGAGAGGACTACACATGTTGTTCCTGGGTATCTAAGGATTACCTTAGAGGAGGGGAGAGGAGCAGATAGAGCTTGCCATAGATGCATAAGGGATCTAAGTTGTGCTGAAATATTTTCATGCTTTTATATAGTGCCTAGTGGCCAGAGACAGATCTTGGCATAGTGGTTAGTCACAATGAGCCACAGCATTAGCTGCGCTCTGAGCTGCACTCCTTGAGCTTAGGTGAGTAGCATATGGCTAGGGCTTCCTGGTTTCTGGTGACTCCAGAATCAGCCATATAGTGCCTGCCTCTGCATACAGGTGATATAACTTGGACTTCTTCTCTCCCCTGTTCCTCTCGCGGGTATCTTCATGACCATGGGGGTTTTGCTGTTGGTTTTTCCTTTGTGTGGGTTGACAATTTCATGAGCTTTTTAAACTTTAAATTTAGAGCAACTGTAGGCTCACACTTCTGGGACTTGCTCCAGGAGGTGTTACAGCAAGTGTTAGAGTCTCTCAGTATCCCAGAAAAGGGAATTGAAAAGAGCCTTAGAAATCCTCGGAAGAAAAAAATCCTCCGTTTACTGAGAATGAAAATAACTCTAGAAAGGAGAGGTGGTGGCCCAAGCCACACAGCTAGAAAATGACTGGGAGGCAATTTCACTCAGACATCCTGGCCTCCAAATCCAGAGCTTGTTGAACTTCTTATGCAGTGCTTTGTATCACCATTCATGTGCGAGATTAAGTGAGTCAAAGCCCTTCTCTATTTCTTACTTTCCCTGTGAGAAGAAGGCAGGTATCGGACAAGGTCAGCATTTTACAATATGTGGTCTGTGGAACACACTTATTCAGAACATTAGGAGGTGTTGGAGGCCAAAAAAGATTCCATGAGTGAAAACGATTGAGAAATACCTGGTTAAACGGAGCTACTTCGGGAGATAGTAAAGGACAGGGAAGCCTGGCGTGCTGCAGTCCGTGGGGTTGCAAGGAGTCGGACACAACTGAGTGACTGAACAATAACAAATGAAGCTAAACAGAATCTTTGCAGTAGGATGTCTCAGAGTCTTTGCTATGTTAGTAAGTATCATGGTTTTGCAATGTGGTTGAGTTTATGGTGTTTCACAAATTCATTAGATCACTAACTGATGCCTACTAGGTCAGCTCTCCCTGGACCACTCCCACCTCCAATTCTTGTGTAGAGGTACCTTTCTGAGCCTTTGTAAAGATGTCTCACTGCATCTTGTGCCTTGGGAGCCTAGTTGGGGTTGGGAGACGCAGGGAAGACTCTGGAAAAGGAAGCTTTGTGAAACACCAATTCCAGTAAGTGACACTGCCCCTACCCTAAGTGTGTTAGTAGCTTACTTGTGTCAGACTCTTTGCGACCCCGTGGACTGTAGCTGCCAGGCTCCTCTGTCCCTGGGATTTTCCAGGCAAGAATGCTGGAGTGGGGTGCCGTTTTCTCCAGGGGATCTTCCCAACTCAGGAATCGAACCCGCACCTCCTGTGTCCCCTGCAATGGCAGATGGATTCTTTACTGTCTGAGCCCGCCCTCAAGAGGGAAGGAAGGGAGGCCATTCCACTAACATGAAGACAGATGTGAATATCTTTCTCTGAGTTAGGATAAAAGATGATCTGTTTGTTTCTTCACTTACCAGGAAGAACAAAGTTTGGAAATGTAGGAGTAGAAAAGTGAAGGGGAAGAGGAGAATAAACAAGAACACTTGTCTCCTTTTCCAGAGGAAGAAAGGGAGGAGGACAAACAAAGAGGATATCATACCTTTATAATTTTATCAGCTTTTGACTCATTGGTTTTATAGGATGGTTCCTGATCTTGGTCAAACCTCTAGTAGCTCAGGAATCCATGGTTTTGAAAAAGGTTGATTGAGAACATGAACTCAGTCTAAATCTGTTCAAAACACCCCTCAGAAGGAAGATGGTCTGTGTGGACATTGCATACATGTTCACGCATGCACCCGAAAGAGCGATGTAAGGAAAACGAACTGTCCAGTGCTCATTTCGCTTCTGCGTAATTGGGTTGGTATTCCTGGACTTTGGATCCAGACATAAAGATCAGCCTTTGATAAGCTGCTCTTGGCAACTTAGATTGTGTCTATTATTTATTGGGCAACACAGGATGGATCATGTAACGAGACATATTTGCACGCTCTGCCTGGGCATGTGGCAGGACACACAGGTAGGTACAGACTGATGAAGAAAGATGTCTCCAGAGGCTGCAGTAGACCCCTCTTCTAGCTCTCCTCACTGTCCATATCCCCTCATTCTCTGCATGACCACCAAGGCTTTCCTGTTTGTCAGCAGAGAAGTTGTTATAGAGAGAGAGAGGGTGAACTTAAGAAGAATTGTCGTGGTGATGTACTGTGTATGTACAGAACAGCAAACTTGGACTCTCCAAGCCTCCTTCCTTTTCCATCATGGGAAACAGCATTCCCCTGGGGCAGTCACTTAATAATACTCATGACCTTCTCTGCAGCATTTGTAAGATATCATCATTTCGTTCTGTTCCAGTTATTACCCCTCTCTGAGGAGGTAAGTGTAATTGGACCCGTTTTATAGAAGGGAAAGTGAAGCACAAGAAACAAATGTTACTCTGGGATTCAGAGATAGAAATTGCAGTGGAGCCAGTGTATGCTTTCAGTTCTAAAATTTTATGGTGTTGTGGGAAAGAAATGACCGAGGATTAAGCCCCCTCACTATCCAACATACCCAAATCTCTGGCTGCTCTCTGCTTATCTCATCCTTTTTCAGGAGAGAAGGAACAATTAAGGAAGCAGTTTCCTCTTTTAGCAAGGATGTATGGAGGATCTATGCTGTCCACAGGATCTTTGCCAGACAAATGAAGGAAAATGGATATACAATGTGTGAGTCCCTTTATAAAAGGAGCTTGCAGTTTGTTGAGGAATAAAGACATACATATGAAAAGTGAAGTGCCATACATCATCAAATCTAAGATGCCACAGACTCTGAGGCAATTTCAGAGATGTTAGAAATGAAAAATTGTGCATTTTAGAATCAATGGGAGATGGTAGTAATACGAAGGTAAATAAAAATGAAAGTTGGTTGTCCAGAGTTGTCATAAACCATATGTATTCATTCACCAGTTGTTTCCCCTAATATGCCCACGTGTGATGAAGTAGCCAAGGCATGGTACAGACATGCATTGCTTTGAGCTCACAGTGAGGCAGGAAGCCTGGGTACCAGCAGGGTGGGCTAGTAAAGGGAGGATTTATGGATGATGAAGTACTTGAGCATCTCTTCCTTTTCTTATAAGCGCAGTTATCCCATCATGGGAGTTTCATGGCCTCATCTAAACCTAATTCACAAAGGGTCATCTGCAAATATCATCACACTGGGAGTTAAGGCTTCAGCACATGAGTTTGGGGATAACACAAAACATTCAGCCCATAACTATTGAGTAACTATTTAAATTAGGTTTGGGTCCTGGAACTTAGAACAGTAGGCAGGCTTGGGGAACTTTTGAGGATCTGAATAAGGTAGCTTTATTAATAAGGCTGTTTTGAGGGGCAATCTGAGTGTGCCTGTAATCAAACTTAATGTCACTGGGATTCTTCTGGGTTTAAATCTCAGTTCTATACGCCTGTCACAGAGTTCTGCTCCCTGGAGTATATAAGGGGAAGGGAACACGTGTCCTCTGTTTTCAGGAGGCTTAGCTAGGGCACACAAAGTTTAAAGTTATGAAAGATTATAAGGGTAAGACCAGTAAGATGGAAGGTGTGTGAAATACTGACAGTCTGTTAAAGGTGGTGAGAGAGGAAATCCATGTGGGCTAGTTGAGTAGGACAAGGCTACTTGGGGCAGGTGGGATTTGTGCTGAACCTTGAAGATGGCAGAGCTTATGGAGTAGGGCAGATGGAGTTTGCAAGGACATGAGCAAATATATTCAGACCTGGAGGAGCTGGATATTTGGGAGTCATTGAGAGGTTTGTCCAGGTGAGCGTCATTCCAGCATTTATCTACCTCAGAGAGCACATAACAAGGCAAAGGTTTTTGTCCTTGTTTTTTGTTTGTCCATGGCATAGTCAGTGAAAGGGCTGGAGATGAGAAGGGGAGGAAGCAGGAAGATAAGGGAACATACCTTTCATATCAGCACCAGCACTTCTCTCCCTGCCTATGAGGTGGAAAATGGAGGGAAGTTTACAGACTTACACTTATAAATTGCAAAAATTCTTAGAGGCAAGAGTTTGAGAGAGTTTGAAATGAGAAAAAAAAAAAAAAAAAAAAACGAAGGAGGAGAGCTACTAGAACTGAAAGGACAAGGCATTCATATTTAGACTAGTGTCCTTTCTTGCCTCCTATGCCCCTTCCTTTTTTTCTACCACTGTTTGGAATTAAGCTTATAGGATTTCAGCCTGTATTTTATTACTGTTTATAGTTATTGTTACTTGATTTATTTTTAACTTGTTTTATGTATTGTGATTTGATTAATTTCTTCTCTTTCCAATTATAATGTCAAGTCCTTGAAAGCAGGTACTGTTTTTTGTATCTCTCAAAGCATTGGGATTTGTTTTCTTTTTCTTGGTAAATACTTAATAAATTGACTTCAAAACTTTTGGGAAAGAGACAGGATGCAATTTTTAAATAAAAGAAAAACAATTGTATACAAAGAGTAGAGGAAGAACAATCCATGTTTGTTTATTTGATTTCTATTTATTTGGTGGATTACCCTCCCAGTCCAACTGACTTACCAGTTGTATTATGAAATACTCTAGGAACGCAGTGGTGCTTGAATGCCTGTATCATTGGAACATTGACTGGTAGTCTGTGCTGGGTTGATCCAGGACTTTCTTCTTCATGGACAGAGAGCCGGGACAACTGTTTCTGGTATCATGAGATGCATAGTGCTGTGTTATCCTGAGAGACATAGGCAAGCAACAGGAATGCTTCTGAAGAATATGGCAGCTTTTGGGGAATGATCTAAAGGGATGATGGTGGGTACTTGAATCTTTACTTGAGTAGAGATTGCACTCCATAGTGGTGTCTGTAGAGCTGTATTAATGTGATTATCTATTGCTGTCTCTATGTCTCACCTGTTAAAATGACTACAACTGACACATTTTATTTATTACTTTAAGTGCCATGTAGGTGTCATGAGAGCTCTGTGTGACTGGGAGCTAAAAAGCAAAATAATACTTAATAAATATTAGCATTCACAGAGAAGGTTGATAGAAAGCTGGATAGAAAGCTAGATATAGAAGCATCATAGAGTTATAATACTGGTCCACAGAGTTTTTAAACTGGGGTCCAAGGTTGCTGTAGAATCTCTATAGGTGGTCTTCAGGTTTTCCTCTAACCTTCTGAAATTGGATGTGCAGTTGACAGCTTTCATCAGATTCTCAAGATTATCTGTGACCCAGAAAAGTTAGGAACTACTACAGATTGAAACTTATCAGGTCTGCAGATGAGGAAACCGAGGTTTAGAAAGGGCTAATGACTTTCCCAGGTCACTCAGAGTTGGGAGAATTATGCATGTTTTCAGTCTTACAGTGTAGCATTTTCTTTAGTATTCCTCTCTGACAGATAAAGAAGTCACCTTTTCCTGTGGATTATTTCCAAAATCCTATTGAGAAGGATGAGCCACTAAAAAGAGATTAGTGATTGATTTCCTGCCAGGCCTCTTAATTCACAAGGCTACTTTTGTGTTGGAACCAAGGTGAACCACCCACAGGCTTGCCACAGAATAAGGATTTTGTGCAGTGAATCATCAAATACTAAAAGGGTAATTTGAATCAGAGTATGTCCTGAAAGGCAATTGTGAAAATGCTCTTTCCTTGTACCTTCCATCAGTGTAAGGATCCTGACTTCCAGAAATGGCATCCTAAGAATAAGGGATCGAACCATGGTCTGACTTGCCTAATGTCATAGAGATGTCTTTGCGTAGCCTTTGAAAGTACTGTAAATTAGAACTAGTGCTACTTTAGAAATTCTAGAAATACACCATTATGAGCCCTCCCAGGTTATTGCTTCAATCTCCCATACCTAAGGAAGTCTCTTCCTCAAATCCCTGACAAATGGGTCTTGGTCTCTCTATCCCATGACTGATGTGACCATGAAATGGTCTCTACCCCAGAAAGAAATGTTTTAGATTAGCATGAGCTTTGCATTGGAGACAAGGCATACAATGTGGCAAGGTGCTTGTCCTGGTTGGAAGTTAGGGTCAACTGTCTGGGGAAAAAATAGTGGAACATAAGGATGGAGTATGGTGGACCCACGGAGAAGGCACTGGCACCCCACTCCAGTACTCTTGCCTGGAAAATCCCGTGGACAGAGGAGCCTGGTAGGCTGCTCTCTATGGGTTCGCTTAGAGTTGGACACGACTGAGCGACTTCACTTTCACTTGTCACTTTCATGCATTGGAGATGGAAATGGCAACTCACTCCAGTGTTCTTGCCTGGAGAATCCCAGGGACGGGGGAGCCTGGTGGAGTCTATGGGGTCACACAGAGTCAGACACGACTGAAGCGACTTAGCAGCAGCAGCTGCATGGTGGGCCCAGGAGAGGGGGCTGAGGGAGGGAGGAAGAAAGGAAGAAGAGTTAAATTATAGCCATGGATGGGAAGTTGGGGATCTGAGGGAAACAGAGTGAAGAAGCATGGCAGAACTCTTAGAGAAAATCTGAGGCCATCCCCCTTAATTATGGTAGACGGTGTCTGGTTAGTGTCACTCAGAGAATGGTGGACATCTGGCCTCCCTTCATTCATAGGCAGCTCAGATTTTTAGAAAGCTATTTATTTCCCATATATTGCCTCTGTGCCGCTTCTTAAAATCCTGTAAACTAGGTCCTTCCTTTCTTCCACGGGAGCTTCTCCTGTGTTTGGAAACAGCTGCGCTGCTCTTCCTTGTCTAACAACTGTAGGTTCTCCAGTTTCCAGCCACTGTGTAGGTCGTTCCTTGCAATGCTTCCTGAAAGAGGCACTCCCTCTGTGAACGTCTTATTTAAATGTAACTCAATGCATATGAATAAAGTGGATTCCATTCCTTCAGATGTAGTCTGATTAGTACAGAGAAAAAGTGGAATCTATGTTGTATGTTTTAGTACCTTGATTCCTTGCGTGTGAGCTCAGTTGCTTCAGTCGTGTCTGACTCTTTGTGACCCTGTGGACTGTAACCCACCAGGCTCCTCTGTCCATGGGATTCTCCAGGCAAGAATACTGGAGTGGGTTTCCATGCCCTCCTTCTGGGGATCTTCCCGACCTGGTGATCAGACTCACATCTGCCTGTGTCTTCTGCGTTGCTGGCGTATTCTTTACCCACTGAGCCACCTAGGAAGCCTACCTTGAGTCCTTATGCTGTGCTGACTAACTTAAACCTAACTAGCTTTATCAATGATAAGTCGATCTTGGGTCAGCATCCAAGCCTATGATGATAATTTCAAATGTTTTTTGTCCATTATTTTGGTTGGTCCTTGGAGTTGACTTTTAGAAAAAGTGATTCGTAACTTCATTTGATAGAGATATTGAATAGATCAGGATTAAGTTATGAAGTTCTGGGCCTTATGATAGAGAAGTTCCTTTATGCCTATGCTCTTGACTTCTTAAACTGAATACTACACACTTGTAGGAATCCATGCTAGAACATGTAGATGCCCAGCCCAGGGCAGGGGACACCATGTGAAGAGTTTATCTAGATCCAGTCAGAATCTAGATACAGTAGACTATACTTAATCTAGATAGTGCTGTCTAGGTCCTGTCAGCCCCATCATTGTGAACTTTGTCACTGCAGTAGTTCTTGGCTGTCCATCCCCTGTTGGACTCTGCATTTCAGCTTCATGTAGCTGTGGCTAGCCCTCATGACTGATTTTGCGTAAGTTTTTACTGGTCAATCTTGAAATCCTCCCTCAGGTATGATTCTGGGATTTACTGTGATCAAAACCCCAGCATAGTGAGTAAAAGGGATTCCTTCTTCAGCCTGCTGTTGATTGAGAGTATGATCAAAAGGCTGATAATGATCTGCTGACCGATATTCTGTCCTAGCATCTTGATTTGAACCTTGATTTTCTTGAACTTATCACCACAATGTCATATACCTTTAACTCATGAAAAAGACCTGCTAACTTGTTTGTGACCCTTAGATCACTAATTCATACTTTGTAAAATGAGGAAGCTTAGACTAGAAAAGCACTTCTGAAAATGTTTTTCAAAATGAGATTATGTTGCTAAGTCTTATATTAAAAAAATGAGAAGAGAAAAATGATTAAACAAGTTTTAAAATACTTGATTAAAAAAGTAAGCAGGCTTCTTTATAAAGCATTTCTCAGAGCCTTCCACATGCTAATGTGCCTTATGAATCTCTGCGACTGAGGAACAGTTTGCAGTTTTCCTCCAACTTTATTTGATCTTGGAGCACTTTCAGTTGGGGCAAATATTCTGTGGCACCACTTTTGAGAAACACTGAACCAGCTCGTTTTGGCTGAATCTTTAGGGATCTCTGTGCTGACAAGTACATCCCTCACTCAGAGAACCAGGGGCTGGATGTGAGGGCAAGTTGCTGCCCAGCCATCAGCCAGGCTCCAGTGCCCACCAGAAAAACTTATCCTTCTCCTGCAGTTATTACCATGAGCAGGGCACCTCCTGACCACATTTGACATTGAAGAATGGAAGCAATTCCCTGTATGTGTCCTCCCACCACCCTGTCTCCTCTGCTCTCCCCTTCCTGCCGTTCAGGGCATCTGCCTCGTGAAGCTCATTAACCTCTGTAATGATGCAATATCACTTTAAAAAATATATATATAAACGTCTGTTCTGCAAATTTGCCACTCTCTGTACTTCCTAGGAAGAGAGGTTTCACACGTGGGCTGTTCTTTGAATTGGAACTTTCTCCTCTTGGTGGGAGAATGCTGGGCACTCTAACTCTGGTGTGGGACGTGCTTAGAGGAGAACTAGGGGACAGCTTTATGGATTTCTTGTATTTTCAGGATGACTTTACTGATTCACAAATGTGACATTTTGGTGCTGTACATATTAATGCAAGGCTAAATCTGACAAAAGGCAGAGTTGGCATTTTTTATTCTTTTTGGGGAGAGAATGAGGCACATAATTTAGTTCACACATCTGACTCTGTAGCTATCCCAGATAAGAAGCATTTATTAGGATGAGACCCGTTGATTTTGTTCAGCAGTGCCAGGTGATACAGAGCAGTGGGGAAGAGATGTGAGTTCATTTCTGAAATCCCTCCAGTGGCCAGACCTCCACAGCCTCCTCCCCTCTGCCCTGAGTTTGGCTGTGGGGCATGACAAATTGGATTGACATCTCAGTTCTGCCACTTATTAACAAAATGGGTGATCCTGGACAAGTCACTCGAGCTCTCTGATCTTTTTTTTTTTTTGTCAGTGAAATATGATCTGAATTAAATACTCATGGTTTTTGTTTAGTGGATTCCCAACCATCTGTGGTCCACAGTATAGCTACATACCTGCTGGGACATGGCAAGCACAGCATCATATGGAGCTGGCCTCACAGCTAATGCCAGTCCTTCCACACATCCACACTGCCCACCAGCTGGCATTGTACACACAGAAACACGGGTGTGCATGAGCCCGTGTGCCCTGTACCTCCTGACAGTGGTTAATGGAATTGTTACTGTGAGGTTTAAATCCCATTATTGGGGCCTCCCTGGTAGCTCAAATGGTAGTGAATTTTCCTGCAATGCGGGAGACCTGGGTTTGATCCCCTGGAGAAGGGAACGGCTACCCACTCCAGTATTATTCTGGCCTGGAGAATTCCATGGACTGTATAGTTTCATGGGGTCACAAAGAGTCAGACATGACTGAGCGACTTTCACTTTCACGTCATGCTAATAATAATAGCTAACTAACATCTATTCAACACTTACATACATTTTGCTTCTCTGCTGTGTGCTTCACCTTCACTGTCTTTTTTAATCTTCCCAACAGTTCTGTGGGAAGAATTTAACGGATGATGAAATGGAGACTTAGAGAGGTTAAGCAGCTTGTCTGAGGTCATGCCACTGGGATTGGAACCCTGACTCCAGAGTCCAGGCTCTCAGTCGCTCAGTTATAAAGTATAGGGAAGCAATCTATAAGTCATGAAGTGCTCTGCAGATCAGGGACCATTGCTGTGGCTGCTAACCCTCAATTCAAAGCATACCAAAGGATAATGAGGGGAACTGAAGTCCCCTGGTATGCCAGCCATAC
Source organism: Odocoileus virginianus (assembly GCF_023699985.2). NCBI lineage: Eukaryota > Metazoa > Chordata > Mammalia > Artiodactyla > Cervidae > Odocoileus > Odocoileus virginianus. Next base: position 15,416,088 of record NC_069695.1, on the reverse strand, counting down.
TCCATTTCTTGTTGGAGATAGACCTGTTATGCGTATTTCTGAGGGGTCTGAGGTTGAGGAGATGGGAGTAGACAAATCTCGGTGTGACTCTCCATCAAGAGTCCCCCTTTGAGTCCTGTTCTAATTTGTCTCTGAGCCAGGAGGCTAAAACTACTGAGGCAGAGGATGATATCGGACACCAGAGCACAGGAACCAACAGGATACACTTCTGAGCTGTAACCAGGTTAAGGAGATAAGCAATGAATCAGTCCTCAGCTAATTCCCTTGAATTACCAGCACTTTCCTTTGGGCACAAAAGGAAGCAGTGGCTGAGAACAGATCTCAGGAACTAAATCTTGAGACTCCAAAAGTTGCATGGCTAAATAGATTTTTTAAAAGATCTTGCTATTTAATAACTTGCATCTGTGAACCATTGCATATTCTGGACAATCCAGCCTTTCTGAGTACCTCTGTACTCTTTCTTGTTTGATGATTATTAGTCTTATGGTAAACTACAGACATGCTTTCCCATCTCTGTTTCTGTATAAAAAATATTGACCTGCTTTAGCGGCATATCTTCCATTGTCCACTGATGAAAAGCCACCTTCTGGGTTCCTGGGATGCCTGCAGGGCCCACCCTAGATTAGTGTTCATGTGATGTTGGTTCGTGCTCTAAACTCAACCTCTCCTCATAACCAGTTTCTTAAAGTAACTTTCTCCATCAGAAAACATAGGTTGGGGCCTTTCCAAAGTGGAGAAAGTTATCTTTCTTCTATGTAGTTTGTAATTGGTGAGTTAAGTCCTTTCTGATGTGGAAGAGGGACAATGTTTATTCAATGATCAAGATGAATACGTTAGGAGTTGGCATGGTGGTGCTGCTCATAGGACTTGGAAAGGTGGCCTCTTGGTTTTATCTGTGGTGATCCCCAAGAGTGATCACTGCCCTCCTTTTTTTATTTCAGAAGGTGTGCTTGCAGTCAGCAGACTGTTACAGTTCTGCAGTTGCCCTCAAGAAAATGCCGGCTCGGCTGAACTTGACTGCGTGGGTGATACTTTCAACATGTAAAACATAATCCCTCGCTGAAACCTTAAATTATCCAAACTGAAAGAACTTTCTGGGTCTAACTGGTTTTTCTCAGTGAGTTGGTTTGTTTTCGTTTGCTTCATTTCTCCAGTTTTGGCCTTTGAGCTGATTCTTCTCAGTTTCGTTCCTATTTAAAGTCAGTTTCGCCTTTCAGTTCCCTTCTTCCACCTTAGCCTAATAGAGTTTCATTTCCCCATACACAGTGTGCCTGGGGCAAGGTGGGAGGGCTTCATCATTAAGTCTGAAATTAGGAGATTTCCCTGAAAGATGACCAAAATATTGGACAATAAGGGGAAGAAAGCAATTTGATTTAAGCAAATCAGTAGGGCTCTTTGCCCCTCATCTTCTTGCTCTATATGTAATGATATTGAAATAGATCATAGTTCTCAGTTCAGGCTACACGTTGGAATTACTAGGAACTTAAAAACAACAACAACAACAAAAAAAAAAACCAAAAAAACTGATACCTCTGTCTTACTCAGACCAGTTAACTAGAAAATCTAGAAATGGGTGCTAGGCTCCGTACTTTCTTTTAATGGTTCATCAGGTGATTTTTTTTATGTGCAGCCAGGATGGGACCTGTTGCCAGGGTGCTGGCGGAGGACTGTCTTCTGACCATCAGATTATTGCACTGGTGGTACCTTTGTCGTAGCAGCGGGAAGAACTAGGTTACTGTGTCTGTTGGAGTGATGGTTACATCTCCTGTCAAATTGTCTCCCGTGGGTGGGTAAATAATGTTTCTGAAATCGTCTTTGTTTTAAAGGTGATCATTGGGATTATTTTCACCATAAACTTCTCACCACTTCCTTGCAGAGCTCTCCTTGAAGGGAGGGGTGGGAAGCTGGCCCATGGGGGGCGATGCAGAGAGCAGGGCATGTGTCTGTGCTCAAGGATGTTGGCTCAGCCTAGCTTCTGAATGATCACCTGGAGCCTGTCTGTAAGCCCAAGCTCTTGTTGCAGTAATGGCCCAGGAAACCAAATTCTGCATCTCAGCCAACTGACCTCATTTCTAACATCTAAGAAAGGAGTAGAACCCAGTGGGTTTCATTAATTTTAAATGTTCAGATGGTTAATCTGAGCCAATCTGAGGTTTATACATCTCCTCTTTCCCTGCTCTAGGCTGCAGCCCTGTCAACCCAAACATGATAGAAGCACAGAATGTAACCCAAATTACAAGTGTGGTGTGGGTATAACATACTTTTTAGTTATCTCGCAATTAGCAGACCTGGACTTTTTTTTTTTTGAAGGTGTGTGGGGAGATAGCTAGAGGTCTTCAGAATATTTTCTAACTTGCAATGTAACATTGTATGCTGACTTCTCCTATGCCACTTTTCAGAAGTTTCCGCTGCACCAGTTTCAAGGACATGGAAAAAGAAGCGAGGAGTCTCAAATCGTATTTAAATTATGTCTGTGGATATCAAAACATTTCGATTCTTTGCAAATGGCTGACGAATTTGATTTGATATCTGTTGTACATGAGGTCTTTCATATTGAGGCTAATTATAAAAATGTCCACAACATTTGTGAGTATCTACTGTGTGCCAGGAACCAACTTAGAAACTTTACATGAAATTGTCTTTAATCTTCACCACAGAGTACACAGTGTTGTTTTAATTTTACTGATAAATGAAGCAAAACTAAAACTGAAGCTAAGCAAGTTTATAAAACTTGTCCAAGGTCACACAAGATAGCAAATAACAGAGCTAGGAGTCAGTCCAAGTCGGTCTGATCTCAGTATTCTCACCAGCACTCACATTCTGAAGGGTTGACTAGTCCCCCATCAAGAGAATGTGCTCTTTGATGGAAAGGCAGTGCTCTCATTAGGTCTTCTGGATATTAGGTCTCATTAGGTCTTAAGGACAACCTACTCTATTTTTGCTGGAGATTTATTTCATATACATACTGCTTTTGAACAGAGGTTTGACAATCATAACTACACAAGAGTTTCGTAAGTGTACAAGGTGGGTGGAGCCATTGTCCTCCCCCTCCCACTCCCTCCTTTTTCCCTAAAGGGAGAAAACCAGAGCGAAGGAAAAAGTGGTTGCCTTGTTTATATTTCTAAGTGTTTCTGTGGCGGAGGGCTGGGACCCAGCCAGGCCTTCTGACTCCTAGTCCAGTGCTCTTTCCATCACTTGTGACTAGTGGTCAATCTTTATGCACAGCCTGGCCTCACAGTTGTACCCTGGCTGACCCAGATCATCAAAGACACAGAAGTAAAGAACTGGACTAGCTGGTCAGACTGGTTTTCTGGGCTTTATCTCTCACCTTGGCCAGTCCACAGTCCTACCACGCTGCTGAACTTTTTTTTTTTTCCCCCTATTTCCCTTCCTGGCTTGTTCTCCTGGCCTGTTAACACTCTAGCAAATCCTGCCCATTTCAGAACCAACCTCCTCAGGAACTCCTCCTTGATTAGAGTCCCCTACTTGGTACCTTCCTTAGTTCCTAAGACGTTTTTATCCGGACAGTACAACTCGTTTAGCACTTCCCACATAGAGGTTTGAGGTTTGTTCAGCTCTTAAGTATATGTGCAGCTGGAGAGTGCCAAATATAGGGCAGGAGGTGGAGGTGGGAGTGATTAGTGTGGCTACAAGTATGTAGTTGGCCCTAGGTATGCACAGGCCATTTGCTTTTCTCTGGTTTAATACATAGTATAATATCTCAGTGGTTACCAGGGTACGCTGTGAAAGAAAAAGAAATCATTATTTTAAAACCAGGGATGGGTCAAGAGTTTCCCATTGAGGCTGGGCTGTGGGAGTGGAGCCCAGAGAAGTAAAGACTATGGAAGCTTGTTCCTGGGGGAGCTGAGTCAAGGCTTTAAGAGTGTTTTTAATAGTTCTATCACCATCAGCAATTGGCTTTGGCAGAAAAAAAGAGCAGACATTTCTGAAGAGTGAATCTGGGTGTCAGAACTTAAAGGTCCTGAACTGAACTCAACTATTGACTTGCTTTTAGCTCTTAAGACTGTCATTCTTTGTTAAGAACCATTCATCCATCTTCTAAATAATCACTAACTACTTATTTGGGGCAAGGCACATTGTTGTGACATATAGAATAGGGATGGTGAAGATAGGGAGTCTGTCAAAAAGATAAGTTGACAGGATGCAAGCCATAAGATACATACAGTAAGTGTTCTATAGGCAGGATAATGAGGAAGGAGAAATTATTCTACACTGGGTGGAGCCTCATTTACAGAAAATTTTCATTGATAAATTTAACTGGGTCTAAAAGATGTATTAAATAAGTGGTGTTAGGGAGGGAAGCATCCCAGTTCAAAAGTAAGGATGTGTTCCAGGCACTGGGGAAACAGTGAGTGACCACATGGGTTGAAATAAATCTTGAGATTTCTGAAATAGTAGTTATAGTGGACATTGAATGCCAGGTCATGGAAGTCAAACTTTGATGGGCAGAGGGGATATATTAATAAGACAGATCAATGGGGCATAGCATCTGAATTAGTGTTCCAGGATCTTCACATCTAAAATGAAAAGAGTTAAGTAATTGCTTCTTCTTAGCCCCTTGGAATGTGGTGAGGAACAGGGAGGTGACTGACACTGAGGCATCTGTATCCCTTAGGTGGAAGCAAGCATCACCAGCTGCGTACAGCATGAAAGTGAAAGTGAAAGTAGATCAGTCATGTCCAACTCTTTGCAACCCCATGGACTGTCATGGACTATACAGTCCATGGAATTCTCCAGGCCAGAATACTGGAGTGGATAGCCATTCCCTTCTCCAGGGGATCTTCCCAACGCAGGGATTGAATCCAGGTCTCCCGCGTTGCAGGCGGATTCTTTACCAGCTGCGCCATGAGGGAATCCCAAGAGTACTGGAGTTGGTAGCCTATTCCTTCTCCAATGGATCTTCCCAACCCAGGAATTGAACTGGGATCTCCTGCATTGGCACGCGGATTCTTTATCAATTGAACTAGCAGGGAAGCCAACATACAGCATGAATCTGGGTTATTCAAGGTTGATGGTTACTATATATGAACAATTTGGAAATTCTGGAGGGGTGATAAAATGACAATGATCATTAAAGCTGTGGAGCCCTTTCTCCAGTACTCTTCCAATGTGTGCTGAAAGCCAGAATTTAAATAATCTTGAGAAATATTCTTAAGCTTCTGATAACATTAATTACTATCTGACTTCTTAGTCACATTTGATATGTATGGTCTTTCCCTCCTTGAAACATTCTCCCCTTGGCTTTCGGAATGGCGCTCTCTTCATTCTCCTAGCTCACTGCCTGCTCTTTTTCTGAAACTTCTGCTGGTCTCTCTTCATCTCCCTGATCTCTAAACCTTGGAGTGCCCTAGGACTCAGGTCTCCAACCTCTCTTCCTTCTGTTATGCTCTCTCATGCATTTAGTATCATCTACACACAAAAACACTCAAATGTTTATCTCTATCCTGGATCTACCCACTGAACTCTAAATTCATATGTCTATTCTATTTTTCAGGGTAACTAGAATGATCCTTTAAAACATCAGTCAAATTGGGATACTCTTCTGCTCCAAACTTACCAATGGCTCCACATTTCTTTCATGCAAAAATAAGTCCAAAGTGAGTTGGCCTTATTACCTGTCTGGCTTCATCTCATTCTGACCCACCTTACAGAATACTCTGAGCATCATCCCTTCTGACTTTCTCTGTTCCTCTTAACTTGCCTTAGTTTTACATCTAGTACTTACATCTGTCTGATGTACTATGCATTTTGCTTGCTTCTTTACTTATTACCGTCTTTCTCTGTTAGAATGAAAGCTCTTTGAGAACAGGGTCTTGGCTCTGCTCACTCTGTCTTTGTATGTAGAACAGTGCCTGGCATATAGTGGTCACTGATCAATGGATCAATAATTTGTAATCATTTGTAAAATGATAATTTTAAAAATAATTATTTGTAAAATATTATTACAAATAACCATTTGTAAAATGATTCATGAAATGAGCTTCTCTGAAAACAGAACGCAAGCAGTCTGGGTTAGGATCTAGCCAAGGATGAATTTTGTCAAAGGTCACTGCAAAAAATAGTCCACAAGGTAGAAGCCTTGAGTTTAGACCAGGTTTTACTGCAAATGTGCTCTTGGTTTGGAGAAATTTGGGAGTAAATCCATTTGTGTTGCGTGGATGCTAATGTCTTACCTGCAAGACAAAAGTAAAGATCAGCTGAGGAGATAAATACACTTCTGCCAATTAGATGGCTGATCCTTTTCCCTCTCTGTGAAAGGAACTAGGCTGGGCTCTTTCCTGCTAGGAGAAGGGTATGTGTCCAGTACATTTTGTTTGTCTTTGGCACAAGATAGTAACGTGGAGGTTTTGTTGTTGTTGTTGTTGTTTCTAGCTTTAAGCAGATATTTTGTGGGTGGATGTTAAGGCATTTGGCTTTTGGAGGGATGGTTTCTTATTTTATCCTTTCTTATTTATGTAAGGGTTTTTTTTGAGTTCTGTTTTAATGTGATAAATGGCTAGCAACTTCCCTGAACCCTGTGGAAATGGTATCCAGGCTACAGAATAATTATTTAGTGAATCTCGGATCCAGTTTATGTTGGTGCAGATCAAATTAATCATTATTAGTCATGCCTTCACTGACAGTAACCTCATCCCTTGCAGAAGTGCTCCTCTTTTATTAAGAGATAATAGCTGTGAGGAGTGGCTGAGCCCCACTCTGGTTACACTGTACAGTGGCTGCCCCCATATCTTGTCAAGAGAGATAAAAGCACATAACCAGATTAAAATCCCAAACAAAACCACCCGTGAGGTGCTCTCTCTCTCTGCTACTGCTGCCTACCACAGGAATTCAAGTTGCAGTATTAAAAAGGAAAGAAAAGGAAGGAAAAGGCGAAAAGAAATGTGCTTCCTTCTCAAAGGGAAGAACATAAATAATTGTAATAGTAATTAGAACAGTCCTTATGGTGTGGTGTTTACTATAGTAGGACTAAATCCACATGCTTGCCACCCTGGTTCCCCTGCCAATACTGGGATTTTATCTCCAAACCCCTTACTGTCTTAAGATATTTCCCATTCTGAAATGTGTGTGAAATGGCTTCCAAGAACAAGGTAAGCCTGGAAAAAGTTGATAAAGGAGCCTCCTCTTCAACTTTAGTCCAGTTTGAAATGTAGAATGTTTGGAAAATAGAGAAGGATGTGATAGATAGGCAGAAAATAGGGAATCAGGGCACCTAGCTTCCATTATGGTTGTGAGATTTTAGGAAAACTCTTAACTTCTTGGAGTCTTGTTTTTCACATCGTAAAGTGGAATGGTTATGTAGATTATTATTTAGGCTTAAAAAGGAAGGAAGTTCTGAAACATGCTACAATGTGGATGAACCTTGAGAACATTAAGCTGAATAAAACACGTCAGTCACAGAACAGAAACTATATGATTTTGCTTATGAAGTACCTAGAGTAGTCAGATTCACGTAGACAGAGAGTAGAGTGATGGTTGATGGGAAGTGGAGACAGGGGTCGCGGATGGGGAATTTGTGTTCTGTGGATACAGTTTCCGTTTCACAAGATGAACAGAGGGTGGATGTTGGTGATGGGAGGACCTTGATGTGAAGGTACTTAATGCCACTGAAATGTGCAGTTAAAATGGTAAATTTTATATTATGTATATTTTACCATAGCTAAAAGTTTTCAATTAAAGTAGGAATGGTAATAAACTCTAAAAATTTTATCTTGGAGTCTAAAATTTATTATAGTCCCTCAGGTGGTGGGAGTCGTTGAGTGAAGAAAGCAGTGGAGGCCAACCTATAGAGTCCTACTATATTTGGAAGTAAGCTTCATACTTCAACTAGGATATGTCTTTGAAGGCCTGCTTCATGAAAGGGAGGATTTTAGTTCTGTGTGCTCTCACAGAGCAGAGTTAAAACCAATAGGTAGGAGTGGCAAGAAGGCAGAACTTTGTATTAAGAATAACTTTCTTTTTAGAATAAGTAAAAAGGCTGTCCAAGATGAATGAGCTTCCCCAGGAGGAAGTCACCTCCCTCTAATAGAGGTGTCGAGCACGTGTGGTCATGTGCAGGGTCCTTTCTACTCCCGTGGGATGCTGGATGACGTAACACTAAATTGTCTGCCTAAGGTTCTGTGGTCCTCTTTTCTTTCCCTTTCATGGCTTGAATGCTTTTTTTCATTCCCCTGAATAACAGCATCTATTACTACAAAGAAAAATACCACTCTGAAGTTATTAAGGACTCCACAGGTTAGATGGTAGTGAATTGAATTGTTTAGGGACAGATTAAATCCATTTTATTCTCAGGAAAGTCACAAACTGTTACTTGGACCTCAGGGGTTTCTAGGTCAGCATAGGGAAGGAAATCAGCAAACTCAGCTCAACCAAATTGGTATCAAGCTTTGGAAATCTTTACCTCCTTAAGTTGGTTATATTAAATGCTTGTGATTAAAAGACTTACAAAAGACTTCATGGATAATTAAATTGTATTAAGTGTTACACATGCTTATAACTTAGTCTTAGTGATTAGTGCCAATATAGGCCATAAAATTCTGGGCTAGATGTATACTATTTGGTACAGTGTGAAAGTCCTGTTATTCCTCAAAAATTTGGCATCATCACTTATTTCCAAGGTGAGTATCAAGTGCTTTTTGTGTAATTCTTGGGAATAAACTGAAATAAGTTTATTTTATAGGGTCTGTCTCAGAGAACCTTTAATATATTCTCTTCTTGGGCTCATCAGTCTTCTGCCTCAAAGTTAATGAAGTGATAAATTAAAGACAAAGTCCACTCTGGAACAGACTCGGTGTCCCTAAACTTTTGGTGAGATGAAAACTGGAATCTCAAAGCATCTGCTGACTACCTTTATCACATTACTCACTAAAGTTTTGGAATCTTCCAGTGCATTGCCTTTCTCATAACAGAATGTGAGCTTTTTGTGATGAGGATTCCTGTTACTTTGGCCTCAATGTCTCCGTATACCAGCAGATGTATGTTCAGCAAATTAGAGAATGAATTATGAAGGGTGAATGTCAGTCTGCATCCACTTGAAGAGAACCCACACCTGGTGTCAGTGTGGCTGATGGTCTTTAAAATGTGATTTGGGGAGTCCTGAATGCCTCCGAGCCCAGTGTTGGGTGCCAAGAGATTGCTAAATGGATAGGACCCCTTTCTAACCACAGAGCTCTGCTTTTATCTCTTCTACATACTGGGATTGCATGTAAAGTTTTCTGTAAAAATATTCTGAAAAACGCATACACACAAATATTCAAAACATCAGGAAATGCTTTCAGAAGGTATTTGTGTGCATGTGTGTGTCTGGTGTGTTGGGTATTACAGAGCTTGGGGTAAGATACAGTGTTTTCAAGTTTCTTCACTTGGTTTAACTCTCTATTAAGTGTTTTGTTTTTTTTTTCCTAGTCTGGAGGAAGTGGGCTGGCTACAATACAAACTGCTTCATTAAAGATCTGTCAAGACTAGCTAAGAATTTTATTCATGTTTACCAAGTTTGGGGTGATTACCAGGTGTTTTATTCTTTTCCTTCTAAGGAGATTTGAATTTCCCATTAGTGGATTTATAGTCATAAGTGCTTAACCATATCAGACAATGAATTGCAATTCAATAATAAACCTACAGTTTCTAAATTGTTTGCAAACCCCATACAAGGTATAGAGAGATGTATTTCACTAAGGACTTTGTTACTTTGACAGTTGCCCCTGGTGGCTCAAGAAAATCCTGTGGAAATCCTTAGGAATAAGACAAAGACTTCTGGCTCTGTAGTCATCCGCCGCACCTACAGGGAGGTGATGGGGTGATAAACTGATGGACTCTTATCCCTGCAAAGGGCTGTGTGAAGAGAGATGGGCAGTGTGACTTGTAGGCTAGACTACACCAGTTTGTGACTTTCTTTAAGTGACAGAGGAAGAAGGTGCACTAGGAGAGGGGAAGAAAGAAGAAATAAGCTGGAGGGTTTGCTCAATGATCAGAGCTGAGCCTGCAATCCCAAGGGTCTAACTCCAGGCTTTGGTAAGGAGTTAATTCCAGAAAAGGAATTCTCACCTGTGAAGAGTTCAAAGGGCCCCACAATTGGATGCTTCCCATGGGAACCTGGATAGATCCCTTCTACTTAACACATTCCACTAATGCCCCCCTTTTTAAAAAAAAAAAAAAACAACAAAAAACTTTTCCTGTCTTTCTTTCCATGGTAGCTCAAACTCAGAAACTTCACTTAGCCTGAAACTGATATTTACTATTTAGTACTGGTTCTAAAATCCTCAAATCCCTTGGGAGCAAAAAAAAAAAAGGGGGAAGAAGTCCTGATACTTCATTCATACTGCAATATGGTCTTTTCAAAATATGCTCTTTAGTTCTACTGGATAAATAATTTCTTAGGGATGTGTCAGTTAGAAGAGACCCACCTAGATGACCTTGACTTAGATCAAGTTCTCCTGAAGATTCTGATCTTCTAAATGCTTTGTCCTTTGCTTCTACTTTACGTGGAATTCAGTGTCTGAAATTATGTATTGGGATAACAGTGAGAATGGGGAGTAAAAAATGAAAAATTTTATTCTTTCCTATGATTATTCTTATAAAGAAACCTGCTAAAAACGAAGAGGAAAAGAAATCGCACATACAACTCCCTTTCCTTCTCCCTATATGTCATACAGAAATTCACTTAGGGCCACCTTTGTGCTGTCATGGAATGGAAGAGACTGACGGGCTGACTGGCAGTCTTGTATGCACGCATTTGTATGCAATTGCCATGAGGGTCCTCTTTCCTCATTGGCACCTGACACCACCTATGTACCTGTATGCCATCTAGACCGTGCAAACAGACACCCCAGTTTCTTTATGGGCTCACTACAGACATCTAATCACAGAAATTACAGATTTTATACCCTCAACCCTGCCATCCAGAGAAAACCCAGGACTGTTCCTCACTGCTAGCAGATCCTGAAAGTTTTTCAAAAGTAAAAGGGAAATATTCTCCCCACCTCTTCTTTCTCCTCCTCTTACCCCAATTGAGAAATAAAACACAAAAGTTACATATTCTTTGCAAGAGACACCACTGGTTTTTGTTTTTGTGTTGTTTTTTCAAATTCAAGTGTCAACGACTGGTAGCAGATTTGTCTGCAAGAAGAGTTTCTAGAAGTAATTGAGAAAGAAGACAGGATAGCCTTGTATCCAGCATATTCAGAAGAGGGCAGGCACAGAACAGGAATAAAGACTCTGAGTGAAAGCTGGGAGCCTGGAAAACACAGCATCTCCTGGGATTGCCCAAGCCTGGCTCTGAGATGGCAGGGTAACAGCCTTACCCAACCTGACTCTAGATCAGTTTGCCATCATGCATGTTCTACTTTGTTTAATTGATTTTTTATTTTTCATCTGTTGCTTGCCTTAGGTTGTCCTTTCATTTTAGAATTTTGGTATTTTTTTAGTGTCTTTGGGATTGCCGATGGATTATTCTTTTTATCTTTTGTATCTCAGTGGTACAAATGAAATGGCTCACTTTTTTTTTTTTTTTTTTTTTTAGTGCTTGCTGGAACAAAATATTCCCCCGTCTCATTGTTCAGAAACAGTTTACAAATTTTTTTTTGAGTTATTTCTTCAAAAGTTTTCAATAACAATACAGATGTCAGGTAAACCAAATTCTATTGATATCAGAAAGTACGAGAGACATTAAAGAACAGAAAGTAGTCAGTCACATATTTTGTAAAAGTGCTCCTTGGAAGAAAAGCTGTAACCAACCTAGACAGCATATTAAAAAGCAGAGACATTACTTTGCTGACAAAGGTCCGTCTAGTCAAAGCTATGGTTTTTCCAGTAGTCATGTGTGGATGTGAGAGTTGAACCATAAAGAAAGCTGAGTGCTGAAGAATTGATGTTTTTAAACTGTGGTGTTGGAGAAGACTCTTGAGAGTCCCTTGGACTGCAAGGAGATCCAACCTTTCAATTTTAAAGTAAATCAGTCCTGAGTGTTCATTGGAAGGACTGATGCTGAAGCTGAAACTCCAGTACTTTGGCCACCTGATGGGAAGAACTGACTCACTGGCAAAGACCCTGATGCTGGGAAAGATTGAGGGCAGGAGGAGAAGGGGACAACAGAGGATGAAATGGTTGGATGGCATCACCGACTTGATGGACATGAGTTTGAGCAAGCTCCAGGAATTGGTGATGGACAGGGAAGCCTGGTATGCTGCAGTCCATGGGGTTGCAAAGAGTCGGACACAATTGAGTGACTGAACTGAGGGTGGTAGTAGGAAAAGATGGTTTGGAGAAGGTGCAGGGATGGAGGCGTGCCTCCAAGACCCAAGATTGTCATTTGAACATGGTGCAGAGAACTGCATGGCACTCTGAATGGGGCTTCTGAGACAGCTGTGGCTCATGGTTGTTAACTATCACAGTGGCCTGCTGCAAGCTGGGCTGCCTGTCCTGTAGTACCTGCAAGGAGGCCAATACTGTGATCTCTAATTCCCTGTAACACCTGTTTGCAGACTGCTTTTCAGATCGCAGACTGCATCAGAATTACCTGGGAGCTTTTGGAAAAAAAGTACAGATTCTCAGGATATACTCCAGACCAACTGAACCAGAATTTCTGAGGGTGTGACTAGGCAAAACACACACTCGCACACAAACATGCACACGTGCACACATTTTTACGTTCCCTGGGTGGGCAGGTGAGCGGCACGGGAAACAGAGGGAATTGACAAAGAGCTTACCCTTGCCAGTGAACCAAGAGCAGCTGTCTAATCTAGTAGGTTCTCCGTAAATGCCTGGGGCTCTGCACATGGGCATTTTTCATCTGGGGCCTCAGGCAGAGATGGGATCTCCATGCATCTGGACATGAGGGTGGTGGAGACAGAGCGCTCCAGTGAGAAGGGCTCACACACAGAGGAGCCCACTAATCTCCAGCCTCCCTGGGCTCACTGGGACCAAGCCTTGCCTGGGAAAGTCAGCCGAGGGTGGAGGCAGCATTGTGCCCTGCGTTCTCATCAGCATGTGACCCTTCCGGTTCTTATCAGAATCTGCGGGTACTTCCTGCTGACAGGCCCTCCGAGGGCCAGCAGGAACAGAAGCCTGCTGGGAAGGGGATGGAGGAGAAGCTCTGTATTGTGGATTCAGTGTCAGTTCTGTGGTTTCCCCCCAAGGGATAAATATTGTGCTTTGCAGCTTATATGATGGAACAGACTTCCTATGTGTATGATTCCAGGAAGAGAGTTAATAAAACCTCCTGATACCTTGCCTCCATGGCAGCATTTATTTGTCTAGCAGTGAGGCTGTGTGCTGTTCATACAGTACTGGTGTTAGGTTGACATTTGCTTTGACCTTTAAACTTTCTGCTTCCTCCTTCCCCGTCCTCTCCCCGACCCACCTCCCCACCTCCTGTTGTTCCTCAGCAAGTGAGTTTGATCTTCTGTGACCTGGGCTTTTCCACAGGTTGACTCTCCCAGGCTTGGATGGGGTGGGGTGCAGGCTTTTCCTCTTTTCTCTGCACAAAGGTCATCATATGACTGTAAAATTATTGTCTGGTGGCAGCACGAGCGGCATTTCTCATGTGGGGAGTGTGGAGAGCTTGTTTATTCTTTAAATAAGAAAGGAAAAGAAAACACCTCCAGAATCCACATCTGCTGTGGGCTCTGCAGGGCTGGGCTTCCCGCCTTGGCTGCAAGAAGGCCTGCTGCTCCTTGGACCCTGGCCCCAGCCCAGCAGGGATGGGGAGCTGCATCTCTGGGGAGGCCGGTGCTTGTCAGGGAAGGAACATTCTTGGCTCTGAGGCATCTTCAGGACCTGGGGGTATTTTCATAAGGGTGTAACCCCAGGGCTAAAGGAAAATTCCACTCTTGGGCAGTATGATATTTCTCTTCTTGATCATCTTCTCAAGTTGCTGTGTGTTGTGCTTTTAACTCTCAGGCTTTGCACGGACTGACAGGGTTTGAATTCAGCTCCACTGACCAACCTTAGATAGGTTATGTAGTGTTTCTCCACCTCGATTTTCTCATTTGTGCAGTGGGATTCATGGGGTTATCTTGAGAATTAAATATCATGATACATATATGAATGCATGGAATAATAGCTGGCATAGAATAGGCACCGAAAGCATGTTAGACTGCAATATTATGTTTCGTCCTTAAGTATCTCTTACTTAAAAGAATCTTTGATTCTATTCATATTTTTAGAATGCAGTTGAACTTTTGAAAATATGGGCTTCCGTGTAGAAATACCTAGGAGGGGTTCATGTGTTCTTTAGATTCCTTTTACTTTCATCATGTCCGTTGAAGACCAGAGGTGCTTTCTTCCTGCAGATCCAGACCTGTTGCTGTCTCTCCTTCCTCCCTCATCTACTCTTACTATTGAATAGTGAAAGTTGCTCAGTCGTGTCTGACACTTTGCGACTCCATAGACTATGCAGTTCATGGAATTCTCCAGGCCAGAATATTGGAGTGGGTAGCCGTTCCCTTCTCCAGGGGATCTTCCCAACCCAGGGATTGAACCCAGGTCTCCCACATTGCAGGCTAGTTCTTTACCAGCTGAGCCACAAGGGAAGCCCAAGAATCCTGGAGTGGGGAGCTGTTCCCTTCTCCAGAGGATCTTCCCAACCCAGGAATCGAACCGAGGTCTCCTGCATCACAGGTGGATTCCTTACCAGCTGAGCTATCAGGGAAGTCCCCCCGTTGAATAAGGGTTCATAATTATCCATCTATGGCCTACAGCGATTTTTTAAAAAGTTGTAGACTGTAGAGGAAGCCTGCTCACCAAGGCGCTCCTAGGTTTCCTGCCTACAGAATAGACTCACCCATCTCTCCCTGCTGGTCCTGTGCAGTGTCTTCCTTAGAGAGAACACATCCATGGAGGGAGACCTTGATGGCTTCACCCCTAACCTGTAGGTCTTAATTGCAGATATGCCCTCCAAGATATGCCTCATGGGAAGGCTGGCTCAGGCCAGGCACAAAGGAAACGGTAAGAAGAGACCCGAGCAGAGCTGCCAACTGGGGAGGATTGTGCAGGTTGCCAGGCAGTCACCCACTGTGGACAGCATGCTGAGGTTTTGTTTTAATACATCTGTGCTCCATCAACAGAAAGTTGTTTTCTTCTTGCTCTCAGAATGTAGAGTAGTGATAGTTGGGATGTCTTGGAACCTCACTCTTTAAGTGCTTATTCCTGACTGGTGGGAACCAAAACCAACAAATTAGTAAACAAATGTCAGTCCAGCTGCTAGGGGCCTGCAGAATATCTCAGGCTAGCTGAAGAGAATGTGTGATCTTAAGCTAGGTACATACTTCAGATTGTAAGTAAATAATGCTATTTCTCTGGGAGGGGGGACCGGGATGGGGAATACATGTAAATCCATGGCTAATTCATTTCAATGTATGACAAAACCACTGCAATGTTGTAAAGTAATTAGCCTCCAACTAATAAAAATAAATGGAAAAAAAATAATGCTATTTCTCTCTCTCCATTTCCCCCTACTCTTTCTGGATGTGTATGTATTCATTTCTTTCTTGGCATGGCCTGATGAGGAAAAAAGGCAGAGCTCTTGGATGACATGATAACATACTTTCTTATCCCTCCATGACTGCTTCTCATAAGATAACATGGTCATTGAATCAGGTTGAAAACAAAAGTCTGAGTCAGTGGTAGATCATAGTTATTGAGGGGTAAGATGAGAAGGAAGAGGGAAGGCCTGAGATTTATTTACTAACTTGGGTTGAAAATGTGCTTGGTTTGCTATAGGCTGTGGCTGTGACTTTGAAGATGTTCTTATTAAAAGGATGATAGTCTTTACTGCCTCCTTAGATGCAGGCATGAGTCTCAGCAGTTAGGGAAATTTCAGTTGGAATGAGGGGTGAGGGTATGCAAACTCCTTCTATCCAGGAGCTTCAGTGAAACATATGTTATGACTTCTGTCATTGGAAGTACCCTCCAGAAGAGTGTGTGTATGTGACCTGAATATGTGCATCATGTAAAAGATCTGCAAAGACATTCTGATGATCTGCCTCTGATCTTTACCCCTTGCCAGCATGAGCATTCAGGGAACCACTGGTGTTAATGATGGTCACTAGGTATGACATATGCAGGAGATTAGCGAGAGTTGTCATGTAGATTGTGACTTGCAAATAGATGATTTGTGGGTACAGAGGGACCGCATGGGACTTTGGAAACTTGAAGCTGGAGGTAACTTGAGGGTCATCTAATCACATTCCTCTACAGGCATTCTGGAAGATAGCCTTCAACCTCGGCTTGAAAAATGTTAAGCAATCCAAAAGAGTCCAAGCCAGGAATTGAACCTGGGTCGTCTGATCCCAGAATTCACACTCCTGACACTCAGGCATCCAGACAAATTATAGTAACCTCTCAATCTGGGTGAATCACATATCCCTAGGTACTTAAAATGAATTCATGAGATTCTACATTTTTACTTGGGTTTTATTTTAAGTCAAATCACTTCAAAGTTGGCACAGTGCTTTGCAGTGAGGATAATGACAAGGTCTCTGGAGGTAAATTTAGAAATTTTTTTTTTAACTTTCATGAAAATGCAAATGAGAAACTCTGAGAATGCCAAATCAGTGCACCTTGCCTTGCTACCGAAAGTCTCACCAGAAATTAAAACCCTTGGCCTGTGACCTGGATCATTTTTTCTTTTAATTGCTATTGGAAAGTGATTCTAGTACTTATTCACATTCAAAATATTTTTGACCAGTTACTTTATATAGGCTCTATAAAAGGTCCTCCACATATAAATTTGAATAAAACGGTCTTCCTCTCCTCAAAGGATTCACCATCTTCTGGGAGAGACAGCATAGATGTTTCTGTGTGACCAATGCAGTTGCAGGATACACGAGGTGCTGTGGGAACAGAGCCTGGGAAGCCAGGAAGGTTTCCAGAGGAGGTAATATAAGGTTATGATGTCTAGACTCCTTTCTCTTTCTCACATGTGTGCCTAGAAGAATTCAGTGCTCAAATTTTGCTTTTTTCTGACATCACTTCCTCTATAGCCATGTTTCCAACCAATGAATTAAGCACAACTTTTGTCTGCCTTAGTGTCTCACCTCTTTTCTCTAGTAGTTTTATTTTATCTCTCAATTCCCTTACTCAATCCAAGTGATTAGGATGGAGCTTAATTTTCAAATTAAATCAGTTGAGGAATTCCCAAGCTTGGAAAGCTTTTTTTTGGGGAATGCATTAACTTTTTATCATTCTTTCATTATCTTACCCTGAAAATTGATGAGTTATGGATACTGAACTTAGAATGATGGAATTGGAGACTACCAGGTTTGGAAGGGTCATTAAAAGCCATGTTACCAACTGCTTGTGTTACACATGATGAATCTCTCACGTAGGTGAGCCTGGCTCAGTCACTCAGCTGGTTAGGCTTGGGTGGATCTCTGCTCAGACCACTTTCTCTTTGATCCCCATCAGTTTGACCTCTACCTAAACTGTTTGAATTGTGGTCACCTCTAGAATGATCTTGGTGGTATCTCTTAAGTGCCCTTCAATATTCAATGAACAAGTCCATTTTAAGTGAATGGCTATTTACTTAGACCTCTCTTTTATCTCTTATGAAGTTGTGAGGTATGATCATCTATGCGATGCTCCCCTGGCAACTAAGAGGGATAGTATGTATAGTCACCCACTCCTGCTGGCAGTGTGTGGATAGGCAGTGAGGCCTGGATGTTATATCAAGAAGCACTTTTTTAGAGCCCTGTCACCACTGGTCTTTTCTCCCTCCTCCCCTGACCATGGCAGGTGGGCACCCAGCCCCGACTGTTCACGTTCAGCTGCTCCTGGTTAACGTCAGGACTGCAGGGCCCTAGCTCTTTGCTCCATGGCACAGCCCATGCTTTCAGTGGATGGCCATTCAGACCTAGCCTTGATTGATTTTTTTTCCCCTAAAAGGCCAAAGAGAATGTGATTTCCAAACTAGACAGAATCTACTCTTATTTTATTTAGCAGCGCTGTGAGGTAGGACCGTCAGGATAAGACTCTATCTAGAAAGTTAGAAACTCCCAAAGCCAGAGGGACAGGAAATTTCATTGTAAATATTTAAGCTCTTGGGCTCCAGGGCAATTGGAAAGTACGTGTTAAGAAGCTTTCCTCTCTCCCTCTAATTCCCCGTATTTATCACTTGAGCTGTGCCATTTGGGCTTATCCTTTATGCTTAAAGAAGTCCTGCCTTTTAATCTGTTGGCTAAGGGGAAAAAATGTAAAGAAATATAAAACATCCTAAATAATGGCACTGAAAGATAAAATTCTGGGGGACATTCAATGTTCAGATGTCCCTAACCTGAACAAGTGTGTTCACAGGTGCCCAGTTCTAATGCTGATCAGTTTAGTAGAGGGGATACTTGGTACAGGATCAGGAGAACTTGGGGCTGGTCCTGGGTATTCTCCTTACACTTTTTCTGTTTGTACCTCCATTTCCACTCTGGTGAAGTAGGAAGATTTTTCCTTAGACTCCATCCCAGGAGACCAGGAGGAGACAAGGAGTAGAGAAATGCTTTAGAAGTCAAAATGTGGGCAGTGGAAACCTGATATAACTATGGTCTCCTCAGGCCAGAATCATCCTGATGTTGGTGCTCTTTCACTGTTGAGTTCTGTGTTCTCTCTCCTCCCAAATACAGGAGAAACTGAAGGTTAAATGTGAAAATGCTTGCCCAGTATGTCCCCACCTGTAAGTGCAGAACTGGGTCGCACACTCCGCTCAGGCTCTCTGAAAGGCGAGCTAAGTGCCTGGCAGGTGGTGGTCATTCCCTCAGCGTGGACTGTTAGGCTGTGGTGGTTATGGTCATCCTTGTGGTTATGCCTCATTTCTGTGTGGCCCTCACACTGCTTCCTGGCCCAGCACCGTCCAGTCTGTGTGTCCTTGCCAGGTGGAGAATGCCATACCAGCTTGCCTCCTGCTGTTCTGTCCAGTCCCTCAGACTAGGCATCCATTTCCCGGGCTTCTTGAGCAGGTAAACTGAGGCTCCTGGACAGGAGGCTCCTGGACACGAGTTAGGAGGAAAGCAGGGACTTGTGATAAGCTGAAATAGGCCCATTTTGGGGCCAGTGATAGAAGTCTGATTTCTCAAACGCTTTGCCAGTTGGGGCAGAATGGCACTGATTAGTACTTTCAATGGAAAAGCAAAAGCTGGGGAAAAGCCCTCCCATTTCTGAGCTTGATTATTATATTTACAATCTGAGCAAACTTTTGGAATGTCACCAGCAGATTCCCTGGGGCATAGTAATCAAGTTCCTTGTGTGTGGATGGGCTGGGGGCGGGCCAGTGAGTGCTCTAAAGCGCCCTTATCTTCCAGGCCCCCTCCTTCCCGTCTCCCTGAAGGAGACAGTGCCAAGACTTGAGTTGTTTAGTTTGGCTTGAGTTTGGGGGCATAGATACTAAGCTGGCCTGGAGGAAACCCACTTGCTGATTGCTTGTCTCAAAGTCAAAGTGTAATAGCCCCTGGAAAACAGAGCCAGCTCTCCTTCTGTCCCTCTTTTCATTTTCATGTGACAAGGGGCTAGTGCCCCAAGACCTGGAGGCCCACTCAGCAGACTGTTAGAGCGGGAGGGGACCCCTAATCATTTGCCATTTCCCCCCGAATATTGTTCTGAGCACTTTGTAAACTTGGACTCAGTGTTGAAAGGTTCCTCAGAAGTTTGCTAGTGAGAAGTTGGGATCACTTGTTTGGCATATCCATAAAGAACGCTCAAGCACGGAATCCTAAGTATTCTTTACTTGTGTCACTTGATTTTCTTTACTTGATCTTGTGAAATTTACTAAGAACATGATTTTTTAAGACGTCAATAGTTTATCTTTTCTGAGATCAGATGTGGAATTTTCTTATGTTGGCACATCCAGGGGTGAGATACTATATTTTTCCAACAAGTGACTCATTTTCTTTTATTCTCCAAAGTTCTTACTCTAGTTTTTGGCCCTTCCTTCACCCTCTTTTCAAGCTATCTGGGTGTCACAAAAGGAAGGCTGAGGAGCCTGTGGAGGGTGGAATTGTGGAATTTGTAATTCCTGCCCAAAGCCTGAAGCGGACTTGGGATCTCAACCCTGGAGCCCCTGCAGAGTCTGAACTGCATGCTGAGGTCTATTTACTTAGCCCCAGAACATTTAATCCTGTTCAGCATGGGGTGATGTCAGTGGGTCAGGCCTTGGAGCTGGGCAGCTGAGTGGAAGCTGAAGGATGAATGGCTGGTTGAGGCCGAGGTGTTGGGTGGCCACTGAGCATTGGATGGAGCAGCCTCCGAGCCACCGCTGCATGTTGATTTTGTAGTGAGATCATTACCTTGCCTGGGTTGTTAAATGCGGTTTAATCTTCCTTAAGGCAGAGCTGGACAATGTTGCTTTTGTGACTTCAGAGAGTCACTAGAACGTTAGAAGAGGCCAGGTTTCCAGAATTCTACCAGGAGAAAATCATAGCCCCTGTCAGAGAGTCAAGGGGTGGGTGATGCTTCAGCGCCCTTATAATATGCACCACGTCACCACCAGCAGAGCATCACACTTGATAGGGATGCTGGGAGGCAGGAGGGCACGCGCCAGGCCCCCACACAGTGCTTACTGCCGGGGGAGACTTTCCTCACACAGAGCCCGGCACTCACCCCCGACCAGGAGTGGATGTTCCAGGAGTGCAAGGAACACGCCATTCGCTGAAGACGTCCAGATATGTAAACTGCCTGGGCTTCTGTTAGTTTCCTCTTGTGACCTGGTGGAGTCTTCAATTTTCTTTTTTTTAAAACAACAATAATGACCCATCAGTGGTTACTTGGGAGGCAAACAGTTGGCAGGAGAGTTCGAGGACGAGGAGAGGGAGAAAGGGAAGGAGAGAGAGAAAAAAGAGAGAAAGATGTTTTATCCAAGCTGCCCACTGCACACTGCAGGAAAACTCTCTGAGCCTCTCCAAAGGTTGTCACCTAATTACCTTCCTTTACTATCCTCTTCTTACCTCTGCACTTCTGTGTCAGACTCCTAAGTCACTGCATTTCCATCCTAGGGCCTTTTATTTTTCTCTGTGGTTGTTTTTTCCTCTCACCTTGCCTTTATAGTCTAATGGAATGAAATTTAAATTACAGCCTCAAAGATTCTACAAACCACCAGAATCTCACATTGCCCGCCGCGTATACACACTCACATGTGCACATGCTGTACTTTCCTAACACTTTGAGGCTACACAATAGAGCTCCCTTCTTGCTTGAATGTGGGATACTCACAGCTTCTCTGCTCACAGCATGACCTGTGCCATCAAGTTATTCAGAAACAAGAAACTCTCATGCAAACCAGTCTCCTCCAACTCTCCCAGGGAGGCAGATGTTGCAGGAGACCATTGTGCTCCATGATAATAATCCTCAAAAAGCTCCAGAAATAGGAATCTGTTTCCTGGCCTTTTCTCAGTTTCTTTCTTGGTACCTTACAGAGGAAGAAGACATATAGCTGGGCAGCGAGGAGCCCAGACCCCTGACTCCTTATCTCACAAGTCGTGCCTTTCCTATTTTGGAACTGTCATTTCTGTATTCTTTTCATCCTTTGGTACATGAAGTTTTAAATTACCCTCATCATCTTTTAGGATAATGAACCTGAAATATTTGTTTTTTTCCAAAGGTCTTTTCTTCATACTTGAGAATATATCCACTTGCTCTTGAGTTCCACTGAACAAGTTCATGCTGGAACTTTCCATCCCAGTCTTGGTTTTGTGGTATTCTTCATTTGAAATGTCCTTATGCACACCTTCATGTGTATTCGTTCATCCAGTCAAACAGTGAATGTTTATAGAAAATTGGCTCTGTAACATGCGTTGCTCTAGACCTTGGCCTTACATTGAATGAAACAAACATAATACTTGCCCTCATTGGGTTCTAGTCTCCTGGGCAAGAGAGACTTTATTAATGAGATACAATTAAACTGTTGTAAGGCTAAGGAAGGTAGGGTGTTATGGCAGCCCACAGTAGGCACTCACCTTAGTACTGAGAGTCACGAAAAGTCTCCCTAAAGAAGTGCTGTCCACACTGTGAGCTGAAGAATAGGGAGTCCATCAGGTGAATGGCAGATTGGATGAGGTGGTGACAAGTCTGGCTGGGTCGAGAGAAAGAGTTCCAAAGAACAGGGACAGCTTGTTCAAATGGTGCCAAGGTAAGATTAAGTCTAGAGCTTTGGAGGAACTGACAGGGGCCAGTATGGCAAGCCTGAGGCAAGCAAGGGGAGAGAGCTGCCTGAAGGGCCAGTGAGGAGAAATTCAGGGGTTGCCTGGAAGGTATTTTGCCAGCCCTCTGTGGAATTCTGGACTTTATCCTATGGACAGTGCAAACTCATCAAAGAATTTAAGCAGGGGAATGACATGACCTTAGTTACTTCTTTCAAGGATTGTTCTGGCTGCTCTGTGGAGAAAGGATTGTAGGGTTGTAGGATAATAAGGATGGATATGCAGGATGTGCTCACTTAAATGAAAATTCTTAAGAGATGGAGAAGAATTGGCCCAAGGTGGGCTGCTTAGCTCTGCTCCCACTGTGAGGTTTTTTTTTTTGACATATCCTCTTTTTATCACTAAAGCTACAGTGTTAAGTGTGCTTCACACACATATGCACATACAAACACACACACTAAGAGACAGATCTATATCATGTTCATTTATGTACACCCCTCCCCCCCATTGCTTAGCATGGTTCCTGGCATAAAAGGTGCCTAGTGTACGTTTGTCAAGTTGATAAATGAAGAAATGCATAATTCCTCATTGGAGTCTCTTTTGAAATAATTTCCCTGTTAATGTTTACCTTGATGTTCAAGTGATATACAAGCAAGGAGGGAGTGATACAAAGAATGAACCAGGAGCCTGGGTTTCCATTCCACCTCTGCCTCTAAGAAGCTGAGCAAATGGGACCAACTTGTAGCTTCTTGACATCCCGTTCCTTCTATTGTAAATGAAGAAATTTGGCTAGAGAAAGCCTATTAATCACCCAGTTTCTATGATCCTATGACTTAAGGCACTGTAATATGTTTAAATCCAGCACAGCCCTTACTGTTGACAACCCTCGGTAGTTTGAGTTTATAATGTTATAAAATATCCTTTGCTGGAAGGATGTTGGACAACCAGGACTATTTTATCATAGGGTGCTGGATCATACCTTCCAGTCTAGGGATTAGAGAAAATGAAACAGCCATTAGGAGTGCAGGGCTACCTCAATCAGATTGTTAGACACTTAGAGGCAAGCTGCTTCCAGCAGGGCATAGACAAAAAGAAGGGATTCCATTATGAAGAGAGAGATTTGTTTTCTTCTTACTCTCCCTTGAAGAGAAACAAAGGTGATAGGAGAAAAATAAGACTTGAACTTTCACATCTTGTTAAGAATTTCCTGCTATTTACAACATGTAAAATAAACTTTTATTTATTTTTTTAAGAAATACATTTTTGCTACTTGGCCAACATGACCGCTTTGGGGGAAAGATATAGTCATTTGGTTCCAATATGTGGGTCAAACAGAACAAGAGAGTACACAACTTTCTTTCTTTTTAAAATATTTATTTACCTCACAAGGGAAGGAAAGAAAAGTCAGAAGGAGGCAGAAAGGAAGCCCGGTCAAGGGTGCTGACCCTCATGGCATTTCGTAGCCGTCTGGAAATTGCCTAGACTGGGGGTGTTCATTTTCTTCCTGCTGGAGGTCCATGTTGGGATGGGTGAAGGGGTTACTGTTGTTCAGTCGCTGAGTTGTGTCCGACTCTGTGCGCCTCCACGGACTGCAGCAGGTCAGGCCTCCCTGTTCTTCACTCTCTCCTGGGGGCGAGGGGGAGGTTTTCTTAAAGGGCTGTGGACAGAGCTGGATATTCTTTCACACTCAACTCAGATAATCAGTTAAAAAGGATTGCTAAAGGTCTACCATGTGCTTTTCCAAATGTTCTAGGGAAGGCAGCATACTCTGAACCAGTGCTTCCGTTCAGCCAGCTTATGCTTTAGATGGGCAGCCACCACTGGCTGGTCAGAGAATGAGGACAAAGGAAGGTAGCATGTCTCACTTCTGTAGCCCTAACAGTTTTCATATCTATGACCCCATTTGGTCTTCACTCGATTCTTACGTGTAAGAGGTTCAGTGAACTTGGAAGAGCAGTGAACTTGGAGTCACAATACCTAGACTTCGAGATGTGGTGAGTCATGTAACCACCAAAAGCCTGTTTTCTCTCTTATCAGTTTGCTTTCTTTATTCCTGTTCTCACTTTTCCCAGGGTTATAAAAGGATCAAATAAAATAATGAATTTGAAATTGCTCCATAAACTCTGGGAGACTCAAAAAATATATCTTGTACATTGTGGGGAGGGGGCAGACTATAAGTGTTCCGCATTCTGGGAATGAAAACACACAACATAAATGATAGCCTAAAGCTCAGAGATTGCTCAAGGTCCCATAGCTTGTCTTTAGCAGAATCTTGTGTCTTCATCCAGGAAAGGGTATTTCCAGTGTAATCTGTGGTTTCTTAGCCCATTGTGGGAATTCAGATGAAAAGGAAATCAGTGGGAACTGTTTTCATGAGAGAAATTTCATAGGTCATCAAGTGTTCATGGAACTCCTTTGATGCATTTTTTTTTTAACTCCAAGCATAAAGACATACTCCCAAGGTCTATCTGAGGTAGTAGTGATGGTGCGACATACAGTAGTGGTTGGATATTAGCAGCAGTACATGGTCAGTGATCTAAGAAGAGACCACATACCCCAAACAATGACAGAGATAATGATATTCTCCTGTGTTTTATAGTTTATTCAGACTTTTATGCATATTATAATATTTGATCCTTTCAGAATTCTGTAATACAGGGAGAAAAGGCATTTTTATTATCCTCCAATTTTAAATGTCTCACCTAAGGCCTTGGAGAGTTTAAATAACTTGTTCAAGGTCATGAAACTTGCAAGTGATGCATCAGGTCTGGGTGTTGAGACTTTAAATATTTATCTCCATTGTGCTAATGCCACCAGTTGTTTACTTTTAGCCTTAGGTCCTTGGTTTGTTTCACCTATATTGCAAGTTTCTTGCAGTATAATGAGTTAGCTTAGAAAATAAGTGGGAAACCCCATTTCCAAGCAGGCATGGGGGGCAGGAAGCAGTTTGAGAGGCTTGGTCCTGAAAGGCCACTGACATGATCTTGGGTAATTTAGTGCCTTTGATTCTGATCTGGAAGATGAAAGGGTTGGACTGTTCTCTCTAGCTCTAAAGGTTGTGTTTTGAGATACATGGATCAAATATATGATTATTCTAAACTTTCCTTCAAGATACAATATAGAGAATAGGAATTTTCCTTCAGAGTATGCTGGTTCTTATAACCCATTTTATTGTGTAGAATGTTTTGCATTTTTGAGAATTTGCCCGTCTTGTTTCATTTATTCTTACCACATTCTTTAGAGAGGTTGACCATGAATGATTTTTATGATTTCTTCTTTTAAGGCCATTCTGAACTTTCAATACCTTGAACAGGCCTAGCCCAGACCCTCCTCAGGGACCTTGCACTTGCTGTCGCTTTGTCTGGAGCACGGTTCTCTGGCATCATGTAACCTGCTTCTTCTCGTCTCTTGGTTTGGTCATGTGTTGCTTTACTCAGGGGACCCCCTCAGTTGAGGTCCCCATTGCCACCACTCTTATCACATTGACCTGTTTTAATTTTTGCAGAGTATTTATTGTCACCTGAATTATGAATATCTGTTTATATTACCACTGTCTCTCCTTTCTGGAATTTAAGCTCCAGTAGAGCTGTTTCCCCTGCTCCCGTTGTATAACAAAGCACCTAGAGCAATGCTTAATATTATAGCACATAGCAGGAGCTTAAAATCTGTTGGCTGAAATCTGTATCTTATGAGAAATTTAGTGACTCGCTCAAGATTACATGGTCAATGAGTAGCTGACATAGCACCAGCATTCTACTTCGGTTTCTCCTAGTTAACTGCTCTTTCCACTTGATGTTATGCTGCCAAAATGTATGCATATTTATACCTGGGAATTCCTGATGACTACTGATAAAATTTAAATGATCTTGAGACATTTGTGTGAAACGGAAATGCATTTGTTAAGGGAAATGAGGAAGTCCCTGAGGCTTACACCATTCAGCTTATGATACAACTTCACCATCTATATACTTTGTATACTCAACATCAGTCATCTCATATTTGTTTAACTCGTTTTTAAAGGAAGCTTATTTTAGGAGCACTTTCAATATTTTTTATTGACGATGTTTGGATTTTCGCATATATAAACACACTGTCATGCACACACACTTACAAAAGAACATAAACAATGACATATGGGTTAGATTCCTGGTCAAGCTGCAGAGATTTTCTCTGTGACAGAAGCTCAGAGGGCTTCATGTGGGAGACTTTTACACAAAAGGCATTGCTAGGGCATGGCTATTTCCTTGAAAATCTGCCTCAGAGGTTACATTTGCAGTGTTCCCTTAATGGCCCAGTTTCCTCAGTCACCCATTATGACTCTATCAGCTTACTGGAATTTGTTTTGGGCATTAGGATGACATCTTGAATGTCACCTAGATTACCTCTTAATTACTTATTTTATTTAGTGCTGTGTGAAGCTAATTGCCTTCATTTGCCTTGTGTTTTTTCTTTTCAGCATTAAGGAGATTTCCTATGGGTAAAAATTTTTGAGCAAGGCAATGTTTATTAATTTCACAGTCTCTGGACTTTCCTGTATCTTCATTCAGCCTTCCTCTTTCCATTAGATCCCAGATATTATTAATCAATTATTTCAAGACCATCGTCCATATACTTGTTGATTTTAGTTGTGTTCCTCCCCTGTGTTATCTTTTTCTTGAGATGTAAGACCCTCAATAGCATGTGACATTTCAGGTTAGGCATAGATATGATTTCATCAAAGGACAGGTTGGCATTGACTTTTTTCATGTCTTTAGCGATACATCAGAGGTTAGCTTTCAAATTGTGGTGCATGAGAAGACTCTTGAGAGTCCCTTGAACTGCAAGGAGTTTAAATCGGTCAATCCTAAGGGAAATCAACCCTGACTATTCATTGGAAGGACTGATGCTGAAGCTGACGTTCCAGTACTTTGGCTACCTGATGCGAAGTCAACTCGTTGGAAAAGACCCTGATGCTGGGAAAAGATTGAGGGCAAGAGGAGAAGGGGGCAACAGAGGATGAGATGGTTGGATGGTATCATCGACTCAATGGACATGAGTTTGAGCAACTCTGGGAGATACTGAAGGACAGGGAAGCCTGGTGTGCTGCAGCTCATGGGGTCGCAAAGGGTCAGACACAACTTTGTGACCACACAAGAGTTTAGCCACTTAGGATTTTGTGACAGAGCATCTCCTTTATTCGCTGGAAATGCAATATATGTTTTTAAACTTTTTGTTTTGTATTGGGTTATAGCCTTTATCACTGTTGTGATAGTTTCAGTGAACAGTGAAGGGACTCATGCATACATATACATGTATCCATTCTCCCCCACACTCCCCTCCAATCCAGGCTGCAATATAACATTGAGCCAAGTTCTATGTCTTTTACAGTAGGTCCTTGTTAGTTATCTATCTTAAATATAGCAGTGTGTACCTGTCCATCCCAAACTCCCTAACCATCCTTCCCCCCATCCCTGGCCCTCTGCTTGTACCTCTGCAACCATAAGTTCATTCTCTAAGTCTGCGAGTCTCTTTCTGTTTTTTAAGTTCATTTAGATAATTTCTTTTTAGATTCCACATATAAGGGATGCCATATGATATTTCTCCTTCTCTGTCTGACTTACTTGACTCAGTATGACAATCTCTAGGTTCAAATGATATTATTTTATTCTTTTTAATGGCTGAGTAATATTCCACTATACATATGTACCACATCTTTTTCCATCCCTCTGTCAATGGACATCTAGGTTGCTTCCATGTCTTGATTATTATAAACAGTGCTGCAGTGAATATTGGGGTGCATGTATCCTTTCGGATTATGTTTTTCTCTGGATATATGCCCAGGAATGGGATTGCAAGGTCATATGGTAATTCTATTTTCAGTTTTTTAAGGAACTTCCATACTGTTCTCCATAGTGGCTGTACCAGTTTACATTCCCACAACAGTGTAGGAGCATTCCCTTCTCTCCACGTCCTCTCCAGCATTTATTGTTTGTGGATTTTTTAATGATAGTCATTTTGACTGGTATGAGGTGATATCTCATTGCTGTTTTTATTTGTGCTGGAAATGCAATATTTAATATTTATTTGAAAGGTAGAGAGCTGATATCCTGGGTTTCCCCTATATACAGACTTAACTGACTCACATAAAGAACAAGGCACCCCAGACTTTCTTTTGTTAATATTTTTATCAGCCCAAATTTAGACCTAAGTTCTAACACACATAAAAATATAAACACAGAATTTTAGGGCTCTTTGATTTTTTTTTTTCCTGGAATTATATAATTTTCCATACCACCTGTTTATAATATCACTGTGCACTGTTACACAGTCACAAGCAGAAGTTATTGGCCAAAAGAGAGGGGTAGAGATGCTGTATGGAATGAGAAAATTTTACTTTTGGAAAAATAACCTTCATAGTAAAGACCAATGAAAGCAGGCAAGGTCAAGACTGCATGTAGGATCTATGGGGAGGATAGAATGTGTTTTGAGTTCCAAGACAACATTAACTCCACTTGGCAAAGCAAAGCTATCCATGGCGGTAATAAAACTATTTTTTTGACATCGGTCACATATTCTCTGAAGATTCGGGGTTTTCTTCTTTCCTCCTTCCACCAAGAAGTTGTTCAGTGGCACAGGGTTGGAGAAGCATATGGGACCAGAGGAGGTGGGGGTTTGTATTGAGCCTCACTTGATTTACTCAGGCAGCTGAGTTTGTCAAGGAAATGTGTTCATATCTGTCAGCTGCCATGCTGAAATGCTCCTGTCATGCTGTCTGTAGCTTTCAGGTTCTGACCCTTCTCTCACGTTTGCTGTCTATGAGGGAAGCTTACAAAAGATGGTTTGGGTTCCAGGAAGGGAGGGCATTTTGAGTTGTTCCCTGGGAATCCAGACTTTTACAGACTTCGAAGCCCTGTCAGTCAAGTCCTGATGGTATGTAGTAAAGTACAAGATAATGTAGACTTCTCTCTTTAGGAATGATTTTATTTCTGAGGAGATGAGCATGAAGAGCACCGGGAGGAGAGAAGGTGTCATGGTGTAGGCAGACTCGTCTCCTTAGTTATTGTGATAGAGCTTAATTCAGTGGAGTACATGGCAGTGGTTGGAAGGATATTTCATCTATAGGGCATCTCTCAGCCTAAGGTACTGAGTACCCACAAACAGGTACTGCTTTCTTCCTCAGAAAAATGCTTCTGAGTCAAAGATGGAACTGAGGCAAGGCCTGGAAGCCGCCCGATCCACAGCTGAGTGAACTATGGGGTAGTCAGATGTGGGCAGGCACCCCTTACTTTGTGAGACAGGTGATTATGTAGAAAGTTGAGGAGTTTTTTGGAAGTCAGTTCTTTAAAAAAACACACAAAAAAATACAATGTCTTAGAGGTTGGCCATTTAAAGAAAATGTGGGAAAATCCTTCTTTAAAAAAAGAAGAGAAAGAAGAAATAAAGAGCTTCTTGTAATGTGAATAAAGACCTCTGGTTTGTCTCTCTTCCTCTTTTGGACTTGTATACATTCATTTTTTTTTTTTTCCAAGACAGAAACAAAACTATGTTTTAAAGATCAAAGATAAACTGCAGCCCCAGAGGGTAATTTCCCAGATAATGTTAGGTGGGAAACAACCCTCAAGCTGTTGAAGGAAGTTCACCTTCAGGAGTGTAGGATCTTAGTTTCCATCTGGCTCCCAGAAAAGCCGGTTGTGATGGTGGAGAGAAGGTGGCCCCTTCTCTTGAGCAGAAGTGAGGAGAGGCTGCCTCCATCCAGAACCTCTTTCCAGAATAGCTAGAGGTAGAGATGGGGGAGGGGTTGATCCAGTGATTTTAGGAAACAGTTTATAATTTCTGTTTCAAGTTACGATGTTACTGCAGGGCAGCTGCCTTGTTCTCTTGTAGAACTCTGTGTGTACAAACCTCCTCCATCCATGCTTCTGTTTTCTTGATGAGGACCCTGTGGATGGCCTCATGGGATTTTTGGTGGCAGGAGATGTTAACAGAGTGAATGGGAAAGAGCCTGGAAGCGAGCTCCTCCCCCCATCCACCGGTCCCCTTGCTCTCATACTCTTCTCATACGCTCCAAGACCTCATCTCTGCAATATTTTAATCTGCTTGTGTTGTTATTTGTTCTGCGAGAAACACTGGTTAAGAAGGAAGCAGAATTGTTTATGGAAAAGGCAAGCACTCAGCCCTAATTTAACTAGTGAAATTTTCAGCCATAAAAATGATCATATAAACACACAAACAACTCCCCAGTCAAAGGAGCTGGTCTCCCCCCCATATTTCAAAACAAATAGCTAAGAAAGTCTTTGTCCCTTGGATTGCATGTGATCAGTGGTAGATTTTGCTCAGGGACAGTGGATAAGAGGAGAAAAAGGATTGTGTGGAAGGAAACATGGAGTTTGTTGCTGCTTTACTAAAAATAGCTCCGTGACCTTAGAGAAACCACTTAACTTTCCCATTCCTCCACTTTTCTCTCTGAAAATGAAGGATTAAATGGTTGTTGGTGACTTCCCAGCTCAGTGTTTCTAAGGTTCTAAAATCTAAAGCTGCATAAAATCTATTTATCTGAATAATCTTTCCTTTCTGTGTGTTTCAGCAAGTACAAATATGTGCTTTTGAATCTGCCTTGATTCGATTTTTGGAGAGTGTAGGAAAAAGAGGACAAGATCCAAGTTTTCTTCCAGATAGTAGTTGGTGGGGTGGGGTTGAAGGGGAGGAGGGTCCTTCAGCAGAGTTTATCCTTGGGCTGCTTCCCTTTCATTCAACACCTTTAGTACTGATAATTCTGTGTAGGTGGCATTTATCACCCCTCTCTTGCTCTCTTGCTCCTGTTTCTTTCTTCTGTCTTCTTAAAAAGCAAACAGGAGATTTTATTTTCTAGTGAATCTCTATCAATAGAGCAGAGGGAAGTAGGATGGACGCTGCTTTCAGCAAACCGTCTGTCCCAACCTGTAAGCGTAGTAGACTAACTCCGCCCACATTCCTGAAATTTAGCAAAGCTAACTCTGACACGCCTGGTTTATGTTAGTTTTATTTCTGAAAGTACTTTTCCACACTGATTCCTCCTTGATAAGGCTTGCCCCCGGCTGCTTTGCTGGCCCTGGGAGAGTCAGAAGTCATTGTGTGACAGACTGTGTGATCCAATTCACTGGACAAACCCAGGAATGATGTAATTTACCCAGATCTATTCTTTAAACCAAATCTCCACCCGTTATGAGATTTTTCTTCTTTCTCTTTTGAATCCTGGTGGCTGCTGCCCAGATGACTGTTCTGTGATCTCTACAGGAAGAACAGTCTGAGTTTTATGTGGAAGAAATAGCTACATACCCCATTGTCAGTTTCTCTGGTAATCACTTTTGCTCTGGAAAGGGGAATTGGAGTACTTTTGGCTCAGCTTAAAGAACAACACAACAGCAATATTAATTTTAAAAAATATCCTCAGCCAAATCCATCAGTTTGGCAACAAGTCTCATTCAGTTCTCTTGCCCTATGGGGCGCTCTGAAAGACAAAAGGCAAGTCCGAGGTACTGCATGCAACTTATTAGTCCCACAGGGACTCAAGTTTACAAAGATCTTGTTTCCTGAGCTGAAGGTATTTATTAGATAACTACTCATTAATGTTCTTTTTTTGATTATTCAAAGCAGCTTGAACTTCTGATCCTTGATAGCCCATGTAGTCCCACTAAGATGCCGTAAACCCACACAGAGCCTGAGAACTGCTGTCAGCTAACATGGCAGCCGCATTCCAGTACACGTCAGACTTCCCTGCGCTTTTTTAACTCTTCTGAACTTTATTCCCACTGTCCATTCGAAGAACTGCAGAACATAGCTCTTAGCGTTGTCTTCATAGGAGATCACTTGGGGAGCCTTTAAGAACTAGGATTCCTGAATCTGACTGCTCCCCACCCCTGCAAGAGTCTGTTTCCTTGGTATGTGCCTGTTATCTGGGCACTGAGGTTTTTAAGAGATGTGTGACCCATGTTGAGAACTGCTGTCCCAGAGGATCCAGAGTCACTTGGTTGGAACTTCTTGCCTCAGAGAATTTCATGTTTGTTCGGTGAGGTAAAATGTACATCCCTTAAAAGAGACCACTCTGAAGAAATAAGTAACCTAGATAAACTGTTAGGACATTTGTTTCTTCAAACATATTTATTTATTCAGCAATGTGTTTGTTCAGAAATATTGATTGAACACCTTACACGTGCCAAACACAGTTACAGATTCTAGGATACAGAGGGACAAAGCTAGTAAAGAATCTGCTTTCATGGAGTTCATAGAAGTTCAAGGACAGTTGAGTTGCCTGTGGGCTAGGGAGACTTTAGCGGACAAGCTACTCTGGAGGCAGGCCTGGAAGGTTTGATGGAGAAGAATGGAATAGGGGCTCTTTCCTGAAGCTAGAAAGAAGACAGGAAATTTAGCCACAAGACATTAGACCAATTGGGAGCTCGTGATTAAGGTGCCTGGTACATGGCTTTGCTTTTCTGTAAGTTTTACAGTGGAAAACACATGAGTTTTGATGAAAATATGTAGATTACAAATCTTTAGCACCTTTAAAGAGGATGTCAGATACACACCTTTGAACTTTTTTCCTATTAATGTATGGTGGCAGGGTAAGACATTCTAGAACAGTGGTTCTCAATCAGGGTTCAATTTTGCCTCTTCTCCCAGGAGATATTTGGCAATGTCTGGAGACATTTAAAAATACTTATTTATTTGACTGTGCTTGGTCTTAATTGTGGGATCTTCAATATTTGTTGTGGCATGAAAGTGAAAGGGAAGTTGCTCAGTCATGTCCGACTCTTTGCGACCCCATGAACTATAGCCTACCAGGCTCCTCCATCTGTGGGATTCTCCAGGCAAGAATACTGGAGTGGGTTGCCATTTCCTTCTCTAGGAGATCTTCCCAACCCAGGGATCAAACCCAGGTCTCCTGCATTGCAGGCAGAGTTGTGGCATGCAGGACCTTTAATTGCGGCATGCAGACTCTCAGTGGCAGCTTAAGATATAACTCACTAGCTAGGTGAGTGAGTTCTAGCTAGGGATTGACCCCAAGCACCCTGCCTTGGGAGCATGGAGTCCTAGCCACTGGACCACCAGGGAATTCCCATGGAGACATTTTTGCTTGTCACAACTGGGTGGAAATGCTATGGCATCCAGAGAGGTAGAGGCCAGGGATACTGCTCAACATTCTACAAGGCACAGATCAGCATTCCCAACAAAGAAGGATCCAGTCCCAAATGTTAGAAGTGCAGCAGTTGGGGAACTATATTCTAGAGATAGAAGAAATTGGAGAAAGGAATACAGGGTATTCCTCTTACTGCAATGCCTGTTACTGTAATTCCCCCCACCCCATCACACACACCCCTGTGCATACCCTCACAAATAAAACATGCAAATTAGTGTTGTTTTGAGTCCTCCCCCACCAGTCCCAGGGGATACTTGTATCTTCCAGGGGTGGGGGACATGTTCAGGATCTCCACACCTCCCTCAACTCACAGTCTTTCCCTGAGCTTTCAGTACTTTGGAGAAATTCCCATAGAGAGGGAGAGTTGCCCCTAGTTTGCCCTTGCAATTTCTTGCTCTGTTTTAGTAGCAGTTGGGTTTCTCCCAGTGTAAGGCTGAAATTGAAAGGTTGATTTTTTTTTTCCCCCCTGCTCTGGGGACCAGAAAGAGCTAACAAACTCCTCCGTGGACATTTAGAAGTTCTAAATAAGGTTTGGGGCCAGGTCTTGAAAAGTACAAAGTGACGTCAGCTGAGGCAGGCCTAAGGTGGTGGGTGGGGGGAGGCACCAGCGCTTTTGTCTTCTCATGATGCAGACTGGGCAGTGGTTTGGAGGAGAAAAACCTGCATTTGAGTCTTCTCTCTGACTCTTAACCATTCCATTTTGGGCAAATCATTTATTCTCCATTTGCCTGTGCATCATCTTCTGTAACCTGGAAATGTACTGCTCACTGGGGGCTGCAGAAACATTCAATTTAATGGGTTTACCGACATATAGTAGGGCTTAACAAATGGTAGCTTTTATGGTGTTCTCTGTGAATGGAGAGAATAGATCTGGGCGACCTCAACATGACAAAGATATTGTCATGTTGGGAAATGAAGAGGCTTGACTCGTTCTAAAATAAGGAGGAAGGATATCGTATTTGTGCAAAAGAGAAGATACGGATGTCTGCACGTGTTCCAATCAGATTTTAGGTTGCATCAAATTCCCCCATCATGGAAGGAGCAGAAGAAGCCCAAGGGCAAGGTAAAGTGCGGCCTGGCTGGGAAACGAAGTCGGAGCTCTACCTGCGCCTACCTCCCAGGGAGCCAGCAGCCCACTCGGCAGAGCCAGCACGGAACGGCTTCCAGGGCTGCTGGCATGTGGCCTTCCCCTTGCCCATGCCCTGAGCCTGTTGCCCACGCTCCTTCCCTCTGCCCACTGGCACTGGGCTGCGTTAATTGTCATTTGCCTGACCACTTCCCCCTCACACTCTGCCCGCCCCTCCCTGCCATCCACCCCGACTCACCACATATACAGAGTATGAATATCCTTTTTGATGTTGGCTGATGTTAGAAGTTTGCCTCCTTCTTTTTTCTCCTCCCAAAGGAGAACAACCTGAATACCACACACAGTGTTATCTCGCTTTGACTTTGAAGAGGAATTTCTCCCCTTAGGGCTCTATTCCTGGTGTAGCATAATCTAAGGAGAAAAAAGTTTATCCCAGGGAAGCCAAATCAGCCAAGAGTTATTCAGTGTCTGACTGCCTGTTATATTTAGAAACAACACAGAGGCGAGCTTTAAGAATGCTCAGAGCCTGCCAACACTGCGTGGTCCTCTTTGATTCCTTCTGGTTACTTGGGGTGGCCAGATGAACAAAGAGTCTCCGTTAGCCTTGGGGTGTTTACCTGATTTATTATTTGGGTTTGATAGATGGGAGATGAAGGAAAAATGAAGTTATAGAATATTATACACATGGAATTAAAGGCTGGGACTTTCAAATCATCGAATGTCCAAACCTCCTCCTTTTGCCGTTGAATGTGCTGAACTGGGCATCGTTTGACCCTCTGAACTTCAGTTTTGTCATCTCTAAAATGAGGAGACTGAACTTGCTCAATGCTGCTGAATCTTCGCTATGCACTGAGATCGTGTGGGGAGTTTGTTAAGAAAATAGAGGTAGTGACTGCCTGACCAGAGTTTCTGATTTACAAAGTCTGGGGCACATTGGGCATCTGCATCTTCTCAGTGCTCCTCAGGTGATTCTGATTTCCAGGCACTGTTGCCAGTCACTGGTCCAGATCAGTGGCTCTCAAAGCATGGCCCCAGGACCAGCAGCAGCAGCAGTACCACCAGGGAACTTGTTAGCAATGCAGATTCTCAGAACCCCCCACAAACCTACTAAATTAGAGACTGATCTTTGGGATCAGCAGTAGGTTCTGTCAAGCTCTCCAGGTAGTTCTTATGCGTGGAAACATTTGAAAGAGCAGTAGATTGGATACTTTTTTAAGGGTTTCTTCTAGGTTTCAAAACTTATCATCCTATAAATAGCCTAGATAGGGTTCCAGATCAAGTCAAGGCCATACAGCTGGCTAAGTGGTGGAACCCTTACTGGAATCAGGGTCCTTGAACTGCCCTTCAGAGCTTGTCTAATTAATCCAACTAAGAGGATGTTTAGGATTCATGGCATGTCTCTCTCTCTTGGTCTCTCTGTCTCTGTCTGTCTCTCTCTGGGTTTATCTTCTAGTGGGCCACAGGATTGTGGAGACAATGTTATTTTTAGCTCATAGTATACCTTCTGTGCAGGCTTCCCAGTTGGCTCAGTGGTAAAGAATCTGCCTGCCAATGCAGGAGACTTGAATTCAATCCTTGGGTTGGGAAGATCCCCAGGAGAAGGAAATGGCAACCCATTCTGGGAAATTCCATGGACAGAGGAGCCTGGCTGGCTATAGTCCTTGGGGTTGCAAAGAGTCAGATACAACTTAGCAACTAAACCACCACCACCACCACACTTGCAGTGCAGGGTATGTTCATTATAAAGAGAAATCACAGCAAAGAGTGAGTTGTTTGTGAATTATTGGTCACTTTATTGGTTCTGTAACTAAATGTGGCTGAGAAGTTTTGTTGAAAGTGATTGGCAGGTAAATATCCTGATAAAAGCACAGTCTGCTGATCGAGAAGAGGGCACAGGTAAACAAGACAGGGAGTGGCAAGGCACAGCGCCTTTCTCTTAGGGTACAATTGTAATTCTTTAGCTCTTCTTCAAAAATATCTAGAATTGCAGTCACTGTACTGTGTTTTTTGGTTTGTTTGTTTTGATTTTTAATAAAATTCACTGTCTATAGTGGTTGCAGCAGTTTTAAAAAGATGTTCTTGGCAGTCCACTCCAGTATTCTTGCCTGGAGAATCCCATGGAGGGAGGAGCCTGGTAGACTACAGTCCATGGGGTCGCATAGAGTCGGACATGACTGAGTGACTTCACTTTCTTTCTTTCTTAAGCAGAATCTGGAGTAAGTTTTAGGGTGGAATTTGAGTTGTCTTAAGAAATAATTTCATCTGCTTGTCCTGGAGATTAATGAAGGCCTTGCTTGCAGTCCTCAGCACTCAATAGGCAGGACTGGGACTAGATGACCTTGGCCTCTGAACCCCAGGCTGAGGCACCGGGAGTGAGGAAGAACAGTGGGGACCTCCACGGAGAGCTGAACCCACGCATAATCAGGGGGTTACTGGAAGCAATGAGATTGGAAGCCACAGGCTAACAGGGCAGATGGAAGGAATCCTAGAGCTTTTCTGGTACATCTCTCATTTCATAGAGAGGAATATTGAAGTTCAGATAGGAAAGTGACATGCTGGAGGCCACAGGTGCCAAAAGAGTTCTTAGACCTTTCGATGTCGTTCTTCTCCAGCGCTCTCTCTGGCTCTCCACAGCACTTTCTAAAGGCACCAAAATTAAGACCTGGGAAGATCTGCTGGTCCTCTTAACCTTCTTTACATGCCAGCCTTGGACACTGCTCTTAAGTAGATGATACTGAGGAGAGGTATGACTCGGAATTCCGCCTCAGGTTTTTAGGGATTTCTCCCATCTCCCCCTCTTTATCCTCCCTGTCCCTTTCTTCTGGACTTCCTCGCACCTGAAACGGGGCTAAATGAGGCCTTAGGAGACTGATGGTTTCTTAAGATCCAAGATTCATGTGTCATAATTCTTCTTTGAGCTATAAAACAAGGTAACGATTGATGGACAGGGGATTTTCTAATCACTTTACAGGTAAGAGCCCAGATCCAGTAGAGAATCCTGGCCTTCTCAGAGTTGCCTTGCCCTTTGGTTTCAGGAAATATCTAATTCCCGTGTGGCAGAAAAGCAAGCTGTAGAGGGCTTCTCTTATTCAAGGGCAGTGGGTCTAGAGTACAAGATGGTAGTGTCTTGTCAGGGAGTGTTACTGCAAACAGCTTCACTGCTTCCCACAGCATTTTGCTAATATGTTAATGAATGTTCGAACAGTTCCATTGCTGCTTTCCCACTCATTTCGTTCTCTCTTCTTGGAATAAATCATGACTTATTAAAGTGCCTCAAATGATTGTGATTATTGCTAAGAAAAGATGCATGGTCTCTCGGTCGGTCAGTCCCGGGTTCTTCGAGGGTCCCCACTATGTCGGTGGCCCCTAGAACTCTACTTTGCACGCTTGGCTGTTTGCTGCACTTGAAACCACGGCTTCTTCCTCACAGCCTGACCTGAGTTCTTTTTATTCACTACAGATTTTGTTAAAGTAGGGTAGGGGGTGGTGAGATAATTTTAGAGGAGGTTACTGGCTCAGCGAGGCAGGGAAATTGCTGTCTGTCTGTGTCTCAGGCTGCCCACCTGCAGATCCTGGGGTTTCTGGAGTTGTTTATCGGCTACATCCAGGGGTGACATTGTCTCATGAAAACCTAGAGAGTGATTTTGAGGTGGAAAAGGCTACAGATAGCAGGTCTGTTTTTAAGAGCCTGAGAAGAATACAACAGCAAATACGCTGACCCCCAATGTTTTGAATAATAGAAATCATTTTAGAAACGTCACCAAATCCATATACCAACATACACACATGTACTCTTGTCCTTGCTTTGGTAACAGAATTCCATGAACATAGAACATAAACTCTTCTCCCCAAGGTATTAATAGCATAGAGGGATCACATGGGTCTTTGAAGATGAGTGGGGCGGTTTGCTCCCACAACAAACACACCCAGACTGTGTTTTCCATTGGCTCCTGTGCCGTTTTAACAGTGTTTCAGCTTTCTCTGTCGCTGTCAGGATGCTGGTTCTTCATTAATAACCACAAGCCGTTCTTTCTCCAAGCCACCCTTCCAATTCATGCTTCTAATCTGCTGGGGGTGAGAAAGGACATAGCCAAGCTGGTGAAAATTGAGTGAAAGTCAGGGTAAACAGGTCCTGAGCCAAGACCAGAGTGGCTCTTCTGTGATGGAACTCTTCTTCCATGGATCTTCCTGTCCAGCTGGCTTGAGAGAACTCTCTTACTGAGTATCTACATTTTATATATTGAGTTTCCCTCAGGATTGTGGTTCCTCTCAGGGCCACAGAGGAAGTGGGAAAGCATTATATCTGACTAATTCCTTTGAGCCAGAAGTGCTCAGGAATGTCACTCTGGAGGGGACCTGGGTGTGATTTAGACCGGTGTGGCTGAATGTGCATTAGGGTGCCCAGGAAAGCTATTAAAACACAAGTGCCTGTTTCCTAGCTGAAAAAGTGAGCTGGGGTAGGGTCCCAGTATCTGTATTTGTCAACAGTTCTTCATGTGGTTCTCATTGCATCAGCAGTTGAGAAACAGGAATCTCACACACTTTGCTCATATTACAGATGAAGAATTCAAGGCACAAGGAGTATGACTGATAGGCAGGACAGTGGTGTCTCGGCCACAGTCAGTCTCCAGTCCTACAAATGGTGTGATGATAGCCTTCCTTACATGTGGTCTTTACTTGTCTGAACAGCTCTTAATCCTTCAGCCTTTTCTCAAGTGACATGATTTCAAAGTTTGACCAAAACACACACACACACACACACACACACACACACACACTACTTTTATAAACTGTGGGATGCTTGGGCTTCCCTGGTGGCTCAGAAGTTAAAGAATCTGCCCGCAATGTGGAAGACCCAGGTTCAATCCCTGGGTTTGGAAGATCCTCTGGAGAAGGAAATTGTAACCCATTCCAGTATTCTTGCCCAGAGAATCCCAAGGACCAACGAGCCTGGTAGGTTATAGTCCATGGGGTCACAAAGAGTCATACACGACTAAGTCACTAACACACACACTTTACAGTGGCAAAATGATAATTTCTCCCATCTCCCCCTCTTTCTTCTCCTCCCCTGTCCCTTTCTTCTGGACTTCTTACTACCTGAGAAGGAGTAAATGAGGCCTTAGGAATTGCACTTGCTCAATACCATTTGCTGAACTTCATCTGCTGGTGATGTATTAATTAGCCAGGGCACTGCACCTTAATGAACAAATTACAGGCAGATCCTGGTGTGTGTTAATGCTTAACCAGAGATGCTCAGTGGTGGTCTCGTGTGTGGCCTAAATGTAAAGAGAGAAATGTGGTTGACTTTACTTTTATAGATGATTTCTTACTTATATGTGTTGACATATTGGTTTCAAAGCCATATGTCAGCATATTTGCTATGAGTTGTCTCACATATGTTTAAACTTTTGGATAATAGCATTTACTCTATAAGTTATAATTCCTATGCCTCAGTTTTTGCATGGTTATGTTTATGTTTTCTCACATGCATGTATAACTGTATGTGGTGTTAACTTTCACCCTGTCACTGTATGTTTCAAATTTACCTTAAGATCTGGTGTGGTACTTCCCCCATTCAAGCTGAGTAATAGAAACAAACTTAGTATCTCCCAGCCTTCTCCAGGCAAAAATGCCACTCTATCTGGGGCAGATTCCCAGTTACAAAACCAAGCCCTCTTCTTCTCTTGAACCCAGAACTCTGATGCTGGTACTAATAGAAGACAGGCAGGACAAAGAGTGTGTGACCCTCAGGTGCACCGGGAGGGGGGCTAAATTAGTATAGCAGCCAGGTGTTTTTGTTTGTTTGTTTTATTTGAGAACATAGCACATTTTACCCAGAAGTATACTTTTGCATGGTGTTTCCAAGCTCTCCTTCTCTGTAGAATTCTACCTCCCTTGATTCCATCTAAAATCAGGAGCCATCCTGCTTCTGAAATCTTCCTAACAATGAGGTCCCAGGGTTTTGTCTTCCTTTGAACCCACAGCACATAGTGACTGGATGGGTGTATCTGCTTCTGGGGTTGGTCTCTGGTGAACACACTGAGACCTTCACATCTCATCTGAGATTTGTCATCTGCACATTCACACCTGTGCTTTTCTGCTAAAAACACATAGGACTTATATATAGACCTAAAAACTGTAGACCTTTTTTTATAGGAAAAGTACATGTAGGCATAAAATGTTGTATTC
The DNA here is from genome assembly GCF_023699985.2 of Odocoileus virginianus. NCBI lineage: Eukaryota > Metazoa > Chordata > Mammalia > Artiodactyla > Cervidae > Odocoileus > Odocoileus virginianus. The sequence continues at coordinate 15,375,533 of NC_069695.1, read as the reverse complement.
ATTATCAAGAGATTCAAGGACCCTCCTAGGAGGCCCATTAAGTATAAGATAAGGACCCTTGGCGGGGCATGGCTGATGTATTATCCCTAAGATAACAATGGTGAGAATATATTGACTTTTAAGACATATTTGCTGAAATAAAAAAAAAAAAAAAAAGAATGATGCTCAAAATGATAGCATCCAAGGATCTCATAGATCATTTAATACAAGTCATTCATATTACAGATGAGAAAATTGAACCCCAGAGGAGACCAGTGTTTTTGGAGGCCATATTGAGGTTAAATACAGTAATGATCTGAATTGGGGTCACTGTCCTGCACTTTTTCTATCTGGTACAATAAAATGCCTTTCAGTAAAATGAAGGTTGACTTTTCTGGCTCTTTCTTGGATTTTTTTTTTTTTTTTTTTAACATTTCGATGTCTAGGGATATTCACTGGAAGGACTGATGCTGAAACTGAAGCTCCAATTCTTTGGCCACTTGATGAGAAGAGCCGACTCATTGAAAAAGACCCTGATGGTGGGAAAGATTGAAGGCGGGAGGAGAAGGAAAAGGATGAGATGGTTGGATGGCATCACTAATTCAGTGGACATGAGTTTGAGCAAACTCCAGGAGATAGTGAAGGACAGAGAAGCCTGGCATGCTGAGTTCATGGGGTTGCAAAGAATCAGACATGATTTAGTGACCAAACAACAACAACAGTAAGAGTAAAATGCCTTTCAATAAAATGAAGATTGACTTTTCTGGCTCCTTCTTGGACTTTTTTTTGAAATCACTTTGAGGTCTAGGAAGCTAGCCATGCATCGTTCTTACACTGTGAGATGAAAAGGAATAATAATAATAATAAATAGCTGAATCTAAAATACTACTTTTCCTTTATAAGAAAAGGCATCATTTTTCAGGCATTAGGGCTTTCAATAATGGTACCTGTGGGTTACAGGGAAACCTCCAATTCTTCTCTGAAGAGCTAGATATTTGTGGGGACTGGGCGGCATGAAACCCCACGCCTGAGGCTGAATTTCATGTCCCCCTCAGAATGGAGGTCACCTGTTGTATCCCAGCTCTTCTCTGAGGCATATCAGAGACCAAAAATAATTCTTGCTTATCTCCCATCCTAGGGCCTGAGACCTGAACAAATAGTATCTGAAGATAAGTGTAATTTGCCCAAGGTCAACCTGCTGCTTAGTTGGAAGTCAGCTCACCTGCATTTTATGCACCCATCTTCACTGACAGGTAGTGCTAGGTCTCCACTGGATTTTCCCCTTCCATCAGTCAACCAAGTCAGTTGTAAATGTGTCTTAGTTTGGGCTGTGATGGGGAAACACTGGAGGCTGGGTGACTTATAAACAGAAATTTATTTCTGATAGGTCTGAAGGCTGGAAGTCTGAGGTCAGGATGCTAGCAAGATCAAGTTCTGGGAGGGCCCTCTCCCAGGTTGCAGACTGTGTCTTCTTCCTGTATTCTCTCACAATGGATGGGAGCAAGAGAGCTCTCTGGGGTCCCTTTTATAACAGCACTAATCCTGTTCATGAAGATCCACCCTCATGACCTAATCACCTCCCAAAGGCCCTGCCTCCTAACGTCATCACATTGGAGGTTAGAGATTTCAGTGTATGAATTTTGAGAAGGCACAAACATTCAGTCCACTGCAATATGTTTTTTGTTCTTCAACTGTATGTATGTTTGCCATTATGCTAGATGCTGTGGACAAAGTCTGGTCTGCCTTGAAGTGTTTATGTGTACTTGAGGATTTTTATTAACATGATTATTATCATCATCTCATATTTGTGCAGTCATTTAAAATGGCAAAGTGTATTCCCCACAAAAGCTTAAATAACCAAATGTGAAATAAAGGGCTAAGATCCTTTGTGTGGGTGGCACTAGTGGTAAAGAACCCACTTGTCAATGCAGGAGATGTAAGATAGGCAGGTTTGATCCCTGGGTTGGGAAGATCCTTTGGAGAAAGGCATGGCAACCCACTCCAGTATTCTTGCCTGGAGAATCCGATGGATAGAAGGGCCCTGTGGGTGGGCCATAGTCCATAGGGTTGCAAAGAGTTGTACACAACTGAAGCAGTGTAACACCCACGCACAGCTAGTGTGAGGGAAAGAAGATGTGACAAGACCTTGGAACAGGTTGTTCCCTCTGTTAGGGATTCTCCTGCTACCTCCACTAACCTCTACCAGTGTCCCACCCAGTTCTGATGTCAGCCCACACATCTGCTTCTTACGGAGAACTTTCCTGACTTCTGGCCCCACGGTCACCCCAGATCACAGAAGTTCAGGCACCCATGGAATACATTCCTTACTTCCTCATACTCGTCTCATTTGTTCCTATGTATGCTTCTTGCAGTGAAGTCTCCCTACCTCCAGAACTGAGCTGGGTGTAGGGAAACCACAAAGCGAGCTGGAGTATCCCAGGAATAGTAATAGCCCCAGGGGAACTATGATCACCTTTGACTTGAAATGGGAAGAATCCGTTCCCTGAATGTATGGGTGTGTTGGGGATGGGGAGCAAGCTGGAGAGCCCAAGGAAGTTGTATTGGTGGAGTAGGAGCCATGGCCTCTAGTTAACACAGTCTGGGGGACCCAGCAGGGAAGAGGCTGGGAGAGCAGTACTCCTGACCTCACTCACCTCCCTTCCTGTGATTTCCTGTTGGTGCCCTACCGTGGCTGAAGGCAGAGACTAAAAGAACTTGATTTGCAGCTCATAGAGGTCAGGGTTGCTGGTAGACAGTGGGGTTAGAGGAGATGGGGAGTGAACCTGGAGAGGTGCTTGAGGGGTGGCCAGTCCAGTGGGCATTACCCCAGTCTTCATTCCTTTCAGGTCAGTACTTTGCAAACTGTGGAAAGTCGTCCACAGCTAAATAATTATTCCCTACCAGAGTTAATATTTATTCTCCTTCGGCCACTAGCACCTTTGGAACCAGGTGTGCTAGGCCCAGGGGACGCGTTCCCACAGCAGGGAGATTGTCAAGACTCAGGCTGATGTTAGTGCCTCCACTGGCCCTAGGGAAGTGGAATTTTGTTTGATGCCAGGAGATCCCGAGGCTAATCATTCACCAGGTTGTGCCTGCTGCTGTCTTAGCCTAACATAAAAAGGAGCTTGCTTCTGGAAGTCATTTACTTTTGATGTTTGGGGGAAATGATACTATTGCTGTTTCATTTACATGTTGTTTTGTTTGAGGGAGTTCTTTAAAAGTAGCAATGGGAAAGCTGTGATTTCCACTGGGATCCTGTTTGCAGCTCTTTAAAGATTTTCATACTCATTCTGTGATTTGACCTTCCCCACAACCCTAGTGATGATAGGCATTCCTCAAACAATCAAAATGTACATAAATAATTTCAAACACGATAAGGACTCTGAAGAGCAAGGGTGCTGTGAAAATCTGGAAGGCAAAGAGAAGGTTCTGTGTTAAGGCGCTGAGAGGGAGTAGGGTGGCGTGGGCAGTGCTGAGAATCTGGAAGGAGGTCAGTGCCGTGGGATATGAAGAGCAGGTGGAATGACCAGGGATGGTGTGAGGAGATGAGGCTGGAAAAGGAGAGGGAAGCTGCACCTGCCTCTCTTGACGGGAGAAAGATTCCCAGGGCCTCCAGCTTAGGAACAAGGGGGCCACTAAAGGGCTGAGTAGGGATATGACAAAATTAGATTTGCTTGTAAAGGGATTTTTCTGGGATTTCTATGAAGGAGGGATGGAAGGGAGCCAGAAATGAATTAGGAAGCCATGGTGGTGGTTTAGGTGAAGGGGATGGGGGACTAGGTAGAAAGGATCAGGTTTGAGAAATGTTTTGGAGGCAGAAGAACAGGATTTCTTGACAGGTATGTGACTACATTTGTCACAGGTGAACTGTTTGTCCAGGCGAGCTATGACACAGTTCTGTCACTGCACAGCCATGCTCTGTGCGACTTTGTCACCAAAGAGGAGTGTGTGTGTGTGTGTGTGTGTGTGTAGGTGTGTGTGTGTAGGCACATGTGCCTGCATTTCTCAGCACTGGGACCATTCATGTTCAGATGCTCCTGACGGTTTTGATATTTTTTTCTTTTAAATCAAATATTAGGCTCGTTTATTGATCTTTCCATCTAAAAAGAATGAGGTGTGGGAAAAAGAGTAATTTAACACATACTTTTTAATAGTTCTTTGGTCTTTTACTCAATTTACACAGAATCCAAAAGGACTATTTACCACTGTGTGGTTGTTAAACTGTTACCTTTCCAGGCAGACATGCCTATAAAGTCATTAATGTATTTATGAGGAACCATGTGGACAGGAAATAACCCATTTTATGCCCTAAAGAGAATGTTTTTCTCTTAGCCCTTCCTTCAGTTCAGTCTGGGTTAAAGTGATTAGACAGCTTGTAGGTGATCTCTGGCTAAAGTAAGCGCCTTATTCCACCTGGTCCTTGCCTCCTCAGTTCTCTACTTCACCAGGAAGGAATGATTGGCATACACCATCCCTCTGGGGATTCTCCTTTGCGAGTTCAGACCAGGGCAGGCATGGCCATCAATTTTCCCCATCAGTGTCACTAGTCCTGTATTTTTTTGTTGTTGTTTTCTGCAGTACAGACAATCATTCTTATAAGGACCCAGACTTTTTCTGTGTTAGTTTCCATGCTAGTTACCTTTCCTAGTCTTGTTTCATGGAAGAGGGACTTTTGGCTTCTAGTTTTTAGATAAGGAGGTTGCTTCTTGGCAAAAACGTTTGTGCAGATGGCTTTTGTTTCAAGAATTAATTACAGAGAATCTACTGATACTTGTCAAGGTACAAGATTGGGACCTTTAATTTTACAGAAGTGTCCATCTATACTCAACCAAAGAATGAGGGACTTATTTGCCTGTTTTATCTCTCCCAACTGAAATGCTCTCCTCATTCACCTCTGCTTATTAATAGTCTGTTCATTTTTTGAGAAAGGAGTCCCTTCTTCTGAAAAACCTTCTCAGCCTTCCAAAATTACACTGCTTTTTCTCCTCTCAGAATTTCATCTAGAGTCCATTCATCTACTCCCTGGGCCACATGTGTGATTGTTGTTAGACATAAATCGTAAATGGATCTTCTTGAGAGTGGAGGGAATGTTTATGTGGGATTTTGTCCCATAGAATTGAACTATGACACCTTACCTAGAACACTGACTCAGAATTACTTAATATTCAGGTCAAGCACTGTTGATTTTCTAAACTGTTCCCAGTGTGGTGCCAGGGTTCTTGTTTCTTGCATAGGGTGTTGAGGTTGGTAACCTGCCAACCCTTTAATAGCCAAACCACTTTTTCAGTAGAAGTCCGTCATGTTCACCTGACATCAGAGGAAACCTGTAGGTATTTCTATGGGTCAGCTGGGTCTAGGGACGCTTGAGTAGATACCAGAGAGTATTCTTCCAAAACACGAAGCCTGCTGTGGAGTGAGGAGGGCCAGAAGATCAGGCAAGGTCTCAGGAGAGAACACACCATAAAAGGTAAGGGCTGGTGTTTGCCTGCAGGGGTTGGGGTAAAAGACATCCTGTGCAGCCAGGAGTCATGACTTTGGGCTTCTGAAAATGCTTTCCTGTTGCAGCCCTGTCAGTTATGTTCAAAAGGCTGCCCTCTTGTATATAAATGCAGTGGATTCTGTAGCTATCAAGGCCCGGGACCTTGGCATAGCTGTTTAAGGGTAGGTAGTAAAATATCTCCTCAGGACTGTATGGCAGCTGCCCAAGTGGAATGAATACTAGTGACTGATGTTACATTGGAGCTAAATATAGCTGGTGCTCCTGTTCATAGGACTGCATCTGAGCCCGGGTGGGGGTGCTCCTCAGGGCACTGACTTCTTAGACTGTGTCTCAACAGATGCCGCTTCCAGACTCTGGCTTTCCTTCCTTCTCCTCCATTCTCTTCTTTCCAATTACTCTGTCTTTTCCTCTTTCCTCTCTGACAGTCCAATACCAACCCCACCATCCCCATGTACTTTTCTTGATAGTGAAGACAAGGAGTTAACTTTTTAGTTAACATTTAAAAATTTTCCTTATGTTTCCTTTATCTCGGTCTTTCCTCCTTGCCTCTTTGCCTGGTCTTTTTCTCATTCTTTATCTTCTTTTATTTTTCTCTCTTTGTTATTGTTCATTCGCTGAATCCTGGTCCAGTCCAACTCTGTGACCCCATGGACTGCAGTATGGCAGGCCCCCCTGTCCTTCATGATATCCTGGAGTTTGCTCAAATTCATGTCCATTGAGTCAGTGATGCTATCTAACCATCTCATTCTCTGCCACCCTCTTCTCTTTTTGCCTTCAATCTTCAGTTTTCCCCAGCATCAGGGTCTTTTCCCATGAGTCAGCTCTTCCCATCAGGTTGCCAAAGTATTGGAACTTCAGCTTCAGCATCAATCCTTCCAATGAATATTCAGGGTTGATTTCCTTTAGGGTTGACTGGTTTGATATCCTTGCAGTCCAAGGGACTCTCAAGAGTCTTCTCCAGCACCACAGTTTGAAAGCATCAATTCTTTGGCACTCAGCCTTCTTTATGATCCAGCTCTCACATTTGTACATGACTTGAAAACCACAGCTTTGACTATATGGACCTTTGTTGGCAAAGTGATGTCTCTGCTTTTTAATACGTTGTCTTGGTTTGTTATAGCTTTTCTTCCAAGGAGCAATTGTCTTTTAATTTCATGGCTGCATTCACTGTCTACTGTTATTTTGGAGCCCAAGAAAATAAAATCTGTCACTGCTTCCACTTTATCCCCTTCTACTTGCCACGAAGTGATCTTAGTTTTTTAAATGTTGAGGGTGGCTTAAAACTTTCACCCTCATTAAGTGGCTCTTTAATTCCTCTTCACTTTCTGCCATTAGAGTGGTTTCATCTACATATCTGAGGTTGTTGATCTTTCTCCCAGCAGTCTTGATTTCAGCTTGTGATCCATCCAGCCTCACATTCTGCGTGAAATACTCTGCATAGAAGTTAAATAAGCAGGGTGACAATGTACACCTTTCTCAATTTTGAACCCGTTCATTGTTCCATGTCTAGTTCTAACTGTTGCTTCTTGTCCTGCATACTGGTTTCTCAGGAGACAGGTAAGGTGGTATGGTATTCCTATCTCTTTAAGAATTTCCTGCGGTTTGTTGTGATTGATACAGTCAAAGGCTTTAGTATAGTAAATGAAGCAGAAGTAGATTTTTTTTTTAATTCTCTTGCTTTTTCTTTGATCCAATGGATGTTGGCAATTTGATTTCTGGTTTCTGGTTTCTCTACCTTTTCTAAATCCAGCTTGTACATCTGGAAGTTCTCAGTTCACCTACTATTGAAGCCTAGTTTGAAGGATTTTGAGCATAACCTTGGTAGCAGGTGAAATGAGCACAGTTTTATGGTAGATCGCAGCTGATTGCTGTCTCCACATTCTGTCCACAGAACTGAGGTTTGAAGACAACTAACACAAGAAATTACCTCTCTCCAGGGATTTTAAAGTATAGGAAAACTTTGAAACTAAAAATCCCCCAAGACTGCAAGGAATGAAATAACGCACTAATAGGAGTATTTTCAGCACAGTACAAGTTGACTTTGGAAACTTGGGGCGAGGAACCTGTTCGTGCTTGAGGGATTGACTTGTTTTGTATGTCTAACGGCTGCTAGGCACTGTGGGGATGACTGTGGATCTACGTGTGTGCATGCATATAGAGGTAGGATGTGGGTGTGTTTATGTGGGGTGCCAGCTTGCATGTGTTCTTACTCCTCCTCTTCCCCATCTCACAACCTACCAGTTCCTCAGTTCCTTAGTCAAATGCACCCTTCTCCCCTTCAGAAGGTCATTTTGGAATTCTTGAGAGGTGCCACAACCCTGGACATACCCTTTCCTTAACTTTTGTTATATCCTGTTGTTCTTACCACTTGGTATGTATTTACAAGGTCTGTTGAACTCTTCTTCATTTCAGGCATTTACTTTCTCTTCTGAGCCAGACTGAAAGTATGGACTGTCTTCTTCTGGGCTTCCCTATTGCCTCAGCAAGGGCCTGAGTTCAGCTCTGATGCTGTGGGATTAGAACATCTATGGTTTGGAAGTCCAAAAGAGACTGCCTGTCTCAGCTAGTTCATTCAACAAGTGAGATAATGGAATACTTATTCCACTTGCTAAGGTCAATCAGCTAAGGCAGCCTGTCATGGAGGGGAAGCAATTCCTCCAGTCTCATTCCTCTACACTAAATTTTAAGTGTCTGAGCTGGATGTCAGAACAAAGGGCTGGAAGGTCCTCCATGCTCTGCCTGAGATTGCTGGGGAGTCTTGAAGTCATGCTTCAGACCTTCCATTCCTCTTTGCCCCATTACACACTTCTTGACATTTCCATTATTCTAAAGTATCGTATGTGTGCACATATCCACAAAGGCAGAAGGTGAAGTGTGGGAAATGCCACATTAGGGAATAAGAAGAAAAATTAAAACGTGAAAGGAAAACTGATCACCTGTGAGAAAAGCGAGATCCTCATTCATTTTTTAAAATTATTTTCCCTTATGGATACCTTTCAAATACTGCTTTTGTTTTTTTGTTAAAGCCTGTGAATCTGTCTTCTGCCATTGGCATTCTCTAGCAGGAATGATCACAAAAGCTTGTCCCTTGCTAATGCATCATGGCTGAGTCTTCCATGTAACACTGTCTCCTGCTTTCTTTTGGGGAAAGGTTAATTCTAAGTTCTCTCTCTCCCTGTCTCTCTGATATCACTGATAACACAGTGATTTCTGTGTATCTATCTGCATGCACTCATGCTGAGTCATTTTGGTCATGTCCAACTCTTTGTGACTCTATGGACTGTAGCCAGCCAGCCTCCTCTGTTCATGGGATTCTCCAGGCAAGAATACTAGAGTAAGAACCCTTGTCTCCTACATCTCCTGCTTTGGCAGTCAGTTTTTTTTTTTTTTTCTCCTACCACTAGTACCACCATCTATCTAAAGGTATTTATATCTCAGTGTGTTGGAAATTTCTCACCTATATGACTACTGGTAACACTTAAACTCTAAACATGCTTAAAATAAGTTTATGTCATCCGACTGAGTTTTAGTTTTCTACCATACATTTGTGCTCATGGCAGGAAGCTTCTGGTCGTGGTGCTGTAATGCAGTACCTTATGGTGGGAAGACTCAGTTTCCTTCCTCTTTGCCACCTCAGCTATGTCTTCCCATCTTTTTATGTCTAACTCCTATTTGCACTTTACTCAGCTCACACTGACAGCTTCCATCTGGGAATTCCGTTGCCACTCACAGTAAGCCCTGGGCAACCGGTATACAACTGGGCACACAACTGGTTCGAGTATGTCAGTTTTCACTTTCTAACTATACTGTAAGCTCTGTAAGGCAAGGACAGGAATCTTGTATTTTTTCTGTGACAACAGTTTTGCATAATGATCTTGGCAATATAATGCAAGCTGAGGCTGTTCAAGACTCAGGGCACAGGGGACTGTATATATTAAAAGCACATTTTATAGATTTTACATGTAGTTCTTTCTTGATTGTACACTTACACTGTAGAATTAAATTTTATGTCCACCAGTTCTATTTTTCCATCTTAAGAGTTTATTTTTTGTTGTTTTCTGTTACGATGTTAGTAGCTACTCTACCAAGAAGCATTTAAATTTGTTTTACCCAATTTAGAACCATGGAATCTTTTCTATCTTATCTTAAATTATCCATGCACCATCATAGAGACATTTCCATTCATATTTGGTGACTTTATTTTGTTTCATTTTGTTTTTGTTTTCAAATGTTTCAAGCCAAGAGTACTTGGCAGTTTTGCTTTAACTTTGAAAGCCAAAGAAACCCCTAAATGATAGTAACATAGGATCCCCTGGGCCAGTCAACATTTTATCATTGTGAATTTATTTGCTGAAGGCCCTTTGTGCCTCTTTGCTTAATTTTTCAATTATTCCTGATAATGGGGAACTAGTAGAATCATTCATTTGTAAAGGATTTATACTGCTAATTTAGGCTGTCCTGCATAGTACTTCTGCTGGAACCCAATACTCTCTGGGACCTCAAGGGCCCTTTGTACCAGAAGGCATGAGGTCAGGCCAGCCCCTCAGAAGGAGACACTAAATAACTATTATTGTTATTGTTATTTTTTCTCATTGAGTTATCTTCACAATATTAAGTTGTTTTCCATATTTTTTGTGTGTATGGATGTAACCAGTTTTGGCAGCAACAAATGTTATTTCTGACTCTTCCCTGAATTATCTTGACCTTCTGATTACAAAAAGATGAAATGAGTCCTTTGGGATATATGTGGAAGAAGTCCAAGAGTAAGACATAGAATACATATCTTTTTGGCCTCTGTCTCTCTGTCTCTGCTGAAACTTAGATCCTCTTCAGCATTCACCTTTTTTTTTTTTTTTGGCACTCATCAGAGATACAGGAGATACACACTTGGAGGCTGAAGGAAATAAGTTTACTCAGGAGGTTGAGGCGGGGCCCAAGGGGATTAGACATTTGGGTTGAACCTTGAAGGACAAATAGGATTTGACTAGTTAAAAAGGGTATTCCAGTTAGGGTATGATGCTATAGAGAATGGCCACTCTGGATATAAGTGACAAGCTAAATAGCGGTGGTTGGGTCTGATGTTGAAGAGTGAAAAGAGGAAACCAAGAAATTTGGTCTTCATCCTCAGAACAAATAGAAGCCACGAGAGCTTAGAAATAAGGCAATGGGATCTTCATCTGTGCCCCTTAGCAAGCTGTTTCCAGTGACAGAATGGAGACTAGAAGGCATTGAAAACCTACTAATCCTCTGGAGGCTCTTGTGGTTCCACCCATTGCTCCCTCTCCACTTGGAGTCTAGAGATGCATGTCTTCTCTATGGACCACTCCTCTTGCTTCCCTTACATCCATTCATACCATTGTAAACTAACGATCCTTAACTACCTTGATTTAAGTGTGGTCAGCTGTTTCAAGACCTTGGCTGGTATGCCCTCCTTCGCATTTCCTTATAACTATTTGTTTCTATGCTTGTCTTCCCACTAGCCTCTGAGCATTCAAAATGCAGAGTGTGTCCATTTTCCATTCATTTTTCTTTCTTTTTTATTGAAATATAGTTGTCATACAATACTATGTTAGTTTCAGGGATACAGCCTAGTGATTCAACGTTTAAATAAATTACAAATGATCTCCACATTGTCTAGTAACCATCTGTCTCCATACGAAGTTATTACAGTGTTATTGACCATATCCCGTAAGCTGTACATTATATCATCCTGTGACTTATTTTAGAACTGGAAGTTTGTACCTCTTAATTTCATTCATGTATCTCACTCATCCTCCACCCTGCTTCCCTCTGTATCTATGAGTCTGTTTTGTTCTATTTTGTTGGGTTGTTTGTTTTTTTTTAGGTTTCACATATGAATGAGATCATGTGGTATTTGTGGTATTTGTCTTTCTCTGTCTGACTAATTTTACTTAGGATAATGCACTCTAGATCCATCCATGCTATTGCAAATGGCAAGATTTCACTCTTTTTTAATGGCTGAGTAGTATTTCATTGTGTGTATATTTATGTATCACATCTTTATCCATTCATCTATTGATGTGCACTGGGGTTGCTTCCATATCTTGGCTATTGTGAATAATGCTGCAGTGAACAAGGAGGCATATTTGTTGTTGTTGTTGTTCAGTCACTAAGTTACATCCAACTCTTTGTGACCCTGTGGACTGTAGCACTCCAGGCTTACCTGTCCTTCACTATCTCCCAGAGTTTGTTCAATCTCGTGTCCATTGAGTCAGTGATGCTGTCTAACTATCTCATTCTCTGTCACCCTCTTCTCCTTTTGCCTTCAGTCTTTCTCAGCATCAGGGTCTTTTCCAATGAGTTGGCTCTTCACTCATCAGGTAGCCAAAGTAGTGGAGCTTCAGCTTCACAGCAGTCCTTCCAGTGAATGTTCATGGTTGATTTCCTTTAAGATTGACTGGTTTGAGCTCCTTGCAGTCCAAGGGACTCTCAGGAGTCTTCTCCAGCACCACAATTCAAAAGAATCAATTCCTTGGTGCTCAGCCTTCTTTATGATCCAACTCTCACATTTGTACATGACTACTGGTAAAATCAGTAAAAGGTCCATATAGTTTTGACTATACAGTCCTTTGTTGGCAAAGGGTGTCTCTGGTTTTTGATATGCTGTCTAGGTTTGTCATAGCTTTAATTCCATGGCTGCAGTCACCGTCCACAGTGATTTTGGAGCCCAAGAAAATGACATCTGTCACTGCTTTCACTTTATCCCCTTTTATTTGTCATGAAGTGATGGGACTGGATGCCATGATCTTTATTTTTTGAATGTTGAGTTTTAAGCCAGTTTTTTCACTCTCCTCTTTCACCCTCATCAAAAGGTTGTTTACTTCCTCTTCATTTTCTGCCATTCGAATGCTATCATCTGCATATCTGGGGTAAATACCCAGAAGTGAAATTGCTAGTTTGTATGATATTCAGTCTTGGTTTTTTGAGGATTCTCCATTCTTTTTTCTCTAATGGCTGCACCTATATACATCCTCAAAAACAGCATGAAGCTTCCCTTTTCTCCACATCCTCACCAACACTTGTTATTTATTGTTCTTATGTCACCTATTTTCAAGTCTTTACTAGTTCGACTGAAATTTGCCATTTGCCAATTAAGTTTTATTTGAGGCAGTGATTTCAAGTCAAGAAAGGTCAGAGTTAACCGGGGTAGCTCAGGAGGACTTTTGAGGGGAGACTGACAAGCATCTGCTGGTTGGGATCTATGAAGAGAAACTGAGCGTCATTCTGGGAAGAATGGAAGAGCATGTGTTCATAGGAAAGCAGGAGACACTTGGAGGGGCCACAGAGCTCCTCTCTCATGGGACACATGGTGGGTTGTGTGGAGAATCAGCAGGAAGTACATTTAGGAAAACCTACTTCCAGTCTAGAATTGCTTCACTTTCTAATTACATTTGACTCAAGCTAATGTTAGCATGAAACAACAGATAGCAAAAGGAGTACATCAAGGCTGTATATTGTCACCCTGCTTTTTTAACTTATATGCAGAGTACATCATGTGAAATGCTGGGCTGGAAGAAGCACTAGCTGGAATCAAGATTGCTGGGAGAAATATCAATAACCTCAGATATGCAGATGACAGCACCCTTATGGCAGAGAATGAAGAGGAACTAAATAGCCTCTTGATGAAAGTGAAAGAGGAGAGTGAAAAAGTTGGCTTAAAGCTTAACATTCAGAAAACTAAGATCATGGCATCTGGTCCCGTCACCTCATGGGAAATAGATGGGGAGACAGTGGAAACTGTCAGACTTTATTTTTTGGGGCTCCAAAATCATTGCAGATGGTGACTGCAGCCATGAAATTAAAAGATGCCTACTCCTTGGAAGGAAAGTTATGACCAACCTAGATAGCATATTAAAAAGCAGAGACACCCTTTGCCAACAAAGGTCCATCTGGTCAAGGCTATGGTTTTTCCAGTGGTCATGTATGGATGTGAGAGTTGGACTGTGAAGAAAGCTGAGCACCGAAAAATTGATGCTTTTGAACTGTGGTCTTGGAGAAGACTCTTGAGAGTCCCTTGGACTGCAAGGAGATCCAACCAGTCCATCCTAAAGGAGATCAGTCCTGGGTATTCATTGGAAGGATTGATGCTGAAGCTGAAACTCCAGTACTTTGGCCACCTCATGTGAAGAGTTGACTCATTGGAAAAGACCCTGATGCTGGGAGGGATTGGGGGCAGGAGGAGAAGGGGACGACAGTGGATGAGATGGCTGGATGGCATCACCGACTCGATGGACATGAGTTTGAGTAAACTCCGGGAGTTTGTGATGGACGGAGGGCCTGGCATGCTGCGAATCATGGGGTCGCAAAGAGTCGGACATGACTGAGCGACTGAACTGAACTGAATGTTAGCTTGATTTTGCTGACCCTTGAGCATTGTTGTACTAAGTTAAGGAAAGAAGTTTCAGAAATTAACCTAAGAAGAAACATTTTCAAAACAAACAAACAAAAAATTGCCATCAACCAACTTTTTTGAGTAATCACGGGTTATTACTAATCTTTTGTCTCCCCATTGTAATCACCAGCAGGATGTGCAGTCTTTGCTAAGTAGGATTCGGTGACCTGCAGTGGGGTGTAACAGTTAACAGTGCTGATTGCTTCTCTGTTTTAACTTTTGGAAGCAGAATCCTAAAAGACAACTTTTTGGCATGAATGTTTCCACTTCCCCCAGTGAAAATATTGTGCTTTTCTATTGAGATACTAGAAGATTCAGATGGGGGCAATAGGGAGCATGTAGCAGGGTGTGAGGAACTAGATCTTTTTGAAGGAGTATATAAGAAACAGTTGGATAAATCTGGGTAATATGACTTTCAAAACTGCAATTAGATAATCCTAAAAACAAATTGCTCTTCATTCTCATATAAGAGCAACTCTGTGAAAACTTGAAAATTCAAAAAATTAATTCCATAAGTATGTATAACCTCTGATCTCCTAGTCTGGACTTACATGTCCCAGGGAAGTGTGGGGTGTGTGTGTGTGATTCCTGATCTCAGACTTAAAAAAAAAAAACTAATATGCCATCCAGAAAGACTCTTTGGAATTGTCTTGGGAAATGGATGTAAGGGGATCTGGCCCATACAGACTAGGTCTAGGGGTTACTCATGGCCTTTAGCATCTTGCAGGATCTATGGATGACTCTCTGTCAAATAATTTTTCTTGATGAAGTCTCATGTACAGATAATATTGTTGCTCATATACAGATAATATTGTTGCTTTAAACAAAAGCTTTGTCTCTCACTACCTACATGTCCCAAAGTGTGTAGGGAGGTATTTTGAGTGGAGAAAATTCCAGCCCAGGTGTTAGGAGGTGTGATTCATGGACGATCTATCTAAAGTGGACAGGAGAGTGAGTCTCTGGAGCCTGGGGGTGGTCAGTGGATTATAAGCAGGTTATACAATAGAAACACTCAGAATAATCCTTTTCAGGAAAGAATCTTCATGCAGAAAGTGGGAGCCTCTATACCTTCTTGGAAGAGCCAGTGCTGGAACTGACCCACTCCTCCAGGCTCCCATCTGCCCTGAAAAGGGGAAATTGTCTTTAGAGCCTCCCTGCATGGGTTATTTTCTTCCCCATTTAGACAGGTCCCATGGCTTTAATGGATTTTATCTCACTACATTTGTTGAAAAGAAAAGCAGCAGGAGAGTTCTTATCCATGGGTACCCTTTTCTTCATTTTACAAAATATCCCCACCTTCCCTCTCCTCCCAACATATATTCAATCTGCTTTATTTTCCTGTGTGAGGCCTCTGAAATAGGCAGCAAAGGATAAGGAAAAAAAAAATCAATATTTGAGAGTCAATAGAACTGAGTCTGAGTCCCATTCTACCTGGTGAGCGTTCACCTTTGTGAGCCTTCATCTGAAGTGAAGATCATGACCTAGACAATGTCTGAGGCACCTTCTAAGTTTGAAAATTACACAGTTTTCAGGGAAGGAAATGGAAAGAATATTCCAACCTCTTTATAAAGATGGAAAGATGATAACTTTATATTATTGGGTTGAAAGAAATGTGCCCATCTTCAAGGTTTCCTGGCGTCCATTCACAATTATATTCAAGCACATTTCAAGTAGAAAAACCCATAAAGAAACTGAGTCACATGTGAGATATTAATTCCCAAAGATTTCCTGACAATCACTTTCACAGCTGAGTGAATGACATTTGATTTCTGGATTGGAAACCTTAATTGTAATATCTTTTGCTTCCTAACATATCATGCCCACTTGGGTTTGTGAAATAGTTTTATAGAACTTTCAAGCTTTAGTACTTGATGTAATTTTGCAGGTAGATCACTGTGTTGAGGGAATGAGGAAAAGAGAAGTTGAAATGGAAGCTCACAGGTCCTGATTTTCTTGCTCAGAAATCTAAAGAAGAATTTTTAAAGCCTGAATGGATGCTGAATAGCAGCCTAATCTAGGGAGAGGCTTCAGGTGGTCAGTGCCTTGGAAATGTCATGCAGAATAGTATTGAGCTGTGAATATGTGCATTTTCTAGGGAGAGCTATGTAAATTTCCAAAGATTCTGAGAGGGATCCAGGACCCAGCAAAGGCCCACCTTTCTCATTTTGTATTAGAGAGCTGCATTAGATAGCTGAAACCCCAAGAGGGAAAGTGCCAGAGAGCTCATGGCTCACCTTAGAGCCAGGACTTGAACCCGGATTTCTTGAAAAATTCTATTGCTTACTCCTTTTGAGTATTTTGTAGATGGCTTTAGACCAGATCTTAAATTTGCAATTGTTTGAAAATATAGTTCTTTATGTTTCTTTATATTTCTTTTGTCTCTTTACACTTCTTTTGTCTCTTTACACTTAGTTATAAAGAGACAAAACCATTCTAGCAAGAGATTTTCCCGGCTGCAACCCTGCCTCATGCACCTGTCTAGCTCCATCCCCCTTTGAACATTCCACCAGGCTGAGATGTTTCAATAAATACACACATGCTTGCATACACCTGTGTTCACACATATACGTGCCCATATGCACATGCACTATATAATTCACGGATGTCCTTGTGGCACTACATCACACGCTCTGTAAAAGGAAGGAGACACCAATAAAAATGGTGACATATTTGTTCTGGCTGAAAATAACAGTTATGGGTTTCCTGTAGGGTTGACCGTTATCTTCCCTCCTTCTTAGCATAGTCATGTGGACTCACTGAACTCTGCCCACCTGAGTATGGAGGACTTATTACCAGGTAGAACTTGCAATTTTGAAATATGGTGTTTACCGTGACTGTTGAAGATACCCACAGATCTGAGGAAATATGAGGGCAGAAGGTAATTTTATTTAAAGTTGCAGTTAAACCTTTGTATTGACAAATGAATGTCAGCCTTTGTTTTTCTTTCCTCTTCCACTGGGAAGGTTAAAACTATACCTTAGCACATGCCGCCATGTGGAGGTACCAATGTGTTGTGACTCAGTGTCTATAAGAGGCCTCCAACCCCTGCCTGTCAGTGGGGTTCCCAAGAAGGATGGGGATTCTTAGGGCAACTGGCTCAAGTGCTGGCATAGTCATGGAGCCTGTCGTCCTTTTCATGTTCCTACAGACTGCTGTTTTGAGCAGGACAACTCACTGTTTCACTGGAGAATAACCATGTGATCTTGTTCCCTATAGAAATGAGCTCCAAGAGGCCCAGGTGTATTGGACCGGTGGCCTGAGCAGCTGCCGCATCACCAGTCTCAGGGCTCGTGGAGTTTAGAACTATGCGAGGCACAGAGAGTGCAGTGTAGGGTTGCTCTGTGTCTCATGGGAGGAAACCTCTGCATAAGCCTCGATGGACATCCCTTTTTGCCTCTGTCCTTCAGCTTCTCTTTTCCCATGGCATACACAATACATATTTGCAGAGGTTATGCCATATGCCACATTGATAGTGGTCTCATTCCTAAAAATGCTTGAATAAATTCATTTTTCCCCCAATTCTATACTTTTTATTGATATGCAAAGGCTCTTTGAATATCTGTGAGTTGATTAGAACCCTGTTTGATTTTTAGTGCTCCCTAATTTCTTTAGAAAATAGCTGAGCAAGAGGAAATGGTCTCTCAAGCTATTGTGGGTGAATTATTTTCTTAAATGAACACTTCATTTTATTCTCCCCATCATTGTATTTGAGATATTTTTGTACATCAGCTTGGCGTAGTGTGCCATCCACTTGAATGGTGTCCTGGCAGAGCACCTTTTCTTGGACTGTGGGCGGTTGCTTCTTTTGTGTCAACACTGATGGCTGTTCTCCGGTTGTACATTGAATCACCTCCTACTAACACCCTGAAAATCAAGTTTCTAGTTGTGAGCTGGGATGATTCCAACATGTGAGCTGGAAAATGACAAGTCATGGGCAACATTTCTAAGCATTTCTGATGGGATGAGAGCCTTAGAGCGCAGAGAATGCCATCCTCCAGCGGGTCTAGGCTTTCTCTAATTTCAAGAGTGTTTTCTTTAATGTGAAAGCTCCACAGGTCAGGAGTGGTGCCAAGACTGTTGCTTCCGTGGCATTAACAATAAGTGACTCTAAGGGGTTTCTTTGGGCTCATATCAATGACATGTTGATTTTGAATGCCAGTTATCCATAGAGCAGAGAGGAAACAGGCTATAAAAGGGGATGTGTATGGTGTGTGTATGCTAAGTCACTTCAGTCGTGTCTGACTCTTTGTGACCCCGTGGACTATAGCCCCCCAGGCCCCTCTGTCCATGGGATTCTCCAGGGAAGAATACTGGAGAGGGTTGCCATGCCCTCCTCCACGGGGATCATCCTGACCCAGGGACGGAACCTGGGTCTCCTGCATTGCAGGCAATTTCTTATACTGCTGGGTCACTGGGGAGGAAGGCACTAAACTGTTTCTCAGAATCCTTTTCCACTGATTTTTCTACAGTCAAACAGAACTCAAGTTCAGCAGTCCATTCTATGACTCTATCCTTTCATGAAGAATGACTTTGAGGCATTGCCATTGGAAGATACTATATGAAGATGGATCCTGTCCTAGAATGTCAGAGTACAGAAAAACCTCCTGGCTTCTGCTTGGGAAGAAAAAAGGCTCTTTTCCCAACCTTTTTCCTAGAGAAAACTCTCTTCACTATCAAGAGACAAGTGCTGGACAGAGATGGGAAAAAAGGCGCCAAGAGTCTTGTGGCTCAGCCATAGCCTCCCAGGCTCTTGGATTCCCTGCAAGCTGTGACAGTGGCAGAGTTGAATGCGTGCTAGACTGAGAGTAGGAGGCCTTCTGTGAGATCTTGGACTTCAGTGTTCCCATCTGTAAATGAGAAATTGGAATCAGCTCTCCATCTCCATCAGACTCTAAATTTCTATGACTTTGCCAATCATTAAAAAGGGAAACTTACACAACTTTGCCTTCTGAGGAAAGAGAGAGTATGTGGGAACTGATCCAGTTTGAAGTCAGTAATTAATTTATTCCACATACACATAGTCATTCTGTAGAGTGTGCCAGACACTGTGCAAGGCTCTGCAGATGCAAGTCTTGAGTCATAAACTCAGAGTCCTCTGAGAGCTGATACCCTAATAGAGCACATCTGTTTCTGGACTGGGACCACAAGTCTGCTGGGGTGTTAGAACAGTGCTGGCGGCCCTGTCTGCCAGGCCAGATTTATAAGTCCTTAGGTCCAATT
The DNA here is from genome assembly GCF_023699985.2 of Odocoileus virginianus. Lineage (NCBI taxonomy): Eukaryota > Metazoa > Chordata > Mammalia > Artiodactyla > Cervidae > Odocoileus > Odocoileus virginianus. Next base: position 15,356,421 of record NC_069695.1, on the reverse strand, counting down.
CCTGTTTTGAGTTCACAAATGCCATTGATCGAGTGCTAAATTTAGCAAGGCCTATAGGCTGAAAATATAGTGATGAGTAAGGGCAAGGGCTCTTGCCCTCTAGGAACTCCCAGCCTAATGGGAGCTGGAGGCAAAATGTGACCTGAGGTGGTCTATAGTTGACGCAAGGGCTAAAGTAATGGAGAAGGGGCTCCAAACCCAGTGGGAGTGTAGGGAAAGTAAGTTAGAAAATAGAGCAGGTGATCAGAGAACCTCACCTGAAAAGCAGAAGATAGATTCTTCCAGAAGCTACTTCTTGCTTATTTCATTTGGGCAAAGTTCTACAAAAATATACCAAAAACCTGCTTTGTGCAAAACCTGCGCCTAATGTGAGGTAGTTGTGGTGGAAATGGAGCTTGCAGTGTGAAGGGAGGAGCTCTGGCCCAGTGAAATCAGATGGCAAATTCCTCAGAGGGCCTGACTGAGTGCCTCAGATGGTATGCCACGTGTGACCTGTTTCCTGCCCTCAGCAGTTTTGCCCTTTGCGTGGGGAGACAAGTTCTTTATCCGAATTAGTAAACATTCAAATGATGTTCAAAAATTCCAAAATGATGGCTTTGACAACAAATTCCCTGGATGGGCCAGAAAATAAAACATTTGCCTATAGACTGGAGTGAAAAGGAAATTACTTTAGAGCCACTCAGACTTGAGTTTTCAGCTCTAGTTCACAGTCTTTGGCTGAGAACAGAAAGCCTTGACTTCGTTTCATTATATGTAAAGTGAGAAAGAACAACCTTGTCTCTTAGAGCTGCTGTGAACTGGGATTCTGGCAATGTGGAGATGGAGGGGCTTATAGGAACAGCTCTTATATTTAGATTAGATGGGTAGATTGTGAGTCATTTCTTCGTCCCCAGAACACAGGGAAAATTTTCCTCAAAGTGGTGCTGAACTGAAGAGAGTTTGCCCTTTCTCTGGAACTAGGGTCTTTCCCCAGTCGTGAAGTCCCACCCAGGCTTTGTGTGCCCTCGATTTCTTCTCCTTCATTCCTTAATCCCTCTGTGCTCTCTCTCTTTAGTGTAGACCTTGGGTTCAACACTCCTTGTGTTTCTGGGTTCTGGAAGAAGAAGTTGCACTGAGACATGAGCTGTAAGGCTTCTGTTTTTGATTCAGCCATAAATCTTGCATTTGTTCTTCTGGGTAGAAGTAGAGAGGAAGAGGCAGAGTGATGGAGGAAGAGGATAGGTTTATTTTCTCTGCAGACTTAAGAAGTGGTGGTTGCTCTGTGAGGTTGGAAAGAGCTCTGGCCCAAAGGAATCAGAAGTAAACTGAATAGGCCAAGAGCCCAGTCAAATGCCTCCGGTTCCTTAAAATGGACTTTATTACAATAAATAGAGGGAAGGGTATCTATGGCTTCTCAAACATCCAGATTGGCAAAGCGGAAATATGTGACCTAGGAAGTAGATGCTTCTAGTAGTAAGCAGAGGCTAAAGAAAATTGCCTTCCTAGTGACTACATATTTCATTAGGGGGGGCCACATGGTAAGTCCTTTAAAGTCAGAGCTCCAAGTGAGGAGAAGTACTTAAGGCTTCAGGGATGGATGCAATCTTGAACTGTGAACTGTGGCCTCCTATGTTAGGTAGGACACAACTCATGCAGCTGTACATGGTATTCTAGGAGGTCAGAATCTGAATAGGTTTTTTAAAAAACTGAATTGTATTTGGTGATCAGATTTGGAGAGGAGGCTTTCCTGGTAGGTGAAATAGCATGAGCGCAGGTGTGTGGAGGGGGCTGTGACCTTGAAGTATGTGGAATTCAGGGTCTTTGAATTCTCTTTAGCTGTACTGTGTCTGTTGAAATCTCATAAATTGGGCCATGTTACTGCCTCTAGTATCATAAATATACTGCTGGGCAGGGAGAACTTGGTGGGAAGTTGTGGAACTGTTGGGCCTGACACATACGGTGCCAGGAGCTCAGTATAGACTTGGATTCTTATTCTCTCTTCAGTTTAGAAATCGAGCTACTCACCGATATTTACTAAGCTCTTACTACATGCCTGGTGCGTGTTGGGCAACAAAGGATAATAAAAGAAAATATAGTTCCTACCCATAAGAATTCATCTTGGGAATTCCCTGGCAGTCCAGTGGTTAGGACTCTGTACTTGCACTGCCATGGGGCCTAGGTTCAGTCTCTAGTTGGGGAACTAAGATCCCTGGTTGGGCAACAAGCTGTGGGACCTCTTCCCTCTGTGCTCCTCCCCCCTTCCCCCAAAGAAAAGATTCTCTCTTGGTGAGGAAAGAGAATTAGACTATATACAATCTAACATTAAACTGTATAGTAAAATTCATCAGGACCTCAGAACTTAGCGATGGGAGCTATTAGCAAGGCTTTTGAATTGAATTTCATGAGTTGTGTTTGAAGATGGAGTGCCATAAGGAGGAGTCTGCATCTACTTCCTAGGGGGCAAGGAAGGAAAAAAATGGGCAAAAGTTGTTCAGGATGTCCAATAAGATTCATTTTACCAGTCCCCTCTGTTGCTGCTATTTACCTTGGTCATTTTCTTAGGACTGGGGTTCCGGATATCTGAAGCCTTTTTGACATTACTTCTTTTTTCTTCCAGTTGTATCAAGATAATATTGACATATAACATTAAGTTTAAGATGTACAATGTATGTATTCATTGTATATAATTCAATATATGTATATATTGTGAAGTGTTTAACACAATATGGTTAGTTAACACATCTTTCTCATAATCACCTCTCATAATCACCTTTCACATCACCTCTCATAATTATTGTATTTTGGTTGTTTTTGTTATGGTTGACACTACTTTTGGGTACTTGGAGAAGGCAATGGCAACCCACTCCAGTACTCTTGCCTGGAAAATCCCATGGACAGAGGAGCCTGGTGGGCTGCAGTCCATGGGGTCGTGAAGAGTTGGACACGACTGAGCGACTTCACTTTCATTTTTCACTTTCATGCATTGGGGAAGGAAATGGCAACCCAGTCCAGTGTTCTTGCCTGGAGAATCCCAGGGACGGGGGAGCCTGGTGGGCTGCCGTCTATGGGGTCGCACAGAGTCGGACATGACTGAAGTGACTTAGCAGCAGCAGCAACTTTTGGGTACTACTAATACCAGTGTTTAATATCTTTGTGTGATTTGGGCCTGTGGTGCTTTCTAGTTTATACTTCTTTCTTGCTTCATTGCCCCAGAAGTTCCATGAAGTCAGCAAGATGCACTCTTCTCCAAATCTGATTATGAAATACAATCCAGTTTTTTCTTAAAAAAAAAAATCTGTTCAGTTTCTGACCTCCTGGAATACCATGATTTGGTATAAATCAAATATACATATGCAAATACCTGATTTGTGCATTACTTGACACAGGAGGCCACAGTTCAGAGTGCAACAAGCTTGCATCCATTCCCTGAAACCTTAAGTACTTCTGCTCACACAGGTCTCTGACTTCAAAGGACTTGCCATGTGGGTCCCTTAACCAGACATACTTCTCTGTTAAGGATGAAAATGGAGTCAGGATTACACATTTACTGCTCTGGTCAATCAGCACAATTTCCATCTTTAAGATGGCCTTTGCAGTTGAAACATATTGTTTCTGTTGCCAGGCAGATGAGGAAACTGAAACTGAGATAGGCAAAATGACAGCCTAAGGACACACAGATGCCCAGTGACCAGGAAACTGCAGCCTCTCCGGGCCTTCCAGTTTCTTCATCTGGGAAATGACAAGCTCGAACGAGATGATATTGGAGGACCCTCTCGGCCCTCCATCCTGAGTCTGCATCTAAATACAGCTTTCCTGATTCCAAATAAATGCATCTTCCGTTACACCAGGCTGTTTCTTTGTCTGCACAAAGGTGATTTGATTCCCCAAGTCAATAAACAAATTAGAGGAACAGTGGAGAGAGAGCCTGGCAGACAAGGGACAGCAGATGAGAAAAGAGGCCTGCGAGGAGGAGAGGGAGAGGAGGGAGGCTCCCAGGGAGCTTTCTACAAAAGCCAGAGCTGGGCAGGCTGAGCTAGCAGGCAGGGAGGGGAATTGCAGCCTCCACTGGCCTTTTTCATTCTGTGGTGTAGTTTTCATTCTGTGGCGTCATCTGCCTGGGAATCTGCTAATGGGTGGGGGTGGGGGGTGGGGAGGGCTTAGGGCAGACGCTTTTGCAGGGAGAGAAAGGCAGGGTCTCTGGAGCAGGTGCAAGCAAAGCTACAATGTAAATACTCAGGAAGGATTTAGGGACTGGCTGGAGGGGCAGTAGTGAAGCCTATCCTGGGAAAATACAGGGACGAGTCAGCAGCTGGCCAAAGGGCGAAGGTGGTTGAGGGGAGAGGGAGGGAACCCACAGGGAGGGGTACGGTGGGTGGCGGGGGATGACCAGACTCGGGATACAGGCCCTGGTAAGTTTTGTATCTTAGCGGTGCCTCTATGCCTACCTTTACTAGAAGGGACATTTCCCATTGATATCCCGATATCAAGACCAGACAGAAGTCCCTTCTCTGAACATCTGAAAAAAGAAGAGGTTCAGATTCACCACGAATGAATCCTTAGCTGGCTGCTTTTATAACCTGCCACAGTCTGTGGTCAGTAGAATAGAACACCTCAGTTCATGATCTCAGAGTGTCCTAGTCTTAACAAAGAAGCACATTCTCAAATGTTTTAAAAGTGCCTTTCAGATTTGTCACTTTCTCCACCTCCTTTCCTCTTCCATGGGTCTTTCTGCCTCTTTCTGATCCAGAATGAGCAAGGCTGTGTGTCTTGCTCTTGGTTGACAAGAATGCATTAAACATGGATCCAGCCAGTGATTTAAGAAAATGGATGATCTTCTGGGGCTTGTTCTGTTTGGGGTCAGATGATAATATTGCCCCTGGGTTAAATCCAGACAGCACACAGGGACCTCCAGGTTTATCTTGTGCATTCCCTCAGTTGACAGGAAACAGATCTATACAGCAGCACCAGCCCAACTGCATCATTGAGGGTAAAAGCAAGAGGCCCTGGATCCAAGTGACTTCATGTAGGAATGAAGTTAGAACCAAAGCATTTACTAAGAGAATTTACTAAGAGTGCCAACTGCTCACAGAGACACACTGCATTTGAGAGCTGAAGCCTTAATTACATTCCAGACCAGCCCCCTCCCCAGACAACCGCAGCCCAGACTGGGCAAATGACTTTCCTAGGGTCATATGGTTAAATACTGGGGTCTCAGAAATGTAATCTCCAGTCTGTGTCTTTGTCCATTAGACCTTCCAAGTGCAGAACTCAGCACCGCACTTGAGTGTTGTACCTTAGTGGTTAGGTTAGGGTTGGTTAGGGCTGGGGTTAGGTGACCGTGAACATTCTTTAAAATCAGAGAGTCATCTTGGTCTGGGTTGAACATGGTTCTCAGTCAAACCAGGAGATGCACTATGAGTGGCCACACTTTCCAAACATAAGTTAGAACACATGTGCCTTCCTGAGGACAATGGGCAATAAGATTATGTGACCTTTTGAAAACCAACAAAACATATGTACCAAGCAAACCTGAGAAAATCTGGCTCTTAACAATTCTTGGAAATTACCGTCTTTCAGAATATATTGACATCTTCCAAGAATAGAAAGATTATTGTATATGACATATATTTTGTTATTTATTTGCCATTTGGCTTCAATGTAGTTAAGTGTTTTTGGCCACTCACCATCCATGTGGAATTTCATAAATTATCACATTTAATTCTCTTTTACAGCAAGATTGATTGATTTCCTAAAATAGTATAAACATCTGGGAAGTGGCAAATTGGATTCAAACCTTCATCTAACTCCACATTCACACTCTTGTTAGTCTGTAGTTGCCTTTTGAGAGGCAGAATTATTATTATTACTGTAGAGATATTTTATTATAAAGGGCTTCACTTATAAAAATGAATTTATTCTGGTAGAGATTCAGAGGATCATAAAGTCACTGAACCCTTAAAAAAGAAGGACTTCAGAATTTGTTGATCTCAATCCCTTTGCTTTGCAGACTAGGAAGTGAGGCAGGAGCTGGGATGTGACTTTGGCCGTGTCAGGCCGCACTGAACCAAGACTCCCAGAGGAGTGAGCTCTCAACTCTGATGCACAGACTCCTTGGATTTAAAACTAGTGGCCCTTGGGGTAGTAACCAAAGGTTGCCAAGGCCACATGTGTCCTTAGTGGGTTTTGTTTAGTTTCTTAACCACTACTCCCATCCCCCAGTGATAATAGGCACTTTTAAGAGGATTGAAATCACCCCTGCCTGCCTTTTACACAGTTAAAGGTGGCCTGCAGAGAGCTCAGAGGCATGACCTATTACTTCTTTGATATTAGCTGTCTTCACAAAAACATTTGTAAAAATATTTTGAGATTTCTTTTCATGAAAAGAAACACACACACTCATACACACAATCTTACCAGCCTAACAGGATTAGGTTCGGTTGTTAGAGTACTCCTCTCTACCATCTATCTCTGTGAAAAAAAATCCCGTGGCGCGCTAATCATTGTTTGTATCCATTTGCGTTTGCCTTCACTTAACATTGTCACGGTTACTTTCCCTGTTTTCTTCTCGATTTTAATGAGCAGATAATATTTCATTGAGTGAATATAGATTAAAAAATATGTTAATAGTCTGCTATTATTGGATTTTTGAAAGCAGCTGAGCAGTTCTTATATAGCTTTTTATTTCTGGGATTGTTTCATTAGGACAGATACTTGAGAGTGGGAGTAGACTTCCATTTTTCACTTGGTACATGTGTCCTGTTGGTTTTCAAAAGACAAATCAAAATGCCATCTTTAGGTGGAGGTGGCCAATCACCTGGTTTCCCTTGGGCAGCAATACCAAACACCAGATGTACCTACTGCTCTTCCCCTCTCTCATCAGAATGTCTAAACCCTTCCCTGTTACTCGGTCAGCTGAGAGTATGGATATGCTTCTTTCTGTCTCATCCTTCCTCCACAAAGAATTGGATCTTTTCTTCTTATGGTAAGGCTTACTGTACATGTTTCCTTCATTGCAGACCATCGCACATTTTTGGAAGTAGATGGAGGGACAAGCAGAAAAGGAAGCCCTGTCTCTCATTTCATCTGTACAACCTCCCAAATGGGGGCAGAAGGTGCTCCTGTGTTATGGCAGGAAGTAGGCCCCCAGAGGTCAATCACCCACTCAAGGGCCTATGGTGGGAACAGAAGTGAGACTTCCACTCAGAACCTTCTACTCCGAATCCAGTGTTTTCTCACAGCACCATACTGAAGCATGTATTCTTGTTCATACAGAGGCCACACATGGGGCAACTGTCTTGTTCAACTTTGGCTCAGGTGATAAAGCTGTTCTACGGTTAAAGTAAAGCTAGCAAGCAGCAAGTGGGTACTAAGAATTTCCATTGAGAATGATTCTTCCAGAATGGAGTAGGACTGCTTGTAACCTACTGGCTCCCTTGGGAACAAGATAAATTATAATGATCCCAAGCAGCAGGAAAAGGTAAGGGTCCAGAGTCAGGTTAGGGCACACAGGATCATTCTGGGACAAAAACTGTTGTACTTGATGTACACGTTGCTCACTGCTGGGAATGAATCGAGCTGGCACCTGGAAGCTGGACCAGGCCTACCAGTCCAGGGGCTTAAGGAGGCTGGCTGAGTCATCAGGGAGTGGCTGCGGTCACTGGTGGCCCTTTCTGGCCTGTCCAGCAGGAGGACATTCACACTCGGCTGGTCCAGTCTGGGCTTGAAGCCACCCAGCTAGACGACACGTGGCAGGCGGGCAGTAACATGGTTGGAATTTGGGTTCTGGAGTCCAAAGCTGAACCTCCAGCCTAGTGGTTTCTATGCTTCAGGGCTTTAGTGTCTTCTTCAGTCACACAAGAGAGTTGAGAATTATAATTGTTCAGGAGAGGACCCTAGAAGGCAGTGGAAGGCATTGCCCCCTTGGTTTCCTAACTTCCGTGGCTTCTGATGAGATGCTTTCCTGGCCACCAACTCTGAGCGCTCTCGCACCTGCCCATTCTCTATTTGGTCTGACGCTGTGAAGTCCAGCCTGCTGTGTGTGTGCCTCTGCCCTAAGCCTGGCATTTCTGAATGGAAGGATGCGAAGGGGGCTTTTTCCCTTGACAACCTGTGCACACACCAGGCACAGCTTCAGAGAAACTTCCATGATATGTGGGAGAAAATGGTGCAGCAGTAGCAGCTTTGCTCACTGTCATTCACACAGCATATTGGAAGTCAGGCCTGAGTGCAGGCATGGTGAATGCACAGATGGAATGACTCCAGAGTCCACAGTAGTCCGTGTCCAGGTCACCTGGGGTGGCGTCCCCTGGGGCCAGCACAGTGCTGGCACATGGACGTTATTCCGTTAACACTTAACTAAAGGATTGACTGAAGCTGTAGTCCCTGACTGCAGGGAACTCACAATTTAGCGCAGAAAGGCAGGTGGGCTACTAGTCACGGTGACATTATGGTAAGTGACTCAAATAGAAATATATACTTGATAACTCGGAAGCCATCAAAGTAACATTTCCTTTTCACTAAAGTAAGGATTGCAGTTTCTTATTGGCAGGTAAGGATTCTGCTTCCCACAGGATGTCCAAAAAGATATATTGCTTCCCACAATGATATATTGACTCTGGAATCAGCCTGCGTTGGTGGAAGGCAGTCTGGGTTGCAGGTAGGAAGACCTGTGTTCCAGCCCTCACTGGCTGAATGGCCTTAGGCAAAACCTGTTTGCGCTACAATTGTTTTCAAGTACAAAATCAGAACATTAGCTCCTTCCCTGCAAGGCCTTCTTAAAAGCCTATACTGGCTCTCCGGCGCTCACAGAATAAAATCCAAACTCTGCAAGGCAGAAACCAAGCTCTCCACAATCTGAGTCATCTCTCTTTCCATTGCACCTGGTATTTTGGTCACAGCAGTCTCCTGAATTTCCTTAAACTTTCTTTGTCCTGCTGTGCCCCGATGGGCCCCTATGCAGTGTTCCTTCTGCCTAGAGTAACCTGTCTAAATTGGCCTCTCCAGAGGCTTTCCAAGCTCAAATGTCCCCCTTTTTTTTTTTTTTGGAGTAGAAGAGTTGTCTCCTTACCTGTGCCTGGCCCCATGCTCCTCTAGGCAGCCTTCTAATGGAGGATTTGCTTCATTTCATGTTTCTTGTTTATGCACTTGTCTCTCTTCTCCCTGACTTCTGAGAAGCTTTGGATTGCTCCCTTCTCCTCCTCTGTTCCTGACATATGGCTTGGTGTTAACTAAGTGCTTGTAGCATTGTTGAGTGTACTGAAATAGACTGGCTCCTCGGTTTCTCTCTCCACCCATGGCAGAGGAGAACCACAGGTGGAGATGGTGAAGCAGATGTCAGTGTTCAGTCTGTTTAGAATCAAAGCAGGTTAGCCAGGGCATGGATCTCCTTGGTGTACTCGGGGATGTGTGCGCTGTCCACAGAGATGAGCACCTCCCTTGGGGGTCCGTACCCACACCCGTAGCAGCGCAGCTCCTTCTGGAGTGGCACTGTGTAGAGCAGAAAGGCAGAAGAGACTGTCGTTCCCTGGAGCCACTGTCCGAAGGATATCCTACTCTTCTGGTTAAATCCCCACTTAGCTCTCCCTTTTTTCCCTTTGATTTTTTCTTAAGTGTTCAATCACTGTGTGTTGATTGAGTCACTACATTTATCAGTACAAAAGTGACTTCTGCTTTGCAGAATGGAATTGTCCAGGTTGGAGTATGACTGATTTGGAGAAGAAGTTTGCACCCTCCATTTGTGGCCCTTTAAATTCAGCAGCCCCATCCTTCTCTTAGGGAGTGTGAAAAGAGAGTTACTTAAGCTCAGGCTGTCTAATCCCAACTCTGTCATCACCAAGCAGTTCCAGGTAGCATCAGGGAAATCAGAACTTCCTGAGCATAATAATCATGTTGCCTCCCTTTTCACTCTCTTCATAACATCCAGCGGCCATGCACCTAAATACTCATCAATTTAAATTTGTCTTCTAAAATCATTGTCAGTGGATATTTAACCCCTGACTAGCAAACAAGTTCCAGTCAAAATGTGAAAGAGTAAAGGTTTTAAAATTAGCTATTCATCCCCAAATAGCTTTCAGAATTCACCACCTGCAATGGACAAAGGGCTTGGTGTTAAGGATGGGACACTAGAGTGCAGTCCTGTCTTTGCAACCCACGTCTCCACCCCTGCTCTGCATCTGGCCATCCTCTCCTGCTGGTTTTCCGAAGAGGTCATAGGTATCAGCCTGAAGAACTGAAGCTCAAATTGCCCCTACAGGAGCTACACCTAAAAACTGTGGCCTTCAGGCACAGTGCTTGGCAGAGGCCCCTCCCCCTTTTGAATGCCTAGGTCTCTGATTGAGCCGTCCTCAGCGCTTCCTCCCCTCAACAGACACGTATGCATGTGGCTCAAAGTCACCAACAATTGTTTTCAGTTTAGCTATAGAAAGAAATGAGAATTTACCTTTGCCTTGCTCCTTATGTGTTATTCATTAGATAGATTGTTGCCTACCGAAAATATCAAGCAGACTATAAATCTTAGACCATTTACTAGGCTAAGAAGAAATAAATATCCCTAGGTTAGATTTCTTGCAGGTGATATTCATAAAAAAGATACATGCTTCCATCTATTAGAAGGAGAATACCTAACAAAATAAAAAACCAATGATAGCTTTTCCCTCCTTTTTCTGGCCATAACAATTATATTTTAAGAAAATAATTAAAGAGATGAAGAGCATACCTTTAATTGAGCAAGACACAGATAACATTTCTTTGTTTATGCCTGGCTTCATCCTTTGGTACTGAAAACAATTGCTCTGTGATGAGAACTCACATCCATTGGTGACATCAGTACCACATATTGATGGAAAGGCATTCTGTATCCTGCAGCAACAGGACATTACTACCTGAGGAATCATTCTTGGGTCAAGGAAATTCAAATTTTACTGCAAAACACACTCTTTCCTTTTGAGCTTTTGTGCAAGGGGGAAACAAGTGTAATTTTTCTTAGCCAGTGTGCCAAAGAAATAGAAGGGGAGATAACGTGAATGTTAGAAGCAAAAAGATCTTTGAGACTAATTCTGTTGATTTACAAATAAATGATTTGACTTTTCTTTTCATCACACTTTTTGGTTATTATAAGTTCTTAAGGTGAGCGATGTGATGAAGACCATTTGGGTATGGATTAGTTAAATCTAGGAGAAAAAATAATACGTGGTGAATCCCAGTAAATGAGTACTTTGACTTAATGCAAGCAACCATAGCAGTAATCCCAGATGGCTGATAAGGTGACTCCCCAGGGACCTGGTAAGAGGCATTACTCATTCTCTCTTCAAATTCCATCCAGGTTCCACCTTTCATTCCTGTCTAAATCTTAAGACCAGTTATTGGTGGCAAGAGGATGAATTTTAAGGCTGCAGCTCCCTTCTGCTTCCTGGTTCCTCACCAGCATTCACTCACCCTCAGTGCCCATCCCAAGCCTTCCCTCTCTTGAGCCCTCGTCAGAGCACATCCTGCCTTTGAGAACCTGGTGCACATTGTCTCTAGAACACTCCGCCCCAGTACCTGCTCCTTTGCTTCATGTACTATCACATGTAGAATTTTGTATGATTCACTTTTGTGGCTATTCACTGTGGCACATATGGCTTACTAGACTATCCTCCTTAAGTTAAGGGTCTCCAGTGACATTTGTTTGAATACTATTGCACCACCAGCCCAGGACCTCCATAGGGTAGACGCTCAATGGTATTTGTTGGTGCATTTCTTGATTGTTCTTCTTTATTTCTGAGAGTCTAACATACTATTTCAACTGATTTGTCCTTATTTTTGCTTCTGAAGGACCCATTAAGTGTTTAACACTAGCAGACTGTTTTTCTAAATGACAAATTGTAACTTTTGACTTGTCTCCTCCTCCCTCCCTTTTCCTTTCCCCAAGTATTGCTTTTCTGAGGCAGCTGGAAAAAAGGCGAGGAGGAGAGAAGCAGCAGAAGCAGGGGGAGGAAAGAAGGAGAAAGAAGGGAAGGGAGTGGCTGGGGAAGCAGATGAACAAAGGATGTAGGAACTATAATGGTCCTTGAGAACCTGGGCTTCAGCACAGGGAGATGGAGGAGCCAAAAGCATCTTGGTCTTGGTGCAGCCATAGAAACCGCACTACCCTCCACCAAGAGAGGGGTACAGACTCTGACAAGCACATCACTAAGTCAGAGGTTTTTTTTTCACTTCTATTGAGTAATTTGTTCTGTCTTACTCTGCTCTGTCCTGGGTGTGGACATTAAATAAGGTGTGTTAGATTATGATGACAGCCTGAGATAGACATATATACTGATTGTTTACTTATCAGGAAGTTTTATCATATCTATTTCTAAAGGAATTTCAGAGGTTTATATGCACAATACAAAATTCAACAGTTATGGGAAAAGCAGAAGTACCTGAAAGGGGTGGGAGCTACCTGGTTCCTTCACGGCTCTAATTGTCTACGTCGGGGACTAACTGGGTTTGTAAGTTTGCTGGAAACTACAAGGAAAAAGGAAATTTTGTATAATCATTTTCACTAACAGACGGCACAGATGTACCTGCAGAATATTTCTGAAGTTGTCTTTAAGAAGAGTTGTCCCTTACAAAGTAGACAATATTTTCAAGTGCTGTTTTAGAAATGACAGAAATCCTAATCAAGCAGATCACTTTCAAACTGACCACTTAAAAATGTACAGGATATATGATTGAATTGGAAATTCAAGAAAACATTTCCGAGGTAGAATGAGATAATGTAGTTCATCAACTTTAGGGTAACCCTCATCTGACCCACTTATCCCAAGACAGTTATGAGGAGAAAGGGAAAAAACTAATTTTCTGGGTGATGCAGATTTCTTGATGCAAATTTACTGTATGGTGCAAATAATAATACTAGGAAATAATAATAATGCCCTTCCTTTGCTCTTCATTACATTGTTCTTTGATTTCTCAACGTTTACCGAAGCAGCAGAGTAGAGCAGAGAAAGTGTGGGTATATGGGTCTTAGCCCACAGCACTGCTGTGTGTTAGCCGTGTGATCCAGGACAAGGGAATTCATCACTATGGGCCTCAGTTTCCACATCTGGTAACAAGGAGTATCTACTACTTTGTTGTTCCAAGGATTAAGTGTCATTATGAATGAGCAAACGAGTAGCATAGTATTTGAGATTTAGTAGGTGCTCAGCAAATGTTAGTTGAATCTTTTTGTAACAATGCAATTGAAAATGCGATGTCCTCTCTCGAGGAATTTCAAGGGAAGCCATAGAACTCAAAAGGAGAGTTCAGGTAGCATGATTTTCACTGTTTCCCAATATACCTGGTCCTTTGGAGTCTCAGTGTAGTTGCCTTTCTTACTAAGGCAGAAAAAAATAAAAAAAAGATGGGGAGTCCATCCAGAAAGACTTCCTCACAGGGCTGCCCATCCTCTCCCCACTGCCGGGGCCTGGCCCTGGCACAAAGGCTCACCCCATTCAGCGCTCTGGTTGCTTTGTACCTGTTGGGCCTGCCCCTATCCAGGGCCCCTTCTGGCCTTTCTTTTTTTCCTCTCTCAAAAGACCCCAAGGGGGTCCCAGGGCCCAGTGGCTGGGCTCCCAGGTTGCCTCACAGAGGCTATGTTGTCCAATAGAAAGGCATGTGGAGTCCCAGGGTGAGAGAGAGGAGGACATTATCAATCACGAGCTGTGAAAAGCCAGGAGGGAGAGGGCGAGCCAGCCAGAGCAGGGAGGACTGAATTGAAGTGGAGGGTTTTTTTTTTCCTGTTCCTGTTGTTGTCGTCGTTGAAGGGAGCTGTTCTTGGACATCTGCCCAGACACATGCTGAGTTAAAGAAGCAGCAGGATAAATTCTTAAAGAATGAATTGGGAGAAGGGAAGGAGCTGGGGGTGGGGAGGAGTAGTGAAAAGGAATCAGGGAATGATTCCAACCCCCAGACAAAGGAGGCCCCTGCAGATCAGCCCAGCCCCAGCCCGGCCTTTCTGTGGTTCAAATATTGGTTTGTTTAGCACATAATCCAGGAGCACCAATGCTCCCTAATAGCTGCTTGGGACCCACAAAGGGGCCAAGGAAAGAAACTACAATTTCTTGAGCTTACTCTTTGTATCCAGTGCAGGCTGAGAATGCTCTGGGGTACATTTCTCCTCCACTCCATTGGCCTCAGAGGTGCTTGCTGGTGAGCATATAGCTCGCAATGTAGGAATAGTGGTGATGTGAGCATGGGCTCAGCACTCGTGGCGTGTTCTATTTGGTAACAAATATCTTTTTCTTTTTTAAGAGAAGAAACTTATAAAAAGCTCTTTTGGAGCCTATAGTAGGAAATCAAAGGCTTCCTAATTAAAGAACGCTCAGTATAGTTTCCAAAATGAGAAAAACAAGGTAAGATCTTGTGGTTGTGGTGGGACAACTAGATTCTAACTGCATCCCCCCATCACTGGACTGAAACTACCTATAGAAAAGTCAATAGAGATGTACTTGTGATTCCTATGTATTGTCTTTGCAATGAAATTCCCTAATAGGAATCTTGTTGTTTGCTGCCTCCAGACTGATTAGACCAGACTTCAGAATAGGGCAGTTGGTGAGCATCAAGCAGCCGAAGAGCCCATGATAACTCATTTACTCATTTTTTGGTTGTTGTTGCAACATGTATCTCTCAGATATCCAGTGGGTATTCATTAAAGGCCCTTTGTGGCCTAACCTTAAGTGAAGGTCTAGAGAGAGAACAGATGTATTGAGCCTTTAGCCTGGTGAGTGTAAACCTAGATGGTCAGCGTTTTTAGCAGAACTTAAACTTTTCTCTTCCTGGGTAAGTAGTTTCCTACCACAAAAAGTAAATGCACAGTTTGTAGAGACCATGGGGGAACCAAATGTTATAGTTGCAATGTAGTAAATCTAGAAGCTCCTTGAGCTGAGCAAGCTCAGCTTGTATTTGTGCTGTATTTGTTTACCCCCTAGGCCTCCAACTAACTTCTCCATGAGTATGCACCTTTCTCTCCAGTTTAGCAAATAAAAAATGGAGAGAGGGAAGGACAGTGGACATTTATAAAAGCATTGCAAATTCAACCCTTGGGACCTTTTATTGATGGCTTTAAATGAAGAAGGATAGGCATGTTTCCATGCAAAGCATGGAAGAGTAAAGGTAATTTTTCAAAACACAAACTGGGTTGTATTATACTTACCAAGTAGTCACATCTCAAAATGTTCTTCTAAAAATGAGACAAGTGCTCGGGCCTGGTGCACTGGGAAGACCCAGAGGGATCGGGTGGAGAGGGAGGTGGGAGGGGGGACTGGGATGGGGAATACATGTAAATCCAGGGCTAATTCATATCAATGTATAACAAAAACTACTGTAATGATGTAAAGTAATTAGCCTCCAACTAATAAAAATTAAAAAAAAAAAAAAAAAAAAGCTATGTACTAAATCTTGCTGTTGTTGAAACAATGTTTTGAAATACTCTTTTTTGAGTTTCTAAGTCACTAGTTATTAAAAAAAGAGATACCATTATACTGGTTTCTAACTTACATAGCTGACTTTTTCCAACAGGGCCCCAGGGACCTACAGTTAGGAAGTGCCATTATGCAGGTTCCCTGTGGCCTTGTCCCACGCAGTAGAAACAATGGGACTCAGTGTCTGTGAGGAGCTGCAAGTCCTAGCTTGTCAAATCTGGCAATGCTTCCTTAATCATAAGTCATCATCAATGTAGTGGATCAAAGTTCAGATTCCACTAAACCAAGTGTCTCTTTGAGTATGGGGATGTTGGGGACAGCTGAAGAAGAAATGAGTTGTTTTTGATCCATTCTGATTTGGTTTTAGTTATTTTGAAAAATTTTCTTGAGTATTGGCTACTTTTCCTATTCTATATAATATGAAGGGTTGGACTGAAAGAGGGTAGATGAAAGAAGGAGAGGGGAGAGTAATAAAGAGAGGGAGTCTCCACTGCCCTGGGCTTCATATCTTCAGACCTGCTATGAATTGAATTGTGTCACAGAATTTATATATTTAAGCTCTTTCTTCTGATGTAACTATATTTGGAGTAAGGAAGTAAAGTTAAATGAGATCTTAAGGGTGAAACCCTGAGCCTATAGGATTAGTGTCCTTAAAAGAAGAGACACCCAAGACCTGATTTGCTCTCTCTCTACTATGTGAGGTCCAGCGAGAAGGTGGTCATCTTTAAGCCAAGAAGGTAACTTTTACAAGAAACTGCACCTTGTGGGAGCCTTGATCATGGCCTTTTGAGCCTTCAAAACTGGGAGAAAATAAATGTCTCTTGCTTAAACCACCCAGTATATGGTATCTTGTATGGCAGCTGAAACAGATTAAGATAAACCCTCTTTCCAGTTACCTCTATCAGATAAGTGGAAAAGAATGAATAGTAGTGAATGTCTCTTTCCCAACTCCTTGCAGAAGACTGATTCTACATTTCATGACAGAGTAGAAACTTGGTGAATGGAGACAAATAGGTCCCACTACAAGACCTGTAGATCCATTCTTAAGACTTTAACATGTAACAAATTTGGTTGCCAGCGCACCTTCTCATTTCTCATGTTTGCAAGTGCAGAACATCTTATAAATGTTACTGAACACTCTATTGCATTGGTGACTTTAAAGGAATTTTTTTTCCTTTTGATCAAGTATAATTCTATTGATAAGACTGAATTCTGCTGATAAGATAGATCTAAAGTGAATTTATTTAAACGTATTAAGTCAACTGAACAACTGAAAATACTTGTACTTTTTTAAAAATCACTTAGGAGGAATAAGAATTAGTAAAATCCTGAGGCTGGTCACATTTCAAATTCCATTCTGGCAGAAGAATAAAAACCATGATCAGGTTTCTGTTTTAATAATTTGTTATTTTTCTAATCATTGGACACCCACTGCATGTTCACCACCATGGCTATACTTAGAGAATACCAAAAAATGTGAGAAGGTAGCCTTGTAGTAGGAAGTACTACTGGAGCAAAAAGAGTTCTAAAGATGAAAACAAGGAAGATTTCTACAACAGAGGAGCAAAGTGGTCAGTTGCTTTGGTCCTTGAGTTTATTCCCTTTAGCCTGGCACAGTTTCCCACCTGTGAAATTCAGCTGTGACCAATGCCAAATTGTTGTCAAAGTTTGTTGAGCATGTCTCAGATCCTTATTCTTTGTGTTCAGATTCCTTATTACTGCTTAACCCTTCTTGCCAAGGGGAAATTGAGACTTATGTCCTAAGTAACTGAATGTGAATTAGTATAAAGTATTACCTTTGAATTATTTTCCTGGTGCAGAAGAGAACACACTATGATATCATGCAGTATTTCCCAAATGGTTTACACAAGGACACTCATTCCTCTGCATGTTAGTAGGAATCATATTGTAAAAAATTTAAGTAGCTAAACTGTTTGGGAAAAAATTGTTCTTGATGGTAGAACTTCTTGGAATCTTAAATCTATTAATCTGTGTTGTGAATCTACACAAGAAAGAAGGGAGGTGATATAATATGTGCATCATTTCCCAAAGTGATTTGACCATGGGACACTTATTTTGACCCAAGGTCGGAAGAGGTCAACATCATATGGAACAAATTAACATTGAGAAAGGCTGCTTCAATTGAAAACCTGAGTCCTTTTGCAAGACGGTAAGCTTTCACAGCTACAATTTACCCAAACATAAAATTTGAGGACTGGCCTAGGTGATCTCAAAAGCTCTTTCCAAATTATTTTTGCTATAAAATCCTTAGAGGCATCACTAAGGGCAGAATTTCAGACTAAGGGAAGAGATATAGACATGTTCAGAGCTTCTCAAATCACATTTCCCATCTATTTTTAGCCTATTTAGCCTATACAAAGGACATTTCTGCTTATCTTATGTATTGGAAACTTTTGGGACTTGCTTGCATGAAAGCTGGGTGGGACAGACTTCAGAACTCAGAGTAACTGGGGACGCTACTCTGCTTCCCTGGTCAGAAAGCAAGTTTATTCTCATCCTCTGTAAATAGCGGATATAGGAAAACCACACACATGTTTTAAAACATACCCTTGCAAGGAGACTGAAAGTATTGTGCACTGTTGCAGGGAGAGGGGGCGGGGGTGGGGTGGGGTGGGTAAAGAAACTCTATACATTGAGCATTTGAACTGAATCCAAAAGTCTGGATTCACAAAATAGTACATAGTGTTTTCTCTAGTTTGAAGTGTTTCCTTGGTTTCATGACTTCCTTATAGAGGGAGTGGATCATTCCAACAAAGCATTGGGAGAATGGGGAATATGTATCGTTTGGAGAAACTTAAATTCAATTTTCTGCTCAGTGACTTTCCAGAGTGCTTATTCAGTAAGGCCTTGTGTAGAGTTGTCTTTTCTTTTTTGTTTTTATTCCCACTCCTCCTTTAAAAAATGAAGAACAAGCCTCGTTGTACATTTTGTGAATCCCATAGAGGCCTGTTTGTGAACATTGCCGGTGATGAACTGTTTGTATCGTGGTCTCCACTGTTGCAGAATAGTATGGAGTGAAGAGCAAGCTCAGTTTGACTTGTTTTCATGGATCATCTTAGACTCAGTCTTTCCCTCAGGGACCCCCAGGGCTTTTCAGCCTCTGTTCTATATGTCTAAAGACATGTGGTCAAGGGGGCCCTGTTAGTTCAGGGAGTTTCAGAATCTCCCTTCCAAAGGTTCATTTCTTCCATGAAGTTTACTCCTAATTCTTATACACTTCTCTGACCTTTCCTTCTTTTGAGGTGCCATTATGCCTTTTAATTATCTTGCCCATTTCTGAGATTTTACTGCATTACAACTATATTATTCCTGATTGTCACACACAAGACTGACACAGGTTATTGGGATCAGACACAACTAAACCTACTTTCTGACTCCAGTTCTTACTAGTTGTGTGAACTTGGGCATGTAGCTAATAAGTGTAAAGCTCAGGATCTTCATTTATAGTTGAAAAATAATTGTACCCTTCTCATCAGGTTTTGGGCTTCCCTGGTGGCAGAGGGTAAAGTGTCTGTCTGCAGTGCGGGAGACCTGGGTTCGATCCCTGGGTCGGGAAGATCCCCTGGAGAAGGAAATGGCAGCCCACTCCAGTACTCTTGCCTGGAGGATCCCATGGACCGAGGAGCCTGGTAGGCTACAGCCCATGGGGTCACAAAGAGTTGGACACGACTGAGCGACTTTGCTTTGCATCAGGTTTTGGAGAGGATTAAGCGAGGCAAATTCATTTGTACCACACCTGCCACTATGTAAATATCCCATAAACAGAGTGTATTGCCATCATTGGTTTTAGGTTATGAAAGCCATGTTGATTTTCTGAATTAAACGAATAACAGTTAGGTGATTGTGATACTGATTGTCATAGAGTTTAAAATAACACTCCCTGTATTCCATTCATTCACTCTCTGTGTCTTTTGCCTCAGTGTGTCCATTGTGCCTGAGTTGTGCTTATCTCACTTACTTCCTTTCCTGCTGTTAGGGACCATGCTTCATACTTCTGTGTATTCACCTAGTGAAGTGATAAGCACAAAATTGGTATTCAATAAATGATTGTTGATTACTACATAGATTGACTTAGAAAGCAACAATAATGAGGAGCCAAGTGCTTCCCTGGGCTCTGTGGTACAGTGTACAGGAGGAAACCATCCTTACTGGTCCATGGGGTTCTTTTTGCTAGACCTGTCAGATGAGGCTAGACACCATTTATAGATTTGAAGAAAAGGCAGCATGTCAAATCCAAGCCACTCTTGCTTTGGTCAAACATCAGTGAGCCTAACAATCAGTTGGAGATATTTTAGAGCAGGCAGATTCCAGGCGGGGCCTGGGGTTACCCCCCGAGGTTCTGATTCTGTAGACCTGATGGGGCCTGGGAATCTGCACATTCCACAAGTGCCAAGGGGATTCTAATGACCCTGGTTTTCAGACCATTCTCATTGGTGAAACACCCCCATCAAAGTCTCCCCTTCCCGCCCTTTCTCTGGTAAGGCTGTTTCCTCAGCATCCCAGGATGCAAATTAGTCATGATCAAACTTTACATCAATAGTTGCCCCTCCTTAAAGCATTTGCTGGGTATATCCTCTGTTCCCTGTCTCACTGTCTTCTGAACCCCCACTCCGTAACCTCATTCCTCTTGCCCTGCCTCTCTGAGGAATGGCCGATGTGCCCTTGGGGTTCTGATTGCAGGGGTCTGGCAGGGCAGTGATGTGCTTGGCTTCCTACTCCCTGGGCCCTGCTGGCCCCTGAATGGGAAACAGCTGCCTGCACCCACCCCCTATCCACTCTGTTTACACTGGTTTCACAAAATTCATGCTGTTCTGCAAGCCAGGTCCCAGCCCTCCCAGTTTTCTGGCCTGTGAACTACGTCATAATTGGGTTTTAATCACATTGGACAAACAGCTGCTGTAGGCCAGGGCCACCCCTTAGGGCACTCTTGCTTCCAGGCCATCCCTTTTGGATTCAAAGCCTGATTGTGTGTCCTGGGGACAGTGAAGTGAATGGGGAGTGTCTGCTGCAGTCAAGGGCCCACAGTCCTGAGCAGGGTGTCTAAAAGCCCCTAAGTGGACACGTGGAAGCCAGAGGTGGAAGCCAGTATTCAGGCATCCCCATCACCAAGGAGCTTGTTAGAAATATAAAATTCCAGACCTCATCTCAGAACTTGGGGCTTAGCCTCCAGATGTTTCTGATATGTCCTCCCTGCTGACTCAGCTGGTAAAGAATCTGCCTGCAATGCAGGAGACGTGGGTTCAATTCCTGGGTCGGGAAGATCCTCTGGAGAAGGAAATGGCAACCCACTTCAGTATTTTTGCCTGGGAAATCCCATGGAGAGAGGAGCCTGGTGGGTTATACAGTCCATGGGGTTGCAAAGAGTAGGGCAAGACTGAGTAACTAACACTTTCACTTTCACTTTGAGAATCTTTGCTTCTAGAATATTTGTAGTTAATCCAGCAATTGAGTTTAAGCTAGAAACACTTTCTTGGAGAAAGAAAAACCTCTGAGGGCCTAGGAGAGGTTGGTTTTCTCCAGTGTTCCAAGAAGTGGGAGCTTGGCAGTTTGCTGTAGCCGGGGGCTGGGAGAGAAAGAGTTTCCCTAGGAGGGTGCTGAGAGTGTTAGAATCTAGAAGATGGGGAGGAACAGTTGTTGGTCCCAGAGCCCATGTTTGTAACACCTGGGCCTTGGAATCAGATGGAGAATGACAGGGAAATAGAGTAGCTTCTTCAGAGTCACAAGTGGCAGTCCTCAGGTCAGAGGGCAGCTTCCGAGACAGGAGGTGGAGAAGTGGGCCCCAAGTTCCTACTAGGGTGGCAGACATGCAAAGATGGGTTAGTCACACTCAATCTGGTGAACACAGCCTACCGATGCTATATTTCCTGTGTCAAAACTGGTCACTTTTTACTCCAGGCTCCCTTGGCATGTAACTTACCTCAGTTAGAAAGGGGAGAAGATAAAGGATCTTTCAAATTAAGATTTGCCTCTGATACTTCCCCTGCAGTCTTCCCCTACAGGAGTGAGTGAGTTTTGTTTAACAAATACCTGGTTTGGGTATGAAAGGTGAGGCCTCCAAGGCTTGGCATGAAAGGAAACTAACTGTTCTGCATTAAGAAAAAGAATGAAAATCTTGCTGTAGCTGAGAGCTGGTAGAAAACTGAAAGTCAGGGATGTGGAAGGAGGGGAGATCTTAATTTTTATGAGAACAGAAAGTAAAAAAACAAAACAAAACGGGGAATCAGCCCTCATTTAACATGAGGTAATGTGTGGTGGCTCAGTGGTAGAGAATCCACCTGTCAATACAGGAGACATGGGTTTGATCTGTGGGTTAGGAAGATCCTCTGGAGAAGGAAATGGCAATCCATTCCATTATTCTTGCCTGTGAAATCCCGTGGGCAGAAGGAGCCTGGTGAGCTACAGTCTGCTGCTGCTGCTGCTGCTGCGTTGCTTCAGTCGTGTCCGACTCTGTGCGACCCCATAAACAGCAGCCCACCATGTTCCCCCGTCCCTGGGATTCTCCAGGCAAGAACACTGGAGTGGGTTGCTGTTTCCTTCTCCAATGCATGAAAGTGAAAAGTGAAAGTGAAGTCGCTCAGTCGTGTCTGACTCTTAGCGACCCCACGGACTGCAGCCTACCAGGCTCCTCCGTCCATGGGATTTTCCAGGCAAGAGTACTGGAGTGGGTTGCCATTGCCTTCTCCAGAGCTACAGTCTAGGGGGTCACAAAAGAGTCGGACATCACTTAGTAACTAAATAGCAACAAACAGTGTGTGTAAATCGACTGTATACAAGTCTCCAAGGATGGTTCAGCTGTAATGTGGGATACCTTCTGTTTTACTATTTTTTTTAAGTATAAGCTCCCAAAGGGCTGAGGCCTCATTTCCTGGCTTCATTCCTCACCAAGAACATGATACTAGCCCTTGCCTTTAGAAAGCTCTAATGGGATATTGTTGATGGGAATGACAATACAGAACATAATTTAAGGAGTGGCATTGATTGAATTTGCATTTATCTAGCAATTAGCCATATACTTCCTTGTGTGTGCGTATGTGTGAAGTGACTTGGTACACGCACGCGCAAGGAAGCATATGGTTAATTGCTGGATAAATGCAAACTCAACCAAGTTATAAAATGGCTCAAAGCTGTGAGTTCAAAGGAGGGCTTGCTTTGGGGAGTACTGGAGGGGTACATGGGGATGAGTGAAAAGCGACTAATTCCACGGAGATGGGTAGAAAATGGCTAAAAGAGATGATGACTTCTGATCCCAGGAGTTATAGAAGAGGCACAAAACTGGGGAGAAAGAGGCTAATCAAAAATGTCCTCAGTCAACAGGGACCAGAAAATGTAATAATCAATCAATCAATCAATCAATCAAATAATTACTGTATTCATCAAAAGCCAAGTGCTGTAGCAGAAACTAGAGATTGAGAGATGAAGCAAGACAGAAATGCATACTTGCCCTCAAGGAGTAGGAAGCGATTGACACTGAGAATGCATGAACTCAAATACAGGGTGGTGCCCTGTTCATCAGAGGCCCACCTGGGCCACACTGGAGACCTGAAGGGAGAGGAGCTAAATCAGAACGGGAGATGGAGGAGCCAGGGCCATTCTCTGGAAAGGGTGCAGTCTTTGGCATTCAGAAGGCAAAACCTTCTTCTAGGCAGATGGGGGAGGAAAGTTGACTTAGAAGTATGAGGTGGGAAGGGCAAGAAACCTGTCTGGGGTTGGGGGTTAGGGAGTATAGCAGACCAAGTGGGCTTTCTATGAGCTTCTAGGGATTTCACAAAGCATTAGGAGGGAGCCTTTAAAGAGTCTTACCAGGGAGGGAGGTAAGGGAAGCTGGGAAGAGCGGTGGAGGGTCAGATTACAGGTAGGAAGTAGCTCTCCCAGGAGCCCACTTTCCAGGGAGGGGCTCTGCCAGCCTCTACATTTTTTCTGAAACCCTCAGGTGAGGTGCATTTTATGAATGTCATTGCACTAGATCAGCCCTCAAAGAATTGTGAAGGAGGCAGAATTGTGCTTGCAACTGCCTTCCTACTCCCTTTTCTCCTCACTCCCTGCGTTTTCCATTTGCTGCCCATGCTCCCCTTAGAATCTTTCCTCTAGAGAGAAAAGCCCATCTGATTAGGGTTGCCAGATTTAGAAAATTAAAAATACAGGACTCCCCCACTTTTTTTTAAGTACACATGGAACATAAACTAAGCATGTATTTATTATGAAATGCAAATTTAACTAGTTGCTCCTTTATCTGCAGCCCTACCTCTGATACATCAGGTAATCTCATTTCAGGGTTGAAAGGTCTGTCTTATCTGCTTCTGCAGTGTCTCTTTCCCATATGGAGATGCTGAGGCCCTGAAAGGTCGAGTGGCTTATTTGCCAAGTTCACATAGTCAGGGTGGAACAGCGCTATGACTTCCAGACCCTCTAGATGTCTACTTGACAACCTGTTCTCCACATCTTAGAATGAATTAGTTAAAAGTGTCAGCCTTCCCAGAGGTATTTGCATTTTTGAAAGAAAGCCTGAGGGCAGAAACTCCAAGAGTATGAATCTCTAGGAATGTAAATTCTGGTCCTGCAGAAGGTGTGAGGGAGGTGGTCTGGTCCTGGAGCCTTTTTGGAATTCAGCAAATGCCTCTCACTGTCTGCCTTGGTGGCCAGCAGAGTCCTCGTGACCTCTGATCCATCAAGTAAACATATGAAGAATTTGGCCATGGACAGCAAACCCTTCCATGGGGACAGGACCCTGCACCTTTTGGAGCACATTCTCAGACATCATTTCACTTAATCTTACAATTTAAGTTCTTTAGATTGTAAATTATGTTTACATACTTTACATGTTGCCAATTTGGTTTCTGCCACCAAACAAACTAGAAAAGTTTCCACAAACACTGAATTACACACCAGCTCTTTATAAACACTCTGTAGTCAAATTTTCATTCTTTTCTGTTTCCTCCCCGACCCCCTTCAATTTTTTTTTTTAAGTGCCCTTGCTTATCCTCAGTTTTGTCTTGTCTAGCATGGACACAACCAAGCAACCTAGCACACAGCACAGCTCACATCTGCTGCTGCAGCATTTCTGCTGTGCAAGAGAGGAGGGGGGTTGTCAAACCCAAAGACTGGAAGAGCTGACAGCGTCCTTGGGTGCAGCCCGGTAGAGGCTGGTGCTCACAACTGTGGGGTCTCTGGGCTTTCCCACCCCTCTCCTATTCCACTCTTTCCTTAGGGTCCTCTGTCCTGCCTCTTCTCTGACTTGGAACACTTCTCTGAAGACTCTTGAGAGCCATGGCTTGTCCACTCTTTCTTTGTCAAGGTGTTTGTTGCTTCACAATATTAGTTTAGTAAATTCTAGGCTTGATCCAGGTTTGCAACAGTCTATTTGGCAGATCAGTGAAAGGAAGACCAGGTTTAGGAATGTCCCAACTTGGGCAGTTTGTGACCGGCCAGGCTGTCCTCAGTTCTTCAGTTCCTGCTCATTTGGATCTTGCTGTTATCTGTTCTTAGCAGCTTCTCTCCTCACACTTGGCTTGGGAGGATCATGGTGTTTGTATTGTTATCTTCTGTTATACAGCAAGCCACTACAGTTGTTAGGCCTGACACCTTTACTCCTATTTTCCTGCAACTGTATGTGCCATGATTTTGTCACCGTTCATTTCCATTTCTTTTTTAGAATTTTTCCACGTTAATTTTTTGAGTTGTGTGTGCTGTGGACAGCCCCCACAAGGGATGTCCAGAGGGCAGGACAGGCTTCGCTGCACAGGCTAGCACCTTTTTTGATGTCTTGGAAACAGCAGTGCTGGTGGGTCAGCCTGCAAGTTCCCTGAGTATAGGTCCCTGTCCTCCCTGAGTGGTCTTTGATATGCGCTCCCTCCTTCAACGGACTCTGACTGTGGGAGGAAATGAGAAAGTGTGATGTGAGTACAGAGCAAGAATGCTTCATTCTGGATGGAAGAGTGTCAACCAGGCTTCCCGGGGAGGCTTCTTTCCTCTGCATGGGAACTCAATTCTCTGCTGGCAAATTATCAGTATTGTGATCCATAGCAAGTCTCTTTCATTTGAAATAATTTATTCCTATGACATATCTTTTATTTGATAATGAATATGGAGTTATTATATGTTCTAGTCCTGTAGGAACTAAGAGAATGTGCCTTTTGTGTACAGTCATCACTTCACTGCTTTCCTTGCCTCAGGAGGGTGGGGTGGGTGGGTGGGAGCCTGTCCTCAGCATGCTAGGGGAGGTGGATGTTTTGCCCCAGCCCAAGAGGTGCATTTGCTGCAGGCAGGACTGGGAGGGACACTCGTAAGACCAGCATGATGGCTGCCCAGCTCTTCCTGACTCAGATCTTTCGAGGCATTTCATTATTTCATGGAAAGTATTGTAAGCCCTACATCTCCTCACCCATGCATATCAATTCTAAGACATAGATACATGCTAAATGATGTTTTGATTATCTGTCATTTCAAATTATGTGCCCCAGAGTCATTGGTGTATACAGAGACATATGCAGACACACTTCTGTTTCTAGGCATGCCTATTATCTGTTTGGCTGAATTGCCCACTGTTCCCTGTTACAGGTTGTATGCACCATGTTTCTGTAATTCTCAAGTCTCTATCCCACTTTTGTTTGTTTCCTCTTGTTGGCACTTGCCTGATGGGCCCTTCCTCCGCTTTTCTATAATAAAGATACTCCCAAGTCCCCCTCTGTCAGAAGCATCCCATGTCTGGCTCTGTCCTCTGGCTTTTTCATTCATCAATAAAACATACCTTGTGAGCCATGTTTAACATCCAGCTACATTCAACTTAGCATTTTATTTTGCATTCTATGTTATTTGTCACATATTTCTGTGTACAGGTCTCTCCCTGCATATCTACTTTTGTGTTGACGTTTAGTACCATGCTATGGGCTTTGCTGGTGGCTCAGATGGTAAAAAATCTGCCTACAGTGCAGGAGACCCAGGTTCGATCCCTGGATCAAGAAGATCCCTTGAAGAAGGGAATGGATACCCACTGAAGTATTCTTGCCTGGAGAATTTCATGGACAGAGGAACCTGGTGGGCTGCAGTTTGCGTGATTTCAAAGAGTTAGACATGACTGAGCAACCAACACCTTTCACTTTCTTCACCTTAGTTCACTAAGCAACTAACACTTCATACTTCAGACATTGTGCAATGTCTTTCCATTGATATGAGTGGGTATATAGAGCAAAACAGTGGAAGATTCTATCCTTTTCTTTATCTGAGACTTTAGCTTAGCTCTTACCTTCATTCATAACAAAGTGAGAAGGAGCCTGGGCCCTAAGAAACAGCTGTTTAAACAGGTATTGGCCACAGCTGGAAGCTCTGCAGCAGGTGTGCTGGGTCACCTGGGCAAAGCTACATGGCCTTTGGGGTGTGAGGGAGACACATGCTTGTGATAGTCATATTCATTTTAGAGCATTCCTTAGTAACGCGATTTACTCCCAGGCCTTACTGTTGCTGCTTAGGTTCGTGTGCTCTGGCCATGGCTCCTCCCTCCTCCCTAGCCAACGAGTGTGGGTTGGACTGGATGGGAACTGTCTTCCCAGTCCCTTCCTGAATGCAGATGAGCAAATCAACCCCATTAATTACTCATGTGCTAAATCTCATTGCTCCTTTGGAAAACACACACACCCAGGCAGATCCACGCATACACCTGCTACACCTTAATAACCTAATGCCTGGAGCTGACAGTTGTTGCGGCATGCAGAAGCCATGCACAGACAGATGTGACGAAGATGAACTGATCCCATTTTTAAGAGAATAAAATAAGCTCTTTAAAACTAATAATCAGGCCCTCTCTCAGGCTGATACACACTCAACTGTCGCTTTGAAGGATGAGACCCTGATGTGACTTCTCAGCAATAAATGATTTTCTTAATATCTTAAAAAAAAACCACCCAGCCTTCTTGTTACTTCTTTCCAAAGAATTAAGTATCACAGGATAGACAGTGGAGGGACCTGGGAAGGATTACTCCTGGGGACAGCATCATAAACAGTTTAGGCATGTGAATGAACCACAGAAATTGTGCTCCCTAAAGTGGAAATGAGGGTAAGGAGGCTACCGGGGAGGCAGCAGACATCCCACTCAAACAAAAAGTCAAATCTCTTCTCTCTACTTCCCTCACCCCTAGTGTTGGGCAGGCTGATGTGCAGATGTAGAAGAAAGGAGGTTGATTCAGGATATCCCAGCAGAAGCTGGTGCTGTTGGTACAGGAAGACTTATCAGCTCACACTAGCTGCTTGAGCATCTACCGGGCTCCCGGCTACTGTAACAGGTGATACAGAGAATGGAGGCCATGTCTCTACGTTTATGGATCTTCACTTTTTTGGAAACCTGGTCCTATACTGTGCAAAATGAGTTGCCAGTGTTGGGGATAATACTCAGGCTGAGGCAAATGTACAGTATCATGGGATGTCCAGACTGCATGAGCTTGTAACAAGGGATTGAGGACCAGGGTGTAGCATCCAGTTAAGTGGAGATCTGAGGAAGACTTGAATAAGCATTCCTTCCTCCTTCATATGGTTTTGAAGGATATTTGTGTAGTAAGCACTCTGTAAACACTTAGTGAATGAACAGATGGATGGATGAAGGAGGGACTCAGACTTGATGCTTGCTAGACATTTAGGAATGACAGAGAGGATTGTGTTTAAACCTCCATAGGAAGGGCAGGTGGAGAACACTCACAATAACTTGTGACTATTGATTGTGGCAGGAGCAGAGACCAGGAGAAGGTCTCTCTGACCTTTTGGAGGCAAGTTGTCTTCTTCATGCATATTGCTCTTTATTTTATTTATGTATTTACTGTTCACTTTTCCTCAGAGAAAGAGACCTGTGCTGGTCGTGGAATTCCCTCCCTGGGATTTCATGGTTCAGAGTCACAGCACTACCATGTATGTGCTGCGCTGTTTGTGAGGCTTTTCGCCTCTGTTGTCTCATTACTCCATGTAACAAGGTCAGTGTGGGAGATATATAATTTCCATTTTTACCAGTGTAGACCCTGAGTCAGAGACATGAACTGACTTGTCCAGGGTGTCACAGCCCGTGAGCAGCAAGTCTTTTGGCTCAAATCCCAGGGCATGACTGCGGCCAGCACCACGCCTGCCCTTGCTAGACCAGCAGTGGCGTGATGCTCCCTCACAAAGGGTCTGTGCTTGACATCACTCTTCTTTTGCAAAAAGAGCCTGCTTAGCTGAAGATGGCTCATCACGTTTGGCTCTTTATGCAGTGGGTTAAGACAACTGATCAATGTCAGCTCTCCTTAGATCTGGACTATTTTTCTGTTCCCTAGCACTGACTCATCCTTATTGTAATGACATCTTACATCTTAAAATATGCTTCTTTGTCTTGGGCCAGGTTTTACTAGCTGGAGTAAAGGAATTGTCTTTGGTTCTGCTGGACCATGTCCAGGCATCTGGAGTAATGAGAGGGAGCTGGGAATGAAGAAATAGCCCAAGTCTCACGTTCCCAGTTTCCAAACCTGCCAAGGGTTTTGTAAAATTGTGAAATGTATTTTAGAGCATAAAGTGCAACTAATTCAGTGGCACTCAATTCTGGCTGTACATTTAGAATCACCTGGGGAGCTTTAGAAAATGCCAGGGCTGGGGCCTCACCATGCCTAGGGACTCAATTTCAACTGGTATAGGTCCTGAGTATTAAGTGATTTTGAACAGCTCGCAAGTGATTCTAATGTATAGTCAGGATTTGGAACCTTGGATTTAGTCCATCCTTTATATAAAAATAGGAAACTAATACTGAGAGGGTTTAAGCTTATTGTTTTATATTAGCTCTCTATTTCTGCATAAAAATTACCTCAATTTAATAGCTTAAAATAATAAACATTTGTTACTTCTCAGGTCTTCTGTGGGTCAGGGCTCTAGGTGTAGCCTATCTGCACCTAATGGCTTAGTGGTGTTGTTGGATCCTCATCCAAGGTGGCTGATTTGCACGTCTGGCAAGTTAGTGCTGCCTCTTGGCAGGATACCTCGGTTCTTAACTGCGTGGACCTCTCCATGGGGCTGCTTGAGTGTCCTCACAACATGGCAGCTGGCTTTTCTTAAAGTGAGTGATCCAAAGAGTGAGTGATCCACAATACCTTTATGACCTAGCCTTGGAAAGCACACACCTCACTCACCTCTGCCCCAATCTTTTCATTTGAAATGAGTCACTAAAACTTTACATTCCATATTTGTGGCAAGGGGATTCAGGCATCATCTTTTGCAAGGAAGAATGTCAATCAGTTTGTGTTTTAGAATCACCCCTGGCCAAGGTCATGTAACTACATTTAGTGTCAGAGCTACAAGTCCAGTGCCCTATCAGCTAGTCTCATCGATTGATTCTTAAATAAGGAAATCCCCATAAAATATTTAAGGTTCCATCAGTTGGCTCCTTCCAATGAACAGACTGGTTCTCTAAAATATCAGCATCCAGAGAAAGGTCCCTCACCTGTCAGGCATGCCTGTGACCATCCCATCCCTTGCGTGATTCATTTGGACTTACTGCCTCTTTTCACCCATTAGAGTCCTCTAGAAGGATCGGATTACTTTGCCAGTGGAAAAATATGAGCTCCCTGTGTGATATACCATAACTGCAACAGCACATCATATAATTTTCCCCGAAGGCTTGTTGCAGCCTATGTCGAGTCATTTGTATTTATGACAGCTCGGGCGTGATTTAGCGCGACCTCACTTTGATAAAAGCCATTTAAAGCTCATAAATATGGGTGACGTGCTGCCTCCCTGGCCTAGATTTTTAAGGAGAGACTGAGATTTGCATTGCCATTCAAACTTCCATTGTTCAGAAAAAGAAAAGAGCCAGGGAGTGAGCAAAAGGGAGGGAAAGAGTCAGGGAGAGACCGAGAGAGGTGAGAACGTGCTGAGGCCCGGGACTGTGGAGTTGGGCTCCCCGCTGCCTCTAGGCTCCACTCCAGCCTGTCCCTGGGCAGCCTGCGGGATGTGAAGGGCACCAGCTCATAGGGAGCGCTGATGAAGCGCGCAGGAGTGAATAGGTCACTAGACTTTATGAGCCATTTACTTCCTCTTTTAAAAGCATTGTTAAATCACAACCAAATTACAGTAAATTGTCAATTTTTATTGGAACAAGAAAGCCCTATAGCTTCACTCCTTGACACACTGCTCTCTGGGGACAGTCTGACCATCAGGTAGAGCAGGTGACTGCCTGGTTGTAGGATCTGAAGGGCACCAGCTGGGCTCTCCCCAAACAGTGTCTCCCAGTGAAACCCAGGGTATCTGAAATTCTGACATTTAAGAGCCAACTTGTTTGTTTAGAGGCCTGCACAGGCTACAGATTCCTAAAAAGAAATGGTCTTCAGATTATCAATTAACACGTGGATCATGGGGATTCAGTTCAGTTCAGTCGCTCAGTCGTGTCCGACTCTTTGTGACCCCATGGACTGCAACACGCCAGGCTTCCCTGTCCATCACCAACTCCCGGAGCCTACTCAAACTCATGTCCATTGCATCGGAGATGCCATCCAACCGCCTTCAATCTTTCCCAGCATCAGGGGCTTTTCCAATGAGTTGGTTCTTCGCATCAGGTGGCCAAAGGATTGGAGTTTCAGCTTCAGCATCAGTCCTTCCAATGAACATTCAGGACTGATTTCCTTTAGGCCCCCAATTGTGGGGGTGCCTGCCAGGTGACAGAGACGGATGATGGGAGAAGTTGAAAGGAGCGATCACGGAATCAGCAGTCCCCCAATTTTGTGAGTGGGCTTTGGTCTGACTACCCTACTTCATTGTTGCCTTCATTTCCCATCTGCATGAGGGAACTGTGAGAGGGTAGACCCTCATTTCTCAGTTTCCTGTTAGCTCTTTGGTGAAACCATTTGAAGATGCTGAAGTTATCAGTCGTGGCCTTAGAGCTGGTGGGGGGTTGCCCTGGAGACCTCCTAGTGCAGCCGCTTTGTTCTGCACATGAGGAAATGAGGGTCTGCCCTCTGTGGACCAGGAGACTGATCAGCAAGTTCCCTCAGCCCAGAGCTTTTGCCACAGCTGCAGGAGGCCCCGGTGAGCCCTCCTTTCCTAAACTGGCTCACTTCTTTTGTTCAGAAGTGGTGTCTGCATATCAGGGATTTGGAAATGAGAGTGATGATAGAGCAGCTCCTATTCGGCAGCCACATAATGTGAGGAATGAAGGATCTTCCGACAACAGGGATGGCTCGGGGCCAAATTCTTTGCACAGACATCTCTTTTTTGACCCACACAGAGTTTTTACCAAAATTTGCCAACATTTGAAAATAAAAAAAAGATTCTTCATATGCACATGCAATCGCGTCCACAACCAGGTTTTAGAGTTTTGGCTTCTAGAAACAATTGGCTGGAGTGGAGCTGGACACTTTCGATCCTTCAGTCACCACAGCTCCCCAAGTGACCTTCCACACCCACATTTCTTGTTTGAATCTGCAGCTCTTCCATTTGACAGGTGGGAAAACCGAGTCTCAGAGGGGGACATGGAGCATTCAAGGAAGCATAGAGGAGGTTAGTGACAGTGCAGGGCCCAGAATGCGCTTCTCCTGGTACCTGTTGTTCAAGGTCCTGCTTGAAAACCCTGCCACTTGGCAGCCTGCAGCCCCGGTGTCCACACACTTCTGGACCTTGGGCTTCTCCCACGTGGTTCTGTGCAGATCACAGAGGCCCCGGTGGAAGGAGAGCCCACCAAGGGCAGGCATGTGAAGGTGGTGGGCAAGGCCTTGTGGGCAGAGGGAGGACTCACCCTTCACCCATCCCTCACCCCCAGCCCCAGCTGCCGCTCCCCACGCCCCCAATCGCATGACCATTCACCTTGGTGCACAGGGCTGGGAAACAAACCCCAGTTTGCTCGTGGAGAGACCCCAGGCGTCCCGACTGCTGTCCATACCTGCAACGACAGTTTCTCTTGGCAAGCACCGTTATCAGAGTTCCCACAGCAGAGAGAGGTTGGTTTTCCATGATTTAAGTCTCTGTTTTCATCCTGCTGACCTCTCAAGTCCCTAAACTCTTTTTGTCTTTGATCCAAATTCTGCTTTATCCTATTTCCAAAGGTTTAATTTGCACTCCTGTTGTGTTTTTTTTCAATGTGTGTATGTGAGATGGAGGTTGGGGGTTCTATTCTTTGACTTATAATACACTTACGTGTGATAAGGAAATATATTTTCTCACGCAAATAAATTAGTTGTTAATTAAAGCTTTTTGATATAGTGCAAAAAGAGGGCGTATTTGATATCAGCAGCTGTGTGCTTTTCGATTTCTAGTTTGTCTAAATTCTGTTAGGATTATCAGCCTTCGATCTGCAAATATAGCCCCTCCTCTTTGCTGGGTCTTTTCTTCCTCCATTCACCTCTGTCCTCTTCTTCCATTCTTTCTCATATTCTAACTACCCCACCGCCACGCCCCATCTCTGGCTCTGTCTGTCTGCCTCTCTCTCCTCACACACACACACACATAAAACTATTAGGCCACTGCTGCATTGCTTTGACCTCAATTAGAGAGACACTTTCTGCTTCCTCCTTTCTCATCCAGAGGGTTGTGCTCCTGGGTGGAGATGTGTGGAACCTAAGTCTGTGTAAGAGAGAGTAAGCTGAGAGTTTTACAGTTTGCTCTGGTGTGGACAGGTGGTACGTCCAGAGCTGGGATTTGAAGCAAGGTAGAACTGCCCCCCAAACCCTCTACGCATCATACTGTGAGGGAAGAGAAACCATGGGCTTTGCGCTGTAGGCTCATACCATTCACTGCAGGGCAGGTGGAAACCTGAGTAGTTGACCTGTACAAGGCAGCATATGCTGGGTGTCCTCTTAAGGATGCCCAGTATTTCAAGTATAGATGTTTAGAAGAGGAGGTTGCTGGAGGGTCTTGATGGCTGTGGAAGCAGTGCAAGATACATGGACGTTTCCAGAATGAGGCAATCAGGAGTGGCTGTGTGGAGGACTGAGGTAGTCATGGGGGCTGGTGGAAAAGCAGCTGTAGGCCAAGTTTGCTTTCCAACATGATACGGCACTCACCTTCATGCCTGGAGCCGGGAGAGAGCTTAGTGTGAAGAGAAGGGTCTTGATATGAATCAGTGACTGATCAGGTTTGATCATATGAGGGAGAGTTTTTTTCTGAATGATAGAAAAGAATTATACCTGGCTATTCTCTTTTACTGTTGGGCAGTTGCCAGATAGTGATTAGAGAAGAGACAAATACCCACAGATATTCCATTTTCTTTTAAACTCAGAGCAAGGTTGTTTGATAGAGTGTGGTTGTGACACTGGATGGTGCTACTTCTGTGTTGGTTTTCCCACCTACAGTTAAATAGCTTCCTTGGACCGTGGTTCTGCAGGGGCCTGGGATGTTTCCAGGAGTCTAGGGCAGTCATCCAGTCCCTTTATTGTTACTCCCCTCACTGCCCTTGGCTCATTCAGAATGGCCCGACTGTGGCCATTTACACACATGCAACTTTCCAGGAAGCAGGAGGCTTCACACTTCATCTCATTAACCAACATGTATGGGCAGCTGTATGCAGAATTCCCACTCAAGGCACCAAGATATCCTGCCTGATGTTCTTCATTGGTCACTCTCTTGTCTCTGGGTGATTCATTTCGCTGTTGGTTTGCACCGTGCACTGAATTTGCAGGAAGACTGCAGCTGCGGTTCTGCAGAGCCATCCGTGGGGACGGCCCATTTCATATACTCAGTGCCGCCAGGGCATGACATGCTCTGCCCCCTGCTCTGGGGATGTTCCCCGTGGGCAGCTGCTTCACCACTCCCTTTAAGGCTTGTTCCAGGCAAGGATGGCCCCTCAACCGCTGCTTTCTCATTTATCTGTATTCACAGGGGAGCCCGGTTCTAATTAATTACCGTCTACACTCTATACTCAAGGGGAAAATCTGCTTGGGGGAATTTTGGAGGGGGCTACATTTAGAAATTCAATCAAGATCTTCAGGTTGCATGGCCTGCTGTTGGCAGCAACACTTCCTCCTGGGGTAAACGAGAACAGAGCATCCGCTTTGTGCAAAGCTGCATCTACATTTGGCTTTCCTGTGTCCCTAGTGCCTAGCAGAGGGAATGCCTGGAAGTGCCAGAGAACATGAGCCTCCCTCAGCCTCAACCTGGAAACTCAGGGCTCCTCAGGTTCAGGATTTACAGAAACACATTCCTGCCTGCTGCACTGGGAGAGCTTAACCTTTAATCTGCTGCAGTCTCTTGAGATGATTCAGGCTGTGAGCACAGTGGTTTTCAACCCTGACTATGCTTCCCAACTACTTGTAGAACTTTTTAAAAAATTCAGAAGCCCAGTCCTATTCCTCTAATTTTTAAAAATTTAATGCTCCCAAAGTATCTTTTTTTAAAAAACTGAGATATAATTCACATTCTGTTTGTTGTTTTTGTTTAGTTGCTAAGTTGTGTCTGACTCTTTGCAACTCCATGAACTGCAGCAAGCCAGGCTTCCCTGACTTTCACTATCTTCTGGAGTTTCCTCAAATTCTTGTCCATTGAGTCAGTGATGTCATCCAACTATCTCATTCTCTGTCACCCCCTTCTCCTCCTGCCCTCCATCATTTCCAGCATCAAGGCCTTTTCCAGCATCAGGGTCTTTTCCAATGAGTTGGCTCTTCACATCAGGAGGCCAAAGTATTGGAGCTTCAGCTTCAACATCAATCCTTTCAGTGAATATTCAGGGTTGATTTCCTTTAGGATTGACTGGTTTACTCTCCTTGCTCTCCAAGGGACTGTCAAGAGTCCTCTCCAGCACCACAATTTGAAAGCATCAATTCTTCAATGCTCAACCTTCTTGTGGTCCAACTCTCACATCCATACATGACTACTGGAAAAGCCATAGCTTTGGCTGTACAGACCTTTGTCTGCAAATTGATGTCTCTGCTCTTTATACATGGTCTAGGTTTGTCATAGCTTTTTTTTCAATGAGCAAGTGTCTTTTAACTTTGTGGCTGCAGTCACCATCCACAGTGATTTTGGAGCCCAAGAAAATAAAATCTGTCACTATTTGCACTTTTCCCCCATCTATTTGCCATGAAGTGATGGGACTGGATGCCATGATCTTAGTTTTTTGAATGTTGAATTTTAAGCCAGCTTTTTCACTCTCCTCTTTCACTTTCATCAAGAGGCTCTTTAGTTCCTCTTTGCTTTCTGCCATTAGAGTGATATTATTTGCATATCTAGGTTGTTATTTTTCCCAGCAGTCTTAATTCCAGCTTGTGTTTCATCCAGCCCAATATTTTACATGATGTACTCTGCATATAAGTTAAATAAGAAGGGTGACAATATACAACCTTGACATATTCCTTTCCCAATTTTGAACCAGTCCATTGTTCCATGTCCGGTCCTAACTGTTGCTTCTTGTCCTGCATACAGGTTTCTCAGGAGACAAGTAAGGTGGTCTGGTATTCCCATCTTTTAAAGAATTTTCCACAGTTTGTTGTGATCCACACAGTCAAAAGCTTTAGCACAGTCAATGAAGCAGAAGTAGATGTTTTTTTGTAATTACCTTGCTTTTTCTTTGATCCAATGGATGTTGGCAATTTGATTTGTGGTTTCTCTGCCTTTTCTAAATTCAGCTTGTACATCTGGAATTTTTCAGTTCATGTACTGTTGAAGCCTAGTTTGATTTTGAACATTACTTTGCTAGCATGTGAAAAGAGCGCAATTGTAGGGTAGTTTGAATATCTTTGGCATTATCTTTCTTTGGGATTGGAATGAAAACTGACCTTTTCCAGTGGTGTGGCCACTGCTGAGTTTTCCAAATTGGCTGGCATATGGAGTGCAGCACTTTAACAGCATCCATTATCTTGTAGGGTTAGAAATAGCTCAGCAGGAATTCTGTCACTACCACTAGCTTTGTTCATAGTGATGCTTCTTTCAGTTCAGTTCAATTGCTCAGTCCTGTCGGACTCTTTGCAACCCCATGAACCGTGGCACACTCGGCCTCCCTGTCCATCACCAACTCCCGGAGTCCACCCAAACCCATGTCCATTGTGTTGGTGATGCCATCCAACCATCTCATCCTCTGTCGTCCCCTTCTCCTGCCCTCAATCTTTCCCATCATCAGGGTCTTTTCAAATGAGTCAGCTCTCCACATCAGGTGGCCAAAGTACTGGAGTTTCAGCTTCAACATCAGTCCCTCCAATGAATACCCAGGACTGATCTCCTTTAGGATGGACTGGTTGGATCTCCTTGCAGTCCAAGGGACTCCACTTGACTTCACAGTCCAGTATGTCTTGTTCTAGGTGAGTGACCACACCATCATGGTTATCCGGATCAGTAAGATCTTTTTTGTATAGTTCTTCTGTATATTCTTGCCACCTCTTCTTAACCTCTTCTCCTTCTGTTAGATCCTTGTGTTTCTGTCCTTTGTTGTGCCCATCTTTTAAAGCATACAGTTCATTGGTTTTTAGTGTATTGCATAGTTGTGCAACCATCACCACCATCTATCAGAACATTTTCATCACCCCAGGAAAGAACCCATACTCATTCAGTTATTTCCCATTTCCCCTTCCCCTCCCCAGCTCTAAGACATATTTAATTTACTCTCTGTCTCTCCAGACTTGCCTCTTGAGGACATTTCCTATAAACAGAATCACATAATATGTGCTTGGCCCCATTCTGAACCTTGTAAATCGAAACATCAGAGCCTTGTGTGTTAAACATTTTTTTTTAAACAGTCTTGGGTGATTAGGCATAGCCAGGCTTTGGGTGCCCTAGACATGGAGTGGTAAAGCACCCTGCCTGGGGGCCCCATTTGCCCCAGCACACAGTAAGTATGTAAGTACTCAGGAAATGTTTGTTGAATGAGTAAGTCCACATTTTAGAGGAGTCTTTCATAGCCTAGTGTGATCAGGATGTTTGCCTCCCAAATTATTGATTAGTCCTAACTTCTCCAATTAGCTGTTTTATCAATAGTATATGGAAATAAGGGCTTCTCTGATGGCTCAGCAGATAAAGAATCTGCCTGCAATGCAGGAGACATGGGAGTCACTGGTTCGACTCCTGGATCAGGAAGATCCCCTGGAGGAGGGCATGGCAACCCACTCCAGCATTCTTGCCTGGAGAATTGCATGGACAGAGGAGCCCGGTGGGCTACAGTCCAAAGGGTCACAGTGGGTCAGATGCATCTAACATTTTCACTTTTTTTCATATGGCAGTAAGTCAAAATCCACTGTAGTCTCTACTTTCCTATATCAGTAAATTGATTGAGTCTCATTGACTGTTACTATCTCCTTAACTTATGTAGAACTTTTTTACATGGAGCTGTGGCTGGGTGCTCTTGAAGTGTGCTCAGAGAAGTCTGTAATGACAGGTCTAGTCCTGGCCAATCAAAGGAACTAAACTGAAATGGCCACCCTGGGGTCTCATGCATGTATTAGAACCAAAGCTAGACTGACATTGGAAAGAGGAGAAAAAAAAACATATCCTTGGCAGATACTAGAGTTGGGAGAAAGGGGAGGTTAAGAACAGGCATATCACTGCAGTGGTTAGAAGGGCGCAGGTTAGAGTCCCACTTTATGTGATGGCTGTGGAATCTGCTCAGTAGCCCAAGTCCTGCTTTTCCACTTCTAAGACTTACTAATTCCCAAAGGATCCAGCCCTAGCCAGAGGTCACTCAGGCCATGCCTAGTGCCTTGCACAGTTCTCATGATGCCTGCCCAGTCATTTGTAACACTAGCGTCTCCATCCTTCACTCTGTGCCTTCCCAGATGAGAGTCTAAGTAATCTGCAGTTACCACAGTGAGTGTATAGGCCCATTTCCTGAAAATCCAAACCTGGCCTGCCGTTGTGTGATGAAGTGGAAATGGCTTGATGCAAACCCGTCTCCAGTGCCCGGGACACAGAGCAGAGCCCTTCTGATTGCAGAGCAGAGAGACATTCATGCCTTACTTGTCAGCAAGTCCGTATTCAACCCCTGTAATGAAATGTGTCAGGCACTGTTGAGACATAGCAGTGAATGAAACAAATCTCTGTACTTTGGGAGTTTACACTGAAGTCGGATGGGACAGGGGTTGGAAGAGAGACAGACAAGAAATGAATTAAGAAATATACAATAAAATGTCAGAGAGCCTAAATGTACCAAGAGAGAGAATGTAAGGCAGAGGATAGAAAACAATGGAGAAGAGGAAGAAGTGCTGATGTGGAGAGACTGGCTGGCGAAGGCCTGTCTGATACGTATTATGATGTGCATAGAGTCAGGGAAGGAGCCAGTAGGCATCCCAGGAAAGAGAATTCCAGACAGAGAAAGCAGCCAGCACAAAAGCCTTGGTCCTCAACCCTGGCTAAATGTCGTAATTACCTTGGCAACTCTACAAAAACTTTCTAGGGTCGGATTTCACCCTGGAGTGTGGGTGTGTGTGCGTGTGTAAAACACTAGGCAATTCTGTAGTATGTCTGACAAAGACTGCAAACTAACTGTGTAAAAGGAATGTGGATCCGTGGTGGGTGGAGCTGAGTGGACCAGAGTTCCAGAGAATGAGAGGATAAGTGTAGAGGGCCTTGAAGGCCATGGTAAGGATCTCAGATGTTATTAAAAATGATGGAAAGCCCCCAGAGAGTGTGGGAGCAGGGGTCGCAGTGAGTCTTGTACTCCATGGCAGGTCAGTGTGTGTGTGTCTGATCCAGGGGCGTATCAACAAAGGTTGGGAAGCAGCATTCAGAGAAGCTGTCTTTGCTCATGTCAGTGTACAGATAGTTAATCCATGTTTGGTTACGTGTCTAGAAAAGACATGCATACCTACTTTATGGGCTAGAAACTGCAATACTAGAGAGCTATGAACTTAGCACATTCTAATTCCCCTCCCTGGCATGCCAGGGGAAGATGAAGATATGCCAGATGAAGATAAATGTATCTCTTAGGTGCAAGAACAGGGAGGACCCCAACTGTCTCATTTTTTTTCCCTCCAGGAGTGGTTTTAAAAATGCAAACAAAATGAAACAGATGAGAAGAGTTGCAGATTACATTTCTGACAATGCGTAATCTCCGCTTGTTTGAGCATGGTCATTAGGAAGCCTTCTGATTATTCTGGCAGCTCTGGTTTCTAACTCCCTGTGGACAGAAAGAGGCATGAAGAGAATTACATTTCTCCAAGGGTGGGGTCAAAGGTCTTTCTGTGCATTGGACAGCTGGCTCGAGTCATATTGAAGTGCCGTGGCCTCAAGTGTTACTAACAGAATAGCTGATGGCCCTGTTGTCAGTTTCTTTAGGCTCACTATCTATTACAAATTAAGCTGAAATTGTGGATTCTCAAAAATCAGGGAAGAAAATCTCCACCTGCGCTCCCCAGTGTCCTGTGTTCGTATTGAATCCCCAGTGGTAAAGGCGGGTGGATACCACACACTGTGTGCTGAATGGATGCCCATGCCAGAGCCACCCTGATCTACTCCTAGGAGGATGAGGTTGGCACTGGCCCCATGTGCACCTGGTGGCAACATATTAGTAAATTACCGCAGACATTTTAAGTAGAGTGTTGTCCTTGCAATGCCAGTGCGCAAAAGACAGATATCCACATGTCCCCTCTTTCCAGCCACTGTTCCATTCTCAGATACAGTCATTCATTAAAAATATCACTGAACTGAGAGCGCAAGACTTGGGTTTTAAGCCTATCGCATACGTGATTAACCTTTCAGAGTTTTAATTCACTTATCTGAATATATTCAAATGTTTATTTCCAGCAGTGAGTCTGGGATGCTTTGCCTGAAGTGTGTATGAGCAGAGAGGTGAGGCGAGTCCTGAGGTACCTGGGCTCTGTCCATGATGTGTGGATGCACTGTATAAGTTACATCCTCCCCAAGGTGGGGCTGAGCCAGAGATGGGGAAGGCCACAGGGAACAATGCTTAGCGGAGCAAGCAATCAGAGACAGGAGTTCAGGTCTCAACTCGGTCACTTCTAACCATGTGGCCTCAGGTCAATGACTTAATGTCACTGAATTATCAGAATGGAATTACTGATATCTACTCAGAAAAATTGTGAGAAACAAATGAGATTTGTCTAACACATCTGACGCATATGAGAGCTTAGTTATTACCATCAGTCACCCACTGATGGGTGATTATTATTTATACCTT
The DNA here is from genome assembly GCF_023699985.2 of Odocoileus virginianus. Taxonomy (NCBI): domain Eukaryota; kingdom Metazoa; phylum Chordata; class Mammalia; order Artiodactyla; family Cervidae; genus Odocoileus; species Odocoileus virginianus. Next base: position 15,315,957 of record NC_069695.1, on the reverse strand, counting down.
TGGAGTATCTGGTTATCTTCCAACAGCACCTAGAACTCCGCAAGGGAAAGATTGTTCTCTTAGTATTGGGTTCTGTTGTAAATGTTTCTAAATTGCCCCCAAGTCTTCCCATTTAGCTTTCAGCTCGCAAACTTGATCATTCTTGGTGTGAAGGACTGCACAGTGTCATGCACAACCTGGATCTAGGATGTTCCTTTATCCCCTAAATCCATCGTGAAGTCTGTAGTTATGTAAACAGTTAACATCATGTATTAGCTCATGGTATATCATGGTATTTTCATCTCAGACACCCACTGGGATCTAAAAGAATACATGTAACTCTCAAGGGACTCTTCCCCATGTGGGGAGATTAGAATCCCCCCTAACTCAGGGGGCCAATCCCATGCAGTTTTTCCATGCACCCTGGTCTTGTGTACAAACCACATGCTCTGTTCTTCTTCTTTCTGTGGCCTCTTGAGGGTGGTTCAGAAGTTTTGGTGGAAATAGAGTACCTTTAGGCAGCCCAGAAAGAGAATTTCAGGCAGAGAAAACAGCCAGCACAAAAGCCTTAGTGCTTCTTGACACTGACCATGTCAAAATCCTAACACAGACATGTTCATGCAAAACTCTTTGTGTCTTTCATTCACTCTTTTGTAGACTCTTGTTATGGGTCTGCCGTATCTGAGGACTATGCATGGCCCAGAAACAGATGCAAAGTCATCCAAGGTCCATAGCTGCCCTCAAGAAGCTCACAATTTCCGATCAGAGACTCAGGACCTGATCAACTTCAGCGCATCTGTGGAGGGGTGTCCTGAAGGGCATTACACAACAGCTGCCTGTAGGGGCTTTGATCTGGCTGATGGAGAAAAGTTCATACACCCTACCTCATTATCAATGTCCTCATCACCATCATCCACAAGTCAAAGTAATTATTTCCCCTGTCAACCCAGGAGCTACCATAAGGACAAGGCATGCTAAGTACCAAATGAGTGTTACAGGTAGAACATGGTAGAACAGTTCAGAGAAGGGAGGTTTGGGAAACTTCTTGAAAGAATTGAGTCTTCCCTTGGACCTTAGTGATGCTCATAATCTGGATGGCCAGAGAGAAGTGGGATATCAAGCTTTACTCAGGCAGAGTTTATAAATAGAGTGTGATATCTGGGCTGGGATTTCACTGCTTTTAGGGAGACGGCTCAGGGAGTTACCGGAGCTGGTGTGTTGGAAGGACTGTATAAACTATTAATGGCCCAGAACATCTTGACTCTTAGCTCCTCCTGCTCTACTTCTTTAGGCTTGTGTTTCCTTTCTCTGCTGTGCAGAACTTGGGAGAAACTTTTGTCTTATCCTCTCTCCTCCTCTTTTCTCTCTTCCCCTCTTTCTTTCTTTCCTGCCATATGCCCACAAGTGCCTGCCAGCCAGGTACTGTGCTGTGTTTGGGTCTTAGTGTCCTCTTCTATAAGTGAGAGTTTACCAATCCTTCCTGAGTCTAGGGGGTTTCCCTGGTGGCTCAGATGGTAAAGAATCTGCCTGCAATTCAGGAGACCCGGGATCGATCCCTGTGTCGGGAAGATCCCCTGGAGAAGAGAATGGTAACCCACTCCAGTATTCTTGCCTGGAGAGTTCCATGGACAGACCATGGGGTCACAAAGAGTCGGACACGACTGAGCGACTGACTCTTTCTTCTTCCTGAGTCTAACACCAAGTGTCCCCTGCATGCCCTCAGCCTTCCCTTGCCTCCACCTGCTCCGTGAAGTCTCTGAGTGGGAATGTCAGCCTCCAAAGGGAAAACATGGGCCAGGGGCCTCCCCCAGGCCGCTGAACCTCAGGTGGGCAAGGCCGCCGAATCTCAGGTGGGCAAGGCCGCCGAACCTCAGGTGGGCAAGGCCGCCTAACCTCAGGTGGGCAAGGCTCCACTTGCTGCTCCCAGTTTTACTTAAGGAGTCCACATTCCGTCGGACAGCCAGGGGCTGCCTGCCTCGTGCCCCAGGCTCACAGGCCTCCATGCCCTCCCAGGTGCAGGCAGCTCTGGGGAGTGGGCAGGAGCCGTGGCTTTGATCACACACACAATAACCTCAGCACCAAGGCATCCATGCTAATGACTTTTGATTACAAATGGATTAAATGGGACAGCAGCTGCACAGGGCAGCTTTGATTCAGGCCTGCTCAGTAATGAGATGCGCAGGCACAGGCTGGGAGGCTGCAGCCAGGAGCTCTGCCTAGCCCCCAGCCCACCTCAGGGCAGGGGGCACTTCTCAGAGATGCAGAAGAAACCAAGGCAACTCACACAGACCCTTCGCTAAGCTAGCCTCTGGGGTGCCCTCAGCCTCTTGGAGGTGTCCCTTGGCTGCCCTGCCTGCTGTGCCCTTGGCCATTTGTTCACCCGTGCTCTCCACCACGGCTTCAGGAAAAGCAGCCTGTTCCCTCTGTGTTCCCAGGAGGCAAGGTGTGAAGCTGCTGGTTAAATAGCAGCTGCTCTTCTGAGATGAATCCCAAGTCTAACTCAGGAGCAGCCAGCTCCACAAGGGATCCAGTGGGTCCTCTTCTCACCTAACCATGGTCATTTGGCTTATTGGAAGCAGTAGAAATCATAGTATCCTCAATGATAGTCTTTGTTTATGTAACAGGTGTGAAGGATGGTCATGACCGCCATCCCAAAAATATTCTCCCCAAACCCCGTGAGCTCAGCAGAATTTTTGGATCTCTTTCAGAAATAAGAAAACTAAAGTTCAGACAGTAAAAAGGCTTTCCCTAGGTGCTCGTGTGTACCCTTTCTGGATTGCTGGGGACCAGACTAAGCTCTGTCATTCTGCCATGTAATCATCTACCAGCTCCTCTTTCCCCTTATTGGAGAGTGTCCTGAGCAGATCTAGTTTCTGATGATGGACCCATGAAAGCAGTGACCGCCTGCATGTGTCTATTTTTGTATACAGATTTGGGGGAGGGGGATGAGCAGCTGCCTTGGCTAAATTGCAAGGCTCCAGGCAGGGAGAGGAGATAAGAGGGATTCGGCACTGAAGCCAAGAGTTCTCGGGGCTGTTAGATACACTAATAAATTTGACCTTGGGACATTTACTGTGTGGCCGAAAGACTTTGAAAGAACACTGGGGAATCCCCGGCTTCTAATAAAAGCTTCCACAGAAGAGCCAGCTTTTCCCACTACCTCCTGCCCACCCTCACCCTTAGCCCAGGAAGGAAAGGTATCAGCCTTCTGCTGAGGTGGCCACTTAAAACCCAGCCGCAAAAGAGCCATGTCCAGAGCCTCTCATTGCCCACAGCCCTCCAGGGGCGTGGGGGCAGGCAAGGCAGAAGATCGAGCGTGGGGCTTACCGCCAGCCATCGCTCCTGTCGGTGGGGAAAACATGCCCTCCCCACCATCCCATTTCAGTGGTGCCAGTCGAGCCTCACTGCACCCCTTGAGGGTCTGAGGAAGAGGGGGGCATCTGACCTTTATGAAGCCCTGGCTGCCCGGCCTCCTTACAGGCATGCATTTCATTGTTTAAACATCTCTATGAGATAGCTAGTGCTACCCACATTTTATGGATAAGAAAACAGAAGCTCAAGATTAAGCTGCTAGGAAGTACATGAACCTGACTAATGACAATCCAGTATGGGCCTGATCGGTGTTCCCACTTCCCAGGTGAAAAAAAATGAGCTCCAGGGACAGTAAATGAATGGAACAAGGGCATAGTGTTGGGTCATCAAGGATTTGGTTAGGATTCAGGAGCCTCACCTCGGTCTAGCCTACTTTTCACATTAGAGATTGTAGTGAAAGTCGCTCAGTCGTGTCTGACTCTTTGCGACCCCTTGGACTATATAGTCCTATGGAATTCTTCTCCAGGCCAAAGTACTGCAGTGGGTAGCCTTTCCCTTCTCCCGGGGGGTCTTCCCAACCCAGGGATCAAACCCAGGTCTCCTGCATGGCAGGCAGATTCTTTTCCAGCTGAGCCACAAGGGAAGCCCAAGAATACTGGAGTAGGTAGCCTATCCCTTCTCCAGGGGATCTTCCCAACCCAGGGATCGAACCAGGGTCTGCTGCATTACAGGCGGATTCTTTACCAACTGAACTATCAGGGAAGCCCTTCCAATTTGCACATCATTTTTCTGCTCGAGGCCTTTGGAGGATGGTGCTCCATCTCCGGAAGTACCTTTCCCATGGTTCTCTGCTTGACCTCGTCTTCTCGTTCCTCAGGACTCAGCTGCGTTGTTGCTCCCTCAAGAAAGCTTCCCTTGATCAGGTTGCTCTTAACTCTCCACCCTGTCCAGACTTTTTTTTTTTAACTTGTCACAACTCTAAATTATACTTATTTCTGTTATTCAAAACAATTGTCTCCCTGATTAGACTCTTGAGTTTCATGAGGTCAGTATTTCTATCGTATTTGTTCATTGGTGTATCTGGAGAGTGTAGACAGTGCATGGGCTTGGCACTCCCATGGGCTTAATAAGACAAAGTTGAAATTTAGACCTGAGTGGAGCCAGAAAACAAGAAGGATCATGGGGTCCACAGGTCTGAAGAAAACTCATACCCAGCGAATTCAACCAAGATGGAGATGAAACAGGGCCAGGTTCATCTCTTAGTCTTTTTAGCTGCTGTAACAAACTACTGTCAGCTTGTTTAGTCGCTAAGTCGTGTCCAACTCTTCTGAGACCTCATGAACTGTAGCCCTCCAGGCTCCTCTGCCCATGAGATTTCCCAGGCAAGGATATTGGAGTGGGGTTGCCATTTCCTTCTCCAGGGAATCTTCCTGACCCAGAAATCAAACTCCAGTCTCCTGCATTGGCAGGCAGGTTCTTTACCACTGAGCCACCAGGGAAGCCATTATAAGCTAGATGGCTTATAAATAAAAATTTATCTCTCACAGTCCTGGAGGCTAGGAAATTCAAGATCAAGGTGCTGGCTGGCTTGTTGTCTGGTGAGGACCTGCTTCCTGGTTCTTCTCACTGTGTCCTCAGGTGGAGGAAGGGGCTAGACAGCTCCCTGGGGGTAATAGCACTAGTCCCAATCATGAGGGTTCTACCTTCATGACTTCATCCCCCCTCCCCGCCAAAGGCCTTGCCTCCAGATATCATTACATTGGGGTCAAGATTTGACACGGATTTTGGGGACAAACAAACATTCAGACTATAGCAGGTTCACCACATTTATCTGAGATTTTTTTGGATTTATCTTGAATCCCTAATAATGCAGATTTCTCACTATGGCTTACACGCTGATAAATCCCACATAGCTTTCAGATTTCCTTGCCCAGCACATCCTCAGCACACCTCTCGTTCTGAACAGGGCGGGCAGTACATTTGCTCACATGCCCTCTGCCCACGTCTGTTCTGCACCGAGGCTCTCTGTTCCCAATCACACCTAACACTCATGGGTTGTGAACATACTTACACCACCACCCACTCCAGACTTCCCAATTTCTAGAAGTAACTCCACCCTTTCAACTTCTAAGGCAAAACGCTGGGCATCATCCTTCAAGCCTGTCTCTCCCTCTCATTCCACAGCCAGTCCATCGGCAAATACTGTGAGCTGTTCTCGACACAGCAGCCGGGAAACCTTTAGCAGTGTAACTCAGATTGTGTGCTATGTCTGTACTCTGCTGGGCTTAGTTATTCAGTTGTGTCCCACTCTTTGCAACCCCAAGGATTATAGCCCTCCAGGTTCCTCTGTACATGGAATTTTCCAGGCAAGAATACTGGAGTGGGTTGCCATTTTCTTCTCCAGGGGGTCTTCCCAGCCCAGGGGTCAAACCCAGGTCTCTTACGTCTCCTGCATTGGCAGGCGGATTCTTTACCTCTGCCCTTCCTGGGAAGCCCATGTCCTGGGTCTGCTCTCCTCCAAAGACTCCCCATGTCCTTTAGAGTGATGTGCTATGACCGAGACCTTGGAACGAGCACCTGATGGCTCTGTGCATGGCCTTGCTCTGCGCCCGGCTCCAGCCACCATCCCCTTGCTCTCTCTGCCCCAGTGACACTGGTCTCCTTGCTGTTTTACCACTACACTGAGCTCACGTCCACGTTGGTAACTGGGCACTTTGTGTTCCCTTTTAGGGTCTTTCTCCTCCAAATATCACACAGCTCACTCCCCTACTTCTGTCTACTGAGATATTCTTGTGTTAGATAGACCTTTCCTGACTGGCTTACTTAAAGCAGTACATCCTAAACTCTGCCCCTTTCTTCTGCTTTATTTTTCTTATCTTCTATTACAGTCGATAGGTTATAGCATTATTTTATTTTTATTGTTATCATTTTACTTTATTTTCTTCTGTTGAAAACAGATTTTTTTTTTTTTACTTTTATATCCTAGAAAAATATATATTTATTGAATGAATTTAGTTTGTGAATATCAGCATCCTTCACATTTACTCCATTCAAAAGCTTGGCTTACTTCATACACAGATGTGCACAGAGAGCATGTTAATGTCTGGACATTGCTTCATTCAAGTCGCCTGGTCTATGTTCCAGTCCAGTCGTCAGTGGTCTATAGCAGATAGTCCCGTAGGCACTGTGATGTGCTGGAGCCAGCTCGTTGGTGGCAAGAGGCAATAGAGCACATCTATTGGACTTGAACTGGTGGGAATATTTACACTGTGGAAATAGGCAAATGTCTTACATCAGACCTTTTTTTCTCTCCCAGAAAGTCAGTTATTAAAGACTTTTCCAGGACAAGACTTGTTAGTAACAGTTACTCCTTCCACTGACACAGAGCCACATTTTGTGGAGGCATTTGTAACTTAGATGATGACGACACCAGGAACCAAGGGGAGAAGAGTTAAAAGCCCTTAGGATATTCTACCTGAGGATGTGTGGATATAAATATACCCGGTCATCAAATGTATTAAGAATGGCCAGTGGCAGGAGGACTAAGTATACCACAGTGTGGGCATATGGGAAAGACTGGAGACTTTATGGGAGAGGCTGTGTCTGAAATCCTCTGGGTTTGGTGTCTGGCTCTTAGCTTGAGATCTGTGGCTTGGAGTGGGCTGAGTAGTTTCTTCATCTGTAAAATGGGTTCATATTACCTCTCTAACGGGGAGATCTTGACAGTAAAAGAGGCAGTTAGCTCCTATTCCTGAGAACTAGGGGGATGAGTTTTACTGAGGCATATTTCAAGTGAATAAAGGTAGAATTTGCTGAAGACTAAAATAGGGAGCGGCACTTCCTCAGAATGATTCAAGCTGGGTGTCCATCTGTCAGAGAAGTTAGAAAAGGGGATTCCTACATCGGAGGGAGGCTGGTCTGGATAATCAGCCCCTGGATCCCTTCTACACTGAGACTTCTAAAGCCAAAAACATCCTTAGGCAAGTCACTGACCAATTTTTTTTGCCTCATTTCCTCCATCTGTCAAACAGGCAGGATAGTTTCTGTCCCTCATGTGTTTCATTGTTGTTGAGATGATTAAGTGTGATCATCACCTGAAACGCTTTTAGATCTAGGAGTAAAGATATTTCATCAATATCATACTTCACCACTCTTTTATAAAACCACTTTACACCTTGGAATAAAGCAGCATTCTCTGTGATATGACTATGAAGAGCGCCTGTTGTACTGCACTCAACAGATAACAGAGGATAAATAATTAAAAGACAACCCTATTGTCAAATTTTTGTCAGTACTATGTGGAAATAAACTCGTGAGTTTTAGAATTAGGATGTGTGTTAATATCCCATGAGGTCAAGGAAAGCCCTAGGGTGAACGGGAGAGATTAGGCCACTGCTATTGACACGTGCATTGTGTTTAGATGCAGCAAGGGTAGATACAGCTTCCCTACCCTCTTGTTCCTCTTGTCCCAGAGTTAATACTTGCTCCATATAACTCGCCATGTAGCAATAGATCCTCTGCCCTCCAAATTATAGGCTACTCACCTCTATTCTTAGCTGCAGTTCCTTAGATCTAGAATTTCTTTTAATCGAAAGACCTGGGGATTCCAATTCTTCTTATCCGGTTAGAAATGAAGCACAGCAAATAGCTGTAGTGGGAACAGTTACAGCGTGATTATGGAGTAACTGATTGATTACGGATACTTTCCTAAAACCAGGCTTATGTGGAGAGAAACAAGAGGCTGCTTACTTCTGCAAAGAATGGTGAAGTATAATACTGATGAGATATCTTTACTCCTAGATCTAAAAACATTTCAAATGATGATCTTAATTATCTCAACAACAGTGAAAGACACAAAGGGACAGAAACCATCTTGCTTGTTTGACAGATGGAGGAAATGAGGCAAAAAAAAAAAAAATTGGTCAGTGACTTGCCTAAGGATATTTTTGGCTTTAAAAGTCTTAGTTCAGTAAGAGATGGAAAGCATGGATTCTCCTAAACATCTGCTTAGGCCTCACCAGCTTCTCAGTTCTGCCCAGGGTCCTGCCTCTCCTTCCACTCTGCCACTACACCATTCTTCCTGTGATAACTCACTCCCAAGAACCTTTAGTAATCGACAGTTCATGTGACGCCTGATAATGCTTTGGGTGAGGAGCGGGACCATCCGTAGCCTTTTCCAGATTCACAGCTTGTCAGATCATGAGGTGATCTTACAGAGTTTCCCATGTCAGGCGTGAAATACTGAGGGCCAGGCAGGAACATAACTTGCCCAAGGTCACCAGATGAATTGCCAAATGTAGCCGTAAAAGTGAACATTGTCAGTCCCTTGGTGGGCCCTTTGTGCTATAAATAAAGGACTTGGGCATATGATTACTAAGGGGGTTTCAGACTAAGTTAGCAGCTACTTCCAGTCCTGCTGATATAGCATCTGTGTGTTGTATTCATTTTGTGCAGCCTCAGTGGGCAGCATCTAGAGATGTACCCTGCCCCACTGAGTCAGCCAGAAATTCTGAGCAGGCTTGTCCAAAACTAGGTGGACTATGAGTCAGGCACACGTGTGATTTCAGGGAGAACCAGTTAAAGGATATCTTATTGGGGGAAGAGATGCAGGGAGATATAGTTCACATATGATGGCTTTTGATGAAAAGAAAATATCTGTTTTCCAGATAGATGATCTTGTTCTTGAGAGTAAAATCATAAGAAACCATTTTTAGCAAACAGTTAGTTGAAGCAAGACTATGTGAAGCAGATACATACACACCCAGGCAGGAAAGAGTTTTTGGTGAACTAGCTACTTCCAGAAGTCCTACAAAAAATACACGAGGAACAGAGTTTTAACAAATTCCCAGGATAGATATTTCAGAGAACCATGCCTTCTTCAAAGTTGTTATGCTAGGACTCTAGTCCTGTTTCCCAAGGGTGTTCTGTTGGCTTAATATACTGGAGAACATCATTAGAAAGCTGTGGCAGACCCTGTAGAGTATCTTTAATGGTGAAGAATCATTCTGGAAACAGCCAGATGTCTCAGTCCTCAAGGAGACCCTGTCCTAGGAAATGGCAGGACCAAGTAAGTACATAGCACATACAATGACTGTAACATTGTACAGTCTTAGAGTGCAAGAGCAGGACCATTTGTGAAAGAGCTTGCATGTTAATTGTGCAAACAGTTTTCAAATAGAGTCTCAAAGTCATTTTCATTTCAACCACTAGCAAGGAATATAACAAACAAGTTCCACTTGGTTAATGAAAATAAATAAGCAAATAACCTGATTTACATCTTTAAAAAGACTCAGTAATCTTTCTAATGAAAAACTATAAGCAGAGGTATTTGGTAAACAAAGACTGTCTTTTTTATTTTTATAGTTCAAGAATATTTAATTTTGATTTATTAATTTTTATTAGGATATAGTTGCTTTATAATGTTGTCTTAGTTCCTTCTGTGAGGCAAAGTGAATCAGCTCTATGTGTACATATAACTCCTCTTTTTTGGATTTCTTTCCCATTTAGGTCACCAGGGAACACTGAGTTCCTTGTGTTATACTCAAAGTTCTCATTAGTTATCTGTTTTATACATCGTAGTGTATATATGTCCATCCCAATCTCCCAACTCATTCCACTTCCCCTTCCCCCTGTCCCTTGGTATTGATACGTATGTTCTCTATGTCAGTGTCTTTATTTCTACTTTACCAGTAAGTTCATCTGTATCATTTTTCTAGTTTCCATGTATAAGCAATATTCTACGATATTTGTTTTTCTCTTTCTGACTTAACTTCACTCTGTATGACAGTCTCTAGGCCCATCCACGTCTCTGCAAATGGCACAATTCTACTCCTTTATATGGCTAAGTAATACTCCATTGTATGCATGTACCACATCTTCTTCATCCATTCCTCTGTTGATGCACGTTTAGGTTCCTTCCATGAGCTGGCTTTTGTAAGTAGTGGTGCACTGAGTATCAGAGTGCATGTATCTTTTTGAATTATGGTTTTCTCTGGACATATGCCCAGGAGTGGGATTGCTGGATCGTATGGTAGTTCTATTTTTAGTAAAGGCCTCCATATTGTTCTACAGTGGCTGTATCATTTACATTACCACCAACAGTGTAAGAGGGTTCCCTTTTCTATACACCCTCTCCAGCATTTATTGTTTGTAGAATTTTTTGATGATGGTTATTCTGCTAGTATGAGGTGGTATCTTATAATTTTGATTTGCATTTCTCTCATTATTAGTGATGTTGAGCATCTTCTCATGTGTTTATTGGCCAACTGTATGTCTTCTTTGGAGAAATGCCTACTGAAGTCTTTCACTCATTTTTAGATTGGGTTGTTTGCTTTCTTGATATTGAGTTGCATGAGTTATTTGTAAACTTTGGAGATTAATTCCTTGTCAGTTGCTTCATTTGCAAATATTTTCTCCTATTCTGGGGGTTGTCTTTTCATTTTGTTTATGGTTTCCTTTGTTGTGCAAAAGCTTTTAAGTTTAATTAAGTCCCATTTGTTTATTTTTGTTTTTATTTTCACTACTCTAGGAGGTAGGTCAAAAAAGATCTTGCTGCAATTTATGTCAAAGAGTGTTCTGCCTATGTTTTTCTCTAAGAGTTTTATAATATCTGGTCTTACATTTAAGTCTTTGATCCATTTTGAGTTTATTTTTGTGTATGGTGTTAGAGAGTATTTTCATTCCATTCTTCTACATATAGCTCTTGCATGTAATTTTCCCAGCACCACTTACTGAAGAGACTGTCTTTTCTTTATTGTATATTTTTGTCTCCTTTGTCATAGATTAGGTGACCATAGAGGTGTAGGTTTATCTCTGGGCTTTCTATCCTGTTACACGGACCTATATTTCTATTTTTGTACCTGTACCCTATTGCAAACACTGTATTGCTAATGTGCTCAGTTATGGCCAACTCTTTGCGACCCCATGGACTGTAGCCCACCAGGTTCCTCTGTCCATGGAATTTTCTAGGCAAGAATACTAGAGTATGTTGCCATTTCCATCTCCAAACACTATACTAGCTAGAAGAAAAAAAGGAAAGGAGGAAGGGAGGAAGGGAAACAGGGAGGGAGGCAGAGGGGGTGAACTTGGTTAGGGAGAGAATAACCACATGATGTATCAGTGCAGACCCTAGTGAGTCGTTGGTCAGCCAGAGTTCAGGAACGAAACTCCTTTGGGAAAAGTCAACTTGAATTCAGAGAAATGTGAGGGGAAGATCAAGATGTTACCTTAGATGCCTGCACCCTAAGGCTGAGTGGGGCTGATGGGAAGTGAGAAGTCTGGCTGTTCCATGCATGATGGGTCATCTGGGGCCTGACTGGCTGTGGTTCCAATGTCCCTGGGCCAGGGATGAGACCCTGACACAATAGGGAGGGAGAAAGCACCATTCCATTTAGTGGTTCCAGAGGGGGTCATGGATGCCTTAGACAGAGGAGTGGACTTGCCACGATTTCAGAGCTATATTCAAATTCCAGTTCTGCTACTTTTTGCTCTCATAACTTTGGGTAAATCAGTTAACCAATTTGAGCTTCAGTTTACTCAACTGTGAACTGGTGAAAAATAATACTATCCTGCATTAATAAAGTGAATATTAAGAGGAATACTAAGTTAAAGTATCTACCTGGTACAATGAAGGGCCAAAGGAGATCCTAAAAAATAATTATTTTTTATATCATAATTGCCAAGAGTTCAGGGTAGGCTTTCAAAGGAGGAGATTCTTCCACTTTACCTGTGGCTTACAAAAACTGTGGCTACCTTCAGTTACAAGGCTCAGCTCTCACTGGATCCAGCTGGACTTTATCCCTTTTAGATATTCACCTGTAATTGTGATTAATTGCTCTAGACTTGGCCTGAGAGACCCAGAGTCTCAGCCAAATTGGCTACACTGAGCTGAGGAGCCAAGCTTTTGACTCCAGTGCTCAGATACTCTCTGAAGCAAGCACCTTCTGACTTTTCCATTTTCTGCTGCTGACTGAGCCTAGGGGTGTAAATCAGTTCCATTGGATTTGCCAAGGAGATGCATTAGAAAACTTTAATACTAGTCTTGGAGCCAAATGAGCAGATCATCTGGTCAGTTTGAAGCAGAAATGCAGTACCAGATGAGAAGGCAGGGAAGAGGGTGGGTTCTCCTCTAGTATCCAGCTTCACTTGGGATGTTCAGTGAGGGCAACCTCCTTTCCTGGCCTTAATGGACTTTGGGAATAACCCACAGATGCTTCTGATGCAATGTAAATTTTGTGTTTTGTTCAAAGAAGTGAACCAACAGCCCAGATTGCACTCCTGGAAAGCAACATATCCTTAGCTCCTTTCTTTTCTGATGTTAGCTATGATTTCTTTTTAAAATTTATTTTATTTATTATTTATTTGACTGCAGCAGGTCTTAGTTGCAGGCATGCAGGATCTTTAGTTGTGGCATGTGCTGCTGTACGCAAACTCTTAGTTGTGGCATTTGGCATCTACTTCCCTGACCAGGGATTCAACCTGGGTCCTGTGCCTTGGGAGCATGGAGTCTTAACCACTGAACCACCAGAGAAGTCCCTAGTTATGTTTTCTTAAGTGTGTAGTCTGCTGAACTTCAGATGGGGAAAAAAAAGACATTACTGCCTATACAAAGTGGAAAGAAAAGAAGAGAAAGCATTTTCCCAATGAGTAACTCATGGCAAGTATTAAAAAGGCTGATTTCTTAAAATGAGATCTGGTCATGCATCCCTTCCACTCCTAGTAAGAGATGACCCTCTGAGCATCTTTAAAGAGGTAAACTGGTTAATTCTCTTATTCCAAGTATATTCTGTTAGCATCAGAGTGGCTTGTTAACTAAGTAGGGGCCTTGTCTTTTAAGATATGCACTTTCAAATTTTCTTCTTTATAGTTTCCAATGAACTAGATCTTAAATGGAAGTTCCATATAAAATGCCGGTAAAAGATGTGCCATTCTGACTAAAGTGGGATGGGGACCTGGATCACCCTAACTCATCTTCTCTCATCTACTTTGCAATCCCTTCTTTAGAATCCAGAGTTCCTTAGGGCACAATTTGAAAGCCACTGTTCTGTAAGTGTCCTTTGCATGGTTCATTTTGAAAAATCAGAGGCATCATAGAGGACCTGATAGACCTTCTGTTAATATGCACTACAAAAGTAGTGGGGGGCGGGGTCATGGAGTATTATGATGTAGTGGAAGGGAACATATATGTTCACCAAACCAGGTTCCCATGCTTCCCTACCACCTGCAAATGGTGGAACCCCAGAAATGACTTAATCCTCTCGAGCTACTTTTTACCAAAATGCATAATAAATGAGGATATGAACATTCATGCCAACTCCATGCGAGATGCCCTCCATCCATGAAATCCAGTTTCCTTGGTCTGCAGAACAAGTCATTTAAAAATAATTTTACTGGGAAGTTCAAAAAGGGCAGGATGAGCTTTTGTAGGTTCACCAGGTTCAAATTACGCCAAATAAGACTTTGTTTCAGTGAGTTCCAGATTAGGGCATTCAGAGGCTTCTTCTGTCATTTGGCTTGGTACTTATAGCTCTAATCTGCAAGAAGGATTAAATACATGCTCACCCAGAAGTTGAAATATTATAACTGTCACTTGGACAGCAACCAAATATGCACACCATTCTAAGAGCATAGGTTCTATGTACAGGATCACACGTGGAATCTTTGAAAGCAATGTAAGAGCTCTTTTGGCTGAATGTCTAGGGGAATTTGTTACAGATCTGACCTATAAATATTAGAACCCCATTATTTAAAAAATAATAAAAGTATAAGCCATCAAGACCAGACTTGCTTGGGGTTATATTCAGTTATTATTAGTCATCCTCATTGCTCTTTGGAACAAAGCCTGAAACTAAGACTAGAGGTATCAGTGGTTTCAGGTTTAACCTTTAAAATTCCTAGAGGCTGAAGGGATTTAGCTGAAGGGATTTAGCAAAAGGACACTCAGCCCAGCTAGGATGGCCACTTCAAGTGTGTAACTTAGGCTGTGAAGAAGCTGGCTGCCTGGCCCCTGCATAACCCGCCCTAAATGCTTTGGCAGTTAGGATGAACGCTTTCCGAATTGTAAGGTTGTTTACCTTTGGTTTGGATGTGGATGTGACCGCAGCCTCACTGGGATGGTGACCCCATGTAGCAGCTTGAGTGACCATCTGTCTAAATTCCTATTTGCACACCAGTAATAGAGACACAACGCAGGACTACCTCTTTGCCCTCCTGTCTGTCCTTCTGACTAGGAAATCCTTCCAGAGAGTGTAGACAGCCTCTTAGAAGTGTTTTGTCGGGGAGAATTCCTGGAAAAAGAGAGAGGAGACTAGACCAAGTCCGTTACACCTCTTTTATCCCTGAGGTTAGAGAGACTCACTGGGGTACTGAAACTGTGGGGCCAGAAGGAACGTGGAATTCATATTATACGCGGTAAAACGAGACCTGAATAGGTGAAGCGACGCCAAAACAGATCCCTTAGTGAGTGGAGGCAGACCCAGGGCCAGAACATGAGTTTTTGCCCTCTGTGTCTGAACGTTTGTGTAGCAGTGTTCCAGCTATCATCCTGTGAGGAACAGAGACCTGGTGGTTCCGTTTTACCGCTCCTCATTCAGTGTCCACATTTCCTCCTGTGTTCCTGGGACTGTCTCAGGCTTCCTCGTGCTTGGTTTCAGAGCCTTGTGCTTGGTAGAAACCAAGCTGTCTTCCTTAGCTGCGTCTTAACCCCTCCCTGACTTTGATGCTCTCTTCTCCCCCTTTTGAGTCTCCCAGCCCCGGGTATTGGGTCATCTAAGACTTTCTTTGAGTTGCATAAATATGGTTGGCTTTGTTGTTTCTGATTTGTCCACTGGCTAAGTCACTCTTTCTGGGCCTCGGTTTCTAGTTGATTCCTAACAACTCCAATCGCACACGTAACTGGGTGTTTGTGTTGCTTCCGGGAATGCTGCCTTCCACACAGGCTGACCCCAACTGTTCTGTGGTTTGAGAAATTGGGGTGGGATGCAGTTCATGGTCCATCCTGTAGCCAAAGTAAGAAGCAGGTGAAAACTTCACAGCATTAAGAGGGGATGCTCCATTTCCTACAAAAATAGGAAAGGGAAAGGAGAATAGATTGAAAAGAGGACAAGTGAGATAAAAAGCATACTTAATGAAAGGATGGTGTCTTTAAGGGAAATTTGAAGTAGGGTCATTTGTTCTCCCCAAAGCAGTCTTTGCTCTGTTCCTTTATCTGTGTACCTGCCTACCTCTGCATCCACCACCCACCCATCCATCCTTCCACCCGTCCATCTCACATGTTGTCATCTGCTTTTCTGGCCCACAGCAAGCAAATATTGGAGAAGAGCAAATGACCCAGAGCATCCCTAGCACGGCCAGGCTTCATTGTGTCCAGCTGCATGTCTACAAGGCTGAGATTCTTTCAGCCAGATGTCTAGTGTGAGCCCCCCGCCCATGTTGTATCAGGAACTCCCTTCCCAGACGCCTGTGTCCTGGGTCAGCCAGAGGGACTGGTGGAGACATACTAGGTTCCACCCTTGCCAGATGTGGTGTGTCCTTTTGATGAGGGGAAGTGATGTTCCTAGGGCTGGAGGTCACAGAGGAAAGTGGAACAGCCTCCTCTCCTCCTTTGAAGGAAGCTCTGGAAGCTGTAGACGTTAGCAGGTGAAAAGGAAGCTGTTTGAGAGGCATCTGAGGCCCATGGAGGTCCCAGGGTGACGCTGGCTGCAGCTGTGCTGGGGGTGACTTCTGGTGCCGGAAGCAAAGGGATCCCATCCAGCGAACTGGGTGTGAGAGGAGTGCAAACGGAATGCTTGTGAAACGAAAGCTGTTTCTCTCACCCGAGGGCTCCACAGCTGCCTTCATCTTCCTCTAAACCCCCTGCTCCCCAGCCTGCCCTTTGGGCTTAGAGAAACCCAGAAAAAAAAATTGAGCTTGCGCCAGGAGAGAAAGTGCAGCTCCTCCAAAATGGAAAGCAGGGTCATCGTCCCAATGTTCTGAATGTGGACTATTGCAGAGAGCAGGGAGACGTGTCAGGAATGAGAACGGGTCTGAGACAGGGCCCCAGGATCACTGCCCAGCTCCACCAGGGAGATGAAAGAATTTTCTCCTTCCTTTGCCTTTTAAATGTAATTCCGTCTGCCCTTCTCCCCCACACCCGCCCAGCTCTCTTGCTGGGAGCAGTGCAGACATTCAGCCATCCTGGGAAAAGGCAGGATCCTTTTCATTAGTGCCAGCCTGATTGAAGTCCCCAGAGGAGGATTGAATTTTCCTCCCTCTCTGCCTCCCCTGTCCTGAATCCCTCCCCACACAGCAGGATGCTCCGAGCAGTGAACTGTTGTCCTGTGGGACGGGATGAGCATGGGATCTGGTTGTGGGGGACAGTTTGGATGGTCTGGATCAGTGCTTTTGAGGACACTCCTTATGGAAGGACATTCTCATCTCTTCTTGGCCATGCCTCCGCCTCTCCTGAGTGCTGAGCCCAGCTTCCCTACCTCTTCAGGATAGAGGCCAGCAGCCAGTCATGCCTGGGTGTGAGGGTTGGACCGGACCAAGACAGTCACTCGTGGATGTTTCTGCAGAGGGACCAGGGGTTGGGGACCCACACAGGCTTGTTGCTAGCTTAGCGGTGGGACTTGAAGAAGCCACTTCTCAACTTTGTGCAAAACAAGGACTTAGTCTGGAGGTTTCAAATTTGTTTTACTGGCAGAATATTTGTTCTCAAATGAAACTATCTACATGAAAAAGAGAAAAGCTGAGCTGTTCTGGTTGAAAGGAGGGAGAGATGGAGAGAGTGGGGATCCTCTGTCTGTACCACCTTCTCTCCTGTAGTTGCCCAGCAGAGGTGGTCCCTGAGCTGCCTGGAGACACAGTGATTTCCTCATCCATCCAGGGACCTTTGGCTGTCTCTTTCGAGTCCTGACAAGACTGGAAG
Source organism: Odocoileus virginianus (assembly GCF_023699985.2). NCBI lineage: Eukaryota > Metazoa > Chordata > Mammalia > Artiodactyla > Cervidae > Odocoileus > Odocoileus virginianus. The sequence goes on along the minus strand of NC_069695.1, from coordinate 15,298,760 downwards.
TCTTTTTTGGTTGTCAGATCTAGGTGGTCTTCAATTCTGAAATATGGGTGGACTTCCTGTTGTGTATTTCTAATCTGCACCTGATCTCTACACTTCAGTGCCTGAGGGTCAGTTCTTTCTCCTTTCCTGGGTGCAGAATGTGGGATCGCCTATGAAACAATCAGCTCTAGAAAGGGGTGTGTTCAAGGAGTGTGGTTTATATTTTGCCCATACTGTTCTTTCTTTAATTTAACCTTGACTTGTGCATTGAAGCATAAGCTGATATTCGCTAGTAAAATCTTTCATGGGTATAGCAGGACTTGTTCCCATGTTGGAGCTGATTAATTCATCCAGATATTTGAGTGCTTACTTCATGCAGGAGGTGCTCTAGGTGCTATGCATTCTAGGTGTCATTTCCTCTTGTCAACTTGAAGGTTGTCATAGGCCGTCTCTCACACATCTCAGCAATTTAGTCATTCTAGCCCTCACCTCTAGTTTGACAGTATTCCTCACTTTTAAGTTATTTGATCAACAGGCTTTCAGTGACTAATTGTATGTCAAGACTTTTCTTGAGAAATGCAATAGTTGTGTGAGATATAAACCATTGTCTTGTTGTGCATGGGCTTGTTTAGGCTAAAAAAAGGAAATTTTAAATATATGTGTATACACACACACACACACACACAACAGCACAAGATAAAACTTTAAATAATTAAGAACTAAATTGTAGGAATTCCCTGGCTGTCCAGTGGTTAGGACTCTGTGCTTCTACCACAGAGGGCACAGGTTTGATACCTGGTCAAGGACTAAGATTCCACATGCTGTGCAGTGCAGCCAAGGAAGAAAAAAGAACTAAATCATGCATCTTTTGCTTTTCTAAGAGAAGGGAAAACGATATAAGTTTTCCTGTGAGGATGGGATAGATCCTAACTTTGTTGAGCTGGGGACATAAGGAATAATAACAGAAAATGCCATATCTCTATTTCCATTCAATCTGGATATGATCATTTCTCAATCCCAAACCTCTGATTTGACAAAATAGTGCAAATGCTAAGATGCTATAAACACCCTTGTGGTTTATTTTCTGTTGCAGCATCTCAAAACTAGGAAGAACTAGATGTTTTGCTCTCACTTCTGTTGCCTCGTAAACCTCGTAAAAAGGCAGAAGAGTTCCTGCCATACTTGTGTGACCTAAAAACAGTTACTTAACCTCCCAAAGTCTCATTTTTCCCATCCATAAAGTGGGGATACTTTCTATCTCATGAAGGAGTTATGAAGATTAAAAAAATTTCTGTAAAGCAGCGGCCACAATGCTGATTCCCTCCCTTCTTCTGTAAAGCATGCCGTGGCTGGCAGGGGATGATACAAAGTGAGCTGCCTGCTGGGCTTGATAAACCCCTTTCCTACGTCTCCTTCCCACTGCCCCCGGAAGGGGCTCCCTGCACTGCCACCTGGCCATTTTCAAGGCTCAGTTCCAGCTCTTAGTTTAGTAACCCTACCCTGACCTTTCTTGCCTTACGTTGTTCACGGTTTGACACTAACACTGTCTCTGCTCACACTGACACATGCGTGTCTTACCCTTGGACCAAATTGTATGTTCCTTGCAGGCAGAGATGCCGTATAATTATGTCCGGCCCCCAGTGTCTCCTCAGGTTCCCTCGTAGCTTGTTTTTGGCAGTGTTTGCAGTCAGAGGGGCTGAGCGGCCTCTCTCTCAGGATGGTGCCACCTTTCCAGGCAAATTCCACGTCCCTGGGGTTGGGGGATGTGGGGGCTCGGGGGGGTGGGGGCGGGGGGTGGGAAGCTGCCTGCAGGCCTGGGTATGGGGAGAGAGGTACAGCTTTTGCAATCTCCACCTCCTTCCTGCTCTATCCCAGAGTTTACACCACTTTGTGCATCATTTTAGGCAAAGTCATTGCCTAAAGAGCAATGAGCTCAGTTGAACTTTTCTGAGCTAAAGAGCCCAGTTGAGCTTTTCTAAGGCTGGAGGCACTGAAGCCCAGCATGACTTCCTCTCTTTCTTGAACCAAACAAAATATTGTTACAGCAAACATGAAATCTCTCTTATTTTTCACAAATGCTCTCCAGGCCTAACAAAGCTAGCAAGCAGTCACACTCCTTGAATCAAAATAAGCATCTGCCTTTTTTCTCTTTATCCCGCTTTCCCAGCATTTTTGAGCAACAATTAAGAATGTGAGTATTTTATTAATTCATCTTAGACTCCACTGAGTGTTTTCTGGAGAGCATGCAAATGTATTAAAACCTTAACTTTACCCTTTAATATAGATTGAACACAGAGATACAGAACGTACATAGCCTGACTTACCATTAACATTGTGCCTGATCGTTGGACTCATAAACTCTGAATATTTCAAAAGTATATTAAATGAAAGGCAACATACAATAAAGGGAACTGAGTCATGTGCAGCTGGGGAGAGGATAGGGTCATTTTCCCTGGTCTGATTTTTAAAAAAGAGGAGGAAGAAGCAATAGCCTTCCCAGAGAAGATTAGCCTTTAACTGTCTCTTTTACTTGTGGTATCACAGAATAATTTGATAGTAGGAAGGAAGTCAGGGACCCTCTCCCTAAAGAAGTGTTTGGACTCACATGTAATTTGTACTTACAATCTCAGGGACTCTGTGGATCCATTGGAATTCATAGTTCATGCTGCCTAACTTAAGACTGAAGGGATTGATCACACCTAGAAAGAAGATAGGAGAAGACAGCAGAGACAGTCAGAAATAGAGCAGACACAAGGTGAAAAGGCCATTGCTTCCAGGCTCCTAGCCCAGAAGCACTGCATTTGCTTTTTGTGATTTTGCAGTAGCCCTGGCTCTGGGCTCTGTCTGGTCCATTGCTGATCAGTTGTCCTGGGGACGCTGTATGCAAACTGTTGAGAGATGTCGCTAAGGAAGACTTCTTTGTTCTTTTCCAGCTCCTCACAGCCAGTGACCTTGCAGCCAGCGACCTCAAAGGATTTCAGCCACAAGTAAGTTCCACTGATCCTTTTATGAATTTTGGTTGTGAGGAAACAAAGTTGGCACCAGGGCACAAACCCCCACCTTGGATTTCCAGCGTCTCTGACTCAGGGAACCAACCTTGACAGTGACTTGGTAGTTTGTCATCTCCCACTGGCTCCTCTCAACTCATCACAAACAAAACAACCTCTTGCTGCTTCCGTAATATTTTATAGTGTGAAAGAGAGTAGACCGAGCTGCTTGGAATGTGTGGTGGTGGGTGATTCAGCATAGGAAAGGGTTTTTCTCCTGCATTTCTCCCCTTTGGTACAGGGGACTCGCATTTGTGGGTGATTCAGCATAGGAAAGGGATTTTCTCCTGCATTTCTCCCCTTTGGTACAGGGGACTCGCGTTTGTGGGTGATTCAGCATAGGAAAGGGATTTTCTCCTGCATTTCTCCCCTTTGGTACAGGGGACTCGCATTTGTGGAATTTGTGAGAAAATGCCTTGTAGCCACAGTCTGGGGGCCAGATTAATCTCAGACTCTGCAGAGGCAGGTGGTTGAGTTTTGCTGATTTTGGTTAGAAAATGGGCCATTATTATCTCTGGCCAGAATGCTTTTCGGAGGTCACTATGAGCAAGCAACAAGAGGCACAGGCCAAGTCTCTCTTGGGGCCTCCCTGGCAGCTTTGAAGATGGAAAATCACCTTGCCTGTCTTTGGAAGGAAGCTTACTGTCTCCACACAAATTCATAACCACACACACACACACACAAATGCATACCAGACACACATAGTCCTTGTGTTCCGCATGGATCCCGGTGTAGATAGAATGTGTATGCAAAGATGGGTAAATCCAAGAGCAAAACCTGAGATATCTCACCCCGCCTCTGTTCCCCCTTGAGTGGGAAACTTCCTGTCACTGCCAACTCTGTGCTGCCCAAGACCCCACCTGCTGCACTTCTGCAGGGGTTCCCAAAGACAGAGCAGGTACTTTCTAACACAAGAATTCCATGAACTTGAGGACCTTTTCTTTTTAAACATGTTTTATATCCGAGAGCCCACTATGCCCTTACTACACTTCCCCCATGTGGAGTGTATCCTGTGAGTCCCCTTTTACTGCTGGAGGAAACTGAGACCCCAAGACCTGGGGAGCAGAGGCTCCAGACCACCGAGAGCATTAGGGGCCAGATTGGAAGTAGAGTAAGAGGCTTGAGGGAGACAGTGAACAAAGTCCAGGGCCCCGCTGGTGAGAGTCAAAGATAAATCCATGTACAGTTTGGGGTGTTTTGATCACAGCTTGTTAATCCTTCTGTCAGGACGCAGTGAGGTTTTAAAAATAGTCAGGAAGCCTTTTGACAATATTGAAAAATGATAATTTATTCAAGCACTTATTCACATAATGCACACAGGCTTTCAGGTGAGCTCAGGGAATGTAAAACAAAAATAAAAGAAAATCGACCCATGTCCCACCCACCTCCACCCCTTCACTCACACACAGTGGCATCCCGGCCAAAGATTTATTTATCTGCAATTTATAAAAATAAAGGGAGGCGGCGGGGGGGAGAGGCTTTGTACTATGTTGTTTTGTGGCTTGAAAAGGATGCATAGTGGAGACTGGCTTTATGGAAGGTGTGTGTGTGTGTGGGGGGTGTCTGTGTGTGTGTGTGTGTGTGTGGTTTTGGCATGATTTCTGAGTTGATCATATTCTCTCTCTGTTTGTTGAGCCCACAGTTCTAAAGATATTTGACTTAAAATGAACTATTGTTAGATATATTGGGGGTCTGCCCGTAACACTTGAGGCCATGATCCTAGAGAAGCAGCTCCTCTGCTCCCTGCCGATTGCGCTGCGGTGGTTGGTGCAGATGGCTCACTCCCTTGGTTCCATCTGACCTTTCCAGATTATTCCATTTGTGTGTTATTCCCCCGCGGCTGGAATATAAATGTGTATTTTTCACTCCTCAGGATGCATGTTCCTGAGGCCAGGAGGCCCTGGGAATCTTGTGGCCAGAGTTTAGTGCCCAGATCAGTCAGTTCTTCAGTGTTGTTCCTAAATCAAAAAGGCCCGGATGTGTCTCGAGTCAACACCACCCTCTTGGGTGCTTTTCCGGAGAGAAACAGAACATTACCCACACGTTTGGGGCTGTGCACCAATTCATTGGCTTCTGTTATTGTTTTCCCTTCCCTCTTTGGGTTTCAGGTGAAACTGAGCCCCAGGCATCCTGATGTCCAGTCATTCATGGGTGTGTTCCTTCCCAGGAACTGTCACTGACTTTCAGAAGGACCCCTCCCTGGGCTCACTGTCAGTGGGCCTGTCAGCTTTCACATGGTCCACACTTGCATGGAAAAGTTTTTGTCTTTTTTTTCTTGAAACATTTCCTGCTGCAGCCTCTTAAGGAAAATCGTCATGATTCTCTCCCTAATCTTTGCTGCCCCTCTGGTTTGAAGGTGTGGAGAGTGGTGAGTGTAGGAGTCTGACCTCTCCTGTCTCCTGTCTCTCTCCTTTTCTGCATCCAGATAAAGAAGAGGAGGGTCAGGAAGTCACTGTCAGCCTTCTTCCCTGTGATTATTGGTTTGTAAAGGCACCATGTTCATTCCTGGAAATAAACACATTACTTTGAAGGTAGAGCTTGATGCTGAGATTTCACAGCCTGTGCACTAGGGATGAGAGTTCTTCCTGGGTCGGTGAGCTTGGCTTCTGTGCTGGGTGAGCAGGAACTGCCTCACCAGAGGTTACTGGTCTCAGTAAATTTAAAAAACACAGATGGAAAGCCTCCTGAAATTCACACCTATGTCGCCCAGACTCTTCTCTTAATATTTGGTACCCCTCCCAGACACATCTTTCATTTTCCAACACCTTGTTCTTCCTGCCTTTGATGGAATGAACATATTTGAGCCCCCTCTTCTTATCCTTGAATGACTAGAAATGAGGACCCTCATCTACCTTTCCCAGACCATCTCTCTCCATCCTTGATAGGATTAAAAGCAGTAGAAGCTTAGTAGAAGCCCCACAGTCATGTGACTTCTTCATTTTATTTTTACTCTTTTTTTCTTCTAAATTAAGAGCTATAAGTTGTTCACTGTAAAAATTTTGGAATATGTGAAGGTGGTCAAAAAAGTACAATCTTCTAGTTATAAAATAAATAAGTCCTGGGGATGTAACGTACTCCATGGTGACTATAGTTATAAATGAAAGTTACTAAAAGAGTGAGTCTTGAAAGCTCTCATCACAAGAAAAAATCTGTAATTCTGTGTGGTGATGGATGCTAACTGTAAAAATTAACTAAAAAGAAGAGATTTGGAAAATATTTAGAAAATTTTGAAAAATCTCTTTCCACCCCAGAAATACTTATGACGACATTTGGGGGCATAGTCTTACCATAATTATTGTGCAAAAATGTACACATCTATGGGATTTTTTAAAAAGTTGACACTCATATTTTATATGCCTTTTTAACCTTCTTTTTTGTTTGTTTGAATGCTTTTCATGTCACTGGAAAATCTTCTAGCAGCTAGCTATTTTTGTCTACTTGCTAGTACCATCATTTATTCACCACGCCCCTCTTGCTAGACATTCCATTCCTTTTGCAGGCTGAGCTCTCCAGGAGCAATTCAAGGCAAATGCTAGATCCTCTGCGCTCATCTAGGATACAAATAACAGCCACAGCTTCTTGGCATTTAGCTCTTTGTCTCTCTTACAGGCATCTGACAATTGTTTAAATTTTGTAGTGAAGTGTCCATGTCTATGCCCCTGGGCAAATGCACATGCTTACAAGGGCCCTGGTGGGGGTTGTTAGGAAGAAACAACCGTAGCATGGGCCCAAGCTCAGATGCAAGTGTCATCTGTCCCTCTGCCGTGCTGGAAAGCACCCTAGAGAAGACCCATCCCCCACAAGAGAGCATCACTAAAGGACTTGGTTCTCCACCGGCTTCATAAACACCCCACTGTCTCAGAGGAGAGAGGAGGCTTCTGATAGGAATAATTGGATTTTACTTCAAGTATGCCTCAATGACAGGATTTGGAGAGGCAAGTGTAATAGCTGTTTTATAAGGGTAGCTATTTTAAAGAAATTTCTAAAATGGTTATTGCTGTTATGGCCAAGGGGACATTTGCAGTGAAAGGTAAGAAGAGTCACTCAAACACACAAGAGAACATTTTTCAGTTCAGAGAAAACAAGACTTTCAGTTGCTGAGCTGCCATTTCATTCAAAGGTACCCATGGAGATCTTTATGTAGAGCTACGTGCTGCACAGACTCTTCCCCAGAATTTGGCAATTCTGGAATATTCTACCACTATTAGCTTTGTGAACCTGGGGAAGTTGCCTAATGGCTTTAATCCTCATTTTCCTTATCAAGCAAAAAAGCTGTGCAGCTTATCCCACAGATTGTTGTGAGGATCAAATGAGACAATATTGTGAAAGTAATCTAGCATTGTGGCTGCCAGGTACAGCAAATTCAACTTCTCCTTTCGTTAGAGATGTGTGTGCTCAGTCGCTCGGTTGTGTCCAACTCTTTGCAACCACATGGACTGTAGTCCCCCAGGTTCCTCTGTCCATGGGGATTCTCCAGGCAAGAATACTTGAATGGGTTGCCATGCCCTCCCCGAGGCAGAGAAGTTTCAGTTCAGTTCAGTCTCTCAGTCATGTCCGACTCTTTGTGACCCCATGGACTGCAGCATGCCAGGCTTCCCTGTCCATCACCAACTCCTGGAGCCTACTCAAACTCATGTCTATCACATCAGTGATGCCATCCAATCATCTCATCCTCTGTAGTCCCCTTTTCCTTAGGTTAAATTATTTAAGAATTCAGAGGAAGGAGAAATTGTATCTATGTAGAGCAAGCAAAAAAGTCTCCTAGGTACGTGGGCCAAGATAGGTGAGAAGGAAGTGAGGCAGTGAACTTACTCCAGGGCAGGGGAAGCCAGGGCAGGGATGAAGACCAAACCAAGGGTGGAGATTCTTGGGCATGTTCTGGAGACAGAGTGCTTTAATTGCTCTGGTTTACCTGGAATATGGTGAGGATATAGCTGCAAATTAGGTTGGGACCAAATTGCACAAGGTCTCCAAAGTCCAGAAAAATAGGCATACTAGTTTAATAATCCTCCATTTATTATCTAATGTTTATTATCTATTATTCAACTTTAATAACATGTTGTTACAAAAGCCTTGATTTGAAGCATGGGCTGATTTCTGTGGTGTAAATATCCCCCCAGTGAACAATTTTAAGCTGTCAATGGTTTAATAACCTGTTTGCAAAGTCTTTGACAGTCAGTTTTCCCAAGTTGATGTGATCAGTTCCCCACCCACCCCTGGGCCAGCTTCTGGAATTATTACCATTTGCCAGTCTTATTTCAGCTATACTCCCATATACATATGTATTTTTAATTTTAAATCTGGGGGAAGTATTTTTTAAAAACCCCATCATCTTGTTATTTCACTCATAAATAATTCAGTAAGCTTTTCTAACAAATAGGCCTTTAAAAATATTATCACAATGCCATTATGTTATTGTTTTATGTTATTATTGCCTATAAAATATCATTTTTATATAATATTAAAATATTATGTTATTGTTACCTATAAAAGTAACAATAATTCCATAATATTTTCTAATGTCCAGTTCATCTTCAGATTTCTCTGATTATCTTAACAAGGATTTTACAGTTGATTTGTTTGAATCAGAATCCAGATTTTAGATTTTGACATCTGGGGAGAGCGGAGCCACTGAAGGCTTGAGTATAGGGAAGAACCACAACTGTGATGCAAGAAGGTTGTACCATAGTTAGTACACGTGATGAAATGAAGAGGGGATTGAGCCAGTAATAAGCCTGGGCTGTTGGTCCATATGAGACGTAGTAGAGATTGAAGCTTGGCTGGGGTCAGTGGGACATGTTCCTGAGGGAAGAAATGCCGGATAAAGTATAGGGCAGAATCACTGGGCCTGGTAGCTACTGGGCTGACTGGGCAAATAAGGGGACCATAAACCCAAAGGAGGTTGGTTGAGAAGTTACAGTGTTCATTCCTAGGTTAAGTATGATTATCGCCCAATGTTCAAAGGAGGAGGACTTTGTCATCCCTAAACAGACCCTTACTCCATTTTCCTCAGGCCCCACAATTAATTCTACTTACAGACATCAGGGGATATAACCATCTGCAAAATATCTTGGGCTCCATAAGTCCTAACCCAGAATTTTTCAATGCAAGGGCTCCAAACATTTTGTGAGGAGAAGCTAGTTTTTAGGAAGGTGTGACCATGGAGTTTCTGAACAGAAAGAAATTCTAGCTGTGTACATGTACCACTGAAAAAGGCATGGTGACGCAGAGAAGGGACCGTGACAGTAACCTATGACTCAGTCATGGTCTGTGTTTTTGATTGTTTCAAGTGGCCGCTTCTCCACTGGAAAGCAGCAGAGTGGGTTAGAGAGTCAGAGGCTTCTGATGGCTCCTTTCTTTTGAACGTGAAATCCCTGAGTTTCCAGGTTGCTTGTTCTTCAAGGGTGGATAGAGTCCTTCAGAACAGAATCACCATTGTCAGACTCTGCTCCCATGGACACCGGCTGCCTATAGGCTGAGAGTCAACAGTCATAAAGATGGAAAAGGAAGCAAGGGATTTTCCAGAGTACCCAGCCACTGTTGGACTCGGCAGCAGTTGGTGTTGCTACTTGTCCACATGGCCTTTGGCTGAGTGTACATATGCCAAAGACTTAGTAAAAGTGAACTGTATGCCAGAAAGTGTTCTTTGAACTTTACATTTATTCATCAGTTAATCCTTACAAACCTTTGTGAAATCAGTAATAATATTATTTTCATTTCAAAAGTAATCACAGAATTGCTAAGGTCACAAAGCCCATAAGTGTCAGAATTAGGATTTGAACCCAGGTGGTCTGGCACTGACACCTGTATTCTTCACTTCTTAATGCTATGATACCTTGAGTTAGAGTGTATCACCATTGTTAAGATAATTCAAACCCAAACTGATCACTGATAAAATCAGGACAAGCATCCACAGCTTCACTTTCGTATGTCATATTGAGTTCTTTTTATCTCAGCCTATTCAAGGAAAAAGAATTCATCTATCTCAGAGTAAGACAGGGAATTTTTGTGGAGCATTTTGAATCCTTTCGTCTTGGCAAAGCATTTCAGCTGTTCTCAACCCTTCCCTTCCCCAGTTCCCAGATGGAGAGTTAGGGCAGATGTTGTCCCTTCTTCAGAGGAAACCACAGTGAGGCAGAGGTAGGCAGTGGAGTCTCCCACCTAAGACATCCAGCAGTGAGGGAAAGCTTAGGCTTGTTTTGAATTTGCCACATCGTATCTACTTTGCCATTTTGGGAGGAACCAACCTGAAGAAAAACAGGGCATAAGGATGTCCTTCCACCAGTGCTTACACACTCCGCCTTCCACTCAGAATTGAAAAGGCAAGACAGGACACCTAGAGCGGTTCTCCACTTTGACCATAGATGGGATTATTGACAGAGCTTATAAACTACCAGAGCCCAGGTCCAGCCCCACTGAAGTAATCTGGGTATAATCTGGGTGGAGTCCAGAAGTTCCAAGTGTGTTCAGAAGCTCCCCAGAATCTAAATCAGCCTCCTCATTTTCTAGATAAAGTCTGAGTCTTGGAGGAAGTCTTACAGAGGAAAGAAAGTAAAGGGCTGCACATTCAGATGACTTCTACCTTGTGCCAGGAATGTGTAATGTGCTTCACTTGCCTCTGGTATCTAAGCCCACAACAGCCTTTTGTCAGATGGCTTACACTTCCGCTTTCACTGAGGAGGAAACTGGAGTCCACGCAGAGGATATATGGCTAAGCAGGGTTTCTGAAAAGGCTACCCCTGTGCCTACCACCTGCTCTTCAGGTAGTAAAATACACTTGACAGGCCAGCACCAGTCTGCAGTCCATGCCCTGAATCATACTGCATCAAAGAGCAAAGATGCATGGCAAGAGGCAGGGGCAAGCTTGAAGAGAGGCCTTGAGAAAAAGGTGTGAGCTTACTTACAGAGATCAAACTGCCAACATCCATTGGATCATTGAAAAAGCAAGAGAGTGCCAGAGAAACATCTACTTCTGCTTTATTGACTATGCCAAAGCCTTTAACTGTGTGGATCACAACAAACTGTGGAAAATTCTTAAAGAGATGGGAATACCAGACCACCTGACCTGCATCCTGAGAAATCTGTATGCAGGTCAAGAAGCAACAGTTAGAACTGGACATGGAACAACAGACTGGTTCCAAATCTGGAAAGGAGTACATCAAGGCTGTGTATTGTCACCCTGCTTATTTAACTTATATGCAGAGTACATCATAAGAAATGCTGGGCTGGGTGAAGCACACGCTGGAATCAGTTGCTGGGAGAAATATCAATAACCTCAGGTATCCAGATGACACCACCCTTATGGCAGAAATCGAAGAAGAACTAAAGAGCCTCTTGATGAAAGTGAAAGAGGAGAGGGAAAAAGTTGGCTTAAAACTCAACATTCAGAAAACTCAGATCATGGCATCTGGTCCCATCACCTCATGGGAAATAGATGGGGAGACAGTGGAAACAGTGACAGACTTTATTTTTGGGGGCTCCAAAATCACTGCAGATGGTGACTGCAGCCATGAAATTAAAAGATGCTTGCTCCTTGGAAGAAAAGCTCTGACCAACCTAGACAGCAGATTAGAAAGCAGAGATATTACTTTGCCAACAAATGTCCATCTAGTCAAAGCTATGGTTTTTCCAGTAGCCATGTATGGATGTGAGCGTTGGACTATAAAGAAAGCTGAGCACCAACAAATTGATGGTTTTGAACTGTGGTGTTGGGGAAGACTCTTGAGAGTCCCTTGGACAGCAAGGAGATCTAGTCAGTCCCTCCTGAAGGAAATCAGTCCTGAATATTCATTGGAAGGACTGACGTTGAAGCTGAAGCTCTAATACTTTGGCCACCTGATGCGAAGAACTGACTCATTTGAAAAGACCTTGATGCTGGGCAAGATTGAAGATGGGAGGAGAAGGGGATGACAGAGGATGAGATAGTTGGATGGCATTACCAACTCGATGGACATGAGTTTGAGTAAACTCTGGGAGTTAGTGATGTATAGGAAGGCCTGGTGTGCTGCAGTCCATGGGGTTGCAGAGTTGGACATGACTGAGTGACTGAACTGAACTGAACTGAAATGAACTGAATGGGCTTACTAACCAGTACCCTGAGCAAGGAAGACTCAAGGATTCAACTTCAACCTGCTTCTGAAGTTGTAGGATGAGGTGTATCGGCCAACCACATGCATTTTCTCTTGGGGCACTGTTGTAAAGCTGGGTCTTTCTTGGATATCTCTGAGTCCAGAAAGAATATCTAGGTAGCATGCAGAGGCAGTTGTAAACCCAACACCATCACTAGCAAGTTTAAAATACTGGACAGATCTCAACTATTGAGTGGGAATAGCAGGTCCATTGGTCCATGAGAAGAAGGCAAAGAGAAGCAAGAGTCCAGATCCTATCCTTTTGGTAACACTAGGAAATTGCATCTGCAGTTTTGGGGGAATGACAACATGTCCCCCCGCCCAAGCCATATTCATGTACAGTTATTTTTTTAATTAATTAATTAATTTTAATTGGAGGCTAATTACCTTACAATATTGTAGTGATTTTTGCCATACATTGACTTGAAATGTACATTTATTTTGGTAAAATACTGTAAAAATAAATTCTGAGTACAGAAGAATTGATTCTTTTGAACTGTGGTGTTGGAGAAGACTCTTGAGAGTCTCTTGGACACTAAGGAGATCCAACCAGTCCATCCTAAAGGAACTCAGTCCTGAATACTCATTGGAAGGACTGATGCTGAAACTCCAATACTTTGGCCACGTGATGTGAAGAACTGACTCATTTGGAAAGACCCTGATGCTGGAAAAGATTGAAGGTGGGAGGAAAAGGGGACAACAGAGGATAAGATGGTTGGATGGCATCACCGACATGAATTTGAGTAAACTCCAGGAGTTGGTGATGGACAGGGAAGCCTGGTGTGCTACAGTCCACGGGGTTGCAAAGAGACAGACACAACTGAGTGACTGAACTGAACTGATGGGCTCATGTTACTGTATTTGTATTGTGAATAATGTACCCCCTCCAAAAAATGGCTCCAGCTATAAAGGTGTTTTTTTGGCTACTTGTTGGATACCTACATAGAACATGAATCTTTTCCCACAATTTCTAAGACAACCCACTTTATTTTTCTTACCTAACACCAGTATTGTCAAATCTGTGACAGTAGTAGAGCATTTTAAACAAAAACATTTGTTCACATGCATACACACACTTTGTACTAAAACTCAAACTGACATTATTATTTTCTTACATGAGATCAGTCACTTCATACAGGTATATCTTTTTTACACTGCCTGCCTTGATAGTGTTTATAGTAGATTAAAAAAAAAAAAAAAGACAATATTGGCATATAGTCCTGAAGAAAGAAGTCCCCCAGGTGTTTCCAGAGTGTCTGGCATTTCAGTGGAATATTCTGAAGTCTTAATAAGTTCTAAATCTCTTTAGACTTTGTGAATATTTTATTTGTCCCAAGATATTTTGAACACCTGAAGGCCAAGTGCAGGTGGGTCCAACCTAAAACAGACCTAATAATCAGAAGTTCACATTTGGGAAAATTGCTGGTTGGCAGGTGGGTGTTGGGAAGAGAGGGGCTTCCTCATATGCAGAAAAATTTTTTCTACATTTGTCAAAGGAGTCAATGTAAGTTATCCCCACAAAATATTAAAATATGATTTAGCCTCAGAATCTGATTTTGATCAAGTTTTTAGCCTCAAAATATGATTTTGATCAAATCTGATTTGATAAAAAAATCAAATTTTCAGAATAGAAGTATAAAAAAAATGAGGCCAATCAGTGATGATTAACTTTGAATATCATTCTCTTTTCTTTCAACAATAATTTTCATCTGAAAGAAAAACAAAAACAAACCAAAATGCTTAGCAGCAAGGGTGTAGAGTTGGATGAATTCTATGATCCCTTGAGACACAAAACATTTAATTACACTGGCTTCTTCTGCTGACTTCATGTTTCTAGTTTTCTATTTTTGTTTTTCTCTTCAATTCTTTTGGTAAAGTGGCTTCAATTTGAGCTTCTTAAAAATCATCTGGTAATTCTGATCATTTGAGGTATGAGGTCATTAATTTTTTGATCTATCTCAATTATCTGTGTTTATTAGTGGATTGAATTACAGATTTCTCTGTTTAAATTTTAATGTGATATGTAACTTTATTCTATACATTTTTAGGGCCAGGAATGACTCATGGAGAAAATGCAAATTCAGAGACCACCTTTAGGACTTGAAAGGAGATGTTTTCTTCAAAATCTGTTTAGCAGGATAGTTCTAAACCTTCCTCATGAGGCAGAAGCCCAACTTCTTAGATAAGCAAACTCACTTAAGTTCTTTCCAATCCTACTGCCTGGCTCACATTTCAACCCTTTTGTTGTTCTACCTGTCCACCCAACCTCTTTCTGACCATCTTGTACCAGACAAAAGGGGTCAACTGAGAGGTATCAAGACACCCCCCTAGGAGAGGGGCCTCTCTAGTGGAACAGCTTGCAGACCTCAAGAGGCATCTTCCAGCCATCTATCTCCTTGTGTTTCGAGGCTGCATCAAATCTGCAGACAGCCACTGTTTTCTTATATGTCCCTGATAATGACCACACCCTCCCTCTTCTCCACATCTGCAAATGATCTTCCTTTTGCTTCACCCACTTTCCTAAAAGTGTGTTTATCAGAGCTTCTAGTAGACCCATGTTGCCAACAGGTTGTCCTAAGGGATTGATTCTGTCCAATGATTCATGGGACAGAAAAACTTTTAAGTGATGTTGTTGTAGTCTTTATTACTATAAATAGTAAACCTGATGCGTATTTAGAAATATGGCCTGAATCTCTCTCACCCTTCTGTATCCAGTAACTAGCAGGGAGAATATTTTACATTACCTTATCATTTAGTAGTTAGACTTGCAGGTCTGCCCTCTATTAGCTGTGTGGCCCCTGTTTTTATTTGGCTTAGATTCTGTTTTAATGAAAGAAGGATACCTGTTCTGTGGGATTTTGAGGTGGATTGAATAGATAGGCCAAAAAACAGTGGTATCTGCTAAGCACTCCACACAGCACACACACCATGTGTGCTGTTGTTTTATTATTCTTAAAAGTTACATATTGAAATTGAACCTGGACCACTGAAACTGACTTTAGAGCACAAATTGCAGCCTCCCAAGACAATATTACTAGAATTTGGGATTACTGTTCAGTTGCTAAGTTGAGTCTGACTCTTTGCAACTCCATGAACTGCAGCATGCCAAGCTTCCCTGTCCTTCACTATCTCCCTGAGTTTGCTCAAACTCATGACCATTGAGTCAGTGATGCATCCAACCATCTCATCTTCTGTCACCCCCTTCTCCTCTTGCCCTCAATGTTTCCCAGCATCAGGGTCTTTTCCAGTGGTTCAGCTCTTTGCATCAGGCAGCCAAAGTATTGGGGCTTCAGCTTTAGCACCAGTCCTTCCAATGGATATTCAGGGTTGATTTCCTTCAGGGTTGACTGGTTGGATCTCCTTGCTGTCCAAGGGACTCTCAAGAGTTTTCTCCAGCACCACAGTTCTTTGGGATTACCAAAGAAGAAAACAACATTAAAAACAAAAAAAATCTAGATCTTGCCTGGTATTTTCTCTAGTTTATGGCACTTGCCAATCAAAGTGAGCAGTGGCGGACAGCCTTGCCCTGTGAGAATGACCCTACAAGAGAAAGGAGGACAGGATGATGGGATGGATAAAAGACAGATAGGAACTATTCGACAGGGACATGGGAATACCCAGAAAGAAGTGTGTTCATTGCTTTCTTCCTTCCATTACCACCTGTGGCACTTTCCCATGGACAAAGACTAGCTAGAAAGTGCTCAAAATGATTTTAAAGAAATGTATCAAGAGCTTTTTCAACCACCAGAGCATTGCCTCATCTGAACCAACTCCCTTGGGTCCAGTGATCCTCGGCATAGTTCTGGACATCTACTTCAGCTCCAACCCTGTAAAAGAATCACAGGCATGATGATTTATTGCCCCCCAAAATCAGTGAGAAATTGTACCAAAGGTATTTGAGTGAGGGCTGTTCAGAGAGGCTGTGTTAGGTCTTGGGGACTTCAGGGGGATTTTATATGATGACTTTCATATCTATGAATTCAGTTGTTTCTGTATTAAAAATGAGATTAAGGCTGATTCAAGGAACATGTGGGTTCTGGATTCCTTGGGCCATCAGATGGAAGTGGCATCTGCAGAAGGGAGCCCTCCTGGCTGCAGGACTCTTGTCTCCAGTAAGCAGTTCATTGTCAACATGCTGACAGGGCAAGTAGCTTGCTGATGGGAATGTGAGGTCTGTGCCCAGACGCTAGCCTTGTCTGTACTGTGAGAAAACACAGCTGGCTAAATTTGGCTTTCTTACCCTTCATCTGGTTAGGAACAGAAATGCCAAAGTGGAGAATGGAGCTTCAGATGACCGTTGTGTAAAGAAAAAAAGAATCTGTGCTTCTACAAAAAGTAGATGTTCAATGAATATTTGTAGAACCCATTCTAGGGATGCATGTCTATCAGCAGTAAAAACAGATCCCCCACACAAAAGTGCATGTACCCAAATTCTGATATTTCTTTAGTGCTTCTGGCCTTGTGGTTATAATAAAGATGTCTTCTATTACTTATCTTATTTTTGGAGCTAATGAGTTCTGTGAGCCTTTTTTAGAACAACCAAATCTTTGGAGGTTTGCGAGTCTTTCACCATTATTTTGTGGTGTAGCAAGAGCATTCGAATACCTCTGGAATTGGGACTGGAAATACACAGCTTTGAATTAAATCAGTTTTGATTTACCCATTTCCAATCTATTGCATTATTGGCATCCTGTGAAAGGTGACTAAGGCATGGGGTCATGAGAGAAGTGGAGAGAGTGTTGAAAAAAGAACTGTCTGTGAAATCTCAGCCTGCAGGCGTCTGGAGAGACAGCGCGTTTCATTCTTGATAAACTCCAGCAGAAAAGAGCAATCAGCTCAACGAGAGCTGGACAAATTAAATGGCTGAGTATTATTTCAAAGGGGAGCTCGGGCAGCATCAGAAATTCCCCATCAGCTGTAATAACGCCAATTACTTTGCCAATTGCAGATCCCATCATGATGTGTTTCGTGCAATCAGGCATAGGACTCTTACAGGGGACTGATGGGTTTTGTTTACTCTGAATGTGCGTTTGTAGAGAATCTTTTGCACCCAAAAGCTTAGAGCTCTGAGCATCTTCTTCTTGGTCCAGACTTATCCACAGCTGAGGGAGATTATCTATGTGATGGAGGCGGGAGCCGCCTGGGCAGGCTGGACCCAATGCCCCTATCACTGGCAAACGCCTGGGATTTAAATACAAAGAGCACAGCTGGGTGTGGCAGTTCTTGTGAATGTGGCGATCTCTAGAAAAATCTCTCTGTAGATTACCCAACTAGTAAATAAATACATATTTCTGATTATGAGCAAAGCTTCTTGGCACATCGGTGTGTTGGATAGATCACCTTAAACAGTAATAACAAACAGAAGCTCTGGGAGGAGAGACCGCGCCAAGAGTTCATTAAGCCTTAAATGCTGACAAATGAGGGTGCAGGGCTTTTATTGTCTCCCTTTGAGAATCATTTGGTTGGATGTCAAACAGATCAATTCAAATTTGGGAAGAGATGGTAAGAGAGGAAGATATCCCTCCTCCTCCCAACATTTTTAGCAGGGGAAATAAAACTTGGAGAGTCTACAGGAACATTCATTTTCTGTTTACATTTGGCTCCGTATAAATTAATGGGTGTGTGGCTCCAGCTACTTTGAGAAGTGAGCTGTGATTCTCCATTTACACTCCCAATTGAGGAAGGCGCTAATCATGGGCATTTACTGAGTGCTTCGGCCTGACTGACAGCTGGAGTGGAAGCCGTATCTGTGGCTGTTGGGGGTGCAGGCGAAGAGCTAAAGGCTGATTTGATTCCACTTGTGCTGAGCTGTCATCTGAGGCCAGAGCCTGGAGGAGAATGTGAAGCCGATTCTCTCCCCTCTGCTTTGTGACAAGCTACCAATATGTCATTGTATTGTTTTAACCTGCCTCTTCCTTCTTCATGCCTAGGATACAGGCCCCTTTGCCTAGGGAAGAAAGGATTCTCCTGAATTCAAAGGCAGCTGCCACTGCCTCCAAGTAAGTGGCTCATCTACTCCCCAGGTCCTCCTTCTCCCAGCCTAGCTGCTGCCCAGGGCCCCCTGGCCCACAAGACCAGCATCGGGCAGGTTCTGCTATTGATGGGAAGCAGCAGAGAATCAGGTGGGGGACAGAGGACAGGTCCATAGGATATCACTTAGTCTGGCAGGGCTCATGCCTTACAGATCATTCGTTCCAGAAGTGTGTGTCTGTGCACACACACACGTAAGCATGTTCATGTGTTTGTTTCCCCTAAAAGAGGTACCTCAGCTAGTGTATTTGGTTTGACACCAGCTTTTCGGCAGGTGGCAGCTGTTCAGATAACGTTCCTGGCTCTCAGATAAGAGACAGAACTTGTCTCCTGCAAATCCCTGGGGACAGAAATAACCCTTAGAAATCATGAGATAGCATATGAAGCAGTAAGTGGAGATGAGGCCATCAAATCATGCCATGTGTACTCAGCATCAGCAGCTCCACAACCAATGGCAAAGGGAGCTGCCAGTCCTGCCTCCTCGGCGTCATGAATTGGAAAGTAGTCAGGGATCTCCTTGTTTGTGGGGCGAGTCATTTGTTCACTTGTGGACTCAGAGAGCAACCCTGACTTGGCGATACAGTCTCCACTATGAGCAGGGTGTATCAAGATGCATTCATCAAAGTCAGTCTCAGTGGGGTGTGATCCTGTGTCTGACCCCTTGAGACAGGGCCAGCCTCAGATGCACTAACATAGCTCAGCCGTGAAAATTAACTATCCTCTTGCAGCAAATACTCTTTTCCCATCTTTCTCTATAATATCCTTTAAAAAAAACTGCCATAACAATCCACTGTTTTAAGAAACTAGCATGTCAGTCTAGATTCACTAGTCAGGATGTCTGCCGACATAGTAACACATCTCTACTAGGTGCAGGAGCACCCACCCAAAGGCTAGAGAAACCTTTTGAAAAGGCATTTCATTCATTTCACTTGTGGGATGAATAGGGTAATGCTCTAAGCCCATATACAGGATATGAAACAATAAAATCAGCTTGTATTTATGTAGCTGTTTTATACACCTTCTTATACCTAGAGAGCACCAGAAGCACATGAAATAGGTAAATCCATTTTACAGAAGAAAAAGTAGAGACAGAGGGAGATTAAATGGTTTGTTCAAAGTGATAAAAGGAATTCACCAAGACTCTAAAACCCCTTCCCCTCTTTATCTTTGCTGTCTTGTCCACAGATGTAAAACAACAAGGTAACTGGTGTGTACTGATGGCATTTTTATATATTTCTGTTTTATCTGTAGAAGATATTTAGAATTTCAGCTAAATGTTCCCCAAAGGAAAACTGAATTTATGGAAGTTAGTTGAGAGAGGCATGTTTCCAAGTGTATTTAGAAAGACTTTCCCAGCACTGGAAGGTACTTAGCCCCATATGCATAGTTAGCAGCCCATCTCTGGATACTTATAAGTAGAAGGAAAGGCTGTATACCAGAGGGGTTTGGGCAGGTGCAGATACAGGTACAAGAGGTGAGACTGAATCTCAGCTTCCACATTTGCTAGCGTGACCTTGTTCAGGTTAGATAACTTCTCTGCATCTTGTTTTGTTTCATGCATGCAATATGAGTGTGTGAAAGTCGCTCAGTCATGTCCAACTCTTTGCAACCCCATGGATTATACAGTCCATGGAATTCCCCAGGCCAGAATACTGGAGTGGGTAGCCTTTCCCTTCTCCAGGGGATCTTCCCAACTCAGGGATCAAACCCAAGTCTCCCGCATTGCAGGCAGATTCTTTACCAGCTGAGCCACAAGGGAAGCCCCAGAAAACTGGAGTGGGTAGCCTGTCCCTTCTCCAGCAGATCCTCCTGACCCAGGAATTGAACTGGGGTCTCCTGCATTGGAGGTGGATTCTTGACCAACTGAGCCATCAGAGGAGCCCTCATACAGACAATGGAGGGAGCAATCCTCACCACACCTGGTGTAGGATTGATTACACATAAGGAACCAAGCCCTTTGCCTAGAACCAAGCACTTTTTCAAGAAATGTTTGGTGTTTTTTTTAAGCCATTGCATCCTATGTGTCTCCTCTTTCCCTGCAGCCCTGTCCAAGCAAACACTCTCTGTACCAGGTGAGGAAAGTAGGCCCAGCAGGTCCTTCCAGTGGCAGCATTGGGGCCCAGGGGCTGTGGTCCTCACTCACAGGTCTGGGCACAGCATCTTATTAAACTCATTTTAGATTTAGAAACCAGAAGAAGGTCATTGGAAAAATGGAACTGGAATCCTCAGCAACTCTGAGTAATTCACAAGTATGTTGTTTGAGAAATTGTTTTTATGTTTGCCAAAAGATGATACATGGAAAATGTGTCACTGAAGATATTCTCGTTCAAAGAAAACTTCTTCCAGTCCATTATTCTAGAGCCTGCTGGCAACTTGAAGAGGCCTTTCCAAAAATAAATGCCCTGGGTAATCCGAGTCTCTCAGTATGTCATGAGCTCAGTGCCTAGGTGTGTGTCTCAGCTTCTTTATGGCCTCAGATGACAGCTGAGCTCAAGTGGAATCAAGTCAGCCTTAGCTCTTCATCTGTATCCCCAGCTGTCCCAGATAGAGCTTCCACTCCAGCTGTCAGTCAGGCCATGTGTCTCAGTTTCTTTATGTACCAAATGGAGGGCTGTGCTTGAATGATGCCTAAAAAGTCTTCCAGCTCCAGTATTTTATCCTTTTCCATCCCATCTCATTCCTGTAGACATCAGACTTCTAGAGGCTGTAAAGAATATAAATGAAGGTTTTTAAAGAATAGGCATAGCTCCTCCAGAGCTCACTGCTTAGGCTACAGACTACTTAAATCTTTATTTACTCCTTCCAAGATGTTCCTCAACCTACTTGGATCAAAGCCTTCCCATTTCATTTTTTGACACTTGCATGTTTTTCCAAGTTGGATACTGTACTTTCATATTCATATGTAGAAGTAGTTTTAATTTAAAATAAAAAGAGTGCTTGGAGTCTGTAAGCCCTCGGGTCTACCCAGATGCCTTCTACAGGAAGCACCCTGTCACCTTTGAAGTGTATCCAATTCCTTGTAAAAACTTAAGTACCCATCAGAAATATGGAGAAAGCCTCATTTTGGAGTTTCACTAGCTTCTCCTTTTGAAAGATTACTGGACTATACATTTTATTACTATTTTTATTAATTAAAAGGAAGCCAACTATCCTATTTGATGCCACACATAAATGACAGCTTTCTAAAGTCCCCCAAAAGCTTCCCATTGAGCTCCTTCAAAATAACCTTTTAATTTCAATTGAAGGATCTTCTCATGCTGAACATTGGCAGAGGCTCTGGCTTGCAGTGAACCATCAGGAATACTTGCTAGATGAATGAATAAATTGGTGATTGAATGAGTGGTATTACCATCTGGTGTTTGGGAAGAACTTGGAGTTTGGGGTTATATAGAATTGGATCTGAATTTTGATCATCCTTTTAGTAGGTTCATGATCTTGAGAAAATTACTTAACTTTGATTTTTCCTTTGTCAAATGAGGACATGAACTCCCTTTGAGTGTTACTAGAAGGGTTAAGAATGATGCATGTAGGTGCCTGATACATGGGAGGTGCCCATTAAAAGAAGCCTTTTTTTTTTTTTTTTTAACTATCCTGCCTCATGCACTGCTGGCACCCAGTGGGCGTTTAGGAAATATTTGATGACTGAAGAGAGCCTAGCACCATTCATCTAAGGCACAAGTCATCCCCACACGGAAATTACACCTCCTTCATCTACTGAGCTGCTGTTCTCAGCTGGGGAAGTCCCCAGTCTCCTGGTTGCCACATTCGCCTAGTCAACCCAGTGAGTGTGGCTCTTTCTAGCTATTCTGAGAATGAGCAAAATTACCTGGAGATTCCGTTCTTATCAGGACTAGACAAGAACCTGCTCTTAGGGAAGAAAAAGCAGTTCTGATAATGAGATGACAGATCAGAAGTCTTTCTCTGATCTCAAGTAGGGTTCAAGTGGTAAGAGAAGCAGGCCAGAGTGTGCCAAGGCCAAGGCCAAGGTCTGTGGCAGGTCTTCAGGATGAGACAGGAATGAGGACTGGCCAGGATTAGTTATTCTAAGGTGAACATCCAAACTGGGTCAGATTCTTGGGCCACTGACAACAGAAGAAGCTACAGGCAGAAGGTACAGTGAGCCAGTGGCCAGCTATGTCCAGGATGCCCAGGGCCTATCTAAGCAGGGGCGGGACAGGAGGATATCAAAGCCTTAGCAGATGTGGTCAAAGATCATGTGAAAGAGTGGTGGCAGGACATCTGATCCCAGATACTGGGCAGTCAGGCCCCCAAATGCTAGGGCTCAGTTGGAGGAACATGGGGGTACTGAGGTATAAGACAGTAGAGCTGAACAAGAACCCATTTGGACCAACAAACAAATCATTTTCTGGGCTCAACAAAGAACTTACACATCAGAAGAGCATCCATTCTCCATCCCTGATGAAAGACAACCCAAGCCCTGTCCTTGGTGGAATCATTTAGAGTGCTGGTCCTGCTCTGTGCCAGGGAAGATGATCCATTTTTACACCAGTCAGGCAAGTGTGTAGGCTGATCCTGCAGCCATGCACTTCAGGTGGTGAGAAGAGCTAAAGAAACTCAAACCAAGGGTTTCAGTCCCTTTGAATTTCTGCCTGTGGGAAGGTGCAGTCTTAGCAGCTTATCAGATGTCACCAATAGTCCATGTTTAGAGCACACTCAGGGTCTGTGTTCAGGTCAGTGCTTGGAGAAGCGTTTTTTACAAGAACTCAAGAAATAGCATTTTGAAGCTGATACTGTTCTCTCTATTCTTTGGCAAGATTTATCTTCCCTGAAACCTTATGAATTGAACTGGCTCCAAAAGGAATAGGCTTCCCATTGGTGCAAAATAAAAGTTATATAGCAGATAAAGGAGCTTTGTGCTTTTATTAAAACGGTGGCAATCAGCCTGTTCATTTCCTCAGACTTACCTTGTCTACTCAAGGCCTAATGCCCCTCTATTATGTTCATCCCTTGTGTGGACTTATATGAGCAGTGACTGTCATTGACATGGCCACTGAAGATTAATAACACTGATGCCACTGACAGCTTATCCAGGGGTTTGGAGCATAGAAACTGATGGATTGTAAATTGGAGGTCAATGAAAAAGGTGCAAAGAAAGAGGGTCTTGAAAAAGTTGACAATCAGTCCTTCCTGGGAGTCAACTGCTTTAGTTTTAAGGCCTGTTCCTTGAGGATGTAGAAATGTCCCTAGTGCCACCATCCATTCTCTCCCAGAGGTATAAATAACACCCCTGATCACTCAACAGCAAGTGGAAGTTTCTCTCTCCCATCCTTTTTTTCTTCTCTTCCTGTTTTATTGAGATATAATTGACATACAGCATGTGTAAGTTTAAGGTATACAGCATAATGATTTGACTTATATACATCATGAAATAATTATTACAGTAAGTTTAGTGGGCATCATCTTCTCATATAAATACAAAGTTAAAGAAGTAGAAAAAAATAGTTTTTTTTCTTGTGATGATAACTCAGAATTTACTCTCTTAACAACTTTTATATATAACATAGAGCAGTGTTAGTTATCTTCATCATGTTGTAATCACATCCCTAGTACTTACTTATCTTATAACTGGAAGTTTGTACCTTTTGACCACCTTCATCCAATTCCCCCTCTCATCCCTCACCTTTGGTAACCACAGATCTGGTCTCTTTTTTTCTATGTGTTTTTTTGATTTTGAAATATAATTAACCTACAATACTATGCTGGTTCCTGTTATACAACATAGTGATTTAATCTCTCACACTTTTTTATTCTAGAATAACAGCAAACTGATTTCATTTGCCTGTGCTCAAAAGTTGAATATGGTCCCTAATCAACTTTTTTTCTCCCTTTTATAGTAAAGTCATATCCCTCCCACCTTTTTTTCCCTTCAGCATTTCAAAATAGAGATAAACAATTTTGCTGATGCTTTTAGGATTTCTCAGATTCTTTGATTAATTCCCAGGGACAACAATAGGCTTCTGTGGCTTTAAAAATATTCTGTTTTCTTGCCAGATGAGGAGGGGAAGAATCAAAAGAGGAAGTTAACTTTGTTCTGAGATGGTCATTCTTCCTCTACTAGTTTAAGAGCTATCATCAGAGCCTTATCTGTTGTCCCTAGTCAAACCTGTCCTAAGGACAGGTAAAAACAACCTGATCAGTTACCTTAGACTGTTTTGATTCCCTTTGGAGCTCAGTTTGGATCCAGTCACGTGGTGAGCATACTTAAGAGATACCATTTCTAGATGCTCAGATCACTATCCACCAAACATCTAAGGGGGTGGCAACAGTGTCTCCAGATGTAAATGTGTTGACTCTGCACTTAAAAGAGCTGAAGTGAGAGCCTCACTTGTTACATTCTGCTCTAAGGATCTTAGGGGATTGCTAAATTAAGCTGTTGAGATAGAGCCTTATGATAGGCAATAACCCAGGATAGGTGTCATATCCTCATGCCTATATACACATAGAAGGGACAGACAAAGGGAAATTAGATGTTTATAATTCATTGCCATCTATGTGGAGAAGCGCCATTCCACAGTCTTGGAAAAAAAACAACTGACCATTGGAAATTCTGATTTCTCTGAAAATATTTTCCCTTTTTATTGGAAAGTAAGTGAATCAAGATTCCATTCAACTGAAGGTCTGTTTTTCAAACCAGTTTCTTGATTCACTTACTTTCTTTCTTTAGACTTAGTTCTCAAGTAGAAATGTTCGATTCCATTGTATTTTCTTTACATTTGTGAGCACAGTCTTACCTTATAGGAAATAGCCAAGGAGCTGCCAGGTCACAAGTATACAGAAGCAGAGCAGAATGAGTTGAATCTTAAAGATGGAGCAATTCTGATGGAGAAGGGAGAATGAACTGAGAAGGAGAGAATTTATAGCAAATATATATTATGTACTCTGGGCAGACTTTTTATATTCCAGTGCAATCCTGGGCCTCCTGGAGCAGAGATAGACATCAATAGTGGGGCCAGAGACAGACACTAAACCAGTAAGAACATATATAATTTTAATTCACAAATTCCTGCCGTGGACATCATTCCCATTTTTCCTCTTAATCCTCTCCTCCCTACCTGTCTTCCTCCTCCCCATCCAGACACCTGTGAGCATAAGCAAGAGTGGGGTAGTTTGGGGCTCATTATAATCCAGCCTCTGCTCTAGCCAAGGTGTGTAAAATCATCATGAGTGGGTTTGTTCCACTGGAGGATCCAGATTTGCTGTAAACCCTGTTAATGCCGACTACATGTGCCCTCTTCCTGAGAAAAATGATGTGTTTGAGGCCTTTGTGATCCCAGGGGGCTGTGAATATTTTCAGGTTTCTTAGACCATCGCTTAGGCTTCCATTTTCCATTTCCCTCTTTGACTAATTCTGAGTCCCACTTCAGAAATGCCAGACTTTGGTTCTGTATAATGGAGGTTATTCTTTTCTTCTTTAGGTTTCATGTCTTTTCACAGAGATTTTTGTCTTAGATGTCTTGAGATGGGAACTGTGAAAGACATTATTTTTGAACATTACTTTTCATTTTCTCAAAGGAGTTTGCACATGATCGACAGACATATTAATCAAACCCACCTACGAGATGAGAAACTCAGACTCAAAGCTGAGGGGAGGGAGAGACCTGGGTGCTCTAGTGTGAGAGGAAAGCATAGAAATTAAGCTCAAGTGTCTCATTCAATGAATCCTGAATAATCCTTTTACATTCAAACATTTTGACAGTTTTTAGGCATGAAAGAGAGTGAGGCATTTACAGGAAGCCCAAATTATCTCCAAGTTGTTTGTTTCCTATTAAAGGATAAAAGAAAACATAACAAAACAGAACTCCTGGCTTTTCACTACTAGACAAGAAGAAGTTCTGTTGCACAAAAACCTAGGTGTTTTGTCAGTGAGGAGTTACATGGCTGCCCAGATGTTGCTTGAACCAGGAACTTTAGATCTGGTCTTGTGTAGAAATTAAGGATGGGAAGCAGAATGTCTTCTGGAGGCCTTGCAAAACTTCCTAGGTGATGCAGACAGTTGCAGCCAGCATTGAAACAATGACACTGCATATGTGCATGGCTTTAGGCCTTTTAAAGCCCATTCATATGTGTCAACCTGTAGAATTTTAACTCTAAATAGTCTAGATTCAATGTGATTTTGCTATTAATTCAATTAGACATACCTACTAGGCTATCTCATCTCTGCTTGAATGTTTCTTGTGATGGAGAGCTTCTATTGGGCCAAACTTATTTTTGCGGCTAGAGAGCTTTTATTGTTTGGAAATTAATCTCTATGTAGAGTTCAAATCTATTTTGTTGAAACTTCTATTTGCTGGCTTTATCCTAAAGCCCTACACAATGATTTTTCAGTCATTCGAAAGCAGTTATCAGGGCTCTCCTAAATCTTCCCATCTTCATGCTAAACATCTCATGTTCACAACCAACCCTTAAGTGATTTGGTCCCTAGTCTCTCCTCACTTCTGCTCACCTTTCCCTAGAATACACTCTTGTGGTGTCTCCATATTCTAAGTATAGTCCTCAGACTCTGACATAGCCCTAAATGTGCCCCTAGCAGTGTGGTGTGAGTGTCAGCAGTGTCCCTTGAAATTTGCTGCTTCAACTTCAACTTCTGCCATCTAGGATTATGACAGCTATTTTAGAAACCAGTGCTGGCTCAAAAAGAGCTTGTGGTCAAATGACATCATCAGTCCTCTTCCCAGAACAACTTTGAGTCATTTCTCCCCATTTAATTCTTTCTCATCTCTTTAAAACAAACAAAAACCTAAGTGAAAGGTTGAGGTAGTTAGAACAGATGGTAATACCTGTTTTAAAAATATTAGATAACATTTACTGACTGCTTCCTAAAAGCTGGACATTGGCACTGTTCTAAGCACTTTTTGTGTTTTTAACTCACCAAATCCTCATCATAACCCTTGAGGGTATGTTCTCTGAAAGCTGCATTTGAAAGATAATGAAACTGAAGCATGGGGAGGTTTAGTAATTTGCCCAAGTTCTGGTTCAGAGGGTGGAGAATCTACCTGCGATGCTGGACATGGGGGTTTGATCCCTGGGTCAGGAAGATCCCCTGGAGAAGGAAATGGTAATCCTCTCCAGTATTCTTGCCCGGAGAATCCCATGGACAGAGGAGCCTGGCGGGCTATAGTCCATGCGGTCACAAAGAGTCGGATGTGAATGAGCAACTAACACACACTTTATAACCAGGAAAGGTGATATTCAAATACAATTGGTGGCCAACAAGAATAAACCCGCAGTCTCCTGGCTGCTAGATCAGTATTCTTTCTTCATCCCACTGTGGCTTCCTGTAGTGGCAAAAAGTCTTTCACTTTTGTTCTCTGTAGAAGGTGTTTTGTTTTGTTTTCTGGATTGAGACTCATAATCCATTAGTAGATTGTGAATTCAATTTAGTGGGTTACTACTAGCAAAAGGAGAGGAGAGGAGAGGAAGAAAAAGGAGGGATAAGAGGGGAGGAGAGAGAGGGGAGAAGGAAGAGGGGGGAGGGGGAGGACAATAAAAATGCCTCTTAGTAAGTGTAAATTTTGTTTCTTAAACTCTTGTTGTGTGTGAAGCACGCACACACAAATATACACTGTGTATACAGTTACAGTGAAAAATGTATTTATTGTTTCTTATGATCAAAGCAGTTTGAGCATTGCTGCCTAGTAAATTTTATATGTTAGACTTTGTTCATTTCTTTAAGGTTTAACAGGCATTGTAGGACACACCTAGATTTTAGATCACCACTCTTGATCTGCACTCAGTGAGAACATAACTTACAGCTAACAAAGTTTAAACTAAGAACTTCAGAGAGAAAAGAAGTGGTTGAGGACTGAAGTAAAAAAAAAAAAAAAAATTAAAATCTGTTCTAATTACAGTTGAGTTTCTATTCAGCAGCCTGATAGATTCCTAACTCATCACCTCAAGCAAATCACTTCCCCTCTCCCCAAGCTGTTTGCCAGAACCAGCCAGAGAATTCAGGAAATGGTACTCTCTTTTTCTTTGTGAAGCTTGGCAAAATGACTTCAATTTAGCCAGCCAAGCAGGAAGCAATTGTAAATATAAATTTGTTTTACATATGCCTCCTGGAGGAGACATGCAGTTTGCTTCCCTAGTAAAGGGAATCCCTAGACTTCCATTCTTTGTGATCTTGCTTGGATCACTTTTTTTTCTTTCTACCCCTCAGTGTATCAGTGTCCTTAATTGAGATCATAATGTTGAGCTTGTTGGATTGTCATGAAGTTTCATTTGCATGAAAGACCCCCTTGGTACTCAATTAAAAATCATAATATAAGGAGAAAAACAAAATGATGATGTTGATTAATTATAGACATATAGCATTTCTGTTATGTCCACAATGATATATAGATTGTAGACTGAAAAATACTAACTCTCCATGAATATTTCCAGATTCATCTTAGCCATTTGGAAAAATGCATTCTCCCATTTCATTCATTTAAATTATATCTAAGAATGAGGCAAGTATAGCATAACAATCTCCAGGGATCAACAGAAGCCCACCAAGAGAATCTAAATGGTTTTCAGCCATTGAGAACAGAAGACTGTTTAGGCCCAAGTCACTGTTGAAAACATAATTGAAAAGCTATTTTTTCACATCAAATGCTATGGATAAAAGTATTTAACCAAGTTATTGAGAATTTTGAAAAATTAAGATCAGCAGGAAGTACCATGAATTTTGAAACTATTCTCTCTGTCTCTGCATGGTCCTCATAGATAAGTCAAGTGGTGTTCAGTCTTCTGTGTTGGGTGATTATGGTTGGGCTACAGAATGGCACTGACCTTTGACAGAGGAAGTGAAATAGCTGCCTAAGGTGCACCACAGCAAGTTGTTGGAGAAGGTCATTGGGCTCACATGTAATTGCTCTTTCCACAACTCCACGCTGCCTCCAAGTGGGAAGGTGGCAGTGGTGTTAGGATGTAATGTTTTCATAAATTACTATTTTTTTCTCCAAGTGGACAAGTAGCTAAGAATTTTAGGATGGCTTATAAACTGAACAACTTAGTGTTTAGTGTCTAATTTGAAGATTAAATGATTCCCTCAAGGAAAACTACAACATTTAGTTTTATTTATTTCAGCCAAAGAAAAAAAAATACGTTGAATGCATTATAAGTTATTTGTCAGTATCAAGTGGCAGATCCAAAGACCTTTTTAAAGGAAATTTAGTGTAATGCTTAATATAATGGTAGGGTAAAAATCAATTCCCCTTTCCTCCCTACCAACCATTATGCTCCTGATATAGGCATTAATCACTCCATCAGTGAAAGGAGAGGAACACAGACTTGCCCAGAGCTTTGTGGCTATTACATACCTGTAACATTTGATCCTCTTAACATCACTGATTGTTACTTACATCACTGACTACTACTGCACGGTGGGATGAGGAGGGTAGTATGGGGAAGATGGGGACAGGCTCTCAGCTCATTTGTTGTTCAGTCGCTCAGTCATGTCTGACTCTTTGGGACCCCATGGACTACAGCACACCAGGCTTCCCTGTCCTTCACCGTCTCCTGGAGCCTACTCAAACTCATGTCCATTGAGTCAGTGATGCCATCCAACCATCATGTCCTCTTGGCACATAGAACCTTTGAGTTGGAGTTGAGATGTATCTGGGAGAGTCACTGTTCTGATTCCCCATCTAATGAAGACTCTACCAATGGACAGTCTACCTCTTCTGAAATTTCCAGTAGTTCCTCCCATTTCTGAACAATTCTGATTTTCAGAAAAAAAACTTTATGCTTAGCTAAAATCTATTCCCTAGTAACTTTCACCTATTAGCCTATTTCTACCCAGTTGAACTATATGTACAGTATTACTCTTCCATGCCATGAGTTGGTGAGAACTGTCATCCTTGATTCTCCCCACTCTGCATCCAGGTTTTGATTCTCCAATCTAAATACCCACGTTCTTCCTCCTCTTATACCATACCACTTTCATCTCCATCCTTCTTTGTGTTTCTCTCGTCTGTTCTAGTTTGTCGGTGTCCTTACTCAGTACTCTTTGGTTGCAGACTATTTAAGCAGCTATCAATCCACCAAACTGTACTATCACACACACACGGTTCTATCAAAACTGTGAGTCTTTATCAGAAATGTTTACCCAGCTGTCGCCCAGAGCATGTTGGCTCACTCCTGTTGGGAGTTCGCTTCGCTTCTGGCTGGGCAGCTGTGCACTCCTAACTTTTTATTTTCTGCCTTGTTATGGAAAAGCACTTCAGAGGTTGAAATTGTTTGAGCTCCAGAGTTACAGCATTTCTCTGCTTTTAAGTTTAACGTGGTCTGTTTGGGGCTATTTAAAACCCCAAATGTTTAGTTATATCCCAGTTTGTGTCCATGAAACTCACTGTGGACAGCTTCCCTATCCCCAAACAGTAAGCTGAAGCTTCAGGGCATCACTGTGTTTGATAAAAACAATCTGGGACTTTCTGTATATTAGAAAGGGTGAGCAACTAAAGCTTTTGTGAAGGCAATATGGTGCTTCTATTGATCCATGTGAGCTGAACATATGGAGGCTCTGAGAAAAAGAGTCTGCCCTATTTAGCGACCCAGGGCTGATGAGAAGGTGTATTACAAATCTGTATTCCTCCCAGCATGTGGTCTGGGACACATCAGCTCATTTTACTGATGAGTTCCTCAAATCAAGCAGGGGCCATCATATCTTACCAGTTTATAGCATTAATTGAGTTGTGTGAGAAACACTGCAGGTGTCTCTGAGAGAAGAGAAAAGTAGGAAACACTCTTTTCGCTCTCAGAGAAGTGGTAAATAGAAAAGAGTGAGCAAAGCAGACATGTCACTGGCAGCAGATGAACAAGAGCAGATGTGCAGGTGATAAAACAAGGTCATCTTTTTCGATGAAGGTAATGTGGGAAGACAGTCTAGTCCTGAGCTTTGGGCTTATTCTCTGAGTTATGGTGGCCATATTCACTGAACAATAAATACAGACCTATGGCCTGAGAAATGATTTTAATACACTTCTGGGTATGTTGAATTTTTTTAGTGTAATTAGGATATTAAAATGTTGAGTTTTTTTAGTATACACCAGGGTTAAATGGAGACAGAGGGTCAGAATATTGGAACTGCAGGCCGTCGCAGAAAAGTTTCATGGTGTGTGTCATAGTTATAGTGCCCAGACCTCTGAGGAGTGGGTACCCTGACTGTGAACCCAAATGAGCCCACTTCACCTTCTTCCACATTCTTTCTGGATCCCAGAGCAATGACCTGTAGTGACCAAAGGCCTTTTTAGCTACATCATTTAATTGATCCTGTATGTTTATAAATCAGAATTTTAAAACTGGGCTATAATATTAATAACTATGGAGTGAATAGGAAACAAATTTATGGGGTTATCAAAAAGTAAAAGGGATAAAAGGGGTAGGAGTTTGGGATTAACATATACATACTACAATATATAAAATAGGTAACCAGCAAGGACCTACTGTATAGCACAGGGAACCAGACTCAATATTTTGTAATAATCTGTAAATGAAAAGAATCTGTATGTTTATATATTATACATGTGTGTGTGTGTGTGTGTGTGTGTGTGTGTGTGTATAGATGTAGATGTGTAACTGAATTACTTTGCTGTATACCTGAAACTAATACAACATAGTGAATTAACTACACTTCAATTAAAAAAAAAAGAAATACAGTGAATATACATTGAGGATGTGGATGGCTAGCCTCTTGGTTCTCAATTTTTTATCCACATGATAATCACTTGGGGAAAAATTAAATATAGATAGAGAGGGTTTCCCAGGTGGCGCTCGTGGTAAAGAACCCTCCTGTCAATGCAGGGGACATAAGAGACACGGATTGAATCTCTGGGTCGGGAAGATCTCCTGGAGTAGGAAATGGCAACCCACTCCAGTATTCTTGTCTAAAGAATCCTATGGACAGAAGAGCCTGGCAGGCTATAGTTCATAGGGTCGCAAAGAGTTGTACATGACTGAAGCGACTTAGCACGCACTATCACTTGGGAAAAAATTAAATTTAGAAACATAGACAGACAGATAGATAAGACAGATAGATTTCCTGTCTTCAAATTCCAATTTCGTATGGCTAGAATGAGACCCAGAAAGTTAGAATTTTAACAAGCCCTCTAGGTAAATTTGATGCAGTCCTCCCAGATCATATCTTCAGAATCTTAGCTAGAAGAGGATTGTCTCCAGGGGCCCCAATTTCCTGAGCTTCCTGGAAGGAAGCCAAAAGCCTGCCTCCAGGATTTTCTTTCCCTTCTCAGACGTTGTGAAAGGGCTCCAGGTTCCACTGTACAGGGTCTTGCCGAGTGGAGTTTGGAGCAGAGTAAATTCTTTTTAGGATTATAGGATTAGGAAACTGAAAGGTGATTCAAATTCTTGATTAAACAGAGAGAAGGAAACAGGAGGGGATGCTCCCGAGCATGCACATCACTCCAATGTGTTTTCTCTGTAATTAGAGGAAGTGATTGCAAAATATTTGAGAGGATTAAATGCTCAGAGAATATAGTGATCAAATAACATGAGATACTGCATTCTTTAAGATGATCACTGACTTGGCTTTGCATGTGTTGTTGAATTGCTGTCACTTACACCTCAGTACTGAGAGAATGTCCAACAGTACTCTCTGCTACAAATTTGGGGAAATAGCCCTGGGTCATATGGGCAGACACCGAGGTTCTGTTGTGGCACCCACCATGAAATTTTGAGTGATGGCAAACTGAGGTATTAATGTCTTTATTGCTCCATATTCTCTTGTTAAATTACAGTAATCTCTGCAGTGTTTTTCTTCATGTTAGCCTTGTTGGTATCTACTAATTCAGCAATAATTCATTGAAAAATTATTTTAAATCCTCTGTAGTATAAGGGAAGCAATTGTTTAATATAAAAATTATATTTATTGAGTGGCTTCTAGGTGCTAAGTATTTGGGGGAATGCAGAGATGTGTATTTTCCCCAGGAGACTGTTCCTAGGGCTTGAGAAGGAGAGTCATATATAATACAAGGATGTTGAGAATATACTTGGAGTGGTTTCTCAGGAAAGAAGATTCTACCTGCAAGGAAAAACTTCAGTAGTTCACCATGACAATGCTTGTTGGTCGTGATATATGAGACTCCTGGGTCTGCCTTACAGGAGAGAGTTTCAGACATCAGAGGCAACCAGGTCAGGACTGGGCACTCTGCTTAGATCATGGGCATGTGACCTATTCAGTCACACTGGGCCCCACACTTGGTTAATGCTCTGCTCTCATCATCTTGAAATTCTTAATTTTTGAACAAGGAGGCTTACAGTTTCATTACGCATTGGGCACCGCAGGCTATACAGAGGTCCTGATTTAGGTATTTCCTTATGCAAATTGGGCTTCCCTTGTGGTTCAGCTGGTAGAGAATCCATCTGCAATGCTGGAGACCTGGGTTCAATCCCTGGGTTGGGAAGATCCCCTGGAGAAGGGAAAGGCTACCCACTCCACTGTTCGGGCCTGGAGAATTCCATTAACTCTATAGTCCATGGGGTCATGAAGAGTCAGACATGACTGAGCGACTTTCACTTTCACTTTATGCAAATTATTAGACCTTGTGATATAGAAAAGTGAAAATGAAGTCGCTCAGTCATGTCCGACTCTTTGCAACCCCATGGACTGTAGCCTACCAGGCTCCTCCATCCATGGGATTTTCCAGGCAAGAGTACTGGAATCCCCTTCTCCAGGGGATCTTCCCAACTGAGGGATTGAACCCGGGTCTCTCACATTGCAGGCAGATGCTTTACCATCTAAGCCACCAGGGAAGCCAGTTCCATTTATATTACTGTGAAGGTAAAATAAAAGATATTTATTTAGTGCCCTGTTTACAGAAGTTGTTTAATAAATATCATTTTTAGGAGAAGAAACAAGACTGGAGATGGACTTTTTCTATAAAGGGCCAAATAGTAAATATTGTAAATATTGTAGACTTATAGGCTACTAAGTCTCTGTTGAAACTACTCAACTCTGCTATTGTAATTTGAAAGTAGCCACAGACAATACATAAATGAATGGGAGCAGGTACGTTTCATTAAAACAATTTGGGCAACAGTTGATCACAGTTTGCTGGCCTTTGTACTACAGGCTAGAGATGTAGAAGATAAAGAAAGCTGAGACAAATAGACTTGTCATTTGTTATTGGTCCCAGGACAAGCAATATCACTGTCACCTGTTAGAAATGCCATTTCTCAGGTCTTACCCCAGATGCTCTATCTGGGAGCAAGTAGGGCTCAGCTTTCCATCAATCTGTGTTTTAAAACCTTGAAGACAACTTTATAAGCTCTCATGTTTGAAAACCACTTCTCAAAATGTAAAGCGAAGAGTACGCTTAAAATTCTATTAACAGATGTTGAACATTACAGAAGCTTTTATCTTCATGCTGCATTGTAGATGTGAGGACACCTCAAGTCTTCTCTCCCCACTGATCCTCAAATCCTACCTGGGTTCCATGAGAGAATACAGTCTTACAGAAAAAGATATGAGTTAGAGTTTTTTCCCCATTCTCCCGAAGATGATACATAGCTAGCACCATTCTAGATGCACAGGAGAAAAATTAATGCACTGTATCACAGTGATGGAGAAGGCAATGGCACCCCACTCCAGTAATCTTGCCTGGAAAATCCCATGGACGGAGGAGCCTGGTAGGCTGCAGTCCATGGGGTTGCGAAGAGTCAGACATGACTGAGCGACTTCACGTTCACTTTTCACTTTTATGCATTAGAGAAGGAAATGGCAACCCACTCCAGTGTTCTTGCCTGGAGAATCCCAGGGATGGGGTCGCACAGAGTCAGACACGACTGAAGTGACTTAGCAGTAGCAGCAGTACCACAGTGAATGCAATGGACATTTGTTTTCAAAGAGTGGTCCCCAGGCCAGCAGCATCAGCATGGGAATTTGTTAGAAATGCAAATTCCTAAGCTGTATCTACTCTGTCTACTGGGATAAGTGTGGACTTCCTTGTCGTTTGTTCAGGAAGGAGCGATGATACTGAAAAGTTGAAAGAGAAAGTCAACAGGAGACAGACTTCTGAAAATCTAGCTTGTGAGACCAAACATATCCATCTAATGAGTTGAATATTTTCCTGATTGTGTTCTTAGCATCATCTTTCCTTGCAGCTCAATGACTTCTTCCCACCGGAGGAGATACATTTCAGCCCTTGGTCATGAGGGAGGCATCCTTTATGTCTTGGCTGAAGTTTTGGGTAGAGAAGTAGATGACATGGGTATTTGATCCTCTCAATGGGTATCTGAAAAGACACTGGTGATGTTATGTATCCCACCTCTTAGAAACTATCTTTCCTGTCATAATCAGTTCAGTTCAGTCACTCAGTTGTGTCCGACTCTTTGCAACCCTATGGACTGCAGCACGCCAGGCTTCCCTGTCCATCACCAGCTCCCAGAGCTTGCTCAAACTCATATCCATCAAGTTGGTGATGCCACCTAACCATCTCATCCTCTGTCATCCCCTTCTCCTCCTGTCTTCAATCTTTCCCAGCATCAGGGTCTTTTCTAATGAGTCAGTTCACATCAGGTGGCCAAAGTATTGAGTTTCAGCTTCACCATCAGTCCTTCCAATGAATATTCAGGATTGATTTCTTTTAGGATTGACTGGTTTCATCTCCTTGCAGTCCAAGGGACTCTCAAGAGTCTTCTCCAACACCACAGTTCAAAAGTATCAATTCTTTGGTGCTCAGCTTTCTTTATGGTCCAGCTCTCACATCCATACATGACCACTGGAAAAACCATAACTTCTCCTGTCGTAATAACCCATCATTATATACTGAATGTATAAATATGCTGCATGTATAAACTATATAGAGAGATTTGGTAGTGGGCACATCTACTCTGCAATACTTTTGATTTGACCAATTAGAAGATTACCCAGGGACAAGAATTCCTAGTAGAATATACGACTACTTTTTCTCTTTCATTCTTTCCCCACAAATTATACATATTAAAATATCTTTTTAATTCCCTTAGGAAATTTTAATTCTACAGTTACCAACTCACTTCTAGAAACTATAGTTTTCTGTCTCTCCAGGCTCATATCTCTCTAGAGCTTCATAGTTCAATATGATAGCCACCAGCCACAAGTGGCAATTTAAATTGTAATTAGTAATTAACATTAAATAAAATTAGTTCAGTTCTTTAATTACACTAGATACATCTCAAGTACCCAATAGTTAGATGTGGTGTTGGCTGCTGTATTGGTAGTGCCGATACATAATATTTTCATCATTGTAGAAAGTTCTGTTGGACAAACACTGCTGTAGTGCTCTATTCCCACGCACCAGATCTTTCTCTGTCTCTCTTTCTATGTATATCCTTCTTGGGAGTCCCATGTAAATTTACATGTTTTATTTTTTTTCCCATCACCTGTAACCAGCACCTCTATTATATATTTGTTTATGTATAATATAATCTAACATAATAATACATGCATATGTACCATGTAAATGCATATCTACATTTTAATATGAATGAAACCTTTTACCTAAATTGGTTGAGGCTCTTGATGGTAGAATTTCAGATCACAACTACTAAAAGAAAGTAAGACAGAGATGAAATGGGTTGGGTATGAGGGTGAGTGGGGAGCAGTCAACCAGACCCTTGAGTTGCTCAAAACTGCACATGGTAGACAAGCATTTTTTAACCAACTTTTTATTATGAAAAGGTTGAAATATGCAGAAAATTTGAAAGAATAATAGTACGTGAACACCCACATACACTATACCTAGAGTCACTGACACTTGTCAAGTTTGTCCAATTTAATGACCCATTTGAAAACTAGATTTCAGGCAGCATGGCTATTTACTGTTCACTACTTCAGTGTGTATCTCCCAGTACCAAGGGCATTCCACCTATTGTTATCACACACATAACATGAATACTAATCCACATCAGTTAAGCGTTTACTCACACCAGATATTTCAATGGTATGCATTCAGTAATACAAACCTCATTTATATTTCAATTCAGTGTCTTTAAAGATGAGAAAAACTCTACAACTAAGGCATTTAAACCTGTAGTGTTATTTGGTATTCATTTTCCCAAGTGAAAAACAGATATTAGATAAACAGTGAGGATTTTGTTTCCCTTCAACTCTGGGCAGTACCTGTCATATATGTATAAACCCATTGTCCCACTCAAGGAGTCCAGAGGGTTTCATCTTCCCTTGGTTGCCCTGAGATGTCAAGTAGAAGGTGTAGAAATAGATCACTGTCTGATATTGTCAGCAAGGTGGATCTCTTTCACTTACCAGCCATCCTGTAAGAGAGTTTGTAGCCTAAGCTACAGGGAACCTAAGAGGACTTAAGGGGAATGACTCAGATGATGAGAGCGTAAAACAAAGAAATGTGAGGAGCAGCCCTTGATCTCAAAGACTTCATTTAACAGTCAGGGCTTTTGAGTCAGATAAATACCATTGCCATTTTCATTGTAACACCTATCATATCTCCTTATCTTTATAGTCAGCTTCTTGCAGCATCTTTAGCCCAGTGCTTAGCATGGACTAGGCACAAAATAAATGTTTATTGAAATTAAAACCTCAAAACAGTCATCAGAACAGGTTCATCTCTCACATGCTAGGTGACAAGAAATGTGGAAACAAATCATAAAGTCTGCTGGGCCAGGAGCTATATCTTCTATTTCTTATTATCCTACATAAACCTGCTTCAGTGCTGAGTCTACAGCAGGCTTATTTGTTAAAGGGATGGATGAGTGAATAAATGAATGAATTAAGCAGAATTGAATTTAATGAACAGAAAATATAATTACTTTAGAAACTAGGTTTAGTGTGGATACATGCTATAAAGTCTGACAATACCTCTTTATAAAAGATAAGGGTGATGTGAATGGCCTCCTTGTGACTTCTTTTTGTTTGTTTATGAATAAGATATCTGGACTTTGGACAACACATATTCACAAAACACAACGCCAACATGAAGATGCTTATCAGCCTGTTCCTGGGGATTGGTCCTTGCTTCTTCTTTTCTAGGTATATGGAGCCTCTGTTTATTTTGTCTTGAATACTTACTCTATTCTTGCAGAGTAAGAGTAGACATAACACTACAGGTTTAAATGCCTTAGTTGTAGAGTTTTTCTCATCTTTAAAGACACTGAATTGAAATATAAATGAGGTTTGTATTACTGAAAAAAAATCCTCCAAAAATTTGAACTAATTTACACAGACTTAACAAGGCAAAATCCTATGATTATTTGAAATTAGCTAGGTGTGCAATACAGGTAGTAATTTATAACAGCTTATCTGGGGGGAAAAAAAAGACGAGGTTAATTATTTTAGTTAGGGTAGGCTGAACTGACTTTACATGGCAACCTACTCCAGTACTCTTGCCTGGAGAATCCCAGGGACAGGGGAGCCTGGTGGGCTGCCGTCTATGGGGTCGCACACAGTCGGACACGACTGAAGCGACTTAGCAGCAGCAGCAGCAAGGTGACTTCACAAATTTGTGACAAAGTATGGTAGCAGTTCAGGACCAAATGTTTCTGGTCAGCGAGCAGTGCTCCTCTTGTGATTCAGGGACCCAGTCTCCTTCCATCTCAAGGCCCTGCCATCTGCCAGGGTCTTGTATTCTTGCATCAAGTTGGAGAAACAGGAAAACTCTGACACAGACTTTTAGGTGACTTCAAAATGAAAAAGGTAAAAAGAAATGTAAGACCCATGAACAGAAATATGAAGAGCCACAGTGAGAGGGGAAGTAGTTTTAGGATTGTACACTGATTCAGCAGTGTCTGGATACCACGTTGTAAAGGGAACATTGAAAAACCAGAGCTAAATCAGAGGAGGACAGACCTAGAGAGTAGTAAAGACAGACCAAGAAGTATGTCTAGGAAGAAAGAAGTAAAAATAGAGAGATTTGTCCTGGGAAAGAGAATTATGGGACCATTCACTAATGGATAAAGGTCTGTTAGAGGAAGGAGTGGAATCCTTTGGTGGGGAAGGGTTCTGGAAGGCTGGAGTTTTGACTCTTACAGAATTTAAGAGGGTAAGAAATATGTAAGAAAAAGTGTGTTAGCACTTTGCCTAACACATCTCAGACAGTCAATAAATATGTACGAATAGAATTTAGTTAGTCAGCTAATTGTCATGACCCCATGTTTCTGTATTGCTGGATCCTCAGAGGGGGCTTTGATATCAAGAGTACAGAAGAGTTGGCTGAATGTGCGAGGAATGTTTTAGCCATACCACATTGATGTTGCAACAAGTGGCAGCATTTGCACCATGCAGTATCCCCTTCTCAGTGGCTTTATTCACCTCTGATTCAAGGGTTCTTTAGTCCAGATCAAGCTTTCAAAAGCAGTCATGTCACAGCAAGTTTCAGCATTCTAGCCACCATCACCAGGAGTCAACACAAAAATTAATTGACCTGGAGATCCATCAGAAAAGTTGTTTCCTCAGAATTGAAAGATTGCTTTGGAAATCTCTTCTTGGTCCCTGGCCTCCTATCGGGGTTTTCCTGATGCTACTGTGGGTTTGCATTTAAGACTTTATTTCTACAACCTTTAGCCACACACCCCTCTGCATAGGAGCATT
Source organism: Odocoileus virginianus (assembly GCF_023699985.2). Classification (NCBI taxonomy): domain Eukaryota; kingdom Metazoa; phylum Chordata; class Mammalia; order Artiodactyla; family Cervidae; genus Odocoileus; species Odocoileus virginianus. The sequence continues at coordinate 15,259,020 of NC_069695.1, read as the reverse complement.
CACAGTCAGTGGTCAGAACCACCCATTGAGTACCTTTTCTTTTTTGAATGTCTTAACAGCAGTCCTGCTGACCAGAAAGTTGCAGGGAGACAAAACCTCTGAATCCTGCTTAAAAGATATTCAGGCTTTGTGTAGATGGGGTCACTAGCACTGAGATGCCAGGAATTGCTGGAAATCTTCATTGTCCATTTGAATTTCGAAATTGATTGTGGTTCTTAGAGCTGATGTGTTTAAGAGGAGCTTGAAACACAAGAATCATAGCATTATAGACTACTCCAGAAGGCTCCCAGCAGTGACTAGGGGTTACCTCCTCCCACTTGGAAAAATGGCCTTAGACAGCAAGTAAAATGACTAGCGCTCAATGTTATCTTTTCTTAGTGTTCTGTGTGTTCCCCGCGACTATTTTATGTAGTCAGTTCACCAAGTGAGACTTCAACGGAGAAAATTCTTTGGCAAAGATAAACTGTTAGACAAACTACTCTTTGTACCTCACTTTAATCCATAGAAAAACTGCCAGTGCACCGAGGAAATGCTCCTCTCTCTTAAAGAAAGGCTGAATTTGGCAATAAGGAGTTCATGATCTGAGACACAGTCAGCTCCTGGTCTTGTTTTCTGACTGTATAGAGCTTCTCCATCTTTGGCTGGAAAGAATATAATCAATCTGATTTTGGTATTGACCATCTGGTGATGTCCATGTGTAGAGTCTTCTCTTGTGTTATCACAAGAGGGTGTTTGCTATGACCAGTGCGTTCTCTTGGCAAAACTGTTAGCCTTTGGCCTACTTTGTTTTCTACTCCAAGGCCAATTTGCCTGTTACTCTAGGTAGCTCTTGACTTCTACTTTTGCATTCCAATTGCCTATAAAGAAGAGGACATCTTTTTTGGGTGTTAGTTCTAGAAGGTCTTGTAGGTCTTCAATAGAACTGTTCAACTTCAGCTTCTTCAGCATTACTGGTCGGGGCATAGACTTGGATTACTGTGGTATTGAATGGTTTAAACTTGGAAATGAACAGAGATCATTCTGTCGTTTTTGAGATTGCATCCAAGTACTGGATTTTGGACTCTTTTGTTGACTATGATGGCTATTCCATTATCTTCTAAGGGATGGCTATTCCATTTCTTCTAAGGGATTCTTGCCCACAGTAGTAGATATAATGGTCATCTGAGTTAAATTCACCCATTCCAGTCCATTTTAGTTCACTGATTCCTAAAATGTCAATCTTCACTCTTGCCATCTCCCATTTGACCACTTCCAATTTGCCTTGATTCATTGACCTAACAGTTCTGGTTCCTATGCAGTATTGCTCTTTACAGCATTGGACTTTACTTCCATCACCCGTCACATACACAACTGGGTGTTGTTTTTGTTTTGTCTCCATCTCTTCATTCTTTCTGGAGTTATTCCTCCACTCTTCTCCAGTAGCATATTGGGCACGTACCAACCTGGGGAGTTCATCTTTCAGTGTCATACCTTTTTGCCTTTTCATACTCTTCATACATGGCCATCACCAGATGGTCAATACTGAAATCAGGTTGATTATATTCTTTGCAGCCAAAGATGGAGAAGCTTTCTATACAGTCAGCAAAAACAAGACCAGGAGCTGACTGTGGCTGAGATCATGATCTCCTTATTGCTAAATTCAGACTTAAATTGAAGAAAGTAGGGAAAACCACTAGACCATTCAGGTATGACCTAAATCAAATCACTTATGATTATACAGTGGAACTGACAAATAGATTCAAGGGATTAGATCTGATAGACAGAGTGCCTAAAGAACTATGGATGGAGGTTCATGACTTTGTATGGGAGGCAGTGATCAAGATCATCCCCAAGGAAAAGAAATGCAAAAAGGCAAAATGGTTGTCCAAGGAGGCCTTAAAAATAGCTGAGAAAAGAAAGAGAAGCTAAAAGCAAAGGAGAAAAGGAAAGATATACCCATTTGAATGCAGAGTTCCAAAGAATAGCAAGGAGAGATAAGAAAGCCTTCCTCAGTGATCAATACAAGGAAATGGAGGAAAATAATAGAAAGGGAAAGACTAGAGATCTCTTCAAGATAATTAGAGATAACAAGGGAATGTTTCATGCAAAGATGAGCACAATAAAGGACAGAAATGGAATGGACCTAACAGAAGCAGAAGATATTAAGAGGTGGCAAGAATACACAGAAGAACTATACAAAAAAGACCTTCATGACCCAGATAACCATGATGGTGTGATCACTCACCTAGATCCAGACATCCTGGAATGCGAAGTCAAGTGTGCCCTAGGAAGCATCACCATGGACAAAGCTAGTGGAGGTGATGGAATTCCAGTTGAGCTATTTCAGATCCTGAAAGATGATGCTGTGAAAGTGCTCCACTCAATATGCCAGCAAATATGGAAAACTCAGCAGTGGCCACAGGACTGGAAAAGGTCAGTTTTCATTCCAATCCCAAAGAAAGACAATGTCAAAGAGTGTTCAAACTACCTCACAATTGCACTCATCTCACACATGAGCAAAGTAATGCTCAAAATTCTCCAAACCAGGCTTCAACAGTACATGAACCATGAATTTGCAGATGTTCAAGCTAGATTTAGAAAAGGCAGAGGAACTAGAGATCAAATTGCCAACATCTGCTGGATCATCGAAACAGCAAGAGAATTCCAGAAAAACATCTATTTCTGCTTTATTGACTATGTCAAAGTCTTTGACTACGTGGATCACAACAAACTGTGGAAAATTCTGAAAGAGATGGGAATACCAGACCACCTTACCTGCCTTCTGAGAAATCTGTATGATGGTCAGAAAGCAACAGTTAGAACTGGATATGGGACAACAGACTGGTTCCAAATAGGGAAAGGAGTATATCAAGGCTGTATATCATCACCCTGCTCATTTAACTTATATTCAGAGTACATCATGTGAAATGCCAGATTGGATGAAGCACAAGCTGGAATCAGGATTGCTGGGAGAAATATCAATAACCTCAGATATGCAGATGACACCACCCTTATGGAAGAAAGCAAAGAACTAAAGAGCCTCTTGATGAAAGTGAAAGAGGAGAGTGAAAAAGGTGGCTTAAAACTCAACATTCAGAAAACTAAGATCATGGCATCTGGTCCCATCACTTCTTGGCAAATAGATGGGGAAACAATGGAAACAGTGATAGATTTTATTTGGGGGGGCTCCAAAATCACTGCAGATAGTGACTACAGTCATGAAATTAAAAGACAGTTGCTAACTGGAAGAAAAGTTATAACAAACCTAGACAGCGTACTAAAAAGCAAAGATATTACTTTGCCAACAAAGGTCCATCTAGTCAAAGCTATGGTTTTTCCAGTAGTCATGTATGGATGTGAGAGTTGGACTATAAAGAAAGCTGAGTGCTGAAGAATTGATGATTTTCAACTGTGGTGTTGGAGAAGACTCTTGAGAGTCCCTTGGAGTGCAAGGAGATCCAACCAGTCCATCCTAAAGGAAATCAGTCCTGATTATTCATTGGAAAGACTGATGCTGAAGCTGAAACTCCAATACTTTGGCCACCTGATGCAAAGAACTGACTCATTGGAAAAGCCCCTGATGCTGGGAAAGATTGAAGGCTGGAGGAGAAGGTGATGACAGAGGATGAGGTGGTTGGATGGCATCACAGATGTGATGGACGTGAGTTTGAGCACACTTTGGGAGTTAGTGATGAACAGGGAGGCCTGGCATGCTGCAGTCCTTGGGGTCACAAAGAGTCGGACCTGACTGAGCAACTGAACTGAACTTATAGAAAGGAAGAAAGGTAATATACTAGGTGTCCTAAATTGAATCAGGTACTAAAATTTGGCTAGATTGATTTATATGCTTATTTATTTATAGCAAATAAATAAAATTTATTTATATTTGCTCTAGAATTGATTTTAACTGGCTTAAAAGTTGGAGAAAACTTAACAAGAAAATAAAAGTGGAAACAGAAGAAAACAAAAATAGGGATATTAGGAAAGTGACAAGTCTAGCTAATCCTATTTGGACTATCTGGTTGACCTTAGTAACTTGTTGACCCTTTTTTTTTCTTCTTTTAATAACTGCTTTAATGAGATATAATTACTCATCGTAAAATTCACCCTTTTGGTGTGTTTAATTCAGTAATTTTTAGTATATCTGCAGATTTCTGCCATCAACACCACAATCTAATTCCAGAATATTTTCACTATCCAAAAAATATATCGTGTATCCATAAGCAGTCACTCTCGATTATCTGCTCTCTGCAGTCTCTAGCAACTGCTAACCTACTTTCAGTCTCTATAGGTTTTTGTATTCTGAATAATTCATGTAAGTGGAATCTTTGTTGTCTGGCTTCTTTTGTTTAATACAGTGTTTTTCAAGTCTTATCTCTTCTACAGTATGTACGAGTACTTCTTTTTTATGGCTGATTACTATTCCATTATATGGATATACCACTTTTGTTTATTCCTTTATCAGTTTGACATATGGATTGTATTTTTACATTCTGGCTGTTATAAAAAATGATGCTGCTGTGAACATTCATGTACAGGGTTTTATGTGAACATATGTTTTCAAATTTCTTGGATATATATCTAGAAGTAGAATAGCTAGGTTATATGATAACTCTATTTCTAACTTTTTGAAGAACTTTCAGACTGTTTTCTGAAGCAAGTGAGCCAATGTATGTACAGTCTCCCTAGTCATGTATGTGTGTTAGTTGCTCAGTCATGTCTGACTCTTTGCAACCCCATGGACTATAGCCCGCCAGGCACCTCTGCCCATGGGATTCTCCAGGCGAGAATACTGGAGTGGGTTGCCATTCCCTTTATAGTAATGTATAAAGATTCCAATTTCTCCATATCCTCATCAGCATTGACTATTTTGCACCATTTTTATTATATTATACCATTTATATTATACTATCTTACTAGGTATGAAGTGGCATCTCATTTTGAATTTGATTTGCATTTCCCTAATGACTAGTAATGCTGAGCACCTTTTAGTTTGCTTTTGGCTACAGGCATTTTTTTTTTTTTTCGTGTGGGGGCAGAAATATCTATTCAAATCTTTGCCCATTTGAAAATTGAATTACTTGTCTTTTATTATTTTCTTTTGCAGTAATTCTTTATACATTCAGGATACAAGTCTCTTATCAAAGAAATGAGTTGCAAATATATTCTCCCATTCTGTGGGTTGTCTTTTCATTTTCCTAGTGGTGACCACACAGAAGTTTTTAATTTTGATGAAGTCCAATTTTTAAATTTTTCTCTTGTCTATGTTTTGGTGTTCTCCTAAGAAGACTTTGCCTAACCAAAGGGTCAAGAAATTTGCTTTTGTGTTTTCTTCTAAGAGGTTTATAGCTTTAGCTCCTACATTTGAGCCTATGATCCATTTTGAGTTAATTTTTGTACATGGTGTGAAATAGACATCCAACAACAATGTCTTCTTTTTCCCCCTGTCTTCATTCTTCTCTTTCTCCTTCTTTTGTGTATATATATCCAGTTGTCCAAGCAGTAATTATTGAAAACACTTGTTCCCCTCATTGTATTACCTTGGTGGTGATGGTTTAGCCACTAAGTTGTGTCTGACTCTTGTGACCCCATGAACTGTAGCCTGCCAGGCTCTTCTGTCCATGGGATTCTCCAGGGAAGAACACTGGAATAGGTTCTCATTTCCTTCTCTAGAGGATCCTCACGACCCAGAAATAGAACCTGGGTCTCCTGCATTGCAGGCAGATTCTTTACCAACTGAGCTACGAGGGAAGCAATGGTATTAGCACCTATAAAAATTCAATGGACAATACATGTGAGTGTTTATTTTTGAGCAGTCAATTTTATTCTATTGCTATATGTCTATTCTTATGCCAATGCCACAATCTCTTGATCTTTATAGTACATTTTGAAATCAGGAAATATGTGTTCTCCCAATTTGTTCTTTTTCAAGATTGTTTTGGCTGTTGTCCCTGACATTTCAGTTTCTGCAAAAAAGGTTCTGCAATAGGTCCTTTAGGCCTCCATTTTCTCAACTATTTAAAAATACTGATAATCTGCCTTCTATGGAGTTCTTGTGAAGTCCAAAGAACCTGAACCTGCTATAATGTTAAAAAATACTAAATCTTCATTTTGGGAAAAATCTGCTTTGCTCTTTTCGTTGACCTAGCATTGCTAAGTCTTGACGAGGATTATCACTGTACTGCTTCTCGACTCAATGAACCATGATGTCTTCCAGTTTCCACAAGGACCATCATTATGCTGGGTCCCTCTGTTAGAAACACAAAATTCTGAGTCTGTAAAGTAAAATGATCTCCCATCCATGAAGTTGTGATGAGGTTACTATCAGAAAGGGGAGAAGGGAGGATCAATTGAAAGGGAGGGAAAATAAGGGGAAATGGAGAACTTCTTTGGCTGCAGAAAGTGCAAACAGTTAAGCTAGAAAGAGGTTTGTCTCTTGAGAGTTTAGTATCTGGAGGTCAGTGCTGAGGCCAGAATATTTTCCAACTTCCGCCAGACTTCACTCCACTTCTGGAGTGGGTCACCATTTCCTTCTCCAGGGAATCTTCCCAACCCAGGGATTGAACCCACATCTTCTGCATTAGCAAGCAAATTCTTTACCACTGAGCCACTGATATTTTATTTGCCACTCTTTGAAGTTATAGGGAAAGTGGACTCTGGGAATACTGTGGGCATCAAGACAGTACTTATAATTCTCTACGCCATGCCTGTGCACTTGTGATACTTGCTTTGCAACACAAGACTATCCATCCTAGAATATTTCTTTTGGAAACACAGGAAAAGTGAGAGATTCCATAAAATTAAATGGCTATTGGACCTGACCCTGAATTTGGGATGACAGGGGATGAGCATGGATTCCTTATCTAGAAACCTGTACCTGTGACATGAGGCATTTTTGTCTAATTTGATCACCCCCATTTTCTCCAGTGTGTCTTTAACTCATTTAGGTTATGAAATACCACCAGCTTCTTAAGTCTTAGAATATAGAGCTGGCAGAGAATCGTTAGAGATCCATTACTCTGCCCTTTCCTCCTACAAATGATGTTCTGCAATGAGGAAGATTAAAGTAACCTTCAAAGACTCTCAACAGGGTCCAGGTTAGTACCTGAAAGCTGCTTCTACTGCCCATGAGCCAACTGTTTGCAGAGCACCTGTAAGTTTTGTTTTGACTCTTGGCAAATTAGGAAACCTTCATTTAGGCTGAAGGTGGTTCCCACCCAAAAGGGAACTTCCTACCTGCCCCTCTTCTTACTATGAATACGCTTATAAACAAAGAGTTTTATCTCCTCAGTGCTAAGACAAAGCAATTGCATTGTTTAACTTGGAGAGTTGAACAGCATCTCATCAAAGGTAAGGAAACAATATGACCCTCTGGGTCTCCCATCATTAGATAATAATACTCTTCCCACTCTGCTCTACCTGTTTAAATTCTACCAGCACAGCCAGACCTTACCATGGAAACTCTCTGAGCTCTCCAGTGAGATTGTTCATCTTAAAGAGCATGTTCAGCATTCCTTAACTCTTTTCTAATAGACAGCCAACCAAGATTCACTAATGCCTAACTGTGTGCCAGGGACTGGAACAGACATCACGAAGGAGGCACAACTGTGTAAGACTTAATGCGTATCATGAAGGAACCTAATATATTACTCAATATGTCAGCATTTTGGAAAACTCAGCAGTCGCCAATAGAACTGGAAAAGGTCAGTTTCCATTCCAATCCCAAAGGAGGGCAATGCCAAAGAATGTTCAAACTATCATGCAATTACACTCATTTCACATGCTTGCAAGGTAATGCTCAAAATCCTTCAAGCTAGGCTTCAGTAGTACATGTACCGAGAACTTCCAGATGTACAAGTTGGACTTAGAAAAGGCAGAGGAACCAGAGGTCAAATTGCCAACATCCATTGGATCATAGAAAAAGCAAGAGAATTCCAGAAAAATATCTACTTCTGCTTCACTGACTGTGCTAAAGCCTTTAATTGTGTGGATCATAAACAAACTGTGGAAAATTCTTCAAGAGATGGAAATACCAGACCACTTTACCTGTTTCCTGAGAAACATGTATCCAGGTCAAGTTAGAACCAAATGTGGAACAATGGACTGGTTCAAAATTGGGAAAGGAGTATGTCAAGGTTGTATATTGTCACCCTGCTTGTTTAACTTATATGCAGAGTATATCATGTGAAGTTCCAGACTGGATGAATCACAAGTTTAATTAAAGATTGCAGGGAGAAACATCAACAAGCTCAGATTTGCAGAAGATACCACTCTATTGGCTGAAAGTGAAGAGGAACAAAAGAGCTTCTTGATGAGAGTGAAAAAAGCTGGGTTAAACTCAACATTCAGAAAACTAAGATCATGGCATCTGGTCCCATCACTTTATGGCAAATAGATGGGGGAAAAGTGAAAACAATGACAGATTTTATTTCCTTGGTCTCCAAAATCACTGTGGACGGATGACTTCAACCATGAAATTAAAAGACAGTTGCTCATTGGAAGGAAAGCTATAACAAATCTAGACAGTCTATTAAAAAGTAGAGACATCAGTTTGCCAACAAAGGTCTGTATAGTCAAAGCTATGGTTTTGCCAGTAGTCATGTATGGATGTGAGATTTGGACCATAAAAGAAGACTGAGCATTGAAGAACTGATGTTTTACAACTGTGTTGCTAGAGAAGACTTGAGAGTTCCTTGGACAGCAACGAGATCAAGCCAGTCAATCCTAAAGGAAATCAATACTGAATATTCACTGAAAGGACTGAAACTGAGGCTCCAGTATTTTGGCCACCTGATGCCAAGAGCCAGCTTGGTGGAAAAGACCCTGATGCTGGGGAAGATTGAGGTCAGGTGGAGAGGGGGGCAAGGTTGAGATGGTTGGATGGCATCACTGACTCAGTGGACATGAGTTTGAGCAGACTCAGGGAGAGAGTGAAGGACAAGGAAGCTTTGCATGATTCCAAGAATTTGTAATTGGATCTCAAAGAGCTGGGCGTGACTTAGTGATGGAACAATAAGAAAAGGAACCTAGGCAATGGTGGAGAAAAGGTGCATAGACACACACAGACACACACACACACACACCCACACACACAGACTTCAAGGCAATATATGGCAGATTTTAAAAAAAAAACATGCTGAGGGTTTGGAGGGGTGTGAACACTTCCAGCAGGGGTAAAAGGAAGGCATCTATTTCTGATGGCATTAAACTTCTCCTGCTGTACAAGTCAGGTTTACTCATCAAAACTTTCTTTCTAGATAATGTACTTATTGCTTGATAAATGTTAGTCTTGACTTCTTACTAAATTTAAAACTTTTCAAGGACAGGAACTATGTTTATGACACATAGTGATAGCTTAGTAAATAGTTGTGGAAGTGCTGAGTTTTCTCCCTAGAACCTGTAGTAATATTACCCAAGTAATGATGAACTTTAATTGACTTGAGTCTGTAGGGAAGCATATATGTTACCAAATGGATGCTACTGATTGCCTTCCTTCCAGAAGCAATTTTATTCCATGATGCTCATGAGTACATCTGTATACAGATTTCTAAGATAACTTTTCCTACACTGTTCTCTAGAAGATTCTCACCCTCTTCCTCTAGTCACCCTCATTTACACAGATCTCAGACAGTCATTCTCTTCTGCTTGCTTCCTTTCTTCCTCTTTCTTCTTCCCTGGTTCCTAAGCCTTTTCTCTTGGGTATAACCAATGAAGCAGTGAGCCCTGGTGGTATGTGCATTCCCAGTGCTCTTTGCTCTATTTCAGTGTTAGCAACCATAAAACAAGATGCTCCCTTGAGCTTTAGCATTTTAACCCAGAGGAGTCAAGAGTTCTGGAGCTGGGGAGTAAAGTGTTTTAAAGAGGAAGAATATACTTTCTGAAGAAACCTGCTCTAAGCCCACTTTCATTCAGGTTAAGGTATGGTTTGCCTGAATTCAGGTCATCAGGAATATTGATGTTTAGTCACTAAGTAATGTCCAACTCTTTGTGACTCCTCCACAAATACAACTTGTTGGGTTTTCATAACAAAGAAAGTTAAGTTCAGCTTCCTGTAACAGAAAACTCATAGAACAAATCTCAAACAAGATAGAAGTTGAGTTTTCTCATGACTCAGGAAGTCTAGAGGTAAGAATGCCAGGGCTGGTAAGGCTGCTTCACCCTGTCCCCAGGACCTGATACCACTTCGTCCCTCCACTGTCAGGGCTCATGGTGAGACTCAAGTATAAACTCTTATTGAAACTACTGATGCTGTGGGTGTCCTGGGAAAAGAGGGAAATGGTGGGAGTATGCAGTGTCATCTTCACAGAAGATCAAGGATAGAAGTGGGTTAGGACTGAAAGGTGGATATGACTGGGACATGTAGAGAACAGGCCTGGAAAACTCTGTGGAAAGGGTGAGAGTGGGAAGGAAAGTAGTTTCCTGTCATTCCATCCAGGTCGAGAGCTGGATCACAAGCCCGCACTGGCTGTCCCACCTGTCCAGATTAGAGCCCCTTTCTTCATGCTGCTGGAGCACTATGAGTGTGTGCGTCCCTGCTGTGGTCAGTTCGAAACTCTGTGTGTTGGCTTTCCAGCACTCTCTCTCAGACATCTTTGAGTGGCCCACAGTGACCATAGCTGACTGTGTAATGGTCGGGGTGACACCATATTATGGTTAGGCCCTTTCCATTTTTAGTTACTAAGGAGGCTTGATTTCATCAGTTTATTTTCTGTGTGCACCCTCCTTCCACTCCTTTTTCAGCCTTTTGCAATACAGGACCTGCTCGCCATTCTTGTGAGCTTAACAAAATAATATAGGGCCCAGTGTACATGCCCAGACCTGGCTTTTCAGTGTCTCCAGCTTTTGTCCTTAGATGGGGGGGCAGACCTAGATAATTGCTATTAATTGTTGATTATGAACACACTGGCCTAGGACAGGGTTTGACTAATGAGGCAAGGCCTTGCCATCTGAGGAATACTCTGCTCTTAGGAAACATGGTACACTTGTGTGACTGGGAAAAACATGTGTCATGTTTTGTTTTGAGTTTTCAACACCAAGGTCTGAAGTTTGATTTTTCATTTATTTTTTCTGGGCAGGATCAAGGTCCCAGTTTCTCTATATGACAGGCAAAGACTGGCAATGATTGAATAGATTTGGCATTGTCTTTCCTTTCAGTGACTCTTGCCTTCTGATTTCAGATAGAAGAAGCGACAGTTCTTTCATGGGTCTGTATAATCAAATGATAGTAGGAAGTAATAGGGAAAGATAAAAATGGATGCCATCAAATGTTACTGTTTAGGACAGGTTTGGGACTGAGGTGAGGTGGTTTTTTTGTTTTTTTAATAACATCAAGATCTAGAAGAAGCCAAAAAATTTATCTTGACCAATCCCTTCATGTTACCAGCAAAGAAATTTGGTAACAGAAACTGAACTTGAACCCAGGATTCAAATTCCAGACCAGCAATCTTGACAGGAAGCTTTCTCCGAGTACTGTTATGCCAAGACTTTACCCAGTCACGTGTTCTGAGAAAAGGTGCCTAAACACCTGATGCTTGGAGTGTGCTGATTTTCTGATAAGCCCTGTTTTAATTCCTTTACAGATCATAGAAAACAAAGGAATTCATTTTAAAAATAGTAAATTTTACCAAGTAAATGGCTCAGGTTTTAACTGATATCATTACTGCATGGTAAATATGTGCATTACATTGACTTGAATATGTGAAAATTCATGATGAAGAAATATGGTCAACTACATCTCCAACTTTGTAAACAAAGATCCCTGATAGAATGGGGTCTTCTTGGGAAAAGTATGGGAAACATTCACTCCCTTTATTTCCCTTCCTCTCTCCATTATGCTCTAGAATGACTCCTCTCCAAGAAGTTCTCCCGACTTCAGAAATATAGTCAAGAACCAGTCCCCAAAGGATGGGTAGAGTTTCATATGGTGACTCGAGAAAACATCATACACCTTTTTTTTGGTTGTTTTTTGCATAGTCAGAAGGACGTTAGTAGCAGGCAGAGGGTACACATCACTCAGCTGACCGTTGACTCAATAAGTATACACAGGACTCTGCTCAGCGTGCCCCCCAGGCTTAAGTCCGTGGGAATTTAAGAGTAAACACGACTCCAGGCCTCAAAGGGCTCAGAGCATTATTTAAAAGAGAAAAGATATAAACACATAAAAATAATAGTAAATAATTAAGGGCTTGTGCCAAGAGTTCTCTAGAGAAACAGAAGCAATTGAATATGTACCCATATACAGAAAGAGTCTGTTCTGAGGAATTGGCTCATGGGACTGTGAATAGTGAAAAGTCCATGATCTGCCATATGCAAGTTGGAGGCTCAGGAAAGACAGCGGTGGATATAATTCCTGTCCAAACCCGAGGTCCTGAGACCAATGGTATTACTTTTAGTAGAGGTCGGAGGGCTCTAGAGCAAGGAGGGCTAACATCTGAGGGCAGGAGAGGGTGGACGCTCCCACTCGAGTAAAGAGCAGACCCTCAGTCTTTGTGTTATATTCAGGTTCCCAGCAGATTGGATGATGCTCACCTACATGGATGAAGGTGATCTTTACTCAGTCTCTAGATTCAAATACTAATCTCTTCCAGAAAGACCCTCATAGACATACCCAGAAATTGTGATTTACCAGTTCTCCAGGCAGCACTTCTTAGCTCAGTCAAGTTGGCATATAAAATGAACCATCTCAGGGCTCAAATATTCAGTATTGACTGATAGTAGCACTCAGGTATTAGATGAGATAAAAAGATGGTTGAACAATAAAGAATCCAGAGCAGGCTTCAGGCAGACACTGGAGCTGGGCTTTACTTGAACAGAATGTGGTTAAGGCAGGAAAAAGGGAAACGGGGAAAGTCACCTGTGGGCACCTGCCCTCAATCACTGATCAGGTGCCCTGGGGAGGCACTTCACTCCTTGATGTCGTTCTATCTTCTTGATACGCCACTAGAGAGCCGTGATCATCCTCATTTTACAGATGAGGAAACAGAGTCAATGGATGAACAGGTATTCCTTATCACCCAGTTAGCAAATATGAGTTAAGATCCCGACTACGACTGGATGACTCTGGGAACTTTTCTCTCAACCACTCTCTTTCCCTTTCCAGTTATTTCACTGATACTTTTCTCAGTCCCCACAAACACTTGTTCTTTTCTGATCTTCAGTTGCCAGCCTGATTGGAGTTTGTGTGACCAGGGATTCCATGGTGAAACATTCCTTGCAGGTTTCTCATAGAGAAAAAAAAACAACTTCTGCCTTCCCTAAGTGCTTCTTTCTTTCTCCTCCTTCCTTCTGCCCCTCCTTTTCCCCCCTCCATTTTCCCTCCCTTCCTTTCTTACCACAAATCTTTATTAATTTCTTTTCAAAAACTTAGATTTCCTAAACATGATTTGTATAAATATAATTCCAGTCCAGGTCACAGTGGAATCAGATATAGAGACACCACCCCATACCTGCAGATGATGCATGAGTTGGTGTTGCCCGATTTAGGGTGTAGAATCCACAAAACAGCCCAGGCATGAGAGGGTATTTTCAGAGCAGTCAGTAAGAGGTTGAATGAGTTATAAACTATGTCAACAAATCGGTATTTAAATCTCAACTTTGTTATTAAATTCCCTCAACTTCAGAGAAGTCATGTGAACCATTTATGCTGCACGTTTTTCAAGTATAAAATGGGGCCGATAATTCCTTCCCTAGTGAGCTTTACAAGGGTGTTGGGAGGCATGAGAGGTAGTGTATGTGTGAAAACTATTCCAGAAACTGAAGTCCACCCCAGGTCCTGTGACACTTACTTGCTGAATGAGCTGCCTTGCTGGCCTAATAAAACACATGACTATTAGCCAACTTGGCAACTCATTGACTACACCAGCGGTCCCCATCCTTTTTGGCAACAGAGATCAGTTCTGTGGAAGATAATTTTTCCAGAGAACTGGGGAGGTAGACTGGGGTGGGTGAGTGTGGTGGTTTTGGGGTGATTCTCATAAGGAGTGCACAGCCTAGATCCCTTGCATGCACAGCTCACAGTAGGGTTCATGTTCCTATGAGAATCTAATGCCGCTACTGATCTGACAGGAGGCAGAGCTCAGGTGGTAATGCGAGCGACGAGGAGTGGCTGTGAATGTAAATGAAGCTTCACTCACTCGCTCACCCACTGTTCATCTATTGAGCACCTGCCTCCTAGCTGGCCACAGACCAGTACCGTTCCATGGTTCTGGGGTTGGGGACCTCTGGACCTACACCATGGTCTGTTATTTGATTCACAGGAAAAAAAATTAATAGATGTAATGGCTTGGAGGTGGCCCCATTCCTCAGGGAACCTCCTGAATGTCCCTCTGAGTGGACATTAGAGGAAGGACATCCTCCCCAGGAAGCTGAGTGGGGTAGAAGGAGCTTGGACTGGGACATCTGTAAGCCTTGAGCCAGAAGGGTGACTTTGCATCAGCCCTTTCTTTCTAGGCCTCAGTTTCCTTATTTGTAAAATGAAGGGTGATTGATTTACTTGCTGGTTTCTGAATGGTGCCCTCAAAGAGATTTGTGGGCCCACGTCGGGGTCACCACCTGGGGTGAGGTGGGTTGGCACAGGTCATTGGGAGAGCTCCAGCCCTCCGATCCCAGGGCGGCTCAGCTCCTAAAATCTTTATTTGTTTATGTTCCAACTGAGATTTCATTTAAATCAAGGAATATGAAACTTATTTTTTTAAAGCACAGGGCCAGGTGATATTTAAGCGTCTGACTCTCTGGTCCTGTAGTCCAGTTAAAGAGTGAGTGAGCTTCTGTCTCCAGCCCCCATCCACATGCAGGTGCAAAGGCTTCAGTATTCCAGTCCTCCCTGTCCGCTCCAGCGGGAGCCTCATGCCCTCTCTAGCCTCCTCCTCAGCTGTCAGAGTCTGCCTCCTGCAGCCGAGGCTGTGAGGTGGGCTAGGGCTCCTTGCTTTCTACCTCTGCACTCAGAGCCAGCACAGGAGGGTTCTAGGGTTCTACCTAGAACCCTCAGTTTGACTTCCAGGACTCCCGGGAGCAGAAGAGGAAAGGCTGGCTGGAACATGTCAGTCCCCATGGCCGCCGGCTTGCTTCTCTCCTAGAAAGTCTCTGGTTGCTCACATGCCCTTACATGGACTTGTTCACCATGGCCTGCCTGGAGCATTCTGCCCTCCGCTTGTGTTTTTGGAGGACTCAGGAAAGTACATCAGGTTTTTGAAAGCCAGAATCCTTCCCCTTGCTGCTGAGCCATTCATGCTTTCCTCTCAATAAACAGTTGTCAGAGAACTTGATTAAATGAATCCCCCCCACCCCCCAACACACACACACACCCACCCCTATTTCAATCACAGACAGCCTGTGCTTATGCATAAGATGTGTTTGCATTTGGATCTGCCCATTGTGCTCTGATTGGGCTTCCTGGGGACATGCACTTGTGGGCAAGTTTCATCAGGGTAAAGTGAGCGCCTCCGCCTGAGGAAGAGGGGACCAGGCCTCCTTAATCAAGGGCTTCCTCATCCATGGCTTGAGGTGAGTCCTTCTGAGAGAGGGCCCTAGTGCAAAGAGCACTTGACTGGGAGTCAACAGACAAGGAACTTATCCCACCTGACCACTAACGAGCCACTGGGCTTCCAGGAAATGGGAAAGATTGCTTTGAAAGGCATGGGTGCCTCATCATTAGAAATGTTGAAGCAGGAGTGGTTGGCTGTTGCTCAGAAATGCTGAAGAAAGGAACCAGCAGTGGGTAAATGGTTGGATCAAATAGCCTCAAAAGTTCTTTCCAATAGAACCTTTCCAGTTCTGGCCATTTTTCTCAGATATACCTAATCACAAAGTGATGTATGTAAAAATATTTGACTACTACAATATGGCATGAAAATGTGAGAGTTTGTGTTCTGGCTATCAACGTTAATGGCCTCAGCACAATCTTGGTGGAAATCTACTTTTCCTGGAGCAATTAGCTGAGATTATGGCAGTTATCAGCTAACTCTTTCCCTAGGGCCTAATACCTGCCAGCCCCACTTTGAAGCCCCTCAGAGATAAAGGAGGAATGTAGGCAGCATAGCTGTCCTAGTGCCCTTTATGTGTTCATGTGTTTAATTACACCTGTTCTTGCAGCAGACCATGTGCTCCAAGAAGGCAGGGCCAAGCCCCCTTCATTCCCCACTAGGTACCATCATCTAGTACACAGGGTCTCACATGGATATTTACTTGTTGAATAAAAATATGATATACTAAGAGAATTAAGGGGTTAACTATAGAGTTCTGATTCTACTTATGCTTGACAAGTGTTCTTTTCCATTAGATCTTTGCTTGCTTGTCACTTTCTCAAAAGGAGTATGTCTCAGACAGATCTCTCCATCTTTCATCTTTACACTTTGTCTTTATGTTCTATTTTATTTTTTCTTAGTAGTTATTTATTTTTTCTTAGTAGTTAATATCATTTGATTAATTAATATGCTTGTATGTGTATATACTGGGCTTGCCAGGTGGCACTAGTGATAAAGAACCTGCCTGCCAATGCAGGAGACGTGAGATGTGGGTTTGATCCTTGGATCAGGAAGATCCTCTGAAGGAGAGCATGGCAACCCATTCCAGTATTTTTGCTTGGAGAATCCCATGGGCCTGGTGGGTTACAGTCGATGGGGTTGCAAAGAGTTGGACATGACTGAAGTGACTTAGCATACACTTGTATATACTATATGTATGTAAATATGCATCTGTATATTTCAGATATATGTATGCACATATAAACATAGATAGAAAACATAGATGTTTTTTGTTTTTCTCTTTTACCCCACTAGAGTGTAAGCTTTGTCTTGAGATCCCAGGTATTATTCTTCAGTTACTATGTCGTGTCCGACTCTTTGTGACCCCATGAACTGCAGCATGCCAGCTTCCCTGTCCTTCACTATCTCCCTGAGTTTGCTCAAACTCATGTCTATGAGTTGGTGATGCCATCCAACCATCTCATCCTCTGTCACCTGCTTCTCCTCTTGCCCTCAATCACTCCCAGCATTAGGGCCTTTTTCAAAGAGTCGGCCCTTCACATCAGGTGGCCAAAGTATTGGAGTTTCAGCTTCAGCACCGGTCCTTCCAATGAATATTCAGAGTTGATTTCCTTTAGGATTGACTTGTTTGATCTCCTTGAGATCCTAGAGTGGTGCCCAAAATTCAGAGTTCCCCAAAATATCTCTTGAATCAATGAATAAAAGAATGAGACAAGATGGACGTTAGTTGGGTCTTACAGACTGATTCGAATGTGGCCAAGTCCAACAGGAGAGGGAGAATTCTGCAGATGAGGGGGCAGCAAGATCAAAAGCAGATTAGAGAAAAGGAGCTTAGCAAGAGCCCAACAGTTCAAGTAGCTTGTATGCTGATTTATCATCATTTGAGTGGCTGGCCGTCGTCCGTGGTTGTCCACTGTGGTTTGCAGCTTCTGCCAGTACCAGCCAAGAAGGTCCCTGACACGCGTTAGAACCCTCAAGGACAACAGCCACTTACTGGGAGTCTGGCAAGCTCCTCCACTCAGGCTTCCCGGGGATTTATGTCTTAAGAATATAATCATAGATTAGTTACCAACTAGTTTCCAGCATTGGTATAGCCACCTTAACATTTCTGCAGATGACTTGCTTGCCTGGCCATAATTTGCCAATGTTCCCCTTTGTTCTCATATATACTAAAGTATATCTACTAAAATATTGCTGATAGTAACCAGGATATGGTGTGGAAACTGAGCTGAATTGACAAGTCTGAGGTCTAGGTTTCAGTTCTCACTCTGTCATTATCTAGTTGGGTGACCTTTCTGATTTTCAGTTTCCTTATTAATAAAAGGATGTGATTGGGCTATGTCAATTTTAAGACATTTTAATTCTCAAATTAATTGTTAAATTCTACAGTCTTTTTTTCTCTCATAGTAAAGTCAACACTTGATTTATAATCGGAGGTAATTCCCAAAGTCTGCTGGCAGACCAGTGGTGAATAATCTACCCATAATGTAACAAGCAATGGGTAATTTCCCGGTGAAAGTTGCTCAGTCGTGTCTGACACTTTGTGACCCCATGGACTGTCTGTGGAATTCTCCATGTCAGAATACTGCAGTGGGTAGCCTTTCCCTTCTCCCGGGGGGTCTTCCCAACCCAGGGATCAAACCCAGGTCATCCTGCATTGCAGGCGAATTCTTTATCATCTGAGCCACAACGGAAGCCCAAGAATACTGGAGTGGGTAGCTATCCCTTCTCCAGGGGATCTTCCCGACCCAGGAATTGAACCAGGGTCTCCTGCATTGCAGGTAGATTCCTTACCAACTGAGCCATCAGGGAAGCCCGTGAAAGTCACTCAGTCATGTCCTACTGTTTACGACCCCATGGACTCTATAATCCATGGAATTCTCCAAGACAGAATACTGGATTGGGTAGCCTATCCCTTCTCCAGGATAGCTAGCAGAAACTTGCACACGCTATTTAAAGGGCAAGTAGTTGAATTCTTACTGCTAGTGCAGTAAGTCTCCAGCATGCCTGACTGGTGGGTGTCAAAGACTAAAGCTGAGCAGGAGGAGGCCAGACTCTGTCTTGATGGGACTGGGCGGGGGTTCCAGTGGCAGCCGGTGTTAAAGCCACCGTGTTAGAAGGGCTCAAGGCAGAGCAGAAGGGATGCATGGAGCACTCCCTAACAGTCAAAAGAGCAAAAATACTTTGCTTTCTGAAGTGCATTAAGATTTCTGAGATGCTGATACATCTTTTTTAAATCATCATAGTTTAGGTGCTAAATGTTATAAGGAATCCTCTCAAAAGATTTATAGTTCAAGAGGGAGAACAATAACAAGTAACTCTAGTGTAAGACTGACTGGGCTAAGCCCTTTAGGATATACAGAACAATATTATGGGAGCCCAGTGGATGGAGGGATAAATGGCAGGGTGGGGATTTATGAAGGAGGTGGTGCTAGATTTTTACTTTTTCCTGATGGAAAAAACGTTTGCAAGAATGACAGAGAATGGCCTTCCGGGGTAGAGGGAACAGTGGGACCAGTGTCACATGTAGAGGCTCCTTTGTGATACTGAAGTCTGCTAGGTGGAGTGCATTTCAGGACTTCAGTTTGAAGGATTGGTTAGCCAGGCAGAGGAGTTTGAACTCTCTGCGACAAAAAGTAACCAGAAAGGACTTATGAGTATAAGAAAAACACAGACATTTTATTTTAATTACTATTTCAGTTATTTTGCTATGTAAAAATAAGATAAAGAGACTGAAAATGGTCTTGTTCTATAAGTGCTTATAGATTTGTAAAGAGAACATACACCTGGAGAGATGAGAAAAGAAAATATAAGCTGCCTTTCTCTAAGTATCTCATTTCTTCCTCACTATAACCCTGATTAAGGCATTCTTATGCCCACTTTATACCTATGGGCAAATAGAGACTTTAGTGACTTGCTCAAAATCCCTCTGTACTAATTAGAGAGTCAGAACAAGGCTCTGCAGATTCACAAAGCTGATGATGGTCTTTTTAATAAAGCATGTGCTAGCCATGTCTGTGAACCTCACGAGATCCTGAACCTGAGATCCTAGGAAGAGAGATATTTTCTGCCCAATCAAGTGTTACCATGTGAGTTATAGCAGTTATTGGAATGTAAAGTGTTGATATTGCAAATTACCTTTATAAAGAGCTAATGTAATTATATCCTCCTCCTCTCCCTAAAGTCACTGGGGTTAGAATCTTAGCTCTGTGTAGCCTGATTAAAAAATCTCTTTTTTCCAGTTCTTTGGAGCAGCTGTTGAAAGGACAAAGACCCTGTTTTTTAATGATAGTGTTTCTCTTGCCTAGCTGAAGCGAACCCTAGTGAGCAGACACACAGCATTGCTCAGCTCTCATCCTTAGGTGAAGTGTCCTCTTCTTTCAAGCTGAAGGAGCACAGTGTCCGTAAGGCAAGGAAATCTAATTACATGGCACATGTCCTAGCTTTAAGATGCTCTTGCTTATAAAATATCTGAGAGCAGAAATGTTAGGATAGGTACTTACCAGAGATGACAGTATCCTCCAAGTGATGAGAAGAAGAGTGTCAGGGACCCCTCTTGAAAGTAATTGACCCAGAGCTCAGAGATTCCAAAGGTTGATCCTCAAACCCAACCTTGAAAGAGCCATATGCCTGATTGTCATAGACCAGCTGCCATGTTGGTTAGTATGTAATAAAAAAACTATGGTCTCATGATGTTACAGATTTCTGGGATGGCAGTGTTGGGAAGAACTTTATAGATCATTTCATCTGACCACATGGTTTTATATTGGAGGAAACATACAGGGAAATGAAGTGAATCACTAGGTCTAAGAGTATGACCCTCTGGGCATCTGAAAGACATGTAATATCCCCTGCAGGAAAAAACAAACAAACAAAATTGACCTTAGATTTCAGCTCAATGCCATTTGTATGGCATTAACTCCTTTTCTCCAATGCAAGATGGCTGAGCACTGGATAGGCAGGGACAATATTCCTATTTAAGTGGTGAGTAAACTGGGCTTAGAGAGCATACCCAAGATCATTAAGAATTTAGCGTTGCATTGTGTACCAGCAGGCAGGTGTCCTAATGCCATTGAGTCTTTGCATTGAGTCACAGTCATCTGGTCGTTTACTTGGGATAAATTTGTCCTGAGCCAACCACGTCCTTTAAATTAATTATTCTTATGTGTATTTTTGAGCCAGCTAACAAGTCAAGGTTACTACATTTGAAAGTAGAATTGAGTGTAGATAACTGATTGACAGACCGCTGAGCATGGAGCCCTCAGCACTGAACACTAGTCTTGTTTATATGCTTGCTACTCTTCTGTCTATGAACATTATTGAATTCTTAGTCTCCTCAATTAGCCAGAGCTTTGAGAACTTCCCTTGAGAATTTATTATTGAAGGTTAGATATCCATTCAGTTAAAACCCATAATACCTCTCCACCATGTTCCAATTCTGCTTGGAAGAACTATTACAATGAAATATCTTTGATATCCTTAAGGAAATAAGCCAGCAGAGTAATGGTTTGAAGGTTAAGAAACTAGGGTGTTGGGTGCTTTATAGAAGCTCTATATCTGCCAGGGAGACCCCCTCTCCAAGCCTTTTTTCCTTCTCTTGCCAGGTATTCTACTTTTCAGGAGTCCCTGCAGGAATGCTTTTTATTTAGTTATTCAGTTCAGTTCAGTCTCTCAGTCATGTCTGATTCTTTGTGACCCCATGAATCGTAGCATGCCAGGCCTCCCTGTCCATCACAAACTCCCGGAATTTACTCAGACTTATGCCCATCGAGTCAGTGATGCCATCCAACCATCTCATCCTCTGTCATCCCCTTCTCCTCCTGCCCCCAATCCCTCCCAGTATCAGGGTCTTTTCCAGTGAGCCAACTCTTCGCATGAGGTGGCCAAAGTACTGGAGTTTCAGCTTCAGCATCAGTCTTTTCAATGAACACCCAGGACTGATCTCCTTTAGGATGGACTGGTTGGATCTCCTTGCAGTCCAAGGGACTCTCAAGAGTCTTCTCCAACACCACAGTTCAAAAGCATCAATTCTTCAGTGCTCAGCTTTCTTCACAGTCCAACTCTCACATCCATACATGACCACTGGAAAAACCATAGCCTTGACCAGACAGACCTTTATTGGCAAAGTAATGTCTCTGCTTTTTAATATGCTATCTAGGTTGGTCATAACTTTCCTTCCAAGGAGTAAGCGTCTTTTAATTTCATGGCTGCAGTCACCATCTGCAGTGATTTTGGAGCCCCAAAAAATAAAGTCTGACACTGTTTCCACTGTCTCCCCATCTATTTCCCATGAGGTGATGGGACCAGATGCCATGATCTTAGTTTTCTGAATGTTAAGCTTTAAGCCAACTTTTTCACTCTCCTCTTTCACTTTCATCAAGAGGCTTTTTAGTTCCTCTTCACTCTCTGCCATAAGGGTGCTGTCATCTGCATATCTGAGGTTATTGATATTTCTCCCAGCAATCTTGATTCCAGCTTGTGCTTCTTCCAGCCCAGCATTTCTCATGATGTACTCTGCATATAAGTTAAATAAGCAGGGTGACAATATACAGCCTTGACATACTCCTTTTCCTATTTGGAACCAGTCTGTTGTTCCATGTCCAGTTCTATCTGTTGCTTCCTGACCTGCATACAGGTTTCTCAAGAGGCAGGTCACGTGGTCTGGTATTCCCATCTCCTTCAGACTTTTCCCCAGTTTATTGTGATCCACACAGTCGAAGGCTTTGGCATAGTCAATAAAACAGAAATAGATGTTTTTCTGGAACTCTCTTGCTTTTTCAATGATCCAGCGGATATTGGCGATTTGATCTCTGGTTCCTCTGCCTTTTCTAAAACCGACTTGAACATCTATAGATAGACACAAATAGAAAAACTTTTGGATGACCCTGTTGTATATGTAGAACCCTTGAGACTGTGGTCTTCTTTCAACTTATACTAAGAGGGTGACTGCCATCTAGTTAATATATGATGCCAGGTTGGAGGTTAGGCACCTCTGAACTTCCAGTTCCCCAGGCTCCTGTCACTCTGTCCTTCCCACTGATAAGTAGACTTCGGGATCAGGGAATCAAATGTCATTCACGGCCTAGAATTTTTTGTAGGATCCGCTCAGGCAAACCCTATGAGAAATGACTGAAGAGAGAAAACCACCTCAGCTGTGTTTAGGGCTTTTAAGAATGAGGTTCCAGGACTTCCACGGTGGCTCAGGTTGTAAAGAATCCACCTGCCATGCTACAGACACAGGTTCAATCCCTGGGTCAGGAAGGCCCCCTGGAGAAGGAAATGGCAATCCACTCCAGTATTCTTGCCTGGAGAATTCCGTGGCTGGAGGATCCTGGAGGTCTACAGCCCCTGGGGTGGCAAAGAGCCCCTCAGACATGACTGAGTGACTAACACTTTTCCTTTCACCTGTTTAATACTAAATAAAGAATAGTTGCACTTCAGAGTTTACAGTGGTTGAGCCAGAAGAGCCTTGGACATCCTCTGTCACACTAGCCATTTTGTTTCACAAATGGGAAAACTGAGGCCTAGAGGAGCAGTGCTTGCTTTAGAAATCAAATTTCCTGATGCGTACCCTGGTGCTTTCTGCCCTTTGAATGCCAGGAGCCAACTTTGCCCACTTGACTGGTCATGAGTTCATTTAGAAGAAACCTTGCAATACAGCGTTAGTCCCAGGCATCTCAGTGCTAACTCCTCTGCTTTCTTAGTGAGAGCAGACCAAAGTGCACGGCTGACTCCTTGTGAGGAGAAGTGATTCATTTAGGCACATACTCAGTAAATTACCTCCTGTATGGAATCAGGTATTTTGCCAGGTAATTCAGAAGAACACAGTTAGTTCCCTAAGCCCAGAAGAGCTTGGTAGGTGCAGAGACAAGTGGAACCTACTTTCTTGAGCCTGTGTTGAGCTTTTTATTTCCAGAATGACCTAAAATTTCCAGGTCTGTTTAATGGCTAGGAAAGTTGCAACAGTCTCACCTGAACTTTTTTTTTTAAACCACAGTGCCCAAGATGTCTGGAACATACCCATGAGGCAGTAACCATAAAATAGAGGGACAATTAAATCTTAGTTCCATCTCCAAAAACATATATGTTTTCCCCCTGTAAATTCACACATAATAAAATACTTTAAAATTGCCTTTTATTTCTCAATATATGCAGGACTGTGAGGGAGGGGGCGTAGGATTGAGGAGGAAGGGCAGCCTGCTCCAGAAATAAGACCACTCAACCCACAGACTTACTGCAGAAAAATGAGACTGAGTAGTCAGGCTTCTTTTATGATGGGAGAAACGACTGTTTTTATGGCGCACTAAATAAAACCTGCTTTGGAGCTAGAAGTTTATTGCCAGAGTGGGGAGGGCTGTTGTTAGCGTTTTCTGTTCCCCTTCCATACTCTCCCTTCCCTCACCTTCAGCTGAGACATTGAAAGATGGATGGTAAGATTTTAGAAGTCCTTAGAAAGTGTATATAAATGATTTTTTAAATTTACTAAAATTTATCCTAAGTTTTCCCTGCATCTCATGCTGATTTTACAGGGAGAATGGTCAGCATTCTTGGCTTTCTGAAATTATTAAACGAGTTTTCAACCAAGCAATAACAAACAACTGCAATAACCCGCATTTATATAGTGCTTTACGGTTTTCAAAATGTTTTCACATCCCTTAGATCCTCAGGGTAACCTGGAGAGCCAAGCGGGTGATCATTTCTGTATTACAGAAAGAAGGATGGATGCCCAGCAGGTCAGGTTACTTCCCAAGGTTACACCACTAGTTAAGGGGTCAAGTAAAAGCTGAAACCCAGAGAAACCCAGATTAATTAAAAAGGAAATGAAATTAAGATCCTTATGTAGGAAATGCGCAGTTTTTGGTGGGGGGGCATTAGAAAGAGGGATAGGCAAGGCTAAGACACTATTAGTCTGAATGTCAATGTCATCAAAGATAAATTTCTGTTGACCTGCAGCTGCACGTGGGGTGTGTTTGAGCCCCTGTCTCTTCTTGCATACGGGGAATTGCCGAAAACTAGTCCAGAATTACCTGACCTGAGACGTGGTTAAGCCAGTGGACCAAGGAAGGAGATCCACAGGTGATCCACAGGAGATTTAGCCAGGAGATCCACAAGGTGACTGCTACTAAAGCAGTTAATGGCAAGGCGGGTGTCTGAGAATAGGCGTACTGAATGAGCAAGTGTAATTATTAAGGCCAAGCTCTCTGACCAAACTTGACAAGGAGCTGAAGGAAATGTGGGAACAGATTATGAGATTGTCCAGCAACCAAACTGGAACAGAAGCTTCAGGTTGGCATCACCTTGGAGGTAGGTTCAAGAATCAGACCTATGGGACTAGGTCCAATAGGTACAACAAGGCTCAGCGAAGTGCATCGGCTTGCAGGTCCCAGAGAATAACATCAGAGCAGAGGGAGTCTTCCCAGTGCCTTGCACCTAGTCTCCTAAATGGAGGAGGTTCTCACAAGGGACTAGAAGGAGCAGTTGGAGATTGGAATCAGGAGACTCTGAACCAACTCTGACCCTGACTATCTGTGTGAGTTTAAGCAACCCATCAGTCTTCTGATTCAATATCTTCATCTGTAATAGGAGAAGAGGGTCTGGGATTGTGAGAGCACTGTACCTCATCTGTGATGTGGTCAAATATACATTTGCTTCATGAATGACTCCAAATGAATTGAAGCAGATACATCAGACTCTGACCTAATGGAGGCAGACATAGATTTTCAACCTACATCCAAACTTCCCTGTTAACCTTTCAGTGATGCCAACTGCCCAAAGACAGGTACCAGCATTCATCATAGTAAGTAGTACATTTTGTCTTCATGACTTTATAGCACGGCAGCACCCAACCCCAAAGCACACCAACAGAAACCCTGTATAATGCTCTGCTTTCTATGTTTTGATGCAGAAAGATCCTAAAATCCCTATTAAGCTAAATCATGGCAAAAGACAATGGGGAGAATGTGTGTCCAGTTTATAACTTCTAGACAACTGATTAACACTCTAAGATATTTGTACTGCAGGAAGGCACCAGGTATATTTGGAGAGATCAAGACCAAGCCATATGGCCCAGAATAACAGCAGAATCATGGCCAGGGAGTGTGCTTGGGCTGGATTCCCTTCATACTAGTTCTTATCCCTCTGGTTATCAGAAACCTCCTCCCAGACCTGTCATCACACCTGGAAATTTGAGTTGGAACTCATACCAGGAGGATAACTAGAAGTAAAGGGGGCATGTATCCTGACCCCTCTTGTAACAGAACTGAGTTTCTGATGGGGGGGAAGGGTGACACCAATAATTAATAATCATAAAATTATAATGTTTGTAATAACTGGAATTTGTTGAACATTTACAGTGTGTTCTGTGACAATATTTTAACCAATATTCTCTTGTTTAATTTTAAACAACACTATTAGATAGCTGTGTTACTTCTCCCATTTTAGAAGTAGAGAAGATAAGAAACAAGTCTCAGGTCATGCAGGTTGTATGAGGTGAAGCTGGGATTTGAACTGAGTTCCTTCTGATTCCTGAGTCAGAGCATGCCTTTGGGATTCTCCACTGCAGAGTGAGCACTGGAATAGCCTTGACTGTGAGTCTGACACTGGATGAGGTGCTTTACATAGGCTGACATATTTGATTCACCTGTTCACCTTACTAGATAAGTGTGTTATCACCCCTGTTCCGCAGCTAAGGAAATTGAGACACAGATGGGTGAAACAACTTGCCCAATGTCACACAGCTAGTAAGATTTGAACCCAGTCAGCTTAGCTCAAGAGCAGAGTTCCTCACTGCTACACAGTTCTTCACTGTCTCTCAAGAAAAGATAGAAAACAGTCTGCGAGTGACAGATGCCATACTGCCTTCAACAGGAAGCCTCCCAGAGAAAGTTCAGGAGCATCAGTTGAATAGGAGGTTCCAAGTGTGGTCAACATTGGTTGACATGGGGACCCACGTGATTGCCACACCAGGGACATCACTGTGGGCAACCACCTAGGACACGGTCACACTCCAGGGGCAAGAATTCTGGGCGTCAGCCCTCACCCACAAGGCTAGCCCCTTGCCTTCACTCTGCCTCCCTTGCCATCTAAATGATACTCATGCAAGATGAAGGATGTGCCAAATGCTTGCAGTTTGCAGTGTTTATGGGAAACTTTAAAAGCTGTATCTTCAGGCTAATTCAGCATCTTCATGCCATTTTTGACTTGATTTATCATCAATGGTTATTTTTGCTCTAATAGTAAAAAGCGCCAGTTTTGCCCTAAAATGGATTTATAAAAAGGAAAGCATCCAGGTAAAGAGGGGGAAAATACTTCTTTTCCTCTGCCCTCTCCCATCTAAGTTTTTTTTTGTCTTCTAACAAGCAAAACTAGATATAATCTTTGGGCTGAGTCTTTGGGCCTTTCCTGCCTGGTCTCTGCTATTCCTCCACCCTGGGGGACAGTTCTTAACCCCTTCCCTGTAGAAACCCTTAGGTTACCAGTGTTTACCAAACTTGACTGAAGTAAAGCTCTCTGGGCTCTAGCCCAGAATTGTGACCCCAGACTTGCAGGAGAGAGGCATGGTGAAATGTGGATTTAGCAGAGCCCACTGGTAGTTCTTATTGGTAAAGAATCTACCTCCCAATGCAGGAGACACAAGAGACACAGGTTCAATCCCTGGGTCGGGAAGATTCCCTGGAGTAGGAAATGGCAATCCACTCTAGTATTCTTGCCTGGAAAATTCCATGGACAGGGGAGCTTGGAGGGCTACAGTCCATGAAGTCCTAAAGACCTGGATATGACTTAGCAACTGAGCACACACCCGCATACATTTAATAGATACAACAATGTATTCTGTGCAGAAGTAAGCTCACTGTGACCCCATATGTCAGGTTTTACGTCAGATAACCACCAGGGAGTCTGTGAAGGAAGACTTTGAACTCTGAACATCAGGTCAGTTTGGAGGAGGGGTGGCAACAGACTTCGAGAATGAGTGATCGCAAGACTCCACCATCTGAGATTAAATGAGGCTCTCCTGCTGAATGTCTCTGCTGCTGCTAAGTCGCTTCAGTCGTGTCCGACTCTATGCGACCCCATAGACAGCAGCCCACTAGGCTCCTCTGTCCCTGGGGTTCTCCAGGCAAGAACACCAGAGTGGGTGCCATTTCCTTCTCCAGTGTATGAAAGCGAGAAGCGAAAGTGAAGTCGCTCAGTTGTGCCGACTCTTAGCGACCCCATGGACTGCAGCCTACCAGGCTCCTCCGTCCATGGGATTTTCCAGGCAAGAGTACTGGAGGCTGAATGTCTCTACCCTATCCCAAATTTCTGCTGGATGTTACTTTTCAGAAAAGCAGTTTATTGAAAAACATGTAAATGTAATAATTATATTAACATAGCACCTACTAAGGGCCAGGCACTACTAAATACTTGATGCTCACCAACTGCTAATCCTCTCAACTCCTCTTTGACATGGATACTGCTATTAATTTCTAGATAAGGGAACTAAGATAGGAGAGGCCACAGGACTTGTGAGCCTGGGGTGTAGACTCCTGTGTAGATCTCAAGCCTCCCCCCACGCACTGTGGCCTCTCAGCTGTCCCTTGGATCTCAGGAATAGTGATCTCACATGTAGGCTTAAGAAAAGAGAGTCTGGACCAGCACATCTCAAATGCTTGACCCAGCGCACCACTTGGGAGCTTGTTAGAAATACAGAATCACAGCTTCACCCCAGATCTTCTCTTTATATCAGACTCTGCATTTTAACCAGACCCCCAGGTGAATCATGTGCAATTTAAATTTGAGAAGTTCAGGGTTCCAGTGTCTCTTCTATATGGTCCAGCTCTTTCATGGGGAGGGGAGAACAATGAACGGACTTTAAAATATGGTATCATTTCTCATCCTCTTACTGCTTTAACAAATCACTCTCACCTTCAGCTACTGTGTTCAGTCCTCATCTTTGTCCTGGGCATCCCCGATAGCCCAGTTGGTAAAGAACCTGCCTGCAATGTAGGAGACCCTTGTTCGATTCCTGGGTTGGAAAGATTCGCTGGAGAAGGGATAGGCTACCACTCCAGTGTTCTTGGACTTCCCTTGTAGCTCAGGGGTAAAAAACCCACCTGCAATGTGGAAGACCTGGGTTCCATCCTTGGGTTGGGAAGATCCCCTGGAGAAGGGAAAGGCTACCCACTCCAGTATTCTGGCCTGGAGAATTCCATGGACTGTATAGTCCATGGGGTCGCAAAGAGTCGGACACAACCGAGCAGCTTTCTTCACTTTCACTTTCTTTAACTTGTCAGAGTCCTGATTTGTGCTGACAGAGAAAGGGACTCGGGCTGGTTGAAGTGGGGTGGTACCGCAGGGAGGAAGGCAGTGGAGACAGCAGCCGTGTCCACTGGGAACGGGCCTGTCCGTTGCCCTGCTGCCCTCGCTGCCACCTTCGGCCCTCCTGCCCTTTGCCCTGTTGGCTTCCTTCTTCTTTGAACCACAACAAAGGGGGGCTCCCCAACCAGTCGAGTCCTGGTATGTCCCTGAACATGACAGTCCCTCCAGCCACTGCTGATGTTATTAATTTTTAAAACAAACTTCCTGATTGAGGTTCTGGCTGCCTCTAAATTGTCTCTACAAGGAGACTGTGTACTAATTAACCCATAGAAACAATCAATGATGTACCTTTTTCAAGTTTCAGGGTGATTAGAATATGAAAATGAAGAGCACAATGGTGCAGATGTTTTAAAATCACAGCAGACAGCAATTAGTGACACGGAAACCAGCTGCTTATCTCTCCAGATAAAGCCTCTTAATAGGGAATTACACTGGAGGAGTCATTACCCAGATGGATCTCACATGATTTACAGAGGAGGCGGGGCAGCTTTAACTTTGATTTGTGAGCAGGTTCTTGTCAAGCTTCCTTCTTACCTCAAAAAAGGTGGATTTGTGGCTGAGATGGAAGTAGGCTTCATCTTTCTACCTGTTGACCCAGGTCAGGGAATCCTGCAAGGGTGAGGAAAGGAGAGAATGGGGCCTGCAAAAGCCACAGGCACCTGTCTGCTTAATTCAGGCTCTGTTGTTTGGGGTCAGCTCCTTCAGCTGTCCCCGAGCAAAGAGAGAGTGAGGTCTGTGATAGGGCAACACTACCTACTGCCTGCCTAGGTGTTCATTGGAAAGAACGTGTCCCTAAATTCTACTGAATGGCTTTGGGTGTGTATGTGTGTGTGTGTGTGTGTGTGTGTGTGCATGCCAGAGAGCTCTTTGTAACTCTTTTGTTTGATGTATTTTCTTTTACATAATTGAGGTAAATTTTACATATACTGAAATATATACATCTTAAGTATACAGTTCAAAAAGTTTTGGCAAATGCACATAGCTATGTAACTCACACTCTTATCATGATATAAAATATGTATATTATCCCTAGAAACTTTCCTCCTGTCCTTTCCCAATCCCACCCAACTTCAAGCATCCACTGTACTCATTTCTATCATAATAGTTTTACCTGTTCTAGAACTTTACACAAATGAAATCATACAGTATGTACTTTTTTGGAGTCTGGCTTTTTTCACTCAGCATAATTCATGCGTGTGACGTATCCATATTGTGGAATATATCCAAACTTCGTTCTTTGCCTTGATGAGTTTGTGTGTTCTTCTGCTGATTGACACCCAGGCTGTTTCCAGGTGTTTTCTACTCTGAATAAGCTGCTCTAAAGTTTTTGTAAAAGTCTGTTTATGGATACATGTTTTCATATCTTGGGTAAATACACAGGAGTGGAGTTGCTCAGTCATAGAGTATATTCTTGCCTTGAGAACCCCATGAACAGTATGAAAAGGCAAAAAGATACAACACTAAAGGATGAAAACCCCAAGGTTGGTAGGTGTCCAATATGCTACTAGGGAAGAGTGGAGATATAGCTACAGAAATAATGAAGAGTCTGAGCCAAAACTGAAACTCTACCCAGTTGTGGATATGTCTGGTGGTGAAAGTAAAGTCCAATGCTGTAAAGAACAGTATTGCATAGGAATCTGGAATGTTTGGTCCATGAATCAAGGTAAAAGGATGTGGTCAGACAGCAGTTGGCAAGAGTGAACATTGACATTTTCAGGAAACAGTGAGCTAAAATGTATGAGAATGGGCGAATTTAATTCAGATGACCATTTTATCTACTACTGTGGGCAAGAATCCCTCAGAAGAAATGGAGTAGCCCTCATATTCAACAGAAGAGTCTGAAATGCAGTACTTGCGATCAGTCTCATAAACGACAGAATGATATCAATTTGCTTCCAAGGCAAACTATTCTTCATCAAGTAATCCAAGTCTATGCCCCAATCACTAATGCTGAAATTGAATGGTTCTATGAAGACCTGCAAGACCTTCTAGAACTAACAAAAAAAGATGTCCTTTTTATCATAGGGGATTGGAATGCAAGAGTGAGAAGTCAGGAGATACCTGGAGTAACAGACAAGTTAGACCTTGGAGTACAATGAATCAGGGCAAAGGCGAACAGAGTTTTGCCAAGAGAATGTCTTAGCAAACACCCTCTTCCAACAACAAAAGAGACAGCTCTACCTGTAGATATAACCAGATGGCCAATACCAAAATCAGATTGATTTTATTCTGTGCAGTTGAAGATGGAGAAACTCTATACAGTCAGCAAAAAACAAGACCAGGAGCTGACTGTGGCTCAAATCATGAGTTCCTTATTGCAAAATTCAGACTTATATTGAAGAAAGTAGGGAAAACCACTAGGCCATTCAGGTATGACCTAAATCAATTCCCTTATGATTATACAGTAGAAGTGACAAATAGATTCAAGGGATTAGATCTGATAGACAGAGAACCTGAAGAATTATGGACAGAGTTTCTTAACACTGTACATGAGGCAGTGACCAAAACCATCCCTAAGAAAAAGAAATGCAAGAAGGCAAAATGGTTGTCTGAGAAGGCCTTACAAATAGCTGATAAAAGAAGAGAAGGGAAAGGCAAAGGAGAAAGGGAAAGATATACACAACTGAATATGCAGAGTTCCAAAGAATAGCAAGGAGAGATAAGAAAGCCTCCTTAAGTGAGCAACACAAAGAAGTAGAGGAAAACAATAGAATGGTAAAGACTAGAGATCCCTTCGAGAAAATTAGAGATACCAAGGGAACATTTCATGCAAAGATGGGCACAATAAAGGTGACAGAAACATTAAGGACCTAACAGAAGCAGAAGAGATTAAGAAGAGGTGGCAAGATCACACAGAACTATACAAAAGGGATCTTAAATGGCTCGGATAACCATGATGGTGTGGTCACTCAACTAGAGTCAGACATTCTAGAATGTGAAGTTAAGTGGCCTTAGGAAGCATTAGTAAGAACAAAGCTAGTGGAGGTGATAGAATCTCAGCTGAGCTATTTAAAATTATAGAAGATGATGCTGTGAAAGTGCTGCATTCAATATGTCAGTAAATTTGGAAAACTTAGCAGTGGCCACAGGAGTAGAAAAGGTCAGTTTTCATTCCAATCCTAAAGAAAGTGAGAAGTTAGTCTCTCAGTCATGTGGAACCCTTTGCAACCCTATGGATGTAGTCCACCAGGCCCCTCTGTCCATGGGATTTTCCAGGCAAGAATATTGGAGTGGACTGCCATTTCCTCCTTCAGGGCATCTTTCTGATCCAAGGATTGAACCCAGGTCTCTTGTATTGAATCCTAAAGAAGGGTAGTGCCAAAGAGTGTTCAAACTAACACACAATGTGCTCATTTCACGTGCTCTCAAGGTAATGCTCAAAATCCTTCAAGCTAAGCTTCAATAGTGCATGAACTGAGAACTTGCAGATGAACAAGCTGGATTTAGAAAAGTCAGAGGAACCAAAGATCAAATTGCCAATATCCACTGGATCATAGAAAAAACAAAGGAATTCCAGAAAAAACATCTACTTCTGCTTTATTGACTGTGCTGAAGCCTTTGACTGTGTGGATCACAGCAAACTGTGGAAAATTCTTAAAGAGATGGGAATACCAGACCACCTTACTTGTCTCCTGAGAAGCCTGTATACAAGTCAAGAACCAACAGTTAGAACTGCACATGTAACAATGGACTGGTTTTAAATTGGGAAAGGAGTACTTCAAGGCTGTATATTGTTACCCTGTTTATTTAACTTATATACAGAGTACATCATGTGAAATGCCAGGCTGGACAAATCACAAGCTGGAATCAAGATTGCACGGAGAAATAGCAATAACCTCAGATATGCAAATGACACCACCTAATGGCAGAAAGCTTAGAGGAATTAAAGAGCCTCTTGATGAAGGCAGAAGAGGAGAGTGAAAAAGCGGGCTTAAAACTACACATTTAAAAAACTAAGATCATGGCATCTGGGCCCATTTTCATGGCAAATAGATGGGGAAACAGTGAAAACTGTGACAGACTATTTTCTTGAGCTCAAAAATCACTGCAGACAGTGATTGCAGCCATGAAATTAAACGACGCTCACTCCTTGGAAGAAAAACTGTGATGAACCTAGACAGTGTATTAAAACGAAGAGACATCACTTTGCCAACAAAGGTCAGTTTAGTCAAAATTATGGTTTTTTCAGTAGTCACGTGCGGATGTGAGATTTGGACCATAAAGAAGGCTGAGCGCTGAAGAATTGATGCTTTCACACTGTGGTGCTGGAGAAGACTCTTGAAAGTCCTCTGGACAAAAACAAGATCAAACCAGTCAATCCAAAAGGGAATCAACCCCAAATATCACTGGAAGGACTGATGCTGAAACTGGAGCTCCAATACTTTGGCCACCTGATGCAAAGAGCCAACTTACTGAAAAAGACCCTGATGCTGGGAAAGATTGAGAACATGAGGAGAAGGTGGTGACAGAGGATGAGATAGTTTGATAGCATCACCTACTGAATGGACATGAGTGTGAGCAACTTACTGAAAAAGACCCTGATGCTGGGAAAGATTGAGAACATGAGGAGAAGGTGGTGACAGAGGATGAGATAGTTGGATAGCATCACCTACTGAATGGACATGAGTGTGAGCAAAGTCCAGGAGATTGTGAAGTACAGGGAAGCCTGGTATGCTGCAGTCCATGGGGTTGCAAAGAGTTGCACATGACTGAGCAACTATACACAACAGCAAAGGTAGAGTATCTCTAGCTTTAAAAGGCATGACCACAACAGCTTCCAAAGTTGTACCATTTTGCATTCCCTCCAGCAATGGATGAGTGTTTCAGTTGTCTGTACCCTTATCAGTGCTGGTTATCTTCAGTATTTTTAATGTTAGCTGTCCTACTTGGACTTTTATCTTTTGGGGCTCCAAAATCACTGCAGATGGTGACTGTAGCCATGACATTAAAAGACGCTTGTTCCTTGGAAGAAAAGTTATGACCAACCTAGACAGCTTATTAAAAAGCAGAGACATTACTTTGCCAACAAAGGTCCGTCTAGTCAAAGCTATGGCTTTTCCAGTAGTCATGTATGGAGTGAGAGTTGGACTATAAAGAAAGCTGAGCACCGAAGAATTGATGCTTTTGAACTGCAGTGTTGGAGAAGACTCTTGAGAGTCCCTTGGACTGCAAGGAGATCCAACCAGTCCATCCTAAAGGAAATCAGTCCTGAATATTCATTGAAAGGACT
The DNA here is from genome assembly GCF_023699985.2 of Odocoileus virginianus. Taxonomy (NCBI): domain Eukaryota; kingdom Metazoa; phylum Chordata; class Mammalia; order Artiodactyla; family Cervidae; genus Odocoileus; species Odocoileus virginianus. Next base: position 15,224,973 of record NC_069695.1, on the reverse strand, counting down.
GATGATGAAGTTGAAGCTCCAATACTTTGGCCACCTGATGCAAAGAACTGATTCATTTGAAAAGACCCTTATGATGGGAAAAATTGAAGGCAGGAGGAAAAGGGGATGACAGAGGATGAGATGGTTGGATGGCATCACTGACTCAAAGGAATGAGTTTGAGTAAACTCCAGGAGTTGGTGATGGACAGGGAGGCCTGGCGTGCTGCGGTTCACGGGGTCACAAAGAGTCAGACACGACTGAGCGACTGCACTGAACTGAACTGACCCTACTTGGGGTTTAGTCGTATCTCGTTGTGGTTTTAATTGACAGTTTCTTGCTTCAAATGATGTTTGAGGACACTCATATGTGCTCCCTGTCCATTCCTACTCGTTTTGTGATCCAGCGTATTTGGGTGAATATATTTTGCAGCTGTGTGAGGTTAAGTTGGTTGAGAGCATTGATCAAATCTTCTGTATATTTTTTTCTGTTTTTTTTTTAAGTCAATTTGCTCTAGTAATTACTGAAAGAAGAGTGTTAAATCCTTTTAATTATGGTAGTCTATTTCTTCCTTTAATTCTCTTAGTTTTCATTTTCAGTATTTGATTCCCATATATCTGTATGAGGTGCAAACAAATTTAGGATTATTGTTTAATCTTGATGAATTGACTCTCTTATTTTGAAATGTCCCTAGTTATCTCCAGTAATACTCTCTGTTCTGAAGGTCATTTTGCACTATATTAATTGAGTCACTCCAGCATTCTAAAATTTGATGTTTGTGTGATGTGTCTCGTTCCATCTTTTTAAGCTGTATCTTTGTATTTAATGTGTATTTCTTCAAATATAAGTACCTTATAAGTGTATACTTCCATATACCCTTCTCTTGTCCTTTGTTTTATTGTTTTACATTTTATTTCTATAAAAGTCATAAACTTCATGATACATTGTTAATACCTCCACTTTAAGCAGGGCTTTTGAAGATTTTAAGACCAAGAATAGGTATTATATTATATGCCCTCATATATACTATTTCCATGTTCTTCATTCATTCATGTAGATCTGAGTTTCTATCTGGTGTTATTTTGCTTTACCCTAAAGGATTTCCTTTTACATTTCTTCTAATTCAGATCTGGGCTTCCCTGGTGGCTCAGTGTAAAGAATCTGCTTGCCAATGCAGGAGACATATGTCCATCCCTGGGTCAGAAGGATTCCCTGGAGAAGGAAATGGCAAACCACTCTAGTAGTCTTGCCTGGGAAATCCCATGGACAGGGGAAGCTGGTGGATTATAGTCTGTTGGCTCGTAAAAGAGTCGGATGCAGTTTAGCAACTAAACGACAAAAACAGTTCAAATCTACCAGCAGTGAATTTCCTCACTTTTTATTTTTCTGAAAATATCTTCATTTTGGCTTCATATATGAAGAATGTTTTCCTGGGATAGAAAAATTTAAGTTGACTTTATTTTCGTTTTAATACTTTAAAGATATTCATTGTCTTCTGGCTTGATTTTTATTGATAAAATGTCAGGCGTTATTTTTGTCACTATTTCCCTGTATATAATGTGTCTTTTTTCTCCTTTGCTTTTAACATTTTCTCTTTGGTCTTCATCAGTTTGTTTACAATGTATTTAGATGTAGTTTTTTATGTGTGCTTACTCTGCTTGGGATTTGTTGAACTATATGAATCCACATGCATTATTCTCCATCTACTGGGATTCCAATTTTATGTATGTTAGACCACGTGATAGTTTTCTATAGATCAGTGAAGTGCTGTTTGTTTGTTTCTCATTTATTTAAATCTCCCTCCCTCACTTCGTGCACCTTTCAATTTAGATAATTTCTGCTATCTTTTCTTCATGTTCTCTGAGCTTCTCTTCTATGTCCTGTAAGTTGTTAAGCCCATAGAGAATTTTTCATTTCAGTTATTGTATTTTTCCAATTTATAATGTCATTGTTATTTTGGTATAGTCGCCATCTCTATGCTGAGACTTCCCATATGTTTATCCGTTGTTCCGGTCTTTTCCATAATATTTGGCCATCTGCATAATGGCTGTTTTGAGGGCCTTAGATCTATATCTACCCTCCTGATTACAGGTCATATTTATCTGCTTCATTGCCTGTCTAATATTTTTTGTTGTGTCCTGGATATTGTAGATAGTATATTGTAAAGATTCTAAATTTTATAATTTTCCTGTGAAGAGTTTGGCTTTTGTTTTGCTTAGTAGTTAATTTATTGGCAAATTAGCTTTATCTTATTAAGGGTTCTTTTTAGACCTTGCTAGCTTTTACTCTAGGGCTCAAGTAGCCCTACTCTTAAGGAGAACTATTCCTGGGATATCAGCTGCCTATCTGGGATGTTTATTAAAGTCTCCCCATTCTGACTAGTCAGAAATGCAAGATTGCCTAATATTATGTGACCTTAGAACTCTAGCTCACATTCAGTCCCCGATAGCAAATATCTGCTGTACTTCATGGAGACTTGCCCTCAAGTGCAAGTTGAAGTTTAGCCAAAGACGTAGGGTATTTCTCTTAAGGTTTCCAGGGTAACTTTTCTGCATGGCTACCTCTTCTCAGGTACCCTGACCCCAGATTCTAGTCCCCTCAAGATTCTCACACTATGATCTCTGTTTCCTCTACCCATAGTTCTCTGGGTTCCACTTCCCTGTGCCTAGGTTTAGAAAGTTGTTCTTGGCAGAAAACTAGGGATATGGCAGAGCCTCTTAAGTTTCCCTTCTCTCTAGAATCACAGCTTATATTGCCTATTGCCCAATGTCTGAAAATAGTTGTTTCATGTATTTTATAGTTTTATGTTTATTTCCATAGCAGAGTCAAGTCTAATACCTATTAATGCCATTATGGTTGGAAACAAGTCAGCAATCATTTTTAATTACATAGAATAACTGTGTACTCAAGGAAGCATGTGATAGTGGCCTCTGCATTTGTGTAAGCTGTTATCACCCCCCAATAAATGGAGTACTTCAATATCATTCACGGCCCCCAAATAGCAAATCAAGAATGGTTCCTTTGGGAACCACATTAAGGTAACTTCCGAGGGCAATTCATGTGGCAGGAAATGAGAACTGTATATATATAATTGGAAACGTCATGTGCATTTAGGGGCTTTTCTATGTTCCATTGTCTTAGTCTGTTTGGGCTGCTATAACAGAATACCGTAGATGGAGTGGCTTGTAAAAACAGAAATTTATTTCACACAGTTCTGAAAGCTGGGAATTCCAAGAGCAAGGTGTTGGCAGCTTCAGTGTGAGGAGAGAGCCCGTTTCCTGAGTCATAGATGGCCCTCTTCCCTCTGTGTGCCTACATGGTGAAGGACAAGTGAACTCTCTGGGGTCTCTTTTATTATAACAGCATTAATCCTTTTCATGAAGTCTCCACTCTCATAACCTAATCCAACACTGTGCTCCCAAAGGCCCCACTTCCTGATACCATGACATTGGGAGTTAGGATGTCAACATAGGAATTTTGAAGGGACACAGAGAATTCATGGAATTCTCTGAATTTAGAGGATCATAAAGCCATGGTTTAAATCAGGTACTTAGTTGACATTCTTCTCTACCTACCATTCGCAAAAGCAGAACAAACTGGGCTTAGAAGAGATGCTTTGAGAGCAAGTTCAGTGGAAGCTGGCATGAGCATTCCTCCAATTCATGTGCCAAAATGGTAATTTTCAGTCTTTTCTTAAATGACAGACGCATCTCTCTCCACCTCCTTTCTCTTAAATGAAATCCTTTGCATGGCTGCTCTGTTCAATTGGGGGTTAAAAGAATGGCCCGGAGCCTCTCTGTTGCCCAATTCACTGGCTACAATTCAGAAATGTCTTTACAAAATCCTGGGACTCTGTGGAACACATTTGAAAACCACTGAGCTGGAACATCTCCTGATAATATCAGAGCCTCTTTAGTCCCTAACCCAGACCCCTGTCTTTGATATAATCTGGTAGTTCTCAACTCTGTCTGCGCATTGGGATGGCTGAGAGCTTTGAAAAATGTACTACTGTTCAGGTCCCACCTCTAGAATGTTGACTTAATTGGCCTGGGTCAAATCCGAGCTGTGGTGTTCTTTACAAAGCTTCCTGGATGATTCTAACGTGCAGCCAGGGTTGAGAACCTTGAATCAGACAGCGTGGAGTTGCATTCCTTTTCTCCCACACTCACCTCTTGCTCAGGCTTGAGCACTCACTTCAAGCCTCAGGGGTGGAATGCCAGGATTCCCAGAGCTCTGGGGTTGGCTTGGATGAGATGGGGAAGTAGAAATCCCAGGGTGGGAGGTCATGAACCTCTGCATGCCCAGTTCTTTCTGGGAGGACAGGATTCTCACCCACCTATGTAATTGACTCTTCTGCTCACTGCGCAGTATACTTGGAAAACCTGAACAGAGAATGGACTGTGTTAAAAGTTTCTAACTATGTGAATTACAAAGAGCTCAGAGAGCAATCAGGAATGCTCAGTGGTGCCAAACTACATATCCTAACAGGCCTGTGGTAACTCTGCATATTTACCACCAAAAAGTGCTGTGAATGTCGTAGCAACCACATAAGAGACCCACCCCAGAGGAATTATGGTGTTAAAACAGTAGATGAGTGGTTTTACAACTCAGTTATATTTCAGAATTATCTGAGGAGCATGTTAAAATGCACATTCCTTAGTCCCACCCTGGGAGATGGCCAATGAGTGTATCTGCAGCAGGGCGCAGGAATTTGTATTAATAACCAGAACCTTAGCTGGCTGTGATGCAGGGATCCAGGACCACATCTTGAGAAGTACCACGTGCCAAAATAAGAGATAAAGCTCCCCTCATTCCCTTATACCCAGGCACATCTTCCTGTTCATGTAAAAGCAAAATATCTCACAAACAGCACATTAAAATGACTGGTATCAGCAAACAGTAGCACAAACACAGCTAACCCAAAAGTGTCGTCTGTCATCCACAAAGTCATGCTTGATTTTTGATGAGTTATACGATTTTCCTCAGGCCAGAATCATCATGTTATCCTCTTATTGGGACAAAAATTGGGACTTGCTTTGGATAACCCTGAGATAAGTCTCCTTTACTCCATTTTCATAGACTTTTAAGTTTTTATGCAGTGATTTAATGCTTGTTTTTTAAATTATGTAAAAAAATAAAATGCTCTTTAAAAAGAAATCTGACTTGTACAAAATTTAAATTTATATAAGTTAATTTATACATTGGTTGTGGGGGAGGGTGTAGTTATCTACTTTATAAAGTAATTTTCACATGACAGACATGCTTCTATAAACACATCCTGTAGGAGAGAAATCTGTCTAGTGTTTTCAAAATGGTAGTTCCCTGATGAACATTTGGCCTAGGCTCAATGTGCATGGAAAGCACATATAAAAAGGAAGCCAGACCTTCAGAATGACTGTGAATTCCACAGTCAATTTGTGGGGATGGGGAAGCAACCAAGAGCCATGCTGAACTTGATTGTATTAAAAGTTTTCCATAAAAATAATCTAGCCCAATATAGAATATCATCAGCTCTTCCCTTCTTTGCTAACCATTTCAGAGATAGCCTTGCTGGGGACTGAGGGTGGTATAAAGTCCGTGAAAGATTCAGGTCTGATCCCCGGGAAAAAACCCCACAGTCTAAAGGGGAAATGGAAACATGTGCTATGTGGGTTAATAAAGGCCCCAGTCAAAGCCCTCTATGTGGAATCATATCCCCCAGACCGCTGGGGAAGGACGAGAGGGAGAGCTTGCACCCCTGCAACTGAGCTCAGAGCCTGTTTTGCCTTGTCTATCTCTGTCTCAATGGAGTAAGTGCTCAATTCTCAGTGAAGGACATATTGGAACTGACAGCCTCACCATTGTGTATATAATCTGTCATGGCTGACAGATGAAGAAATGGGATTTTGTGAAATGCAACTGGATATAGCCATCAGCCACTGCTGGAAGGAAAGCCTTGTTCTCCTGAACCCCTTAAAAAGCACTCCTCCTCAGTCCTCTTTGCCCCTTCACTGCAGCCATCTGAGCACCAGGCTTAAAGCACCATTTCCCCCGTTACTGCTGATCTTTTGTTGTGCTTCCCTTTTGTGCACCCTGCCCTTTGATTGCCAGGCTCTCCCAGCAGGGCAAATTGCAGCTGAAATGGTAGAAACAATGGGATCCGGCAGTGTCCAGATGGAGGCACTGAGAACCAGGCATGCTTAACTGCTTACTTTCAGCTGGTCTGCCCTGAGTGTAAGTAAGCAGGCCTCACCTTTCAACTGCCAGAGTGAAATCCACCCTCCTGACAGTCACATGGGTTTCCCCAAAGGCAGAGTTAATTGGAAAGTGAAACAATTAATGGGAGATGGAAGAGAGCTAACAGTAAAAATTGCTTTGAGGGGGAGTTACCGTTCAAGTATCTTTAGTCCTTAAGTATTTGGGAAGGATCTTTTGTTCAACATTTAATGCATCTGAGCACTCCAGTTTCATTATGAGCCATTATGAAATGAGTGATTGGTGCCTTATGGTCTTTTGTGTGTGGCCATGTATTTTGTCATGGTAATAGACATCTTAAATATCATTTTGTTTGTTCATTCAACAAACATTTATTGAGAACTTTCTGGGTGGTTTGCTTTGTAGTAGATACTGGGGATAAAAGGATAAATGAGAGCATCTCTGACCTCAAAATACTTCTAGTCTAGGAGAAGACAGAAAAGTACACAAAAAATAGCACATTGCATTACAAGGATTGTGATAGATGTCTTCATGAGAGATAATGGTGCATGCAGAAGAAATGTCCTAAGAAATAGGGCTGGAGAGGGTAACTGTCTGCAGACAATATGTTGCAATATACAGGTCACTAATCTCACTAATGATAAAATGGATTACCCATAGTAAAATGGGTCTTCCCTCATTTATTCAATAAATGTTTATTGAGTGCCTACTATTTTCCAGGTACTGTGCTTGGTATCTCTGTGATGGTGTATACAGGCTAGAAAGGAAAACAGGCATTAATTAAATTAGCACAAAAATCAAATGTAAATTTAAAACTATGATAAGTACAACAAAGATGAGGTACATTATTTCATGAAAACATTTAACAGGCCCCTTTCCCTTTTCTTTGTTTTTTTGGAAGAAAGTTAAGTCTTATTTATTTTTAAAACCAAACCACTAGGAAAATATATCACAGTCTTGAAACAATAAACAGACAATATTATCGTTTCAAGTAATAAGTTGGTAAAAAGACAAGGTCCTTATCAAAATGATAAGGTGCCAGAACTGGGACAAGAACAATGCATGTAGCAAAGGCCCTAAAGTGGTATTTGGTAACAGAGGACAGTCCCTTTATCACTCTAAAGGAGCCACAGTTCACCCCTGAGTTGCTTGCTTTTCCTCCCTTGACTTTTGTGTTGCCAGAAGATTGTCTCAATAAAGCTTTGTCATTTCTGGGGGCAAAGTAAGCAACACTGGGTTTAGACTTTCATTCTATTTCATGAAAACCAGATTTTTCCAAAGCCCGTACTTCACGACAAACTTCCCCTCTTAATTCCTCAGCTTGTGCTGTTTCTGCTTCTTGGTCCCTAATGAGCTGCTTGTTTGAGTGCAGGGATGCTGTACGCCAGGGTAAACCCCAAGCAGACATGAACTGCAATAGGAAACCATGTGCGTTTGAGGAGAAGCTGGGGCAGAAATAAGTTGCAGCTGGAGTTATGGAAATGAGCACAGGTTGTTGAGAAGCTAAGATGCTCTCCTGAACTCTGCCACCTTGGGCAGGACTCTCCATGGTTGAAGTTTTGACCTCTTCATTTGGAAAATGGAAGCATTGGACTATGGGACCTTTAGAGGACCTCCCATCTCTAAACAGTTCTCATTCTTGAGATTGCATTAAACCAAGATAGATCCTGTTATTTAGGGCGAGAAAGGCGATTAAAGCATCCTTATTAATGTTCAAAATCAACACAACATATTTTTACTAAAGAAACTGAAAAATACCTCCACAAAGCATTCTGGTGTTAAAGGTGGCTATTTCCAACTTATAAATAATTAAGCCTTTTGATATGAAATTTTAAATAGTTTCAACATGCTCATCTTTGTTTCTCTCTCTCTCCTTCTCCATTCCACCCACCCTTAGGCTTATGAGCGGCCACAGAAACACTCAGCTCTCCACTATGACCCAGGCCTCCCACAGGATTTCACCAGTGACACCTTAAAACCAAAGCACCAGCAAAAAAGCAGCAGCCAGAACCACATGGACTGGTCCACCAACTCTGACAATGGACCTGCCACTCAGAATTGCTTCATCAGTCCAGAGTCTGGCAGAGAAACTGCAAGCACCAGCAAGATCCCAGCTCTTGAGCCCATGGCTTCCTTTGCAAAGGCCCAGGGTAAGAAAGGCAGTGCAGGGAGCACATGGAATCAGTTGTCTAACAGTAACAAAGATCTGCTCTTGGGAGGTGTGGTTCCATCTCCAAGCAACCACAGCTCACCAGCCCCACCCAGCAGCTCTGCTGAGTGCAGTGGGATTCAGCCCTTGGTAGATCAAGATGGAGGAAGTACAAAGGAGCCCCTTGAACCACCTACTATAAGCAGCAAGAAAAAGTCCAGTAAAAAAGACGTGATAAGTCAAACCATACCAAACTCAGACCTAGACTGGGTCAAGAATGCTCAGAAAGCATTTGACAGTACAGAAGGGAAAAGGGAAGGCTACTCTGCAGATAATGCCCAAGAGGCCTCACCAGCTAGGCAGAATGTGAGTTCCATCAGTAATCCTGAAAATGACTCAAGCCATGTCCGGATTACTATCCCTATCAAGGCACCTTGCCTCGATCCAAGCAGCCATAAGAGGAAAAAGAGACAGTCCATCAAAGCAGTGGTGGAAAAGATCATGCCAGAGAAAGCCTTGACTTCTGGAATCACTATGAGCAGTGAAGTAGTTAATAGGCTATTTTCCAACCCTGAGGGTAATAAGAAAGATCCCCGTGTCCCTAAGTTGGGTAAAATGATGGAGAACGAGTCGCCCTCAGCTGGCCTTGAAACTGGTGTAAATGCAGAGAAAGTTGTCCCAGGAGGTGTACCTAAGCAGAGAAAGCCACCCATGGTCATGACGCCCCCAACATGCACAGATCACTCTCCAAGAAAGCTGCCAGAAATCCAGCACCCCAAATTTGCTGCAAAACGGAGGTGGACGTGCAGCAAACCAAAACCCACCAGTCTGCTTCGGGAGGCAGTCATGGCCACCTCCGATAAACTGATGGTGGAACCACCTTCTGCTTATCCCATCACTCCATCCAGCCCTCTCTACACCAACACAGACAGTCTTACTGTGATCACGCCAGTCAAAAAGAAGCGGGGGCGACCAAAGAAGCAGCCTTTGCTCACGGTTGAGACAATTCATGAGGGGACGTCCACCAGTCCAGTCAGTCCCATCAGTCGGGAGTTTCCTGGCACCAAGAAGAGAAAGAGACGACGCAGTTTAGCTAAGTTGGCCCAACTAGTGCCGGGAGAGGACAAACCCATGAGTGAGATGAAATTTCACAAAAAAGTTGGAAAGCTTGGGGTATTGGATAAGAAGACCATCAAAACTATTAATAAGATGAAAACACTCAAGAGGAAAAATATATTGAACCAGATCTTGTCCTGCTCCAGCAGCATAGCACTGAAGGCCAAAGCTCCCCCGGAGACCAGCCCTGGAGCAGCAGCGATCGAGAGCAAACTGGGCAAACAGATTAATGTCAGCAAGAGGGGCACCATCTACATCGGCAAGAAAAGGGGCAGGAAGCCGAGGGCAGAGCTGCCACCCCCATCCGAAGAACCCAAAACAGCCATCAAGCACCCGAGGCCTGTTTCTAGCCAGCCGGATGTTCCCGCCGTGCCTTCCAACTTTCAGTCACTTGTGGCGTCTTCACCAGCAGCTATGCACCCACTTTCGACACAGTTGGGTGGGTCCAATGGCAACCTGAGCCCCGCCAGCACTGAAACCAATTTTTCAGAGTTGAAAACTATGCCAAATCTCCAGCCCATCAGTGCTCTTCCAACCAAAACCCAAAAGGGAATCCATAGTGGGACCTGGAAGCTGTCTCCACCCAGGCTGATGGCCAACTCCCCTTCACACCTTTGCGAGATCGGGTCACTTAAGGAGATAACACTGTCCCCTGTGAGCGAGTCCCACAGTGAAGAGACGATCCCGAGTGACAGTGGCATTGGGACAGACAACAACAGCACGTCTGACCAAGCAGAGAAGAGTTCTGAATCCCGACGGAGGTACTCTTTTGATTTCTGCTCCCTGGACAACCCGGAGGCCATCCCATCTGACACCAGCACAAAGAACCGGCATGGCCACCGGCAGAAGCATCTCATCGTGGACAACTTTCTGGCCCACGAAAGCCTCAAGAAGCCAAAGCACAAGAGGAAACGGAAAAGCCTGCAAAACCGTGATGATCTCCAGTTTCTGGCAGACCTAGAAGAGCTCATCACTAAGTTCCAGGTGTTCAGGATCTCCCACCGGAGTTATACCTTCTACCATGAGAATCCGTATCCCAGCATTTTTCGGATTAATTTTGATCACTATTACCCGGTGCCATATATCCAGTATGACCCGTTGCTCTATCTTCGTAGGACTTCAGACTTAAAGTCAAAGAAGAAGCGTGGTAGGCCTGCAAAAACCAATGACACCATGACAAAGGTGCCTTTTTTACAAGGGTTCAGCTACCCTATTCCCAGTGGAAGTTACTATGCACCCTATGGAATGCCTTACACATCAATGCCTATGATGAACCTTGGTTATTACAGTCAGTACCCAGCTCCTCTGTACCTGTCACACACGCTCGGAGCAGCGTCCCCATTCATGAGGCCAACAGTGCCGCCACCTCAGTTCCACACGAGCTCCCACGTGAAGATGTCTGGTACGGCTAAGCATAAAGCAAAACACGGGATGCACCTGCAGGGGCCCGTGGGCCTGGGCCTCGGTGACAGGCAGCCACCCCTGAATCCTCCCAAGGCGGGCGGCGCCAGCCTGTCCAGCGGTCGGCTCCACAAGCGGAAACACAAACACAAGCACAAGCACAAGGAAGACCGGCTCCTGGGGACCCACGACAACCTGAGTGGTCTCTTCGCAGGCAAAGCCACTGGCTTCTCCAGCCACATCCTGGGCGAGCGGCTGGGCAGCGCGGACAAAGAGCTCTCCTTGGTGAGTGAGAAGAGCAAGCATAAGGAGAAGCAGAAGCACCAGCACAGTGAAGCCGGCCACAAAGCGTCCAAGAACAACTTTGAGGTGGACACCTTGTCTACGCTGTCGCTTTCGGACGCCCAGCATTGGACGCAGGCCAAGGACAAGGGCGACTTGGGCAGCGAGCCTGCGGACTCCTGCGTGAAAAGGTACTCTGGCAGTGGTGGGGACGGGGGCAGCGCAAGACCGGAGAGCCTGGATGTGTTCAGCGAGATGAACCCTCCAAACGACAAGTGGGACAGTGATGTGAGTGCGAATAAAAGGAGGAGCTACGAAGGCTTTGGAACGTACAGGGAAAAGGACATCCAGGCCTTCAAGATGAACCGCAAGGAGAGGAGTTCCTACGACTCCTCCGTGTCTCCAGGTAAGGCCGAATTTTCTTCAGACTCGGGCTGTCCTGTGACTTGGTTGCTGGGCCCTGCCATTCAGCAGTCCACTGTCTTTGGCACATTATTGCACTCACTAGTTTCAGCAGAGAGGTAGAAACCATGTGACAATGGGTCTTCTTGTACATTGGAGTCTGCTGTACGTTTTGGGCCTTGTTTACTCAGTATTTATTATCTTGTCTCTTTTGGAGCCGTTGCCTGAGAACTGTGGGCCCAGAGGCAGCCCCAGTAGCTGCCTAGACTACATCCATACCCACTACCTTTATGCTTTTAATGAAAAATATGGTGCCTAGGTTCTCATCTGATCAGATGATAAATTTGCGAGTTGGGTAAATCTTGTAAAACTCACTAGAAATACCAACAAGATCCCAGGAATGTCAGAGCTGCATGCAAATGAATAATCTAGTTTATCTGACATGCTAGCTCTAGATGTCACACAGCCTAGGTTGACACATCTATAGCAGAGCCATTGGAAGCTAATGACCAGTGAATCTTGAAGGCTACATGGTAAGGAAGCCACAGACCAAGGCCATGCTTTCTTCTTTTTGTCCACGGGCATTTGATAAGCAGCCCTTTGTAGACCCCTCAAGTGAAACCTTGACCTGTCATTTCCCTGCATAGAAGTGGGGCCGGGGCGGAACCTGGCTGTCAGCACCATAAGTCTCCTGCCTCCGCGGGACTTTACCACCGTGTCTCTTGGCACATCCACTGGGGTTGGGATTTGCCCACTAATCTCTAAACTGAAGTGCTGGTTGCTCATTCCTTGTCAGGTGCTGGCAGAATTTCCTTGCTAATCTGCCCACCCACGTAAACCTTCCTTGCCACAGAAGCCTCACACTTCTACACATATATCCCTTTGTCCCTGTCCATATATCACACAGATGGTAAGACTCCTGTAGAACAGAGTAGTTATTTACTAGGAAAAGAGTCTATACTCCTTAGGACAGACAAGCTCTCTGGCCAAAGCCTAGTTTAAAGGACTGATCATTCCTGATAAGATTTGAGTGTACTGTTTGACCTCTGTGTATGGTACATATCCCTTGCTCATCCTCCTCCTTCACAGGGAGTCAATTAGTGAAAGTGAAGGCAATCTATTCATGAGAATTAGAGACATTTTCCAGGCCAGCAGATTTCAGGAGGAAATATGGCTATGAGTTAGAAGCCACTTAAAGATTGCCCCAATTGCCACTTGAGTTGCTCTTGTGGTAGATGGTCTCCTTGCTTAATGAAGAGACCAATTAGCAGTCATGTCTCCTGCACTTGCCGAAGGTGATAAATGGCCCACACTTCATGTCTGCCCAGATGGATGTCCTCTTCTGGGTTTCCCCATTCCTGATCATCAGACTTTATTGAAGGTGCTTATTTTTTTGTGCAAAGCCTAAATTAAGCCCATCCAAACAAGAGTTGGGCTTCCCTAGTAGCTCAGACGGTAAAGCATCTGCCTGCAATGCAGGAGACCCAGGTTCGATCCCTGGGTCAGGAAGATCCCCTGGAGAAGGAAATGGCAACCCACTCCAGTATTCTTGCCTGGAGAATTCCATGGACAGTGGAGCCTGGCAGGCTACAGTCCATGGGGTCACAAAGAGTTGGACACAACTGAGCAACTAACACACACAGACAAGAGTTGCTAAAAGATTAAATTTTCACATGAGACATATTGTTACTTTCTCTTACAATGTGGTGGAATTGAACTTGCCATGAGCAGAGGGCATTCTTATTTCTAGTTTCTTAGCATTGTTTAGTTAGAAGGCAATAATGGTATGTTATTGCTGAGAACCTGCAAGCAAGAATCCGAACTTGACCTGAGAAACAAGGTCTCAGAATCTAAAACCAGCTGCTGTTACATTAGGGTTCTCAGCAGTCTTATGGGGACTTCTGTGTGTTTGGACTGTATTACAGGTGGGCTCTGGCTAAAGTTTGTGAGCTAGAGGTTTATCTCTGGGCCCTGTGTCTGACGGCAGCCACACTCTAGCCATACACAACTCCTTGTATTTGTGTTCACAAGGTGGTTGCTACTTCATTTAAAATTCTCCCTCTCCTTCCCCAACTTTTTTCTTGTTTTGCAGCTAGCCACAGAAAGCTGGATTCAGCCTGGAAATTGAGTTCTGCACCCAACTCTGTTATGACCTTAGGCATGATATCCTACCTCTTTGGGGGTACTATCTGCCAACCCATAACTCAAAGAATTGGGCCAGATCTCTTTTGTATGGCATATTTCAATTCTTAAAGCCATTTTACATGTACTTCTTAGAGTGCCCTTCCTGCAGTCTTGGAAGAGAAATACTTTCACTTCCATTTTATGAAACAGGACACTGAGGCTCAGAGATCAAGTGACCTGGTCAGGTTCAGAAAAACTGTCACTTTTAATTCTAAGCCTAGGGCTTTGCCCACTGCATTGCAACTCAGCCGCATGTCACCCAGCTAGTTAAGGCCAAGTCTAGATAGAACACAGGTCCTCGTCCCCAGTCAGTGTCCCTATATCTCACCACCACCCTTCCTCTCAGAATCTCATCTACCCTCTGATTACATGCTTTACCCTAGGGCATCTGCACAGTGATTATGTGATGAGTGCCTAAGAGAGTAATTAAAACAAGAAGACATCCCTTGATTTAGCTCCCAGCCAATGAAGGAGGATTTCTTATGGACTAAACTTGACTAAATATCAACCTGGAAACATGTATGCTGACAAGGTTTCCACTTCTGTCCTTTCTAAAATCCAGTTCCCTGAGTTATTTTTGCCACTGCTTGTGTTAGTTTTGTGTTCTTTGAGTTTTTTATGTGAACATCATCATGAATCTAAATTGTTAGTGGCTTCTGTGTCTATATAGTTATACCTGTTGTCCCTACACATCTTGATGAATACCTTATTGGAACAGACCAGATTCCCTATCATTCCCTTTCCTTCTAAAGCATGGCCTCTCCTTGATATTTTAAATGCCCTCTTCTATTCCTGAACCCTTGAAACATCAGGAAAAAAATGTCCTTAACACTTGGAACCCAAAGCATTCACCTTAATGTAATACACTCCAAAGAGTGCCAAGTCCCATTAAAAGCTGGGAGACAGATGAGATGAGACTGAGGTTACTGGAAGCATTAAGATTTTCAGAGACTTTATCTGAATTGAGGTATCTGTTTGGATAGTTGGTACTGAAGGTCATGATTAGAAAATAAGCATCTGTCTTTCCACACCTTCTCTAATTCCACCTCTTCCTTCTCCATATGGCTCATTTCCATAGCATCTTAATGTCCAATTTCACACGAGCTAGTCTTCTCCAAAATTGATATGGCATAAATATAAATGCCATTCTCTACCCTGTTGAGAACCAAATTTAGGAGCAAAGTGAGAAGAGGACTTTGAGCACTCCCTGAGATCAGAACTGATGAAAGTGAAAGTCGCTCAGTCGTGTGACCCCACGGACTATATAGTCCTTGGCATTCTCCAGGCCAGAATACTGGAGTGGGTAGCCTATCCCTTCTCCAGGGGATTTTCCCGACCCAGGAATTGAACTGGGGTCTCCTGCATTGCAGGTGGATTCTTTACCAACTGAGCTGTGAGGGAAGCCCAAATGGAAGTCATGACCGTTATGGAGAGAGGAATTAGAGACCCCACTTAGCAGCAGTAGCAGTCACACACTTCATCTCCTCTCTTCTGCTTGGAGAGTCGTTCTTTCTCCATCCCCCTGCCCCAGTATATAGATGTGTTGTCTTGTTAGCCCCCTTACCACATACCTAGAGCTGGAAAGTTACACAGACTCTTTACCTTTTTCCTGTATTTTACTCCTGTCCTACTGCTTCTTTGGTTTCAAAAGGCAGTGACTCTTTTGACCTGTTTTCTAAATGCACACCATCTGGTAAATCTCCACCTATAAAAATGCTTGCCTGGAGCCAAATAATGGATAAATAGTGGGAAGGTGAATTTCATAGACTCTCAGAGTTGGAAAAAGCTTCATCTGGGCTTCTGTCTCACCAGGCACCACCATCTCATGCACGCTGATGTGCAGCACATTCCAGAGAGCAAATGTGTCCAAGGGTGACAATGCATATTCAGATGATGCTACATGCTCTCAGATTAAGGTCTGATTAAGGTCTCATGAGGCAGTGGAAGAAGCCTCTAGTGTGAATGATGTTCTTCCTGTTCCAACCTCTTGATGAAAACAATCTTTGCATACTTTGATGTAAAGTTAGGCCAGGAGCTTCAGATATCTTGACCGCTGCTCTCCAGGCTCCCATCAGATATTGGAGAAACAGTGAGGAGAGTTAAGTTGATACCTGTTACCTCTTAGTCCAATGCCATTCTTAATCAAGGTGAGTCCCCAGTGTCAAGTACTTTCCCCGTGATGAATGGATGCTGAGAATTCCTTCTTAGCTCACGTCTCAGATATCAGAGGCCTGCCATGTAGGGAGCTGGATTCCCTTGAGCCTGGGAGACTCTACCTCTTCTTGTGGCTCTGCCTTGCCCTCTGTCAGCTCCTCTTATAGGCACTGTGGGCATTTCAGAAGGCAGTCTCTGTTGTCAGTCACAGGCAGGAAATGGATGCCCAAGCCAAAAATAACACAGAAGCCTCCTCCAATCAGTCATACAGATGAGGGAATATTAACCACATGGACAAAATGTCATGAAAACCATACAAAAGAAACATGTGTGTGGAAAGTTCTCTAAAACTGAAATAGAAGGAAGAAGAGGACTCATGGGAGGAGAAAGTTAAAACCAGGAAAGAAGAAAGAGTAAAAAATGGAAAAGTGGTGAAGTGTGGTCTGTCTGACCTCAATCCAAGTTGAATTCTAGGTCATCCTGTGGGAGGAAGTGAAAGATTAATTAGCCAATGGTTGCTGTGTGGTTTAGTGAGATGATGAGTACCTGCCTCAGTCTTGTCTCCCCTGCTAACCAGCTGGAAGATCTTTTTTACTCACAGTTTTCCCAAATAATACTAGGACAATAAGGGTTCTGACCAGACCTGATAGTCTAAGATTCTCGAACTTATGCAATGGAATTGGAGCACATACACACACCAGATTGTGCAGTTAAAGAGAAAATACCCACATTATAGCCTAGTTGACCAATTAATTAGCTGTTCAGTGAAGTTTCAAAGCAGATTCCTCTGGCCCACGTCTTAACCTATGTGACATCCCATTCATCTTTGGCTCAAGCAACTTCACTTAACCATTTGATCTCACTTTTCCAAAAGATGAGACCTCATAATTATACCAACAAATTAACTTGTTCATTGTGCAGGCTGAAACCACAGTCATCATCTTAGAACCAAATAAGTTAGAGCACCAATATGACCAATTGTATGAGAGCAGATTGAGCAAACTTGCACCTATAGTCACACTTAGAAGTAAAAGAGTACAAATATAGTATAAACACTTCATTTTGCTTATGAGAATACTGAGGTTTAGGAAGGACAAGCGACTCATCCAATGATACATATCTAATTGGTAGAAGGGCTCAGAGTGGGAAGTTTAACATCAGGCAGAAAGAAACGGAAGCAAGAGAGAGAGAATAAAAGAAAAATAAAAGAGAGAGAGAAAGGTGAGTGTGGGAGAGATGTTAAGCTATATGTTTTATTTTGCTGTGAGCTGTTGTAAAAGGTAAGTATCTCTTTGACAATAATTTGGTTTCCAGGCTATCTCTGGGGACCCATGTTTGGGACTGGAAACGATCTTTGTGGACTGTGATGGAAGTAATTTTTTTTTCCTTTTCTGTCTTCACAATTGCACATACTTATTTTATGGAGCCTCTCACAGTTCCTCCTAAGGTTTCCTTTTGGAAACCAGGAATTAATCAAATTAAATGTTGTGACCCATACTTTCTGACAATGAAAAAAAGAAAATAGCATCTCTTTTGCTACGTTGAACCAGAAATCCAGCAATCTGCCTTTGGAGCATGGAGTCTCCAGGCCATTTATCTTCCCACAGGTGGCAAACTTTCCCCCATCCTTTTGGAATATTTTATGTATACCTCTGTGGCTTTGGAGAGTTATGAAGATTCAGGTGTAGGTACAGAAAGTGAAAGTGTTAGTCTCTCGGTCATGTCTGACTCTTTGCCACCCCGTGGACTGTAGCCTGCCAGGCTCATCTGTCCATGGGATTCTTCAGGCAAGAATACTGGTGCAGGTTGCCATTTCCTTCTCCAGGGGGTCTTCCTGACCCAGGGATCGAACACGGGTCTCCTGCGTTGCAGGCAGAGCTTCTACCGTCTGAGCTATCTACAGAGAAGGCACAATTTTGACAGACTTGGCTTTGATATAACATGGAGCTTTTCTTGGCCAGAAAAATCAGTAAAGCATGCCTTCCAAAGGCTAGCCTGTCACTGGGCCATGATAAGGATAGTGCCTTTGGAAGGAACCTCCAGAAAACCATGTCTTCACTCTGTAAACCAACAAGCAATAGGGCTGAACACTTGTTGAGATCGTGGCTTAGACTTGTGCCAGTATAGCATTTCACACAAAGTAGTTGAATTGAAGAGGAACTAATAAAGACAAGGGACATTTTTAAAATTATTAATTTAGTGTCTAGTATATGCATGGGTTTGTGCAGTCCTGGGAGAGTAGATCAAGGATGCGTTACTATTAATGAATAATAGTAAAAAAGCATTAAGTAGCTCAGTGCTTTTGCCCTCAAAGAGGGTACAATCAGGAGGCTCTCCTGAATAAGCTAAGGGAGGAAAATAGATGCAACTCATACTATAGACTATAAGGACCATCAGGAAATCATAGAGAAGATGTTGGGCTGTCCAATGAGGATAAACCATTGCCGTATTTTCAGTGCTGGTGGAGAGGTGGAACCAGGAAATGCTTTTGTTTGGCAGTTTTTCAAGGATGGAAGAGTCTTTTGGAGCATGGAGATTGGTGGGATGGTGA
Source organism: Odocoileus virginianus (assembly GCF_023699985.2). Classification (NCBI taxonomy): domain Eukaryota; kingdom Metazoa; phylum Chordata; class Mammalia; order Artiodactyla; family Cervidae; genus Odocoileus; species Odocoileus virginianus. The sequence continues at coordinate 15,206,562 of NC_069695.1, read as the reverse complement.
TGGGAGGAATTGGAGTCAAGCACAGAGTGGAAAGGAAGCTATGTCAATAAAGGTATTTAGGAGGAAATACCCAAGAAACACTTGGGAAATGGTGTTTAGCCTCGTCTATTGAGGTTAGGATCTGCAGTTGGGGAATCATGGTAGATAAGGAGTATGTGTGCTGGAGTTTAAAGGTTTTACCCCACACTCTGAGGCTTGTGCTTAATTAAGTAGACAATGGACAGCCATTTCATTATTCAGGCAAAAATTGTGAAATGACCAAATTATTGTCTTTTCCCCTGACTGCTCCCTCCCTTTTGTCTGGGTTGGGCAAACTTACCCCATCTTTGCATTTTTCATATGACATTGTAATAATTCATTTCTTGTTTGAATTGTACCCACTACCTACCCTTCTTCCCCCAGCCCACCCCCTAGATTATAAGCCTCTTAAAAGCATCATATCTACTTAGGTGCTCAAAGAAAAAAAAAATAATAATAATGAGTCATTCCTGGCTCATCTGTTTCCCTCTTTAGCTAAAATCAAAGAGGGTTCCAATCTGTTGGCCTCAGGCAACTGGAAGCATGATGGCACGTGAACAGAACCGTGGACACTGAAGAGGGAATGTGGTTGGGGTGTGTGGAGATGAGTGGTTGAAGCAGCAGTTGGCAGCCCTGCACAGAGTACAGCTAGAGATTCACCAAAGGGGGGGACTGTGGGAAATTAAGGAAAGAGAGCGGAAGGGGGGACCCCTGTGGTTCACTTTAGAAAGAGAGGCAGAGTGAGAGGGGATTGGGCAGACACAGCCGGAATGACAGAATTGTTGGAGAAGAAACAAGGGCACCGAGCAGAATGAATTTCAGAAGAATGGGGGTGGGGGCACGGCACGAGGGCCTGAGCTGCAGAGTCCGTAGAAGATGGGGATATATGAGAACTGGTGTGAATATATTGGTGGCTCTGGAGACAGCAGAAAAGTTCGCAATTATGTATTTAGTGCCTTGTATGGTTAAGGGGGGGTCGGGCTATGTGCCAAGTTCAGGTGGTAAAGAGGTAATGAATAAGTAGATGATGAGAAAGTAGGGGGTGAAGGTGCAGAAAGTGAAACTCGGTTGTGGTTCTAGCTTCTTAGAAGCTCCAACTTCTTAGAAGGCTTTGTTCTATAGTGAGCCCTTGATGGGAAGTGATGCATTCATTCTTAGCAGGGCTTCAGTCTAAGGTTCTCCCAATTCAGGGAGCATAAAAACAATGCCATAACTCTTTATCCTATGTCATTCTGCCTCCCTGTGAGGGCCACATATAGAAAGGGTTTTAGTGTTTTAAAAGAGGTCAGAGATTCCAGGCAGGCTCCACCTTGCTTGTCCCACAGACACACAGGCACTTAATTTTTGGTCATTGTAATGGCTGTTTGAAAGTTTCTCTTTATGGTTCCATGCATATGTGCTGTGCTACCATGAGTGTGTGGAGGAACAGTTCAAGTTTTGGTAAATGAATCTTACTGAATGTTTACTGTGTACAAAGTTTTATAGAGTAAAGCTTAATTGTTGATCTTTCAGAGGTCTTTACTACTCTATGGAATAAATATATATATATATATATATATATGTTGGTTCATAAAATGCTTACCTTCTTGCAAATGATTATGAGCTCTTTAGTTACTAAACATATAACATAGTGCCAAGATACAATACATAGAGAGACCAGAGCAAAAGAAAAGCAAGAAAGGGCTCCTGGCCTTAAGTTCCCTCTACTATACTGAAAAGAGATGAAGTTAACATACATAAAACAACCTGAGGATTAATGCAGACCAAATTTAATCTGTGCCAACTCAGTGGCCAACAACGGAAGCCATAGTGATCCAGGATCAGAAAGGATGACAGTGTTTAGTGAAAAACAAAATCCTGGACTTGAACCCTTGAGAGTGGATGCATAGTGATTCAGTGAGGCACCAGATGGATGTCAACTAAAAAATTAGTCACAACCTGAAAGTAGAGTTATTTTATTTGGTGGTAATGTGAAGGACTCTGAGCCCAGGAGGCAGGAGAGGCAGTCAAACGATACACAAGTTGGCAACAAAGGGAGCAGGCATTCTGAACATTAAAGATTATTGTTAAGTACTAAGGAAAAGGGCTTCCCACGTGGCCCTAGTGGTAAAGAACACACCTGCCAATGCAGGAGACGTAAGAGATGAGGCTTTGAACCCTGGATTGGGAAGCTCCCCTGGAGGAGGGCATGGCAACCCGCTCCAGTATTCTTGCCTGGAGAATCCCCATGGACAGAGGAGTCTGGTGGGCTACAGTCCATAGGGTCACACAGAGTTAGACACAGCTGAAGCAACTTAGCACATAGCACGCACAGTAGTGTGTTAATTGCTCAGTCGTGACCCACTCTTTGCGACCCTATGGGCTGTAGCCCGCCACGCTCCTCTGTCCATAGGGATTCTCCAGGCAAGAATACCGGAGTGGGTTGCAATGCTCTTCTCCAGGGGCTCTTCCCAATCCAGGGATTGAACCCAGGTCTCCGGCTTTGTGGGCATACTCTTTACCATTTGAGCTACCAGCTCACACAATAAGGAAAACCATACGTCAAGCTAAGGAATTTAGCATTCTTCTGTTTGGGGAGATGCAAGCCTCTGGGCTCACTGAATTCATTCCTTTCATATGCACCTTGGCTATCTGGGGCCAAATCCTGTTTTGTTTTATTTTTTATTTCTCACACCTGCTCCGCCACCCCACCCCACCCCCAGCTCTTTGGCAGTCACCATGGGGGTGGTGGCATGCTGGATCTCAGGCATTGCGTTCCCTTTCCAAAGCCCTCATTCACTTTTGGAAGCTTGAAATCACTGTTGGCTGTTACATCCTTGTTTATTGATAAGGCTGAAGACATTCCATTTCACATGGGAGAAGACCTGGAGCTGGGCATATGTGGCCAGTTTAGGAAGGTACTTAGCTCGGTTGACGTTAGCAGTGAGTGGGGATGGACTTTTAAGAGGGCTTCCCTGGTGGCTCAGGTAAAGAATCTGCCTGCAATGCAGGAGACTCGGGTTCGATCCCTGGGTCGGGAAGGTCCCCAGGAAAAGGGAATGGCGAGCCACTCCAATATTCTTGTCTGGGGAATCCCATAAGCAGAGGAGCCTGGCAGGCTACAGTCCATGGGTTTGGTCGGACTTTTAAGAAGGCAGAGTTGCACACAGAGATTATGAAACTGTATCCAGGAGGGATGAAGTACACACTGGTGTTAAAGGGTGCTGGCCCAGCATGAAGGGTGGTGAGCTTGGTGCTGGGTGAAATGATGAAGTCCCAGGAAACATGCCTCCCTCAAAGACCTTGTAAAGCTCCCAGGAGACAAGAAATGGATATATACACATGTGGAAAACAACTAGAGAGAATAATGACAAACTACCCATTAATGACTGGAAATAAACACCAGGTCTACAGAAAAATAACTTTTAGAATAGTAAGTTGCGTGTTGTAAAAGCAAGTTGATGTGAGTGTTTACTTTATTACATAAGGATTCAGAACCAATTGGATAAAAAGAAGAAAGTACAAGCAGGTCTAGGAGCTGCCTCTGCTGAGGTTTTCCCATTCTTCTCTGAAGGGCCTGGAGAGCTTGAGAAGGTGGGCATGAGTGGGTCGGGAGGTGGGGCTTCTGTATTGATGGAGGATCTGAGGACACAAAGAGATAAAAAGCTTTCCCTGGGGGTACATCCCAGTGACCCCTTACATCTGAAGGGGGCGTTCTGCTTTTCAAAGCACATTTCCCAACTTTTATTTGATCTTCCTGCTCTACTGAGATTTGCAGATAAGTGTTGCTCTCCCACTTGCCAGGCAAGGAAATCTAAACCCAGAGGGTTGAAGTCTTTGTCCCAAGTCACTGAACCAGTTTTGCACAGAGAAAGTGCTAGGTTCCAGGTTTCCTGACTTTTCCCATCACCTCCGTTTTTCCCACTGTATTTCCAAAGTCTTTGCAAGGTCAGTAGCATGACTCAGATTTTGAGTTATCAAAAGAACCCTCAAGAGGCCTTGTCTGTGGGTTAAATATTGGAGTTCAGAATAAGGAACTGGCTAAGCAATTTGATCTTTGCTACAATTTTAAAAAATTTTCAGTGGAGTATAGTTGCTTTATAATGTGTCAGTTTCTGCTGTACAGTAAAGTGAATCAGCCACATACCCCATCCCTTTTTTTTGTATTTCCTTGCCATTTAGGTCACCACAGGGCACTGAGTAGAGTTTCCTGTGCTATACTGTAGGTTCTCATTGGTGGGTGGTTTGGTCCCTAAGTTGTGTCCAACTCTCGCAACACCATGGACTGTAGCCTGCCAGGCTCCTCTGTCCATGTGATTTCACAGACAAGAATACTGCAGTGGGTTGCCATTTTCTTCTCCAGGGGATCTTCCCAACCCAGGAATCGAACCCTGGTCTCCTGCATTGCAGGCAGATTCTTTACCAACAGGTTCTCATTACTTACATATTTTATACATAGTATCAGTGGTATATATATGTCAATCCCAATCTCCCAGCTCATCCCCCTCCCCCCTTGGTATCCATAGATTTTATTCTCTACATCTTTGTTTCTATTTCTGCTTTGGAAATAAGTTCATCTATACCACTTTTGTAGATTCCACATATATGTGTTAATATTCTATGTTTGTTTTTCTCTTTCTGACTTATTTCACTCTGTATGATGGTCTCTAGCTCCATCCATGTCTCTACAAATGACCCAATTTCATTCTTTTTTATGGCTGAGTAATATTCCATTGTATATATGTACCACATGTTCTTTATCCATCTCTGTTGATGGATATTTAGGGTGTTTCCATGTCCTGGCTGTTGTAAATAGTGCTGGAATGAACATTGGGGTGCATGTGTCTTTTTGAATGATTGTTTTCTCTGGGTTTATACCCAGTAGTGGGATTACTCAGTCACATGGTAGTTCTATTTTTAGTTTTTAAGAATTTCCATGCTCTTACATTTTTTTTTTTTTAATTTGAAAGGATCTCTTTGGAGCCAGTTAGCTGGACCCAGGGTCTGATATCAATTCTATGTACAGAGCATGCATCTCATCTGGTGAACAGAGACTCAGTGGAGGTTGGACATTATGAAAAATCACAAAGGAGATGCAAAGGGAAAACAAAAATGGTCTTATTCACTAAATCACAAAACACTAAACCTAATACTTAAAACTTTGTTATTTTTTAAAGAAGAGTTTGAGGAATTTTACATACCTCACTTCAGTTCAGTTCAGTCACTCAGTCATGTCCGACTCTCTGCAGCCCCATGAACCGCAGCACACCAGGCCTACCTGTCCATCACCAACTCCCAGAGTCCACCCAAACCCATGTTCATCAAGTCGGTGATGCCATCCAACCATCTCATCCTCTGTCATCCCCTTCTCCTCCTGCCCCCAATCTTTCCCAGCATCAGTTTCTTTTCCAATGAGTCAGCTCTCTGCCTCAGGTGGCCAAAGTATTGGAGTTTCAGCTTCAATGTCAGTCTCTCCAATGAACACCCTGGACTGATTTCCTTTAGTATGGACTGGTTGGATCTCCTTGCAGTCCAAGGGACTCTCAAGAGTCTTCTCCAACACCACAATTCAAAAGCATCAATTCTTCGGTCGTCAGCTTTCTTTATAGTCCAACTCTCACATCCATACATGACCACTGGAAAAACATACCTACATAACTAGTAGTAAACAAAACTTGTATCTTGAGAGTGAGATAGGCTAAAAATAAAAACAGACCAGAGTAAGTCATTAAGGAAACCATGGGTTTGAGGTTATATCTAAAACATACGGCAAAGTGGTAGGAGACTTCATCCCCTTTTAACCATCTACCAGGAATTGGGATTCCATAGTGAAAAACTATGGTTCTGAACCAATTTGTCATGTCTTATATTCCATGAAAGACCAGTAGGCCAAGGAAAGTTCTCTTACAAGACAAAGTCTTTGTGCTATTATAGTTTTTCTTTATTTTTTCTAATCATACAATTTAAAGGCATCAAGTGTCTGAAATGTGTAAGACATAGTCTTGGGCAGTATTACAACTACAAATAAGTAAGGGACATCTTGTCATCTTTCAATAGGAATGACATAGTCCTAAAAGGAAATGGCAACTCACTCCAGTAAACTTGCCTGGAAAATCCCATGGACAGAGGAGCCTGGTAGGCTACAGTCCATGGGGTAGCTAAGAGTCAGACATGACTGAGCGACTTCACTTTCACTTTTGACTTTCATGCATTGGAGAAGGAAATGGCAACCCACTCCAGTGTTCTTGCCTGGAGAATCCCAGGGATGGGGGAGCCTGGAGGGCTGCCATCTATGGGGTCACACAGAGTTGGACACAACTGAAGCGACTTAGCAGCAGTAGTAGCAGCAGCAGCAGTCCTAAAAGTCTGTCAGAATTTCTCCTAATTCAGCAACAAACCCCTTTAGTACTAGGTATATTTTTCTCGTTGAAGACCCAAGAACAACAGTAAAAACGGATTCTCTACCCATTGTATAGAGCAAGGGATTATTGGGAAAAACACATATTGTTTCTTTTACCATCTAAAAAAAAAAAAAAAAAAACTGTTAGTGAATAAAATTTGGAAAATATAGAAAAAAATTCATATAATAAAATAAAATCAACTACAATCCCACTAAATAACCATTATGATAAGGTAAATACACAGGTCTCTAGTTGATGGTGACGGTAGCTGCTCACCTTGCAACCTACCTCCCTTTCTTCCCCAGGAAAGCCAGCCCATGCTCCCCTCCTCCACCACCCCCTCTTTCTCCTCTCTTCCCCATCACCGCTTCGACTGCCTGGTCTTTTCAGTTTTCTCTCAAGTGCCTTCCCAGAATTGACCACTTTATGGCCATAACCTTTCATTCTGCATTCTGTGTCATTGCTCAAACAGGCGAGTAAGTTTTTTTTTAAATAAATGCGGCGGCAGTTGGGCATAAAAGCCATCCCACTTTCCAGACTGCCTTATATAAAATCTCCACAAGAGTTCAAATGCCAGGACAGCAATCGGGAAGGGGGCCGGGTAATCACAACTGAAGACGGTTCCCAAGAGTTTCCAGGTGTTGAGAATTTCTCTCAAATCAGAATCTGACAAGTTGGGGATGCAATAAATTTTCCAAAGCTTGAGATCCACAATTCTACATGGAAGTGAAAAATGCAACCAGCCAATGTCTGTTACAAATACCACCCCCACTTTTCTCTCTCTCTCTCTCTCTCTCTCTTTCACACACACACACACACACACACACACACACACACACACATACACACACACACACTATAGCTACACTCATTGGTCAGCGTTGCTGTCACTCATACCAAGATCACTTAAAGAGAGGGAGCTAGCTATTGATTATAGGTTTGTGACACAAAGGACTACCTATACTTGCTTCTTTTTCTTCCTCGTATACCTAATGGATATATCTAAGCCTACATCAACATATGTTCTAGATGAGTATTGGTATAGGGCATTAGGCAAAGGAGAAGAGAAAATCTTCCAGATTTCTTCCATTTTCATGGACAGTACAAATAAAATTTTATTTTATTAAATAAAATAGCTGAATAACTTTTTGTGTTTACTTTTCATCCATGATTTTTCTAGTACCAATTGATATTAATTATAATAAAAGAAATTCTGTTCCAGTGGTCTATCTTAGAGGGAAGTAGCTTATTTCTGGGTGTTTTCTCCTGATACTGGTGAGAACACTGAGTAAAGAATGGCTGATTTCCCCAGTGTAGCATGTCAGCTCCACCTGCTTATGGAAGCCCCTCAAGCCCCAGAAATACTTCATTCATGTAACCCAAGCTTCTACCAGGCCAGGGCTGCACCTTCTTTGTCCATAGCAATGCTTCTCTACTCCGTTTTTCATTTGGGGGATCCTTTTAGAAATAATCAGCCCAGCTCTAACTAAATAAATATATTAATTACTGAAATGGAAAAAGAAGAATGAAATAAGCATCCACGAAGGCAACCATAACAAAATGAGTAATTGATGCCAGATGTAGAAATAACCATTTCTCTTGCATAAAGCCCAAAATTCTTTATCTGGCTTAAAAGACCTTCCATTATCTCACCTTGTTTCCTGATCATTTTCATCTTAGAGACTTGCTGTGAGTTCTGCTAAATCTCTACCTTATCCTACAGAAAATACCATAATTACCCTGGATCTGAATCTCCAGTTACCCCATTGCCTCCTTCACATAGAACATCTCTTCTTTTCAATCTGGCTTCCAAGTCTTACTTATTTCCTTAACCATTCTGGCATCTCCTACTTCTCTGATATAACTAATATCTTCACTTTCATTTCAGTGCTTATTTACTTATGGCCTGTATTGTTTATTTTAGGTAAGAATGTCTTGACTCACTCAAATAAAATCTGAGTTGTACAGGACATAACTCACTAGCTTGAGAATAAATCCAGCAATGTCTCAGGCAGCATACTAGAGCATTAAAATGCTATGGAGTTAAAGTCTCTTGGATGCAGATTTGGATACTAAATCCCCACTTACTAGTAGCATGACCTTGGACAACTGAGCTTCATTGATCCTCGTTTTCCTCATCTGAAAAACGAGGCTATTAATACCTACCTGGCAGAGTTTTATGAGAGCCAAAGCAAAGTAGAGTATACACGAGAGCATCCAGGGCACAGCTTACCACATGGTCATTAATAATGTTCATTTTCTTTCACTTCCACTTTGGATAATATATTCAAGCACAGAAAATACAACACAGCAGATTTCTACAGAAGTCTTCTTTGAACAGCAGGCTTTCTCTCGCAATTATGCTCATACTGGGGTGAAGTTAAATCTCCCTGTGAACACACATATGCACATGGAGGGACAGACATCTGCTGGACTACAATTGTATTTGATGACAAAGATAAGGTGTCAGGGTTAGACAGTGATGGTGGCTAAGTGACAAAATACACATTCCACCCAGAGATAACTGCAGGTTCACCGTTTTGGCATCATCTGCAGGGCTTGGAAGTTCTCTTGAAAAGGGAGACAGTTTCAACCCTATGACACTTGGTCTGCTGCAGCCAGAGTCTGTGAGCACTAGTTAATGGCACCTGTCTCAGAGACCAGTTTACCTACTAACCCCAGTCATTAAAATGCAGTGATAAGAGGAATAGTGAAATTTGTGTTCATTTTCTATTGTTGCTATAAAGATTTATTACAGATTTAGAAGCTTGAGACAGCGAACACTTATTATCCCATGGTTTCTGTAGGTCAAAAGATCCAGGAAGCTCAGCTGCTTAAGGTCTCATGAGGCTGAAATCAAGGTGCAGGCAGGGCTGGAGATTGTGGACAAGGATGGGACTCCAGCCTCATTCAAGTTGAGTTCCCATTTAGTTCCTTGTGCTCTTAGCATCTAAGTATTGTTTTAGTCGCTAAGTCGTGTCTGACTCTTGCAAACTTATGGACTGTGGCCTGCCAGGCTCCACTGTCCATGGACTTCTCCAGGCAAGAAGACTGAAGCAGGTTGCCATTTCCTTCTCCTAGGGTCTTCCTGACCCAGGGGTCGAACCTGCATCTTCTGCATTGTCAAGTGGATTCTTTACCACTGAGCCACCAAGGTACCTGATGGCTATTAGCTAGGGGCTACTCTTTGCTTCTAGAGGCTACCTGCATTGGTTCTTCTTTTTTCTATGTGGCCTCTCCAGCAGAAGTGCCAGTCGCTCTGCTTTTCCTTTTTCTGCCTCTCTCTGATGCCTGGACACCCCTCACCCCCGTGCTCCAGCTCCTAGTATTCTCTGCTGGTCTGTGAACACAGGTACCCTGTGCTTCCAAACCTCCCCACTTTAACACATACTCTGCCTTCCTTTCAAAACACTATTCAGAGGGGCTGATCCTAACATTTGCCTCATGACTAATTACCTGTGTTCTTTGTAGATTTCCCCTTGTGATCTGGTAGATGATCATGGATAATTTTAAAATAATTACCTCATGGATAATTTGAAAGATGCAGTTAACAAGTCAATTGTCAAGCCACAGATTGCTAAACTGGATGGTAAAGAACTCAGAAAAGGGACAGTTCATTTGTAGACTGGAGTTGCACATGGTACACCTTATGGAGGAGGTGGTACCATACCTGGACCTTGAAGAATAGGTTGGATTTACATAAATAATGAATAGAGATGAACAGCTTGGGGTTAATATGAATATATATACAATGTTCTTTGAAAAGCTATAGCATTTATTCATTCATTACATATATTTTTAAAAACTCTTGGGAATATAAAAATGATCCAGAAAGATAGGGCTTCTGTGTTCATGGAGTTTACCAGCTGAGGTGGAGGAGAAAAAGAACAAATAAGATAATTAAATAACAAAATGCAATATATTTTGGGAGAAAAAAAGAATGTGGCTAGTAGGGGCATGATCTGCTTGACTGGCTGTCTGTGTGGAGGACTAGAGAAGTGGCCTTGTCAAGAGAGCATTGTGTTGAATGGTAGGTTTCAGTCGGGTTCTACCAGCAAGAGGGGACCACTGAGATCAAAGAAATGGCATGGTGGTCACTGTGTCTTCCACAGAGTAGTTTGGCCATGATACTATTTACCTTGATTGTTTATGTAGTTCTGGGCCATCTTGTAATTCTGTGACATGTCTGAATGGCTTAATGAACCCCTTCTTCATGAGTAGGCAACAGTGACTTTTCCTTTAGTCCCCATCTGAGCAGTTGAGTTATAATGACTTGCTCTGAGCTCACCCTGAAAGCTAAATCTACAAAAATCTCTAAATCTCACCAAATCTCAATCTACAATTTAGGTGTAGCTCACATGCTAGGAGGAGGTAACTTGGAACATGTATTAAGTCAAAATACTTCTCAGACTTAATTTCTTTTTCACAGTTCAGAATCTGGTTTATCCAATGTGGAAAGGAAAATAACTCCCTTGCTCGGATTTCTTGCTGACATTTCTCTTTGGTAGGGGTCAGGAATTGGAGGTCACTCTGATCGCTCTCTGGTCCTCGTAGTACAGCTCTGTGGCATGTTCATAAAATACCAACCACTGAAATTCTAGTAATCACAAAAACATGTGCTTTCTCCTTATATCCACTAACATTCTTTCTCTCATTAAAAAATAGAAAGTTCAGAAATTGAATTAGAAAGCTAAACTTGATATCTTTAAATTCTTTTGGTTTCTAGAAAAAAAAAAAAGCTACAGCTTTTCTGATTTCCCTTCAGTTAAATATTACTCCTGAATGGGGAAAATTGTACAAAAAGTCTGAAGAGTTGAGACTGACATGAGGAGAGGGTTTGTATTTCCTCACTTTAAAGAAGAAGAAACCTTCAGTTTTGTCTAATCTTTAGGAATGCAGGGCCCCATCCAACCCACAAACTGTTGGCAGCGTCATGGCACTACACAGAATGTTCTTTTACGCTTTCTCCCTCCTCCCAAACCTTTCCTGTGAAGTTATAAATGTCAGCATTTAGAGACGGTTTTATTCACATAAAGTACAGACATTAGGTTGGGTCCTTGGGCGTTGTTTCTGCTGGCTGCATGCTAGAGAGGTGGTCCCAAGAAAAGCAGGCACACTTTAGCTGGCTGGGGCCTGGGTTGGTCTTTATTTGTAAAATCTTCTTTGTCCCTCCTACATCAGCTACCTGCTTTGTGAAGCTTTGATTTAGTAGCCCTGTGCCCAGAGGAAATCTTACTGGACTCCTGAAATCACCCTCCTGAAGATCACCTGAGTAGGCCTTGCACTTCCTCCTCTTCTGTTTCCCCCTGACCTCCTGACTCTGCCTGTATACAGCACTCCCCTTCAACTCTGCTGTAGCAGCTGATCAGCTGTGACCTCAGGCGTAGCTGCACCAGGAGAAATCCCAGATAATGTCCACTTAGGGTCAAAGACACAAACAAATGCCCTGAAGCTGCTGCTGCCTCGGAGTCAGGGCATCCTATCTCCACATCTGGATATTGTGCACACTTGGGGATAGTGACTTCTATTTTGCCAAGTACATTCATTATAGCCTCATAAGCTGAGAGCTCATATTACTTCCTTAGCAAGCAGCCTGCATGGATTTGCTTACCAACGCAGGCCAAAAAGTGACAGACACTCTCTGATTTAGGGCAGGGAGCTATCACTGGAAGGAACTGGGGAAAAAGAGAAGACGACCAGAGAGAGCAAACCAAGAGATCTTGAGCAAGTGACTTAGGCAATCTCTGCCTCTCATTTCTCAAGTTTAAAAGAGAGATAATAATAGTTTCTGTCAAATAGGGTATTTTGTTATTCAGTCGCTAAGTCATGTCAGACTCTTTGTGACGTAATGGACTGCAGCACACCTCCTCTATCTCCCAGAGTTTGCTCAAATTCAGCTTCATCAACAATCCTTTCAATGAATATTCAGGATTGATTTCCTCTAATATTGACTGGTTTGATCTCCTTGTAGTCCAAGGGGCTCTCAAGAGTCTTCTCCAGCACCACAGTGTGAAAGTATCAATGCTCAGTCTTCTTTATGGACCAACTCTCACATCTGTGCTTGACTACTGGAGAAACTGTAGCTTTGATTATACAGACCTTTGTTGGCAAAGTATAATGTCTTTGCTTTTTAATATGCTATCTAGGTTTGTTATAGCTTTCCTTCCAAGGAGCAAGTGTCTTTTAATTTCATGGCTACAGTCACTGCCTGCAGTGATTTTGGAGCCCAAGAAAATAAAATCTGTCAGAGCTTCTGCTTTATCCCCTGCTACTAATATTTGCCATGAAGTGATGGGACTCGATGCCATGATTTTATTTTAATGAGTTTCAAGCCAGTTTTTTCCACTCTCCTCTTTCCCCTCATCAAGAAGCTCTTCAGTTCCTCTTCACTTTCTGCCTTTAGAGTGGTATCATCTACATGTCTGAGATTGCTGATATTTCTCTTGGCAATCTTGATTCCAGCTTGTGATTCATCCAGCCCCGCATTTTGAATGATGTGCTCTGCATATAAGGTAAATAAGCAGGGTGACAAAATAAGGCCTTGTCATACTCCTTTCCCAATTTTGAACTAGGCTATTGTTCCATGTCTGGTTCTAACTGTTCCTTCTTGACCCACATACAGGTTTCTCAGGAGACAGGTAAGGTGGTCTGGTACTCCCATCACTTTAAGAATTTTCCACATCTTGTTGTTATCCACATAGTCAAAAGCTTTAGAGATAATAATCATTTCCATCTTCTAGGATATGTTTGCTTACAAAAGTATACGATAAGGTCTGACTCATAGGAAACACGCAATATATGTCAGTGGTCATAATTATTGTTATTATTAAACCCATTTTGTGTACCTTGTTCATGCTTGGTATACAGTGATTCCAATTGGTATTCAATAGTAGAATATATAATTGTTGGTATAATTTCAAATGCATGTGATCATTTTAAACAAATGTGCACCAAAAATCTACCTACTTGGTATCAGGGACTCTAACACAGAAAGAACTCTATGGACCAATCACTGCTGTCCACAGGTTGCCAGTCTGAGAGAGAGATAGACTTAGAAGCAGAGAAGGACATTGGATGCCTTCAGTGCTGCTGTGGTGTGTGCCCAGGGCCCATGGGGACAAACGAGAGTAGACAGTACTCCCTGGAGGGCCAGAAAGGGTGGCATTTGGATGCAGTTATGAGGGCCTCATGGCTCGATAGAGAGAAAGAGCAGATCCAAGTGTTGATGGCAATGATAATAAAGACTGGAGCCAAGTTGCCTTATTCTGTCTTGTTGGGGACAAAAGGATGCTGGGGCGGAGGGGTAGGTGGCCAGAGGATGTTGAAAAGTACCCAGGAGTGATCTGGAGAGGCCAACAAAGAGGAGGGGCTGCCGCGCCAGGCGGAGGAGCTTGCCTTTTGACCCTGTGCTTTGGGATTCCAGTCAAAGTTTTTAAATTGGTAGAGGGTGGAGGATGGGAGTTGTGCCTTAGAACAGGGCTTTTCAAGCTATCTGTAGTCAAGAGCTATAGGACTCAGAACTGCAGAGAGAGAGGAAGAAAAAGGGAGGTGTTGTACCAGGGTGCTTTCACTGCATCAAAGTCCTGGAGGTTTTCAATTGAGTTCCAGAGAGCTTCTCTGTTCATTCAGATCTAGGAGATGTGACTGGTGTGTCTTTCTGAGTCCCATCCAGGTGAGATGATTAGGTCTACCAAAGGCTGGTAAAGCAAACGCTAGTTCAAGCAACAAATACATTGAAGAGGAGAAAGGTGGTACCTGATCTTTTTAAAATAAAATAAGAGAATCCAAAACTGTCACAACTAAGAGCAAGATGGGTCAGAAGCAGAACAGTTTCATCTAAATTATACTTTTTTAATAAATTTTTTCCATTCAAATATAAAATATACTACATAGAACAAAAGAAAAGCAATAAAACAAAGATATATAAATAGAAATACTAAATCTGCAAGGAGCTCTCTTTAAAGATTGGATTATTATGTTTTTGGCCTTTGTTAACAGGCATACCACACGAAGACACTTTTTGAAAGGTGATTTGACCAACATCTGTTTATTAAATTCTGTGTGTGTAACCAAGTTATCAATGTCACATGACATATGAAGATCAGTAAGGGATACAAAGGTCTGTATAGTCAAACTATGGTTTTTCCAGTAGTCATGTATGGATGTGAGAGTTGGACTATAAAGAAGGCTGAGCACTGAAGAATCGATGCTTTCAAACTGTGGTGCTGGAGAAGACTCTTGAGAGTCCCTCTCAAGACAGCAAAGAGATCAAACTAGTCAATCCTAAAGGAAATAAACCCTGAATATTCGTTGGATGATGATGAAGCTCCAATACTTTCGTCACTTGATGCAGAGAGCTGATTCATTGCAAAAGCCCTGATACTGGGAATGATTGAAAGCAAAAAGAGAGGGGGGCAGCAGAGGATGAGATGGCTAGACAGCATCACTGACTTAATGGACATGAATTTGAGTAAACTGAGAGATAGTGGAAGACAGAGGAGCCTGGCATGCTACAGTCCACAGGGTCGCAAAGAGTCAGACAGGACTTAGTGACTGAACAACCAGGGATAAAAAGATAGGATTGGAAATCTTCATATCCAAGGAGATAAGCTCTTTTCTGTTCAAATGTCTGACTTTCTCTGACCTTAAGAGCACTTCTGCACTAAAAAATAAATTCATCATTAAAAACCTGGGACTATGGTAAACACTTTCTGCATCTTCAGTTCTGCTGGATATAGGGCACTCTCTTCACCTCACTTATGGGGACCATTCATTTACCATTTACCACAGAGATGGATTTTAAACTTCAGTTCTATCTTGTCAGTTGATTGCCTCACATGGAAATAAGTTCACTTTTAAATACTTTTTACTGTTTTTCTCATGTTAAGTGTTGCATTAATTTAGCAAATTCATTAGCCATTTATTAAGTTATTGAAGTTTGAATGTGGAGGATGCTGGACTTAAGGCTGCTTGATATCTTAAAATTCATCCTCGGCATTGTCCAGCACCCTATGAAGTGTTCATAGGTGTTTTATGAAAAGACAGTTTGGTTATCAAGTAAGTTTATTAAATCTTGGAATAAACAAACTATTTTATTATCTACTGCATCAAACACCTCATAGTTTCAGACACACCAGTAGAAGAAAAATTACCTTCCCCAATATATCTGATTGCACAAGTCATTTTTCCAAACCCAGCCATTAATTTATCAAGGAATACCAACATTCTGCAGAAGATGGTTTGAGAAATACTAATCTAGCTTAATCCTCTAAAATTAAAAATTGCAGAATCAAGGCTCAGAGGGTTACGTGTCCTGGCTGAGATCAAGTGGTTGTGGCCAAGTTAGGCCTAGAACACAGGTCTCCTGATGCCTAGCCTGGGCACTTTCTCTTTTCTATTGAGGAATTATTCCCTCAAATCCCCACTGCCACCTTCAGTAAACTGGATGTGTGTGTATTGAGTCAGCAGTGAGGCAAGCATTGGGGGAGGCATGTGTGTGTATGTATAGACACACACACATATACACATACACACACACACACACACACACACACACACACCAGCGCCCCTTAGGACATCAAGGCCACTTTCACACAAGACCCAGGAAATGCGCTGAAGCAGGAAGCAGGTGCGGGGACCAGACCCACAGCCGCAGTGAGTTTGGGAGGCCCCTTGTTTGTGGTTTGCATTAATCTTGGGCTGTTGCAAAGGCCAAAGCTTGGCTCACATTTGAGATCTGAAGCTCTGACATTCAAGATGCTCCAAATCAAATGAACCTGAGTGAGCAAATAATTAAACCGCAAAGAAAAAGCCAGTATTGAACAAAATGATAGCAATCTGGGGTAAACTTCGAAGAACCACACTGTTGGAAAGTAATCTGGCCCTTATGTGCACCAGAACACGAAGGAGCAATCCCGTCTGTGGCCTTCGAATGGTGAGACAGGTACAGGGCCAAGGTTCCATTCCAGACTGGGAGTTACGGTTAATATTGGTTAGGGGCACGGACTTCTGGGTGCTTCCCAGGTCCATCACTCACTAGCTGGGTGAGTCTCTTCCTTGCCTGTGTTCTGTGCATGTGTGCCAAGTTGTTTCAGTCATGTCCAACTCTTTGTGACCTTATGGACTGTACCCCACCAGGCTCTTCTGTCTGTGAGATCTTTTAGGCAAGAATACTTGCGTGGGTTGCCGGGCCTTCCTCCAGGGGATCTCACTGACCCAGGGATCAAACCCGTGTCTCTTATGTCTCCTGCATTGGCAGGTGGGTTCTTTACCACTAGTGCCTTCTAGTTTAATCACATCTGTAATATGCAAATGATGATATCCTACATCATAGATGCGCTGTGAGAATTAAAGAAGGGACTTCATGTAAGATGTTTGGAATAGAGCCCGGCATATATGTATTTCTGTTGTTGTTGTTGTTGTTATTCTGAAGCCTTTGGACCCTGAGAATAAAATAAAAAAACATGGCCTTTGCAATCAGACAAACCTTAACCTCAGTTTACAGAGTTGAGTCCCAACTCTGTAACTTACTACTTCTGAGACCATGTAAATATATAACTTAAATTCTCTGAGCATGTTTTATTTTCTGTAAAATGGGGGGAAATGAAGTCTGCTCTGGGACTTCTTGTAAGGATTAAAAGAGTTAATGTATATAAAGAACATATAGAGAAATCTCTAACCTGTTGGAAGTCATCAATACCAGGCAGATGTTTTTGTCTTCAGGTTTTTCCTGTCTCAAACCTTGAAATGATTCCTTAACTTTCATTATGGGACCATCTCCCAGGGCATTGAAAGGCTTTGCTTAATCATCAGATGAAATGGTACTAAAATTGACACTCAAGGATGTACTAGAAAGGAAGGTGTTCTGTTGTATGTTCTTTCTGATACCAAGTAGAAAGAGCCTAGGGCAATGTCTTCTGGACCTATTTAGGGCTATTTTGGATCCTTACAGGAAAAGAAAAAGAGGAAGTGTGTGTGTACAACTGATATTCTGGGGAAAGAGAAAGGGGGAAAAAGAGCAGAGGAGCGAACAGCAGATAAATTTAGACTAAGTTTGGTTATAAACCCTGGCAAATGTTCAGTCCAGAATGAGCGCCAGCCAGAAAAAAACTGGCTACAGCTGGCAAATATCCCAAATCATTCTGTAGAATGAGAACCCACGAGTGGGGAAATGTTGCTTGATAGATGAATTGGATTGTGAATAAAATGCTGCCTTCCAGGCACTAGCCTTTGAATTACTCTGATATGTTGATTTAATTCAGATCCTTAATGTTTCCTGAGCATTGACTTTTTAACCTTAATTGTCTCCTGATTTATTAGTAAATCACTGTGCTTTTTATGTCTCCCTGGTAGAAGTTTAAACCTTGTTTCCCAGAATGATTCTGTAACCTGGGGCAGATCTTAGGGCAGTCAAGCTCAGTGTACAGAGGCCTGTTCAGCCTATAAACACTGGTGTCCTTTAAGCTTTAACCCTGGGCCACCCAGCTGAGAGGAGACTATCCGGGAGCCCATCACAGGCACTGCAGATGAGTTCTGAGTTTGTAAATTCTTTCCCAGTTTCTGAGGAACAGTCTTCCAGTACCAGAAAGTTCAGTGGCATGACACAGCTTTCAGCTTGAGGGTCACATACTCTTCCTGTTCTTGAGTTTGAGATTAAATCCACAACATCATAAAACCTTCCATATTCTAAAAACAGATCCCTCCTCCCCCTACAGCCAGGGCAGTACCCAGCCCATAGGCCAATACTAGTTTGGGAAGAGTGGGGAAATAAATAGCTCCATTATTCCTCTCCTTGCAGATGAAACTGACAGTTACAATTGATGACATAAAACACTGAGACAGGCTCATATTTTAAGAATGTCAATACAAACTTCTCCCTCAGAGGCCCAGATTTCAAGAGGCATTGTGTCGTGTTCTTTGCAGGCTAGCTTCTCTCCTGTTCCTTCTGCAGAGAGGGCAGGAGTGAAGCCAGGAGCCAGGCTTCATAATGAGGTGTCTGCCTCTGCGGAGAAAGCAGTGTCATTTTATCTTACATCTTGTAGTGATAGTAATCACAAAACCCTGAAAGTGACTATTCAGAATCTAAAATAAATAGCATAATTCCACCCAGAATTTACACTCTTTACAGCACCTTTCACCTTCTTTATCTGCTGATCCTCACTAGATCCCCCTGAGGTGGGCGGGACTGAATATGATTCGCTCTGCTTAGCAGATGAAAAGTTAGTCACTCAGTTGTGTCCAACTCTTTCTGGCCCCATGGACTATAGCCTGCCAGGCTCCTCTGTCCATGAAATTCTCCAGGCAAGAATACTGGAATGGGTTGCCATTTCCTTCTCCAGGGGATCTTTCCAATCCAGGGATCGAACCCGGATATCCTACATTGCAGGCAGATTCTTTACCATCTGAGCCACCAGGGAAGCCCATTTATCAGAAAGGGAGGCAGAATTTCAAAAGGGGACTGTTACTGGATTTCAAAATAGAAAGCTGTGTCTCTTTCCTTCCTAACAAAGTGGACAACATCAGGCATCATGAACTTTGTGGGTAGATGTGAAGATGTATGTTTACCATGCCCCATTAGTCCCCTCCACCCCTGTCTCATGTGCCTACCTTTGGTGGCTCTCAGTAAATAAAAACAGTCGGCCACATTTGTATAAAGCTCCAGGATGTGATACTGTTTGACATTTCCCATAAAATAGCTTCAATTACCTCAGATCTCTTGAAATAGACACTATTATCACAACTTTTTTCCAGTTTTATGGAGATAAAATTGACATATATTAATTTAAGGTATTTAAGAAAATGATTTGATATATATGTATATATTGCAAAATGATTACCACAGTAAGTAGTTAACATTCATCATCTCACATAGTGACAGATTTTTTTTTTTCCCTTTTGATGAGAACACTTAAGATATATTCTCCTGTGCATGCTGAGTTGTTCAGTTGTGTCCAGCTCTTTGCAACCCCCTGGCTACTCTGTCTGTGGGATTTTCCGGACAAGAATACTGGAGTGAGTTGCCATTCCCTTCTCCAGAGGATTTTCCTGACCCAGGGATTGAACCCATGTCTTTCGCCTCTCCTGCATTGGCGGGAGGATTCTTTACCACTGAGGCGTCTGGGAAGCTCTGTCCTCCTAGTAGTAGTGTAGTGTTAGTCGCTCGGTGGTGTCCGACTCTGTGACCCCCGTGGACTGAAGCCCACCAGCCTTCTTGTCCATGAAGAAGGCTCTCTGTCCATGAAGTATTCTTGCCTGGAGAATACTTGAGTATTTCAGGCAAGAATACTTGAGTAGGTAGCCATTACCTTGTCCAGGGGCTCTTCCTGGCCTGGGGATCTCTCCTAGCTACTTTCAAATATACAGTGTTGGTAACTGTAATTCCTGTGCTGACCATCACATCCCCTAGAACTTCTGTTTAACAGGTGAAGGTGTTGAAACTCAAGGAATGAATGATTCGTCTAAGGTCATGTGTATAATAAGTTCTGAACCCAAATCTAACTTCAGAGCTGCTGCCTTTTCTCCTTCACCAAGGTGTGGATTTGAAAGCAGTTGTTCCGCAGGTTTTGGTTGGTGTGCCTATGGGCCTGTCCCCTCAGATGGGCTTTTCCTCTCATTTCTGGTGTTCTGCTCTGGAAACTGAGCACAGAGCAGGGCTAGGCTCATACCTGGTGAATGGTAGCTCAACGGCTCTTTGAAATGACTCTCACAAACATCCTGGCCCATATAGACCCAACCCATATCTGCATTTGCTTCCCATTGCAATCCAAGAAGTCAACTCCCGTCTCTTCAGAGTTTTTCTGCTTGGAACTGTATTCCTGGAAACTGCCTGTTTTCAACTTGATCCCTAAGCCTTTCATATTTTTGGCCCTTTGTTCTAGGATGACTTCAAAGGAGTTGACTGACTTTAATCAAATTCAATGTGCTAGTGGCTGTGCCCATTAGAAGTGTAGCTCAGCTTGAGGCTTAGCACACAATCCTGAAACAAAATGGTAGTCAATGAACGTTTCTAAATAGTATTATCTTTCATAATTTCAAAGGCAGTTTAGTAAACTTTGGTCCATGGAGATGATCACAGAGCTGTCAGATTCTACTCTATATAGTGGAGTAATTTTTTTGTTTGTTGAACAAATCTGAAGTTTTGAACCATACTGATAGAGCTGGTGGTTTTACTGTAAGAATTTGGGAAGAAAGTGTTCCAGACCTAAGTGTTAGCAAATGATCCACACTGACATAAGAATCACAAATAGTTCTTATGTGGAAAGCCTCTGAGACAAACACAACTTGTTTCAGTTTCAAGAAAACTCACCTGATGGGATTTAATATTTATTTTTGTTCTGAATACCATCTACAATTTATATATTGGCTGACCGATGAAATATGTAATGATCTTGTTCTTTATCTGTATTCTTCACTTAATAGATTTATAAATATAGGAGTTCCTATCTAGTTACTGATCTGGTGCCACTGTGTACTGGGCACCGTGGTTGGAGCAGTGGTCAAGAGGGGTGGCATTTTGTTCCCACACAGCTTATATTCCAGTCTTGGTGGTCCCAGACACTAGACAAAGCAGTAAGTCTACAATAAAATTTCAGATATCAGTAAATTCTGAGACGGCAATAAAGCACATTAAGAAGATGTGGAGTGACTGGATGTATTTTAATACAAGTGTTTGGACATGTATTTTGTAAATTGCTTGCTGAAATAAGTTTCAGGAAATAGTTTGCACAGTAAACTGTTCTCATGGCTCAGCATTATTATTCAGTTGCAATTTGTTTCTTATTAAAAACTATGCTTTTGAACTGTGGTATTGGAGAAGACTCTTGAGAGTCCCTTGGACTGCAGGGAGATCCAACCAGTCCACCCTAAAGGAAATCAGTCCTGAATATTCATTGGAAGGACTGATGTTGAAGCTGAAACTCCACTACTTTGTCTTCGTGATGGGAAGAACTGACTCATCTGAAAGACCCTGATGCTGGGAAAGATTGAAGGTGGGAGGAGAAGGGGACGACAGAGGATGAGATGGTTGGATGGCATCACTGACTCAATGGGCATGAGTTTGAGTAAACTCTAGGTGTTGGTGATGGACAGGCAGGCCTGGCATGCTGCAGTCCATGGGGTCACAAAGAGTCGGACACAACTGAGCAACTGAACTGAACAAACTATGGCTTTAGTAAGGTAGAAATGAGGAAATTTAACTACAATATATATTAAAAGAACCAATTTCATAGATCTTAGAATCACAGAGTTAGAAAAGAACTTAGAGGCCACCCAACCCCGAATATTAATAGCTTCTCTTATTCACAAATACCTATGCCACATTCCTCTGCAAAGAAAAAAATTCTAGGTTTTAGAAACTCATTACTGTATATAGCAACCCAAGTCCATGTGTGAACAGACTCAGGCTTCCCTGGCCCCTCCTTTTCTCCAACAAGCAAGAGCATAGAGAGGATTCTCCAAAGACCTTTTCCTTTTGTGCAAGCTTGGAGCTGCTTACCTTGAAGGAATATGTCGAATTTTCCAGCAAGAAGGCAAGCACTCCACACCTGCTGCCAACTTCAGAAACAGCTTCCTCATCTCTCGGTTCAGGTTATATTTAGGTGCATTGGGTAGACAGGCTGCACAGTGTCGTTCTAGGCAAATGGCAAAGACTCTAGGTATGGAAGTGAGAAACACCAGTTTTCTGGGCCTGTGAGGGTGCAGCCTCTACCAACCAGTGTTTCTTTCTGGGTCTGTCTGTTTATTCACCAGAATGAGAGGGTTGGGTTAGACAGTGTGTTCCAAAGTGCAGTCCCAGACTGATAGCATCACCTTCACTTGAGAACTTGTTTGAAATGAAACTTCTCAGGCCTCATTCAGAACCTACCCAATAAGAAGCTCTGGGACTGGGCACCAGCAACCGGTGTTTTAACAAGCCCCTCTCCCCTGACTTCCACACACGCTCAAGTTAGAGAAAAGCTGGATCTTTATTCTAGCCGTAACAGGCTGTGAATCCCCAAGGCAGAGCAGTGAAAGCCAGCCAGCCCGTTTGCCCCATCTCAGCATCATCTCTCGGGTTCCAGTGGTTTCTTCTCTCTTTGTATCTGTGAGCCAAGCTGCAAGGCCATCAACTTCCAGAGGTGACTCTCACTCCCAGAACATGCACCTCCGTTAAAAAAATCTATATCCGGTCTTAACGTGGAATCAATGCTACAGTCACCTTGTATCTAAGCAAATTGAATAAAGCTGGAAGCTCAAGCAAACGTGCTTATTTATCTCATGACAAGGGAAACAACTTTCAGTTCTGCAGGACTTGACACCTTTGTCAATAAAATCTGCAGATTGCACAATATAGAGTTGTTTTAGAATTCATCTTTCTGACAATAACAGAGCTTACCAGGAGAAGAGCATCTAGGTGTTATTGTGGCAGCTGTATCTTTGCCCTGAGATCACTGACCATCCTGCCCATGTTTACATTTTACATGGGAACCATTCAGAGACTTTGCATCAGCATAGAAAAGAATAAGGAAAGAATTTTAATGTATGTGCCTCCCCCTTTTTTTCATACATCTAAAGAAGGCAACCAGATTTGATTTTTTTTTTTTAAAGAAGCACTTAGTTTTAATAGCTGATTAGCCTGCAATGAGGTCGAACTTGTGTTTTGCTTCTAATTAGCAATAAAAACAACAGGGTGTTACGTTTGCAGTTGCTTCACTGTAGCATCTTTCCAAGATTTTCTCTTCACGCTGTTTGAAAGTGCCATATACATTGGAAATGTGCATTTATATTCAGAGCGGGCTTATTGTAGGAAGCATAAAATAGCTCCCCATAAAGCCGAAGTTTAGGGAAGATAGGGTGGAGTTGAAGGTAGTAAAAACCCCTCAGTTGCTTGATTGTGTGAATTGAAGTTCCTGGTAGAGTGAATCACCATTTGTGGTTTCACAACTCTGAAATAAATGACACTTCCAATAACATTCTCCTATACAGGTGTAAAATACACAAATTGGGTGAGCAAAACGGTAGCATCATTGAAATGCATAAAAGCAAAGAGCCTAGGATGCAAGCATATGGCAGAGAGCCGGCCTGGGAGGCGGGGGCGCACTGGAGGGTCCTCACACTGCGGCTGTTTGGAGGAGCCAGGAGCACAAGCTCCATCTTCCACTCCTAATTTGGATGATTCTGTGATTATTATATCATTTAAGTATTCCCTGCCTAAGGTCTTTTTTTTTTTTCTCTTTATTCATGGTTCTGTCTGCCCCCACCCCGCCCCAACTCTTAAGAGTTTGGCATGAGTAGTTGAAAAGTATATTAAACCGAGCAACAGTGTAACTTTTTGATTGTATCTAAAGTGGTAAAAGAACAATTTTGGTAAGCTGTAAGATAAATTGTTATTCATGTAGATAATTATAGAGACTGAAAGAGTTATGTTTTATGTATTTCCCCTATAGCTGAATATATTTGACTCTTCCTCTTATTTCATTCCTGTTCCCAGGAGGTCGTATAATTCCCTGCCGACTTATGAAGGCAATTTTTAAAAGCCTTCTTTTGACTCTCATTTTAAAGGCTTTGAAAGGGAGTGTGGCACTGTCTGGGGCATTCCAAGCTTTAGCAAGTACATAGTCCTAAGGTCACCTTGGGTTTCTGCCCCTGATTTTATGGATGGCAACTCGAAGGCCTAGAACAATTAAAGGATTTGCCCAAGATCACAGGATGAGTTAATTTTAGCCACAACTGTAGTTGTGCTTGCGTATATGGGTCCTCCGAGGAATTGCTGAAAGCCCCTGTCTAGTATTTCCCTCAGGCTCCAGACCCTCAAGCCTTGTAGGGAACTTACTAGGTTGGAACCAGACCTAGTGAGTAAATCTCAATAAGGACACTGAAAAATGAGTGGAGGTAGAACATAAAGGGATCTATTTTAGTTTACAGGATCATGGAATTGAACGCTTTTGTGTGTATTAAAACATGACTAGGAGAGAAAAGGTATGAAATAATTTACTAAATAGTAAGTCATTGTTAAGGACTGACTGACTGCTTGTTAGGCGCTATTCTAAATGCTCTATATGCATAATCTTATTTTTTCTGTTGACCAACCCTAACGAATAGGTACTACTATTATCCCCATCATACAGATCAGGGGAATGAGGCCCAAAGAGGTGAGGTAGATTTCTGAGAATGTAGGGTTCAGAGGGAATAAACCAAGGTTTGCCCCAAGCCAGCCTCATTGCAAGTTCATGCTCTCCATCACAAACCTGCCATTCAGGGCAGGTCTGCCTGTTGAACCCAGACCCTTCATGCAGCATCAGTTCTTCCTCTTGCCAAGAAACAGCAGAAATGGCCAGCACCCACACCAGTGCAAGTGGCTTCTTCCAGACGTGGTGACAACTATAAGCCATCAGCTTGTTTCAGTAACCCCTGCTTTCCATTCTTTTCCAATAGATTATGCTGGTATGAAAGTGGGGAAGAGCCAGAATGGTAAATCTCCCATTTACTGTTTGTCTTTGCACAAATGGCCCCTCTTTTCTGAATTTCAGTTTTGTTATCTGTCAAAAGATGATTATCTCTACCCTGCCAGTCTTATAAAAGGTACAGAATCGTAAAACTTCATATATATATATGGTATAACTACAAAACACTGTGCACTGATAAGGTGTTGATGTTGTTACGTTTGGGATTGTATATCACAAGGGTCTAATGTGGATCCAATGAGGTCATACATCTAAGGAACTTGGCTCTAACAGTTCCTGACAGAGTGTGTGCATACAGGTCACTACATTACTAATTTTTATCATTATCATAACCGGTGTCTCCTGCAGTGATTTAAAGTTTCCATATAAGGCTCAGTCCACGCTCAATTTGCAGAAAATGCTCCCTGCCTCTGAGATAAGTAGCAAGAACTATTGTTTCTATTTTCAAATAACTTGTGACTCTGTCCAGATTCTACTTTTCCTCTCCCAGGCCACAGTTAACCTGTGTGTTGATTCTTTCCCTTCTCCCAAATGGTCTTAATTTAAATCAGAAGTACAATGGTTCTGTATTTACAGTGTCTAGATTCCAGCTTCTCCACTTCTCAATAATCACTTTGTAATCCTCCATTTAGTACCTGCAGGGCTACTTTTAATCCGCTTTTAGGACTATAGATTCTCTGTTGTTCATTTGCAGTGGTCAACCTTTAACCAGCTACATTGTCATAAGGACCTTGATTTCCTCCCAGATTTACAGTGCTGGCCAGAGGAATCCTGCAGGGGAAGCTAGCATAGCTTTCTGTTTTTAAAATGATATTTGGATCAGAGAACTAGAGTATTCAATATTCTAGTGGAATCTTGTTGCCAGAAGTACAGACACAGGCAATGTCTAGGTGTTTTGGTTTTAAAGTGAGGGAGAAAAATATACATTTGCTATAGACTATCCAAGGAACAACTGTAAAGTGATGCTGCTTCTTCTGGTGTGCATAACTGAACAACTCCATCCTAGTGGGCATCGCTCCTCAAGATGTCACTGTGTCACCATATCCCAGGGATGTTCATAGATTAACATACTCAAAGGTCCTTCTGAACAATGGCCCTGAGTTACTTTGTTGACCACTCCTATATATATTTGATATTTGAGATATACAGGAATAAGGTGACTTTAAAACATAGGGATTCAGTGCCATGGCACCCACCCCCAAAGCGAGGACTGCTGCCTGCCCAGCAGTGACCAGAAAACACAGATTCTGTTACAGCTGTCTCTGCTCAAGTGTTTTGAAGCCCTCTTGGAAATTCTTTTAAAGTCCTACCACATTCTTTTTAATATCTGAACTATCTTCATCTTTGGAAGGAAGATGTGATTTATGGAAATGGCTGAATCACTCGGAGCCAAGTCTGGCAAGGAGGTCAAGATGGGTGATGTAGTTTAGAATTACCCATTTTAGATAAGAGTGCCATCAGGGTTTTCTCAGCAATGACTGGTTTGTTTCTCTCAGTGAAGATCAAGCAGTTTGTTATCCTTAGCTTACAGCAGAAAAATACACATAATTAAAACAAATTTATGATTGATAACCCCAGTGTTTATTTCCATTTATGATTACATTTTATCAGAGTAGCATATACATACATTTATAAAAGTGTGGGCACATGTGTGGGTTGATTATGTATAAATAGGCAGCTTAATCTGCAGTTAGACAAATAGACATGCATAGATAGATATAGCTATGTATACTGTTTCTCATGGGATATTTTTCACTCCCTTTTCCCAGACATAGTTTCCCTAATTCTCCTAAAAATGTGGACCTATTTGTTGATATTCCTCTAAGATAAGGAATTCTTAACCTTTTTTTTTTAAGGCTACATACTTATTTTAGAATCTGCTAAAAAGTATAGACTCTTTTGTAGAAAAAATAGAAATATGTACATATTCATGTGGTTTGGAAAGGAGGGGACATGAACTCCCTGTCCAGAAGTTTTGTCTTAGGAATTAGAAAGAAAAGTGACTTCAAATTCCATAGCATAGGATATATTTATAGAAAGGAGTTAAATATTACTCTTCAAATAAAAGCTCTAAATTATTTATTATATAGCATCTTCAGTTAATTAACTGACTTAGATTACCTAAACAAGGCTAAGAAAATGTGATGATAGTAAAGAAGGAGAAAAGTGAGTCGGTCACTTTGTCCTGACAGTAAGACATAGCAAAAAAGATATACTTTAACACTCTTCTTCTACAAAACATTTAAAAGCTGAATAAAGCATAAAAGATATCTTTTAAAATGTGTATACAGGCTACAGGAGGGAGTCTTAGAAGATACAGTTGATCAGAAAGTACTAATACCAACAGGTAGGTTGCATTAAAGTTGACAGTGTTTCTGGGGGCATCTGCCAATCCCTAAGTGTCCAGACTCTTTGGTTTATTGTGCTTCACATAGAGAAAAAAAAAAAATGCAGTGTGCATGCAATGTGGGATGTATAATTCAAAATCCCTTTATAAATGCTAGTTTATAAGGCAAAATCCTCGGTGACTGTAACCCACCTCACAAGAAGAGAAAGGACTCTTACCCATCTCCACTCTGGTTGGAAGGACCTGTAACCTCTGAGAATTTTAACCCCAAGACAGTTCTCACATGAATAAGGGCCAAAAGAGTTACCTTTTGTAGCTTGAGAATGACCAAGCCAAAATTTTGGTTTAAAATTTTTCCTGGCTTGGTGGAACCCTTACACATCTAGCAGATGTATTTATTATGTCTGGAAAAGTACATTGAGAAATCCCTTGACTCATAAAGGGATTCCCTGTGACTCAGACAATAAAGAGTCTGCCTGCAATGTGGGAGACCCGGGTTCGTTCCCTGGGTAGGGAAGATCCCCTGGAGAAGGAAATGGCAACCCACTCCAGTACTCTTGCCTGGAAATTCCATGGACAGAGGAGCCTGGTAGGCTACAGTCCATGCAGTCACAAAGAGTCGGACACGACTGAGCAACTTCACTGCTGACTCATCAAATGCCAAAAACATGAGTCATTATAAAATATAATGCAAAATACATAAAAGAACAAGCTTTCAAAAAAGTCAGCAGAAACAAGGAATATAATTAGATGCACTGAGGCCACGAAAGTGTGAATCACCCTGAAATATAAACTAAGTCTTGATATGTCTGAAAACACAGCAGAAGACGTAAAAGAAGAATCAGTACAATAGCCTGTGAAATATGACAAGATAGATTTGAAAAGTACACAAGTAGAAATTCTAAAAGTCAAATATATAATAATTTAAATTAGAAACACAGTGATGGATAATACAGCAAATTAATCAAAACTAAAGAGAGAATCCCTGAAGTGGAAAATAGGTCCAAAAAGTTATATGTAATGTAGACAGTATATATAGAAGAAATTAATAAACAAAGGTTAGGATCATAGGATAAAGAACAGTTTTTCATGCATTTTGTTGATAATCCAAAAGGAGATAATAGAAGGAATAAGAAAAACTATCATACTTAATAACCTCCAGAATAAAGAAAGGCATGAATCTCTAGAATTAAAAGGCCCAAGAAATTCCAATAAGATATGTTTACTGTCCAAAAAAAAAGTCTCAAAATAGACACACTGTAATCAAGCAGAAGGAAAAGATAAACAATCCTATAAAACAAAACAACCTTTTAGTCTTTTGGATGACTTCTTTATAATAACGATGAAATCCAGTTGACAATTGAAAACTATCTGCAAAGTGAAGAGAGATAAATTATGAAAAGCAAAAATATTCACAACAATATAGTCTTTCAAAAACAAAAATAAATATACTTCAAATAAAACAAAACTGAAGACACTCTCCCTAAAGAAATCCCTAATATGTGTACTTCAATAAGAAAAAAATATAGTAGGAAGAAGTTCTGATGTAAGAAGATATAGTAAACAAAGAGAATGGAAAAATTGTGGATAAATGTAAATATGCAAGCATTGATTACACAAAATAGTTTTTAAACTGTCTAATTTACCATGTTAAGGAAAAGATAGAGGTAAATGCTGAATAATTATAGTATAAATGGTTAGGAGTAATAAGGTTAAAATACTCAAAGATTATCTTATTGTTTTGAAAAAGGCTAACAATATTAATTTCAACATTATTACATTAAATATGGATCTTTAGAATGTCTAGGGTAGTCTCTGAATAGATAGCATTAATGGTATAAACTACAAATCAGTAGAGAGGGGTGGAAAAGGAATGAGGAAAAAAAAGAAATCAAAAAAGAAGAAACTGAAAATTGTGCAGTAAAACTACAAATCAGTAATCACAGCAAACATAGAAACTTTACAAAGATCAGATACAATCCTCAATTTCATAATCTAGAAATACACTAGTCATGAGACATATACCTAAAATATATGAAAACATATGACTAAAAATAAAGGTAGGGGAAAAACACACTGGAAAAATAGTAATAGAAAGTCAGTATACTGATATGTTGGGCTTCCCTGGTGTAAAGCATCTGCCTGCAATGCGGGAGACCCGGGTTTGACACCTGGGTCGGGAAGATCCCCTGGAGAAGGAAATGGCAACCCACTCCAGTACCCTTGCCAAGTCGAACATGACTGAGTGACTGTACTTTCACTTTTCATACTGATATATTGGGCTTCCCTGGCGGTTCAGTGGTAAAGAATCCACCTGCCAATGCAGGAGATGTGGGTTTGACCCTAGGGTTGGGAAGATATCCTGGAGAAGGAAATGGCAACCCACTCCAGTATTCTTGCCTGGGAAATCCCATGGACAGAGGAGCCTGGCAGGCTACAGTCCCTGGAGTTATAAAAGAATTGGAACAACTTGGAGACTAAACAACAGCAGCAACATACTGATATATTAATATAATGTAAAATAGTCTTTAATGACTTCTGTCTTAAAAAATAATTGGTAGCCATAAAGGTCATGTGTGTATGTGTGTTTGTCACTCAGTCATATCTGACTCTCTGCGACCCCACGGACTGTAGCCTGCCCCGTAGACTGTTCATGGAGTTCTCCAGCCAAGGATACTGGAATGGGTAGCCATTCCCTTCCCAGGGGATCTTCTCCACCCAGGGATTGAACCCACGTCTCCTGCATTGCAGGCAAATTCTTTACCGTCTGAGCCACCAAGGAAGCCCCATATAGGTCATAATACAGCATTAATGACAGAGTGTTCAGTTAAAACCAAGATTTATAAATCCCAAGTTGAATGTATATAATAACATGGATTAAATCAAAGAAAAAATATAAGACAAAGATGATAAAAAGAGGGATTGATAAATTTTATCTCAGAATGAAATATTTCAACCAATTTTTCTCAGTGATGGATTAAGCAAAGAAAAACAGATTGAATAAGGATATAGTAAATTGGAGGAAAAACAACTTGTAAATCTTATTTTAATAAGCATTCATGAATGCCAGATCTAACTAACAGAAAATACAACAAAGCAAATGGAAAACAATAATGAAAATTAATGACAAATTTCAAAGCATCGTCATAGATTTCATATTCTCTAACAAAAAGCAATTAGATTAAAATGCATAAAACAAAAAGATAATTTTAAAAACCTCAAATTATCTGAAATGAGAAAATATATTCTAATTAACTCATTAAAATTAAAAAATTTAGAATTGAATATTAGTAAAAATACTGTGTAGCAAAGCTTGAGTGATACATCTAGGTTCTTGGAAAAATGTATAAAGATTTATATTAGAAAATAAGAAAGTCTAGAAGAAAAAAGATTTACTGTACAACTTAAAAATTTAGAAATTATTTTTAAATGAATGTATCCAAAGAAAGTAAAAACATAAGAAAGAAAAGTAATCATAGATAGAAGCAGAAATCAGAAAAACACAGATGTAAGTGAGAGGGTTAACAAAGTTAGACATTTGTTTGAAAGACTGATAAACTAATTTACAGTAAGAATAATGGAGAGGGGAAAGGAAGGACAGAAGGAAAAATAAGATAACAGAGAAAGAAGGGAAGAACTATTATGCAGGGTGTATAACTGCAGATGCACTTGAGATGAAAAGACTAAGATATTATGAACAACTAGATGCCAATATATTTGAGAACTTAGATGAAACAGGGACAGATTTAGAAAGAATGTGACTCACCAAAAGCAATTTAAGAAGAAGTAGAAAACCCAAACCATTTCTTTAATTATTAAAGAAATTAAATCAGCAGTTTAAAATTTTCCCAATAAAACCTGTCCAGAAGATTTTCAGTGAGCTCTACCAAGCCTTGCATTCTTACCCAAACTTCTCCATGGCATAGAAATAGGAACTCTCCTCAAAATACAGTCTAGGTCACCACTGTCAAACATAAACTGAGAAAATAAAACAGGCCAGTTTCACACAAACATAGGTATAAAAATCCCAAACAAAATAATAGCAACCCTAATCTAACAGTGTGTTAGAAAAAATATGTTCTGACCAAGTTGGTTTAACTCAGGAATACTGTTTTGACTTGACATTATAAACTATATTAATATAACCCCCTCTATTAACAGGACCAAAGAGAAAAGCCATATGATTATCTTAGTTGATGCAGAAGTCATTCAATGAAAATCAACATTCATTCATGATAAAAGCTGTTGACAAACTAAAAATAGAAGGAAACTTCCTTATCCTGATAAAGGATATCAAGAAAAAATCTTCCAGTAGGCACTGTACTACAGTAGTGAAACAGCAGGAGTTGTAATAGTGTTAATTGCTCAGTCGTGTCCGACTCTTTGCGATACCACAGCCTGTAGCCCACCAGGCTGCTCTGTCCATGGGATTCTCCAGGCAAGCATACCGGAGTGGATTGCCATTCTCTTTAATACCAGGAACAAAAAAGGATGTCCACTGTCACGACCACTACCTGAATTACATAATTTTTTTTTTTGAATTACATAATTAACTGGGACAGGTGGAACTTTAAACTTTCAGAAAACATTTTATGACCTCAGGATAGGGAAATATTTCTTAAGACAAAATGTACAAGCCATAAAGAATTGACATATTTAACTATCTTCATGGAAAATGTTTATCAAAAGACATGAAGTTAGTGATAACCTATCAGCTGGGGAAATGTTTGCATTTCATGTAACAAAGGAAGGAGATTCAGAATATTTAGAGCTCCTAAGAAATAGTAAAAAGACAAGCAACCCGATTTAAAAAGAAAACAACCTGGATAAAAGACATAAAAAGGTTTTTCACATAAGAGGACACAGGAAAAACTGTTAACTTTGTTTGTAATAAGGAACATGCAAATAAAGCCACATCTACCAGATTGTCAACTATTAAAGGCTGATACCAATGGTTGGAAAGCTGTATAGCAGGGAGAATTCTTTACATGCTGCATGTAGAAGTATCAGTGGGCACAATCATTTGAAAAACAGTTGGCTTTATATAGTAAGATCAAAGATGTAATTTCTCCACATCTTACTACACAGCACTTCCATCCTTAGGTGTCTACTTTGGAAAAGCTCTTGCACACATGCACAGAAAATAAACATCAAAATACTATGGGGAATTTTTTTGTGTGTAATAACTAAATACTGGACACAGCTTGCGTGTCCACTGATAGAAAAATCGATTAAAAAAATTGTGAGTTATTTATACAAAGGAATGCTATTAGCAGAGAGAATGAATGAGCCAGCCACATCTACACATATCACCCAGGGTAAATCTCAGTAATTGGATGTTAACCAAGAGAAACATGTGACTCCTTCCATAAAGTTCACAAGTATGAAAAACCAAACAATATATTTACTATTCAGGGATCCATGTATGTATGATAAAACAAAAAGAAGGGGAGGTTGGATAGTATTGCTTATGTATTTTTGTATGTTGCACAGGGATTTTTACCCAAGATGGTAATTAGTTCTTTATAGCTACCGCTAAGCCGCTTACCCTAGTGTGAGTGACGCAACTCCACTCAGAGGAAAGGGGACCTTTTCCAAGTTTATCTCCACCATGTCAGGGTGGTGATAACATACATGGAAGTGTCAAAGGAATTGTCAGTATTTTGTAGCTTAAGCTGGATGAAAGTGAAAGTGTTAGTCACTCTGTCATGACGGACTTTTTGTGACCCCCATGGACTGTAGCCTGACAGGCTTCTCTGTCCATGGAATTCTCCAGGTGAGAATACTTGAGTGGATAGTCATTCCCTTCTCCAGGGGATCTTCCCGACCCAGGTATCGAACCCAGGTCTCCCTCATTGCAGGCAGATTCTTTCCTATCTGTCACCAGGGAAGCTCGGTGGTGGTACATAATTAGCCATGTTATTTTTGTTTTCTAAGTGAACATACAAAGAACACATTCTTTAAATATAATATGCATGCATATATATAAAATATACATGGATACATATACATATGTAATGTGTGCAGTTTAAATTTAACACATGGAATATACGCATGCTATCTATATTTGTATAAACTTTATATGTATGATGTATTATATATCTTATAATCATCAGATATATATTTTAATAATCTGCATAAGCACAGGGCATTAAGTTTTCTTAATATGGCTATTTTATTAACTGATAAAAAGGAAATAAATAATGTATTTCTTATGGATAATCACTATTTCCTTGGAGGAAATAGTGTATATTTTATATTTGTTACACATATATGCTTCCCTCATGGTTCAGTTAGTAAAGAATCCACCTACATTTTTGAGATTAATCCTTTGTCTCTTGCTTCTTTTGCTATTATTTTCTCCCAATCTGAGGGCTGTCTTTTCACCTTGCTTATAGTTTCCTTTGTTGTGCAAAAGCTTTTAAGTTTCATTAGGTCCCATTTGTTTCATTGCTTTATTTTTGCTTTTATTTCTAAAATTCTGGGATGTGGGTCATAGAGGATCCTGCTGTGATTTATGTCGGAGAGTGTTTTGCCTATGTTCTCCTCTAGGAGTTTTATAGTTTCTGGTCTTACATTTAGATCTTTAATCCATTTTGAGTTTATTTTTGTGTATGGTGTTAGAAAGTGTTCTAGTTTCATTCTTTTACAGGTGGGTAAATCCATGGCTAATTCATTTCAATGTATGACAAAAACCACTGCAATGATGTAAAGTAATTAGCCTCCAACTAATAAAAATAAATGGAAAAAAAAAAAGAATCCACCTACAATGCAGGAGAACCAAGTTCGATCCCTGGGTGGGGAAAGTGAAAGTCACTCAGTCGTGTCTGAATCTTTGTGACCCCATGGACTATACAGTCCATGGAATTCTCCAGGCCAGAATCCTGGGGTGGATAACCATTCCCTTCTCCAGGCGATCTTCCCAACCCAGGGATCAAACCCAGGTCTTCTGCATTGCAGGTGGATTCTTTACCAGCTGAGCCACAAGGGAAACCCTGGGTGGGAAAGATCATTGCCAAATGATTTGAACTGATCTTTGTCTAGGAACTGTCTTTTCCCAACTTTGAGCTATCAGCACTAAGCAAGCACATCATGAGATCTGGATGAGGCGGCCCCCAAAACCCAGTACAGAGCTTATGTTATGTTAGATAGCAAGTAGCTACCGTCCTTATTGCTTTCTCTCTCTAAAAATATAACGCTTATGAAGCTGAAGAGAATAGCATCTTTAAATAAAGTATGATGGTCCGGAACAATGTTTGTCTGAAAGACAATAAGTCTCAAACACTCAGAGAATGATGAGCTAGAGGCTGCTTGCCCTGGGTCCAGGTTGTCAGTAGATCTGGGCTTCAGTGCGCAATGTCCCCAGGGCTTGTGGAGAAGAGGAATTTCCCATGAGGAGTCAGGGACCTAGGTGGAAGCCAGCTTGTCCCCTTGGCTGCATTCAGCCCTGGCAGTCACCCCCAGGAGTTCCACTCTGCGCCCGTGTCAGCACCACAGGGAGAAAGCAAGCACCATGAGCACGGCTGCCTCTACCCGTGAAGATGAAATGGTTGAACCGGCTCTAAAAATCCTTCCCTTTCATATACAACCTCATAGCTTCCCAAAGACTTTCACATGTGGGATCCCATTTGCGTTCCCAAGCACAGCTGTGAAGAAGGGAGGAAGCAGCAGGTGTTAGCATCTCCCACATCGTAAGATGGAGAACCTCAGGTCCCAGGAGCAGAAGTGACTTGTGAAGTCAGGTCTTCTGGCTCCTTCTCCAGCACTCCTCCTTTTTACTCCATGGAGGACTGAGTTACGGAAGAAGCAAAGGAGGGAACAAAGGGGAAAAGGTTAAAGATAGGGGGATAGCTGAAGAAAGCAGGTGGAGGAAAAAGACAAAATGAGTGAGCGTTACAGAGGCAGGTCTCAGCCAGAGCATATATTGCAGTGTTTCCTTTCAGCTCTGTCATTAAGCCCTGTCATAAGCAAGTAAAGGTGAGGGGCGTCCCACGTAGCTCAGTTGGTAAAGCATCTGTCTGCAGTGTGGGCAGACCTGGTTTCAATTCCTGGGTCAGGAAGTTCCCCTGGGGAAGGAAAAGGCACCCCACTCCAGTATTCTTGCCTGGAGAATCCCATGGACAGAGGAGCCTGGTGGGCTACAGTTCATGGGCTCACAAGAGTCAGACACAACTTAGTGCTGTCTTTCTTTCTTTCTTTTCTTAAGCAGATTAAGGTGAGGGACATTTGCCACACGGAGAGTGGCATTATCAGGGATGAGCAGGCTCTCTTGAGGGTATCCGGGACTGAGGACTGAAACTTAAGTCTCTTGTGTTCCAGGACCTTCTCTTTGTTTTCTCCTTCACAGTAGCCCCCATGAGGCGAGCAGCATCCGCCCCTGAGACACTGGCTGATCACCCAGCCCTCCAAAATAGGCATTGCTAGTCCCCTTGGGTGTCCCTTAAGCCACCATAACCTCGAGTGGACTTGAGCCTTTACAGAAGCCTCTCACCCAGGACCCCACTCTAGCAAGTACACACACCTTCCACTGTTGGCTCAAACAGAGGCCTTATGCTTGGCCTCTTTGCCCGTTGGCTTTCAGCTCTAATCCTTAAGTAGTGCAGCATGGCCAGTGTGATGCTGAGTATTCCTGTGTAACTTTTGTTTTTTTGCAAAGTTCTAGCCAAGCCCTGGCAAGATGCAATTGAAGAAAAGAAGAAACAGTCTCCCCTTAGGTGGAGGTCAATATATAATGGTGCAATTCTTGGAATCTAAAGATTGAGTTTTTTAAAACTAACAATCTGATCTCCAACTAACAATCCGATCTGCCTTAGTGTAAATTGGAAATGGATACCATATCTTTAATGCTAATTAGGCATTGCATTACTTAGTCTTCAAGGCCTCATGTAAATAACAATTAGCAATAATTTAGCAGTTGTACATGCTGGCATCTTCTAAGCCATACCATTGTATACCATTCCAAATTCCTTTGCATTAATTAGGATCATAAGCCAATCAGTACTAATTAGGAAGAAAATAAGTATAATAATAAATGCAACAAAATTAGTGATTTGTATCTGGTCGGTAGCTCCTTCCCTCTGCAGTTCATCAAATAGTCTTAATGCGTAGGAACTTCTTGTAATTGAAACTAATTATGAGGTTTCCCCTGCTACTTTGAGCCTCATGTTCAAATCCCACGAAGCTCATTAAATAAGTAACAAAACTGGAATCTTTAACACATATTGTAACTTGGATCATGTTAATTAGCACCACACGCAAAAGGCAGCGAGAGGCCGTTTAGCAGCCCCTGCTCTAGTTAAAGGGAAGGGAGATTGGGATCTTTTCAGTTCTTCAGGGCTTTGAAGAAGCCAGGCTGGTGGTGAGGGAGCGCCGTGGTGAGAAAGTCTGTGTGCTATTTCCGGGGCAGAGAAGAGACATAGAATCCTGAGCTAAGCTGCGCCCTGACTGGGCATCTCCAGCAGTTCCCATCGTGTGTGGTAAACACCCGAGGGGTCTGGTGGCCCAGTTACAGGGGAGTCTCATTACTTTAGGAACTTGCCCCACATTTGACTGCTCTGTGGCTCTTGCTTTGGGGCGAGTGATAGAGCTGTTTTCTTCCAGGTTGAGTGGCGAGCAGGAAGGACCCCAGAGAATTCCCTTGCCCTGCACAGACTGAAACTGTATACACATAAACCCATGTGTCTGTTTCTAGTCAGACATATGTACCATTCAGTAGACATATTGACTCTATTCACAGCTTCCAGCACTGATCCTAACGACTGCCGTTCCTTTTCCACGCACAGCTAGATCCGTAGATAGCTTTCGAGGCCTCAGTTGAAAGATGCTTAGAAATCCACTCACCTTCCAGTGTGCCTCCAGCCCTTCTCCCCATGCTGTGGAGCTGTCTAAAGTCAAGCATTGGACGTAGTGCTGGGGAAGGTTGGATGGGGAAGTAAATCCACAGGGATGTTCATTTATGTGCACCCACCTACAGTACCAGACCTCCACAATAATTTTGTTTACTGCTGTTTTATGAGAAGTAGTCCTAAAATAACTCTAACAGAAAACACTTGTTAGTCTACCACTAGTTTGATGCCTTGATGAGAAATAAATCATGACAAAAGATTCCCAGGGACCCAGTTGAATCAGAGCTACTGATGTCTTAGTTAATGTTGCTGCTGCTGCTGCTAAGTCGCTTCAGTCGTGTCCGACTCTGTGCGACCCCATAGACGGCAGCCCACCAGGCTCCCCCGTCCCTGGGATTCTCCAGGCAAGAACACTGGAGTGGGTTGCCATTTCCATCTCCAATGCATGAAAGTGAAAAGTGAAAGTGAAGTTGCTGCAGTCCTGTCCGACTCTTAGCAACCCCATGGACTGCAGCCTACCAGGCTCCCCCGTCCATGTGATTTTCCAGGCAAGAGTACTGGAGTGGGTTGCCATTGCCTTCTCTGCTGTTAATGTTAAACCTTATATATTTGGAGATAGTCTTCTGGTTTTCATAGAATAATTAATAATCCTGAACATTCTTCTAGCCTCAACTAAGACCTTAGTTCTAAATAAAGCAGTTCCTGCTACTTATTCTAGCTTGTAAGAATTATCCATTAAAAAATGAGTTTTAAACAAAAAGAGTTTAAAAAAAAACACACACACACACACAACTCCTATAGGAACTTCCTTGGCAGTCCAGTGGTTAAGATTTCACCTTCCAATGCAGGGAGTGCAGATTTGATCCCTGGTCAAGGAACTGATTTCACATGCCATGTGGCCAAAAAATCAAAACAGGAAACAGAAGCAATATTGTAACAAATTAAATGAAGGTTTTAAAAATGGTTCACATCAAAAAAAAAATTTTAAAGAAAAAAAAGACTCCTGTAGCTCTGACCATCAATATGAGAGCTACTTTTACATGGTTCGATGTTGTTTGATGACACTCTTATAGGCAAGCCTGGTCTCCCTAACCAGACCTATCTGGTATTCAAAAGCAGGAGTCCACATGTGTCATATTCTTTTTAAGCCCTACAGTGGCCGCTGACTCGGAACCAAAGTTTCCAAGAAGTTCTGATTCATTGATTAGTGAAGCATTTAAAAAATCATCCAGAGCTCAGCATAACAATGACACTTAGCAAGTATAAATATATAAATTTTATATTCTTATATTATTCACAGTATATTAAATATAATGTGGAATATATGCATATAACGCATATGCATATATACATAGATTAATATTGTGTGGTATGAGAGGGTGGGAAGGTAAGAAGTCTGAAATCTTGATTGTTGTTGTTCAGTTGCTAAGTTGTGTCCGACTCTTTACAATGCCATGGACTGCAGCATGCCAGGCTTCTCTGTCCTCCACTATCTCCCAGAGTTTGCTCAAATTCATGTCTCCATTGAGTTGGTGATGCCATCTTGATATTGCCTGCCAAATGATACCTGAAAAGAACTCTGGGCGTGTGCAGCATGTGTTCTTACCATTTGCATTATTTTATTCAATATTAATCAATTTTGAATTCTGATCTTTGTCTCCACATAGATACAACAGAATAGAAAGTTAGAACAACCTAATTCATGGCAAACCCTCCATTGTAATAGAGGAAATGATAGTTATTAGTTTGCCTGCATTGCTAAAATTAGCTGACCTGGTTAATCCATTTTATACTGGTTGATTCAATTTGTCTGTGTATGCAGAGCTCCCAGTATCTCACACTGGTACTTTGAGGATGTAATTCTGCATCATGTAATGCTAACTGATAACCCTGCCACTAGTAGCTTACAGTCTAGAGGTTTTCTTATCAAGAGCTTAAGACTTGATCATAAAGAAATTAAATATAGATGTTTAACCAAAAGAGAGGAAAAAAACAGAACACAAAAAGCATGTTAGTCTTTATTTGACTGAAGACCATACTTGCTAATACTCTTTTGTCCCTAGTCCAGTGTTATTTGCGTGCCTGCCTCCCCCACTACCATTGGACTGTGATTTCCGAAGGTCAACAATAAGTCTCAGATGGTACTTAAATTTGGCATAGGGATGCCAAGGCTGGGCTTCTGAGACACAACTCCTGTTTCCAGTAGAAGATGAAACAGGAAACTTGTCTTGGTTATTAGGGAACCAGTGCAGACCTGGAACTTGGACAGACACAAGCACACTAGAGTTAGTAACATCAAGTCATTAGACAGAGGCGCAACCACACAGGAAAATCAGGAGCCAGGGATGAGAACCAAGGCCAAGGGCAGAGCAGGGCAGCAGTGAGCAGCCTGGATGCTCGGCAGCCCACGTGTTGCCCTGAGGTTTTCCTTGCATATTCCTGACTGACAACAGAGTTGGGGGTGGGGGGCGGTGTTACGAAGGTGGGGAGAGGTTGCGGGGGTAGTGTTGAAGACTGCAGTTAGAGTCCTGGGATTATTACGAAGGCCCCTCCCTACCAGATCTGCTCAAAATGTATCCAAACCTTACTAAATAGAAATTTTAAATTAAAAATGTACCCCACATGTTTAAGGCTTGGTAAGAAAACCTCTAAGAGCCCTACAGCTTTCCCATCTTATGATTTTCTCATTGAAAAAAAAAAAGAGAAGTTGTATTGGAATATAATAAAGACCTTAAATGGTAGCTAACATGCTGTTAAAAATATATATGATTAGATCTGCAATATATCACTGAAATGTGTGAGCTCACACACACCCCTAGGAAACTTTACACTAGGCAGGGTGCTTGCTTTACATTTTTATCCACTTAAATGTGGTGCAGAGTTACAAAGCAGCATCAGCAACAAAGATGAGGCTGGGGGTACTGAAGAACTCAACACAATTGAGGTTACAAGGTCCAAATACTAACTGTTTTGCAAATAGGATGCTTCTTTGGTATGTACTTGTATTCGTTCATTCATTCATTCTCCATTTGCTGAGCGTCCCCTCTGGGCCACTACCCTACGTGCTTGAGCTGCAGAGAACAGTGGTGTAGTATAGGGATGGCTGCATGACTTCAGGTCAGACCAACTGGGGTTAAAGTCTCAGCTCTTCCACTTGCTATGTGGAATGCGTTTGCTAAGTTGCATAGCCACTCAAAGCCTCGGTTTCCTTATGTGTAAAATGACAGTATTAGCTGCTACCTTATTGGATATATGACGATTAAATCCGATAACATCTGAAAAGTTTTTAGGCCAGTGCATGGTACAAAGTGGTTCCCTCATAGCTCAGCTGGTAAAGAATCTGCTTGCAATGCGGGAGGCCTGGGTTCGATCCCTGGGTTGGGAAGATCCCCTGGAGAAGGGAATGGCTACCCACTCCAGTATTCTGGCCAGGAGAATTCCATGGACGGTATAGTCCACAGGGTCACAAAGAGTCGGACACGGCTGAGTGACTTTCACATGGTGCAAAGTAGATGCACAAAAAATGTGAGTTGTTTCTGTTGTTGCTGTTCAGGGTCAGTCTTCTACCTGAGCAGAAAGTGGAGGGGCAAGTGTGGGCTCGCAGTGAGAGCTTTCTCAGGGTGAGCGCTGTGCACGCAGGATGGGGCTTGAGGAGGCGGTGAGCTGCCCGATCCACCCCTGTCTGTCTCAAGCAGAGCCTGGTTTTCCCAGCGTCAGGCATGTGCGTGAAAGGACTCCTGTTTGAGGAAGAGGCTGGGACAAATGCACCGTCCAGGCTTTTCCAACTCTATCCCAGTCAACTGCTGTGGGATAGGAAGTCACATTTCTGATGGCACCCTGCATGCTGGCTCACTGATTTTTACTCTACAGATGTGTTCTGATTTGAGCCTTGCAAAACCTCGGCAATGTAGATGCAGGTACTCTTTTTTTTTTTTTCCAGTTAAAGAAACTGAGGCTTAGCAGGGCCAAGTGATGCACCCAAGATGGCAGAAGCAGGAAAAGGTTGCAAAGACATCAGCTCCCAAACCCATGGTCTTCCACTGCACAGCATTCACTTTCAGTGAATTCATTTCAAGAATCCTCAGGAAAGTGGTCCAAGGCAAAATGAAACCAAAATGAAATGCTCCTGCAAAGTTAGGGGAGATGCTCCTTTTTGCATCTCTAGATCTGTGCCCCTGTCTTAAAAAGAAAAAAAAAAAAAAAACCTGCCTAAAAATACCTCAGATCTGACAAGTCTAAAAAGCTCCCTCAGAAAATCTTCACTTCCCTGCATTGATCTCTTTTTGCAAAAGTAAAGCCACTCTGTCAGCTGGCTACACTGATGAAAAACAGGCCCAAACCGAACATTCCAGAAATTTACTATGGAACCCAATCTTTCTGATCTGGGATTAGAATGGGACACGGGGTGAAGGGGTGGTGGATGATGAGGGTTGAGGAGAAAAAAAAAATTTTTTTTGTCAAGAGGAACAGATTACATTCTTGAATCCTTCACCATGTTATAAACAAGACTAAGCACACAGCATTCCTTCCGAAGCACATGGCTCTGTTTTTAAAACACAGGTCCGGTCTCCCCTGGAATTTAGTGTTTGTCTCAGTACTGTTCTTCCTACTCGCTTGGGATTTATTATAATCTGTGCTATTAATGGTGGCAGGAATGGAACAGTTCTTTCATTCATCTTCTCTTTTCCTTCATCTCTCCCTCCACACCCTCTATCTTTTATAATTACGCTTTTAAGCCTGTAAACGTTTCCAAGAGCAGTGCCAGATTTAAAGTGCTGCTTCTTATTACCTTGTGTGGGTGGTTCCCCCCAACCCCTTACCGACAGCCTCGTTTTTTTGTAGTTCCTTCGCCAAAGTACTTGGACCTCAGCAGCCATCTCACTCAAAGAAAGTACTGAACTTCTTTCCTTTACATGAAAAAACATTGGTTCTTTTCACATTTTCAGGTCAGTTTAAGGAATTAGTTGAAAATATGAACCTCAGGAGACTGAAAACTTGGCTGAAGACTAGAACAATGGGGGCCTTTACTCCCATGACTTCTTTGGGGATTATAGTGAAGAACATGTGTTGTAGGTGATGAGTACCTTGGTATATGTGAGATGTTAATATTCAGTAATTCTGTTAATCCGTTTAAGAAATATGCTGATAAGTTCCAAGCCAAATGCATAAGGCCTTGTCTCAGAAGGGTCTATCACATTGCACAAAGCTACCATTGCTCAAGGAATTTTGGCATATTTTTGGAATTGCCTCCAGGAACTCTGGTGTATTTTCTCTTATGTGTTCTCAATCAGGAAAAATATTCATTCTCTACACAGCATATTGTGGCTCAGCTGGTAAAGAATCCACCTGCAATGCGGGAGACCTGGGTTCAATCCCTGGGTTGGGAAGATCCCCTGAAGAAGGGAAAGGCTACCCACTCCAGTATTCTGGCCTGGAGAATTCCTTGGACTGTATAGTCCATGGGGTTGCAAAGAGTTGGACATGACTGAGTGGCTTTCACACTTTCCCTTTCACACAGCATATACTAGTATACTGATATACTAGTGAATCAGTAAATATTTTAGTCCCATTAATGATTATTACAGTCTTCTGAGACTGACTTTGTTGGTTGGCTCAGAATCCGGTTTTAATGGTTCCAAACTTGGAGAAACATTTGAACAATAGCAGTGTCATCAGGATGGGTGATTTCCTTTCTCTGATAACTCCCTTCCATTACAACACATCTGTATATGTGAGTCCAGGCCAATTTAGTGGACCATTATCCTATTCAAGGAGCATGACTCCATGGACAGTCACTGCAACCCAGCACCGTCGGGAGTCCACTGTGTGGGCAGTGTCTGCTCTGGGTACAGCTTCAGAGTAAGTGCTTACCACTGTGAACATGTGAAGAAAACCACCTACATCCTCATAGTCAAACGAAGTCCTCTTGTGGATCCAACAAAAGACCTGCTTCCCTTCTACATAAAATGCCCAAAGAGTAGTGATGTCATGAAAAACCAAAAGAGCAGGGAATCTGAAAATCACTTCTCTTAAATCTTTAGAAGCCATTTGGTTGCACAGAGACCCAAAAGTCCGTTGATACTATAAGTAAACATGGCTGCTTTCTTTCAAAATTGAGGAGAGGTGACTTGTCTAAAAGTTGTTTTCTATTATGTGGGTGTGGTTTTCTTTTGGCAAGATTATATCCCACTAGAGCAATGGTTTTCACCTTGATATAATTTTTTTCCCCAAGGAGACATTTTTTATTAGCAACTTTTTTTTTTTAATTGTCATACTGGGTTAGGGGAGGGCTGTTCCTACTGGGATCTACAGCATAGAGGTCAAGGTTGCTGCTAAACATCCTACATGGCA
This sequence comes from Odocoileus virginianus, assembly GCF_023699985.2. Taxonomy (NCBI): domain Eukaryota; kingdom Metazoa; phylum Chordata; class Mammalia; order Artiodactyla; family Cervidae; genus Odocoileus; species Odocoileus virginianus. The sequence goes on along the minus strand of NC_069695.1, from coordinate 15,163,181 downwards.
CAGGACAGCCTGCCTCCAACCCCTAATAACAAAGACTTATCTGATCCAAATGCCAAGAGCATTGAAATCGAGAAACTACACCTGAACAAGCCTCAGCTGGTGAAAAAATGAAGGCAACATAAGGGCATAAGTTTAGCCCTGGCAAAATACCAAGTACCCTCCTGCCTTCTTTGAGCAAGATTTAGAATAGGGGTCAATTACTGTGATTCTCTTCAATTCGTACCATGAAAATAGGAATGTTACAAGTCAATGGTGCCCTTGGCATCCCAAATTCATCTTTTCTGCACCAATGTTTGTTGTAAACATTGCACTTATTTCATTCTATCACATGCACTATGCTAAACACACATGACATCTCTGCTATCCATGCTTTAATAATCTTCACTTTTTATTGTGTAACCAGATGCCAATTATAGAATCAGAGGCTGTCAGAACTGAAAAGGACCTTTTAGTTATCTTACCCTTAATAAAAACGAAATCTCAAGAATTCAGCTAACTCTTTGGGTAGATCGAAACAGAGCCAGATTGAAGAACTGGCTCTCCTGGGATCCAACCCACTGCTTATCTCACCACTGTATTTTTACCACACTTCCTTCATGTAGGCATGAAGAGCAGCAGCCCCAGGTTGATTGTACCCAGCTCATAACAGATTTCTTTACATGCCTAGGCAGTGAAATCACAGGCTCCATTCAAGGGTGAGAGCATAGCATATTTCTCTCTGCTCTTGGATCCTGCTGGACCCTCTGAACTGTAAAGCTCAATTCCCTCACTTCTCTGCTGAGATTAAAGAACGTATTTTTTCTTCAGTTCACTCCCCGTGTCATTTTAAAACATTATTAATTGATGTTAGGAGCAATCCTGGTAAGCTTCTTTATCATCATAGTAAGGGAACATACTGGGAATAGAGTTGATGTGCAACAAAGGAATTTCATGGATTGTGGTTGCTATTTTAAAAGTAAATAGGTTAGAGAAACCCAGTAATCTAAAGAGTACTAAGGGTTTTGCCACAGTCTATCACTGGAGGAGTAAAACCAATATTATGATGAGACAGACACCACCTGTCATCACTGCACAAAGAAGAACTTTATATTAGCCTAAATAATTAGTCACATGTTGTTTTCCTTGGAATTTACTAAAACAAAAGTATTGACAGTCAATATTTTAAAAAAGAATCCCTCAATTGAAGTGATTTTCAAAACATTCTCAGGTTCACCATCAGGTAAGTGAGAGGAGGTGTTTACAGTGGTATTTCTGATGGGGAAACAGAGCAAAAGACTATTCAGTACACTGGCCAGAAGGGGAGCCTAGTTTAAGATGAGGCCTAGGTCGTTGAAAAGGGAATAATGGTGATGAGGAAGATGAGGACTTTTTTTTTACCTAGTCAAAAATCAATATTATTTTCCTTTGTTGGTTATTACAAAATATTGAGTATAGTTCCCTGTGCTATACAAGAGGTCCTTGTTAGATATTCACCTTATATAAGTATATACAAGATATCAGAGTAGAAGGACGTGCACTCATCTTCTCCTGTGAAAACTCCAAAATTATAACTCACTGCTGAACAACTGCCAAGAGGAGAATGTTGGATCCAGGGAGAGGCCCCAGCAAGATAGTAGGAGGGGCAAAATCATGTTTAGAGTCAGGCCCCATACCTGCCAGAGACACTTGGAGGGCTCAAACAAATGTTGTGTGCACCAGGACCCAGAAACTCCAAAGACACTAAGTCAGAACTGTGTTTGAGTGTCTCCTGCAAAGGTACGGGTCAGCAGTGGCCTGCTGCATGGGCAGGGGCTCTGGGTGCAGCAGACCTGGGTATGACATAAGCGCTGTTAGAGGAGGACACCATTAACCTCATTGTAGAGCCACCAGAACTTACACAGGACTGGAGAAACAGACTCTTGGAGGGAACAGACAAAACCTTGTGCACACCAGGACCCAGGAGAAAGGAGCAGTGACCCCACAGAGACTGAACCAGAGGAACCAGAGATCAAATTGCCAACATCTGCTGGATCATTGAAAAAGCAAGAGAGTTCGGGAAAAACATCTACTTCTGATTTATTGACTATGCCAAAGCCTTTGACTGTGTGGATCACAACCGACTGTGAAAAATTCTTCAAGAGATGGGAATACCAGACCACCTGACCAGCCTCCTAAGAAATCTGTACGCAGGTAAAGAAGCAACTGTTAGAACTGGATGTGGAACAACAGACTGGTTCCAAATAGGAAAAGGAGTACATCAAGGCTGTATATTTCCACCCTGCTTATTTAACTTATATGCAGGATACATCATGAGAAATGCTGGGTTGGATGAAGCACAAGCTGGAATCAAGATTGCTGGGAGAAATATCAATAACCTCAGATATGCAGATGAGATGACAGCACCCTTGTGGCAGAAGGTGAAAAACTAAAGAGCCTCTTGATGAAAGTGAAAGAGGAGAGTGAAAAAGGTGACTTCAAAGTCAACACTCAACAATTAAAATCATGGCAACCTGTCCCATCACTTCATGGGCAAATGGATGGGAAACAATGGAAACAGTGACAGACTTTGTTTTGGGGGGCTCCCAAATCCCTGAAGATGGTGACTGCAGCCATGAAATTAAAAGATGCTTGCTCCTTGGAAGAACATTTATGACCAATCTAGACAGCATATTAAAAAGCAGAGACATTACTTTGCCAAAAAAAGTCCATCTAGTTAAAGGTACGGTTTGTCCAGTAGTCATGTATTGATGTGAGAGTTGGACTATAAATAAAGCTGAGCACTGAAGAACTGATGCTTTTGCACTGTGGTGTTGGAGGAGACTCTTAAGAGTCCCTTGGACAGCAAGGAGATCCAACCAGTCAATCCTAAAGAAAATCAGTCCTGAGTATTCACTGGAAGGACTGATGCTGAAGCTGAAACTCCAGTACTTTGGCCACCTGATGAGAAGAACTGACTCATTTGAAAAGCCCCAGATGCTGGGAAAGATTGAAGGTGGGAGGAGAAGGGGACAATAGAGGATGAGATGGTTGGATGGCACCAACTCAATGGACATGAGTTTGAGCAACCTCCAGGAGTTGGTGATGGACAGGGGAGCCTGGCGTGCTGTAGTCCATGGGGTCGCAAAGACTCGGACATGACCGAGTGACTGAACTAAGGATAGAGTTCTGGTCATAGGGTCAACAGACTCTTAAAATTTAGAAAGAACTTCTAGGCCACCCAGACCAGCTTCCAGAAAGTTCACACTGGATCTGGGCTCAGAACTTTGCATAAAAAAAGAAAAGTTGAACTGAAACTCAAAGAGATGTAAGTACCATAAACAGTGGTTGGAAGGGAAGAATGTAAAACCATCTGCAGAATCATCAAATCAGGGAAGAAGCTTTAAAGTTATTCAAGGCCTGACAAAAGACCCCTACCTCCAGGAAAGGTTAAAAGCTCTCTTTCTGGCATGTTTCTCCCTTTACTTCACACTTTTAATTACTATATAACCTGCTAACTTGCTGTTTAATTATTCTTTGTAAGTATACTCAGAGTCTCTGCAACTGATCAGTTTGTCAGAGATGCCATAACAAAGCACCACAAGCTGGAGAGCTTGAACAGCAGACTTCCTCAGGCTGCTCCTGAGGGCTGCGAGGGTGAATCAGGCCCACTCTTCTCCTTGCTTCCGATGGTTTTCTGGCCAACATGGGCGTTCCTTGGTCTATAGACACATCGCCCTGATCTCTGTCTTTATGTTCACCTTCTGTTCTCCCTGTATGCTTTTCTGTGTCCACATTTTCCCTTTTTGTGAGGACATCAGTCACATTAGATGGATCCCACCATTGTGACCTTGTCTGTAACTTGATTTCCTCTGTAAAGACTCATTTCCAAATAAGGCCACATTCTGAGGTACTGGGGATTAGTTAGAACTCCAATATTTCTTTGTTGGGGGTGACACACTTCCACTTACAATATCAGCTAAGCCTCCAGGTTTTGAGGACAGGAATTGTCTTGTATTTTATATGGCCTTTTTTACACCAGGCTAACTATGCAAGTTTGTTAGGTAATCAGAGATGCAGTATGAGGCATGAACACATGGTCTGTCCAGCTCAGGGTATGGCCTCTGGTATAGTTGCAGAAGGCTGGTTTGTGGGAGAGTACACTGTAAAAAACTGTACAAAAAAGATCTTCATGACCCAGATAATCACAATGGTGTGATCACTCACCGAGAGCCAGACATCCTGGAATGTGAAGTCAAGTGGGCCCTAGGAAGCATCACTACAAACAAAGCTAGTGGATGTGATGGAATTCCAGTTGAGCTATTTCACATCCTGAAAGATGATGCTGTGAAAGTGCGGCACTCAATATGCCAGCAAATTTGGAAAACTCAGCAGTGGCCACAGGACTGGAAAATGTCCGTTTTCATTGCAATCCCTAAGAAAGACAATGTCAAAGAATGCTCAAACTACCACACAATTGCACTCATCTCACATGCTACTAAAGCAATGCTCAAAATTCTCCAAGCCAGGCTTCAGCAATACGTGAACTGAGAACTTCCAGATGTTCAAGCTGGTTTTAGAAAAGGCAGAGGAACCAGAGATCAAATTGCCAATATCCGCTGGATCATCAAAAAAGCAAGAGAGTTCCAGAAAAATATCTATCTCTGCTTTTTTGACTATGTCAAAGCCTTTGACTATGTGGATCACAATAAACTGTGGAAAATTCTGAAAGAGATGGGAATATCAGACCACCTGACCTGCCTCTTGAGAAACCTGTATGCAGGTCAGGAAGCAACAGTTAGAACTGGACATGGAACAACAGACTGGTTCCAAATAGGAAAAGGAGTACATCAAGGCTGTATATTGTCACCCTGCTTATTTAACTTATATGCAGAGTACATCATGAGAAATGCTGGGCTGGAAGAAGCACAAGCTGGAATCAAGATTGCTGGGAGAAATATCAATAATCTCAGATATGCAGATGACACCACCCTTGTGGCAGAAAGTGAAGAGGAACTAAAAAGCCTCTTGATGAAAGTGAAAGAGGAGAGTGAAAAAGTTGGCTTAAAGTTTAATATTCAGAAAACTAAGATCATGGCATCTGGTCCCATCACCTCATGGGAAATAGGTGGGGAGACAGTGGAAACAGTGTCAGACTTTATTTTTGGGTGCTCCAAAATCACTGCAGATGGTGACTGCAGCCATGAAATTAAAAGACACTTACTCCTTGGAAGGAAAGTTATGACCAACCTAGATAGCATATTGAAAAGCAGAGATATTACTTTGCCAACAAAAACCTGGTTTTTCCAGTGGTCATGTATGGATGTGAGAGTTGGACTGTGAAGAAAGCTGAATGCTGAAAAATTGATGCTTTTGAACTGTGGTGTTGGAGAAGACTCTTGAGAGTCCCTTGGACTGCAAGGAGATCCAACCAGTCCATCCTAAAGGAGCTAAGTCCTGGGTGTTCATTGGAAGGACTGATGCTGAAGCTGAAACTCCAATACTTTGGCTACCTCATGCGAAGAGTTGGCTTGCTGGAAAAGACCCTGATGCTGGGAGGGATTGGGGGCAGGAGGAGAAGGGGATGACAGAGGATGAGATGTCTGGATGGCATCACTGACTCGACGGGCATGAGTTTGAGTAAACTCTGGGAGTTTGTGATGGACAGGGAGGCCTGGCATGCTGCGATTCATGGGGTCGCAAAGAGTTGGACACGAATGAGCAACTGAACTGACACTGTAAGAATTTCCACCAATATATTCCCTACTTCCTCCAGCTGTACCCCTCCTCATTTGTCAACTGCAAAGCTGAGAAAACTCTGTGACTCAGTCTTGCCATTAGTGGAAGAGTTACCCACCACCTCATTCCTCCTCCACGACATTCCAACTCCTTCTGAAGCTGTTTCCAGTTACAGCTGATTCCAGTCAGTGGAGCACATTTATTCTGTGAAGTTGTTATTTTTCTCTGTTTATCTTATATAGTAGTATGCTACATTAGGCAAGTATTCTTTTTCGTGTCTTGTTCTGCATTCCTCTAAATATATTTACTATAAAACAATACACAATTTTGAGGGCTTATTGTTAACATGGAACAAAAGATCTCCAGTAATGCTTAAATCCCACTTTGATGATTATTCTTCTGTTTAAGAACTTACATTGACTCCAGAGGACCCACCAGATGAGGCATGTATTCAGTTTGATGATCAAGGCCTCTAGATCATGTTTCTGTATTTCTTTCCACCTATCTTCCCCTATGTCCCTTTATAAATCCTTAACATCAGAACATGGTCTCCTGATCTCTTCTAGACTAGATCTTCTGTCTAGTCTTTTCCAGATCACAGCTGTGAATTTTTCTACATCCCATTTTTCCTACCACTATTATGATTTATTCACGTATTAACCTGGAGACACTTATAATTATGGACATTCAAGAATGGGGAATTTTCTCTTCTAAATTAAGTCAACTGATCATATTAAGGCCAAAAGGCCAAACTCTTGCTTAAATCCTACATGATCCAGTAACCTGTAAACTATTCTGAAGATTCAAAAGTTATCTGGGTTGAACTGTGACTGGACTACCCAGTGGAATGGAAGTTACTCAGTCATGTCCAACTCTTTGCAACCCCATGGCCTAGGGCCCCTGCCAGGCTCCTCTGTCCATGGGATTCTCCAGGCAAGAATGCTGGAGTGGGTTGTTATTTCCTTCCCCAAGGACTTGGACTCCCCAAGGTCAGAGTAAACCTGTCAGTTTAGGCCCAGGAGGCCTGCTTTTTGCTTTGTGTCTCCTCCAGAAATAAGCCAGTGATGCCTACAGAACCTTCTGAAACATGGCAAGGTCTCCTTCAGAGCTCCTAAGTTACTAAAATTCCACATTGTCCCAACATCTGGTACACAAAACTTTCTATGAATTTCTGGGAAATCCAGTGCTCTTCATTTGTGCAAAGCAGCAGGAAGGTTCAGAGAGAGCTCAGGATAACTCTGTGGCTATTAGTATTTGATTCCCCACCCCCTTTTCTTGTGGTTCGAGCAACATAAGCCAAATTCTATCCCATGTCTAGTTTTCTTCATCAATCTCTTGGGTGTTGAATCTGTTAAAGCTGAGACATTTAAAATTTTTAACAGTTTATGTGAGTAGAAATTGATTAAAATCAAGCAGTGTCAAACCAAAAGTGATTCAGAACACTCTACCAACAGGAGCTCTAAGAGAGACTTTTATAGGGAAGAAATGGAAACAAAGCAAGGCAATGATTTGATTGGCTATGGCTGGAGCACTGCCTTATTTGGGAAAGCCTAGCTGACTGCTATGGTTGGTGGTCCTTATATTGTGACTTCTTAACTTTGAAGAATTTCAGGCTTAGGTTTTGGTTTGCTTATGACATAGGCAACTAAGGCATTAAAGCCACCTCAGTTTATTGGCCTCCTTATCTAATTATTTTAACAATTATATGGGTATAAAGTCTCAGTGAGAATTCACAGACCTCCAAAAACATGGTCCTGAAATGTTGTGTGGCCTTTGTCAGGGACCATGTACGTTCATCAGGTGTCTAATGGAAATTTTACCCTACATATTTGCTTCTCTCCTGCATTTTTTCCTATCAGGATTAAATCCAGATGTACTTCCAGGAAAGTCATGCTGGATACTGCTTTCAGGGAAGTGATGATGCTAAAGATCACATGCCCTTCTCCTGAAAGAGCAGCTTGAGAAGGTCCAAAGAGTATTAACTTTGGAGTTCAATAGAACAAGCTCCTGTGTCTGGGTCCAATTGTTCGCTGCTTCAACTTCAGGCAAAATGTTTGAGATGTCTGAGCCTCATTCTTTCCTCAGAGAAAGGGGGGTAATAATGCACACCTCAGGATATGAAAAAGAAAGCAAAAATAAATCCCCAAACTCCTTGGTTGTCTTTTCTTCCAGCCAAAGGCTAAGTCTGACTGCACTAGAAGCCAGAAATAGCAGACCCCAAATCCTGGCAGGGTTTGATGGCTAGCACTGCAGCAGCCAGATGGGAGGAGGAAGCCAGGCCCACCTCGCCGCCTTGGATTGGGTTTGCAACTTAGGTAGCTTTACAGAGGCTCTGCCAACAGCGCTATAGAGAAAGACCGCAGAACAGCTAGTGTCTCCTTGTCTATGGGGCAGGATGTGGGGCCTCACTCCAGAGCCCATTTCTATAGATGAGAAAACAGAGGAGGCTGGGAGGTGATGGCCACCTTGCGCTTTGTGGGTAACACTGCTTTTAATGAAGCCTCCTTAGAAGTCATGTTCTCAGAAGGGAGGACGCAGGGAGAACTGTGTTTCCTCCCGGTTGCCAACTGTACCTACTGGGCACCAGAAGGGGTTTCGCTTTCAGCGCTGGGCCCTGCAGCCAACCTCACAAAATGCTTTCTTGCATTTGCCAACGAGGAAGCTCAGTCTGCAGCTGCAGCAGCAGGTGCTGGCTGCCAGGTTCCCCCGGCAACCCAGGTGTACTCCAGGTTAGCAGCTCTGCCTTGGAGCGGTGGCCCTCATCTCCGATGCATGTGGCTCGAAGCACGGAGTGGAGCTGTGTCCCCCCACGGTGGGAAGATAATGATTTTGCTGGTTTTTATGGGGCATAATATAACCTCAGTGGGTGGTTCAGTAGTTGTGGTGGTTTTTAGAGGATATGAGAGATTGTAACACGCTTATTGATGTTTCTTGTTTGAAGGATTTGGGGAGGGGGGGAATGGTGATTGTTGCCATCATTCAATCCAATTTATTATCATTCATGGGTTTGCTCAGGCCCTTGGCTGATATGTTTATGACTCAAGAGGGCACTGCTTTCAGCCACATGATAATTCAAGTTTGCATTTGTGTGTTTTTCAGAAATGTTTACATCTAGGATCTTATTTGGGGCTCCCTATGAAAATCGTGAGTGAGGTAGAGTGGGAATTGCTGAACTGGTCTGTTTGATGTGTAATCTGAGGCTCAAGAATGACTTGCCTGGTTGTATACCTCATGTGTTCTAAAGCTAGGACCCCAATTTAGGTCTTCTGTGTCTCAGTACCCCATCCTTTCCAGTCTACCATGCTGCTCATGCCTTCTGCTAGCTCCTATGTTTTTGTTTGCAGTTGCCAGTGAGCTGCTTAATCACATGTCTTTTTCTCCGATCGGTTGTGGTCTTTCCTTTGGTACACAGATCAATGCCTGTTAACCACAGTTGCCTGCCTCCAAGGCTTTGTTACTGAGAACGGTGGAAGGAGGAGGAACGGATAAATCCCGAGATATAAAATCAGACTCTCCTCTTCACCATGCCTATCTTCTCCATATGCTCCTCCACACTGCAGGCCCCCATCTCCGTTGCTTCTGGCCACCCCAAAAAGTGTGTTGGGTCATGAACTGATGGCCCGCCTGTAGACTCGGGCTAAACGGGGCATCAAGGGGGACTTAACCTGGGCCCAAAAGCACTTTGGTTAAAGATCATCTGGTGCTTTTGCCCCTGGCGCACTGGTAAATTCTCACTCTAGTGGACAGTTACCTTCTAACTCTTCTTGATACAAGAGGAAGCCAGAGACTAGGAAAGCCCCTCACTCCTGAATTAAATATGTAGACTGACATACTCATATAATAAATACTTCCTATAACTTTTTTTACTCTAACTTTTTAGGAACTTGACAGGGATATCTGTCATGATGTTTTCAGACTTTAGACAGGTGTTAAAATATGTTTACATTCCTTAGACAAATAATTAAGTACCCACGAAGTTTATCGAAACGTGGTCCTGAGAGAGCATGGATCATGATAGTTCTCCTGGACATTACCAAGGGAACAGTTTCTAGGACTCCTCCCCTCCCTCTTAATTCACAATTAACTGAAAATATTAACAACACTTAATGAGTGTGAGCATTTACCATGTGCCAGACATTATGCTAAATATGGTGTATGCATTATTTATTTGTTCCTCACAACAATCCTATAGATTGGGTACTGCAGTTAAATAATTCCTCAGGGTCATGGCTAACATAGCTGGTGTGGACTTAGGCTGGAGTCTGAAGTCAAGACTCTAATGTATTTTTTAGCTTTATAGCTAAAAATTGTTTGTTTTACCACTGTATTCAGGTATAGTTTACATGTATAACTTGTGTTTAGGAATAAGTATATACCTGTGAAACCACTACCATCATGAAGACCATAGACACATTCCCTCCCCTCCCAAATTCTTCTCCAACCTCCCCACCTTATTATTATTTTTTGTTGTTGTAAGAACACTTACCATAAGATCTAACTTCTTAGAGGCTTGCCAACAATCCTGGATTGTATACTTAAAATTTTCTAATTTCAGAAAGCAAATGTTAATATTATAACTGGTTGCTGATAGAATTACACATGATATTTAGTAAGAAAATATAATCCATGTAATCAAGTCAAATCAAACAATCTCCTAGCTTGGATGCTGTGGAGATGCCATAGAAATGTGCAGCACAGTTCTAGGACTAAAGATTCTACAACCTGTTAGGCTGCAGATACAAACACATAATATAAACATAACCCATGAGTGATGATTTTTATTTGATTGAGACAAGCCTGTGTTGGACTTGTAGGGTGGGAGAGACTTGCACTCCAGGTAAGCATGATAAATGAAATGTTATGACACTAGCATGCACCACAGTGCCAGGCATCTGATAAAGATTCAGTCAATATTAAATGAATAAAACAGCATCTAGGCCAGTCTATCCAATGAAGGATTCTCTAAAGCAGCAGCTCCAGTAACTTAAAGAGTGTGGGGCAGCGTATACGATTTTATAGCAGGTATTACATTCAAAGTGCTGATCCTGAGAGTGAGATAAGGAAATGGTGCCTGTGTGGGAATCACTTAACTGCTTCTGTCACCCACAGAGGCTTACTAGAGAAACAAATAAATAGCTGAACTATAAAGTATGGTCAGTGCTGTAGCTGGTTTACATATAGGTGCGATCTCTCTTTCTCTCAGGAGACACAAATTGTCTAGTGCCCAACAGTAGGCGTGCTGACCACCAGCTTTCTAAGGCTGAGCACACCAAGTCTCGATGCGCTCCCAAAGCTCGGCTTTCCAGGGGTGGCTGCCCTCCAAGTGCGCTGCCCTGTGTGCTGCCTCGGGTCAAGTTGCTGAGATCTCAGTGCCACCTCTGTCCAGCTGTGTGATCTTAGGCAATCAGTTAATTCCCTGAAAATCACAGATGGACAGTGTATGAATTAAAGAAATTAATTCATGGAAAATTCTTCATACGTGGAAATACTTTATACCTGTTAGCTCTTGTGGTGGTGGTTGTTGACAATATTATTGTTAGAAACATTTGTAAAGTTTTTTTTTTTAAATAAAGATCCAAGCAAAATAAATATGTTAGCGTAAAATAAAAACTAAAGATCTTAGCTTATCTTAAAGGATCAAGAAGTGGTAGGAGAGTGAGTTCTTTTAATTCTCCAGCCTTAACACAGGAGTTGCGGGGGTTTAAGGACAGACGTGAATCTTGGTGTGTTAAAGGGTACCTGGGATTTGTTTTCATCATAAGGTAAGACATGCAGACATGAAAGTGATTGTCATGAAGGAGGAAATTTACACTCATGGATCCCTGGAACCTGAAAGTATACTGTGCCATGCCTGTAGTGTGTAGGACTACATGGGTAAGCACTGGGACAAAAGCCTTTATTGTGGTTTTCATGGAAAGGAATGTGTGAAGCATGTGAGAAAGATTTGGAATTAGCTGTTTTGAATAATTTCAGCAGATTTTGGGGTCTAGAGATTGCCCCTCGTTGCCTGGTACTTGGCCCTGCTGCTGCTGTGGCTGCTGCTAAGTCGCTTCAGTCGTGTCCAACTCTGTGCAGCCCCGTAGACGGCAGCCCACCAGGCTCCCCCGTCCCTGGGATTCTCCAGGCAAGAACACTGGAGTGGGTTGCCATTTCCTTCTCCAATGCATGAGAGTGAAAAGTGAAAGTGAAGTCACTCAGTCGTGTCTGACTCTTAGTGAACCCATGGACTGCAGCCTACCAGGCTCCCCCGTCCATGCGATTTTCCAGGCAAGAGTGCTGGAGTGGGGTGCCATTGCCTTCTCCACTCGGCCATGGGATGATATTAAAGCAGGGGCATAGTGCCTCAACCAGTGGGGAAGCTCCATAAAGAAGGTAGTTGGAGGATATGGCTTCTGTATTTATTTGCACATGAAAAGCATGCTTTATAGGGGGGGTTGTTAACTATCTCTAGGATAACTTAGCCCTGTAAGGGACTGTCTCTTGAGGGTTAGCAAGGCCTCAAATGTCAGAGCATCATAAAATATGGAAAATAAAATATACAGTTAGTAGATGTGGCACTACAGTCCTGATTGACAGGAGTAGAGTTGGTACTTACAAAAGGCACAGTGGTGGTTTCTGTCCAGCTCACCACAGACTCGGGCTTCCCAGGTGGTGCTAGTAGTAAAGAACACGTCTGCCAGCGTAGGAGATATAAGAGATGTGGGTTCGATCCCTGGGTCAGGAAGAGTCCCTGGAGGAGGGCATGGCAACCCACTCTAGTATTCTTGCCTAGAGACTCCCATGGACAGAGTGAGCCTGGAGGGCTACCGTCCATAGGGTCGCAAAGAGTTGGACATGACTGAGCAACTAACTTCACCTCTGAATCAGCTTCTGGGTTAAGGAGTCCTATGGGTTTCTCCGTATTAGCGAGTAGGATGCTGGGTTGGTGCCAGTCACGGTGCTCTCACCGTACTGCCATTCCAGTGATGGTTTGGGGAGACCCAGAATCTCACCGTTTAGGCCTTTAATCCTACCTACCTGCTCAACCTTTGATAACTCATTTCATGAGCAGTGCTATGAAAATCTGTTTGCCTCTGCCCAGTGGGAGTTTTGAGAGATCTGTTTCAAGAGCTGGACCCACTTGGACACAGACTAGTTAGGATAGTATCTGATATTTTCTGAGCAGTGGCCACCACTTACTGCCCTTGTCCTTGTGTCAGTCACTAGGCATCTGCAGTCTGCTGTGAATCTGTTTGTGGTTGACAAACAAAACTCACTCACCAGGTTTCTTCATGCTCTGTTTTAAAATTTGCTTTCAGGAAGAGTCATGTGGTATCCAAGACACTTGGAAATACATAGATATGTGTTTAAGCAACTTGATTTCTTCTCACGTTCTGCCTTAATTCAATAATCCATTTATTCTTTCATTCAATAAGCAAATAACGTTTGGCAGAAGTTTTGTGTTTTTTTTTTTTTTTTTTCCTGAATTCCCAGGCAATACAGCAAAATGAATCACTGAGCTTTGAGACTCAAATTCTACAAAGTGGGAGGATGGGGAAAGCCAGTGTCTGCTATACAATCAGCAGCCAGAATGTGCAGGCTGACAGAGTCAGTGAACACAGTCTGTGACCATCCATGAAGCATCACTGGACTTTATACAGTTCTGGCAAGGAGATAGAGATTTAGCAGTCTCTGAGGGATTGGTTTTACTCGCATGTTGCCCAGATAACCTGCTTCACTGACCACAGGGTCTTCCCTCACTCTGACCTGTAACCTTACCCAAACAGCAAAGGAAGAGGACAGGCTGAGAAGCAAGGCCCATCCACCCCATCCTGGGGAAATAATCAGATGTGTTCTCCCACTGTTGGGTCAGGTGACACCTTTCAAATGAAGCACATTCACTGAAGTCCATGCAATCAAGAGATATGGTTCATATAGATAGGAATAAATTAATAAATATATTTTTGTTTAACCAGCAAACTTGGTTTAGCTTCTTGTTACCATCTGGTCTAGTGGCTACTTATTGAATTTCCTCCTGGTACACACTCAGAAAACCAATACATAAAGGGGGTCCATCATCCAGTTCTTGAAAGGGACAGATATGCTACAAGCCAGGACTGTATGGCATTATAATGGGATCAACTTGGGAACTTTCAAATTCTGACTCTGCCATCTACTCATTGTGATAACCAAGAGTGAATTGCTTGCCCTCTCTGTAAAATGGGAATAAACATAATATCCCTCCCATATAGACTTGTTGATAAATCTAAAGTGAGAGAATCCTTGCAATTGAAGTACTAGCTATTACTATTATCAGCACGGTTGTGAAAAAGTTTTGGCAACTAGAATACAGGGGAGCCTTTCACCATTGCATCAGGGCTTCCTGATCAGTGCCAGATATTTTAGGGTGAGGGGAGGAAGGATCACCTCCTGCAGGTTTTCCAGGATTCAGAGTGCAGAGAGTAGAAAAGAATGACTTGGCCTGGCCAGACCAGAAGGAGTTGGATGAGCCCCAACACTGAGAAGGAGCCGGTACTAAGATTCTCTAATAAGGCCAACTTCTCAAGAGTCATTTCTACCGTCTTGAAGGGTATGAGTCAGATGGCATCTTCAAGTGAGTGTATCCACATTGTGGCCCTAACTCAGAAACCTGCTAACTCCGTATATTCACACCTGCACCAGGGCTCTGATCCACCTTCACTGCCATCCCATGAAACCTCTACCTAAGATCTCTCCTGGTTAATACCTGTGCAGTGCCGAGAAAGACTCTCACCTTTCCAGAGGCCTCAAAATACCCCAGACACGTGCCTGAGTTTCACACCTCCAACTGCCCCACTCACACCCTGGGCCTGTCAGGATTGTCAGGAGGCTCAGAGAGCTTCTGAAGATGCCTCAGCAGCCGTGTTTGTGTGAAGTACAAGTGAGGTTCTGAAGCCCACTTCATACAAGTTCATCTACCTTTCTCCATGTTTCATACCAACACGCATGTGTGTAATGAAAGGCAGTGAGGGAGGGAATTGGCGATAAAATTATGCTGTGGGAAATTATGCTGTATGCAGTATATATACATACTGATGCCCGTAAATCATCTCTTTAATGGAGAAAAAGAAAAGACTTGACATTTGGTCTTGGTGGTCCTGTGTTCTTTAGTTAGATGTTTTTGTAAGACTTCATACAGTCAGCCCTCATTTTTACCACACAAGAGGAATTATCATGGTTTACACTTAAGGAAACTGAGGCCCAAAGTCTTGCCTACAATCTCCACCACTAGGAGGTTACCTCCTAAAACACACAGCCCCTCAAACCATCCCCGAAAGATACCAAACAACAAAAGAAAATACAGCCCAGGCATGATAAAGCTGGGCGACTGCTTATTTTCTTTATAGAGGCAAATAATTAGTTTGAGCTCTTGCCGAGTTTCATAAGAACTGGGCTGGTGGGGGTGGGGGAGATTTCCCTTTATATATACTATTTTAGGAAAGCCCATAATTGAATCTAATTTCTGCAGCTGCCGTTAGAAAGCAGGATAGCAGTGGCGCATCTGGGAGACAACAGAGGCCCACACAGCGGGTGAAATATGCCCCATGCAACCGAGAAAACCCGGGCAGAGGGCAGAGCCACCTACCCGAAGGGGATGCCGAAGCCAGCGTCAGGCCGGGGGGGCAAAGTAGCAGGAGAGTGTGGCCCCCAGTTCCCACCTAGGAAGGCTGGGTGAGCAGCTCCCAGAGTTCTTGGAGCGAGAAACCTTCTGGATCTTTGTTCTCTCTCCGCCACGGCTTGTAAGTATTAGCCTGATGTTGTTTACTTCTTCTCCCAATCTCTCCAAGGAATATGATTCACACGTTTTCAGATTTATTTGAACAAAATGCAATAAATATGCTGCTTCAATTTTAACTGCTGGCCTGTAGCCAGGCTTTTTAATGAATCTGGCCTGTGCTACTGAAGTGTTCCAGGATCTCCAGGGCTCTGGGCACTGTGAGATTATATACACTGGTGTGCGTGCTCACCGCACGCGCACACAGACACACACACACACACACACACAGACGCAGGCGCGCACTTCCCCACCTCCAATTCCCTGGAGGGCCACTGACTCACAGTCAACTGCAGGTTTTTCAGAGCTGACTCTGGTTAAATTAGCAGGAGCCTTTATTGTCCAAGGAGAGGAAGGATTCCTCCACCTCGTTTCACGGCTGTGTGGAAATGCCATCTTTCATTCCTCCCCCCCCAACCTCTCTGTTGGAATTACTATACCCACCTCCAAAAGCTGCCATCATCAACCTTTTTTTCTCTTCCTTTGTTCCCTCACAAGTGGCCACTAGACCTGGCCCAGCCAATGGAGACTTCCATATAAAAACAGCTAAATAGGGGGCTTAACGCGGAGATAAGAGGACTCTCAACTGACCGTGACTAGTCAGGACGCCATGCTTCTGAGAGGTGGGAGGAAAGGATGAGGAGGGATACAAAGGCAACCCTGGGCCTGACACCCTTTCTCGGAAAGAGGAGGAAAAGGAGAAATGCCAACCTCAGACCTGCAGCACACCTCTTCCAGACACCACCCTCCAGGAAATATAGCCACAGAGGGTAAAACTGAGGGATCTGCAAAATGGGACCCCATTGGTGGTCCCAGCCTCCTCTTCTGGAGGACCCCCTGCAGCTTCAGAAACCTGAAACTCCAAAATTTTGTGCCCACAGTGAGCAACACTTAAGACCCTTATGTGTTGGCGTCTGGGAATCCCCTCAGAAGGAAGGGACCATTCCAGGAAGGGGTGATTTGGGGGCCTGAGGCATGGTTTCCTACTGGTAGCAGTATGATGGCCAAATTCTGCCTTGTTGCTAGTAGACACATCTATTTCTCTCCTTTCAAAGAACAGACCATAGTCTAATCTCTTCTCTTATTGCCAGTGATTTTGTTTTCTTTTCCTCTTTTGAAGTTACTGTCAAAAGCAAAAGTGATCTGACATCCCCATTCCATCCCCATCTTATTTAATCACATCCCCTAGTAGGATCTTCATGGTCATTTGACAAAATAAGCAAAGAAACTTGGAAGTCAGGTACTTGGACACATAAACAACATGAAGGACCTGGCTGCCCTTGCTGACTAGGGGAGAGGACCAGAGTGCAGAGCACCAGGTTGGGATAGCTTCACCAACAATATGCAGTTGTTTCCTGGGAGCCACTGTTTCCTCATTAATGGAATGATCTTTCCAGCCTGTGATTCTGACAGACTTTGACTGGTTTTCCTCGAACATCTTTTACTCTCATAGTATTTGACACCTCCTTCTGTCTGTTTTACTTTCTTGAAATGGAATAATAAATAACTTATTTCTGTCACAAAAATTATATCTTCTTATTTATAATATTCATAGAATTGTAGAATGTTTCTTATGGCGCCTGGGGAAAACACCATCTTGTTTCTACTTCAAGTAGTGGTATCAGTGATATGATTTTGTGTGAGACTGTCTCAAACTCTTTACAAGCAGATGCAGCTCTATTCAACATATATTGGTCAATCTCTTGATCTCTTGTTAGCCCTTTGCCAAGTGGACACTGTTGGAACTATGAAAAATATAAGACACAAACTCTTTTCTCAACTTACTAATTATCTTATTGGAAAGTCAAGATCACTATGAATTGTAATGATAGTAATGTTAATAATACCATGCCTGTTAGGGGGCAGGCATTGTGGTAGATACTTGATAGATATTTACTTCATTTAAGCCTGAACAAATTCCTCGTTTTAGTTCTACTTTATTCACAAGGAATCTAACGTGTAGATCAATTTGTCTGCCCAAAGCTGAATGGTGATTGAAGATATATCTGATTGATTCTATGAGTTTGAAATATCATATAACTAAGTGTTACACTGAGCATGAGCAAGGTCTGCCTAGCTGTGGTGTGGGCGGGTACTCTGCAAGGCCAGAGAAGTGGAAGTTCTGAGTAAGGGATGTTCCCTGCTGCTTGAGTTTACCCTGAAAGGAATAAGCAGGAGCTAACCCTGGGCCCTAGTTCAGAAGTGAGAAGGAGAATATGGGCTCCTGATAGAAGATGTTAAAATGAACCCTGGAAGACTATTTTGCCACCTCCCATCCTCTTTAACAAGAGGCAAGCCTCTTATTAAGACCCCTGGGGAGAGAGAGCTTCTACCTGCCCAAGCTTCCAGTCACCCTTTATGCTGGATGTCCTTCAAGCGAATTCCTGGCTTGACAAAGGGATGCCCTCAGATAACTTCAATTACTTTTAAATTGGTGCTTATAAAAATAAACACATTCCACTTATTACATAACCAAGGCTGAAAAAATAATGTTTTATTGTCAGTTTTATTAGTTGGGAAATGTAATAATTTCCAAGTTTGAGAAATATAGTCAGGGAATTATTTTTAACCTTTTGTAAAGTCTTTTATTTGCTTTATTGGCACCTCTTAGCAATTCCATTTGCTCCCCGAATCCTGGTTTCCGGCTTCCTTTCCTTTCTTAGGAAAGCCTAAGTCAAACATGAAAGCTGTTTTTTTAGCTCTGAGCTCATGGAGATTGTCCACAGTGGTAGCCTCCTTGCACATTCCATCTGAACTTTTTTTCAACAAGTTCCACAACTTCTTAATCTTATACTAGAGTATTATCTGCTTATACCCAGGGCTAACTAGAAAAACTTTTAAAAAAAAAAGCCCTTTGCTTACAAAAGTTCTTTTCCTAAACCTTTACATAAAGAAAACCTCTCGGTCCTTCTGTCAACTTCTTGGAGTCCAGATGCTGAAGTAACTATCTGTATTTCTCATAAGCGTGGGACAGGAAGGCTGTTTAAGGGAAAGCACCTGACAGAGAGACTTGGCTTCAAATTCCTGCTTTAATTTTGTGAGACCCTGAATGTGTTTCTTAACATCTCTGAGCCTTGTTTTCCTCATATATAAGATATGCTTAATATTATCTGTTGACATTGCATTGGATTGTGGGGAGTTTTAGATAGTTTGATCTTCAACCAAGAATAGTCCTTCCAGAAGTAACCAGAAGGACCTCATTAAAAAGTGGCATGCCACTTTCACCATGAGGCACCAGCCCTGTGAGCAGGACACATGACAGAAACACCCAGAGGAGCTTAGACCTAACTGGGTTTCCCAGGCCTTGCAGGTCCAGTAACTTGCATTTTATCTGGTTTATCTGATAGAACTGAGATCTCTGTTGTCTTCTCAAAAACAGAAGTGCTTTTGGCTCACAGATCTTCCTCATGATGGCTAAGTGACTTTCCTCCTGTTTAAGATCAGCAGAGACTCTTCTGTCTACTCGAGATGCAGAATCACAAGGAATCAGAGACCATAAAGACACTCAGGGCAAAAAGAAGCGTCATGCCCAAGCCGTAGAGCTGAAGATAAGTAAAACTGGAATCGCCATCTTGTGTTGGGCTTCCCTCCGCCCAGCAGCATTCATTCGTGACCATGAAGCCTACAGTGAGCATATGAAGTGACTGTATGCAGACACTGCTGTCCAGCAGGATTCCCAATGAGTTACTGGGGCAGTGTGCAAAATATTCCAGAAAACCTGAGTGCTGCCTGGCTCCTTCTTTACTGCGTGTGCATCCAGAACTGCAAGGCGTTTCTGTGCTGAACTCACCCCCGTGTTCACTACTGCCCTTTCTTAGTGGTCAGAGGTTCAGTTTCTGTGACTTGTCTTTGGTTAGGGTGATAGGCATCACACCTTTTCTTACTTTTTATGCTGATTCTTGACCATCTTTCTGCTGTGTGGCAATAGCATTTTTGCCAAGATCTGCTAAAACCCATTCTGCATTATAGATACTCAATAGATATTTGTTAAGCAAATGGACAAATGAATATATCCATGAATAGCTGGGAAGCACACATCAATCTAGTGGTATTTATGAATTGCTGGACTGACTTCGGTTTACAAAGTACACAGGCCATGAAATTTGAATTTAGTAAAAAGAATTTAGTTCAGGCCCTATTAGGCTTCCCTGGTGACTCAGTGGTAAAGAATCCGCCTGCCAATGCAGGAGATGCAGGTTCGAACCCTGGATCAGGAAGATCCCTTGGAGAAGGAAATGACAATCCACTCCAGTATTCTTGCCTGGAAGTCCCATGGACAGAGGAGCCTGGTGGGCTGTAGTCCATGAGGTTCCAAAACAGTCACACATCACTTAGGGACTGCACAACAGTAACAGCAGCAACAGCGCCTATCAACTGATAACTACCTTGATTATTTTTAGCAAGTTGTTAGAATGTTAGGCTTTAAAGCTGCAGTATACTTGCTTCTTTTGGAAAGGGATCACATGCCTTCTTCTGGCATCTCCACTCTCCTGCTTAAGCTGCCATCACGGTTTCTATCTGCATAGCTATCCTCTGCTGTTGGTAGAATGTCCACTCAGTCGTTGCTGTTCAGTTATTTCCTCTTCTCTCCCCAACCCTATTTTCTAGCCTGTGTTAAAGAATCTTTAATAATCGGAGACTGAGCATCAATAGGAGATTTTGTACTAAGAATGAAGTCTTCCAAAAGCTGCAATCAAATACCAGCTCATGAAGACAGGAGGAAAAAAAGTGAAAACCCCAGTTCAGAGATATACAGATCCACACTTGTAGAACACACACTTTCAATTGGGACTTACTGTCTTGAAAACATATAACTTTCTAAAAGCCCATATCTCCAGCTGAGAAATCTGTATGCAGGTCAAGAAGCAACAGTGAGAACTGGACATGGAACAACAGACTGGTTCCAAATCGGGAAAGGAGTATGTCAAGGCTGTATATTGTCACCCTGCTTATTTAACTTATATGCAGAGTACATCATGAGAAATGCTGGACTGGATGAAGCACAAACTGCAATCAAGATTGCCAGGAGAAATATCAATAACCTCAGATAGGTAGATGACACCACCCTTATGGCAGAAAGTGAAGAAGAACTAAAGAACCTCTTGATGAAAGTGAAAGAGGAGAGTGAAAAAGTTGGCTTAAAACTCAACATTCAGAAAATTAAGATCATGGCATCTGGTCCCATCACTTCATGGCAAATAGATGGGGAAACAATGGAAACAGTGACAGACTTTATTTTTTTGGGCTCCAAAATCACTGGAGATGGTGATTGCAGCCATGAAATTAAAAGACGCTTGCTCCTTGGAAGAAAAGTTATGACCAACCTAGACAGCATATTTAAAAGAAGAGACATTACTTTGCCAACAAAGGTTTATCTAGTCAAAGCTATGCTTTTTCCAGTAGTCATGTATGGATGCGAGCGTTGGACTATAAAGAAAGCTGAGCGCCAAAGAATTGATGCTATTGAACTGTGGTTTTGGAGAAGACTCTTGAGCATCCCTTGGACTGCGAGGAGATCCAACCAGTCCATCCTAAAGGAAATCAGTCCTGCATATTCATTGGAAGAATGAGGACTGATGCTGAAGCTGAAACTCCAATACTTTATCCATCTGATGCAAAGAACTGACTCATTGGAAAAGACCCTATTGCTGGGAAAGATTCAAGGCAGGAGGAGAAGGGAACAACAGAGGATGAGACGGTTGGATGGCATCACCGATGCAATGGACATGAGTTTGAGTAGGCTCCTGGAGTTGGTGATGGACAGGGAAGCCTGGTGTGCTGCAGTCCATGGTGTGGCAAAGAATCAAACATGACTGAGTGACTGAACTGAACTGAACCATCTTCCTCTGGGCAGTGAACTATCCAAATGAACAAAACAAAATGTGGTTTACAAACATACTATTTGAACAAAGCTTTGAGTGTCTTCAGGACAAGACCCATAGCTTACTCATCAGCATTTCCCCTATAGTGCTTCAAAGGGAACTTCTAATGTAAATTTGCCCAGTAAAGGTTGAGGAAGGGAAAAGGAAACAGGGAGGGCAAGTAGGAATTGTGAACACTAGGACACACTGGTTAAGCATCCAGGATCAAAGGGCGAATTTCTACCCTTAGTGTAGAAACCTTATCTACAGTTGGCTCTCTTCTCAGAAATCTACTGGGAGCAGCTTTTGTCCCCTTTAATCACAGTTGTACCTATAGAGAGCAAACGATCTCTTTTCCAAGGCTGGGTGTCTATGTGTCTACATGGAAATCTTTGTGTTGCCTCGTTACCCCCGGTAGCTCAGGTGGTAAAGAATCCTCCTGCAATGCAGGAGACTTAGGTTTGATCCCTGGGTTGGGACGATCCCCTGGAGGGGTGCATGGCAACCCACTCCAGTATTCTTGCCTAGACAATCTGCATGGACAGCGGAGCCTGACGTGCTGCAGTCCATGGGGTCGCAGAGAGTCAGACACAACTGAGCAACTAAGCATGCAGCACATTACCCACAAGGCGATCCGAATTCCTAGCATTATTCCCAGCCTGACCTATAGCGCTGTCTTCACCCACCTGCCTTAGAAACTATATTGTAGCCACACAGAAAGCCTTGCTTTTTGCTAAACATGCCATTCTACTTTATGCTTCATGCCTTTGCACCTGCTGCCCTTCCTTCCTCTCATCCCTTTTCAGCCAGTGCTTCTAAAGTGCTCAGGACCCAAGTAAAGTATCATCTCCTCCGTGATGTTCTTCCCTCCCTAACAGGAAAGTTACTCATGCCCTTGGTTCTTATGCCTGACCCTGTTGTCCTTATCACAGAATATTGAGAATTAGTATTTATGTGTTTACCTCTAGTACTTTGAGGATAGAGATTTATCTTTGTATCCTCACATGTAAGCCTAAGGGATAGGTACTATTATTAATTACACTATCAATGAGAAAACAGAAGCACTAAGAGATGAAATAAGTTGCCCAAGTCAAGCCACACCAATAATGTATAACCCTGTGCTGTGAATTTAGGGAATGTGGGCTCAGAACAAACCCTTTTATCTACTTTGAAATGCTACTTTTCTTTAATCATATTGTTTTTTCTTTGTTACCTTTATTATGGTATATATTAATATAAATTCTTATTCTTAATCAGCTAGATAAATTATTTGTTTGTATATATATAGTTAATAAGTTCCATTTTAAACTATTATTCTGCAGTATATGCTAGTTGTTAAAATCGCCCCAATAAATCTCTGGCTTGCCCTAGGTGCAAAAGAAGGTAATATTGGTAGTCTTTTCAGCTCAGGGGAGATCGTTATTTTTATTCAAATTTCTTATTACTGCATCTTGTTTCTTCAACTAAATATTTGAATACCCCAAAACTGGACTCATATTTTAAGGGTACCCAAAAGGACCTGGAATGGCTGTGTTCCTGATGGGCAGTGAAACTTTTGCTGAATAAATTAATGCAAGAAAGGCAAAACTGCTTCCTTACTGCCACCCACCAGTAACTTGTTGAAAATGTGATATGAAGTTGAATATTGAAGAGCTGACGAACTTTCGTGTTGGAGTCCCACGTTTCAGAGAATTGGTAGTTAGTTCAAATGGCAAAGATGGAGTGATTATTTGACCAGCAATCTCTCCTCCAACTCTCCAGGCTTTCAGTCAAGCATCTGGTGGCCTCCATCCTTATCATCTTGTAAATAACCACCATTTCCTCTACTCATTCCTGGCTGGCTCATTCTGAGCTCATTCTCTGCACACGTCTTTATGCCAGGACATAGAGATAGAAACATTCTGTGTGGGAGAATCAGAATCCAAATGTACTACCAGTAATTAAGAAATACACTGCTCCTGGGAAAGGAGTTTTGAGGGGGTAGATAAGCTGTAACTTTGGAGCCAGAAGACCCTGGATTTAATTCCCAGCTCTGTCACTTTTCTAGGTATATTACCTTGTTCAAGTTATATAACCTCTCAAAGCTTCAGTTTTCTTATTTTTAAAAAAACAAGTGTTTAATAAACCAGCTACCTGAGAGGGCTATCATGAAGGTTAAAGTTCTCTTCACTCAACCCACTCCCCCAATAAAGACAAAATAATTGTCTGGATATTTTTGATATTTAGCAACTCATCCTCACCTCCATGATTCCATGACCCTGGAGAGTTTGAAGCTGCTTCTCCTGAAATGCTTATTCCTGTGTGTGTGTGTGTGTGTGTGTGTGTGTGTGTGTGTGTGAAAAGCATCAAGCCTCCAAACTGTAGAACTACTACTTTTTGGCCTTTGAAATGAAATCTAGAATGCAAAAGTCCTTTTTGTATATCTTTGTCTTAAGACTGGGCCCTGAATAACTGGACTGATGTCTTGTGACTCTTTAAATCAAATGCAATAGTCTCTTTCCAGTTCCATACTTTGCCAGTGACTATTTCCTTTCTGATCTCAAGTCCTACCAGGGACTTTACATCTCCATCATCCACTTCTGGAAATCTTTCATTCTTCTCTGTATGACCAAAAGTCTTCCTCAGATTGCACTAACTTTTAAAATACTCCCCTTATATCTTAAATTATATAATGGCATATCATCCATTAGCTCTGTTTGTGCACCATGCAGTGTTGGAAACAACACAGGCATTATACAAACAAAACTTATTTGGGGCTACTCTGGGGTCTGGCAATGGTGAAATTTCCTTAGAGGATGGTTGAAAAAAGATGCACTGCATCCCATTTATTGAATAGAGGCTTGCATAATCAACCAAGTAGAAAGAAATCTTGAGATGCATTTAACCTCATTAGTTTCAGTAGGACTGACTCTCTCCAATCCATCAGAGTTGAGCTACATTAGTGAAACTCAACTATTTCCAAATCTCATTTACATAATGGATGAGAAGTGAAATGAGCCCAATGCAAGGGGAGCCGCCCGGCGGCACTAAAGTTTATCACAATATGTAAGATTTCTTTTAGATCATTGCATTAAATTTCCACTAACAAGATAACAAATTAATTGTATTACTGTACTAGCCCAAAGTCTATTGAGTGGCGAGTACCAGTGAAGGCGGCAGCTGGGGTTTCAA
The DNA here is from genome assembly GCF_023699985.2 of Odocoileus virginianus. Lineage (NCBI taxonomy): Eukaryota > Metazoa > Chordata > Mammalia > Artiodactyla > Cervidae > Odocoileus > Odocoileus virginianus. The sequence continues at coordinate 15,138,662 of NC_069695.1, read as the reverse complement.
GGGCTGTGGGTGGGGAAGGATGCTCAGAGGGATATGGTGACTTTTACCTTAGCTTTCTTCTGCCCCTTTAAGAATTCTAGGCATCTCTGTAATCTGATGGTAGACTTTGGCTTTATTAGTGAGGTAAGTAAGGATGAGTAAATCAACTGTATCAGACAAGCCTCAGGACATCTAGAAATTGATCATTCTGCCGAAATAAGCACTCTGTGTTTATTAGCTGGGAGTTCATCACTATCACTTCTCCTCATCCAATTCCTAAGAGATTTCAAAGCCATCATCATGGTATTAGCTCGTCTGACTGAACTACTAGAGATAAAGATTAGGAGATCTATCTAATGATGGGTCTGAGTTTCTGTGATTTTTTTTTCTCTTCTGTTGCAAAGAAGAGAGCTTTTCTAGTACACATTCTGTGTCTATATGTGTATGCCTACACACAGTCACAGTGTGTTTCCATTTTATAGGATGATTTCAAATAGTGGAACAAAGTAGGTGGTTGGAAGAAAGCCACACTCAAACCGTTAAAACAATGCAACTTTCTCATACATAAAGCTAAGACTACTTAACAAGGGGTCTGTATGCTGAATTGACTTCTTTAGCTGACACAGTGGTGTCCATACAGTGGGTGATATTACACCGAGAGTAATTAGATTCTGTAACCACATTTATAATCCTAATACCCATACATGGCCAGACTCCTACAGATAGGTTCTTGATGGATGAGTACATATTCGACTGATCTTTCACAAACCAGCAAGTATGCATTTATCTATTTATACATATATTTATAGACACACATGCATTTAAGCTCCTGATATCAAGCTCTTTTCTCAATGTGGCTTCTAAATAAGCAGTAATCAAAATGCAAATCAGGTGACCCAGTTAGCATCAAGATCTGTATTGCCATGCAGATGTGCTCTGCCACTCTGTGTTCTGAAGGTAAAAAGGAAGACACTACAAAAGATGCTTATATTATCAACTTCACATCAAGGAGAGTAGGGAAGAATCCCCCAGAGCCAGTGGTCTTATAGCTTGTATCACAACTGCCATTTTTGACTTGGTCTGTTTTAAAGCTGCCCTGTAGTGTGTAGAATAATAAGCATTTACCAGGAGAGCAAGAAGACTGCTTCTGTGAAGCCTCAGAATGTAACCCGTGTAACAGAAAGCCAACACTCTGGCCTGAGACAGTAAAAAAATAAAGCTGGGATCAGAGTAACGGCCCTGCCATCCTCCCTGTGTGTCACTGGGCAAAGCAAGATACCTCCCTTTCTGGGGCCTCAATTTCCCAGGAAGGACTGGGCTAGTTCCTTTCCAACTCTAAACTGCCTTGATTTTACTTTACTGAAACTTCTTGGTGCTTGTCTATTGATGAAGGCTGCTTTATGTGCATCAGTTGCAGATTCCTAACCTACCTGATCACCAAGGATGTAACAAAACCCCATACTTGGTGCAGTGTGCTACTAAATTGTTTTAATTCCCTGTAGGCATCCTTCCCTTGCTAGTATCTTTTGAAAATCCCTGTGTTATATTTTTCAGAGAAACAGATACCCCCTTTTTTTTGAAGCATCGGGCAGCTTCATCAGCATTCTGTTTGGTTACATCTGTCTGAGCTTAGTCCTTCTTGTGTGTGTGTGTGTGTGTGTGTGTGTGTATGTGTGTGTGTGTGTGTGTGTGTGTGTCTGTGTGTGTTTACAGAAATTGACTTAGACAGGCCAGGATACTAACCTGAACCTAAAAGTATCTTTGAACCTTCAGCTATGTACAAAATGTGTCATCTGTGTCTGTGTCCATGTCTATGTTTTTTTCCTAAGAAGAGGTTCTGATGTCTAAGATGCAGAAAGATTAAAAACTTCTAACTCAAGATGTCTCCTCTTTGCATTTGTGATGTTTGCTATATTTCCATTCTGATATCACTGGGCACATCTAGAAAATACCTTTCATCTATGTGACTTTTTCACTGTAGGATTAGGATAGACTGGCTTCTAGAGCATTAGAATTTACTGCATAAAGCAGTCTTTAATAAAATATCTCTTTGAAGTTCCAATAGACAAAATATTCTCTTCTCAGCCCATTTCTTCACTTCTAAATTAAGAGAAGCAAGAACAAATCAGATTGTTCAGCAGTTTCTCTGAATTTGGACAACTTAGAATAGTAGAGCTAGAATAGATTCTGACCAACAGGAAACTGAGACACAGGCTCGATCCCTGAGTTGGGAAGATCCCCTGGAGAAGGAAATGGCAACCCACTTCAGTATTCTTGCCTGGAGAATCCCATGGGCAGAGGAACCTGGCAGCTATAGTCCATGGGGTCCCAAAGAACTGGACACGACTGAGCGATTAAGCATGTAGAGGACACATATGACTTGAACATATGAAATAAGTTTAAAATGAAATAGCACTGAGTGCTGAGTAATAATAGTTAACACAGTTGACTGCTTACTACATCTAGGCACCATAATAAGTGGTTTTGAATGTGTTAATATTTCTGTTACTGGTATAACAAATTTCTACAAACTTGGTAGCTTAACCAACCCAAATGTATTATATTACAGTATAAGAGGTCAGAAGTCCCAAATGAGTCTCACTGAGCTAAAATCAAAGTATCAACTTCCTTTCTGCAAACTATAGGAGAGAATCTATGTTCTTGCTTTTTCCAACCTTCTTGAGGCCACTTGCATTCCTTAACTGAGGGGTCCCCAACACCTGGGCCATGGACCAGTAGCCATCCACAGCCTGTTAGGAACCCCAGCAGCACACCAGGAGGAGAGTGAGAGGCAAGCCAGTGAAGCTTCATCTGCCACTTTCCTTTCTCTCCATTGCTCATATTACTGCCTGACCTTCCCCACCGCCCCCACCCCCATCCATGGAAAAATTGTCTTCCACCAAACCAGTCCCTGGTGCCAGAAAGATTGAGGATCACTGCCTTAACTCTTATATCTCCTCCTCCATCTTCAAAGCCAGCAACTTAGCTGCTTGCTTACCCTACTTCCATCGCCACATCTCTTTCTCTGACTCTTCTATCTCCTTTTACTTAAATGGATTTAAACTTTTGACTACATTTTGACTGTCTCGTTATCAAGGATACTCTCTGGATATTAAGGTCAGCTGATTAATTAACAGAATTAATACAACCTTAATTCCCCCTTGCCATGATACATAGCACATTCACAGGTTCTAGGAATTATAAAGAGGGGCATTATCTTCTACTACGATATTTAAACTTCTTTAATCCTCAGTAACCTCGTTTAAACAGATGAGGAAACTGAACACAGAGAGTTGACATGAATTGCCCCAAATCACACAGCTAGTAATGCAGGTATCTTACCCCCAGAAAATGCATTCTTCACCTGTACTCTGCACTGTGCTGAAAAAGGAGTTTTAGGTTAGACGACCATGTGTGGACAGAAGTAATTACAGCAGCTTCCCCAGAAGGTTTGGGCCTAGAAGAATAAATGTATATTCCATTTGTCCATTCATCCATCCAAAACTTTTGAGTATCTAATACCCATCAAGCTAAGTGCTAGAGAATCAAAATAAAGTTAGACATGGCTCCTGACTTTTAGATTTTGCAGTTACCTACAAGAATTGTCAGAGCAATGAACAATAATTACACAGTAGGAGATAAATCCTATTGTAGAAGTCTCTCCAAGATGATAAGACATATATGTGGAAGGGAGAGACTAACTCTACCTAATTATAAGATATGGGTTTAATTTTTCCCAACTACCTTTCCAGACATATTTTTCAGTATTTGGTTTTTACAACTCAGCCCAAGTACTCTTGTCTCAGTTTCACAAAGAAGGATTGTTATTTCTGCTTTTGCTCTTGTCATTTCCCAGTCCTGGCAGGCCTTCTCTCTACTTTTAGTTGTTGAATTCTACTCATCATTCAAGACTGGGCTTTTTGTGCCTGTATCTGTCTTCCTGCATGGATGGGTTTGCCCCATTCAGAGAAGGTTCATGTTCCCTGTACTTAAAGGTACCTGGCACTTACCGGCTCTTAGTGATTGTTGAATTAATATATGAGTGAACACAAGACCACCTCAGATCCCACTGAGATCTCATTTTCCTCCTAATTCATGGAGGACTCCTTTGGCTTCCTGTCTCACTTGGTTTATCAGTTTTATAAGCATTTCTGTTTCATCCCACGCTCTACTTCTCGACCTTCTTTGCGGAGACAGAGATCACATCTTCTGAGTCGTGCTCTGCGGCACTCAAATAACTGCTGATTTTAAAATGATTGACTCTAGGCTCACTGAATAGCATCCTACTTACAGGTGACCTTGGCTGAACCTCATCTCTCAAGATCCTGAGATGAAGTAAAATTCATTTGACACAAAACACATGTTGATAGGGCCGTCACCGGCAATGGAGCGGGTTGTTCGCAGTATGTAGGCGCCTGGCTCTTGGAGAAAAGGGTATTGAGATCAGTCCATGCTCCTTTCTACAAACCGTGAGCGATGGGGCTGCACTGCACATAGGAAGTCATACTTCATTTGAACTTTTACAATCATACGCTCTCTTTGCTAAGATCTGGGCCTTTGGGGATATCCACCTAGGCGTCATGGCTTTTATAAATTTACCCAAAGATTCTGTATGGGTCTCAAAGGTTCTGATTTTTTGATGATTAAAGAGGCCCTTTAGGATACTTCAGAATCCTTATAAAAAGTAACAGCTATCTCTATGCTATGCAGAAATAATTAGAATGTAATTCTTAGAAAACAGGGACTTCAACTGTTTTGACCAGTGTCACATCATTGGTATGGTGGATATTCAATAAATACTTGTTGAGTTAATGAATAAGATGATGTAACAAAAATAACATTTTTACTGACTTTGGCACAGAAGAACATTATTTTCTGAATCCATCTATTTCTTAATTCACTTTATTCTATAACGTGTATCCCCTTATTTACCGTGAGTGAAGTTCATTTGCAAACAAGAATAAAAGAGAAATGGGAGAATTCATACAGACAACCAGCATATGAGAAAAAGGATTAAAATAAAGTTTTCAGGATGAGTCTCCTCTTGGAAAAATATATTATATACTGGCTTACCCAAAAGGCAATGTGTTAGAGAATAGATAAGAACTTTGAAATGAGTCAAGAGGCATGGATCTCAGCACTGCTTTTTCCTGCACATGTGATATATGAGCTTGGGCACATCACCTGGTCATCTGTGCCTTGGTTTTCTTATTTGTGAATCTGGAGTTTCACCCTCTGACTCTTGTCATCCATCAGTAGGGATGCTGCAAGGGGCAAATGGCATAATGCATATCATTGTTCCTTGCAAGATTAAAAGCCACTTACTGTTCAACAAAACATACCTCTCAATCCATGCCAAGTTCTACATTCTACTGTGAAAGGATCAAAAAGATGATGGAAGGAACTAACCACCCCAGTGGTGTCAGCCTTTCTCACTATTCCATTCTGAGTTTTGTCTACAGGAAACATCTGCATTTGCAAATCTTATAATTAAAAAATTAACTAAGTCTATATTAATTGCATGCTGTTCTACAGATATATTGCTTTTCTGTAGTAGATGTTACCAAATGAATTATGTATGATCCCTGGATGATGAGTCTATCAGCACTTTTAAAGAAAGTATGAAATGAGGACTCAGCCAGGAGTTAAGATCTAGTTCTTACTACTTCTTACCAGCAGTGTGATTTTAGGTGAGTTATCTCACCTCCTTGAACCCCCATTTTCTCTTCTAGAAAAGAGAAGTAAATAGTAACTGTCTCACAAGGTTTGTTTGTTTCCCCATAGAGAACATGAGATGAGTAGATAACTAACTTTATAAACCTGAGCGACGTACAGATTACTCTATGGTGAGGCTGGTTTTTATTATCCAAGGTCACAAAGCTCATTACAGGGATCCTGGGAAAATCAGCCACTGCTCGACCCTGCTTTTCCTGCGCGACCCCTGTAACCTTGAGCAACCTGGGGAAGAGGTAATTGAACAGCAACTACTAGTTCGGAAGAAACAGAATCAAGATATCGAAGCTATTGACTCGATATTGACTCACCCTTAAGGTAGTAAACAATGCTTTGGTCTCTGACCTTTCCGCATCCTGGGGCAGTCAATAACCTGGCCTCTAGATGCAGCGTCTGCCGCCGATTCTGATTTGGGAGTACTTTAACCTTGAACTGAGCTCCAGGTAACCAAGGCAACAGGAAGTCAGCTTCTGCATCAGAGGAGCTGGAATCCATAAATCAAGTCTCTAATGCAAACACAGTGTGCAGGTAGAGGTTTAAGAGGATAAGTGATCTATGAGAAATTACCTTTGAAAATGAGTGACTGTCCCTTGATAGGCTATGCACAGTTTCAAAGACTTTTTTAAAAAAATTTTATCAATCGAGGTCAACAGATTATGGTAGAATGTTTTCATATAAGTTTAACTTTTTTTATTTCTCTTTGGCTCATCTGTCTTAATTATGAACAGATGTTGGATTCACAAAGTTATTAGCATTAGTTATTTCCTCCTTTAAGAAAGTACTGGCCTCCAGATATGCAAGCCTCAGTACAGTTTGTACTGTGTTGGGGTTTGGGGCTGCTCTGAACACATCTACCAAGTGTGCTATTCGTGCAGTCTGCTGTCTGAATTTGACAGAGTGATCCTTTCCCAGATCGAAGCCATCATTGCCTTTCCTCATGCCCCAGTATAAGCAGCAGGGCCACACCTCAGTGGTCTAGTCAGGACGGTGCTGAATCTGGGTTTCTTCATGACTGATATCCAGCCTCAAAAATCTTCCTCCCTTAAAGAGAGCAGCCAGGCTCATGCTGGAAAGAAACTTGCCAAATACCCCACCATTCTGCCATCACCTAGCATTTGTGAGAGCTTGGTTCTGAAATGTTTCACATTCGTCTGGTCCTTTGGGTACCTCTCCATGGAGCATCAGCTGCCAGCTGGAATGAAGGGAAGCCAAGACTTCCAGTGGCCAGCCTGTCCAGTGCTGTCTCCCAAGGAGAAGTCACTCATTCCAGTCTCCTGAGACCTCTGCTCCTAGACAGAGTTTGTGAATTGCTAGTACTGTTATATTAGCCTTCGTTTAAAGTTTATCTAATATTTTTGCCCACATATACTACTTCTGGAATTGTTTCCCTAGTGCTTTCAAAACTCAAAAATGTCTGAGAAAACATCAGGATTTTTTTTGTTTGTTTGTTTTCAAATTCATTGGATGGCAATTAGCAAACACTACTATAATCTAGAAAATCCAAAATTATCTAGGGCTTTCAAGATAGCAAAATAGTGGCCATCTGAATTATAGAGTGTTCCAAGTGTCATTTCATTATTTTTAACATATTCTGTCCTATAAACACTTGAGTAGCAAAGTACACCCAAAAGAGGTATGATCAGATCCATTTTAATGGCATGATGTGGGTTGTGAATCTCTCTGCTTGAAAAGGGTACAACCAAAATGGCTTAAAATCACTGCGTTCCCAAGTGAAAGTTAAATGTCTGCCTGCTAATCCTGTTTATGGCTCAGTCCTTGTGCATGTCATAATTTGAGTAAAGACCTACCTGTCCCACCTGTGTCCACAGGTAAAAAGAGGACAGACAGATCAGGGAGAGGACCTATAATCCAACAGGCCTCTGGCAGCTTAAAGTTCCAGAGGTATGCTGTGCCAAGGATGCTTGCACCCATTTGACGGTAACAGGGCCAGGGTGGCACAGGGTACCACTGTGGGGGATTCTCCTGACTTAGGCTTTTTGTCCCATTGCTAATTTGTTAGCCATCCCCAGTCAAAGTGCATCAGTCAGTCTACCCTGATAACCATACTCTGATAGACTTCTAGATTCTTTCTAAACTATGTGTATTTTCTCAATGGAAAAACAGTTAAAAATATGTTTGTAGTTTAACAAATATTAACAATAAAGAAGGCTAAAGGGCAGAAGTAAAAACTCCCACACTAATCTTTCCTGTGCTCTCCTTCCTCGGAATAACCACAGTTAACTATTTGGATGTATCTCCTGGCAGAAAATTCTGTTTGCATTTTACATATATTCCCTATGTTTACCTTGCCTATCCCTTGCACACCTGCATATTTTCAAACAGGCATCATCCAGGAATCATTTCCACGATTGTTGAACTTCCTGATTTCTTGATGGTTGTGCCTTGCAGTCTCTGTCATAGAATTTGATGTTTGTGCACCCCCACTGTCAAAACTCTATGAAATCAAAAAGCAAAAATGGTATTGTTATTTACAGCTCCTCAAGTGGAAGCTTCAGAGGTTGGGGTGGGGAGTAGGAGGAAGGTAGTAGAAGGTAAATGAAAATATCAGTATTTCTTCCTTAGGTGGTTACAGATGCAGGTGTGATACAGGGCCTCTGTCTCCTCAGTGTGAAGCATGCTCTCGGTAGGCTGGGTCATGGGCAGATGTTGGAAGGTGGCCAGTGCACCAAGATGACCTCTGAGTTTAGCATCTGGCTACTTGAAAACTTCCAGCTCTGACAATAACAGTTGGAGGAGTTTAGTCAATTATCTCTTAACATCCCAGAAATGTGTTGACCTCTTCTATAAAATTAAGAAAATAGTAATCTCTACACTACATGCTTCACAGGGCTGCTGTTAGGCCCAAGGAAGCAGATCTCACTTGGAGGTAAGTTGACAGTCTGGGAGGGACCAGTGTCACTCAAGTTGGTTGGATGGGAAAAAAGGTCAACAATTGCTATGATATAGCTCCATTTCTTGTTGCTATCAGTGGTCTGTAGCCTACCATTATAGAAATTCTGAGCAGATGACCTTTTGACATGGATTCAGATACCTCCAGTCTCTGAACTTATGCCTCAGTGAGCTGGAGAGTGATTTTTATAAAGATTTTTTTTTTGCAGCTAGAGATGTAGAAGGTGCCCAGAAATTCTTGGTCATGTCAGGTAGGAGAACTGAGGCTTTGCTGGCTGGTTTTAGTTTGACCTGTGGAGCAAGTTATAATAGTGATAGTAGTTATAACAGCAATAATCATAACAGGGAGCACTTATATAGCATGGACCATGTGTCAGACATTGTTCTAAGCCGTTTATATTGACTGACTTATGGATGCTCCAAAACACCCCTATGAGCGAATGTGGTTCCATCCCATCTGCACAGTTAAGGAAGCTTGAAGTTTGGAGACGTTAAGCAACTTGCTCATGATCACGCAGCCGAAAAGTAAGAGGGCCTGGATTTAAGCCCAGGAAACAATGCTCCAGAATACTTCTTATAATGTGTCAGGTAGTAAATTTCCAGGCCCATCCACAGGCACTTTATAGGAGCCTACCAAGGCTTTTCAGCATCATAAAGATGGGACTGTTATGACCAGACACTCAGAGGCCCCCAAGGACAGCTCTCACTTGGTCTAATGACTATTTACACAACAGTCCCCACAGGGCATCTTCTGCCTCCGGAAGACTGACTTCTTGCTTGAATCATCTTCATTCCCCACCCATGACTTAGGAGACACTCTCCTAAGCACTGAGAATGCCCTTCCTTCAACCATGCTGCTCTGGGAAGCCTTTCCCCACTTCTTCCCACACTAACCCCTGCCTCCCAAGCACCTAGAATGAATAACATACAGACCTGCCCACACTTGTCGCCCAGTTTTTCCTTTTCATTTAGTCTTGTCTCCTCAGCTGGATGAGATGAGAAGCCTCGCTAGGATGGGGTCCCCTTCTCCCCTCCATGCTGTGTATACCACAACCTCTGTAAAAACAGGCTTCTTGACACATGGAAGGTAAAAGTGTATGTGATGGATAACTCTGTTAGACCTGTGCCCTGACCACTACTTCCAGGTAGCCCACCCAGAATGTTGTCACCACTAACAGCAGCCACAAAACCAAAACCAGTCATGCCTCTAATTCATTTTTTTTTTTTTTAACATTCTAAAATGTCATTCTTGCAGCAAAAGATCAGATCATTTGATGATGTGACCTCGGGTCATTTTGAGATTTTATGTTGTCTGTCTTCCTGTTTCTTTCAAGTGACTGTAGGCTTTGGGGTTATTGTTTTTTTAGGGATACCAAGTCCCCACTTAAAAGTGGACCAAACGGCAACGCATAGTAAGAACGAGGGCTCAGCGTCCGCCGTGATGACCAGGAAGAAGCCAGCCGCGGTGGACAGTGTTGCCATCCCACCTGCCCCAGTGTTATCTCTCCTTGCTGCTTCGGCAGCAACGTCGGATGCAGGTGAGCACTGCAGATGCTTTGGATTCACCCCAGGGAAAGTGGGCATGGCGAAGCCCTCTGGGAATGTGCTACTGAATACAGGTAAGAGTTCTGTGCTCAGCCAACCTCCCATAGACACTGGGCACGGGCGCTGTTTCAGCACTGGATTTTTCAAGTGGGACAAGGTCTAAGAAAGAAGGAGATCATCTCAGAACCTGGAAGCAGAGGTCAGTGAGTAATAGTAACAGTATTAATCATTGAAACCTTCGTAATTACTAGTCTCGGCATGAAGGACCTTGTATGTGTTATCTCATGTAGCTCATAAAAGAGCTCTCTGAAACAAATCTGTGCGTCTTCATTCCACAAGAGGAAGCTTAGGGTAAGGAAACTTGCCCCGGGAACTTTTAGACAGTCAAGATTCCAACTCAGGTCCAAAACACCTGGTCTCGACCACTGCATTTCACTACTTCCTGTGCTCACCAGGGTTAGACTATAATCAGCGCTTCCCTGAGGCTTGACTTATTCTACCTCATGATGTCATGAATTCCTCAAGAGCCACCTGGCTCCTCACTAGTGATTTATAAAATACAAGCTTCTCACTCAGACATCCCTTATGCTCTGCCTTCCATTACTTCACACATCATCTCCTGTATCAACTCCAGTGTGCCAGACTCATCCCTACTGCCAGGAAGGAAGACCTTGTGTTTGGCTTAACACCTTTCTTGAGGACAGCCTTACTTAATTCCTATTCACATCCTTCAGATCTTCAAGGCCCAGCAAGTAAGTCACACCTCTGAATACCAATAGCGTCCAGCATCTCTGTCGTGCATTTGGACTACATAAGAAATGCTTCTCTTTAACTTTTCTCTCGTGGCAGAATTGTATGTACCTTAGAGATAGAACCCATGATTTAGATTCTTCTGTCTCCATGGCACAGCGAATGATGGCACATTCCATAAAATGTGTTAAATTGATGTACTGGTAAATCTTAGGCATATTGCAGTATTTAGAAATGCCTATTATGATTAGAAGCCCAAGAAGACACTCATTATTGATATTCACGCTAAACCCATCTTTCTCCAGGCAAGAATACTGGAGTGGGTTGCCACACCCTCCTCCAGGGGATATTCCCAACCCAGGGATCGAACCCAGGTCTCCCGCATTGCAGGTGGATTCTTTAACATCTGAGCCACCAGAAAAGCCCTCTAATTCAGCAGGTTGCTTTAAATAGAGAATTCAACTTGTCTACATACTCACCTCTTTCTCGGAGACCATTGGTAATCAGAAAAGGAGGCCAACTGAAATAACAGAAAGAAGTGTTTGGCATGACTTCCCATGTTGAGTCTCACAAAATATCAGTAGGTGTTTTGTGATAAATGTTTTCAAACTTAGATGTGTGTGAGGAATGCTACTCTGTACCTGCTTCCTTTCTGTAGGGTTTTCCTAAGCCTTTAATTGACCAATATGCACTGTGAAGTTCCAGGAGGGTGAGACACAGAATTTCACAATCTTACCTGACCATACAGCTCATTTTTTTCTGGGAATAGTTCTTAACATCTCTTGGAAATGGTACTCTTCCCCACCACTTGGGAAATCTTGCTTTGAAGAAATGGGATCGTTCTCTCCAATATGATCAAGAATATTAGCATCTTTCACATGCTAGGTGTGAAATGAAAGTTTCTGATGGAAATGCCAGGTAAAGGATGCCAGCTATGAGAACAACTCTCCCTCTAGGAGGGAGAATCACAGAGGAAAGGGGAAGAAGCTGCCCCTGAGACTTGCAGCACCTTTGTGAAAGGGCATCCGTGGATAGAGAAGTAGGCACTGCTGCCATGCCTAGGACTCTTGAAATTCATCACTTGGCTGGAGCAAAATATTTGGGCCAGAGTCTGCATGTGTGTGTGTGCATGCTAAGTCACTTTAGTTGTGTCCCACTCTTTGCAACCCCATGGACTGTAGCCCCCCAGGCTCATCTGTCCATGCGATTCTCCAGGTAAGAATATTGGAGTGGGTTGCCATGCTCCACTCCAGGGGATCTTTCCAACCCAGGGATTGAAACCACGTCTCTTATGTCTCCTGTGTTGGCAGGGGGTTTCTTTACCACTAGTGCCACCTGGGAAGCCCAAAGTATGCATACCCATCCAGATAACTGCTTATTGAACTCCATCAGTTAAGCTCTGGAGACCTCCCTTTATGGATTTAAAAATTAGCCTGTGTGTTTCCACCTTTGCTTGCCAAGAATAGCTATTTCCCAGAGGCAAAAGACAGGTGATCCCCTGTTTTCCTTTCCTGAACTCTTTCCATGCTGAGTGAGAGAATGCATTTTTGGGATCCCAAGCTTCTACAGGCTTGCCTCCTCTATTTGCATTCAATAATTTACAAATATGCCAAATGGGCATAGAAACAGGTGGATATTAAACTTTTAAACCCGCCTTTCTGGTAATAAGAGCTGAGCCAAAGCCCTCCTGTTTCAGGATACAGGAATAGGCTGTTTATTTTTGGCAGTGCTCAAAGGAGAGAATTTCACAGATTTGGTCCATTTCCGGGTCTTAGGCTGCTGAGCAAAACTTTATGGGAAAATAAGCTAAAGATCTACCGCAGGTGCTGGAGACCAGACCTTCCTGAGATTCCACTCCCCACAGACAAATGTCTTCCCACAAATCTAAGAGAGTTAGAGTTGCACAACCCGGGATCATGCCCAATGCCCCGTTTCACACGTGAAGACATTGATGCTTCCAAAACTCAGAAATTTGCCTGAGGTCATGCATTTGGATTAGAATTCAAATTTCTTGATTTATTGCCTGATTTACAGTGGAATCTCATTTCTGTCTTAGGCCCAACAATAGCAAAGGCAGATTTCTTTCTCCCTAATTATGGACTCCTAGTTTTTTTTAGAGAACAGTGAGTGAAACTCATAATTGGGTGCTTTAACCAAAGTCAAGCATACAGAAGACAGTTAATAAATAGTTTCTGGGTTTGGTTTCATTCAGTTGGGTGCTTGTACACTAATCATGCATATTTCCTATGAGAAAACTCACTTTATTGTTTTCTTTAGAGTACCATCTTTCATTATAAATCAGGTAATTTAGAAGTTACTTCTGGCTGTATACAGAAATCAACTTATTTTCCAATAGGTCATCATTTCTATGGAATGATTTTGAAGACCCAGACAAGGGCAGAGAAGGAAAAGGAAAGAAGAGTAAAATAAGTTGCTTATAAAGCAAAGTTAATTGAAGAAATCATTTATTGAGGTTTTTTTTTTTTGGCCCCATGGCATGCGGTATCTTAGTTTCCCGACCAGAGATGGAACCCATCCCCCCTGCAGAGGAAGTACAGATTCCTAAACCACTGGAATGCCAAGGAATTCCCTATTGAGATTTTTAAAATGCTAAAATGATTCAATTAACTTGAAATTCCATTTACTTTAAGGTATCTAGTACAGTCCCTGACACATAGTAGGTGCTGAATAATCACTGAGTGAAATGAATGATTACGAGGCAATAGCTCTATACGTTATTCAATACCAAACAAGATGGGAGACATCTGAGAAAAACATGCTTGATATTGGAACTGTTTAAAAAGCAAATGGAAAACATTTGACAGACATGTGGTAGGTTGTTGGTAAATACTTGCCAAATAATTTATGAGTCTATAGTCCTAATGGTTTTTTTTTTAGACAGGGGAAAGAAAAAAAGGACCGTTTCCCACTTCATTTTATAAACATGAAATGGAAGAAATGAATGTAGGTCAGAGGCTTAAAAATATGTCTTTTCTAGCTGGTGTGTGTGTGTATGTATGTATTTTTATTTGTTTCAAGGAATTTTTTTTTAGCTTCTCCGAGTCTGGTAGTCATGCTGCTTATGAAGTTATTGATTTGGAGGAGGAGGCAGAAAAGCTGGAAGAGACGGTGGCCAGACTGAGAACCAGTCGGTCTGTGAACTTCTGGGAGGGAGGGAAAGCAGTGGCTGCCACTGGTGCTCAAGCAGGTCAGCTTTCGTGATCAAACTGCTCAATAGCCATTGATCAGCTACAGTCCCCTGGCACAGCACAGGAGGTCTGGTTCAAGGCAGCACGGCATCATTATTGTGAGTAATTAGGGCTAATGCAGTGAAAGCTTCAATAAAGTTTGTTCGAAATGATGCATAATTTGAAATAACTTCTATTGCCCTGTTCCAATAGTGATTGAATAACCACACCAGATAATGTGCTCCTGAATAAGTTAGCCTGATTTTTCTGATCCTCTACACATTGAACTGATTTCTCAAGGAGGTTATGGGATGTGCAGAGAGTACAGGATTTCACTCCTGAAACATGCCCCCACACCTTGTATTTAGGATGAGACTATATTATTAAGTAAATTACAAATTTTGTAGGCACTTCATAAAACACCAGGAAAATAAATTTCTTTGGTTTCTACACGGAGTCTAGAGTAGTAGTGATGGAAAAACAAGCAAATAGGCAGGCATTCCTTTTTTGTTCTCTCTCTCTCTCTCTCACACACACACACACACACACACACACACACACACACACACTGATCATCTCTCATCTTAAATTCAAGCAGGGAAAAAGACATGTATCAAAGTTGCTGTCACCAAATCTCACCTGTTCAAGGTATAGTCTTGTTAGAGATGACATAGGGGCAACAGAGGGAGCATAGCTCTTAGTTTATAGTTTGTATCTGTTTTGTATCAAGGCTAATACACTATTCTTTCAAACTTCATGATAGGTCTTGTTTAGAACTATCAGAGTAAGTGAAAATATTTAAATTTCACAAGTCTATCAAATGTTTAGACATTTGTTTCTAAAAGCAAAAGGGTGGAATAATATCCAGTTGCAAATGCAAGAAGCAATGAACAGGAATTTCAGAATTGTAAAGTAATTTATTTGTTTTTTGTCATATGGGGAATCATGATCTGAAGCTCCTGATAAAAATAACAGGTCAATTCAGCCAATAGTCTTGTCCTTCAAAAAGAACTAAAATAGAGCAAATATATGTGCAAGTTAATAGGATTTGGAACATCTAAGAGCCATAAGTATACAAACCAAAGAAGTCATCAAATTGTAAAATAAATTTCTCTAAGTCCAGATTAATCACTTAAAATATACAGGAGAAAAAGTTCAAAAAGATTTAGAGAAAATAAAGCTTTATTTAACAAACATATCACTCAATTTTCTAAAGGGCTACTTACCTGCTGATGTTGAAGTAGCTCAGAATGAGCTCAGTAGCTCAGTAGTAAACAGACTCTGTTTGCCTTGCAAGCTCTACTGAACACAAAGTCCTAAAAGAGCCCCCTCCCTTTGCCTCTAAACTGGACATCCTAGAAAAACTGAGTTCTTGTTATGACCAAAGCTGTCCAATTCGATGGACACAAGTTTGAGCAAACTCCGGGAAATAGTGAAGGACAGGGAAGCCTGGCATGCTGCAGTCTATGTGGTCACAAAGAGTCGGACACAGCTTAGCGACCAAATAACAAGGCTGTAAACATCCCCAAGAAACATCAAATTCTCCAGAATCTGGCCCCTGCCTTCTGCTCCAACCCCACTTGCTTGAAAATGTCAGCCAGCCTGAAACTCCTTTGGAATCCCCGTTGTCAGAGACTTTGCAAAAAACTAAAAACTCATGTCAAGGATTCATTCAGCTCTTTAATGAGGAAACCAACATGGTGATAAAACTGGTCCAGAAAGAATTAGAAGAAAATGGCATTGCAGGAATGTAGGCATTGGAGAAAGAGTCCTCAGCAAGATTGCTCAGTGAATGTCCTAATGGGCAATAAAACCATAACCTCTGGGCTTATATTTTCTACTGGAAAGAAATAATTTGCATATTTTCTGGGCAAAAGTCTACAAGTTAATATATTACCTGGCAGAATCTGAGCCTTTAATCAGCAGTGGATAGTGAATTCAATAAGGGTATATTTCCCTAGATAATTAATAATCCTTGGGCAGGCCTGTAAAATGACACTAAGACTCCAAAAGGACATGCACCCTTCCATTTACCTTGCTTCTAAGTTTTGGCTCATTTTTCTTGAAACCACTTGTGGGCTGTGCAACACTCTAGCTGAACGCATGTGTTGCTGCTTCTGATTGCCTGCGTTGGAAGCTCAATACTGCACTAAACAGTGTTCACATCTGTGGACGGGGAAAAGCATGGTACCCAGCATAGAGGATTGTGGTGAGGAATAGATGAAGTAAGACTTAAGCAAATCTTAGCAGAGGGCCTGACATATAGGAAGAGTTCAGCAAATAAATCTTATTGTCACTGCTACTCTTGTTGCTGTTAGAAATTGTTATTGCTATTACCTGTTTTCCACCCTGGAATGTTCCTATCTCCTTCACCCACTCCTCAAGCTGTTTGGATATTGAATTCGTGATTATTCTTCTTCAAGGCTCATCCTAAGTGTCTTCAACTCTAAGAAGCCTTCCCTTACACCCACTTTGAGAATCACCCCATGGCCAAATGGGACACCCCAGCTTCTGTGCCCCATGGCTCCGTACAAGCCTATTGATCATTGATCCCTACCTTTAATATGGTGTCTGTGTCCCATGCTGCAGTGTCCACTGCCCTATTGTCAGACCTTATTCAACTTTTTTAAACTTTATTTTTAATTGGAGGATAATTGCTTTACAATATTGTGCTGATTTCTTCCATACATCAACATGAATCAGCCATAGGCATACATATGTCCCCTCCCTCTTGAACCTTCCTCCTATCTCCCACCTCATCCCACCACATACATGTGGAATCTAGAAAGATGGTACTGATGAACCTATTTGCAGGGCAGCGGTGGAGATGCAGGCATAGTGAACAGACTTGCGGACATAGTGGGGGAAGGCGAGGGTGGGACGAATGAATTGAGGGAGTAGCATGGAAACATGCATTGCCATATGTAAAACCAATAGCCAGTGGGAATTTGCTACATGCTGCAGGGAGCCCAAACCCAGTACTCCTCATTCAACTTTGAAACCCCAGTATCTAGCTCTGATGTGGCATGGGCAAGCAATAGCTAACCATTAAATATTAGTCAAAATGAATTGGACAACAACTGTCTCCTGCACAAAGCCATCTGGTGCATGAAAACACATACTCTAGCATGATATTTACTAGAGTTGAGAAGCATTGATTTGCTTTTATTTTCCATGTCAGCCCCAGAAACAGCAAATCATCCTGAGACTGTTCCACAAGCAAAAGGAGCAACCTGAGAGGGACCCCTGGGGGCTCTAGAATCTTTTGTTCAGTAGTAGCAGACCAGCATCTGGCTAATCCACCAGGATATCCTCCAAGGAAGATTGTTTTCAAGTTAAAAAAAAACAGCCTAAATGGCATGGTATATTTGGTAAATGGGTATGTGTTTATTCAGAGAAGGAGGAGCTTGTACACAAATATGAATTCCTTTACTCAGAAATTCTTTGGGGTTTTCAGGGTGAACTTCTCAATGGAAAGCTGGAGATTACACTGGCCTATGAGTACTTTACTATTTTATATATACCATTCTTGAATTCTGTCCAAAGTATTGATTTCCTGAGGGCAGCAACCATTTCCTATTTAAGATTTGTTCCATTCAATGAGTATTGAGTAACCCATGAATTTCCAGAACCTTGGGCTAAATGGGATGAAAACAGAGGAAAAAACACAAGAATACTGCTATTAAGCAACACTTAATCACATTTGGGTGTCAAGAACCTCATGTGGTGCTGAGTTATATAGTAGATACTCAGTAAACGTGCCTGGACTGGATTTAACTAATTTTGCTCTCTTCAGAGTTGAAATTTTAGGAAAGATAGAGGGTTTAATGACAGGTTGGAAAGTGCTATGCCTGTGAGAAGTTTAACTCAATTTATCTTCTCCGAATGCTTTGTACAGATTACACTCCCAAACACCTCTTGCCACAATCAGACCCTCTTAAAAACAGAGTAATGATAATAATACATTTTATCATCTTCCTAGGGATAGTATCATTCACACCTTCATCGAAGCCCAGTGGGAGGTTTGGCTGTGAGGCATCACACACCGGGGGAGTCAGGTGTGATCATTGTAATAATGATCCCACACTCAGAAATGCGGGAAAGAAAACCTCCCACACATGAAGTGATTCCTATTAAGATACTCATTTTATATCAAATATTCAAACTCCTCTTTATAAATAGGAGAGAATGAAAGGACACTCTTCCAGGGCAGATTTTATGTGGCCGAGAACAAAAGGGCACAAATATTTTACGATCAGTTTTGAGATGAAAGTGACACGCCTGCCTTATTCATTGGCTCTTTCCATTTCCAGAAGTCTAATTAGATTGTTAGTTTAATGGTGGTGAGATAATTTAGTGGCAACTGAAAGCAATTGTGTTAATGAGAAGGGGGGACAGTGCTTTTGGTTTCCTGTAATTAATGGAGAGTTTTTGAAAAACTTCTTGGTTCCAGTGAAGTTGGCATACTGAGCCCAGCTGTGAAAGGGGACAGGGTCTTTCCTGCTTATTGCTGCGGAAATGGCCTCAGGCAGTGTGGAAGAACTGTGTAATGACTGTCATTAAGAATGATCTTAAGTGGTCCAGGCAGACTGTAAGTCAGTCTAAGAGACTGAAGAAAGAGGTTTAGAGAGAATAAACAGGTGTGACAAAGAGACAGACAGACATAGAGAGAGGTATAACTCACCCGCAGCCCACTTCACTCTACGTTTGAGAGTCGTCGTGATAATCCCAAAGCACCTCCCAGGGGGATTCCTTCTCCTACTTATACTGGAATTGACAAGACTGGTTTAGAATAGACTAGAAGGGATCTCTGCAAACCCCTTCATGTGGCAGCTGAGGAAATTGAGCCCAGAGAAGTGAACTGAATTACAAATATTACCTGCTAGAAATTAGGAAACCTGGACTCTTTCTGGCTACCACACAGAAGTTAAAACTGGATTTGAAATGCAAGGACCAGTGTTATTGCATAGCCTGCAGTACTTAATTTCCTTACGTGAGTAACAGTCTAACTAAGACTTCTGAGTCTCAGTTGCCTCATCAGTGAGATGGGAAAAATAATTTCTGCTTTTTAGACAGTGGTGAGAAAGAAATGAAATAGCAGATAAAAACACCAATCACATACTCAAAACAATATATTACTGTCTTATGACCCCTCTCATGTCAAAAATGAAGTCATGTCATGCTACGATTTAATCATGTAAGTCATAATTTAGTCATATTATGACTCAGATCATAACACCCATTAACTCTCTTCAGCAGTTTTATCCTTACTGCTTGCTTGCATGCTCAGCTGCTTCAGTCATGTCTGACTCTTTGGACTGCAGCCCACCAGGCTCCTTTGTCCATGGGGATTCTCTAGGCAAGAATACTGGAGTGGGTTGTCATGCCCTCCTGCAGGGGATCTTCGCAACACAGGGATTGAAGCTGAGTCTCTTATGTCTCCTGAATTGGCCGGTGGGTTCTTTACCTCTAGCACCACCTGGGAAGCCCCTTTGTTCTCACTACCTCCTCCAAATACGCTTACTTCATGCCACCTGTTAAAAGCTTCATATTAAGCTCATCTTACTGAAACTTCTAGAAGATTTTGTTACAAATTGTCAAATATTTTTTAAGTACCTGTCACAATGATACATACAAGTAAATACTGGCCCTTGCCCTAGGGAAACTTTCACACTATTTGGGAAGAACTGACTCTAAAACATGAAATGGCCAAATCATATTTTTAAATTAATAGATTGAATAACAGTCTCAGATACTAACAGAGCTATCGTTTAGCAACCAATGAATCATTAGTTTCCAGCTGAATGGCACTAAAGGAGTTTAGAGGACACTGAGATAATCTGGGGAGAGGAGAATTGAGATGGCCTTTGAAGGATGGATTAAATTAAATAAGTAGACAGAAGCAGAAAAGACAGGTTTACAGCATCTCTAAGATAGAAGTGTATGTGGAAATAATGACAGATAAAGCTGGAGAAAGGTTTGGGGTCAGAACCTGGAGTCCCTGAAATTCTCGAATGAGCCGTGACTCTTCTGAAGGACGATAGCAAAATAAAGCCATGGGCCAGTAGTTGTCTGCAGTTGTATTTCAATTGACCTACACAGCTTTATACATTTTTAAAAAAGCTAATTTGTAGATTTTCAACATCCGAAGGTTTACATAATAATAAAAGTTCTGGCTTTTTGGAAACCAGATTATCTGATAAAGTTGGACTCAGATTCCTACCTGAAAACAATGATTGATACAGAATAATATTTGTCCCATTGGATGGGCCATATTCTCATTATTTTTCCATGTCCTCTTCTATTTCCCCCCACCTTCTTTCATAATCCTGGTTAACCTCATTCATTGTATTGGCTCTCTGGGTCCCTATACAGAACCCTTAAAGGAATGTGACTTTGAGACAGCAACAGAACCAAAACAATGTGAAGAAGACCTACTCGAGCAGAAGTAGAACAGGTGATCTGTATTAATACCTGTGTTATTTAACTATGAAATTTGGGGGGTTGGAAAAAGCCTTTGAAGTTAGGAAAACCAGGGAAACCCAGGATTTCTCCTTGTCCAGTTGCTTGTCTTTGCTTTCTTAGTAAGGAAATATGGTATGAAACTCACTTTGAAATAGGGCAGCCCTTGCTTGAATCCATGAATCCATGACTTGTGTGTCCCTTGGAGCAATTATTTAATCCCTTAGGTCTTAGTTTTCATCTCTGTACAATAGAGATAGTAATGTCTTCACTTGGTTGTGATCACAATTAAATGAGGAAATATGTGAAATACTGCAGACTGCACTGTAGGTTCTCCAAAAATAGTTTCTCCCTCTTTCCTATAGTTTCATATGAGAGCAGAGATGATACAGTCCACTTACCTTTTATGGTCTATGGTATGACACAAAGAGTAAATGCTACAAAAACAATCATTGAGTAAATTAATGATTAAACACACACACACACATACACCCCACTACAGCCTCAGCAAAGAATAAAATTTCTTTTTCTTCTCTCTTCCCCACCCAAGACTCCTAAAATGTGACATCTGTTATTTTAATGTCCCTTGTAAGTAATGTTGTTAGTTTGTTTTATGAGGTCTACTTTTCTTTTTTTTTTTCCATTTATTTTTATTAGTTGGAGGCTAATTACTTTACAATATTGTAGTGGTTTTTGCCATACATTGACATGAATCAGCCATGGATTTACATGTGTTCCCCATCCCGATCCCCTCTCCCGCCTCCCTCCCCATCCCATCCCATCCCTCTGGGTCTTCCCAGTGCACCAGCCCTGAGCACTTGTCTCTTGCATCCAACCTGGGCTGGTGATCTGTTTCACCCTTGATAGTGTACTTGTTTCAATGCTATTCTCTCAGAACATCCCACCCTCGCCTTCTCCCACAGAGTCCAAAAGTCTGTTCTGTACATCTGTGTCTCTTTTTCTGTTTTGCATATAGGGTTATTGTTACCATCTTTTTAAATTCGATATATATGCGTTAGTATACTGTATTGGTGTTTATCTTTCTGGCTTACTTTACTCTGTATAATAGGCTCCAGTTTCATCCATCTCATTAGAACTGATTCAAATGAATTCTCTTTAATGGCTGAGTAATATTCCATGGTGTATATGTACCACAGCTTCCTTATCCATTCGTCTGCTGTTGGGCATCTAGGTTGCTTCCATGTCCTGGCTATGATAAACAGTGCTGCGGTGAACATTGGGGTGCACATGTCTCTTTCAGATCTGGTTTCCTCGGTGTGTAACTAGTAAAGCCACTATGGAGAACAGTGTGGAGATTCCTTAAAAAACTGGAAATAGAACTGCCATATGACCCAGCAATCCCACTCCTGGGCATATACACTCTGAGGTCTACTTTTCAAAGAGACACAAGGAGAGAACTTAGCTGCTCACCATCTCTCTCAGAGCTCCTCACCTGTTCAAGAATCCTCTTCCCTAGGAACTGTTCTGTGTTTCCTTGAAACCTCTTTAAATTAAGAGAAACCAGATAGCCTTCATACACCAATAAGGAAACGTGAATCTGTGCTACCAATAGGCAATTTCAAAGGACAGTGAGAAGGTACTGATGGAGGGAATTTCAACTCTTCAGTGTTTGCAGCAATGTCTGTGAACACCCTGTGTGGCCTGGACCCAGAGCTTGCCTCATAAAGATGACAGAGCTCAGAACAAAAGAGAGTAAGCCTGATAATACCTTTAAATTCAGCAGGGGATCAGACCAGCCTCAAGCAGTGTTCCTGGGTTGTTGGGAATGGTTTCAGTGCTCAGACACACTCCTCCAAGGGATTTTCTTGCCCTCCAATACCTGGAGATATTCTGAGAGGACTTTCATTATTTTGAAATTCAGTTTTTTTGTCAGTGCCTTTTAGGTACAATCCTGGTCTTTGTCTTGTGCAAGTTGCTAGAGTTAAGTGATTTGGGCTTTACATATGGAAAGTTCATTTTGTTGTGTAATTAATGGGAAGCAGACTTTGGGAAGCTGATGATCCAGGCCCTTATTTATATGAGAGCATATGTCTGTGTTTTGTTTATGACTCACTCTCTTACTCCACGCATTGTAACTTGGGTTTGTTTACACTAACTTTTCCTAGAATCCAAGCCACATGGTATATGAGCCAATAATTTATGGTCTCTAAAAGGAAAAGATGATGAACGAGTGTTTTCCTTTTAAATTGTCAAATCTTAAATTGAGGAAGAAATATTTGCTGCCTTGTGTCTATCCAAGCTTTTATTTGGAAAAAAAAAAAAGATAATAACAACAAACCCAACCTATTGGTTTAGTGCTCAGAACTTAAATGTATAGATAATTTGCCAAGAGAGCATATGACCACTCCCCACAATAAGCCATTATAATTCTGATCCAGATGTTCAGCCATGAGAAGACCTTTCCTCTCCCCACCCATCCTCTGTCTCTGTCACTCTGATTTCTGGTGTTATATAATCAATATATAACATGTACTTGTCTCCTTTTTCCAGGGAACCATAGTTTTAATTCATCAGTGGACTTATATGTTCAAGCTTGTTTTCTTAATGGCACTTAATAAATTCTAAACTTGTTTCTTTCAGCGAAGCTTCACTTCTCCTATAAGGTGGTTTGGAGTTCAGTCTGTACTTCATAGTACTTCAGTGCTTGTGATCGTAGCTTGGATACTCCAAACCGCTAATGGTGCTCTGAGGAGAGTAGTGAACAGCTGAAATATGTGAGGATCTAGTTTAATTTACAGTGATTTGGACCCCCTTCAATAAGTCCTTTTCTATTTTGCACACAGATTTTATAAAATAGATGGTAAGTGTTGGTTTAGGTTGAAGCACGTGGATTGTCCATTTCAAGTAAGTGAGCTGAGCTCCGTGCTAGGGCCTGGCCCGAGGGAGTTCGATCTGAGTGCCGAGCACAGCGGTGGGCTCCAGTCCCTATTTGTTCTAAGAATAAATAAGAGTGGCTAAGATATGGTCCTTGTGCCTTAAGAAAAAACAATTTAAAACAAGAGATAAGTGCAGATTAATCCCATAATCTTAAAACAGGACACCCTGTGTGATGTGCCATCAGAGAGACACAAGCAATGTACAGGGTACCAGAATGATTAACACTGAAATGAGAGTCCTTTCTGGCTTTTAGGGAGAGGACTTCATTTGAATGAATTCCAGCAGAAACTGGAAAGCACTGGAACCACAACTAGCATTGTTTTGTTTTTGTCTTTTCTTTTCCCACTAGGGCTGGAGAATTGCCTCTGGATAAAAGAAAAATGTAAGACTTCTCTTTTCCCTCTCCAACATGAGATGCAATATCCTTTCTGGCAGACACAATAGAGTTGGGCATACACCTGGGGGCTATGCAAAGTTATTGTTTCTGTGGTACACCCTTCCTTTACTAACCAGACACAAACATATGTGAAAGTCTAAAGCAATGGGTATAAATTGTTTCAGGGATATTTCACTGTGCAAATTGACATCTTTTCTTGAAAAACTTCAATAAAGAGAAAAATAGCATATGCATTTGAGTCACACAAATCATGCTTAGAAGGGGTTAAAGCAAAAGTTGACTGTGGGTATTCAGATTCTCTGGAAACTTCACAAACCTGGGCCCTCTCTGAGAAAACAAAAATAAGATTCCAGACTTTCACAATAGACTAAAACCAGTCAAATTAAATTTTGCAGATTTAAATAGAAGGCTTGCATTTAAGCTCAAAAACCAATTCCATGTAGCAATGGCCAAGTTTGGTGGCCAAACTTATGAAAGTGTTTAAGAGAGTTAATTGAGCTTCCATTTAATGTGAACCAACCATGTGATGTTGCTGGGAAGAAAAAAAAGGAGGCTTTTTGGTTGTTTGTTTTTATGTAGTTCACATTAAGTATAGTGCCATACACATTCATCACTTCATACTTGGAAAATCAGTTCCATCCTGGGCAACAAAATTTAAGGTGAGATTTGTCAGATGATTAAATCTCCAGTGGAGGGTAATCAAATGCAATATAGTCTAGAATTAATTTCATATGATATAAATAAAGGGATTGAGGACATTTTACCTAGAACAGAGAAGGCTTGGAGGTGTATAACTATTTTTACAGAACCATATTTATTCCTAAGTAAATGTCCTGCCAAGGAATTGAGAGATATGTCTGAAGGCACAGTACTGAGGTGTGAAAAATCAAGATGAGGACTTCATTCTCCTAATGTCCTGGTCAATGTGTTTTCTATCAGATTGTAAATAAAAGTCTGAGTTAAGTAAACATATGCAATTATTAAGACCAAATAGAAAAACAAAACATGAATACCAACCATTTGATCTAATTCTTAAAGTTCTAGCATGGTCAATAAGGATTTATTTCATCCAAGCCTAAATATTAAAAATGTGAAAATTTTCATAAGATCATGTCTGTTACATTGTTCTTTGTTCTTCCTTGTTTTTCTATTTTCTTTTTCAAAACTTACAAGAGAGAAAGAAAATCTCTCGTGATCACTTATGAACACGTATCTACAATAGCTGGAGTATTATATAAGTGATGGTATTTACAGCTAAGAATACTGCTCTGCCACATTTGAGAGGAAAGAAAAGAGAAATAAAGAGCCCTTTGAGAGGGTGCAGCTACCCCCGCCGCGTGACCACCTGGCATGCTGTGAGACTCAACAGATGTAGCGTCAAACTTTTTGGCATTAACTGCACTTCTATCCAGCCTCTCACGTTGTCTAGTCAGTCTGCTGGGGCTTGAGCCACATGCAACATACAAAAACCAAAGTTGATTGAACAGAGTCAGGCTAAACGGCTCTAGTATTCCTCAGTTAATGAGTGCCGCCACTCTCAGTTCACACCTCACCAAGCCCCTCTGACTATTAAGTATCACTCTCAGAAAAATGCCCAGACTTAAAATTCTCCTGTAGATGCATCCTGGGCAATTCCTGCTAATAATATGCACAGTTCACTTTGAGGTTGATATAGTTGCCCCTATTTCTTGTTTTCTGATCTCTGAGCTCATTCCCTTCACCAAGCTTTCTCAGGCCTGCTGAAGTCCTGGTTCCCTTTCTTAGAGGTTCTCTGAGCAACCTGGCTTAGTGGCTTAGTCTCTCTCTGGAGGCTAGTCACCACCACCTTTATCTGTCCAAAACTGTAGGTGGTTTGTCCAAAACCCAGGCTCATGAAAGGACTGGCATTTTAACCCCGTGGTTAAAGAGTCAAAGATTCTGAAAACCTAGGAACCAGGACCTCAGAACTGCCTTTCCAAAACATGGAGGTCAGCATAAAATCCCACTCCAGAGGCTCTCCATGAATGAAACACTCTTTTGACTGTCTTGGAATTGTATGCAATTCAATTCAAGGTGCTCTAGGGAATAGGAAGATTAATGATATTAGGCTTTGGTTTCTAGGGTTTAGAAGCTGAAACAACCCAACAGGAAATATTAATCAAGCATCTACTATGAGAAAGAAACTATAGTTCTCTTCATTATGAGGGGTACAAAGAAGAACACTGCCGTCTTCAAGAAGCTTTAATGACTTCTGAAGCCATGGATGCATAGAAAGCTAAATTCCTCAAGGATTAAATACTCAGTAAATAAAGTCTTCAGGAGCCTAGAAAAACAAAGGAAAACTTTTTTAAGCAGTTCAAATTTTTGATCATGAGGTGATATCAGTAAAATAATTTTGAACATTATCCCCATGTAAATACATATTTAGAATATGTGCACTTTTAAAATGTAAACTTGAAAAGTTGAGACAAATCTGAAATAAATAATAGTCTCAAAATAAATCGAAATTTCATTTAACTGTATTATTGAAACAAAAATATTTTCACTGTCATCAAAATTTTATACTAATTTTAATATTTTTAATAATGTTTCAGAGAGAACCAAGTGATTGCATTTGAATACTTCTTTTTGAAAATCTTGGTTAAGGGCTTTTTTCGTTTTTTAACAATTGCAAGGTAACATTACAGACAGCCTATTGACAGCACCAAGAAGGTGAAAATATTTAGAATCCTCTCAAAGTAAAAGAAATTGTCAGATTCATCTCTGAAAATAGCAACTTCTTTATACTGCTACAAGTTTGCTGCAAGGTAACCAATGAAACTCTGTGTGATATAGAACATATTTCATTGATATTCTTGGTCTCGTTACAAAGTATTTTTATTTTTTGTGAAAAACTTTTTTTTTTTATTTTACTGTTTAAAGATCTTAATTTTCTAAATTTAACCATGTACAAGACACCCGAAGGGAATAAACTGATGGGATGCCATCAGTCCCTTGAATGCATGTGGTCTCCTCTTTTCCCAGGGACCTCATGCCCAACTGTGACAGGTGACACATTATCTGATATGCAGCCCAAATATGGGCATCACCCACTATTGTTCCTTATATTAAGCATTAGGCTGCTTAACATGGTTTTTTATTTTTCAGATAAAAATATAAATTAAAATATTATCATGTTTTTCTTGCAGCCCAGTTTCCTCCTTGGGGAACATACACCCCACTTGAGAGCCTGCCAATTTAGAACAGGATCCAGATCTAGAGAGGCAGAGAGGAGCCCCCACACATGAACACACAGGCACACACCTACTGCTCCATCTCTCCACAGTCACACTGCTCTGCTCACCTCCTACCTTCCCTTTTCCCACAGAGGCGTGTGAAATAGGAGCAAAACAAAGACCAGGTCTCCTCAGCCATTGCAGCTGAGATAGAATGTACCCTCAACATTGCAGCTGAGATAGAATGTTCTTTCAAAATAAAACCCTAAGAGGAAGCTATCATTTAGTGGTTCAAGCAGTTACTATGCTTTGAACAAGCTAGTTACATTTTCAAAGAAACCCCCAACTATATTAATGTGACTTTCAGAGCAGAATGGAAGCACACCATTCTATCGGTGACAAGTCCCCCACATCTGCTAACCCTTAACTCTAAATTATGGCTTTCAAATTGGAAAGCAGTGGTATATCGCACGTGTGCTCATGACCGGCAGTGACTCTGATGTGCCCTGGCCCACAGAGGCCTCATCGGCCAAGGGAACTTGCCATCTTTTTCAAATGAGCTTTTAAGACCAGGACACAGAAGGTTAATTTAAACTAAGGAAGAAGAAAGAAAGATTGCATGCCGAGGAAAGTTGCTTCATATATCCTATTAGAAAATAAGAAGTAGCATTAGGAAAACAGGAGATCATTACTGAGTTAAGTACAGAAGTATCCAAACTAAAATGCTCAGTTTACATGCATGCTAGCGTGCATGCAAGCTCAGTCATATTCAACTCTTTGCGACCTCATGGACTGTAGCCCACCAGACTCCTCTGTCCATGAAATTTTCCAGGCAAGGATACTGGAGTGGGTTGCCATTTCCTCCTCCAGGGGATCTGCCCAACCCAGGGAGAAAACCCAAGCCTCCTGCATTGGCAGGCAGATTCTTTACCAGCTGAGCCACCAGGGAAGCTTCATATATCTCATTAGAAAGTAAAAAGTAGCATTAGGAAAAGAAGAGACCATCACTGAGTTAAGTACAGAAGTATCCCCAAAATGTACAATTTACATGGAGAAACATTAAACAATCAGATTCCCTTGAAGCTGTATTTGTTGCCCATGTGTTACATACCAGATCTTGTCCTGCTGTATGGTTAACTCTGGGAGTACATAGGAAAGTCATGGCCTGTGCCTGCAAAGAAATCTTCTAATGTGTATCAACATACAAAGCCCTTGACACTGCATCACTGTTCCTTGACTGAGGCCAGTGGTGCTCCAACCCTATCTATCTGCAGCCTAACTTTACTATGGGCATTTCAATAGTCCCTAAAATTTCTTCACCTTCCCAATAGCAAGAAAAAGTCTAATTAGTTTAGAGATAAATTTGTCTCCCACTCTGACCCATCCAGAACTTTACAAAACCAGAATGTGTCTTGCCTATGTGCAGTCTCTAAAAGTTTAGTACCTGTTTCTTAAGAAAATTCTATATACAGCTAAGCCTCATTAGCCCTTATCTTGCTTGCAGTGCTTACACAACATCTATAAAGTCAGTGTGCAAAAGGAGTGCTAAGCCCAATGTTTGATTATCATAAAAGAAGTAGCAGAATCAACAAATGCTGGTGAGCCAGTCATCTGATAATGGGAGCAGATAGAGAAATTCGAGATGTGTGTATCAAAACCAACTCAACCATTTGCATGGCAATTTTAAGCACAGAAAAAAGGTGATTTGCATTGCAGAGTTACGAAGAAATGAATTCATATTTTGCCTTGGCCACTCATAATTATTCTTTCAGACTAACAAAGAACAGGCAAGATATAGGACAATTATAGGAAAGAGAGCAAATATGGAATCAATCTTGCTGCAAGAGACCAGAAATTACTGTCTAATAATGAAACAATTTGAAGAGAGAAAAATCTGTTAACATTTAGAGGGACAGTGAAATCATAAGCAATAAGGAGAAAGATTTGTGACTATCAAACCCTGCCAAATCCAAAGCCTTCCTCTCCACCACACTAGGATTTCAAAATTATTAGATGAAATAAATGTTGTAGAAAGCCACCTCACATTTGGTAAGGCAATTGATAATGAGTATAGGAAAGAATTTGGGCTTCTCTTGTAGCTCAGCTGGTAAAGAATCCGTCTGCAATGCGGGAGACCTGGGTTCGATCCCTGGGTTAGGGAGATCCCCTGGAGAAGGGAAAGGCTACCTACTCCAGTATTCTGGCCTGGAGAATTCCATGGACTGTAGTGTCCAGGAGGTCGCAAAGAGTTGGACACGACTGAGCAACTTTCACTTTCTTTCATAGGAAAGAATTATAACAATCTTTAAATACAGAAGGGGACATTAAGAGCATCTAGTCTTAACTGTTCAATGTAACAGATGAAAAAACAGTCTGTGCTTTACTGGATAATCCCTGTGTGTCCTCAGTATTCTGTGGTCCTTGGTCTAGAGCTGAGCTGCCCATATGTTAGCCACTAGCCCATGTAGCTATTTAACTTTCAATTAAAAATTCAATTCTTCAGAGACCCAAAAGGAGCTAAGAGGTTCATCCTAATTCAACTTGGTTTCCAGCTGTCCCTACCCAGAGCCCTTCCTACTGACCTGCACTCTGGTGCCATTCACACACAAAGTAATGAGCTTGCACTAGAAGTTTGGATAATACTTATAGGATACAATACAATTCAGATGTTCAGTTGATGGGAAACCCCTCAAAAGCTGTAATATAAAAAAGAAAGAGGGATATTTAGTCTTAACACATGAGGCCATCATTGGAGATTGAACCATGACGCATGTTTATGCAATTAGTTAGAAAATAAAACCCAGAGCACTCATTCATTCTCCCACCCCACTCAGCCAGGAGGATAGCTACCAGCAGGAGTTTTCCAGATGATATATGACCTTTACTGAGGACATTTCTTATTCTTCTAAAGTTATTCAGGTAAAATAGAGCCCAAGAGTATGAAAAGCAGAACACTCTGACCCTTAGCAATCCTAAGATCCTAAGAAAGATGTTTTACTGACACTAATTATTTCTATTTTTAAACCATGTATTATGGAACTAGCAAGTATATATCAGAGGAACAGGATAGCATACTCAGCTTCAACATAATCAACTCATGGCAATCTTGTTTCAGGAATACTTCCACTCCCCTCTTCCTTCCTTTATTATTTTGAAGCCAGGGCCAGATGATATCATATGATTTCACCTATTAATAATTTAGTAGGTATTTCTAAAAGGAAGGTACTTTTAAAAATGATCACAGTGCAATTATCATACCTAAGAAACTTAGCAACAATTATATCAAGAAATGCCTAGATATTATTAAAATTTCCATGAATTTATAAAGTATCTCTTGACAGTTTGTTTAAATTGGCATCCACATGTGGTCATTTTATATCTTCTCTCTTTTAATTTACAGCTCTACCCTCCTCTCCTCCTCACTTATTTGTTGAGGCACCAGGTTGTTTGCCAGGAGCTTCCCAAAGTCTGTGCTTTACTGGATGATCCCTGTGTGTCCTCAGTATTCTATGGTCCTTGGGCTAGAGCTGAGTTGCACAATATGTTAGCCACTAGCCCATGTAGCTATTTAACTTTAAATTAAATTAAAAAGTCAATTCCTCAGTCACACTTGCCACATGTCAAGTGCCCCGTAACCACATGTGGCTAATGGCTACTGTATGCTGCTGCTGCTAAGTCACTTCAGTCATGTCTGACTCTGTGCGACCCCATAGACGGCAGCCCACCAGGCTCCGGCATCCTGGGATTATCCAGGCAAGAGTACTGGAGTGGGTTGCCATTGCCTTCTCCAAATGGCTACTGTATGAGACAGCATAAATACAGACCAATTCCACCACTGCAGACATTTCTATTGGGCAATGCTACTCTAGAGGTGTAATAAAGTCCCATGAGGTAGCTTTGGAGGGAAGAAATGTTGAAATCTCAGCCACTCAGTCTTTGACTCAATTAATCTGCATAGGAGTCACTTTACACTTTCACACCTGGTCATTGAAAATGAGATAAAAATTCAAGGGATCTGTGTGTTTTTAATTTACATAAGTGGTATGGTTACAAACACTCATTTTCTTTTTTTATTCAATTGTTTTTAGATTCAGCCATGTTGATATGTAGTTTATTCTTTTTAACAGATGTGCAGTATTTCATTGGGTGAATGTCTCGCAGTGATTCATTACCTTTTAAATTGATATTTAGATTGTTTTAAGTCTTCTGTAACATACACTGAGCTTCAGGGGACATCATCAGCCTCCTGTCGCACATGAGCAAAGGAGGCAACCTGGCTGTGGGATCTCTGGGGCACTGGGCATGCCCATTTTCAATGCTAGTAGTTATTGCCCAATCAGTTCCCAAAATGATCCCGACAATTTGCTTTCTTGCCAACATTGTGCAAGTCTTCCTACTTCCTTACAGAATTACAAATATCAGGTAGTCTCAGACTTTTAATTTTTACCGATATGAGTTCACATATATGCAGTAAAAGTACAAATTCAACCAGGGAAAGGGAAGGAAATAGAATTGATGATGGAGCACTGACTGAACTGACTCTAATGTTTTCTAAAGCATATATGGCAAAAAGTAATGCTTATTAAATGTGAATGGTGGGTACAAAAGAGTCGGTTATAGTATTTTTAGTATTGTTTGGTAAGTTTAAAATACTTAGAATGAATTATTTCATAATTTTTAATGCAAGGGTTTAATAAAAAAATATATATATAAGAAATTATTGAATATGGGATTATCTACTATGTTCCTTTTTGTTTGTCTGACATTTCATGCTTAAAAAGTACTGAGATGAAATATTCATTGGTTGTATTTGCTCCAGATGACCTCCAGTTCAGCTCACAGTTTTCTAGTCAAGCTTTAATCATTGAATGTTGCCAGCTAATTGCCCCAAATGATTTATTTTGGAACTGCATGCTTTATTTTGTGTCACATAGCATTTTCTTCTCTTTGGATGATATAAACTAAAAAGAAGGTAAACTGCTAGTGGAACTTTTCTTTGGAATGATGCTAATTGTTTTGTGTAGTATTTCTGAAAAGTTTTCCTTTCCTCACGAGCAGAGTGGACAAGGTAAATGACTTGGCTCTGACATGGAAACTTGATGTTAGTGTCAGTTATTTGGAATGGTCAGTTTAAAAATCTAAACTAAAACTCCTTTAGAGAAGAATATAAGACAGCAATGATCAGTGTGATTCATCAGTCAAGAAACAATTTTTAAATCCCTTCCATGTATGAGGCACCATGGCATGCCCTGTGAGGGACATGAAGACCAACAGAAGTTGGCCTCTGTGTCTGAAAACTTACAATTGAGCAAGCTTTTCTTTTTACAACACTAACTACAAAAATTCTATTTTGTAGTCAGAAGCTCACTCTGGCTTTGTTCTATTTTGATCTTTATAACTTATTTTAAAGATTGTTCAGTAGGTATTCATTGCACAGTAAGTCTCACAATGACCTTTGGCCAAAAGCAGTACCATTTTGGCCTGTCCTATGGAACTCAGAGCTTCCCACTCCATGAAGCCTATGGCATAAATAACTTCAAATAAAACCCTCCAGGAGATCTGTGTCAGGCACAGCATGAGAGAGAGATGGGGAAAAGCAGGGGAAGAATCATGCCAGAGTGCCCAAGAGTAAGTGACAATGCTGTCTGTGTTTTTGCCAGTTTTTCCTCATCTCCCTTAAGATATTTATTCTGCTTCTCCACTAACAGTTGAAAAAATGCAGGATGACACAACAAACCACCATGCTAAAATGAAACACATTTGCTTTTAGGCCTGCAGTGTTTTTGTAGTGTTGATGACAACATTTAGCGTAAATCACAGCAGCAAAGAACTAAGGACTTTTTATGCTTGGAAGTGGCCAGAGAGAGGAGCCAATGT
The DNA here is from genome assembly GCF_023699985.2 of Odocoileus virginianus. Lineage (NCBI taxonomy): Eukaryota > Metazoa > Chordata > Mammalia > Artiodactyla > Cervidae > Odocoileus > Odocoileus virginianus. The sequence continues at coordinate 15,105,729 of NC_069695.1, read as the reverse complement.
GAAGATAGGGCAGCTAGATGTGTGTGAGTGCCTGTGTGTGTATGTGTGTATACACATGTATATACAGGTGTGCCTCTAGTGAACAACACAAGGAGGAAGAACAATCTAGAGGAAAGGTCTGCTCCATCTTGAAGCTATTCACACTTTATGGTGTCTGAACTTGAAAATGAAGCAGTTCTGAAGGCTATTTAGTGGCGGCAGTACAGGACTTCCTGTGACTAGAAGTTGGGCTCATAAAATAGAGGTGCATCTGGCCACCAGGACACGAAAAGAGTTCTTCGCAAACAACAGCCCAGTAGCAGGGGTGTAAATGATTCAGAAACACCTGGCTGGTATTTTCCTTGGGGATTCCAGAAGTTGCACTAGTTAAGAAAGATCTGGTCAATTGGACATCATCAGGCAAGTTGACAAGTCCAGACCATTGTGGGGGGAGCAGAATTAACAGAGATAGGGTCATCCCAAATATAGTGTTCCTAAAAGAATTCTCCCTCTGTCAGTTAGGGGAGGATGATTAGGGATATAATAGGTTCAGTTCCAGATTCTAGTTCAGGTCAAGGCATCTCCTTTTTGAGGTTGATGGTACAAACGAATGAGCCAGATTCTCTGATCCAGAGGGTTGCTTGTCATTGTATCCTTTCAGCATCTTTTACCAAAAAAAAAAAAAAAGTATAGCCTAATGCTAAATTAAATTAGATCAGAGGTCAGAGAGCTGAATAAAAAAATAAAAGCTATAATAGAAAAACAACAATGGAAGACTTTATATTGTGATTCTGACATTGACTTCCTTGGCAGATCTTTCTACATGGTGTGAGCCTATTTCCAGACTTAAAAATGGGAAGAAGAGTATTTCATGGGATTTCTGTGGAGAATGAAATAATGATATACTTTGTACACATACTATTCAACCCATGTTTATTTCTATTTTTTTAATTTTAATAAAAAAGAATTAATAGTGGGTAGTGAGTCATAGCATCAACTTTCCATCATCTTCATAGCCAAATATAATGCCAGTTACCACTGAAAAGACTGGGTTTAAGACAGCCTGCATCCTGTGATCAGTTTCTTCTCTCTTCCCTTCCTGCAGCCAGCTCCTCCCTAAAGAAGCGATTTAAGCGGCGGGAGATTGAAGCGATCCAGTGCGAGGTGCGGAAGATGTGCAACTACACCAAGATTCTGTCCACCAAGAAGAACCTGGACCACGTGAACAAGATCCTGAAGGCCAAGCGGCTGCAGAGACAATCAAAGACGGGCAACAACTTCGTCAAGAAGAGGAGAGGGCGTCCCCGGAAGCAGCCCACGCAGTTCGATGAGGACTCCAGAGACCAAATGCCAGTGCTGGAAAAATGCATCGACCTTCCCAGCAAACGGGGTCAGAAGCCGAGCCTGAGCCCGCTCGTCTTGGAGCCGGCCGCCAGCCAAGACACCATCATGGCCACCATCGAGGCCGTCATCCACATGGCCCGGGAGGCGCCGCCCCTGCCCCCGCCGCCGCCCCCGCCCCTTCCGCCGCCCCCGCCTCCCCCGCCGCCCCCGCCTCCCCCTCTGCCCAAGACCCCCAGAGGAGGCGGGAAGAGGAAACACAAACCTCAGCCTCCGGCCCAGCCGCCGCAGCAGGCGCCCCCGCCACAGCCCCTTCCCCCGGAAGAGGAAGTGAAAGCCAAAAGGCAGAGGAAGTCGCGAGGGAGTGAGAGCGATGTCCTTCCGTAGGGTGGGTCCGAACCTGGGGCCGGGGGTGGACTGACGCGTTGGAAGTGCAGTGAGCCAGGCTGGGCGGAATCCCCGCCGCAGGGACACCATGCCCTGCTCTCCAGAAGCTGGGCAGGGGCAGAATCGGGCCAGAGGACGGGGTTGAGCCTTCAGGAGCTCTTGGCAAAGCAAAGCAAGGGGACGTCTTCAAAAGAATGGGTGTGTGCGTGCGTGTGTGCGCGCGTGCGTGTGTGTTCCACAGCAGTTCCCACCAAGCAGCACTTCAGAATGGCTAGATCCTTCACAGGCAGCAGGAGACCCATCCTGGAGGAAAAAGATGGTGGTGCTCCCTGAAAGCCGCCAGACCTCCTGCAGCCAAGGTGCACCCTTGATTCCATTGCAGTTATTGGACAGGAAGATTGAAAGGGAAACGCCCTCAATTAGGAAACATTCCAAGGGGAGAAAAGCGGCAAATTTCTCAACTGGCTTTGTTGTAATCCACTTCCATTTAATTGGTTTTTATTTCTTCTGGTTTTTCGAGCTAGGCTAGGCTTTGGGGCACCAAAATCATCATTAGGTGACCCGAATCTTTCTGTTAACAATACGGTTTCTCAGATAGACTGATGTCATCGGAGGGTGAAATTCTAGTGATAGGCAACCTCAGACATGCATTCATACTCTTTTGTGTGTTTCCTCTACCACACATACTGATTTTTAGCATCATCTGTTCCAACTTTTTCTTTGCACATTGTACTTCCATGTACCTTTTCATTACCTTTCATACCTAAATAATGTAAACCTTACCTGTGTCATAATGTTCATCCTTGGCATCCTGTTCCAAGGAACTTGGCTTTGAATCCCAGTCATTGTGAAACAAATACTTAGTATTGATAGAGCCTTTTTAAAATAAGTAATTTAAAGCAACGAAAGATACATTGACCCAGGTATCAATCAGGTTATTTTTATACTTAAAGTGTATCAGTGAAGTATGGACAGATTAAAATGGTTTTAATGCCCCATAGAAAATGGAATAGCTGACAGATCACCAAAAATTGAAACCCCAGACCCACCAGAAAGACAAGTGTCTAGCAATGCCTTGGTGTGTGATTTTTTTTTCAAACAGATTACTGTCAAAGGTCATTGAAAAAAAAGGGGGAGGGAGCAAAAAGACAATAGAAGTCCATTATTTATTTTCATGAAAGCAGATGGGATTAAGTGTTCTTATCTGGGAAAAAAGAAAGGAAATGCTCAAAGGGTGTCACCACTCCAATCGTATCACATCACCTTGGACAAAGTATCCAAGTTGTGGTTGCCTTAATAAACTGAAACATATTGTACATAATGTAATTATAAGTCTATCAGTCTGCATGGATGCAAACTGTGTGTGACAAATCGTCTTTTAAATGGTCAATTTCAACTGTACATTTCTCATCCAAGTTGTACTCTAGCCATTGGTTTAGTGTGGACAGATATTCCATCTCTTTTACCCATTTCCACAGCCCAAGTAAAACATGTTAAGAAACTCCGAATGAATATAAAGTTATTCCGTTGCCATAGATGTTTTCTAAAAGTCAGATATGGAAACTTCAAATAAGTATTTTCAATTTCCTTCCTCACACCTCCCCCTTATCTTCCCTAAGACATCAAATACCTGGTATGGTAGATTATAAAAAGAGAGACACTAAGAGACAGAATTAAATTTTCCGATGAGAATGAGAATATCTGGTTTACCTCCAAATTGCTTCTTTACAGGAAGTTGGGAACAGCAGAAAATTGTATTATTACTTCAGAATACAACATTATTTCCTTAGAGAAAGAAGGATTTTTGTCGGGAACATAGGAGCGTAAGGGATGGGTTATCTATCAGAGTAAATGTTTAAATTCCAAGTTAATATGCTTGCAAACATCACCGCTCTGTCATGGCACCAGCGGTTGGTTGAAATTACCCACAGAGTCATCCTATTGTGTGCTATCACCATGGACTTCACATCGTGTGCTGCCACTGTGTCAGTAGCATTTAATCCCAGCATATGTGAGTTTAAAGGAATGCAGTCTCCTGTTCTTCAAAGCTTATATCTTAGATACTCAGTTTATGACCTAGGTTGACCTTTGGCATTTCACACAGGTTGAACAGCAAAATCAAACCAACCACTTTCAATTTGTCATTCCCAAGCCATATCTGAGTGGTTCCAAAGTCATTCAAGAGGAAGGTTTAAATTATCCCTGCTCACCCCACCATTGCTATGAAAGAATACCCATTTTCATTCCAATTAAGCCATAAAGAGATTTCTTTCTAGTTGGATTTTGAAAATAATTGATTTCATTCTTTCTTTTGCCCTTCTTCCTTCCAGTGTTGTACTGTTTCCCCAACCAAATCTGTGAGCAGACTAAATCTTCCTGCAGAGAGGAATAAGCTGACACTCTTTAAGCTTCTTAAGGAAGGACCTAAAGCTCAATTGGCATTAACCTCTAGTAGGTGAGAAATTTCAAATAACTTTAGGATACATTAGAATTTCCAAACCAACAAAAGGTATTCCAGGAGAGATACAGCAGACTTATACCTTATACATAAATTCAGTTCACCAGTGATCATGTGAGTCAAATGCAGACCTTCTACATTTATGATCCCAAAACTAGATTGGAAAACTGCAGAGGAGCAAAACTGAGATAAGTGAATCCACTCTTTGGAGGTGGATGCAAGTCTTGTCACCTGCAGGGCTTCTCTTTCCCATCAAGTTCTTCCCTCAGTATTGCATTACTTTGATTTTTTTCTTTTGCTTTCTATTAACCTAACTCATCTTTCTAGTATGGCCATTTCCTCATTTTCTAACTACCCCCTTTGCATTAGCCTCTCCTGTCCAGGCTCAATAAGGGGCCAGTCTCATTTCACATCTTACTGGTAGCAGAACCAGTATTAGAACCCAACTCTCCTGACATGCACTGTGGAGGTCTCTTAGCCACTCAACACTGCTTTCTGTGGCTACATATTTAGAGAAAATGCACAAGACTCCATAAACCTATCCAAAAGTATTTCATAATAAGAGAAATTCCTTGGTTTACTTTTCTGTTTCCTCCAAGACTTGCCTTCAGCAAGGAGGCACTTAATATGGACCCACTTATATGGAGTCTGATTAGGGGTAAGCAAAGGGTGGAATCGGTATAAAAATCACCTTGAGGGTGATGATGGGTCTCCGAGCCATCTTTCTAAGTGGCTGGGGAGCCACTTGTTTTTCAACCGCTCATCTCAAATGAGAGAAACAGAGTTTAACTTCCTCTAATGTCTTGGCTCCCGCTGCAACCCGAGGAAGACAGGTTGAAGGAAAGGAGAGAATGTCAGGGCTGGCTTGTGATTTGACAGGCCTGGGACTCAACAGCCACTGACAGCCCCAAGTAGGTGACTAAGGGCCGACAGGATTAGCATGTTAACTTGGCTGCCGTCCGGAGTGAGAGGCCACATTCGATGGCAGTCGGAGTTTGTGTTCTGGGCATTGCTGGTTCTATAAATATGATAAGCAAGTGGTGACAGAATTATAGTATAAGGTGATGTACTACATGGAGATCATAAAGGATTTGGTTTTAGGACTTAAGTAGAAAATCTACTCCTACAGCTTATTACCCGACAATATTCAGATAATGAGCTTTTGGAGAATATTATTTCCCTACCACTAGGAAGATTTACCTGGGAACTGTCTAAAGTCTATACATATATTTCCAAAGCCTTTAAATGCCAACTGTAGCATGGGGGTGGGGGGGGAGGTGGCAGAAGCTGAAATGCCTCAAAAGCCATTTAAGTGTTACATTGCAGGATTTTCAGTCCTTCACATTATGTAAAAGTAGATAAATATAGACATTATTCTCAATTCTACCCTATAATATCACAATGGTCCACACGCCAGAGCTTACAGACAATGTCATCACAGTGCCTAGAAACTCGAACTGTAATATACCGTAGCATTTTCTTGGTGTTTTTTAAAGTTTCCTTCCATAACACCAGACTCCCTCTGCCTCTTGTTTCTTGGAGAGTTTGCCCTACTGATGAGTCTGCCTTCCTTGTTGGACTCAGTCACTTGGGGAACAGTCTTAGAAGCACATATCAACCAAGGAAGAAACTTCCTGGATATCTCTTGCCCACTTGCCCAGGTATAATAAACACTAAAGGGGGAAAAATTGAAAAGAGCTGCCACTGGTCAACACAGAAGGGCAGTTCCAGCTTAGGTTGGTGTCTTTCTTTTTCTTCCTTTTTTTTTTAAAAAAAATCTATTTCTTAAATAATAATAAATGCACATGATGTGTTAAATATGTATATATATATTTCAAAAGAAAAAAATGGGGCACAAGATTGTCTTACAAGTCGTGCTGGCTAATTTTTAGTTTGTATTCATAAGTGGTTTTTAAAAGCCTTTTTTAAAGTGTAATTTGCATGTTCTACTTTGATTGTATGTAAACATATTTTAGAACAAAAAATGTATTTGTATTTTATTGAATATAGAGGCAAGAAAAATTGTACATTGTTTGAAATGTTCTTTTTGTAACAGTTTTTATTCATAAAGCATTTTTGTACATTTAAAATGAACATGGACTTGCTGTTATTTGAGGCGTAGATACATCTGGCATGCTTTACTGTCATGCTCCTCCATGGTCTTAGATGTTGGGTTTTAAACATTTTTTTCTAAAAGAAAGCTCAGTCTTTTTCGCTACCAGATCAGGTTAGCACAGTATAGAGCACTTAACTATTAAAAAAAAAAAAAAGTTAATCCTATTCATATGTTATTCATTGTGTGAAATTAAAGACATTCAATTCAGTCTAACATGAGTTGTGAATTCTTTTGTTTTATTTTCCATCTGGTTCACATCACTAAGGAGTTTAATAGCATTTCGGGGTCTTTGCTCACACCAACTGCATATAGAATCATTGAAAAAATTCTCACCAAATTTCTGCCTTTTGTATGATTCTGGGAAATACATTTTGGGCAAGATTTGAGTCTGATTTACAGAGTTACTGTTCAGAATATATTACACCTGGACATAAAGCCAAGCCTGATTCAAAGAACTAGTCAGAACTCTGCTGAAAGCAATCCAAATGTAGTATAAGATGTTGGAGACCCATCCTATCCTAAAATTTTAGAAGAACATTATGGATTAAGCTTTCTTACTAAATATCCCATGATGTTAAATAGCTAAAGGATGGATCCCTGGCTGGCCTTAAAGTTTTACTGGAGTGATAGGAAAAGCTATTTCATCAACCACAGGCAGTTACTGATCACGTATCCAAAACTCCCAGTCTCAGCAAGACCCGAAAGGCAGTGCCGAGGAATATACAATCCTTGCTCTGAAGGAACTTATAAGATCAGCATGTGGAAAATAAACTATAGTTCTAGGCAGAATATGGGAAGCAGTAAAAGAGTGATGGATTCTCAGAATAAGGGTGGAGCCCTTGAGGTGGCACTTTCTTCTGTTCCTACTCTTTCTGTTTTAATTTTTATATTCAGAAGTAGGTTTTAAGAGCCCTTTTAAAAGTGTAATTTGCACATTCTACTTTGAGAACATGTAAACATACATATATTTATTTATTTTTCATTTCCTTTCTTTATCTTCTGATGCACCACTTCAAAAAGCCAACAAGGTAAGTAGGAAATATTATTAGCCGCTCTGCATCCTTAACCATCAACCTGACCCAATGTAACATTTATTATGACTTTTGATATTTGCAGCACACACAGTGGAATAACAGGAATCTTGTGGAATGAATAGCAGTCTTCAAGAGTGGATTATTAGGGCAGTCCCCAGGGTGGTTGGAATCCTAATGCTTTAGACAGTCCCCTGAGACTCAGAGAATTTAGTCAGCAATCTCTATCAAAGTAGAATTTGCCGTCTTTCCTCTGCCAACTATCTTGCACTGAACCTTCTCAACCTAGGGATTGAACCCAGGTCTCCTACATTGCAAGCAGGTTCTTTTCCAGCTGAGCCACAGAAGCCCAAGAATACTGGAGTAGGTGGCCTATCCCTTCTCCAGAAGATCTTCCCAACCCAGGAATTGAACCAGGATCTCCTGCATTGCAGGCGAATTCTTTACCAACTGAGCTCTCAGGGAAGCCTGCACTGAACCAGGAAATTTTAAAACCTCATATAGTCTTCTTTCATTAGTGTTGGTATTTCTGAAATCAGCAAGGACTCCCAGGGGTATACCTAATCTCTTCCCACAAACTTCTCATGTAGGGACAAAGCTGTTGCCATGAAACTGATTGGCTCAACCTTTAGGGTTTTTCATCAGTCCAGAGAATAGCAACGTGCTGACAGAAACTGTGAAGACAGTCAGATGTGTTCACACATGTTGCTGGTACGAAGCTTAGTGTACAATTTTTTACACCCTGTTCTACCAGCATGGATGAACCTTAGTTCCAGACCTAGGATTTCTTTTCTAACCTGGAGGGGAAGGAAAGAAGGGCCTTTCAGAAAGCCTGACTCCAATTCTTCCAAATGATTTCTCTGTGTTCCAGTCTTTTCTATTTTCCTAGTCCCTAGGCATTTAAATTGAAAAACCAGAAACAAGTTTTTCATTTTTTAATTTTGCTCCTCTGTGTTCTGCTGTCAAGTACATACCCTGAGGGGGTAAGGACAAATCAGCCTAGCTACCTGAATTGAAGGGAGGAGATAGCAGAAAAGTTAGAAATACGGGTAATTGGTTACTACTTCCAAAAGTTTAACCTGGTATCCATGTGATAGGGAATAAGGACAATGGAAGTGAAAAGCTAAAGGATTTGCCCAAGTCTTAAAAGGCTCTTAATAGGTGAGGTGAGATAATGGGTGTGAAAAGAATTGGGAAGGTGGCAACAGTGGCAAGCATTTTCATTGTTTGTTATTACTGACACTTTCACTTCTGTAGGAAAGGCCAAAATTCAGGTTTTTAATTGTTATAAAAAGCTGTGGCAACACACTTTGTTGAGAGCTTTTGTTTCAGGATTCATTAAAGGGAAAAAAAAAACAAAAACAAAACTGGTTCTCATTCATATATGCCAAAATTGGGAAGTAACAAAGGAGAAATATTAAAACTTCAATAGAGAAGCCTCACCTATTTTATCATTACTAAACTTGATATTTTACCTTAATTCTACACTTTTTAGAGAATAAAACACTGGAATAAGAGTCAAGATATCTGGAAGGTATTTCCACTTGGTCACTAAAAAATTCTACACCAAAGAACAGAACTTCTTTGAGCCTCACTTGCTTACTCTAAAATGGGGAGCTAAGTTCTTAATGATATCTGCAATGGCTTGCAAGTTTAACTCTCCAATTCTATCATTGTTCTACCTTCCAAACAAGCCCTACCTTTAGTTCCCAGCTTTATCTGTTGTGTAGATAGTTGTTCAGTCACTCAGCTATGTCTGACTTTTTGCAAGCCCATGGACTGCAGCACGCCAGGTTTCCCTGTTCATCACCATCTCCTGGAGCTTGCTCAAACTCATGTCCATTGAGTTGGTGATTCCACCGAACCATCTTGTCCTCTGTTATCCCCTTCTCCTCCTGCCTTCAATCTTTCCCAGCATCAGAGTCTTTTCAAATGAGTTCACTCTGCATCAGGTGGCCAAAGTATTGGAGCTTCAGCTTCAGTATCAATCCTTCCAATCAATATTCAGGATTGATTTCCTTCAGGATGGACTGGTTTCATCTCCTTGCAGTCCAAGGGACTCTCAAGAGTCTTCTCCAACACCACAGTTCAAAATCATCAATTATTTGGCGCTCAGCTTTCTTCACAGTCCAACTCTCGCATCCATACATGACTACTGGAAAAACCATAGCTTTGACTAGATGGACCTATGTTGGCAAAGTAATGTCTCTGCTTTTTAATATGCTGTCTAGGTTGGTCATAGCAGTCCTTCCAAGGAGCAAGCATCTTTTAATTTCATGGCTGCAGTCACCATCTGCAGTGACTTTGGAACCCAAGAAAATAAAGTCTGTCACTGTTTCCATTGTTTCCCCATCTATTTACCATGAAGTGATGGGACCAGATGCCATGATCTTTGTTTTTTGAATGTTGAGTTTTAAACCAGCTTTTTCAGTCTCCTGTCTCACCTTCATTAAGAGGCTCTTTAGTTCCTCTTCACTTTCTGCCAGAAGAGTGGTGTCATCTTCCTATCTGTGGTTATTGATGTTTCTCCCGGCAAACTTTATTCCAGCTTGTGCTTCATCCAGTCTGGCATTTCACATGATGTACTCTGCATAGAGGTTAAATAAGCAAGGTGACAATATACAGCCTTGGCATACCCCTTTCCCAATTTTGAAGCAGTCTGTTTTTACATGTCTGGTTCTAACCATTGCTTCTTGACCTACATACAGATTTCTCAGGAGGCAGATAAGGTGGTCTGGTATTCCCCTCTTTGTAAGAATTTTCCACAGTTTGTTGTGATCCACACAGTCAAAGGCTTTACTCTAGTCAATGAAGCAGATGTTTTTCTGGAATTATCTTGCTTTTTCTATGATCCAAAGGATGTTGGCAATTTGATCTCTGGTTGTTCTGCCTTTTCTAAATCCAACTTGAACATCTAGAAGTTTTCAGTTCACATACTATTGAAGCCTGGCTTGGAGAATTTTGAGCATTACTTTGCTAGTGTGTGAAATGTGTGCAATTTTGCAGTAGTTTGAGCATTCTTTGTCATTGCCCATCCTTGGGATTGGAATGAAAACTGACATTTTCCAGTCCTGTAGCCACTGCTGTGTTTTCCAAATTTGCTGGCATATTGAGTGCAGCACTTTCACAGCATCATCTTTTAGGATTTGAAATAGTTCAGCTGGAATTCCCACACCTCCACTAGCTTTGTTCATAGTGATGCTTCCTATGGCCCACTTGACTTCACACTACAGGATATCTGGCTGTAGGTGAGTGATCATACCATCGTGGTTATCTGGGTCATTAAGATTTTTTTTTCTATAGTTCTGTGTATTTTTGCCACCTCTTTTTAATATCTTCTGCTTCTGTTAGGTCCATACCATTCCTGTCCTTTATTGTGCCCATCTTTGCATGAAATGTTCCCTTGGTATCTCTAATTTTCTTGAAGAGAACTCTAGTCTTTCCCATTCTATTGTTCTCCTCTATTTCTTTGCATTGTTCACTTATGAAGGATTTCTTATCTCTCCCTAATAGATCCAATGACCTTTTGGGGTTGTCTATCCTCTGTATAGTTTATCCTATCCTAATGTGACTAAGGAAGTGAAGGTGTGGAGGAAATTAATGAAAACAAATATAATCCTAAGAACATATAATGAAGCTTTTTTCCTTCTTTTTTATTTCCTTCCTTCCTTCCTTCCTTTCTTCTTTTCTTTCCTATCAGAACATTAACAATTACCAGAAATATAAAGATGAACAAGACAAGGTTTCATTGAGCTTTATCCAAGCAAGTCTAGATCATGAACTTCCTCCTTCCACTCTCTGTCCAAATTCTACCCATCTCTTTAAGGTTCAATTCAAACCCCACCTCCTCAAGGAAGTCTCAAGAAACACCCATAAATATCTCTCAGATCACTAATTTTGTAACTGTTATTAATAACCTTACATGCAATAGAGTACAATCCTCAGCCAGGGCTGCCATGTAAAGTTGTACAGATTGTTCCCTGTATAAGATGAACTGTCTGAGAAAGAAAGTGGGAGCTGAAATCTAGCCTGCACTTCCATGTCAAACTGTGTACTCTTGGGGTGGCATCCGCCCCAAATAGACATGATGATTTTGTGAGAATAATGCCTAAAAAATTTTTTTTCAAGATCTACTGTGCAGCAATGAAGATGGGGATAATCTCTGCTTCCCTCTTCTTCTCATTCAGATCATAGTCCATTCTGCCCTTGCCCCTGTGGCCTCCCAGGCCAGTCTCCCAAGACTTCTGTTTTAGTCAGCAAGACCATGTATTCCAGAAGATCTTGAATCCCCTCCCAAACTAAACAGTTGGAAGGAAACAGTGAGACTAGATGTGATGTTTCATGTGTCATCTTGACAGGCTATAGGTTCCCGGATCAAATATTATTTCTGGGTAAGTCTGAGAGGATGTGTCTAAATGAGATTAAAATTTGAATATACGGACTCAGTAAAGAAAATTGCCCTACCCAGTTTGGATGGGCACCATTTAATTCACTGAGGGACTGAATAGGACAAGAGGAGAAGGGAGAAAACTGTCCCTTGTTCTGCCCTCCTCACTACTGAGTTGGGACATATCTCATTTTCTCCTGCCCTTAAACTGAGATTTACACTGTAAGCTATGCTGGTTCTCGGGTCACAGACTGAGCCTGAATTATACCACTGGCTTTCCTGAGTCTCCAGCTTGAAGAGGAAAGATTATGGGACTCCTCTGCCTCCACCGTCAATTCCTCCGAATAAGTGATAGCTAGCTAGATAGCTAGATGATAGACACAGATGAGAGAAACATAGATAATAGATATGGATAGATAATAAAGACATATATAATGGATGATAGATATGTCATATTGATTCCATTTCTCTGGAGAACCCTGACAACATACAAGACAACACTTTTGTATGAATGTGTCAACTAGTTTCAGTGTCACACTCCCATGAATATAATTTGATAAGCAAGTAGACCTCTGATGCGTCTACAATTTTCTGGAGTTTGGAACTTTTATTTTGAAATGATTATAGATTCCATGGGAGGATGCTGAGGAATATATAAGAAAGTCCAGCACAGTCCTCCCCTAACTCCCTCTCTGCACCCTGTGTCAATATCCCTTACAACTATAGCATCATATCAAAATCAAGAAATTGACCTTGACATGATTCATAGAGCTTATTCAGATTTTACCATGAACTTAATTGTGGTGAGTGCATGTATGCACATATCTACGCAATTTTGTCACCTGTATAGCCCTGCATGACCACCACTACAGTCAAGATACTCTTTGTGCGTTCCACCACCACAAACGTTTCCCTATCTCCCACCCTTATGGCAGAAAGTGAAGAGGAACTAAAAAGCCTCTTGATGAAAGTCAAAGAGGAGACTGAAAAAGTTAGCTCAACATTCAGAAAACTAAGATCATAGCATCTGGGGTCATCACTTCATGGCAAATAGGTGGGGAAACAGTGGAAAGAGTGTCAGACTTTATTTTTTTGGGCTCCGGAATCACTGCAGATGGTGATTGCAGCATGAAATAAAAGACGCTTACTCCTTGGAAGGAAAGTTATGACCAGCCTAGATAGCATATTAAAAAGCAGAGACATTACTTTGCCAGCAAATGTCTGTATAGTCAAGGCTATGGTTTTTCCAGTGGTCATGTATGGATGTGAGAGTTGGACTGTGAAGAAAGCTGAGCACCAAAGAATTGATGCTTTTGAACTGTGGTGTTGAAGAAGACTCTTGAGAGTCCCTTGGACTGCAAGGAGATCCAAGCGGTCCATCCTAAAGGAGATCAATCCTGGGTGTTCATTAGAAGGACTGATGCTGAAGCTGAAATTCCAATACTTTGGCCACCTCATGCGAAGAGTTGACTCATTGGAAAAGACCCTGATGCTGGGAGGGATTGGGGGCAGGAGAACAAGGGGACCACAGAGGATGAGATGGCTGGATGGCATCCCTGACTCGATGGGCATGAGTTTGAGTAAACTCCAGAAGTTGGTGATGGACAGGGAGGCCTGGCGTGCTGCAATTCATGGGGTCGCAAAGAGTTGGACACGACTGAGCGACTGAACTGAACTGAAATTCCCTTTTCCCTCACCATCACTAATTCCTAGAAACCACTAATGTGTGCTCCATCTTTACAGTTTTTTTAAATTTCAAGAATGTTACATAAATGAAATTATGCCATTTTACACATTACCATTATTACATTAACAATATTCTATTTATATGTTTTAGTTTGTTGAGCAAATCGCTATAGCTGTGGCCATCGGGAATTCTCTCCATTGGCTCCTGTATCCCTCTGACATGCCCCCAGTATTGTATGTTGTTTTGTTTTGCTTTTCCTTTGGTAGCATGTTGTTACTTCCTGGCACCATAGGATGCTCTAGGCTCACCTTATCTATTTACTGCCCCAGTCCTAGCATCAGTCATTTCTCTAAGGAGCCCTTAAAAGAACAACATTAGAAACCAAGATCTGGGCCCTAGGCATGCACATTTATACTAGTGTATCCTTACTTCTTGGCCCTTTCAGCTGGCAAAGTATGTGTGCATACTAACCAGTGTATATACACTGTATATTGCTAGAAATATTTCCATATGTAATCATCTGCTAAACATGAGTCTGAACTGATATCTCTGATTCATTACCATGGATTATTCTAACCTCCTTCTCTTGCATATCTGTAATGTCCTACTCCAATAGTGAGAATCTTTGCTTTCACTCTCTTTCATTTCATTTACTCAATAGTTTAATTCCAGTATATCAGTATCAGAGCAGTTGACCTATGATTATATATCTTTTTCAAATTGGCTATTTTCCTTACCATAATTCCTTTGAGGTTCATCCAAGTTGTATGTATCAGTAGTGGACTTTTTCTTGCTGAGTAGGATTTTATGGCATGGAGGTACAAGGGTTTTTCACCTATTCATGTATTGAAGAATACATGAATTACAAATAGTTACTATGGATATTCATATACAAGAAACTAGTGTGGAAATAAATTTTAATTTCTCTGGAAAAATTTCTCTAATCTCCAATTGCTGGGTTATATGGTAAATTCATTTTTAGTTTTGAAGGGAACTGTCAAACTATATTTCAAGGTGGTCATACTATTTCACATTTCTACTAACAATGTGTGAATGATCTAGTTTCTTTGCATCCTCACCATCATTTGATGTTATCATGACCTTTTCTAGTTGGTTTGTAGCGATAACTCACTGTTTGCATTTCTGTAATAGCTAATAATGTTGAACATCATTTCATCCGTGTATTTGTCATCTGTACATCCTCTTATCGGAATATCTGTGCTTGTATTTGGCCCATTTTTTTAAAATTTTTTTTTAATTTATTTATTTTAATCAGAGGCTAATTACTTTACAGTATTGTAGTGGTTTTTGCCAAACATTGACATGAATCAGCCATGGGTACACATGTGTTCCCCATCCAGAATCCCCCTCCCACCTCCTTCCCCATCCCATCCCCCAGGGTCATCCAGTGCACCAGCCCCGAGCACCCTGTCTCATGCATCAAACCTGGACAGGTGATCTGCTTCACATATGATAATATACACATTACAACGCTACCCTCTCATTTTTTTAATGCTGAGTTTTAAGACATTTTCTTATATATTCTAGATACAAGATTTTTATTGGAGATGTGATTGCAAATAACTCTCCTAGTCTGTAATTTGTCTTTTCATTTGCTAAAGTCTTAAAACAGTCTGAAACATGACTGTTTTTCATATCTCAGCATGAGGAAACAGGCTCAACAAGGTAAGGAGCTTTTAAAAATACACAACTATTAAGAGCGTAGCTGGAATTAAAACTCACTACATACGTGCTAGCTCAGTACTTTTTTTTTTTTAATGACATCTTGGTTATGTCATATTTGGTAATTTTCTTGATGCCAAAGAGTCTTTAAATTAAAATAGTATGCTATTTTGGGAGGAATCTTAGACAGCTTATAACTCAAGTCCCCCAGTTTACAATTGATAAAAAACTAAGAGCAGGGAGATTAAATGAATCATTGATACTCATGGCTTAATAATTAATGGTGGAGTCCAGCCTACAGCACAAGGCTTGACTCTCAGTCTGGTTGTTTCCTTGTTCTGCCACACTCTCTCTAATTAGCCCTTAAACCTCCCCATGTCCAGCATGCTCCTGTCCCAGGAGCTTAGGGGACAGGAAGGATAATGACTTGGGAACTCGGAAAAGAACTCTTTACCTTGGAGGGATGAGGGAAAATAAAGAAGAAAACAAATGAACATCAAAGGAAGTGATGTGGTCACATGAATACCTAGAAGAGCCTTGGGAGTTTCACTGATGAGAATGTGTGGAGGCTGCTGACACCTTGTGAATGTTGTCACTGCACCTCAAAATAGATATAGTTTTTATTCCCTTGCAATATCTGTGACAATCCTAATAGAGGCTATTTGTGCCTAATAGTTAGCTGTTATCCTGACTCAAAACACTGAAATATATTTCTCTTAACTAAGGGAATCTTCCTCATTGCAGCAAGATGTCTGTTCCATTGCTCCCCCTGTCACCCATCTCCACCCTCCCACACATGCCCAAGCACAGACTTGTCTAGATTCCAGCTAAGGTAGGTGGTGATGGACACACAGAGCCAGGGAAAGAGGCTCTGCTTTTCTTTCTCCCAGAGCCAAAGATGTTGACTTAGGAGGGTGTAGGTTATACACTCTGTGTTCACGGTGATCAAGAAAATATGTATGTTTAGAAAAAAATGTGAGGGCCCTTAGGTGTCTCTGGGGATATTTCATTTCATTTTTTAAAACTTACATTGTAAACATAAAACACTGATATAGAAAACACATAAAATATGGCTTCACATATCACTGTAAGGTCAATCCTCATAAAGCACCACCCAGTTAAAAAAATAGAACCCATCAAACTACCCCTCTAGTGTTCTTCATTCTAACATAGCCAAGTGTTAGTTGCTGAGTTGTGTCTGACTCTTCGCAACCCCATGGACTATAGCCCACCAGGCTGCTCTCTCCATGGAATTCTCCAGGTAAGAATCCTGGCGGGGGTAGCCATTCCCTTCTCCAGGGGATCTTTCCCAATCCAGGGATTGAACACTGGTCTCCTGCATTGCAAGCAGATTCTGTACCATCTGAGCCACCAGGGAAACCCAGAACCAAGCCCTCCTCCAAACATCTCCTGAGTTTTATGGCAATTACTTCCACGCAGCTCTTTATGGTTTGATCACCCAAGTATATATCCCTAGACATGCAGAGTTAGAAATCCTTGATAAGCTTGTAGGACCATTTGACTCCACATGCCTCCCCTCCATTCCTTTCTTTTCTTCACATGCACCTATTGAAGAACCTGGGCAATTTGACTTGTAGAGCTGCCCCCAGGTGGCCGCTGCTGGATGCACCATCATGGTGCATCTGTTCCTCTGGCCTCAGGCTCCTCTGAAAATTGGCAGCTAAATTCAGTGCTGGAACCAAAGACAGCAGGACTCAGGCTGGATCCCTTTGGAAAGATTGTAGGTAGACTTGTAGCCGTTCATCCAAGGGCACATAATATCTGATTGTCTGTCTAATATGTTAGCAGCTCTTGATGCTTAGGTAGAAATCTATTCAAGCATTAGGGACTGAAAAGAAGTGATGTTTTGATCTTGTCATTACCATCATTGACTAGGTGACATGCTTTCATGCATGCTTTTCCTTGTCTTCTCTTTAGATACCTCATGGTACAGTTGATATAAGAAAAACAGGATAAATATTTGATGCTTTCTTTTATTCTCAGGATAGTGAATATTTCCTATCACCCTGAAAAGGTGACCAAGTGCCTTTTAAAAAACACTATTTTAAACTCAAGGACAAATATATTTGAAAGGTTTCAGCCCACTGCAATTATTATCATTATTGAAGCTCAAATTGACCCATCTGTGTCCAGCTGGAGTCTCTTCAAGTTGGCTCCTAAAATGTTTTTATACAACCTCAACTGTTTTATGTATCATAGTAGGCTTGGTAGCTTCTTGGCTATCTGATGTCATAAGATGTTCTAAGCTCATCTCATAATTTTTCTTTTTTATTTTTTCAGATGAAGTGAAATGAGCCATTTCTCTAAGAATTCTTGAAGTTTTTATTTTTTAAAGTGGGCAATGGTCTTACAAGACCACAATCTGGGCACTGGGATAGATAGGTTAGATTGACAGAATCTGAAATGAATTTGAATTGCAAATGTTAGTATGAACTTGGCATGTGTGTGTGGGGGTGTTTGTGTGTGTGTGTTTCAAACTGATACTTCTAAGTCAAATTTATTTCAACTTCCTGTATTTGCATTGTAAGAGTTTTTGTTTTGTTTTGTTTTTTTAACTAAAACTTATACCTATATCTCCTTAATTTCATCTCAAGAAACATAAGGGTAAAAAACAAGGAAAACTATAATTAATCTTTTCTTTTAGGTCCACACATATACAACAGTATCGTGAAACATCCCTAATAGATACCATCAATATGATTTCTGAAACGATGAGGAAAAAAACAGCATGTGCTTTCCTCCTTCTCTCATTTTTACACCATATCTATATGCTTTCCTTGTCAGAACCTAAAGAGCATATGTACTTGTTCCCTCTTAGCACACATCCAATCTTAGTTCTATAAATAACTGTTTAGTGCTCACCACCAGACATGTCAGTGTCTCTCTAGTTATTTTGATGTCTAGCTCACCATCAAATAAATTCCTAAGAAAAGCCTCATAGGAATACAACTTCCTGAGCTCTCCATGTAAAGAAGAGTTCACCTTTATATTTAAAAGTTCTTTTGCTGGATAAAAAAATCCTTGACTCACACTTTCTTTCTTTGAGTAAGTAAGTTCCTCCATTCCGATCTGGCATGCAATTCTGCTTTTGAAAAACACAATTATGCTCTATGCTTTTTTTCTTATATGTCACTTTTTCTTTATGTCTAGATACTCAATGTTTTCTTGTTGTTTTTTTTTTTACTTTAAAATTCAATCATTTTACTAGAATTGATTTTAGTGTTGGTCAATAGTATCTTTAAATAATGTGATTTAAATTTTTCTAAGGAAAGATTTTTTTGCAACGTATTTTTAGATCTTATTCTGTTTCCTTGCTTTGGTTTCCTTCTTTAGGGACACCTATAATATTTAAGGATCTTCTTTTGTAGTTTCAATTTTAGTCACTATGTCATGAATTCTTTTTATTTGTTTATCTCTATTGGATTTTAAATTTTTTCTTTCATTTAATCTTCTATTTCACTTCAAGTATTTTCTGTTGTGTTTATTCACTCTTGTATTCTTCTGGTTTCATCTTCATTTTTCATATTCTATTTTCATTTATTTTAATTTTTTTCTGAGTTCTCTCATTTCATTATTGAGGTTTTCTCACTCTAATTTATGTTCTTCTTTCATGTCTTTCAGCATTTTTTTCATATCTTTTAGTTCATTTTTAGATGGTAAGTTAGCATTTTTATTTGTTTTGTGGATATGTTTTACTGGTATATTTTCATTCTGACTCTTCTTTCTCTTTTTCTTTTAATAACTTTTATGAACAATATTTGAAAGTTGATTGTTTTCTGTCTCTAATCTTTATCTGAAATTAATTTTCCTGAGGTTTTAAAGAGACAAGACTGTAGTCTTGTCCTAATTTTGCAGCCTTCCATTTCCCTGCAGTGGTAAAATGTTGACTTGTTTTCTAAGATTTCCTGACACTGTTTCCCTTCCCACTTTTATCTGAACCTTCTCTTTCCAACCTAATATCCCTGTTCTCTCTAGTGTCATTTTAAGTGACACAGGGATTTGACCACTAAGTATGTTCTCATTGGCTATGTACTATTTATTGGGTAGATTTTCCTGGCCTGGAAAATCCCATGGACTGAGAAGCCTGGCGGGCTACAGACTTCTGTGAGTACAGGCTCACAGAAGAGTTGTACATGACTTAGCAACGAAACCACAACAATAGAAGCCATCTCAGCACAAAGTGAGGGTTTTCCCCAACTTTATTTGTGGATATGACATGCAAAATGAAAGAAAACGAAAGGGCCAGGGCACCACAAGTGTTTGAGGAGTTGAAAAGAGAAAAATACATATGTGAGTGTAGAAAGGTGAGCATGCCCTTAAAGGATAGACACAAAAAAAGAGAATAAAAAAGAGACATCTTCTGCAATGTTTCAAAAAAAGGGGAAAAGAAAATGCAAGCAAACATGTTGTAAGAGTTATTCACATGGTCTGGTTATGAGATAGAGAGGAAACCAGCCCAGCCAGTGGATAGATGTCACAGAAGAAGAAAAAATTACTGGGGAGTAGAAGTGAATAAATAGGAGAGCATCATAATGTTAAAAACAAATCAACAATAACAAAAACATGTCTGAACTGCTACACACTTATGATACATTTTAAAAGCAATAAACCAGGATTCAAAATTCCAGAAAGATAGGCTTATAATTTATGGTTCAAGTCTTATATTTTGATTATGTGCTCCCTTTAATACTTAGTACTGTGCAGATAGAATAGTCTCAAATTTGCTGATTCAACAAAATAATAAATTACTGTGGGCCTACTCCAAAAAAAGTTTGCAGCAGCCAATATAAATATGTTGGCTGTAAAGCAGGTGCTAACCTTCAAGGAAAGTATATCCTATGATGGCGAACACAGTTTATATAAAAACTTTACAAATCAGTGTGGCTATGAATGATCATCAGCATGGCTCAACCAAAAAAAAAGCACACTCTTTATTAATATGTTTAAGAGATGCTATTTTTAAGAACCATATGTGAAGCAAGCAAAGAGCAAATGAGTTTAAACTCAAATAGAAGGAAGTATCAGTACTTAATAAATGTTCTTGTTCTCCATCTTCCTCTTCTTCCCTCCTTTTCCACCATGGGAGTGATAATGCTTCTACAAGACTGGAGTTGACAAATTATGGCTCATTGACAAAATTCAGTCTGCTGCTTATTTTCACATAGCCCACAAGATAAGAATGGCTGCTACATTTTCAAGTGACTTGGGGGAAAAAATCAAAAGAAAAATAATATTTCATGTCTTGTGAAACTTACATGAAATTAAATTTTCAGTGTCCATCTATAGTTTTATTTGAATGCAGCCCCAGTCATTCATTTACATGTTGCCTGTTGCTGCATTCCTGTCACCACAGAGATGAGATGTCACAACAGAGACACTACAGACCACAAAGCCTGCAGTGTTTACTGTCTGGCCCTTCACAGAGAAAGTATTGGGAATAGACTGACTTAATCATTGGTCTCCAGGAGTTAAAAACACGAGCTGTATGCAATTAATTCAGTTCGCTGAGATCTCCGCCGGGCAGCATTTTGGTCAGACCCTGTGAGGGAACAAATATTCCCACTTCAGTTTTTATAATTTCTCATCCCAATAATTTCATGAAAATATAGGTAAAAGGACAGAAATGACAAGGACCTAACAGAAACAGAAGAGATTAAGAAGAGGTGGCAAGGACACACAGAACTATAAAAAAGGGTCTCAATGACCTGGATAACCACTATGGTGTGGTCACTCACCTAGAGCATGACATCCTGGAGTGTGAAGTCAAGTGGGCCTTAGGAGGTATTATTACCAACAAAGCTAGTGGAGGTGATGGAATTCCAGCTGAGCTATCTCAAATCCTAAAAGATGATGCTGTGAAAGTGCTGCACTCAACATGCCAGCAAATTTGGAAAACTCTGCAGTGGCCACAGGACTGGAAAAGGTCAATTTTCATTCCAATTCAAGTACAGGCAATGCCAAAGAATGTCCAAACTACCGTTCAATTGTGCTCATTTCACATGCTGGCAAGGTTATACTCAAAATCCTGCAGGTTAGGCTTCAGAAGTATGTGAACCAAGAACTTCCAGATACACAAGCTGGATTTAGAAAAGGCAGAGAAACCAGAGATAAAATTCCAAATATTTGTTGGATCATAGAAAAAGCAAGAGAATTCCATAAAAACATCTACTTCTGCTTCATTGATTATGCTAAAGTCTTTGACTGTGTGCATCACAAAAAACTGTGGAATATTCTTAAAGAGATGGGAATACCAGACCACCTTTCCTGTCTTGAGAAACCTGTATGCAGGTCAAGAAACATATTAGAACCTTGTATGGAACAATGGACTGGTTCAAAATTGGGAAAGGAGTGCTTCAAGGATGTATATCATCACCCTGCTTCTTTAACTTCTATTCAGAGTACATCATGTGAAATGCTGTGTTGGATGAATCACAAGCTGGAATCAAGCTTGCTGGGAGAAATATCAACAACTTCAGATATGCAGATGATACCACTCTAATGGCAGAAAGTGAAGAGGAACTGAAGAGTCTCTTGATGAGGATGAAAGAGGAGAGTGAAAAAGCTGGCTTGAAACTCACATTAAAAAACTAAGATCATGGCATCTGGTCCCATCACTTCATAGCAGATAGAAAGGGAAAAAGTGAAAACTGGCAGATTTTATATTCTTGGGCTCCAAAATCACTGCAGACAGTGACTGCAGCCACAAAATTAAAAGATACTTGCTCTTTGGAGAAAAATATATGAAAATCCTAGACAGCATATTAAAAAGCAGAGACATACTTTGCCAACAAAGGTCCGTATAGTCAAAGTTATGGTTTTTCCAGTAGTCATGTATGGATATGAGAGGTGAACTATAAAGAAGGCTGAGTGCCAAAGAATCGATGCTTTCAAATTGTGGTGTTGGAGAAGACTCTTAAGAGTCCCTTGGACTGCAAGGGGTTCAAACCGGTCAATCTTAAAGGAAATCAACCCTGAATATTCATTGGAAAAACTGATGCTAAAGCTCCAATACCTTGGTCACTTGATGTGAAGAGCCAACTCATTTGAAAATATCCTGATGCTGGGAAAGATTGAAGGCAGGAGGAGAAGGGGATGACACAAGATGGTTGAGATGGTTGGATGGCATCACCAACTCAATGCACATGAGTTTGAGCAAACTCTGGGAGATGGTGAAGGACATGGAAGCCTGGCATGCTGCAGTCCATGGGCTTGCAAAGAGTCAGATATGACTGAGCTACTGAACACAAGATCCAATCACTTACATCCATCCTCAGTGTCCCTCAGTTATGTAGGCTTCCAATTCCTCACTTATGCTTTATTTGTGAAATCAAGCAGGGCCCTATGAGCCTCCCAGGCATGGAGACTGTTCTGTCTGCCATTTCTTGTGGGTGAATTCCAGCCTCCATGACTTTCTTTGAGTTTCAAGGGATGGATTCCAACAATTGGTAATCAAAGGAGGAGCTGCCAAGAAACCACAAGATTAGAGGAACCACAGAAGCTCATCAAGATTAGGAGAGTCAACCACCTGAGATTAAGGGTCTACATGCCCTGTTCACACTCTATTTTTGTCAGAGACCCCACCTTAGAGCCACTGCTATAAAAAACCCTTCATCAAATCTTCTGCTAGAGACACATAGTTTTTCAAGGCAGAAACCCAGTGTGTTTCCCTTGCCTGTCAAAACAATAAAGCTAACATTTTCTGCTTCACCCCAAACTCTGTCTCTGGGATTTGATTCAGCACCAGTATACAGAGAGCCCTTGCTTTTGGTAACACTTATTTGAATTATTCTTACCAAGGCCTTGATGTTTCAATCATGTCCAGACAGTTAAATCTCTCCTGGGCTCCAGAATCTCATCCTGTTTTCCATAAGAGGAAAGCATGTAGGCTCTGAGGGCAGATAATCTAGTCCTGATTAATAATGAACCATCTCTCATTTTATCAGCAGTAGTGAGTGTGTGCTCAAGCCTAAAGTGAGCACCTGAGGAATGAAGCCTCTGCTGAGCATTTTGTTTTATACCTCCCATTCAGAGCCAGCCACAGCCTTCTCAGTAGATGATAAGGATGCTTGTTGATTAACCGACTGATTGAGCAGCTAAGCCAGTGAGGTGGCAGCCTGTGTATAAGGGAGGAGCGATCAGAAAGCCCCTTATGTGAAACCTGGGACAGTGTTCATTTGTTTTTTTGCCGTTTCTCCTTCAAGTTCCTTCCGGGTTCACTGGATTTGAAAAGGGGAGGAGACAAGATGGTGCACATGAACAAAGCAACATGTCCCCATCTGCCTTCAATTCTCAGATGGGGAAAACATTTCCAGAAGGCCTGGTGCATGAGAACCTGACGTGGTGACAGAACGTTCTGTCTCCCTCCCTCTTGTTACAGGAGCAGCGAGCCGAGTTTCTGCAGGCTCGTAAATCCTGAGGGCCTTTTCCAGCTGCCGGTCGCCATTCCAGGAAGTGGACACTGTGAAACCCCCATCAAAAGAGAGCACTGTGTTTCTGCACTGCCAGTCCCACTGCAGGCCAACTGTTCCCAGCGCAGGTAGGCAGGGACCCCAGGAAGGGCAGATGGGCTTGATGCTTCCTGAGTCCTTGCTCTTAGGAAATTTGCAGGGAAATACATTTGCCCAACACTGCTCAGTGAGATGTTTGAGTGAGCTGAAGGGTATTGTAGGGTTTTATTAAATTAAATTTTCTGGGAGGAAACTGAGGAAAGCAGTCTCCAAGGGAAAGTGGAGAAGACCAGCCAGAGTGGAGACTAGGATGGACCTGAGGACTCTGTAGGCACCACTGCTCTGGGCATATCCCCAGCTGCCAAGGGTCAGAAAGTCTGGTGCCCAGGTTGGGAGCATGGTGGAAAGAAATCCACAGATATGGAAGTACAGACTAACCAATGCTCCCACCACCTCTACTCCAGGCAGCTCCGGTGTCCAGGTGTTGCCTTCTCTCCTGCTTTTTGTTTTTCCCATCAGTGTTTGTGGTGTTCCTGGCCACATCCTATGAAAGTACTTTGTTAACTACTATGAAAGTGGGAAACGGTATTAACATAACTGACAATACTGTGTAAGCTGTCCCTGTTGCCCTTGCTATTAATACTTCCATGACTATTCATCCCATAATACTAGTATTACTGGCCATACTAATCTAAGGCAGTGGTCCCCAAGCTCTGGGCCATGAACTGATACCAACCTGTGGCCAGTTAGGAACCAGGCCACACAGCAGAAAGTGAGTGGTGGGGAAGCTAAGAAAGCTTCATCTATATTTATAGTCTCTCCCCATCGTTTACATTAGCAGCTGAGGTCTGCCTCCTGTCAGATCGGTGGCAGCATTAGATTCTTATATGAGCACTAACCTTACTGAGAACTGTGCATGCAAGGGATCTAGGTTGCGCACTCCTTAGGAGAATCTGGTTGCCTGATGATCTGATTCTGCATTACAGTGAGTTGTATAATTATTTCATTATATATCACAAAGTAATATGCAATAATATGTAATATTATGATATGTAATAGTGTTGACTCAGATAGAAATCTCAGTGGGAAAATAACTGTCTTCAAGGATCTGAAGGTTTGCCATGGAAAAGGAGATAGCCTTGATCTGAATACCTCCACTGAAAACTCAAGACCACAGAGTAGAATTACAAGATGTGCTGATATTTTAGTACAGGGCAATAAGAACTTGCTCTTAATGTAGTAGTAAAACAATGCAAAATACTATTGTGGGGCACAGTGAAGACACTGTCTTAGGAAAATTGTGGTAGAGAGATGAACATCTCTACAGACAGACTCTAGTCACTCATTTAAAAATTTATTTCTGCAACAGTGCCTATTGATGGCTTGTTGAATGCCAAGCATTATCCAACCACCTCATCCTCTTCTGCCCCTTCTCCTTTTGCTCTCAGTCTTTCCCAGCATTAGGGTCTTTTGCAATGAGTTGGCCCTTCACATCAGGTGACCAAAGTATCGGAGCTTCAGCTTTAGCATCAGTACTTCCAGTGAACATTCAAGGTTGATTTCCTTTAGGGTTGACTCATTTGATCTCCTTGCAGTCCAAGGGACTCTCAAGAGTCTTCTCCAACACCACAATTTGAAAGCATCAATTCTTTGGCACTTAGTCTTCTTTATGGTCCAGCTCTCACATCCATACATGACTACTGGAAAAACCATAGCTTTGACTATATAGACCTTTGTTGGCAAAGTGCTATCTCTGCTTTTTAAAATGCTGTCATACAGATGGCTAACAACCACATGAAAAGATGCTCAACATCACTGATTATCAGAGAAATGCAAATCAAAACTACAGTGAGGTACCATTTCACACCAGTCAGAAGGGCTGCTATCAAAAAGTCTACAAACAATAAATGCTGGAGAGGGTGTGGAGAAAAGGGAACCCTCTAACCCTGTTGGTGGGAATGCAAACTAGTACAGTCATTGTGGAGATGCCTTAAAAAACTGGAAATAGAACTGCCATATGACCCAGCAATCCCACTGCTGGGCATACACACCAAGGAAACCAGAATTGAAAGAGACACCTGTACCCTAATGTTCATTGCAGCACTGTTTACAATAGCCAGGACATGGAAGCAACCTAGATGTCCATTGGCAGATGAATGGATAAGGAAGCTGTGGTACATATACACCATGGAATATTACTCAGCTATTAAAACAAACTCATCTGAGTCAGTTCTAATGAGGTGGATGAAACTGAAGCCTACTACACAGAGTGAAGTAAGTCAGAAAGAAAAACATCAATACAGTATATTAATGCATATATATATGGAATTTAGAAAGATGGTAATGATGACCTTACATGCAAGACAGCAAAAGAGACACAGATATAAAGAACAGACTTTTGAACTCAGTGGAAGGCGAGGGTGGGATGATTTGAGAGAATAGCACTGAAGCATGTATATTACCATATGTGAAATAGATCACCAGTCCAAGTTCAATGCATGAAACAGGGCACTCAAAGCCAGTGCACTGGGACAACCCAGAGGGATGGGATGGGGAGGGAGGTGGGAGGGGGGTTCAGGATGGGGGACACATGTACACCCATGGCTGATTCATGTCAATGTATGGCAAAAACCACCACAATATTGTAAAGTGATTAGCCTCAAATTAAAATAAATTAATTAATTAAAAAAATAAAATTCTGTTTAGGTTTATCATAGTTTTCTTTCCAAGGAGCAAGCACCTTTAAATTTCTTGGCTGCAGTCACTGTCCACAGTGATTTTGGAGCCCAGGAAAATAAAATGTGTCACTGTTTTTCCACTTTTTCCCCATCTATTTGCGATGAAGTGATGGGACCAGACACTATGATCTTAGTTTTTTGAATGTTGCTTCAAGGCAGCTTTTTCAACCTCCTCTTTCACCCTCATCAAGAGGCTCCTTAATTCCTCCTCACTTTCTGCCACGAGAGTGGTATCATCTGCATATCTGAGGTTGTTTATATTTTTCCTGACAATCTTGATTTATTTTATATATAGTAGTTTGTATGTGCTAATCCCAAACTCCTAATTTATCCCTCTCCCATCCCCCTTTCCCCTTTAGTAACCATACGTTTGTTTTCTATGTCTGAGTCTGTTTCTGTTTTGTAAATAAGTTGATTTGTGTCAGATTTTAGATTCCACATATAAGTGACACCATATGGTATTTGTCTTTCTCTTTCTGACTTACTTCATTTAGTATGATAATCTCCAGATCTATCCATGATGCTGTAAGTGGCATTATTTCATTCTTTTCTATGACTGAGTACTATTCCATAGTGTATAGTGTATGTTTGTGTGTATATGCGTGTATCACATCTTTTTTAAAAAATTTATTTATTTTTAATTGGAGGATAATTGTTTTACAATGTTGTATTGGTTTCTGCCATACATCAACATGGAGCAGCCCCAGGTATATGTCACCTCCCTCGTGAACCTCCCTCCCACTTCCCACCCCATCCCACCCTCTATGGTGTCACAGAGCACTGCGTTGAGCTTCCGGTGTTATATAGAAACTTCCCGTTTGCTATCTGTTTTGCGTATGGTAATGTGTATACCTCCATTCTACTCTCTCAGTTTGTCCCATCCTCTCCTTGCCCTGCTGTGTCCATAAGTCTGTTCTCTATGTCTGAGTCTCTATTCCTGCCCTGCAAATAGGTTCATCAGTACCATTTTTCTAGATTCCATATATATGCATTAATATATGATGTTTGTTTTTCTCTTTCTGACTTACTTCACTCTACATAATAGACCCTGAGTTCATGCACCTCACTACAACTGACTCAAATTCATTCCTTTTATATGGCTGAATAATATTCCATTGTATATATATACCACAACTTCTTTATCCATTCATCTGTTAATGGACATCTAAGTTGCTTCCATGTCCTGGCTATTGTAAATAGCGTTGCAATGAACATTGGGGTACATGTGTCTTTTTCAGCTATGGTTTTCTCAGAGTATAGGCCCAGTAGTGGGATTTCTGGGTCATAATACATAATATCTTTTTTATCCCTTTATCTATCAATGGGCTTTTAGTTTGTTTACATGTCTTGGCTATTGTAAATAGTATTGCTATGAACATAGGGGTATATGTATCTTTTTCAATCATAAATATAATTCTTTAGCAAAATTTAGAGCCATGTGACAAATGAAGTCTTTGCAAAATTACATTTAAATTAATAATAATGTATAGAAAATGTTTTGCATCTTCTTAAAATTTATAGCAGAACATGTATAAAATTTAGATATAAATAAAGATAGATAATGTTGGAGATGTATGTTCAAAACTATTTTGTAGACAGTAATGTGCAAACAGAAACATTTGGTGATGATTGTCTGGAGGATTAAATCCAAACTCTAGAGGTAACTTTCCTATATCTTCCCTGCCTCCAGTTCTCTCCCCCAGTGAAATCTATGCGTCAATCACATTTTAGTTAACTCTGACCCACAACCTACAGCAACCTGCCCTGGAAACCAACCCCTTATCTACAGACCAGGATGCTAGGCTGTGATGTCAGATTTGCAGGAAGCAAAGTGCTATCTCTAATGACAAAATAGGAAGCTAAAGAATACCCTCCATAATAACTGACCCCAAATAGCCAGGACTTGATGAATAACTAACAGCTTCTCTGACTTTTGTCTCTAATTCCAACTTAGTATCAAGGAGAGGAAACCAAAGATGCACCCATAACCCATTTCTTAAGACATCTGGCTTCTAGTTAGCTATCTTACAGCTTTGCCAGGCCAACAGCGTCAAGACATGCCTGAAGACCTCACTTTTTTCTACCATAAAGCTTTTCCATTCTTCTGCGTCTTTGAGCCTCTGCCAAAAAAAGGCCTCCTTTGGTTGATTTTCATCTATTTCCACACCTGACAAGGGGTTGCCGGGTGTCTACATTTGACATTACAAGCTGCTCCTGTGGCCTGTGTCCCTCCACTCCCTGCCCTCTCATCTCCTCGCTGTTCTCTTTATGAAGCTGAGGCCCACCTACCTCTCCATCCTCACTTCCTGTGATTCCCCTCCAGGACCACGCTCCTGCCACAGTGGCCTCCTCTCAGGTTCTGGAATGTGTTCAGCTTGCCCTGGTTTCAAGGCCGTCACATAGTGCTGCTTTGCTAGAGCACCTTGCCCACCTCATTCTTACCTATCCCTCGGTGTCATCATTCTAAAAAGGACTTTCTTACACACACTCTTCCTCTCCTACCCACACTACTTAAATTAGGTTCCCTTCTTATGTATTTTACCTGTGGTATACATTTTAATGATTTATAACTGAATGTTTATTTTAGATACTTATGTGTTTACTGCCTGTTTTCCCTGTCATAATGCATGCTCCACGAATGCAGGGACTAGTTTATTTTTTTCCACTGGTATATACTAGTGAACTCATGCAGTGCTGTGCATTAAACAGGTATACAACAACCATGTGTTGGATGAATGCGTGAGTGTTGAAATCATAGTCATATTATAAAATATATGCCCGATATCCCTCCCTCTGAAGTCTTCCTAAACTTCTCAGGCAGTCTCTTGCTCTGTGCCCAGAATGCCTTGCACTGGGCTTTTATTTAATAAAAAATAAAATTCTTTTATTTCAACACACAGAGTCATGTTGTCAGTACTGACACAGATCTGCCTAGGACCTATTTATTAAACCCAGACATATTTGTTTGTTCTACAGCCTAGCACAGTGTCTACTGTATATGGATGTGCGTGAGTTGTGTTAATTCATTGAATTAATGACTAATGATATATGTCAGTGCAAACGTGTTTTATCAAAACTTTTTCTCCAAATAGGAGATCACACAACAGGGAGAAATACTTGGGAATGGCAGCAGTGAGGTGGTGTGGGACTAGGATGGAGGGAGTTTGGGGAAAATGGCAAGGGAAAAAGGTAAGTGAAATGGATGCAAGGAGTATAAATAGTTCACTATTTAGGAGAACAGAAAGATCCTGGAATCAAAGAGACATGGATTCAGTGTTGCTCTACCATTTCCTAGTGGTGCTGCCTTGAAAGGACAACTTAGATTATCCCCCCAAACCACAGCTTCCTTTTCTGTAGGATGGACATGACTAACTTTCCTCATACTCTTGCAGTAAAAATTAAATGAAATAATGTAGGAAAATGTTTTTTAATAATTAACAAATTAATAAATAAGAAATGTTAACTATTTTATCATTAATGTGGTACAAAATTGTTTAATTTATATTTTTGCCCAAGGTTGTCTTTTTTTTGTGGGGGGGTGGCAGCATGCTGTGAAACTTGTGAGATTTTAGTTCCCTGACCAGGGATTGAAACTGAGCCCTCTGCAATGAAAGCATGGAGTCCAAACCACTTGACCACTAGGGAATTCCCATGTTGTCTTTGAGCAAAATTTATAAAATGTTCGTATTTGAATGACTGAGGGAATCAAAGATCATCCTGGACTGTACAGTTAACATGGAAATTTGTGTATGAGGCAGGATTTGTGGAGAGGAAAAACATAACTAGTGAGGTGTATGTCATTATGTTTATAGAACCACATGGCAAATGTGCACATTATCTATCCATTCACCTATCCTCTTTCTGCTCCTTCCTTCTTTTTTTTTTTTTTTCCTTTGTTTTATTCTTCCTTTTAGTTAGGACTTGAAGAAACAAGAGGAGTTCCAAGCTAGGAAGGGAAACAGAAGTCTAGCATTTGTGGATCATTTCCTTAAGTGCACAAAGCTCACTTCCTAAATGAAATCTTGATCCATAAGGGCCACAGATGGGTGGAATGGTGGTTTGAGATATCCAGAGGGTGTGGAGTTTGCTATTTTACAAAAGAGTTAAATATAATAGTAATTGAGGGAAGCAGTTGGATCAAAAGAAATTATTTGCTAGGCAGTTTCAAAACCAGAAAATGCTTAAAATGCAAACCACAAAATGAAGACAACCTCAAAGGTTAATGAAAACCTGCAACAATAGACAAAGGAAATGAAGAATTGCAACAGAGCCTTCCTCCCAAATCTATTTAACAGTCATCCCAACATCTTTCCAAAGAGGGGATGCTATCCAGCCCCATTCATTCTGCCTTGGAACTGCTGAAATAGGGACAAGATGTTAAGATAAAATGCATCAGTGGCTTCTCTCTTCACTAGACCAAGATTAAAGACAGTAGTCCATCCAAACATTGCTGAGACAGCACTGGCTTATGCGGCTCTGCCTGGTAGGTGTCCCCTGAGGATTTGTTGAATGAATTAGTGCTGGCCAGTTTAAAAGTCAGGCATTTACTAAGAACCACAGAGAATGAGTAGAGAAACTGTGTGTCCGTTCTAGGATAGAGCCAAAACTACTGGACCAGGGAAGGTACTTGGACAAAGTCAAAGAATCAAAACTCAAAGGAGTGACAATAAAATTTAAAGATCAGCAACAGGGGGGCTAGAAAATTCATTCAGCTCTTAGAACAGGTGGGCTTGGGCCTGTGAACAAAACTGAGAGAGCTGTCTTACCATGTTTAGGAGAATTTTTACTTCATCCGCCTCAACCCTATTTCTATCAGAATGTGTTCTTAAAACAACACCATGTTCCCTGCACTGTAATCAGGCAATGAATGCCTGAAAATCACAATTGTGATTTGCTGCAAGGCCTTTTTCAGTACTCTTCGAGAAGTCACTGAGCTATACAACGACCAGGGCACGGAAAGGACAGAAACGCCACTGGCAGTTGTCAGGAGGCCGCAGTCGAACTCCACGGCCAGTTCCTGTGTGGCTTTGGATAAACCATCTAGACTCTCCCAAGCAAACGGGGATAACACATCTTATAACTTGCTTTTCAGGAAACTGTGGAACCCAAATGAAATCCTGCAGGTACAAGTTCTTTGAAAGCTTTAATGCATTGTTTAGACATCATGACTTCTTATTTTGATTTGCTGGCAGGACATCTTAAGTTTTTAAACTATTACTTAAGGCATCAGTCAGCATCATCCTAAAAGAGTACAATATCTTCCCAAGAGCTGAACTTTGTTGTTTTTGGTCTGTTTTATTTTTCTCCCTAAAGTTTAGCTTTCTCTTGGGAAACTGATGGGTGGCCTGATCCAAGCCTGGCATGCTCATCTTTTTCTTTACCTGGCACAAGACTTCAGTTACGTTGATGTCAGATGCTCTGGTGAGCGTCTCCAGCACAGGCCACATTTCCCTGCTTGTCTTGCAAGCTGTCAGGACAACAGGAAACTTTACAGTTGGCATCAGAGTATAACCCAGACACTCTGGACTCTCTTTTTTTCCAAGAGATAAGCTTAGTTGACTGTGAAGGCGAATAGAGGGTAATTCTGCGGAAAATCGCAGGGAATTGGCCCATTTGGGTGCCATGTTGTGGCGATCTCGTGTGCATTGTGCAAATTGATTTTCAATGAAAGCATCACCTCTCTCTGTTCTTTTTCTGCTGACAGCACACAGAAGGAATGCTGAGGCAGGGGAAGAGATTGCGGAGTCTGGCCTATGATCATCTCCACACCCAGACACACAAGCGTCTACTGGCAGAAGCTGCCTCTGCAGGTCAGCTCAACAGCAGTATGATAATATATTTGCCCTTTCACGCTTTTCTCTCCTCTACTTTAACCATTGTTCCCTCCCCTCAAGGTCCCTCAAAATTTTGCTTTTATGAAAGTCTGTTCTCATTAATTAAGCCTTAGACTCATTCATAATGCAATGAGCCCAAAGAATCCAGAGGTTTGGGTTCAGACTTGAGTCTTCTGCTGTGCATTTCAGCTACTTCAAAGCCTTCCCTGAGACCCAACTGCTTCAGTGTGATACTTGTGAGGGTCAAATAAAATAAAAAATAAAATGCACTTTGACAAATGGAAAATTATGGTAATTTAAGGGGGTTTTCATCACTACTATAAGTGGTAGTATTTTTATTGGCAATAGCAGCAGTAGTAGCATTAGTAGTATAGTCTTTCTAGAATCCTCGAGTGAAAGTATTAGAATCAATTTCTTGTCAAATATAAAATAGTATATTACCTATCAATTTCATTACTATACTGTTTTACATGCTCCTTCCATTGTGTTTCCTCTAGGGCATTCACTTGAGCATAATTAGTGTCTCTTTATCCTTTTCCTAGTCTCCCCCACCCAAAACTGCTCTTAGGAGGTGATCAGATCTCAGTCAATAAACCTAAAGGTAGATGTAGTAGAATGAGAAGCCTAAACCAAGAGGGAAAAAAATGGAAAAAGAAAGAGAGAGGCCAAGAAAGAGAATTTTCTCTCAGACAAAAACTCAGGGGAAAAAAGAAGAAAGCAAGATGGGTTCAATGTCTCACTAAGACTCCCTCCTTCATTTCGTTAGGCCAGAGTATTTTGGCCAGTGGTCATTTTCATGATTGGCTTAGAATTTCTCAACTGTGGGAAAAGATAGCTCTTATATAAGTCCTGACAGGATTTGAACAAAGGTGATTCTGCAATTCAGGGTAAAATCTCTGTGTTATTGTACACAATTAATTACTTCCTCCACATTTGCTTTAGGATGCTATTTCAGAGCCAAGAGAGACACAGGAAGCACTAAGTTTCCCTGGGTTGAATAGATGCACTGTGTTCTAGTGATCAAAATTCATTTCCGAGTTATTTCCTGAAGTGGTATTTTGACACCTGGGTCATCTGTTTGCTTTATGGAGTTCCTCTGTGACACGCAACAACAACGCAGATAGGCAATGGAACATTATTCCACAGGGAGGTAACTTGGAAGTTCACTGCCGCTTGTCAAACTGGATTAAATAAAGGGAAATATATAAGAAGCCAGATTTACTGAAATGCAAAATGAAAAAACGGGCTAGTTTAACTTTTAGTTGGGAAGATCTCATGTGGCAGAGTTCCAGACTCTCTGGTCTACAGCAGAACCTTGTTAGACTCAATTGAGAAAAAGAGAATTCAATATCTTAGGGCCTGAAAGACTCTAAGGAATCATCTTTTTCAAGTGCATGCCACTGGAAAAAACATTATTACCCCCAATTTCCTGATAAGGAAACTAAGGTATAGAAGTTAAGTGAGTTAGTAACATTGTGCAGCTAATCGGTAGTGGTCATCAGTTCCATGACTGGACTTTGATTCAAGTAAAAAAGTGTCTCTAACCTTTATCTACAATCATCCAGGGCTACTGTTGCAGGTAACAAGGAAATACACTTTGTCCTGGACTTGAAATAGATCTAGAAGACAGTCATCTTTGGCTTTTCTAATTGTCAGTGTTTTCTTTTTACTCATTAAACCAGCCTCGTGAGTTGGCGAAATAGGAAACTGTCAACAGGTTGTTAATATCTTCTCAGCTTTCCAGGACCTCTAACACTTGAAATGCCTTTACCCATCCAACATCTCTCTTTCTTCACTAAATAATAAGACTGAAAATGTAAATCTTTGGGTGACAGCATGCTACCCTATTTAAAAGAATAGGTTTCTTGTTTAGGAATATCCAGGACCAACTGGCTGTGCCACCTACTAGCTGTGTGCTCTTGGGCAATTATTCATATATTATGCTCAAGTCTGGTTCTTTGTTAAGCGGTAGTATAATATCTATCATAAGAAGTTTGTTGTTGTTGTTTAGTTGTCAGTCATGTCCAACTCTTATGACCCCAAGGACTGTAGCTCGCCAGGCTCCTCTGTCCATGGGATTTTCCAGGCAAGAAGACTGGAGTGGTGGCCATTTCCAGGGGATCTTCACCACCAGGGATTGAACCCTTGTCTCATGCATTGCAAGTCAATTCTTTATCACAGAACCACCTGGAAAGTCCATCATAGGAAGTTAGTAACTGTTTAAATGAGGTCATAAGATGCTGGCATATAAAACAGACCCAAAGAGTCCATTCTACAAAGATTAAGAAATAGGGCAGTGGTTGGCTCCTTTCCACAGATTAACTCAAAAATCTGTAGAAGCAAAAGACTAGTATTTCTAGAAACTAAAACCAGAACAAAACAAAAAACAACAAATAAGGAATCCCTGGAGAGTCGGGTGTGTTGGGAGGTGCGTAGCCATAGGGGGCAGTGAGTGGTAAAATTGGAGGGAAAGGTTGCATTGTGCTTTTGCCTCCCCCAGAATTAGCATAAATTTGAATAAACCTCGCGTGCATTATTGTGTCATAAATCTTCAGTGAGAGCTCAGATCACCAACACAGGCCAAAAGCCTTGCTGAGTGAGTAACAGAAAATGGGTTGCAAGGGGCTGGTTGTCCTGGACTTTCATTGCTACCTCAGCCCTCTTCCCCATATGCCATCAGATGGTGTATTAGTTTTCTACTGCTGCTATAACAAATTACCACAAACTTAGCATTCAGTCAGAGTCTGGACGTAGCATGGCTCATTTGGGTCCTCTGTTTAGGTTCACTAGGCTGCAATTAAAGGGTCAGTAAGGTCCTGTTGCTTTTGAGACCCTGGCCATGTTCAATTCCTTGTAATTTGGGGACTAAGGCCACTGTTTCATTACTGGCTGCCATTCGGGGGCTAGTCTTTGCATCTAGAGCCTGCCTGCATTTTCTTCTTATGCTTTCCATGTGGTCCCTTCCAGTAAAAAGGTAAGACATGAAGATGAGGCAGAAGATGTCACTGATGATGACCTCTAAGGTGATGGCATTCAACAAACAGAAAATGAAAGCATCATAATGATTGTACAATATTACACCTTTTTGATGGACATATCCAGAGTCAGAGACAACAGAGAAAACAAAGAAAAATGTCATAATTCCTTTGGCTTTTGGAAATGGTGGGTGAATTGGGGAAGAGTTTATCATGTGTTTTTATATAATTCATAAATATTCCAGGCCCCAATTGAAACTAAAGGCAGCAGCCTGAGTGTTTATTTAGATTTTATGGTCCATTTATTGTCTCATATTCCCCCAGTCAAAGATATTATTTCTTAATTAATCATACATAAACAGTCTATATCCTTTGTAGAACTGCCTACTTAAAACAACATTTATCATAGCAATTGGTGCCATATACCTAACTACAAATCACTGACTTTCAGTCAGTTTTTCTCTGACTGCTGATTGTTTTTGTGTTTCTGGTGGTTTGGGGGCAGAGGGCATGGAGAGTAGCAGTCCGAGAAGGCCAGAAAAAGAATAATATTAGCAAATATCTATTTTTCTTGTTATCTCTTTTTAGGAAGAAATGCTTGACAATAAAAAGGAAAGAAATTTTTATGAGTTGAAATATTGGCAATTTGTCTAGAAATTGGTCAGAAGTGATTTTATTTCATCAACAACAAAGTCTCCTTCAAGAACTTGCCCAATGTAGCACAGAGGAATTTTAGGATAGTAAAAACATTCTATATGATACTATAATGATGGATGCCTATCATACATTTGTCTAACTCACAAAATATGCAAGACCAAGAGCGAACCCTTATGTCAACTATGGTCTTTGGGTGATTATGATATGTTAGCATAGGTTCATCGATTGCAACACATGTATCTTTCCAGTGGGGGATGTTACTAGTGGGAGAGGCTATGCATGTGTGGAAAGTCTCTGTATCTTTCTCAATTTTGCTGTGAATCTAAAACGGCTCTAAAAAACAAAATCTTAAAATATTTAAAGTGTTTGTCCAAGAAGACTGTCCACTACCCTAAGCAATTTGTGGGTGGTATTTACAAATGACCCCAAACTTCAAAAGTGGGTCAGGGCCCAAATGGGTGGACTGTGTCATCTTGGAAAGAATGTACTGAGTTACTGAGTGTTTTATCTTCCTGGATTCACAAGTAAAGAGGCAATGATAGCATTTTGGCATTGAGTCAAGGAACATCTAATCATTTTTGTCTAGTGGTTCCTCAGGCTATTTAGAAAGTGCTGATCAGCTTTCTCTAGCTCCTGTGTACAAAACCTGATTGACATATAATATAAAACATCTAAATTATTCTAAAGTCAGGATATAGAGAGCCAAAACACCCAGGGGCACTTATTGCCTGGAGTAATCAAGAGTACTGAATCTTAGAGAAAGTAAATGAATCCCAGCAATACATGAGGAGTAAATCTAACTGGCAGTAGCTTCTGTTAGATTCAGAAAGTAAACATTTATAGAAGTTAAGGAACTCACTCAAGAAGTTATGAAGCTGAATCTCTCTGATACCAAATCCTGTATTCTTACCTTGTTTAGTATAAGAACAATATGACTTCTTAAGAGACACGTGCACCCCAATGTTCATCGCAGCACTGTTTATCATATCCAGGACATGGAAGCAACCTAGATGCCCATCAGCAGATGAATGGATAAGGAAGCTGTGGTACATATACACCATGGAATATTACTCAGCCATTAAAAAGAATTCATTTGAATCAGTTCTAATGAGATGGATGAAACTGGAGCCCATTATACAGAGTGAAGTAAGCCAGAAAGATAAAGACCATTATAGTATACTAACACATATATATGGAATTTAGAAAGATGGTAACGATAACACTATATGCAAAACAGAAAAAGAGACACAGATGTATAGAACAGAGTTTTGGACTCTTTGGGAGAAGGCGAGGGTGGGATGTTTCGAGAGAACAGCATTGAAGCATGTATATTATCTAGGGTGAAACAGATGACCAGCCCAGTTTGGATGCATGAAACAAGTGCCCGGACCTGGTGCACTGTGAAGACCCAGAGGGATCAGGTGGAGAGGGAGGTGGGAGGGGGGATCGGGATGGGGAATGCATGTATATCCATGGCTGATTCATGTGAATATATGACAAAAACCACTACAATGTTGTAAAGTGATTAGCCTCCAACTAATAAAAAAGTTGTGGGAAAGTTTCTGCTGACTGAAGCAAAGATGCTGATTCAGAATTTTAAATAAAAGATAGCCTTAATGAAAAAAAAAAAAAAGAATATGACTTCCTGAAAGAGAAAACGTTTTTATATTGATATGGAAAAAGTCACCAAGATATACTGTTAAAATGATCACCAAAATAAACAGATAATAGAGAAGCAAACATGAGAGAATGCTACTCTGTTGAAAAGAGAGGGGGGAAAAATAACATATATATAATTGGCCTGCACTTGCCAATATACTTGCAAGAATGAACAGTAAATTAATCACAATAGTTCCTTGTTGAGAGTAATGGAAACTGGGCAAGAAGTATTGCCTGTATCTTTAAGATACATTTTTAATATTTGAAACATGTATGTGGATTATCTCTTTACATTTTAAGAAATTCAAAACAGGTTTTAAAAAACATATGACTTTTTGTCTCGGCTGTTTTGATATGGGTCATTTTAACATGGCCTTAAATATACAGCTTCTGTAACTGTGTAATTGCATGTCAGATACACTCCATTCCACTGCTGAGCCAAATCAAAACCAACACGGAGCCTGAGGATTATTCCCAGAGTTTCTACTTTGACCAAAAGAACTTGGGAAATTTGAGAGAGAATCATTGTGATGCCGATTCCACAGCGTTTAGCTGTCTGGCTACCACAGGACTCATGGCTTTGCCATGTTGAAAGTCCATGATCAGTTCTTTGGCTTTTTGTGCTGATACTCTAGAGTTTTCTTCTTGATCCAAAGTGAGTCTGTATCACCAGAGTAGATTCACATTATCTGTGTTTGCAAGAGGCTAGAATATAAATCACAGAGTCAGCTTAATAATTTCTATGAGACATGGCATAGAAAAGCCGGCACACTTCCTCCCTGTGGGTAAGGACACATGGTAACACAACCTGTATTAACAGATTGCTTGATTCGCATGTTGTGAAAACAGAGAGGATGAGCCCAGTACCGGTGAGCTGTAAGTCAAGGCTCATGCTACTGTCTCTACGGCGGGCATGCCCCTGGTGTGTTACGTTTACAGTCTGGACACGTCTCCCCTCGTTATCATTCAGATGGGCACTGCCAACTTTGGACCCCAGGACTCCACCTGGTTGTGCTTCTGATGGATACATTCTCCCTTTAGACAGGTTAAAACATTCAGACTGATTTCTATTGACCTTGTGACTGGCTCTTTAAAACAGCTCTGCATGAATCAGTTCTAATCATTAGTTTGTTGAATATGTGAATCTACAATGGATAGTATCTTTCCCTTTAGTCCCTCATTTCAGAGTCTCCTCCCTGTCACCTCCGTACCATGGCTGCCATGAAGAGTTTGCAGAACCACTATTTCTCATTCCTTATGTGTGTGTTAGTCACTCAGTCGTGTCTGACCCTTTGTGATCCCATGGGCTATAGCCTGCCAGGTTCCTCTGTCCATTCTGGAATTCTCCAGGCCAAGAATACTGAAGTGGGTTTCCATTTCCTCCTCCAGGGGATCTTCCCGACCCAGGGATTGAACCCAGGTCTCCTGCACAGCAGGCAGTTTCTTTACCAGCTGAGCCACCAGGAAAGCCCCATTCCTTGGGCTGTTTCAATCTCCTCATGCACTCAACCCGGGGACCAGTGGTGGCCAGCTAAACATACTCAATTTTGCTATCTGTTACCCAATTCAGATGCCTTCTTTTCCTTCAGTTTGGAAAACCACTTTTCAATTCCCCGGTTTACATGGGAAAGGAAGTTCCTTACATCTGGGTTAGTACTGCACATTTGTGTAAGAGTGAATTGACAGCCACAGTAAGTGGCGGGGAGGGTGGTGGGAGGTGTATCTAGGCAGCTCTCTGAGGCAATGGAGTGGTTACAAGCTCATTTGTTGGAGGGCACTGATAGAGCCCACTGCAGAGAGGATACACTCACAATTATACAGAGAGATGGTGCTGGAAAAAGGAGTCCAAGGGAATTCAAAATTAACAAGTCTATCCTCATTCCTTTCAGTGTTACTCTGCTAGGGTAGGTCACTGGCATTTTTTTAAAAGGAAATTTCTTTGGATAGGTCATATGTCAGAGTCAAAAGGACAGAAAGGTATATGTCAGTGCATGAACTGTTTGCTTCTGGTTCACAAGATAAACTCAGAGAATTTAAAATTCAGAATTTTAAAAAGAATTAAAAGATTAGAAACTTTTATAGCAACTTGACATTGTCAAATAAGCATGACAACTGGTGGACTCCAGTCTAAGAAAAGGGAATAGATCCTTTTGAATGTTGTCAAACTCATGTGATAAGTGGCCCACAGAGCAAACTGTATGCAAACATGCACAACAGGATCACATACTTGTCTATGATGGAGGAGAGGAAGCAATATTGGTGCTTCCCCCCACAGGCAGTTTGAACAGCAGCTGTATAGTGAATTCTTCCTCTTATTCCTATGCCTTAGCACTCCAGTTCCCTCCTAGAGGCAACACATGTCTATAGATTCTGTGTATCCTTGCACAGTTTATAAACATGCATACACATGTGTGTGATGCTACACACACATGTGCACAAAATGTTGCCTGCTAAATGCTCTGCTCTTTTCTTTTTCATTTAAGTATATAATTTGGAGATTTTTCCCTCATTTTTTTTTTTTGGGAACAGCTGCAGAATAGTCAATGGTATGAAGGCACCATAATTTATTTAACCACTGAGTAATTTCTATTTTGCTATTAAGATAATGTTGCAATGAATAATCTGATATATATTTTATTTCACATATACAGATAAATCCTTGACATGGAGTCGCTGTGTGTGTCCAAAGGTAGGAAGCATACCTAATATGCACACAAGAGGCACATTTAATAAATGCTTGAATCAGTGAAGACTGTGGAAATTGGTGAAACCTCTGAAGGTAGATAGGCAGACAACCTGTGGAGCAGGGAGGCATTGGCTTAGTGAGGTGGGCACTTTGTGAGAGGAGGGGCAGCTCACAAAGTACTCAGGACCAACTCTGGAAGAGGACAAGCAAGTAGCAGAAGTAGGCTGGCCTGGAACCCAGGCTCACCAGCCTTCTTGCCTCTTTAGGGTTCTCCTGGGCTGCTTTACTCCTTTTTTTTTTTTAATTTCCCGATAAATTATGTTGTGCTCACCCACTACTTGCTGGTTTGACTTCATTTTACCTGTGCCTTTTGAGCACCAGGAGGCAGACTGAAAGGTGGAGTGAGTTCAGGCTTTGCTGTCGATGGAAGGTCCTGGCTTCAAAGCCATTTCTGGCTGTGCCTTGGGCAAGTGGCTTAACCTAGCCCTTTCTTATGTCGAAAATGCATACTGCGGTGTGTCCTCACCGAGTAGGCAGGATGAAATGAGCCGGCTCATGTAATGCTCCCGTCCTGATGCCTAGGATATAGTAAGCCCTCAAAGAATTTTAATCCCCCACACTCCCTTGTAGTAAGCTCAAACCTTCCATAAATGCTATGGAACTGAATCTAATTAGGCTAACACCACAGCACATTTCCTCGTGTAGGTGGCTGCACTCTGGCCTCTTTATGTCTCCAAGATGCACTTCCTCCCAATTCTTGGAGGCTCCTTTAGAATGAGAAAAGCACAAGAAGCTGATTTGCCCCCAAGGAGAGACAGGCAAGACACTGAAAGAAACTGAGACTGCTGCTATTCTAAGAGTTCAATGAGAAGCAGTCATTAGAGCCACAGCCTGCTGTGCAGAAAACAGGCTGAAGTAAGAGAGCGGTTTGGATTCAATGACCCGAAGTGCATGCTTCCCATTTATTTGCTGCCTTCTTACATTATCTTAGCAAATGCCAGCTTAGCTGCTGGAGGTACACAGGGTATATCGCACAGAATGAACTGAGCAAATTTTAAGCTCAGTGTTGCCCCTAAAAGGGTGAGGTGGGAGGGAATCACCTGGCTGAAAGGTGTTCATTGCTACCTGGCCAGTTTGGAGGTGTTTCATGGGAGACTCATTCTGGGTGTGGGCTAACAGTGAGCTGGCGGGCTGTGGAGCTCCTCTTACACTGAATCCATAAACTCTTTAGCCCAAGTGCCCTCAGATACTCACAACCGTCACTTAAACAGCACTTGCTGGGTGAATGGCAAATGTGTCTCTACAATCTCCCATAGGATTAATTAGTCATTTCCTGGCCTTTGTTGTGATATACTTACTGCTCAACAACAGTCCAGCGCAGGTCAGAAACCTGCCTAATGGCCATTAGTGAACAGAAATTGAAACCACGAATCCCTGCCTTTTGTTATAAATAAACTCCCTCTACTGCTTGTGAGAGATATATTATTGAAATTAAAGATACACTTACACTCTTAGAAGAAGGTTGTTTTCTTTACCTCGAAAACTGAGAACTATCCGGCCTGTCAGGCCACGTGGGCATGATCCGTTGGTTAGTCTTTTGCTGATAATATGTAAAATCAATGTTGAAGTCCTTATTACCAAATCACGCCATCTCTTCTTGAAAGAGATGGGTAAAATAGGATGAGCACATGGATGAAGAACAGGATCCAGCTTCTCCAAGGGGACAAAGCAGCACTCAGGAATGCCAAACTTTTATCCACCCATCCACTCAATAATTTAGCATATATGGAACATCTACTAGATGCTAGAAACTGCGCTAAGGAAAATCTTGGTCCCAGTCTTTCTAGATATGAGCATCCTCCCCAGGAAACTACCTCAAATGCTCCAGGGATGATGGGAGGCCACTTGTATTCAGTGCAAGGAATTAGCAATGAGATAAGAAAAGACCTGATTGATGAGTAATACAAGAACAACTATTTCCCTCAAGATTTTTTGAGGTTACAAGTTTGCTGGGCTTTTTGGCTTTATATGTAATAATGAGGGTCAGAGGCTGTTTAACTGATTTATTCCTTGCCTCTCAAGCCAAGGATTCTGCTCAAGTGACACCTAGTATTTGGTAAACACCCAGAGCATAGCAATCATGTCTTTTGGAATGCCAAGCTTATTGCTAAATAAAGGTATAATTAATAGACCCCTATTTGTGTTGTTATAGCTTATTAGGTTCTGTGAGTACAAAGTAGAAACAGGAGACTGTAGTAGAAATGCCAGCCACATCGCTACCTCTCCTTCTCTCTCCAGTCATCCCCACCTTCTAGAGAACCTCCTTGTTGAGACTCAGTCCCAAGCAGCAAGGGCTCTGCAGTTTGGTCATAACTGACTACACCAGGTTAAGCAGAGCCAATATCTGTAACTCTTCAAAATTTAAAAAATGAATTGAGTCAATAAATTAAATTAATCAATGCCAGTCCTTTAATTAGAAGGCTGTGTAAACTTGGGGTTGTGACCACTTTGGGGGTTCTCTGGTTTACATGATGGATACATGAACAGAGGAGCCCTTCTATGATAGAAAAATGAAGCATAAGTGAGGACCTCTACTCACAACTCTCTGGGTCCTATGACATCCTGCTATGATAGTAGCCATATGTTCCGGTTATACATTCATCTTTATAACTCTCCTTCTAAAATTTAAGACTTTTAATACTTATAACCAAAGAATAAGTGACTGATAAAGGGAAAATAAAGGTCTAGATCCTTCTCAGGAGCAGAAGGAACATGAAATGTGGAGGTCAGTATGCATTAGATGAGAATCTGACAATCCAATAGAATCAGGGGAAGATATCATATCTACAGAAATTTTTGTCTCAGTGTCTAGACAGCTTGGTTCTAATGTATTTGGCCCATTTCTGCTTAACTTAGAACATATTTGGCATCAAAATCATTTCACTGTCTTTATCTATAGCTATTTCAGCTTGTTGTCTTTGTGACTTTAGAGCAGAACTTTCCAATAGAGTTTTCTAAGATGATGGGAATGTTCTCTAGCTCTGCTATCCAATAACAAAACCACAAGCCGCATGTGATTATTTAGCACTTGGAATGTGGCCAATATGATTAAGTCACTGAATTTTTAATTTTATTTAATGTTGACGAATTTCAACACAAGCATAAATAGTCAAATGTGGAATATAGTAGTTACTGTATTGGATAGAATATGTCTAGAATATATTCCAAAATACCAACATTTTGCTCTCTTCATGTTACAACCCACTCTAACAGCCACCCAATGATTCCCCATGCTGCTTCTCTTGCCTCTTCATAAGGTCATTCCTTACAGAGACGCTGGAGAGATCTTTAAAAGATGCAAACCAGATTTGAAAGCTTGTTCAAAACCTTCCTATGCGTGTATCAATATATAATAAAATCTAAACTGCCGCAGTCCTCAGGGTCCTATCTGATCTGGCTCTCACCTAACTTTCCCACCTTGTCTCCTCTTGACTCCCCACCACTCAGCCCCATATTCATATTCCTCCAGCCTCACTGGCTTTCTTTCTATCTCCCAAACACTTCAAGGTCACCATCAGCTCAGGATCTTGAATTATGTCTTTTCTACTTGGAATATTTTCTCCCAGATCTTGCTGTGGCTGGCTCTGTTTCATCATTCAGCTCTCAGTTCATGAGTCATTTTCTCAGAGAGGCCTTTTCTGGCCATCATAGCTATGAAAAAGTATATGCAATGCTGCAATGTATGGCTCCCTTTTCTTTTT
The DNA here is from genome assembly GCF_023699985.2 of Odocoileus virginianus. Classification (NCBI taxonomy): domain Eukaryota; kingdom Metazoa; phylum Chordata; class Mammalia; order Artiodactyla; family Cervidae; genus Odocoileus; species Odocoileus virginianus. The sequence goes on along the minus strand of NC_069695.1, from coordinate 15,061,882 downwards.
TTTTCACTGTTTTATTTTTGCTCATAAGACTATCACCTTCTGAATTTATTTCATGTGTATCTATCAATATGACTAGATCTATGTATCCATTCATCTATCCATTCACCCATCATTAACCTCTGCACCCTTGCACAAAAATGTAAACCTTTAAGCAGAGATACTTTGTCATTGCTATAGCCCCAGAGCCTTGAATCCTGCCTGGCACAAAGTAGGTCTCCAAAAATGCTGTTTAATGAATGGAATGACTGCCCATTCAGGGTTTGGATTCTTCAGTGTGGTCCTCCCAAGGCTTCCTTCTCAGCCCAGGCTGAGACCCTCTGGGAAGGTCCTGATGTGACAATAGCTGAACTTTGTCAAACCAACTCCTCTGTGTTTGCTTCCATCTCTGTTAATGATAACATCATCCTGATAATTGTTCAGGTCGAGCACATCAATGTCAGCTCAATTTCTTGATTTCTCTCACCCCATGTTCTATCTGTCAGCAAATCTTGTTGGCTCAGATGATCACTTCTCACTACCTGCTATCTCTTGGTCTGAACCACTATCATCTCTTCATCTCTTGCCCATATCATAATAGGGCTCTCCTAACTTCCCCTACTTGTAACCTCAGACCCTTCATTCTAATCCTAACAAAATGATTCTATTGAAATATAAATCAAAGCATGTCATTCAATTTGCTCAAAACCTTGTAGCACCTTCTCATTTTACTCAGAGTAAAAGCCAAAGTGAACTTACAGAGACACAGAAAGCCCTACACCATCCAACTCCATTGTCTCTCTGACCTCACCTTCCTCAAAGCTCTCCTCCCCACTCTTCTGACACTACACTGGACTCCTGGTGCAACAAAGATGCCGCACACTTGGGAACTTTGCCCATGCTGGTTTTTTTAAGTGAAGCTTCTTCTCAAGTCACTCCTATTCCTTTCTCACTTTATTTTTCACTATAGCACTTTATAGCTTTTAGTATACTACAATATTTTTTTGTTTGTGCTGTTCATTTTTCATCTGCTTTCCCAGCATATAAACTTTATGAAAGCAGGGACTTCTGCTGCTTTTTTTGGTTGTTTTGTTCATTCCTGTACCCCCAGTACCTAGAGCAGAATTCAGTTATTATTTGTTGAATAAATGAATGAATGAATGATATAATGAACAATAGTTGACATCCAGAAACTCAACTAGTTAAGGTGATCTAAATAGAAACAAGATTTGACTTTCTAAAGAAAAATTCATTTTCAAAATAAATAGAGGTCACATAAATTAAATAAATGCTAAAGGATCAACTTACAGACTTATGTCCCAAAGTCTTGAGTTCACTGAGAGACAAAGTTGGTTGATCTAGCTATCTAGTTTCAGAGCAGAATATTCTTCTTATTCATGGTCTTTGAACACTGTTGGTTCATTAGATCCCCTTGGCTAACATATAACATGCCTTTTAGCTAGCCATAGACATAGGGAGGAGAACTTGTAAATAAGTCAAGAAAGTGAGTTTTAAAATCTCTTCATTCATGATTTTCTTGTTAACATTGCTTACAAACTGCATGCTCTTTAGAGCTTCTTTCCACCTTAGGAGGTAACATCAGGAGGCCTGAAAGAATCAAAAGGGATGTTGAGAAAATGTGTACTTTGTTCCAGATAGGAATTTGTACTTAGACTACTCCATTTCAAGAAAACTGTCCCTGCAAATGGAGGTGGAGCCACAAACATTTCAATAAAGTACAAGTCACCATCAAGAAGTTAGAGGACACACGACTGGAACCAGAGCTGCATTGCTTCTCTTTCGCATCACCTCAGTTGTACCAATGCTGTAGTACCCACCTTGGGCTTCTTAGTTGAAGCGAACAAGAATGGAAACAATAGTGCATGCTGTCTTCCATTAAACAAATAAATCAAGGACTTGGAGAAGCCAAGTTTAGTTTTACGAAATCTGCATAGTATATACAACAGAGCAGACACAAAAGGATGCTCATTCACATATGACTCCTGTTCATGCCCATGAGCTCCAGTAGACTGAAGTAGCCACACTGCAACTTTAATTGAGTATCCAAATAAGCCACTGGCTTTCCTGGACCCACCATGTATTCTAGCTCTCCACTGGAGGAGGGGAGGTGAAGGAAATAAATATTTCCTAGGAATTGATGATCTTGTGAAGCATTTTGACCTTCACATCTTTACAAAGATGGCTGGATGGCATCACCAGCTCAATGGACATGAGTTTGAGTAAACTCCAGGAGTTGGTGATGGACAGGGAGGCCTGGTGTGCTGCAATTCATGGGGTTGCAAAGAGTCGGACACAACTGAACGACTGAACTGAACTGAAAGCATTTTGTGGTCTGGCTTTACTCATCCATGTTTTTATGCATTTGTTCAGTAAGCATGGATTGAGTATCCATTTTATGTAAGCTAGGGATTGGATCTACAAGGACACAGAGGGGACAGGAGCCTTGTGGTGGAGTCCAGCCCATAAACAAGTAGAGTGGCAGCTCCCTGTGATGGAACACTGAATAGTGGAGAGCTATTCTATCTGAGGAATGGTTTCTAAAGCCAGAAAATGTGACACAAAATCAAAATCATCTTTAAATCCCTTAAGAAACACTACATTGAGTACCAACTTACAACTTCTCAGTAAGTCTATTTCAGCTAGTTTTTCCACCAGAGAGCTGTTCTTTGGCTGACACAGAGAAGTGGTTGGCTTCTGTTTAGGGGTCATGTAGAATGCAAAATACAAATCTTCGAGCAGCAAAATTCCAGTCAACATGGGAAGATTCTCACAGAATTAAGGTCATATGAGAACTGAGGCCAGCCTGAGACAGACACTAATTAAGGGAAATAGGCGGCAGAATTCCAAATTATGTAGCTCAATGTTGCGCCCTCTCTCTCTCTTCGCTCTCTCTTCTCTCTTTCTATTTGGGCCGAACACATATACTTGAATGTGAGTAAGTCCAATGCCTGAATAAAGTCACTGGATGGTACTATGTGTTGGATGCTTTATATACTTTTTTAATCCTCAAAATAGTTGTGCAAAATGTATGTTATTTTATCCAGAAGATGAGACTAACTTGGCCAGGATCTTATAGCAAGTAAGCTAAATTCCTTGTATCAATCACAGATGGCATAATAACATTGGTAACTGGAGTTTCTAATAAAAGAACTATTTTCAAAGGCAAGAGCAGGGTACAGTGACCTATGATGGACAGTGCAATATCTTGGATCTAGTGACAGAAGTGGAGCTGCCACCTCTCAGCATAAAGGAGCAAGGAACATAAGGAAAGAGAATTGTCGAGTTGTGGTTATAAGCTGAGAGATCCCTAAGCATGGAGGGAGCCAGAGGCATAAATATTCCCCAGCTTCTCTCCACTTTCAATCTACAGCCTTTTTGCAAGCTTCCCCATTAACTGAACATAAGAAGACAGAGGGCAAGAGGACCTGTTCAAACAGCCCATGATGTTCAGTCTTCTGGGACAATGAAGTGGGTAGTTGGTGAGTCAGGAGGGACAAATGGAAGATAGCCAGAGCAACTCTCTGCCAGGGAGTAAGTCATCTCTTCAAGTCAGCGACAGCAGTATCTGACTCATCTGCACATTCCACTGAACAATGTCTGTCACAGTATAAATGATTAATGAACACATGTATTAATACTTTTTTTCTTTCCCTTCCACTCTTCTGTCTCCAAAACCTCAGGCAAAAAGTAAAGATGGCATTGCCAGCTAAATGTGGGCAGCTAGTGATAATCTATATAATAAGAAAGAGTTGCTCCCTTCACCCCTCACCATAGTTTGGGAGGTATGAGTGGAGAACACTCTAGAGCAGGATTCCCCCTTGTAAAGACTCTATGTTCCTTGCCCTTTTGCAGTTGGCCTGGAGTCTGGGAACATGGAGGGTGGAGTGTTTCTTTTTCTGGGGATGCTTCCAAGTCATTTTGTAGAGCATCAGCAACTTTAATTTGGGTTATAACCAAAGTTTGAGAACCTAGCTATTCAGTGAACTTCTTTACAAGATGTTGGGGAAAAAACCCACTCTTTTTCAAGTGGTCAAAATTGTTGTCAGAAGCATTTTAGATTTGAATCATATTCGTGAGAAAAAAGTGGCAGAACAGGGCTGCATATCTGTTCCTTCCATTAGTACTTATTAACTGCCTATCAAGTGACCTTGTACCATAAACAATCAGATTGAGAAGACAATAAGGATGAATAAATATAGTTTAAAGGCTAAAACCAGTAATGATTTTTTTTTTCTCCTCAGGGCCCCCTCCCAAAATTTAGTGTTTCAAAAATGGGTCAGTCCTACTCTGAAGAGGTCATCTTGCTCTGATTAGACTATTTGTTTATTACAGACCTTTCATATGGTTGTTGATGATCTTTAAACACAAGCAGCTGAGATCTCACTGTCTGTCAAAATTTCTCTGGCCATACCTGCATAACAAGAGAATGTAATATGGAATTGTCAGGCTTGAAGGTCCTGGGGAGTTATCTGGTACCTACCCTGTCTTTTTGTTCTCAGTCTTTTCCACACTAGTTAACAGGACTCTTTCTGAGGGTGAGGGCCTAGAAGAAGAGAAACCATCCTCTCCTAACTTGACTGTCATGCTAATAAGAAAGCAAACTTCTCTCTTTGAATCTTGCCTGTTCAGAATTAAAAATGAAAAGTATAATAGTTTAATACATTTTATGACCTTCATGTTTTATTAAATTTCAAAAAGGCATTCCATTCAAAAGAGGGTCAGATTTTAAATTAAGGCTCTACAACAAATATTTAAACTCAGATTTAATAAAAAAGTTACTGTGTATTCATGCACTTGCAATTGATTATAGAAGACTTAGGTACTGAAATTTTAAAAGGGTAATAGATATTATAAATGGATAATAATGTTTAACAGGATACTGAATTTGATATTTATTTGGACTGTTTTATGTACATTTTGAAAATGTATGAAACAATGAAAATTAATTTTTAGGTACAAGTGCTTCACACATATAAGAGGCATAATAAATATTGATTGAAAAATGTATGGATTATAGGAATGAAAAAATATCTAAAAACTTTATACTCTCTTTTTAAAATGAGAACTTCTACACTTTAATTAATTCAATGAGCAAAATTTCATACAGAGTTTAATTTATTCTAACATTGCAACAAGCCTTGAAGGAGCTATGTGAAATATTCATGCATCCCTAAGAACTATGGAAATCCTAAGGAGCTATGTGAAATGTTCATGCATCCTTAAAGAACTGAGCATTGAGGAAGAGAAGCATAACCAATATAGACATAAGGCATTGAGAGAACAAGAGGAAAGAAATACCTGGCTCTCTTCCAGCTTTCAGGGGACCTGGAAAAGTTAGATAAGACTTTATGGAGGATGGAAAATTGAGGCAGCTCTTGAGTAACTTCCAAAGGGGCGTATAATATGTTCTCCCATCTTATCATAATAAGCATTTAAAGATTGTCAAAGGACTTGCCAAAGATTCCTAGCAAGGCAGAATAAAAAGGCTATTTTAAAAAATTAAACTTCCTCCATACCAGTATCTTTTTTCAAGGAAATGTTCTCTTTAGCTTTGCTTCCAGAAGTTTTACTATATGGTACCTAGATACAATATTTTTGTATTTTTCCAATATGGTTCACAGAGCTTCTTAAATCTGTGAGTAAGTGTCTTTCATTAGTATTGAAGAATTATTGACTATTCCCTTTCATCCCTACTCCCCAAATATTATTCCTTTCTTATCCTTTCTTTTTCTTCTCCTAGGGTCACAATTATATATATGTTAGATAGTTTAATTCATCTCACACATTTCTTTCTGCTCTATTCTTTTTATTGTTTTTCTTTCCAGTATTTAATTTTGGGTATTTTTTAAAACACATTCAGTAATCCTCTTTTCTGTTCTATCCAGTCTGCTGTTAAACCTATTCAATTGAAGATATTGTATTTTTAAAATTTTTTTAATTGAAGGATAATTGCTTTACAAAATTTTGTTGTTTTCTGTCAAACCTCAACATGAATCAGCCACAGGTATACATATATCCCCTCCCTCCTGAACCCCACTCCCATCTCCCTCCCCAACCTACCCCTCCAGGTTGACACAGGGCCCCTGCTTGAGTTTCTTGAACCATACAGCAAATTCCCATCAGCCATATATTTTACATATGGTGATGTAAGTTTCCATGTTACTCTTTCCATAAATCTCACCCTCTTCTCCCCTCTCCCCATGTCCGTAAGTCTATTCTCTATGTCTGTTTCTCCATTGCTGCCCTGTAAATAAATTCTTCAGTACCATTTTTCTAGATTCCATATATATGCATTAGAATATGATATTTATCTTTCTCTTTCTAACTTACTTCACTCTGTATAATAGGTTCTAGGTTCATCCACCTCATTAGAACTGACTCAAAGGTGTTCCTTTCTATGACCGAGTAATATTCCACTGTGTATATGTACCACAACTTCTCTATCCATTCATCTGTTGATGGACATCTAGGTTGTTTCCATGTTCTAGCTATTGTAAATAGTGCTGCAATAAACAATGGGATGCATGTATCTCTTTCAATTTTGGTTCCCTAGGAGTGGGATTGCTGGGTCATATAGTGGTTTTAATCCTAGTTTTTTAAGGAATCTCCATATCATCTTCCATAGTGGTTGTATCAGTATATATTCCCACCAACAATTTAAGAGTGTTCCCTTTACTCCACATCCTCTCTAGCATTTATTGTTTGTAGACTTTTTGATGATTGCCATTCTGACTGGTGTGAGGTGATATCTCACTATAGTTTTGATTTGCATTTCTCTAATAATGAGCAGTGTCAAGCATCTTTTCATGTATTTGTTAACCATCTGTATGTCTTCTTTGGAGAAATGTCTGTTTAGATCTTTCCCCCACTTTTTGATTGGGTTGTTTGTTTTTCTGGCTTTGATTTGCATGAGCTGCTCATATATTTTGGAAATTAATACTTTGTCAGTTGTTTCATTTGCTATTATTTTCTCCCATTCTGAGGGTTGTCTTTTCACCTTGCTTATAGTTTCCTTTGCTGTGCAAAAGATTGTAAGTATAATCGGGTCCCACTTATTTACTTTTGTTTTTATTTCCATTACTCTAGGAGGTGGGTCAGAGAGGATCTTGCTTTGATTTATGTCATCGAGTGTTCTGCCTATGTTTTCCTCTGAGAATTTTATAGTTTCTGGTCTTACATTTAGGTCTTTAATTTATTTTGAGTTTATCTTTGTGTATGGTGTTAGGAAGTGTTCTAATTTCATCCTTTTATATGTAGCTGTCCAGTTTTCCCAGCACCATTTATTGAAGAGGCTGTCTCTGCCCCAATGTATATTCTTGCCTCCTTTGTCAAAAATAAGGTACCCATAGGTGCATGGGTTTATTTGTGGGCTTTCTATCTTGTTCCATTGGTTTATATATCTGTTTTTCTGCCAATACCATACTGTTTTGATGACTGTAGCTTTGTAGTATAATCTGAAGTCAGAAAGGTTGATTCCTCCAATTCCATTGTTCTTTCTCAAGAATGCTTTGGCTATTCGGGGTCTTTTGTGTTTCCATATGAATTGAGAAATTTTTTGTTCTAGTTCTGTGAAAAATGCCATTGATAATTTGATAGGGATTGCATTGAATCTGTAGATTGCACTTGGTAATATAGTCATTTTCACATTATTGATTCTTCCTACCTAGGAACATGGAATATCTCTCCGTCTGTTTATGTTGCCTTTGATTTCTTTCGTTAGCATCTTATAGTTTTCTGTGTACTGTTATAAATTTATCTTTAAATTGGAGGAAAGTTGCTTTACAATGTTGTGTTGGTTTCTGCCATACAACAAAGCAAAGCAGCCATAGCTACACATATATCACCTTCCTCTTGACAGATACTGTATTTTGTACACCTAGAATGTTAGTTTAATGACTTTCTAATGGATTCTAATTCTCTGTTGAAATATTTTACTTTTTTACATGGGTCATCTATTTCCCCCTTTTGTTTCCCTTAACATCATTTTCTGAAGTTCTTGTCTGTTAATTTCAATACCTAGAGTATCTCTGGATTTGCTCCTGTTAACTCTATTGTTCCTGTTGTCTCTCTTTTCTCGGTCACTTTTTTCTGTCTAATTTTTTTTTAGCAAATTTTGATGATATGCTGGACATTTAAAATAATGTTTTACAGGGGTTTCAAATTATGTTCTATTCTTGTACATGGAGTTGAGTTTTATTCTGGTAGGTGGTTAAATCAAAGGTGAATCCCCTTGATTCTTTTCAGGCCTGGTAAAAGCTTTATCAAAGTGGATCTATTTCAGGTTTTATTCCTCTTATCCTCAGGGCATTCTTGTTTCTACAGAATGGACATTTTAGGATATCTAATTGTCCAAAGTGTTGCCCAAGGTACCTCCACTCCCCTCTGGGATCTTTGTAATCTCTGATCAGTTCTCAACCACTAACATGCTTCATGTTGCACATGCAAAGTCCAAAAGTTGACCTAGAACTTAAGGAATATTTCCACACAGATTTTTGAAATGCTTTCTCTGTGGTTTACCCATTTTTTGTCGCTCTGCTCCAAAGATCTCAGTCAGGACTCTAATTTTCCTTCCTTTGGCCATTAAGATCACTTTTCATTGCTTGGGCCCTTCTTCCCTGTATTAGAGCCCAGGAAATATCCTTGTGGAGAAATTCTGAAAGAATATGACTAAAATCCCCTATGCCTTCATTCTCTTAAGGGACACAGCATTTTATATTTTCATTCTCCAATATCTGCCAAAAATGATCTAATATAATTTATCCAAGTTTTATGGTTATTTGATGGACATGTGAGTCTAATACTAGTTACTCCGTCACACTGGAGTGTCCCTACTAAACAGAAATTCATGTATATATCATATATATATATTATATATATATATATATATAATTCATATATCAGTTCAGTTCAGTTCAGTCGCTCAGTCGTGTCCGACTCCTTTCGACCCCATGAATTGCAGCAGGCCAGGCCTCCCTGTCCCTCACCAACTCCCAGAGTCTTCCCAAACCCATGTCCATTGAGTTGGTGATACCATCCAGCCATCTCATCCTCTGTCGTCCCTGTCTCCTCCTGCCCCCAATCCATATACACGTTCATAATAAACTGGTTTACCTGTGTGCTCTCACACACCTGTGTATACATGCATACAAACTTACATATGTGTGAAGATAAACACACATGTGAATGTGTGTATATATACATATATCACATGCATATGTATACTTGAGAATATACACATGACTAAAATTGTGTGCATGCTTGTACACACACACACACACACACATGGTTGAAGTCTAATTCATGCTAGAATTTAATCACCATTGGTTAGAAGTGGTTAGAAGGTACTTTGCCTTTCCACTGCCAGATAGGCTATGAAGATTTATTTGGTTAATTGAAGATTTTCATGAGGGTTAATTCACTAATCATTGGCTCATTGACTCCTTACTGTGAATTCCCTGAAATAGTCTCTCTTTCTAACAGTGTCCCACAAGGTAAACACAAGAGCTGGTACTGCAAAACAGGTCTCTGGATGTCTCATCAAATGCTTTTTCCACTATATCATTTCAATCTTAAAAGGGAATTAGTCTTTTCCTGATATTTCTCAGTCCACGAGATACATGTTTACTTGCTGCACTGAATATTGGCTGTTAATTGAGATGTTCTGAGTGGCTCTGGAAATTCAACTTCATCCCACTGCTTCAGTTTCAGACATAAATTTCAGCAAACTTTCATTTAATTCTCTCCAAAAGCAAAAGACGTTGTTGTTCACACAACAAGGTGAATATGGTGAAGAAAAAAAAGAAGAGCTAACACCCAGATAGAAGAAAGTTTGGATAAAGTAAAAGTGAGTGGCAGTGCCAAGCAATTTGTCAGTTCCAATGCTTTTATTTTTGGAGCCCCTGTGCTCTTCCTCTGGTCTTACCCCAGTTCTGGTAGAGTCCCTAGCTCCTTAGTGCTTTTTCCATTCTCCCCTCTAACCCTCAAATCCTAATTCTCAATTTGGAATGACCAATGATGATAATCTAAAAGTTCCCTTGAAGACACTTGTGTTTTAACAAAGCATCTAAGTCTTGAACTAATGAAACAAAATTCCAAAGATAATATTTCTAGCATTAAAGAATAATGCTAGTAATAATACTACTATAGTATATATTATACTATGTAGTATATTATTTATACAGTATAAATAAATGTGGCAGATTGGACCAGGGCTCAGCATGAGGCAAAGAAGTCTTTGTACCCTCCAGAAGTTAGATGCCCGAGGAATAGAAAACAAAAGATTGCTAAAATCCTTCTGCCCTTGGTCTAGACAGCTTGGAAATGAGAATATTACCAAGCCCAGAGTGAGGGTGATTAGACAAAGAGACTGTGAAAGAAAGAGAAGATGGAGCTCCGTGAGGTGTCACCCTTTTGAAGTGCTTTTTATTCTTTTTAAAAATAGATAAAATGATTGGCTTCATCAAAGTTTAGTTTAGCAAAGTCGCTTATAAGTCCTAGAAAGCTGTACGCAGTAACAAAAGCCATTCTTCATGTAGTATCCAAACTCATTTTTTAAAAATGTGAATAAGTCTCTTTTTCTGTTTATATGTGTTAGTATACTATAATGGTCTTTATCTTTCTGGCTTACTTCGCTCTGTATAATGGGCTCCAGTTTCATCCATCTCATTAGAACTGATTCAAATGAATTCTTTTTAATGGCTGAGTAATATTCCATGGTGTATATGTACCACAGCTTCCTCATCCATTCGTTTGCTGGTGGGCATCTGGGGGAGGGGGGACTGGGATGGGGAATACATGTAAATCCATGGCTAATTCATTTCAATGTATAACAAAAACTACTGTAATGATGTAAAGTAATTAGCCTCCAACTAATAAAAATAAATGGAAAAAAAAAAGAATAATAAAAAAAATGTGAATAAGTCATGCATGCCTCTTCACTGCTTAAAAAAATCCCTCAGTGTTCTGCTGTGGTATGGCAACTGGACTGTAAGTCCCTCTGTGATCTGCTCTGTCTTCTCCTTCCTCTCCAAGCTCCAGCCTCACTGACCACCTGTTTCATAAAGAAGTTCAGCTTGTTCCTTTCTTAGGACCTGTTCACTCCTTCTTTTCAGTGCCCAAACAGCTCTTCTTTCTTGTCATTCAGGACCCAGCTCCAACGTCATCACCTCAGAGAGGCTTTCATGACCCATGGCTTGCGTCACATTCTCAGTGATTTGCATTTTTCTTCAGCAATGACCTTGGTTATTTATGTGTTTCTGCTATGAGCCCTTCAGTCCCCTTGAGAATGTCCTCTTTGAGGTCACTGCTTTTGTCCTTTTTACCAATGTATGGCCTACTGCCAGAGCTATGACTAGTCCAGAGAAGGTTTTCAATAACGTGTTGAACCAAAGAATTAATAGTTGGAGAAAAAGAAATACTGTATGGTAGCACTTATATGTGGGGTCTGAAAAACAAAACATATGCAAATATATCAGAACAGAAACAGACTCACAGATACAGAAAACAAAATATTAATTACCAGTGGGGAGAGGGAAGGGGGATGGGGCAATATACGGATAGGGAATCAAGAGGTACAAATTACTAAGCATAAAATAAATAAGTTAAAAGGGTGTGCTGTACAATATAGGGAATATAACCAATATTTTATAATGGCTATAAATAGAATATAACTTTAAAAAAATTGTGAATCACTATGTTGTACACATGAAAGTTCAATATTAATAATATTGTACACCAACTATACCTCAATTAAAAAAAAGAATTAGTGAATCAATGAACACATTCTCCACTCTGGTATGTTTATAAGAATTTCATTCATGGATCCATAAAATGCCTAAATTGAGGTACCTACAGAAAATCTCTAGTCTGATTTTCATGGAACACTGTTCCCCTACTCCCACAGCACACTCAATAGCTTCTCTGCTTAAAATAGGAATTTTATGCCACAGCCCATTTCATTCCGGGCAGACTTCCTGGCCCTTCACTCAGTGCACATTGACTTTTATTTGCTGCACAATTTTTATATGTTCATCTGGATTCCAAGTTCTTAGGAGACCTGCAGTGTCTAATTAGAAGGAGAGAGAGGGACGGTAATAGAGATAGAAGGAAGAAAGAATATCTCACAGTCTGACAGTGAAAGAGGAAGCAAGACTCCCTAAGGTTCATGAGAAAACAAAACCTGGGAGCTGCAACCATCTAGCTAAGGGAAAAAGTGTAGATATACTTTCTTAAGTGAGGGGCATATAATATCACAGAAAAGAACTCAGATGTTGCCTTTGAATTGATCTGAATTCAAGTTCACATTAGTAGAGTGACATCAGATAATATACTTTGTAAGCTCCAAATTTCCCACTTGTACTTCAGGGAAATAAACTCTTTCCCAGAGAGATACTATAGACATTGATCTAATCTTCGTAAAATACTTAGCTCTATATACTGACATGGAGTAAGCCTTCAATCAAAGTGAGTTCCTCATATTAAAATAAAAATGTTCATTGTGGTGGTCCTATGTTATAAGCAAAAAGGGTATATTCTGTGCAGTATATAATCTCCAACACAATTATTCTTTTTCAGTATAAAATAAATAAAACTTCAAATATCCAAACAGTATGGCACAATTCATATTACTGCTAATAAAACTTTTATTTTTATAACATTTTATATTTTGCAAATCCCTTTCATGGATATTCTCTCATTTGATGATTCACAGCTGCTCATTCATTGAATAATATAAAGCTGTAGCAATAATATTTTGTAATAAGAGTTACCTGTATTCCAACTCAAGAGCCAGCTGCATCATTTCAGTCTTAATGTTTTGTTTGGCTGAATCAGATTTCCTATACCAGAAAGTACAGAGTCAATTTGTTCTCTCAAAAGTTCAAATATTAAAGGTAGGAAAGAAAAGTCTTTATCTTTAAAAGGCAGCTTGCAGGTGTCAGTTAAATTCGCTGCCACCCACAGATGCTTAACCTGGAGAAATCAGAAATAATGGAGGATTAAAGATTACGTACCTACAGTAATTTGGGAAAATGAAGGAGTATCTCAGGTAGAAACATGATCCATTAGCCCAAAACTTTTCAAGTTACATACTATAAATATTTGAAATGTTTAACTTCTAAGAAGGCAAAGGAATTATTTAACCCAGTACAGGAAGAGTTGATGAGGAGTAATGGGATGACAAACATTAATAAAGAGAACATTTCCTCAACCGGGAGAATAGCTAATGCAAAGGCTTTGCTTAAAATGGAGACTCCTTGATCTAGAAGAGTTAAAATAAGGTGGTGCCAAAGGGCAGGAGTTGATGGAAAAGTTCCATTTTAGTTCTTGTGATTTTCGACCTACTGAGAGTACTCTGAGTGATTGAAATTGTTCATTCAGCAACTATTGAACTGGTTTGAGTGAACTGATATAAAGAATAGTCATAAATACAAATGATGATGCTTCCCTGGCATGTTGACATCCACTTTTGCTGCTTTTCTTATTCAACACCACCTAATGAATTCACCTTATTTTGCCACTTTTGTTTATGTGACAGTCAGATATTCTGTATTATCTGTGATTCTGTATTATCGAGGGAAGGGAAAGTCAAGGGGTAGGGGCAGTGAGTAGGAGAAGGGAGAAAGGTGGATGTTAGGTTGACTTTCACATACTTGCTATTAACTGATGGACGTAAATGCTGCCCCCAACAACCAGCACTAAGGCTGTGCCCTCATTTGTACATGCAGGTTTCTTGCCAGTTCCTTTTGCTGAATCCTTGTCACTAATCCTAACTTAGTATTAAATACAAAGAAAGAAGAAAATGAGAAAAAGAGGACTCAGTTCACTTTAGTCCCTCAGTTGTGCCTGACTCTCTGACCCCATGGACTGCAGCACAGCAGGCTTCCCTGTCCATCACCAACTCCTGGAGCTTACTCAAATTCATGTCCATCAAGTCAGTGATGCCATCCAATCATCTCATCCTCTGTCGTCCCCTTTTCCTCCTGCCTTCAATCTTTCCCAGCATCAGGGTCTTTTCAAATGACACAGTTCTTCACATCAGGTGGCCAAAGTATTGAAGTTTCAGCTTCAGCATCAGTCCTTCTGATGAATATTCAGGACTGATTTCCTTTAGGATGGGCTGGTTGGATCTCCTCACTGTCTAAGGGACTCTCAAAAGTGTTCTCCAACACTACAGTTCAAAAGCATCAATTCTTTAGTGCTCAACTTTCTTTATAGTCCAACTCTCACATCCATACATGACTACTGGAAAAACCATAGCCTTGACTACATGAAACCTTGTTGGCAAAATAATGTCTCTGCTTTTTAATATGCTATCTAGGTTGGTCATAGCTTTTATTCCAAGGAGCAAGCATTTTCTAATTTCATGGCTGCAGTTACCATCTGCAGTGATTTTGAAGCCCCCCAAAATAAAGTCTGTCACTATTTCCATTATTTCCCCATCTATTTGCCATGAAGTGATGGGACCGGATGCCATGACCTTAGTTTTCTGAATGTTGAGCTTTAAGCCAACTTTTTCACTCTCTTCTTTCACTTTCATCAAGAAGCTCTTTAGTTTCTTAATTTCTGCGATAAGGGTGGTGTCATCTACCTATCTAAGGTTATTGATATTTCTCCCGGCAATCTTGATTCCACTTTGTGCTTCATCCAGTCCAGAATTTTTCATGGTGTACTCTGCGTGTAAGTTAAATAAGCAGGGTGCCAATATACAGCCTTGATGTACTCCTTTCTCAAATTGGAACCAGTGTGGTGTTCAATGTCCAGTTCTAACTGTTGCTTCTTGACCTGCATTCAGATTTCTCAGGAAGCAGGTCAGGTGGTCTGGTATTCTCTTCTCTTTAAGAATTTTCCACAGTTTGTTTTGATCCACACAGTCAAAGGCTTTGGAATATTCAACAAGCTAGAAGTAGATGTTTTTCTGGAACTCTCTTGTTTTTTCGATGATCCAATGATGCTAGCAATTTAATCTCTGGTTCCTCTGCCTTTTGTAAATCCAGCTTGAACATCTGGAAGTTCATGGTTCATGTACTTTCGAAGTCTGGCTTGGAGAATTTTGAGCATTACGTTGCTAGCGTGTGAGTTGAGTGCAATTGTGTGGTAGTTTGAGCATTCTTTGGTATTGCCTTTCTTTGGGACTGGAATGAAAACTGACCTTTTCCAGTGTTGTGGCCACTGCTGAGTTTTCTAAATTTGCTGGCATATTGAGTGCATCACTTTCATAGCATCATCTTTTAGGATTTGAAATAGCTCAACTGGAATTCCATCACCTCCACTAGCTTTGTTCATAGTGATGCTACCTAAGGCCCACTTGACTTGGCATTCCAGGATGTCTGGCTCTAGGTGAGTGATCACACCATTGTGGTTATCTTGGTCATGAAGATATTTTTTGTACAGTTTTTCTGTGTATTATTGCCTCCTCTTCTTAATATCTTCTGCTTCTGTTAGGTCCACACCATTTCTGTCCTTTATTGTGCCCATCTTTGCATGAAATGTTCCCTTGGTGTCTCTAATTTTCTTGAAGAGATCTCTAGTCTTTCCCATTCTATTGTTTTCCTCTATTTCTTTGCATTGATCACCGAGGAAGGCTTTCTTATCTCTCCTTTCTATTCTGTGGAACTCTGCATTCAAAGGATTCTATCTTTCCTTTTCTTCTTTGCCTTTCACATCTTTTCTTTTCTCAGCTATTTGTAAGGCCTCCTTGGACAACCATTTTGCCTTTTTGCATTTCTTTTTCTTGATGATGATCTTGATCACTGCCCCCTGTACAATGTCACAAACCTCCATCCATAGTTCTTCAGAGTCATGCTATTTCTGTCCTCTAATTTGTCAGTCTTGAAGTTGATAGTGGGGTTTTCCAATATCTAGATATGTTTTGAAATGATTTCATTTGCGCGAGGTACCTAGAATATGCAAACTCCTAAAGACACAAAGTATAATGGAGGTTATAGGGACTGAGAGGAAGGAAATAGGAAATTTCTGTTTATAGGTACAAAGTCCTATTGTGATAATGAGGAAAGTTCTGGCGATGGAAGGTGGTGAAAGCTACACCGCATCATGAATGTACGTAATGCCACTGAGTTGTACATTTAAGCATGCTTAAATGGTCAGTTTTATGTTATACATGTCTTATTGCAATAAAAAGTTATTTTTTATTTTGAATGTTAACTCTGAAGTCAAGGGATTAATCTGGACTGATTTCCTAGCTATAGGAAATTTTTTCAAGAGCAACTTCTTTTCCAAACTCTCTAGCCATCCAAATCCTTCTCTAATGCCCCTTCTTTCCATTATCACCACCAATAACTGTCTAAAACTTAAAAACTATTCTGTGATATTTATTGTAGCCATTTTTGTTGTTGTTTAGTCACATTTGACTCTTTTGAGACACCATGGGCTGAAGCCTGCTAGGCTCCTCTGTCCATGGGATTTCCCAGGCAAGATTACTGGAGTAGGTTGCCATTTCTTTCTCCAGGAGATATTCCTGACCCAGGGATTGAACCAGGATCTCCTGCATTGGCAGGCAGATTCTTTACTGCTGAGCCATATATTAATTTAAAATTTATGGGTATACTAAAATTTATGAAAGAACAATTTATTCATTTGCTAATTCATATAATGAACTTATTAAAGCATCCATTGGTCAAGATTTTATTCTAGGTAGTATAATAAATGATGCTGATGGGTGCTAATTATGAGTAATATTAGTCTCTACTCTTAATGAGCTTACTATCTATTAGGAAAGATAAGACATGAAAAGCAACAATTGAAAAAATATATGCTGAAGATGCTACAGCTTCGTTTAAGACAATACCTTACACCTGAATATTTTTAAAATTTGGCACACACATTTGCATAAAAGGAAGCAGATTTGTTTTAACAGTGAGACTTCATGGAGGACTAAAATTTTATCCAGGCCATAGAAAATGATGGTTTAGTTTATTCCCATTTTATACGTTATGTAGACTTTGCATAACCATATACAATTCAGCATTTTTAAAGGATTATAAATGTTATAGTTCAAAAAGTAGCCATGAGATATGGAATCAGACCTAGATTTAATTTCTAATTCTACTGATGACAAACGGATGATTAAGGGAGAGTTATTTAATCTCTTGGAGTTTCAGTGTTGTTTCCCAGAAAATGGAGGCAGTAGCTCCCTACCGTCACATATTGATGACTGAGATAACATATGTAAAGCACACAGATGCAGCAACTGCTCAATAAATATTAGCCATCTTCTCTAGCTGTGGTTGTTGTAGCTCAGTTTGCTATGACACAATGCTGATTGAATCCATGATTTACCTGGTGCGATCCCTGGGTCTGGCACACCAGTCCCAATAATAAAATTGTTCCTGTATGAAAATATAATTTGGCTCTCAGTGATCTGTGTTTGATAATCCTTTCTGGTATGGTTTCCAGGAACACGGCTTGATGAAAAACAAGGACTGTCTTATATGAGGGTGTGTGAATACATATATTCATATGTAATATATATATATATACACGTTTGTACTGTTTTAAAGTACTGCATTTAAGTAATGCAGTCTAGTGTCTCGCACAGTGTTAAGAGAACAGGGTTCCCACCAGATGTGTTTGAATGACTGGCTATCAATCATTTGTAATTAGCACACTGTATGTAAATTTATGCAACTTAAGTGCTTGAAAACAATTTATTCTTGTAAGTAGATTAAATTGTCCTTTTTACAATCCTGTTTACATTCGTAATTTACTTAACAGACCCTCATTTCATTGATGGTAAACTTTACCCCTGCCCAAGTTCAGATTCTCTCATTTTGGCTATGTGCCATCTGAATTCATTAGGTTACATTGTACTAAGAAAAAAAAGGTGGAGTACCAAATTCCATCAATCAAGTGCTGGCTGTCAGTGACAGGAAATTGGCACAAGCACTGGGACCCCTGACCAGATGGTAGACATCTGTGCTTTTCTCATTGGCAGGGCCAGGTCAACAGATACGTCTCAAAGAGTCAGGGCCGCATAGGTGGAAGGCACCTCAAGACTGTTAAAACATTTGGGTTATGAACACCAAGGAAGAAATTGACACCTTGGGATGCCTTCAACTATTTTTTTAATTATGTCATAGAAGTTAGGATAGGAGCCAAGTCTGATTTTGAGGGGTCCTAAGACTGGGTTAGTACCTGTATCTTCAGAACGGATGGGAAGATACAAAGGAGCAATCTTCCAGAAGGTTATTCTATTAGAAAGTGTCCTGGGAGGTAGCCAGAGGGACTTTGGCTCTGATCTGATGTGGGAACTTTGGCTACTTCAGAGGTTAGGATGTTAATTTCTCTGCACAAAAAGAACAGAATATACTTTCTGCTTTCCCTACTTTTCAGGGGCATTTTGAGTGTTTCATGAGCTGAAGGATATAAACTTACTTCTTAAATCCAGAGAGAAAAGGAGAAAACATCCCCTTCATCTACTTAAATCCCAGTAACAGATCATGACACAATTGAGCATTTTGTCCTCCAAAAAGTCACCCTGTTCTTGACATGCAGGTTGGGCTTTCCAAGTCTGGGGTGTTAGAACCTCTAAGATCTAAAAAGGTCTTACGCTGTTCTTGACTCTGTTCTGCAATGGTAAGGAATTTGAGTACAAGAGCCTTGTCTTTTCATCCTTTTTCACAGGAAGATGCTAAATAAAAACGTGTTAACTGATTCATAGCTCTGACATTTCCACTCATATTCACAGCCCACTCGGTTGCAGTACTTTTCCCTCAAATCTCTGGCTGAAATCCTGTTAAAAGGACAAGCAGGATATTTCCATTCTGGGGCCTTGTCAGTAAGCATCAAGCCCTGCCAATGCCCACGGATGAATCCTTGCCTCTTTTGTTCTGTGAAAGTAAAGGGGATGCATCAATAGTCTTTTGCACTCCAAGAAAGTCATCACTGAGCTTCAAATTCTCTTGCAAATCTGACTCTCTCTTCTTAGACTGTTGATATTTAATTTTTATAAACAATAATGATAAGAAGGAGAACAGGAGAGGTAGAGAAATATCCCTTAAACTTGTTGTGATAGAAAAAAAAGCAGTGGTCATCAAAATTTAGAGACTTGAAATCTAATTCTAACTCTATTTTTAACTAGCTCTGTAACTTTGAAGTTATTTCAAGAATCTGAGCCTCAGTTTCTTTTCTTCTGAAAAGCTCATTCTGACTAGGTCATCTCCAATGACCCTTCCTGTTATATTACTTAATGATTTCCAGTGGAAAAGGTCACAGATAGAATATGTAATTAGAGAGTATGAGATGGACAGGGAGGCAGGCCAACTCTTACACTCCTTTCTGAAAATAAATAAACAAAAATACCTCTACAGTTATTTATATGGTAACTTTTTTCCTTTTAGTTATATTGAGATATAACTGACACATATAATTGTATAAGCCTGAGGTATACAGAATAACAATTTGGTTTACATCATTAAATGATTATTATAATATGTTTAGAGGAACATCCACCATCTCATACATATATAAAATTAAAGAAATAGAAATAATATTTTTCCATGTGATGAGAACTTCTTAGGATTTACTCTCTTAACTTTCATATGTATTAATTATATTTATCATGTTGTATATTATATCTCTAGTACTTATTTATCTTACATAAGGAAGTTTGTAGCTTCTGACTGCCTTCATCCAGTTCCTGCTGCACCACAACACTGGCCTCTGGTAACCAAATGTCTGATCTCTTTTTGCTATTAGCTTGTTTTTGGAGTGTAATTGACCTATAACACTGTGTTCCTGTTACACAACGTGGTGATTAGATATGTCTATACATTTCAAAGGGCTTCCCAGATGGCACTAGTGGTAAAGAACCTGCCTGCAATGCAAGAGACGTAATAAGATAAGGGTTTGATCCCTGGGTTGGGAAGATCCCCTGGAGGAGACAACCCACTCTAGTCTTTTCGCCTGTAGAATCCCATGGACAGAGGAGACTCATGGGCTACAGTTCATGCAGTTGCAAAGAGTTGGACACAACTGAAGTGACTTATCACTCACACATACATTTTAAAATGGTCACCACAATAAGTCTAATTGTGGTACATCATCATACAAAGCTATTTCACAGAATTGACTATATTCCTCACACTGTACATTTCATACTAATGACATTTATTTTGCAACGGAAAGTTTGTACCTCTTAATCTTCCTCCTATTTGTTTTCTCCCCCTACTGCATTTCCTCTGCCAACCATTGTTTGTTCTCTGTGTCTTTAATTCTGTTTGTGTTTTGTTATATTTGCTAATTTTCTTAGATTTCACATAGAAGTGAAATCACACAATATTTGCCTTTCTCTGTCTAACATTTAATCTAGTGTGATAACCTCTAGGCCCATCCTTGTTGTCACAAACGACAAGATTACATTCTTTTTTATGGCTGAATAATATTCCATGGCATGTATATGCTACTTCTTTTTCCATTTGTCTGTTGACAGGTGCTTAGGTTTCTTTTATATTTTGGCTACTATAAATAACTCTGCAATGAACATAGGGTTTCATATACCTTTACCAGGGCTTCCCAGGTGGCTCAGTTGGTGAAGAATCTACCTGCAATGCAGGAGACCTGAGTCCAGGAGACCTGAGGGTCAGGAAGATTCCCCTGGAGGAGGAAATGGCAACCCACTCCAGTATTCTTGTATGGGAAATCACATGGACAGAGGAGCCTAGTGGGCTACAGTCCAGGGGGGTCACAAAAGTCGGACACAGCTTAGTGACTAAACTACCACCACCACCATACCTTTTCAAGTTATTGTTTTCATTTTCTTTAGATAAATGCCCCAGCGTGGAATTTCTGGATTGTATGGTAGTTCTAGCATTAATTTTCCAAGGAGGTTCCATACTGTTTTCTGTAGAAGTGGAACCAATTTGCATTCCCACCAATAGTGCATGAGGGTTCTCTTCTCTACATCCTAGCCAACACTTCTTATCTGTTGTATTTTTGATAGAAACCATGCTGACAACTGTGAGAGAATATCCAATTGTGGTTTTGATTTGCATTTCTCTGATGATTTGTGATTTTGAGTACCTTTTCAATGTGCCTGTTGACCATCTGTACATTTTCTTAAAAAAAAAAATGTGTATTCAGATCATCTCTCATTTTAATTGGGTTGTTTGTTTTTTTAATTATTTCTTAATATATAAACTTTATTTAACTACAGTTGACTTAAAATGTTTCAGGTGCACAGTTAAGTGATTCAATTATGCATGTACATATATATATATAATTTTTAAGATTATTTTCCATTATAGGTTATTATGAGATATGGCCTGTATACAGGATAGTTCCCTGTGCTATAGGGCAAACCTTTGCTGCTTATTGCATATATAGTTTTTTAAATTAAAAATCTAGCATTTCGTTCATACTAAGTCAAACAAATGGAATCAAAATGTTATAAATTTTTAGTCAAAAATTCACAAATTTTCTAAACTATATATATTATACACACTATTTATATATATGTATAAAAAGCTGTGCTACTGTGCTTGATAAAGGCTTGAGAAAGAACATCAAAAAAAAGAAGAGATGGAGAAATTAGAAAACATAAATGAAATTGAAGCACTGAATGTGAAATAGAAAAAGTGAAATCAACTAGATAAAAGTTAAAGATTATCATACAATCCAATTTTTTTAAAATATAGCTGCTCATTAGAAACATATCTGGAGCTTAGGAGAAAAAAAATAATACCTAGACATTTGTATTTTTCAAAAAATTCCAAGATAATTCTGATATCCATCTGGATTTTAAAAAGTGATTACAGCTTTTTCTATTAAATGGCAGTTTTGGTGATATAGAATTCTATTATTCTGTTGATCAATCATGATACACTAGTATTAAGTAATAGTTACATAATCACAATAGTAAAAGATATTTATCAGTTTTCACAATCAATAGCCAGACTAAAATTAAAGATAATGGGATTGCAAGTCATAATGGGAACATGATTAACCTAAAAATATAAATTATTGCATACAATTTGGGGGGGTCAAGCAGTGTGATGTGGTAAGTAGAAGTGCATACATGCACATGTTTTCATCTTCCCAGCCAGTCTATGTCTGTTGGTTGGTGCATTTAATCCATTTACATTTAAGGTAATTATCAATATGTATGATCCTATTACCATTTTCTTAATTGTTTTGGGTTTATTTTCTGTAAGTCTTTCCTTCTCTTGTTTCCTGACTAGAGAAGATCCTTTAGCATTTGTCGTAAAGCTGGTTTGGTGGTGCTGAATTCTTTTAACTTTTGCTTGTCTGGAAAGCTTTTGACTTCTCAAATCTGAATGAGAGTCTTGCTGGATAGAGTATTCTTGGTTGCAGGTTCTTCCCTTTCATCACTTTAAATATATCAAGCCATTGCCTTCTGGCCTGTAGAGTTTCTGTTGAGAAATAGCTGATAAATGGATGGGAGTTCCCTTATATGTTATTTGCTATTTTACCCTGTTGCTTTTTGTTGCTTTCAATACTTTATTTTTGTCTTTAATTTTAGTCAGTTTGATTACTATGTGTCTTGGGGTATTCCTTCTTGGGTTTATCCTTCCTGGGACTCTCTGAGCTTCCTGGACTTGGTTGACTATTTCCTTTCCCATGTCAGGGAAGTTTTCAGCTATTATCTTATCAAATATTTTCTTGGGTCCTTTTTCTCTCTCTTCTCCATCTGGGACTCCTAAAATGCAAATCTTGGTGTGTTTAATATTGTTCCAGAGGTCTCATAGGCTGTCTTCTTTTTTTTTTTCTTTTCATTCTTTTTTCTATATTCTGTTCTGCAGCAGTGATTTCCACCACTCTGTCCTCAAGGTCGCTTAACTCTTCTGCCTGTTATTCTGTTATTGATTCCTTCTAATGTATTGTTCATCTCTGTTTGTTCTTCTAGGTCTTTGGTAAACATTTATTATATCTGCTCCATTCTGTTTCTGAGATCCTGGATCATCTTCGTTATTATTATTCTGAATTCTTTTTCTGAAAGTTTGCTTATATCCACTTCATTTCATTGTTTTTTCTGGGGTTTTATATTGACCCTTCTTCTGGGAGGTAACTCTTTACTTTTTTTCATTCTGATTAACTTTCTGTAATTTGGTTTTTGTTCCAGCAGCTGTGGTATTGTGATCTAGTGATTGATCTACTCAGGTTATTTACTTCATCTTGCTTCTTCTCTCTGCCCTCTGGTGAATGAGGTTAACAGGCTTCTGTAAGCTTCTTGATGGGATGGACATGGTGGGTCTTGCTCCGATGGCTTGGGCCTTGCTCCAGTAAAGCTTTAATCCAGTTATCTGTTGATGAGTGAAGTTTTGTTGCTTCCTATTAGTATTTCGGCCTAACAACTAGAGGTGATCCAGTCTTGGGGTCTGTGGGCTCTATGGTGGGGTTAATGTGACCTCCAAGAGAGCTTACACCAAGGAGGACCTTCAGGACTGCTGGTACCATCATCCCCATGGTGAGCCTCTGCCAACCCACACCTCCACAGGAGACCCTCCATCACTAGAAGGTAGCTTTGGTTCAGGCTTCTGTGGGGTCACTGCTCCCTTCCTCTAGGTCTTAGTGCATGCAAGATTTTGTTTGTGCTCTCCAAGAGTAGAGTCTTTGTTTTCCCCAGTCCTGTGGCAGTCCTATATTCAAATCATAATGGCCTTCAAGGTCAGATTCCCTGGGGATTTCCTGTCCCATTGGCAGACTGGGAAGCCTGATATAGGGCTCAGAATCTTTACAACAGTGGGAGGACTTCTTTGGTATTATTATTCTTCAGTTTGTGGGTCACCCACTTGGCGGTTATGGAATTTTATTTTACATGTATATTTATCAAAGATATTGGCCCGTAATTTTCTTTCTTTTCATAGTGTCTTTGTCTGGTTTTGGTATAGGGTGATGGTGGCATCACAGAATGTCTTTTGGAAGAGTTAGGAAGGATCAGTATATTTGATGTATGTTTCATAGAATTTGCCTGTGAAGCCAGGCTCTGGACTTTTGTTTGTAGGGAGTTTTGTTTGTTTGTTTGTTTTTTTAATTACAGATTCTATTCCACTTCTAGTGATTGGTCTATTCAAGTTTTTTATTTCATCTTGGTTTAGTTTTCATGAACTGTATATTTCTAGAATGTTGTTCATTTCTTCTAGATTGTCAAATTTGTTGGCATTTAATTGTTCATGAAATTAAAAGCGAAAGTTGTTTAGTCCTGACCGACTCTTTGCAGCCCCATGGACTATACAGTCCATGGAATTCTCCAGGCAAGAATACTAGAGTGGGTAGCCTTTCCCTTCTCCAAGGGATCTTCCCAACCTAGACATCAAACCTAGGTCTCCTGCATTGCAGGTGGATTCTTTACCAGCTGAGTCACAAGGGAAGCCCATAATTGTTCATAATATTCTCTTTTTTATGTACTTCTGTGGTGTCAGTTGGGATCTCCTTTTTCATTTCTTATTTTATTTATTTGAGTCCTCTCTTCTTCTATGTGCACTTGGCCAGAGATTTGTTAATTTTGTTTACTGTTTCAAAGAATCAGCTCTTGGTTTTATCAATTTTTTTCTATTATTTTTTAATCTCTATTTTATTTTCTCTTTGATTTGTTATCATCTTCCTTCTGCTGATTTTAGATTTTATTTGTTCTTCTTTTTAAAATTATTTTAGGTGGTGGGTTAGGTTGTTTGAGATTTTTGGTTTCTTAAAGAAGGCCTATATCACTATGAAATTTCCTCTAAAAATTGTTTTAGTTGCATCCCATAGATTTTGTATGACTGTGTCTTCATTTTCATTTGTCTCAAGGTAATTTTAAATTTCTTCTTTGATTTCATCACTGACCCATTGGTTTTTTAATAGCATGTTGTTTAATCTTCATATAATAGATTTTTTCTCATTTATTTTTCTGTGGTTGATTTCTAGTTTCACACCCTTGTGGTCAGAAAAGATGCTTGAAATAATTTGTATACTCTTAAATGTATTGAGGCTTGTACCTTGTCCTACTAAGTACAGCTCCGCATTTTATACCCCCCTCATATTTACTGTGTTTGATGTCATATTTTACATCTTTTTGTTTTGTGCATCTTTTTGTTTTGTGACTATAGATGACTTAACTACATCTTTTAACCTTCTTACTACCTTCATATGTAGCTTACTTACTACATTTATTGTATATTTGTAGTTTCAAGTAAAATTCTTCCTTTCATAATTTTCATATTTCTAGGTGCTGCCTTTTCTTTTTCACCAAGAGAAATCCCTTTAATATTTCTCCTAAAGCTGGTTTTACAATGCCAAACTCTTTCAGCTTTTGCTTATTTGTAAAACTTGTAACTTCTCCATTGACTCTGAATGAAGCTTTTCCAAGTAAAATATTCTTACTTGTAAGATTTTCTCTTCCATCACTTACAAATATAGCATGCTAGTCCCTTCTGGCCTGCAGAGTTTTTGACGAAAAGGCAGCTGATGGCCTTATGGGAGCTTCCTTGTACATCACTTGTTGCTTTTTTCTTGCTGCTTTTAATACTCTTTCTTTAATCTTTCCCATTTTAATTACAATATGTCTTGGTGTAGTCTTCTTTGGGTTAATCCTGTTTGGGACTCTTTGTGCTTTCTGGACCTAGATGTTTCCTTTCCCAAGTCAATGAAGTTTTCAGCTATTAATTCTTTATATAAAGTTCTCTGCCCCGTTCTCTCACTTTTCTGCTTTTGAAATGTTTATACTGCAAATATAAGGATGCTTTATGTTTTCTCAGAGGTTTCTTAAACCATTCTTATTTCTTTTTAATCTTTTTTTTTGGTTCCACTTCAGTGATCTCCACTACTCTTTCAGCTCACAATCTGTTCTTTGTATCATGTAATCTACTTTTGAGTCATTCTAGTGTATTTTTAATTTCAGTTATTTTATTGTTCGTCTTTGTTTGGTTGTTCTTTATATTTCCTCTTTGTTAAAAACTTCTTACTCTATGCAGTCCTCAGCTGGGTTCTTCGAACATCTTTGTGATCATTACCTTGAACTCTCATAGGTTAGACTGCTGTCTACATTCCCTTAATTCTTCTGTGGTTTTATCTCTTTCCTTCATTTGGAACATATTCCTATGTTGCCTCATTTTGCCTAATTTTCTGTTTTTATTTCTTTGTGTCAGGCAAGTTGTTTATATTTCCAAATGCTGCAGAAGTCATCTTTTTTAAGAGACATACTGTGAGGGCCACCAGTGCATCTACCTCTGATCAGCAGAGCTATATGCTCTGGGAGTACCCCCTATGTTGGCTGCATTTGTCTTTCTGTTGCGGTGGACTGAATACTGTAGATGGTCGTGTAGGTATAGCTGATCCTTAGTCTTTCCTGCCTGGCTCTTTCTTGTGCAAAGGCTGCTATACTCAGATAGGCAGTGCCATTCACAAGGTGGCTTTCTGTAGAGCTCTGGAGCATCCTGGTACTAGTGCTGGCCCACTGGTGGGCAGAGTGGGGTTCTGGTGTGCACATTTTAGGACCTCTGGTCTTGGATCTGTTGGTGGGCTTATTCAATTTTTAGAGCTCTATTCTAACAAAGATAGAGATATGTAGATAAGCAATACAGAAGACTGATTTATTTGCTTGTTTGTGTTTTCATTCATTTATTCATTGATTTATATATTAGCTTCTTTAATCAATAAATATTTATTGAGCATCTATTTTGTACCAGGTTATATTATAGTTATTGAGGATATAGGTATACATAGATATATACATACATAGATTAAAACCTTGGCCTCCATGGAGTTTATGTTCCAATATTCAAATAGCAATAAATACTAAATAAACAAATAAATAGATAATATGTGAGATAGGGGTAAGAAATCATTTAAAAGAAAAAAGTAGGTTTAAGATATAGAGTCAGGAATGGGGTAGGTGCTATTTTAAATGTATCTGGTATGTTGAAGAATAACAAAGAAACTAGTAGCTGGAGCTGAAAGAACAATAAGGAGAATGGTAGGAAATGGTGTCAGAACAGCAGCAGGGCCAGAAAATATAAATTTTTATAGGATGGTATGTGTTTGAGCTTTTACTCTGAGTGGAATGGGAACTAGTATTGGATTTTGAGTAGAGGAGTGTCATGATATGATATTTTAGAAGGATTATTCTGTTGCTTTTTAAAGAGTACACTGTATAAACGCAAGAGTAGAAGCAGAAAGATAATTTGGAGCAATTTAAATAATTCAGAAGAAAAGGAAAGGAAACAGCAATGAAAATAGAGAGAAGTGGTCTTGAATCTAAATATATTTCCAAGGCTGGGCTGACAGAAGTTATGAGCTGATAGAATATGTTGATAAATTGGATGTGTGTCCTCAGAGAAAGACAGATGTCAAAGATGACTCATATTAAGGAATGACTTAAGATTTTTTGGCCTAAGAAACTAACTGGTAGAATGAAAATGCCATTTGTTTGATGAGGAATAGAATGAGAGCACAAAAATTTGGTGGAAGGTTTCAAATCAAGAGTCCTGTTTCAAACATAGAGCTTGAGTTCCCTATCAGACATCCAAGTAAGGATGTCCAGCAGAAAGTTACAGACATGAATCTGGAGCTCAGAGAAAGGTCAGAGGTAGAGACATACATTTGGTATCATCAGCATGTAGATAGTGTTTAAGATCATGAATATGAATGAGTTCACTAGATAACAGAAAACAGAGAAGATGATCATGAACCAAGCCCTAGAATCCTTTAACACTTGAAGATCAGGATGTTGATAAGAGAGTGATCAGCTCTGTCATATATTGCTGGTAAATCCAGCAGGAGGAGGGATTTTACTTAGAATCCCCATTGGGACGCAGGTGACTTTTTCCTCCTTCATATACAATTGTTTGTTGTTGTTGAGTCACTAAGTCATATCCGACTCTTTGTAATCTTATGAACTGAGCATACAGGCTTCCCTGTCCTTTACTATCTCCTTGAATTGTGGTTCTCATCAATAGACTTTCTTACAGATTTGAATGTGAGAAATGACTACTAAAGTGAAACCAAACCTTCATCCATCACTTGTATGAAGGTTCAGAACTGGCTTCTATTTGGGTGTGTGTGTGTGTGTGTGTGTGTGTGTGTGTGTGTGTGTGTGGTAGAGGCCGAGAGAGACAGACAGACAGACAGATACAGAAACAGATACAAAGAAATAGAGATATACAGAGAAGAACAAGAGAATCAGACATTGTCCCTGGCTTTGACGACTTTGTCTATAAAGGAAGACAAAAGAACTACTAACTTGTGTTCCTGTGGATTCAAAACATGATTAAATAACTGCCTGCAGAATTTCAGAATAGGAGTGTTAAGGGATCAGACAGGTGCTATGGGGCTGGAAAGATCTATAATGCATAAAAATTATTGTGTCTTCAGGAAAACTAAGGAATTTATCTTCAGGAAGCCAGGCCTCAGAGTCATTTCTTGAGTTGTGTTATTATGCTCCAGTTTTTGCCTAAGAATATCTAAAGCTGTTCCATTGTCTAGAGAATAATTTCTCTCCATGGCACTGGCTGGCTTTCAAGGTTTTTCAAAAATCCCAATCAGTCCTTATAACTATTCTAATTTATAGCAAGCATTCCCTTCAAATTCTTAGATCGCTAGTTATCTACCTATCATGCATTAATTATCTTTTGAAAAAAATTATTAAGACTTTATGTTTATAGAGCAGGTTTACATTCACAGCAAAATTGAAGGGAAGGTACATAGATTTCCTATATATGCCCTGCTCCCACATATGTATAATCCCCCCCATTATCGATATCCCCCACCAGAGAGTACATTTGTTACAACTGATGAACCTACAATGACAAATCATAATCAGCCCAAATATGTACTTTACATTACATTTCACTCTTGATACTGTATATTCTATTGGTTTGGACAAGTGTATAATGTATCCATCATATGGAGTGTCTTCACTGCCCAAAAAACCCTCTGTGCTGCATGCACTCCTCTGTCCCCTTAAACTGTGGAAGCCACTTACCTTTTTACTGTCTCCATAGTTTAGAGTATTGTATAGTTGAAGTTACATAGTACCTATCCTTTCAGCCTAGCCCTTCAACTTAGTACATTTTCTCCATGCTCTTTCACAAATTGAATAGCTCACTTCTTTCCAGCACTGAGTAATATGCCATTGTTTGGATGAAACAGTTTACCTATCTACTCACTTACTGATGAATACCTTGGTTGCTTCTAAATTTTGGTACTTATGAATTAAGATGCTGTAAAATTTATGTGCAGATTTTATGTGGACCTAAGTTTTTAACCCCTTTGGGAAAATATTAAGGAACCCAGTTGCTAGATCAAATGGTATGAGTATGTTTAGTTTTGTTAGAAACTGCCAACTCTCTTCCAAAGTGGCTGTACCATTTTGTGTTCCCACCAGCAATAAATGAGAGCTTTCGGCTCAGATGGTAAAGCATCCGTCTACAGTGCGAGAGACCCGGGTTCAATCCCTGGGTTGGGAAGATCCTCTGGAGAAGGAAGTGGCAACCCACTCCAGTACTCTTGCCTGGAAAATCCCATGGATGGAGGAGCATGGTAGGCTGCAGCCCATGGGGTCACAAAGAATCGGACTCGACTGAGCAACTTCACTTTCACTTTCGCTTAGTTGTTCTACACTCGTGCCAGTGTTTGGTGTTGTCAATGTTTGAATTTTGGCCATTTCAATAGATATTATAAGTATCTCATTGTTATTTTAATTGTCTTATCTGTTAAAAAGTATGTGTCTTATTTCTTCAGACAGACTGCAAGCTATGCAACAAATGAGATATTATTTTACTTTTTTTTTCCTGTCCACTACCAGAAATTGTTGTTAAGTGGATATTTAATAATGTTATTTGAATGAATGCACAAAAAATACCAAGTACATTCTTTACCTGCCATTCCTAGTGTTTACCCAGATGTAATTCAACACAGAAAAAGGTGAAAAGAAACATTTTGGGGATGGTAGATGAACACTGGTGAAGGATTCAGCTCTGTGTTGTCTAAGTTTAAGCAGAATATAAATGAAGAAATTTAAATCAATATTTGGTGTGTACATTTATTTGTGTTCAGAGAATTTCATAAAACTTCTCTTTTTCTGTTTTGCATATAGGGTTATCGTTACCATCTTTCTAAATTCCATATATGTTAGTATACTGTAATGGCCTTTATCTTTCTGGCTTACTTCACTCTGTATAATGGGCTCCAGTTTCATCCATCTCATTAGAACTGATAACCCTATAACCCTATATGCAAAACAGAAAAAGAGACACAGATGTATAGAACAGACTTTTGGACTCTGTGGGAGAAGGCGAGGGTGGGATGTTTCAAGAGAACAGCATCGAAACATGTATATTACCTAGGGTGAAACAGATCACCAGCCCAGGTTGGATGCATGAGACAAGTGCTCGGACCTGGTGCAGTGGGAAGACCTAGAGGGATTGGGTGGAGAGGGAGGTGGGAGGGGGGATTGGGATGGTGAACACATATAAATCCATGGCTGATTCATGTCAATGTATGACAAAGACTACTACAATATTGTAAAGTAGTTAGCCTCCAACTAATAAAAAATAAAAAAAAAAATTAAATTAAATTAAAGATAAAGATTAAAAAAAAAACTTCTCTTAAAGCTGCCCTCCTTCCTGTCAAATAAGTCATTACTTGCACATAAAAAGAAAAACAATGCCTTGACCCACAGGCTTTAACTAGCAAGATTAAATAACTTGTCTTCTAGGCTCGGACAATTCTGAGAAAGGGGATGCTAGTAACAATTATACCAGATAAGCAGACATGAACCAGGGCAGTCCCAGAGACTCTTTAAGGGCCAGGGACTCATTGGAAAATGGATAGAAGCTATAGTTTCTTTCTCTAGAAAAATTTTACCTTAAGTTCCAGCGTATACTCAGCCTGTTCCAATTCACTGATTAAAAATCCCTGACTCATATGATCTCATGTCCATTTCA
Source organism: Odocoileus virginianus (assembly GCF_023699985.2). Taxonomy (NCBI): domain Eukaryota; kingdom Metazoa; phylum Chordata; class Mammalia; order Artiodactyla; family Cervidae; genus Odocoileus; species Odocoileus virginianus. Next base: position 15,030,989 of record NC_069695.1, on the reverse strand, counting down.
ATGTGTTACTCCTTCAATAAACTGACACCCCACATTAAAAGGTCTTCAAAGATCTCTATACCAGAAGGAAAAAAAAAAGGATATTATTTTCTGTAGCTGGTGTATGTTTTCAACCAAAATGTTTATAAAGTTTATTTCTGTGGAGAAAATCCTACTTTCTAAAAAGAAAATTCTACTTTTTTTGCATTTAAAAGTAGGAGATAGGTTCCCATTTAGGGAAACATAATTAAGAATATTTTCAGTCTGTAAGAGCATAGTAATTACTTTTGAAATAGATCTATACTTTTCCAAATGCAACCCTAAGTCCTTTGTCCTTGAAGTCCTTTAGGCCTCCTTAAAAATTCAGTTATCAGACATGACTTAGCCCGCACGCACACACGACCTGTGATGAGGTCTGAGGGAGCTTGGTTACTGAACGGCGTCACGCCAGTAGGTGCCACTTCACAGGCTGGCCTTTTCTGGGAAGAGTTCGTCAACTTTACATTTTTGTGATTTCAAATTTCTACAAAGAGATTATAATAATCTCACTACAAAGTTTCAAACAAAGCTTTATGTGTATGTACTCTACTCAGTCTGTTCCTTCAGCTTTCTAGCTATAATGAGCAAAAATGTGCAAGAAGCTGTCATAGCACGCTGCTAGTCAGCTGTCCTAAAAGATGTCAATGCTTCTATACACACACACACATTTTTGGGAAAGGCTTTTACATCTTAAGGGTTTTTTAATAATAATTTTTTAATCATAGAAATTTTGAAATCTCACACAGAAAATAGAAAATGTTTAGATTACCCACAGTTCTATCAGAGATAATCACCACTAACATAAGCTTATGGGTTTATCTATTTATTTTCTTATATATGGAATATACATAAAGGAAAAGCATATGCACATATAATCCCCTGCTTGTCTCTTTTCAACTCATATAAAAGTGTAGACACTTTCCAAAGATATAGAATTTAGAGTCAGAAAAGACCTTATGATCTCTTTCCTGTTTAACGCACTTTCTTTGAAGAAATTAAGACCTAAATTTTGCACCAACTTTTTTATTTTTAAGTGAACAATTAGTCAATGAACTTGTATTTTCAGTAAGTAAGCTATTTATTAGTATCTATGTAATCTCAAATTTAGATGTTATGGAATAACCCAATAAACGTGTATAGACTATCTACTAGTACTTGAAAGATAGCAAAGAACTTTATTGTGAATTATTTTCTTTAATCTCCAGAATGTGGAAAATACCACTATTATTATAACTTCCATTTTAGACATTAGGGAATTGAAGTTTAAACAGGTTGAATAATATTCCATAAATCATATAAGGAGAAAATGGATGAATTGGAATTTGAAATTTAATGTTCTGATCTCAAACCTCATGTTGATTTTAGTATAGTATTGTAATCCAGGTAATAAGGAGTTGATTTTTAAGTGATCTTACAATTTTGCTGAAGAGACAAATTCTGATAAATTATCAGAATGTATGACGAGACAGATAAACAAGCAAGAAAAGCTAGAATTTATGAATATTCACTAGAGGTTGAATATTGTGCTGAGGAATTTTCTTGCATTGTCTGATAAGAACCTCACCACTAAGGTAGGAACTATTTTTCCATTTTACATGTGAAAAAACTAAGGCTTAGAGAAGTCAAATAATAAATCAATTAAAGAACTAAGATTCAGCCCCAGATAGTTGAACTACAGAATCATTATGCTGAATAATTATGATCCAAATAAAATGAATTTTCTTCACTGAACAACTTGAAGTTCTATTTGAACCATTGAATCTAACATATTTCCCAGTGCTGGGAGTGGTGGAAAGAAGCTTCAAAGGCTGTTGATAATCAAAGAGGGACTTAAACTGGACTTTGGCATTGAGTAGCAAAAGTGGATGAAGTGAGAGTAAGAATAGAACTCTTGCCACTGCAAATGTGGATAAGAGCAAGAGAAAGGTAGAAACAAGAAAGAATATGGCACTTGAGGGAATAGTAAGGCAACTCCAACAGTTAGAAGCCTAAACCACAGCTGGAGTACGTGTTTTGAGCCATATGAGGAAGGGCAAGGAGTGTCTGGATGAAGAGTTTGGGCTTTGCCATTAAAGAACTGAGAGCCACAGGAAATTTTTAAGTGTGAAAGAAGTCTGACAATGGTGTGACATTGGGGAGGTTGTCTGGAAGGGAAGGATATCTAGGTTAGTATAATTGGCATTGAACAGGAGCAGCTGTCAGGGGCTTCACCTTAAAGGTTCATCTTTGGTTTTGCCTACAGAGTTAAGGAAAGAATCATTGCTGTCCATGGTTCTATTGCGGCTACAGCCTAGGGCAAGACTGGAAAAAAATAAATGTCAGCCTGAATTCTTCTGTTGAGAAGCAAAAAAGGGAGCATAAACTCTGCTCTGCTTTAGCAGTGTAAGTTTTAGTATTCACATTTCAATAGTTCTCAAATCTGAATGTATGTCAGAGTTACCTGGGGCACTTTTCAACAGCACAAATGCTCCAGATACACCCCCTGGAAACTCTGACTTAGTTTCTTAGTGAGGAGCCCAAACAATGGAAATTTTGAAAGCTCCCAAATTATTCTAATGTACAGCAATGGGTAGAGAAGCATAGCTGCAATGGAAGAAGTTAAAACTAATACAGTGTGTGTCTTATGGTCTTAAAACAAAAACTTCTTTAAAATCTATTGTTTAAACCTGAGCATCCAGCCTCTTACAGTCAGAAAAAGATGGCAGTATTTTAGAAGACATCTTTGGATACGTTCTTTTACATTTCTGTGAAACTTTGCTGCAGAAGCCAAGAGAAGAAATGAAAAAACTCAATTGTCTTGTCTGTGATTTTTCCTTTATGTCTCTCAAATATATGAATGCAGAGGCTGATCTTGTAAGCAAACTTACCATTCAGACCCACTTTTCCAGCTCATCTTCTTACTGTTCCTCCAAAAACATTCTGTACTCATTCAACATCTATTGTGTTCTCAGCAATAGGTGCTCAGTGCAAGTTGAGACTCTTTCCTCAAGAAACCTTTGGCTGAATCACTGTTCAGGTCTCAGTCAAGGCAAGTCTTAACCTCTTTCATGAGTCTTTTCCCTGGTGGACTCCACTCTTGAGAGTGTTTTAGCTCTCCTCCCTCAAATTTCAAGTCCTCAGGTACCTTTGGATCCTGCTCACAGCAGTTGCTCCAGGAACCTTCTCTAACGGTCTTCTATAATAAACTCCTTCCCACATTCATCACTCTGAAACTCCACTTGTGGGTCCTGATGCTTAGGTCATAGCATGCTTTCTCGTTTTTTTTTGTTTTTGTTTTTTTTTTCATTTTCTCGCCTTCTCATACTAATTGCTGGGAAATTTTGCTGCTGGGAAAGATTGAAGGTGGGAGGAGAAGGGGATGACCAAGGATAAGATGGCTGGATGGCATCACTGACTCGATGTACATCAGTTTGAGTAAGCTCCGGGAGTTGTTGATGAACAGGGAATCCTGGCATGCTGTAGTCCATGGGATCACAAAGAGTCAGACATGACTGCGCAACTGAACTGAACTCATACTAATTAAAATGAATGATTTCCAGACTTTTTTTTTTGAGAAGGCTTCCAGAGGATGCTGGACCCCTCCTCCTAGGATGGAAATTTGGATACAACTTCTAAATGGCTTTGCTAGCCAAGTTTAGGAAAAAATTTTTAGAGCAATATTCTAAGGTAATTTTAAATTTAAATTCTTCTCCAATTAATAAATTAATTAATAAAAAGATCAGAGATTAAAAAAATTAATTTAAATGCACAGTAAGTAAAATATTCCTACCCTGTGACTCAATACCATACATATCCATAACTGAAACATATATCTACTATATGTGAAATATTCTGATATTTTCTATCTTATTTTAGCTCATTTTAAAAATGGGAAGCTTACAATTCTCTACTGGGTTGTATCTCTTAGTTTGAAAAATACTCTTCTAGAATTTAGCACAGTTATTCACATAAGTATTTGAAAAATGTTAGTGGTATTGATTTATCTTTTTGTTTCACTTCTAGGGAATGCTGTTTACTTAAAAATCTTCCCCTATCCCATTTCTCTCTCTCTTTTATACTAAGTTATGAGTATGAACCACTTCCTTGAGGCTGCTTATGATTTCTTTAAATATTTAGACAGACTTGGGCTTCCAGTAGGCATTTCTTTGAACAACTTCATCCCCGCTCCGGCCCATAAGGACAAGAGAATAGCTCTTTTCAACACCATAAGGGCCTTACCATATACCTTGGTTTGTATTGTATATTTTCTTTGGTGGACTTTAGCCTTCTAGAGAACACAGACCTTGCCTGTCTCTATCTTTATTTCAAGAACTGGCAATACCGCTGTATACCATTTATTTGTTCAATACACAGTTGTTGAGTGGTTGTCCTGTGCTTCCTAACTTGGACTATATATAATAAAACCTGACATCAATTTATTCAGGCCGAGACCTTTTAATATACCAAGCTGTCACTTCTAGCTTTCTAGTTGAAAGACAAGATGGTTGACACTTACACCAAGACGGATTGTATCATCTATTCTCCAAAGTGAGAAAGTAAGGATAGGAGCTAACCCAAAGGTAATCAACAATACAGGAGCTGATTCATTCTTTTTCTTTTTTTGTACTTACTGGATGAGGCTCTAAAAATAATTGACCAGCCAAATCATTTAATTGCAGAGATAATATGAAGAGCCCTCTCAATTTTCCCATTCAGTGTTAATTGGACCAAAGAAAGTGCTAAGAGGACCCCTCAGAGCTTGAAGAAAGATCTCTTAGTTACTTGGCAAAAAGCTAATGCAAAGCACCTCACCTAGTAATTTGTATTTCACAGTGGTGCTGTGGATGCTGCTCAGAGAAATCATTTAGATTTTTAAAACTGCTTTATAGGTAACCCATTGTACTCTGGCTGAAATTAGTAGGGTTAAATGTGAGCTTAACTTTAAAAATATTTCATTTTATTATGTTGGTGCAAAAGTAATTGTGGTTTTGCATTGTTTGATATTGGGTTGCATTCTTAAATAAATGTGGTTATGTTATTTATCATTTTAATGCACATTTATCACTTTATTGTTTTGCTAATAACTTATTACTTGCTGTTTATTTTCTATTTATTCCAGACCATAGAGATGACATTAGACAAAAAGCAAATTCGAGTAATTTTTTTATTCAAGTTTGAAATGGGTCATAAAGCAGTGGAGACAACTCACAACATCAACAATGCATTTGGCCCAGGAACTGATAACGAATGTACAATACAGTGGTAGTTCAAGAAGTTTTGCAAAGGCGATGAGAGCCTTGAAGATGAGGAGTGCATTGGCCAGCCATTGGAAGTTGACAATGACCAATTGAGAGCAATCACTGAAGCTGATCCTCTTACAACTACATGAGAAGTTGCTGAAGAATTCAATGTTGACCATTCTCTGGTCATTCAGCATATGAAGCAAATTGGAAAGGTGAAAAAGCTTGGTAAGTGAGTGCCTCATGAGTTGACTGAAAGTCAAAAAAGTTGTCATTTTGAAGTGTTGTCTTCTCTTATTCTATGCAACAGCAATGAACCGTTTCTTGTTCGGATTGTGATGTGTGAGGAAAAGTGGATTTTTTATGACAACAGCAATGACCAACACAGTGGCTGCACTGAGAGGAAGCTCCAAAGCGCTTCCCAAAGCCAGACTTGCACCAAAACGTTCATGGTCACTGCTTGGAGGTCTGCTGCCCGTCTTGATCAACTATAGCTTTCTGAATCCCAGTGAAACCATTACATATGAGATGTATGCTCAGTAAATCAATGAGATGCCCCCAAAGCTGCAATGCCTGCAGCAGGCATTGGTCAATAGAAAGGGCCCCTTTCTTCTCCATGGCAACACCTGACTGCATATCACACAACCAGCGCTTCAAAAGTTGAATGAATTGGGCTACAAAATTTTGCCTCATCTGCCATATTCACCTTACCTCTCGCCAGGAGGCAGAAAATGCTTTACAAGAATATGTCGAATCCCAAAGCACAGGTTTTTATGCTACAAGAGTCAACAAACTTATTTCTCATTGCAAAAAAAGCATTTGTTATAATGGTTCCTACTTTGATTAATAAAATGTGTTTGAGTCTAGTTATAATGATTTAAAATTCACAGACTGAAATCACAATTGCTTTTTCATCAACCTAATAGATATCTAGATTTTGTTAGTCTATATCATGACCATATTTGAGAAACTATGTAAATAATAATAATAATTAAGAAACAACATTTCCATACTGAAAGGTTAATTTTTATCACAATGAAATCTGGTTAAACTTGTTGGACTCTATTTTATATATATACATACAGACAGTTCAGTTCAGTCTGTCAGTCATGTCTGACTCTTTGCAACCCCATGGACTGCAGCACTCCAGCCTTCCTGTCCATCACCAACTCCCAGAACTTGCTCAAACTCATGTCCATTGAGTTGGTGATGCCATCCAACCATCTCATCCTCTGTCGTCCCCTTCTCCTCCTGCCTTCAATCTTTCCCAGCATCAGGGTCTTTTCAAATGAGTCAGTTCTTCACCAGCAGGTGGTCAAAGTACTGAAGTTTCATTTTCAGCATCAGTCCTTCCAATGAATATTCAGGACTGATTTCTTTTAGGATGGACTGGTTGGATCTCCTTGCAGCCCAAGGGACTCTCAAGAGTCTTCTCCAACAACACAGTTCAAAATCATCAATTCTTCAGTGCTCGGCTTTCTTTTTTTTTTTTTAATTTTTTTTTAAATTTTTATTAGTTGGAGGCTAATTACTTTACATCATTACAGTAGTTTTTGTTATACATTGAAATGAATTAGCCATGGATTTACATGTATTCCCCATCCCAATCCCCCCTCCCACCTCCCAGCCACAGTCATCAAGACAGTATGGTACTGGCACAAAGACAGAAATATAGATCAATGGAACAGAATAGAAAGCCCAGAGATAAATCCACGAACCTATGGTCACCTTATCTTCGACAAAGGAGGCAAGGATATGCAATGGAAAAAAGACAACCTCTTTAACAAGTGGTGCTGGGAAAACTGGTCAACCATCTGTAAAAGAATGAAACTAGAACACTTTCGGCTTTCTTTATAGTCCAAGTCTCACATCCATACATGACTACTGGAAAAACCATAGTTTTGACTAGATGGAACTTTGTTGGCAAAGTAATGTCTCTGCTTTTTAATATGCTGTCTAGGTTGGTCATAACTTTCCTTCCAATGAGCAAGCATCTTTTAATTTCATGGCTGCAGTCATTGTTTGCAGTGATTTTGGAGCCCCCCAAAATAAAGTCTCTCATTGTTTCCATTGTTTCCCCATCTATTTGCCATATATATACAGATGCATATTTATATCAAGACCAGCTAACACCATTTAAGAGGCCCAAATTCTCTGTAGAGAGAGAATGAACTCCTCTGAATTGATTATTGATATCTGAGACCTATAACTTCTTGGAATTAATTGGATTAAATAATTGTATGAAGATCATAAGATACAATTTTCTTTTGATTTCTATAAATTTGCTTTACAGATTTCTTTTCTCTCATCCAACAATAATTTATTGAGTATTCCTGATGTGTCAGGCAAAATGCCAGGTTCCTGACATTAAGGACTCTCAATCTAGTAGGAAAGCAAATAAATGAAAAGATTTTTTGAATGATAAGCTTCAGTAGAAAACATAATAGAAGCCTTCTTGACTTATGTAATTCAAACCAATATTTTGTGTGTTGAGAATGATAGTTAAAGAGAAAAATTATAATAAATACTAATGCTATAAGTACTATATATTTCACTTAAAGTAATAATAAATTAGCTAGTTTTAATGCAAGGTCAAGGACTTTTGTATACAGGTTTGAATAATTGGAGTTTCACATGCTCTTTCTTATGTCAACTGCATCCATCATACACTCTATATAATTTTCAATTTTATTTTGAAGAGTGAAAAGTTTAAGTTACTAGCATCAAAACAATCTGAGTTCTGAACTCCTCTGGAATGTTATGTTTTTTGCCCCTACTCTTTCATAATTTTTCACCCATCCCTAATTTGATTTGCTTTCATCAAATCATTCTAAACCAATAATTTAATATTCACAGCAATAACAATCCCTTTTCTTTCACACTCATATTTCATCAATTTAAATAATATATGATTCACTTACATAATTCCAATTAAAAACTCAATTGTCATAAACAAATATGGGAATGAACTTGGTTGATTCTTGGAAGTGTGGTATTCAAATGCTGGTGGGAACAGATGTGAGTGCTCTAGACAGCAGAGTACCAAACTCATTATGCTGTGGGCCCTGTCAGCTGCTTTATGGAGGAAAAAAAAATGTTAATATAAAAATAATTATTTGAAAAGTCAACAGAATTCCTGGTGCTGCAATCATGAGTTGAACAAAATGGAACAGGAGTATACAAGGAATTAGAGAAGGGTTCTTAGAGGTGAAGGTATTTGAATTGGATCTTGAGGTTTGAGTAGGAGTTTTCCACGTGAAGAAGCAGCAAAGGATATTCCAGCCTGAGAAAATAGTTTATAAAGTACAGAGAGCCAAGAAAGATGTGAAATATTTGAGGCAGACTTGGAAGTTGAGGGTAACTGTAGCATAGGATTTAATGGGCAGAGTAGCAAAAGATGAAGTTGTTAAGTAGGATGGAGTAGACACTAGAGGGGAGTAATAATTAACTAGAGATTAAAAATGCAATTTAAAATACATGATTTAGTAGGCTGGGTATAGGCTGGGTACTGATGAGATATTTATTAAATAAATGCAAAAGGAAATATCTTAGTGCCTATTACCATGCATTCCCTCTGGAAGAACAACCAGGTCAATATTAAATTTTGCCTAAAATGTATTTTTAAAATTTTCTTCTAAGTAGACTTGAAGTAATGCTTCTTATATGAGGAAGTATTGTGTAGCTCAAAACTCAACACTAAAAAAAATCCAACTAGAAAATGTTAAAAAACACACACAGACATATCATTGAAGAGGATGGCAAAAAATCATGGAAAGACATTCAAAATTGTTAGCCATTAGAGAAATGCAAATTTCAGCCACAATGAGATATCATTATACTACTATCAGAATGGCTAAAATAATGGTCAGAATTGCCATTTCCTTCTCTGGGGGATATTCCTGACCCAGGAATCAAACCCAGGTCTCCTGCATTGCACATAGATTCTTTACTGACTGAGCTATGAGGGACACATGTACACCCATGGCTGATTCATGTCAATGTATGGCAAAAACCACTACAGCATTGTGAAGTAATTAGCCTTCAATGAAAATAAATAAATCAATTTAAAAAAGAAAAAAAATAATGGTGAGGAAAAATGATGGCAAGGACACAGAACTTGGATCACTCACACAAGGCTGATGGAAATGTAAAATGACAAGGTTGTATATTATCACCCTGCTTATTTAACTTATATGCAGAGTACATCTTGGAAAGTACATCATCTTTCCTTGAAAGGAAAGCTATGACAAACCTAGACAGAGTATTAAAATGCAGAGACACCATTTTGCTGACAAATGTCCATATAGTCAAAGCTATGGTTTTCCAAGTAGTCATTTACGGGTGTGAGAGCTGGACCATAAAGAAGGCTGAACTCCAAAGAACTGATGCTTTTGAACTGTGGTGCTGGAGAAGACTCTTGAGAGTCCCTTGGACTGTAAGGAGATCAAACCAGTCAATCCTGAAGGAAATCAACCCTGAATATTCATTGGAATGACTGATGCTGAAGCTCCAATACTTTGGCTACCTGATGCGAATAGTCAACTTATTGGAAAAGACTCTGGTGCTGGGAAAGACTGAAGACAATAGGAGAATGGGGCAGCGAGGGATGAGATGGCTAGATAGCATCACTGACTCAATGGACATGAATTTGAGCAAACTCCAGGAGATAGCGGAGAACAGAGGAGCCTGGCATGCTGCAATCCAAGGGGTTGCAGAGTTGGACATGACTTAGCTCCTGAACAACAACTATTTTAGATAATGGTTCTTTCAAAACTGAAGAGCTACTCAATTTATAATTGTATACCCAGAAATTTCCATCTTGAGTATTTATTCCAAGAAAATGAAAGTTATTTTCATGCTGGAATGTTACACAAACATTCATAACACCTTTATTTGTAATAACCTAAGTTGGAGACTACCCATACATCCTTCAATGTTTGCACCTGAAATAAACTGTGGTAATCTATACCGTAGAATACTATTTTGCAAAAGCAAGGAACAAACTTGAACGGTACACACAAAACTTGGATGAACCTCAAGGATATTGTGCTGAATGAAAAAAAATTTAGAAGGATATATAGTGTGTGATTCTTATTTGTGTAACATTCTTGTAATACATGGTTATAGAGATGAAGAACAGATTAGTAGTTCCCAGCGATTAAGGGTGTTAAGAAGAGCATGGAAAAGGACTATAGAGGAATAATACAAGAGAAATCTTTGTGGTAATGGCACAGCTGAGTATCTTGGTTGTAGGGGTGATTATGCAAAGCTATACATGTCATAGTATTTCTTAGAACTATACATACATTTCCACAAAATGAATGCATACACAATTGATGAAATCTTAATAAATTTTATGGTTATGCTAATGTAAAATTCCTGGTTTTAATAAAGTACTAGAGTTGAGAAGGAAATGGCAACCCACTCCAGTGTTCTTGCCTGGAGAATCTCAGGGACGGGGGAGCCTGGTGGGCTGCTGTCTATGGGGTCACACAGAGTCGGACACGACTGAAGCGACTTAGCAGCAGCAGCAGCAGAGTTGAGCAAGATATTAACACTTGGGGAGGATGGGAAAATGGTGCACTGGGCTTCCCTATGCACATTTTTGCAGCTTCCTGTGAATCTATTTCAAGATAAAAAGTTTTAAAAAAACTTTATATGTGTATGTGTTATCCCTTTGATATGTTCTATTCATTGTGCCAAGTATAAGCATTCAGCCATGTCTGTTACCTGGTAAGAGCCTCTGTGTTAGGGATTCTCTGCTAGGATGTTAAAAGTCTATTAAGGATCAAATTTAATTTCAAAACCACAATACACATGATGGATGTCTTACCCTTGACTAAGTTATAGGCTTTGTGATGGCTGGCTTCAAAACTCCCTACCTAACTTGTGTAGAGTGGGTCTTTTAAAAAAAAGTATTTATTTTTACCTGAAGGATTATTGGTTTACAGTACTGTGTTGGTTTCTATCAGACATCAGCATGCATCAGCCATAGGTTTACCCATGTCCCCTCCCACTTGACCATCCTTCCCACCTCCCTCCCCATCTCATCCCTCTAGGTTGTTACTGAGCCCCGGGTTGAGCTCCCCGAGTCCTACAGCAAATTTCCATTGGCTTTCTACTTTACATCTATAGTGCATGCTGCATGCTCAGTCATGTCCAACTCTTTGCAACCCCATGGACGGTACCCTGCCAAACTCTTCTGTCCATGGGATTCTGGAGTGGGTTGCCATTTCCTCCTCCATGGGATCTTCCTGACCCAGGGATCAAACCCATGTCTCCTGTGTCTCCTGCATTGGCAGATGGGTTCTTTACCACTAGCGCCACCTGTGAAGTGACTACATTGCTGCTCTGTAAATAGATTCATCAGCACCATCTTCTAGATTCCATATATATGCATTAGTATATGATATTTGCTTTTCTCTTTCTGACCTACTTCATAGAGTGGGTCTTGGCAAGAGAGAACTGTTTATGGGAAACACACATTGATTATATTGAGTAATGTTTGCCATATATTCAACCTCAGCATATTAATTCATCTTTTATTTAGAGAAGGAAATTTAATATAGGATATTTCAAAATAAACTAACTGAAACCATTTAGTTACAATTGAAGATGTTTTTCTGACCAATATCATAATGAAAGCAAGAAAATCACTTCATATTAATATATGTGGAATCAAGAAAATTCTAATCATTCATAAAAAGTTTCACTACACATGTAAACTCTTGGAGCAATCTTCCTTTGCAGGTTGCAGGGTGGGATTTCAGGATTGTTATGAAGATATTCTTTTACCTACCAATTCTTAAAAATGCCTAAACTTTTATATCTAAGGGACAATATTTTTCCTTTCAGATGCAGAAATCAGACGTAATGCAAGTCCCCCTGCAGGGGGGTTAAACGATGACTTCAGTTTCTCTCAGGTGTTAGGTTCCTGGTATAAGGAACTCTGACGACTACAGGTTTGATTAGGAAGGCCAAGAAAGGGTATCAGAAAGGAGAACAGGGACATAGCTTCTGAAGAGGGAGGCAGATGTTGAAAAAGGAGGGGGGGAATGACTCACAGAAGACTCTGGAGTTAGACCAGTGGGGTTTAAATTCAAATTCCATTGCTTGCTAGCTGTGCCTTGTCTCCTTTTAAAAGAGGGTAACTGCCTCATGGGGGTAGACATGAAGAAGCCCAGCGTTAGGTTCATAGGGGCCCACAGTTAATGGGAGCTAGTGGTCCTGATGGCAATGACTATTGAAAGATTGTTGAATCTCAGCTCCACACAGTACATCTCTCGTGTACTCTTTACATATCCTACCTTGTCTTACAGTCACAGGAAGGACTCTGTGATTGCAGACCTGGGCTTCTATAAATTCCACTTTCACCAAAGAAAAATGATTGGAAATACTTAGAAAAATTTCTCCAACTAGTTATTGTTCTCTGAAAAGCAGTAATCTCTTCTTTTGGTTGAGTGTCTCTGGCAGGGTTTAGTTCGCTACCCCCAGCAGGTGATCAATAGCTGCTTGCTGACAATCATAAAGAAAGTATCACTGGGGTGGTTTGAATGAATGAAACAGAAACCTACTAACACCAGTTTAGCAAAAAGAAAGAGAAGTGCATAAACTCTAATTTTCAGACAGGTAGTGGGTTTTATGCCCAGAACCTGAAAAGTTGTCAAGCAGCCATTCTTTCTCCATCTTTCTGAGACAGCTTCTTTCCACACTTCCACTTAAGCCTTTTATTCTCCTTTCTGCTTTAGAACTTTTGTAAAGTTCATAAATTCTGCTCCCCCATAACGCTGGCTTGAATGTGGATTTGGTGTCTTGGCACTAACTCCAACTTGAAAGAATTACAGTTGAGTGCTTAACACTCCCTGACTTACTCGATGTCCTGCTTTAATTCCATTCTCCTGAGAGACTGACTGGGCTGGACTTACCTCAAACAGGCACCCATCTTTGGTTCAATGAACTGTGACAAGGGCCACGGTCATGTGGTTTTACTTCGTGTGCCTGGTGGGCTGTAGGCACAGAAGTTTCTCAATAAGAAAGGACGGACAGGGAGAATATAATGATGATTTCTTGAATATGGACACAACTGTTTCAGAAACAAGTATCAAAGGAATTTTCAAATTGAATATGAGCACAGTTTTCAAAGTAACTTCCAGGATAGGTCAGGTTATGGGGACCATCCTCATGTGTGTACAGAGTAAATGTTCCTTCATATTTTGTGAATGCAAGGCTGGCAGGAAAAGCTGCTGCTTCAAGAACCTGACCTTAAACAGGCACATTATACTTGGATGATCCAGTTGCTATACTTTTTCTACTTTTGTTCCAAATGGGCAATGAATAGGCATTTCCCCATCACAGGTTGAGATCCCCCTAGTATTCAGCTGTGTCATCCAAGGCACCAAGGCAAGGGGTAAGGGGAGCTCCTGCAGCAGTCCTAACACGCCACCATGTTGTGGACCTTGAGTCCTAACCCAATTCCCTTGGTCTTGTCGTCTCTGTCTCTAGTGCCTCAGCTGCTCTCTGCAGCACATTAAAGACTCGCTGTCTCTATTAGCCACTAATAATGCACTAATACATTCATTCTCCTATTACCTCGGACACTAATTTGGTGGAATTGGATACTGACAGCACATTGATGTTGTTGAAGTTAATGACCCAGCAATTTACAAGATAAGTCACATTAGTAGTCAAATTGATTGTAATCATTGTTTCACCGAGCAGAATCTGCATTAAGTACAGTATATTGTACTCTGTCCTTCACCACTCCATTAATGGAGAGAAAGAGGCGATCAGAATCTTCAGCCTTTCTTCCTGTTTTGCAGTGATTCTGTTGGGAATGCTACTTTCTTTTACATCTTCAACAGAAAGATATTAAGTGCACAGAGAAAGAATGAAATTTTAGTTTACACATCTGTGAATTCAAATAGCTATAAATCCAAATAAGTCACTCAAGTAGTCATAGTTATTTGTTTCTTCCTTTCTTGGATATCTACTTGTTTTCTTTTTCTTATGATTTATACTAGATGCTTCAGGACAAATTGTAAGACATAGTTTCTGTCTCAAGGAGCTCACATTTAAGTAGAATTATACAACTGATGATGAGATAGTAGCCTCTGTGTGAGAAGAGCCAGTAGCCTCCCGTAAGAATAATAATCAGGTCTGAGAAGGGACACGCTGAGTTAGAGAGAATGTCATGTTGGAGATGGGATATCAGAAAGGGATTAGAATATCTAAAATTTTGATTAATATTAGTGATCAAGTCTTTATCTTTTAATTTATGGATAAAAACATTATTTACCCTTGTATAATTTTGACTAATTATTAAACCTTGTTTCATCCTCTATTCAGTGGAGATAAAATTGTTGATCTCCTATGTTTTTGATAATATGAAAATAAAGAGGACATAAGTGAAACTTTCTGGTAGAGTGTTGGCATATAATAAACATTTCATAAATGCTATTTAATTTCATATCTGATTTAATTTTTTTTAAATTTTTTTTAAGAAAATTAAAAATCACTTGGAGCCAAGATAGAAATAAGGTGAATAGTCAGTCTTAAATGTTATTTGGGTTATAAATAAACAAGATGGATCTGTGAAATGACTGCCTCATTTGTAGTGTGCATGCACACTTGTGCACTTGTGTATGTGTGTGTATATGTGTGTGTGTGTATGTATTTGTGTGTGTATTTATAGCCATGCCTGCAAATCATTTCTGAAGGCATTGGAAAGAGGAAAGTTCTAGAACTTTTTTGAGAGTCATAGTAGTATGTGAAAGGGAGGGGAGGAAGAGCTGAGACACCGTGTGATACAAACTTTTAATCTTATAAATGAAGAAACCACAACCAAAAGACGGGAAGAAGTAAATTGCCCCATAGCACACAGTTAGGTAAGAACAAAATGTGGATTAAAACCCTGATGAACTAACTCCTATTTATCTTTAATAAATAACAATATTTTATATATAAATATATAACAATAAATAATAATACTTTATATAAAATATATAAATCATTAATATAGTATATAATTATATTAATATGATGTATATAATAATATAATAAAGATATTACCTCCCCTACTTTAAGACCTTGAGATGTCTCCTGCGAGGAACAATACTGATTATACATTCTAGCCTGTTTTCCGAGTGTTTAGTCTCATTTCGTCTTCTTCCTGCGTCCGGTAAGGAAACTTCCCCTCCTCTGGTTTCTAGGGTCTTACTCTTCCTCTTCCACTTCCCTGAAGCACAGGACTGTATCTTCACCTCTGCTCATCAGAGTTTGAAGTGCTTCTTTGCCTCCTAGTTAAATTGAAAATTGCCTGATGAGCTTTCTGTTCTGAGCTGAGAACTTCTTGTGCCTCCGGTCCTGGTTGGTTCTCAAGTGACTTACCAGTCTGTCATCTGGAACTGCCCAATCACAAAGGATCCCCACGTCTTTATGAATTAAAACATTGATTTTTGATGTTTCCTCATCTGAACTCCTGCTTTTGTGCTGTCAGAGAGACTGGGCCCTGCCTAAAGCCCTCCATGTGACCAGGTTGTCTGCCTACTCTGCCAGCCCGGGAACCCTTTAACGAATGTCACTGAAACTGTTGAAAGCAAAGGCAGAGAGACAAACAGTATCAATAATAATAAATGGGTTCTTTTCAGTTCAGAGAAGCCTGAGGGAAGGGCATGTCAGCAACTTGCCATGTGATGTATTATGGCATCACAATATGTCATAATACGGCATTGAATAGCAGCAAATTCTAATTATTAATACAAAACAGGGTTCACTCCCTGTGGCAAATATGGCCTGCAAGACAGAATGGCAAAAAGTAGTCTACCCCATGTTCTACTTTCTTATTATCACATTATAAATAAAAGTTGTTAGGGTATTGACCTCCTAATCATTTCTTTTTCTTCTCAGAGTATTCTTGTGGTTTAGGATTTGAATTGTTGAGACTGGATTACTGTGATGGATTACTGGATTAATGGTGATGTTAGTCTAAGTTCAGTTCAGTTCAGTCACTCAGTTATGTCCAACTCTTTGTGAGCCTATGGATTGCAGCACACCATGCTCCCCTGTCCATCACCAACCCCTGGAGCCTACTCAAACTCATGTCCATTGAGTTGGTGATGCCATCCAACCATCTCATCCTATGTTGTCCCCTTCTCCTCCTGCCCTCAATCTTTCCCAGCATCGGGGTCTTTTCAAATGAGACAGTTCTTTGCATCATGTGGCCAAAGGATTGGAATTTCTGCTTCAGCATCAGTCCTTCCAATGACTATTCAGGACGGATTTCATTTAGGGTGGACTGGTTGGATCTCCTTGCAGTCCAAGGGACCCTCAAGAGTCTTCTCTAACAACACAGTTCAAAAGCATCAGTGCTTTGGTGCTCAGCTTTCTTTATAGTTCAACTCTCACATCCATACATGACTACTGGAAAAACCATAGCTTTGACTAGATGGACCTTTGTCAGCAAAGTAATGTCTCTGCTTTTTAATACACTGTCTAGGTTGGTCATAACTTTTTTTCCAAGGAGCAAGCATCTTTTAATTTCATGGCTGCAGCCACCATCTGCAGTGATTTTGGAGCCCAAAAAAATAAAGTCTGCCACTATTTCCATTGTTTCCCCATCTATTTGCCATGAAGTAATGACCCCAGATGCTATGATCTTAGTTTTCTGAATGTTTAGTTTTAAGCCAACTTTTCCACTCGCCTCTTTCACTTTCATCAAGAGGCTCTTTAGTTCTTCTTCACTTTCTGCCATAAGGGTGGTGTCATCTGCATATCTGAGGTTATTGATATTTCTCCTGGCAATCTTGATTCCAGCTTGTGCTTCATCCTGTCCAGCATTTCTCATGATGTACTTTGAATATAAGTTAAATAAGCAGGGTGACAAAATACAGCCTTGATGTATTCCTTTCCTGATTTGGAACTAGTCTGTTGTTCCATGTCCAGTTCTAACTGTTGCTTCTTGACCTGCATATAGATTTCTCAGGAGGCAGGTCAGGTGGTCTGGTATTCCTATTTCTTTAAGAATTTTCCACAGTTTGTTGAAGGCTTTGGCATAGTCAATAAAGCAAAAGTAGTTGTTTTTTTTTCTGTAACTCTCTCTTTTTTGATGATCCAACGGATGTTGCCAATTTGATCTCTGGTTCCTCTACCTTTTCTAAATCCAGCTTGAACATCTGGAAGTTCACAGTTCACATACTGTTGAAGCCTGGCTTGGAGAATTTTGAGCATTACTTTGCTAATGTGTGAGATGAGTGCAATTATGCAGTAGTTTGAGCTTTCTTTGGCATTGCCTTTTCTTTGGGATTGTAATGAAAACTGACTTTTTCTAGTCCTGTGGCCACTGCTGAGTTTTCCAAATTTGCTGGCATATTGAGTGCAGCACTTTCTCAGCATCACCTTTTAGGATTTGAAATAACTCACCTGGAATTCCATCACCTCCACTAACTTTGTTCACAGTGATTCTTCCTGAGGTCCACTTGACTTGGCATTCCAGGATGTCTGGCTCTAGGTGAGTGATCACACCATCGTGGTTATCTGGGTCATGAGGATCTTTTTTGTATAGTTCTGTGTTTTCTTGACACCTCTTCTTAAAATCTTCTGCTTCTCTTAGGTCCATACCATTTTTGTCCTTTATTGTGCCCATCCTTGCATGAAATGTTCCCTTGGTATCTCTAATGTTCTTGAAAAGATCTCTAGTCTTTCCCATTCTATTGTTTTCCTCTGTTTCTTTGCAACAAAATCAGGTTCAAAAATGTTGATGAGATACAGAGAAAAGTTCTCAGGCAGGACATCACAGTTGAGTATGTGTAGGGAGAGGCTTGGCTTCTGGGGAGGATGTCAGGTAATGTAGAGGTGGCAGGAAAATAGAAATTGTGACCCTAAGAGTGGCAGGAAAGAACAGGGAGCAGAATATCCATGCCTCTCCTTTCAGGAGTAATGCTTCAGTAAACATGAGAATGCAGATACCTCTTAAAGGTGGTGATTTCATTGTTCGATTTTAAAAAATAAGATGCTAGATGGGTAGATGACAGCTTACTTTAGCGCCTGAGTGTTGGCACTTTTAACCTGTCATACTTTAGCACGGTTTCTGTACTTGCTGGAGCTTTATGGTTTCAGGGCTTTCATTTGGATTTTTAATCCACTTGGAGTTTTAGTATGTAGTTTGAGAAACTAGTCTGCTTCAATTCTTTTGCAACTAGAGCTCTTCTTGCAAGTGTAGCTGTTCAATTTTCTCAACACCATTTATTGAAGAGATTGTCTTCAATCTTCAAGAATAGAGATTCTCTATTCTTACCTGTTGTTTTGTAGGTTAATTGCCCATAAAAGTGTGGGTTCATTTCTGGGCTGACTCTTGAGTTCCTTTGGTCTATGTGCTTGTTTGTTTGTTTGTTTGTTTGTTTTGGTCAGTACTATATTGTTTCAATTACAGGAGCTTTTAGTACAGCTTGAAATTAGGGAGTGTCCTATTCCAGCTTTGTTCTTATTTCTCAAGGTTGTTTGGTTATATGGTATCTTTGAGTTTCATAAAATTTTAGAATTATTTCTTCTAGTTCTGTGGAAAATGTCATTGCTATTTGGAAGGGGAATTGAATTGAATTTGCAGATGGTCTTTGGTAGTATGTTAATTTTAGCAATTTCAATTATTTCAGCCATGAGCATAGTCTATCTTTCCATTTGTTCTTGTCATCTTCGATTTCTTTCATCAGTGCTTATAGTTTTCTTAATACAGGTCTTTTGCTTCCTTAGATTTATTTTCAATTATTTTATTCTTAATGATGCAATTGTAAATAGGATTGTTTTCTTATTTTTTTTTCTAGTCTGCTGTTAATGTATAGAAATGCAACAGATTTTCATATATTTGTTGTGTATATGTAAATTAATTGATGAATTCTAATCCAATACCTTGGCCACCTCATGCGAAGAGTTGACACATTGGAAAAGACCCTGATGCTGGGAGGGATTGGGGGCAGGAGGAGAAGGGAACGACAGAGGATGAGATGGTTGGATGGCATCACCGACTCAATGGACAAGAGTTTGAGTAAACTCCGGGAGTTGGTGATGAACAGGGAGGCCTGGCGTGCTGTGATTCATGGGGTCACAGAGTCGGACAAAACTGAGTGACTGAACTGAACTGAACTGACTGAATAGTTTTTTGGTGGCATTTTAAGGATTTTTTATATGTAGTATGTCATCTGAAAACAGTCATAGTTTTACCACTTTTCCAATTTAGATTTCTTTTATTTCTCTCTCTTATGTAACTGCTGTGACTAGGACTTTCAATACTATATTAAATAAAAATGGTGAGAATGGGCATCGGTCTTACTTCTGATCTTAGAGGAAATGCTGTTAGCCATTGATGTTAACTGTGGGCTTGTCCTATATGGCTTTCATTATGTTGAGTTATGTTCCCTTGAATTTCATCAAAACATTTTCTACATCTATTGAGATGATTATATGATTCTTATTTCTCAATTTGTTAATGTGATATATCACATTGATTTATAAATATTGAACCATCTATGCACTCCCAGGGTAAATTTCACTTGATCATGGTGTATAAAACTTTTAATGTATTATCCTTCAATGGCTAATTCTTTGTTGAGGATTTTTGCATCTATGTTCACTAGTGATATTATAGAGCAATTTTTTGGTAGTGTGTTTTTCTAGTTTGGTCTGGTAGAATAAGTTTGGATGGGCTCCTTACTCTGCAATTTGTTGGAATAGTTAAAAAAAGATAGGTGTTAACTCTTCTCTAAATGTTTGATAGAATTCACCTGTGAAGTCATCTGGTCCTGGATTTGATGGATTTTTTTAATTAATAATTCAATTTCTTGACTAGTAATTGGTCTGTTTAGATTTGCTATTTCATCCTGACTCAATCTTGAGAGATGGTATATTTCTAGGACTTTACCCTTTTCTTCTAGGTTGCCCATTTTATTGACATATAGCTGTTTCTAGTAATCTCTTATGACTCTACCTTATTCTGTGATATTCATGTCTTTTCCATCTCTGGTTTTAGTGATTTGACCCCTCTCTTTTTTTCTTGATGTGTCTGACTAGACATTTATCAATTTTATTTACCTTTTCAAAAATCCAACTTTTAGTCTCACTCATCCTTTCTATTTTACTTTTTTAGTCTCTATTTCATTAATTTCTTCTCTGATCTTTATTGGTTCTTTCCTTTTACTAACTTTGGGTTTTGTTTGTCCTTTTTCTTATTCCTTTAGGTGTAAGATTAGGTTGTTTATTTGATGTTTTTCTTATTTCCTGAGGCATGCTTATATCATTAGCAACTTTCTTCTTAGAACTGCTTTTGCTACATCCCATAGATTTAGGACTGTTGAGTTCTCATTTGTCTCCAGGTACTTTTTAAACTTTCTTTAATTTCTTCAATGACCCACTGGTTGTTTAGTAGCATATTGTTTATTTCTACATGTTTGTGCTTTTTGCAACTTTTTTTCTTCTAGTTGATTTCTAGTCTCATGATATTGTGGTTGAAGAAGATACTTGATATGATTTCAATTACCATGAATTTACTGAGATACTTTTTGTGGCCTAATATGTGGTTAACCCTGGAGAATGTTCCATGTGCACTTGAAAGAAATGTATAATCTGTGCTTTTGCATAGAGTGTTCTCTCTCTCTCTCTCTCTCTCTCTCTCTATATATATATATATATATATATATATATATATATATATATTTTTTTTTTTTCCCTGTCTGGTCTAATGTTTTAATATTAGTGTTTCCTTTTTGATTTTCTGTCTGGATGATATGTCCATTAATATGGAGGGGTGTTAAAGTCCCCTACCTCTTATCATATTATTGTCAGTTTCTCCCTTTGTGTCTATTAATATTTGCTTCATGTATTTAGGTGCAATTATATTGGCTCTCTCTCTCTCTCTCTCTCTCTCTATATATATATATATATATATATACACACACACACACACACATACACACACATAATTGTTATATCATGTTGGATTGATCCCTTGATTATTATGTAATGTCCATGTTTGTCTCTTGTTATAATCTTTATGTTAAACCCTATTTTGTCCCATACAAGTATTGCTTCCCTGGCTTACTTTTTTTTTTGTCGACATGGCTTACTTTTGATTTCCATCTCGTAGAATATCTTTTTCCATTCCCTCACTTTCACTTTGTGTCTTTAGATCTGAAGAGAGTCTATTGTGGGTAGCTTATATCCATTCAGACACTTTATATATCTTTTCCTGGAGCATTTCACTCATTTATGTTTAAAGCATTGATTGAATTGTATATACTTTTTATCACTGTGATGTTTTGGAGTTGTTTTTCCAGTTCTTTCTTGTTTCTTATTTCTTCCTTTGTTGTCCTATTCTTGCAATTTGATGAGTATCTTTAGTGTTAAGTTTGGATCAATTTCTTTTTTTCTCTGTGAGTTATCTGTTATAGATTTTGGTTTGTGGTTAACCTGAGGTTATATATATGAGCCTCTTGATGAACATGAAAGAGGATAGTGAAAAGCTGGTTTAAAACTCAACATTCAGAAAACTAAGATCTTGACATCTGGTCCCATCACTTCATGGCAAATAGATGGGGGAACAATGGAAACAGTGAGAGACTTCATTTTTTGGACTCCAAAATCACTGCAGATGGTGATTGCAGCCATGAAATTAAAAGACGCTTGCTCCTTGGAAGAAAAGTTACAACCAACCTAGACAGTATATTAAGAAGCAGAAACATTACTTTGCTGACAAAAGAATGTCCAGTAAAAGCTATGGTTTTTCCAGTAGTCATGTATGGATGTGAGGGTTGGACTATAAAGAAAGCTGAGCACCAAAGAATTGATGCTTTTGAACTGTGGTGTTGGAGAAGACTCTTGAGAGTCCCTTGGACTGCAAGGAGATCCAACCAGTCCATCCTAAAGGAGATCAGTCCTGGGTGTTCATTGGAAGGACTGATGCTGAAGCTGAAACTCCAATCATTTGGCCACTTGATGTGAAGAATTGGTTCATTTGAAAAGACCTTGATGCTGGGAAAGATTGAAGGCAGGAGGAGAAGGGGATCACAGAGGATGAGATGGTTGAATGGCATCACCAACTCAATCAATGGACATTAGTTTGAGTAGGCTCTGGGAGTTGCTGATGGACAGGGAAGCCTGGCATGCTACAGTCCACGGGGTCCCAAAGAGTTGGACACAACTGAGCGACTGAACTGAACTGAACTGAACTGTTCATCGAGAGGCTCAAACATATAACCTCAGGTTAACCACAAACCAAAATCTGTAACAGATAACACACAGAGAAACAAAGAAATTAATCCAAACTATATATATATGTTGGGCTTACCAGGTGACTGAATGGTAAAGAATATAGCTGTAATTCAGAAAATGTGGATTCGATCCCTGGTTTAGGAAGACCCCCTGGAGAAGAAAATGGTAATCCGCTCCATTATTCTTGCCTAGGGAATCCTATGGACAGAAGAATCTGGTGGGCTATAGTCCAAGAGGTTACAAAAGAGTTTGACACAATTGAGCGATTAAACAACAACAAATATATACATGTATGTATAAATAAAGACATATTTATACTTACAAAATTATTTTAAGATGCTGATTTTTTTAAAATTTATTTCTAACTGCGGGAAATGTGTTGGTTTATGCTGTACAACAACACAAATCAGCTATAATTTTATATATAAAATATAAAATTATATGTGTGTGTGTGTGTGTGTGTGTGTATATATATATCACTTCTCTCTTTAGCCTCCCTTCACTCCTGCATCTCACCCCCTAGGTCATCACAGAGCACAGCTGGGTTCCCTGTGTTATATATCAGCTTCTCACCAGCTATCTATTTTACACATGGTAGTGTATATATTGATGCTATTTTTTCCATTTGCCAGACTCTCTCCTTCCCCCACTGTGTCCACAAGCCCATTCTCTGTATCTCAGTCTCCATTTCTTTCCTAAATAGGTTCATCAATAGCATTTTTTGTAGACTCTGTGTATGTGCTTTAATATATGATATTTGTTTTTCTCTTTCTGACTTACTTCACTCTGTATAACGGGCTCTAGGCTCATCCACCTCACTAAAACTGACTCAAATTGTTTCCTCTTTATGGCTAAGTGGATAAGAAGCTTCTTTATCCATTTATCTGTTGATGGACATCTAGTTTGCTTTCATGTTCTAGCTATTGTAAATAGTGCTGCAATGAACATTGGGGTACACGTGTCTTTCAATTATGACTTTCTCAGGGTGTATGCCCAGTAATGGGATTACTAGGTCATATAGTAGGTTTATTCCTAGTTTTTTAAGAAATTAGAATACTGTTTTTCATAATGGTTGTATCCATTTTCATCCCCACCAACAGTGCAAGAGGTTCCCTTTTCTCCAGCATTTATTATTTGTAGATTTTGAGATGATTCTGGCTGGTGTGAGATGGTATCTCATTGTGGTTCTGATTTGCATTTCTCTGATAATGAGTGATGTTGGACATCTTTTCATGTGTTTATTAGCCATCTGCATGTCTTCTTTGGAGGAATGTCTGTTTAGGTCTTTTCCCCACTTTTTGATTTGTTGGTTGGTTTGTTTGTTGGTATTGAGTTGCATGAGCTGCTTGTATATTTTGGAGATTATTCCTTACCAGTTGTTTCATTTGCTATTGTCTCCTCCCATTCTGAGGGTTGTGTTTTCACCTTGTTTATAGTTTCCTTTGCTTTGCAAAAGCTTCTTAACCATCTGAGTCACCAGAGATGAAGATATTTCCCCCAAGAGATGTTTGTACCTCTTTTGCTGAATCTCTACTTTTTAAAGCAAGTTTGATTGCTTTAAATCATCATGGTTTGAGGTTTCTTTGGTCATTCTGGGAGCACAAAGGTGGGATGTACATCTGTACATGGGTTTACTGTCCTGGGATTAGACTGGCTCTCTCTCTCCTTTCTATCTGTTTTTCTTTTTCTCCTTTTTTCCTATTATCCTTAACAGCAAGGCAATTATCCTTCAGTTTTAGGAAGGGAAGCTGTCAGGATGAGGAAGACTCGTTCATACTGACTTATAGAGACATAGAAATATGGAAACACTTGAATCCAAAGAATCAGTATTTTATGATAAAATCTCATACCATCACAAGAGATTATTAAAGGAGAACATCTACGGAAGGAAGGGGAAAAAAAGGTAACTCTTCCAAGGGACCCTCCAATCTCTGCTATTACTTTTCTCTCATATGTGCTCAGTTGCTTCAATCGTGTCCAACTCTTGGCAATCCCATGGACTGTAGCCTGCCAGCTTCCTCTGTCCATGGGGCATTCCTGGCAAGGATACTGAAGTGGGTTACCATTTCTTCCTCCAGGGCTTCTTCCCTCCTTCCTGACCCTGGGATCGAACCCAGGTCTCCTGTGTCTCTCGCTTTGCAGGCAGCTTCTTTATCACTGAGCCATCAGGGAAACCCCTCTTTCTCTCTTTTGCAGACAAGAAATAGCTGGCACAGAAGACAAATGTGTTGCACTGTAGGCTACAGGCAAAAAATAGCTGGATGCTGTATCAACAACTTGCTGGCTGGTCTAAAAATCAGAGGGTAGAAACCTGGGTAGCATCAGCATTATCACTTTGTTTGTGGGTCAGGCTAAGAGTTTTAACTGGCTGGAATGCGTTCTTCAGAGAAGGTCATTAAGATCTGGTCTGAAGCCAGCTTCCTGGAGCCAGTCAATTGTTTATTGGGGTTTTCTGCATGTTGATCACTGAAGGCTTATTTCAATTAACCTACTCTACATATCTTCCATAGGGCCTCAGCAAGGAACAAATATTGATCTCACAAATTTTTTGACATAAAAATCTATACCTATATGGCCTTGCCTAAAACAAAACAGAGTTCAGAGTTTAGTAAAATAATAATATTTAAAGAAAGGAATATATCACAGCAAATCAGGAACAAAAACAAGATTAGCTTTTCCCAACTACAATGAGAAGTAGTAGATGAGAATTTCAAGACCTAAAATCATCTTGCTTAGATTTGGGGACTCAAGAATTGGTCTATAAAATTCACATCTTGGTTTTGTTTCAATATGTTATGATCATGAAGCAGAAGAAGAGCTTTGTTCCTGTGTTCCTTTAGGTGACTGCTTACCTCTCCAATCATTCACAGACCAAAAAACCACTCAAATACTTGCCAGAAAATTCATCTCTGGAAGTTGTAATGTGACCCTAGCCCCATGTTGGCCTTGTGCTACACACCTGGATAATAAAAAAAAGCAGTGCCAATATTATCTTTATTTATTTAGGGATAATCATTCAATCTAGAAGGATCTAAAGGTGGTTTACAAGGATATGCAAAATATAGCAAAATGGCAAAAAGAAAGAAAGAAAAAGAGAAAAACAAGAAGGTAGATGGAGTCAAATATTCCAAAAGTACTACTTATGAATTTGCTAACAAATTTGATTCTAAAGTATAATTTAGTTTCCTTTGCAGAGGAAAATCTGATGAATTATAAAAATTATATAGCATCTTATCAGGTAAGAGATATATTGTTCAGGAGACCCAGAACCTTCCTGATGTTTACATCACCTAGGAAAATGGAAACAGTGATGTTGGAAATCAATATCTTGTACATGTTTGAAATCTTCTAAATGTCATGAGCAAATGCATGGGAGACACAGTAAATGAATTCTTTTAATAATTCTAAGTTCCTTGAGGGCTAGTATGGTAAGACTTTGTATAGTAATAAAATAACTGAGTAGCTTAATATAGTAACCTAGACATAGCAAAAGTAAGAGGCAAAAAAGATACATGGTTGGCACAAAGAATAGTGAGAAAGCTTTTGTTAGAGAAAAGTTCAAGCATCTCCTCTTCCAGGAGACTTTTCTTAACTGTACATCTTCAAACTGAGTTAATCACTTCTGAAAAACTCTCTC
Source organism: Odocoileus virginianus (assembly GCF_023699985.2). Taxonomy (NCBI): domain Eukaryota; kingdom Metazoa; phylum Chordata; class Mammalia; order Artiodactyla; family Cervidae; genus Odocoileus; species Odocoileus virginianus. Next base: position 15,004,862 of record NC_069695.1, on the reverse strand, counting down.
TCTGCCTACTGTTGGGTCCTACTAAATAATTTCTTCAGGCACTGTAATTATTTGTTTGATAGTCCCCTTCATTACTGAATCAGGAGTTGCTTGGGTGCAAGGGCTCAAGATTTTACACTGCTGTATTCCAAATCTAAATTCTCAATTAATGTTTAATGAACTGAATTAATAAGAATATTAGATGGTCCTAAAGGAGTTTTCCCTATCCTATAGAAAGACTTTATTCTGTAGAATGAAATTAAGTCCATTGGGCAAGTGAGTTAAATAGAAAGCTTCTCTAGGAATATTAGTTGTAAGAATGAATGCCTGGAATGATGAAGGCAAGAATCTATCTTAGTGAGAAAACACAAAACTGACCAATCTCAGCAGGTAATTTTTCTCACATTCAAATGGCTCATGCAAGAAAAAAAAAGTTTGCAATGAAGTTCTATTTAAATTATACCTCTTTCTTTCACTATTACATAAAAATTATTTCTACAAAAAATTAAATCCAAAAATAAATTTCCTTCCATTGTGTATTCATGTATCTTAATATATATGAGGGGAAATTATAATGGCATTTATAAGGCAGTACTGACAGCTGCCATGAAGTTTCTCTGTTTTGAAGGAATGTGGATAATAAGGAAGTCACATCTCTGAAAGACTGAGGAACTTGGGCTTTTTTTCTGCCCTAACACTCATGTTGGAAAGTCACTTAACTTTTCTGAGTGTCCATTTCCTTATTCATTAAAGGGATGTCAATAATACTTTTCACATCTTAGTCATGGGGTGACTCTGGGCCTGGGCCCTGATTTATGACCTGACACTTAAAGGAGTAGGAGAGGAACCATAAATATTTATGGAAAGAAAGGATAAATTATATAATGAATATTAAAGTGTTGAGGCAAGACCACAGATTCCAAGAAACAACATTATAAAAAAGAAAATCATCTCATATTTATGCCATTCTGTTTTGGAACCCTAGCCACAAAGAGGGAGGAAGTTTTTGTTCATGCCTTCATTCTCACCGAGACATAGCTGATTCTGGGGCAGGAACGGAGGATATTGGTGATTAGGAAGTGGTAAGATAGTTTATTCCTTTAGGTCTGAGTGTCTTGAGCGATGTCTACAGAGCTTGGTCATTTATGTAGAGGATTCTGGATTCTACCCTGCTTGCCAGAGGCTTCTGTGTCAACAGCCAGAATTGATGTGTGTCTAATTTTAACTCAAGTGGAGCAGACATTTATTTTGGGAAGACAGGATCCTTTGAAGAAAGGTTGCAATTGCCTGTGGTCTGGTCAGAGCTGAATTTCTTGATCATCTTCCTTAGCCAGTGAGGAACATTTTATTACATTTTTACTGGCCATGGTAGGTTCTGTTTCTCTAACTTTCTAAAGGGCAGCTAGAATTTACTTTTCACTCCCCAAGATGTCTTATCTCGCACTTTCTGAAGTCTATCTGGTTTAGCTTTCATATATGACAGAAGGAATGTTCAAGCAGTAAACTTTGATGGCATTTTGGGGGACCACATTCCTCTCACCCTTCAGATTACAGCAGTTGTGATGAGGGGAAGGATCCCTGAATCAAGGGTTATATAAACTGGGGATCCACTGCCAGATCCTCCACTTTATATCACCATAACCTGAGGCACCTCAGACATGAGACCTTATAAAAGTCTCTATTTTATAAAATTTATGTTTAAATAACTCCTGCAAGCATCACAGCCTTGTTGAGGCAAAGGAGCTTGCATAACTCAATGAAACTATGAGACGTGCTGTTCAGGGCCACCTAAGAAGGATGGGTCATAGTGAAGAGTTCTGACAAAACATAGTCCATTGGAGGAGAGAATAGCAAACCACTCAAGTATTCGTGCCACAAGAACCCCATGAACAGTATGAAAAGGCAAAAAGATATGATCAAAAGACGAGCCCCCCAGGTCAGAAGGTGTCCAATGCGCTACTAGGGAAGAGTGGAGGACAATTACTAATAGCTCCAGAAAGAATGAAGCAACTGGGCCAAAGTGGAAATGATCCTCAGTTGTGGATGTGTCTGGTGGTGAAAGTGAAGTGTGACACTGTAAAGAACAATATTGCATAGGAACCTGGAATGCTAGATCCATGAATCAAGGTAAATTAGAGGTTGTGAAGCAGGAGGTGGCAAGAGTGAACATTGACATCTTAGGAATCAGTGAACTAAAATGTATGGGGATGGGTGAATTTAATTCAGGTGACCTTATATCTACTCCCTGGAGAAGGAAATGCTGTATGCCTAAGGGAACCCAAAGCTGGTGCTAGGTGACAACCTAGAGGGGTGGGACAGAGAAAGAGGTGAGAAGGGGGTTCGGGGGGGGCATATGCATACCTATGGCTAATGTTGATGTATGGCACAAGCCATCACAATAGTGTAATTATCCTCTAATTAAAAAGATGTCCTTTTCATCACAGGGGATTAAAATGCAAAAGTAGGAAGTCAAGAGATATCTGGAGTAACAGGCAAGTTTGGCCTTGGAGTACAAAATGAAACAGGGCAAAGGCTAACAGAGTTTTGTCAAGAGGACACACTGGTCATAGAGAACACCCTTTTCCAACAACACAAAAGATGTCTGTACACATGGACATAACCAGATGGTCAATACTGAAATCAGATTGATTATATTCTTTGCAGCCAATGATGGAGAAGCTCTATACAGTCAGCAAAAACAAGACCTGGAGCTGACTGTGGCTCAGATCATGAACTCCTTATTGCAAAATTCAGACTTAAATTGAAGAAAGTAGCTAAAACCACTAGGCCACTCAGGTATGACCTAAATCAAACCTCTTGTGACTATACAGTGGAGGTGATAAATAGATTCAAGGGATTAGACCTGGTAGACAAAGTGAGTAAAGAACTATGGGTGGATGTTCATAACACTGTACATGAGGCAGTGACCAAAACCATACCAAAGAAAAAGAAACACAAGAAGGTAAAAGCTGAGAAAGAAGAGAAGAGATAAGCAAGGGAGGAAATGGAAAGAGATAGCCAACTGAATGCAGATTTGCAGAGAATAGCAACAACAGATAAGAAGGCCTTCTTAAATGAACTGAGGCATGAAAAGAAGAGAAAGGCAAAGGGGAATGGGAAAGATATACCCAACTGAACTCAGAGTTCCAGAGAATAGCAATGAGAGAAAAGAAGCCTTCTTAAATAAACAATGCGAAGAAATACAGGAAAGCAATAGAACAGGAAAGACTAGAGATCTCTTCAAGAAAATTAAGACATCAAGGGAACAGTTCGTACAGTCATTCTCGAAATGATAAAGGACAGGAATGATAAGGACCAAACAGAAGCAGAAGAGATTAAGAAAAGTTAGCAAGGATACAAGAACTGTACAAGAAAGGTCTTTTTTTTTCTTTCTTTTTTTTCCCATTTATTTTTGTTAGTTGGAGGCTAATTACTTTACAACATTGCAGTATTTTTTGTCATACATTGAAATGAATTAGCCATGGATTTACATGTATTCCCCATCACTTAATGATGCAGATAACCATGATGATGTGGTCACTCACCTAGAGACAGACATCTTGGAGTGTGAAGTCAAATGGGCCTTAGGAAGCATTGCTATGAACAAAGCTAGTGGGGATTATGGAATTCCAGCTGAGCTATTTAAAATGCTAAAAGATGATGCTGTGAAAGTGCTGTACTCAATATGCCAGCAAATTTGGAAAACTCAGCAGTGGTCACAGGACTGGAAAATGTCAATTTTCATTCCAATCCAAAAGAAGGGCAATGCCAAAGAATTTTTAAACTACTGTACATTTGTGGTCATTTCACATGCTAGTAAGGTTATGCTCAAAATCCTTCAAGCTACGCTTCAGCTGTAGGTGAAATGAGAACTTCTAATGAACAAGAAAGATTTAGAAAAGGCAGAGGAACCAGAGATCAAATTGCCAATATTCATTGGATCATAGAGAGAGCAAGGGTATTTCAGAAAAACATCTATTTCTGCTTCATTGACTACACAAAAGCCTTTGTGTGGATCACAATAAAATGTGGAAAATTCTTAAAGAGATGAGAATACGAGATCACATTACCTGTCTCCTGAGGAACCTGTATGTGGGACAAGAAGAAACAGAACCAGACAAGGAACAACTGATTGGTTCAAAATTTGGAAAGTGTATGTCAAGTCTATATATTGTCACATCACTCTTCTTATTTAACTTATATGCAGAGTACAACATGTGCAATGCTGGGGTGGATGAATCACAAGCTGGAATTCAGATTTCCAGAAACATCAACAACCTCAGTTATGCAGATGATACCATTCTAATGGCAGAAAGTGAAGAGGAACTAAGAATCTCTTAATAAGGGTGAAAGAGGAGAGAAATTCAACATTCAAAAAATGAAGATCATGGCATCCAGTTCCATCAGTTCATGGGAAATAGATGGGGAAAAAATGAAAGCAGTGACAAATCATGAGAAATGCTGGACTGAATGAAGCACAAGCTGGAATCAAGATTGCCAGGAGAAATATCAATAACCTCAGATATATCTGCCATAGCAGATAGCGAAGAAGAACTAAAGAGCCTCTTGATGAAAGTGAAAGAGGAGAGTGAAAAGGATGGCTTAAAACTCAACATTCAGAAAACTAAGATCATGGCATCTGGTCCCATCACTTCATGGCAAATAGATGGGGAAACAATGGAAACAGTGGCAGACTTTATTTTGGGAGGCTCCAAAATCACTGCAGATGGTGACTGCAGCCATGAAATCAAAAGATGCTTGTTCCTTGGAAGAAAAGTTATGACCAACCTAGACAACATGTTAAAAAGCAGAGACATTACTTCGCCAATAAAAGTCTATCTAGTCAAAGCTATGGTTTTTCAAGTAGTCATGTATGGATGTGAGAGTTGGACTATAAAGAAAGCTGAGAACCAAAGAATTGATGCTTTTGAACTGTGTTGTTGGAGAAGACTCTTGAGAGTCCCTTGGACTGCAAGGAGAGCCAACCAGTCCATCCTAAAGGAAATCAGTCCTTCATTGGAAGGACTGATGCTGAAGCTGAAACTCCAATCCTTTGGCCACCTGATGTGACGAACTGACTCATTTGAAAAGACCTTGATGCTGGGAAAGATTGAAGGCATGAAGGCGGGAGGAGAAGGGGACAACATAGGATGAGATGGTTGGATGGCATCACCCACTCAACAGACATGAGTTTGAACAGGCTCCAGAAGTTGGTGATGGACAGGGAAGCCTGTCGTGCTGCAGTCCATGGGGTTGCAAAGAGTCAGACATGACTGAGTGACTGAACTGCACTGCACTGACAGATTTTTTTTTTCCTTGGGCTCCAAAATCACTGCAGATGGTGACTCGGGCATGAAATAAAAGACACTTGCTCCTTGGAAAGAAAACTGTGACAAACCTAGATGGTGTATTAAAAAGCAGAGACATCACTTTGCTGACTAAAGTCTGTATAGTCAAAGCTATGATTTTTCCAGTAGTCATGTATGGATGTGAGTGTTGGACTGTAAAGAAGGCTGAGTGCCAAAGAATTGATGGTTTTAAATTGTAGTGCTGGAGAAGACTCTTGAGAGTCCCTTCGGCTACATGGAGATCAAACCAGTCAACCCTATAGGAAATTAACCCTGAATATTCATTGGAAGGACTGATGCTGAAGCTGAAGCTCCAAAACTTTGGCTCCCTGATGCAAAGAGCTGACTCACTGAAAAGACCTTAATACTGAGAAAGACTGAATACAAAAGGAGAAGAGAGTGGCAGAGGATTAGATGGTTAGATAACATCACACTGATTTGATGAATGTGAATTTGAGCCAACTCTGGGAAATAGTGAAGGACAGGGAAGCCTGACCTGCTGCAATCAGACATGAACAGCAACAACATATTTAAAGAAAATAATATTACTGACGTATGCCTGGAGCTTATGTCATTCATCATACAAAACTTTCAAGACATTTGTTAGTTGTTTTTCTTGGACTCTCTAAGGCCTTGATTCCACAATCATCCTTTTTATCTTTTAATTTTGCTTAAAGATGGAGTTGGGCATGGAAAAAAGAAAGATATAAAGGAAATTTACCAAGAATGCCTTCAAGATAGGGCTTCTTCTACTTTGAAGCAAGTGGTATCATGAAAGACTCAATGCAGGACATTGACAGGGAGCTCCTGCCAATGTCCTACTTTAACTCCTAGTGGGATAAGGGCAAATTGGTGTTTTCTCAAGACCAAGTGATTTTTCTGAATATTAAGTCCTTATCACAAGGTTTCTCACAAGGCAACAAGGGTTCTCATGGGGGCAACTTCCTTTTGAGAAGCATTTCATTCAAGTTAAGGTATTGGAGTCTTCTCTATACCTAAGTGCATATGCTGCTAGGATAGTTATGAGAATGGTCTTCTCCTCAGGATTTTTCCATTTACCAAGGGTATAAACACAAGAAATCATCAGAAAACAGTAATACACAGTGCATTATAAAATGTAAGTAGAATGCAACTCCAGTAGGGTGCCAAAAAGAGCAATGGAAGGTTTGAAATGTCAGCTCATTTTCCAGTAGCTCTAGAAACTAAAAAAATCATTTTGTGTTTCTGGACCTCATTATTTTATCTTTTAAATGCAGAGAGGTACAGTGTACCAGTTAAATGTAGGTTCTGGATCCAGACAGTCTTTGAGCGTCTCTCCAAGAATACCCATAGACCTTTGGTGAATTAGAAAATAAAAGACATCTTTTCCTCTGTGAAGTGTTCATTGTTGGCTTGTTGAGCTGAGAATGGGTTAAATATCAGACTCCAACTGGCCCCTTGCAATGCACTTTTGCACAATACCTAAACTGCACAACTGTACATGGCAGCCTGGGTCTATCTTAGCTCTGATACATACTTGCTCTCTGATCTTTAGAAACTTATTTAGAATCATTAAGCATAAGCTTCCTTAGCTGTATGGTGAAGAACAGGGAAGCCTGGTGTGCTGCAGCCCATGGGGTCACAAAGAGTTGGACACCACTGAGTGACTGAACAGCAAAAAACAGAAGCGTTGTTTTGAGGATGAAGTGCTGTAACAGGTATAAAGTACTAGGTGTATAATAAACATTCAGTGCTGGTTTTCAGTAGGATCATCAAAATGATTTTGAAAATGCCAAGATGTATTGGAAAAAAAAAAAACACTGCATTTCTGAAAGTCAAGAAGGGAAAGTGGATTACCATGAACTAGAGATGTGCTCAGAGGTGACCCTAAAGGATCAGCTAGAGTTTTAGGTGAGCACCTAGCCAGGAAAATACAACATGGGTGGAGAGAATTTCATCAAGGCCAGGGCAAGTGTAGAGAGAGAGAGCAAATGATCAAATTCTCTGTTTGGTGACAGAAACTTCGTGTTGGGAAAGCCAAGAAGGGCATAAGTATTCTGATGCTTCAGCGGATATTTAGGTATGAAAAAGCAGTGTAATCAAGGTATTGATTATTACAAAGATTCTGTGGGTGGTAGGGATTACCATTTTGTCTTTATATTGTAGAGAAGTGAAACATCCAAATTACTCCTTAAGTCCGCAGGCTAACATGTGTTCTCCAAGGAAGGAAATGTCACCTCGAATGCAGATATGCCCTGATTGATGATGAAATGCCTGATGTCACTCATTCTCATCCCTTTGTAGGAAGTCTGTCTTTTCCTCTTGGGCAGTTTTTTAAAATTTCTTTTCCTTTGATGTTTTAATTTTACAGATTTGTGTCCAAGTATAGTGTAGCTTGTAATTCTCAGGTTTTCAGACTCGTACAATCTAAAGATGCAAGTCTTTTTTTCCCTCCCTTTCGATTGGGAACATTCTCAGGCATTATTTCAGGCATATTGCCTACTCTCCATTTTTTTTTCTGACTATTTTATTCTGGAACTCAAATTAGATGCACTTGCAATTTCTGGATCCATCTCATTTAATATTAATCTAATATTTTCTGTCTCCTTCCTGTGAATTAGGCTTAATATATAGCTTACTGGTTTGCCCTTCAGCTGTGTGTTTTTTTACTCATTATTTTTTCACCTTAAAAACCTTTATTCTTTGTCATAGTTGTTTACTCTTGTTTCATAATCTCCTGTCTTTGTTTCATAGTTATTTTTTAGAGAATGTGATATTTTCTCCATTATCTCCCTGAGAATACTGTGTACCCTTTTAAGAGCTTTTGAGATTACTCTGTCATTACTATTCCTTTTTATAGCATTAGCTTTCCTCAGATTATTGGTGGTTGCCAGCCAAATGCTTGTCTTCAAGAAAAATTTTCCTCACAAGTTTCCCACACAGCTTTCTGTTACCTGCGAGAGTCTCCTTGTGGGCAGAGCAGCAGGCATCTGTCCTTGTTGGCACCATGGCGTGGGCTTCTCCTGTTAATCCTTCTTTTTTATTAACACTTCCCTTGCTTTTGTTTTTTGTTTTTTTTTTTTTTTTTCATTTATTTTTATTAGTTGGAGGCTAATTACTTTACAATATTGTAGTGATTTTTGCCATACATTGACATGAATCAGCCATGGATTTACATGTGTCCCCATCACGATCCCCGCTCCTGCCTCCCTCCCCACCCGATCCCTCTGGGTCTTCCCAGTGCACCAGCCCTGAGCACCCGTCTCATGCATCCAACCTGGGCTGGTGATCTGTTTCACCCTAGATAATATACATGTTTCAATGCTGTTCTCTCTGAACATCCCACCCTCACCTTCTCCCACAGAGTCCCAAAGTCTGTTCTATACATCTGTGTCTCTTTTTCTGTTTTGCATATAGGGTTATTGTTTGCTTGCTTTTGAATATGGCTTTGTTGTCATTGTTTTCTTTCATATATATGTGATTGTTTGGCACCATATGTGAAAATTTCAGAAAGTTTCCAGTCCCCTTTGTTAAAATAAGAAATTTTGTATTTTAAATTCTTTGAAACGACCTGTTTCTCAGATCTCCTGTGTGTGTGTGTGTGTCTGTGCTCAGTTGCTCTATCGTATCCGACTCTTTGTGATCCCACGGACTGTAGCATCCCAGACTCCTCTGCCCATGGAGTTTTTCAGGCAAGAACACTGGAGTGGGTTGCCATTTTCCCCTCCAGGGGTTCTTCCCAACCAAGGGGATGAAATTGAGGCTCCTGTGTCTCCTACATAGGCAGTTAGTTTCTTTATCACTGAGCCACCTGGAAAGCCCAAGATCTCCTATAAGTCTAAAATTGTATAGTTCTTTGAATTCTCTTAGGTGTAAAGCTACACATTGAAATAAAATTTCAAGGTTTAATTCTTTTTTTAAAATTTATTTCTTAGACAGGTCAAATTAGCATTTGCCAAAGAAAATGGAATGTGTACTAAAATATTACAAAACCCTGAGTTTTTGTTTATTTGTGTTTAGCTTTCCTTGCTGTTTATTTCCAAACAAAACTGAAGCAATGTTTAATTTTTCCATACTGTCCAATATGATAGCCACTAACTACATGTAGCTATTTAAATTTAATGCAATTAAAATTAAATTAAAGATTCAGTTTTTCAGTAGCACTAGCTACATTTCAAGCGCTCAGTGGCTCTTATGTGGATAGTCATTACCATATCCAGCACAAATATAGAACATTCTCTACATCACACAGATTTCTGTTAGCAGACTGATTTAGATTATTTAGATTCCAGGGATATAAACAGAATTTGTCCTTACAAAATATATGTATTTATGTTTGTGTGTGTGATTCTTACATATCTCTGGGTTTCTTTGGTGAACAATATTGAATATATATTGAATACATTTATTTAGATCCTTTAGTTAAAATCTTAGCCATATAAATAGGCTGTCTGAGTCCTTCACTGGTAGAATTCCAACTGGAGTGTTCCTGGTGCTTGTACCTTCCTGTTGTGATGGGGCAGGAACGAAGGTTGATCAGAGCCCTGGACACAACCTACATGTTCCACGTTTTGGAAGTAGAAGCAACAATTGCCTCTCTTATCCATTTTCATCTCCTTGAGAAAACCACTTCCATAAAGATAATGTATTATCTTTTTGTACTATCTTTTGTACTTTTTGTACTATCTTTTGCTAGGGCTGCCATAACACAACACCAGAGTGGTGTCCTACACCACAGAAATGTATTTCTCACTGTTCTAGAGGCTAGAAATCCAAGATCAATGGGATGGCAGGCCTGAGTTTTCTCTTAGGCAATTCTCTCCTTGGTTTGCAGAAGGCTGCCCTGTAGATGCCTCTTCAAAGGGTCTTTTCTTCATGTACCTGAATTCCTGGTGTCTCTTCTGGGTAACTAGATTTCCACTTACCATAAGGGCACCCGGTTTTAAGCTAGGGCACACTCTAATGACAGTCTTCAAATATGGTCATATGCCAAGATATTGGAGTTTAAGGTTTCACATATGAATTCTGGGGAAACATGATTTAGCCCATAACAGATAATATCAATAGAACTGAGAGAAAGATTATCATCAACTCTTGTTGGACTGTAAGGCTAGGAGTTCTCCCGGTAAATTTAATTCTTTGTATATTGGAGGGCAAGTAGAAAGCAAGACAATTCCAGAGAACATCTACTTCTGCTTCATTGACTATGCTAAAGCCTTTAACTGTGTGGATCACAACAAACTGTGGAAAATTCTTAAAGAGATGGGAATATCAGACCACCTTATCTGCTTCCCGCAAAACCTGTATGCAAGTCAAGAAGCAACAGTTATAACTGGACATGGAACAACAAACTGGTTCAAAATTGGGAAAGGAGTACATCAAAGCTGTATGTTGTCACCCTACTTATTTAACTCATATTCAGAGTACATCATGTGAAATGTCAGAATGGATGAAGCACAAGCTGGAATCTAGATTGCTGGGAGATTTATCAATAACCCCAGATATGCAGATGACACCACCCTTATGGCAGAAAGTGAAGAGGAACTAAAGAGCCTCTTGATGAAAGTGAAAGAGGAGAGTGAAAAAGCTGGCTTAAAACTTAGCGTTCAAAAAATTACGATCATGGCATCTGGTGCCATCACTTCATGGCAAATAGATGGGGAGACAGTGGAAACAGTGACAGACTTTATTTTCTTGGGCTCCAAAATCACTGCAGATGGTGACTGCAGCCATGAAATTAAATGATGCTTGCTCCTTGGAAGAAAAGCTATGACAGACCTAGACAGCGTATTAAAAAGCAGAGACATTACTTTGCCAGCAAAGGTCCATCTAGTCAAAGCTATGGTTTTTCCATTAGTCATGTATGGATGTGAGAGTTGGGCCATAAAGAAAGCTGAGTGCTGAAGAATTGATGTCTTTGAGCTGTGGTGTCAGAGAAGATTCTTGAGAGTCCCTAGGGACTGCAAGGAGATTAAAGTAGTCAATCTTAAAGGAAATCAATCCTGAATATTCATTGGAAGGACTGATGCTGAAGCTGAAGCTCCAATACTTTGGCCACCTGATGAAAAGAAATGACTCATTAGAAAAGATGCTGATGCTGGGAAAGATTGAAGGCAGGAAGAGAAGGGGATGATAGAGGACAAGATGGTTGGATGACATCACCGACTCAATGAACAAGAGTTTGAGCAAGCTCCAGCAGATGTTGAAGGACAGGGAAGCATGATGTGCTGCAGTCCATGGGTTCGCAAAAAGTTGGACATGACTGAGCGACTGAACTTCAGCAACAAGAAAGGCCCAGAGGTTTCGCCATGCTGCATCCTTATAACTAAAGTCTGTTGTGTGTCAGTACTTCTTTTCCCCAGGAATGAGGAAGCTTCAGGGTCCAGGAGTAAATATTCCTTCTAAAATCATAGAGAAGGTTAGACTGTCATCTTGGAGCTGTCATTCAACTTTTTTGAATCTGTGCTCTCTGTTATAAAATGGAAATAATCATAACTGTCTTATAACACTGTTTTCAAAGTGAATGCCTGTGAAACCAGTACCTAGCACAAATCGTATCTCATAGTTCATGCTTTACAAATATCTGTTGGAAAGAGAAGAGATTGAGTTTGTACTGACTTCCAAACAGCCTGTATTAAAAACAAACAAACAAACTTATCAAGAATGATTTTCTTCTCTTTCTTGATGTTCAGTAAATACAGTAAGATTTATGTAATTAAATCATTTAAATAAGCTTTAGCTTACTAAAGTTTAATGAAAACCCCTGTAGACTACTAAGCTAGTTAAGAATGAAAACCTTGTAGCTCAGCTGTTAAAGAATCCGCCTACAATGCAGGAGACCCTGGTTCAATTACTGGGTTGGGAAGATCCACTGGAGAAGGGATAGGCTACCTACTCCAGTATTCTTGGGCTTCCCTCACAGCTCAGCTGGTAAAGAATCTGCCTGCAATCTCCAGGGAAGATGCCCTGGAGAAGGGAATGGTTACCCAGTCCAGTATTCAGGCCTGGAGAATTCCACAGACTACAGTCCATGGGGTCGCAAAGAGTTGGACATGACTGAGTGAATCACTTCCACTTTTTCAGATTAAGATGAAATATATAGAAGACATTGTCCTCTTCACCGTAAGACTGATGGTGATCCCAGCACAAATTTCATGGACTAGCTGAAAAAGGGGGTGGGGAGTCACCTAATTTGAAAACCTGCTATTCCTGAGTCTTCCTTTGTGAGAGTCTCTGTGTCCTGTGTTCATTTGGGAGCTCCCTGGAGGAGTTTGCTTCTTGATTAATTACATCACTCCAAGAAATAACTGAGAAAAGAATACAAATACTTTTGAATTGGAAGGAAGTATAATCCAGCCTTCTACCCAGAAAGTGAAAGTGAAAATTGCACAGTTGTGTCCAGCTCTTTGCGACCCCATGGACTATGCAGTCCATGGATTTCTTGAACCAGAATACTGGAGTGGGTAGCCTTTTCCTCCTCCAGGGGATCTTCCCAACCCAGGGACTGAACCCAGGTCTCCTGCATTGCAGGCAGATTCTTTTTTTTTTTTTTTCCCATTTATTTTTATTAGTTGGAGGCCAATTACTTTACAACATTGCAGTGGTTTTTGTCATACATTGAAATGAATTAGCCATGGATTTACATGTATTCCCCATCCCGGTCCCCCCTCCCACCTCCCTCTCCACCCCATCCCTCTGGGTCTTCCCAGTGCACCAGGCCCGAGCACTTGTCTCGTGCATCCAACCTGGGCTGGTGATCTGTTTCACCCTAGATATACATGTTTCGATGCTGTTCTCTTGAAACATCCCACCCTCGCCTTCTCCCACAGAGTCCGCAAGTCTGTTCTATACATCTGAGTCTCTTCTTCTTTTTTTGCATATAGGGTTATCGTTACCATCTTTCTAAATTCCATATATATGTGTTAGTATACTGTAATTGTCTTTATCTTTCTGGCTTACTTTGCTCTGTATAATGGGCTCCAGTTTCACCCATCTCATTAGAACTGATTCAAATGAATTCTTTTTAATGGCTGAGTAATATTCCATGGTGTATATGTACCACAGCTTCCTCATCCATTCATCTGCTGATGGGCATCTAGGTTGTTTCCATGTCCTGGCTATTATAAACAGTGCTGCGATGAACATTGGGGTGCACATGTCTCTTTCGGATCTGGTTTCCTCAGTGTGTATGCCTAGAAGTGGTACTGCTGGGTCATATGGCAGATCTATTTCCAGCTTTTTAAGGAATCTCCACACTGTTTTCCATAGTGGCTGTACTAATTTGCATTCCCACCAACAGTGTAAGAGGGTTCCCTTTTCTCCACACCCTCTCCAGCATTTGTTGCTTGTAGACTTTTGGATAGCAGCCATCCTGACTGGCGTGTAATGGTACCTCATTGTGGTTTTGATTTGCATTTCTCTGATAATGAGTGATATTGAGCATCTTTTCATGTGTTTTTTTTGCCATTTGTATGTCTTCCTTGGAGAAATGTCTGTTTAGTTCTTTGGCCCATTTTTTGATTGGGTCATTTATTTTTCTGGAATTGAGCTGCAGGAGTTGCTTGTATATTTTTGAGATTAATCCTTTGTCTGTTGCTTCATTTGCTATTATTTTCTCCCAATCTGAGGGCTGTCTTTTCACCTTGCTTATAGTTTCCTTTGTTGTGCAAAAGCTTTTAAGTTTCATTAGGTCCCATTTGTTTATTTTTGCTTTTGTTTCTAAAATTCTGGGATGTGGGTCATAGAGGATCCTGCAGGCAGATTCTTTATCAGCTGAGCCACAAGGGAAGGCCATCTACTTAGAGGAAGTATCCTTTCTTCCACACCTTAAGCTTCCCTTGGGTGATCCTCAGAGTACCAAGTTTACTATCTGACAAGGCACATCTTTCCCACCTAGGATCCGATTTTAAGAATTCCCACCATGCACTGAGAAAAAGATCATCTTGCCTCTCACTGCCAACCCTGGAAGCAATTGCAGCACCTCCCAACTCAGTCTTTTTTTTTTTTGAAATGAACTACCTTGGTTTTTTTTTTTTTTTTAATTAGTTGGAGGCTAATTACTTTACAATATTGTAGTGGGTTTTGTCATACATTGACATGAATCAGCCATGGATTTACATGTGTTCCCCATCCCGATCCCCCCTCCCACCTCCCTCTCCACCCGATCCCTCTGGGTCTTCCCAGTGCACCAGGTCCGAGCACTTGTCTCATGCATCCAACCTGGGCTGATGATCTGTTTCACCCTAGATAATATACATGTTTCGATGCTGTTCTCTTGAAACATCCCACCCTTTAAAAACACTCTGAGGGAGTTCCCTGATGGGCTAGATGTTAGGATTCTGTGCCTTCCCTGCCATGGCCCAAGTTCAATCCCTGGTCAGGGAACTGAGATCCCACAAGCTGTATGGCATGCATCCCCATGCTCCCCCATCTCCAAATTCCCAACTGAAAGCCACATTTATGGACTAGAAAGAGCACAAACTCACAGATTTAATAGCAGCATTCACGTTCCATTGGTACCAGTATTAAAACGCTGCTTGGAGGATTGTGCCTGCAGTTCAAGTTTGCCCATTGTGCACTGAGTCATTAAAGGTGTGTGGGTGACGCCAACCTCATGGAAAGCTGGCTGAATGATTAATGGATTTGGCTTCTGATTTTAGAGGCTCCTATTAATTATAAGGGTTTGGGTCTTTTTCATGAAGACTCTGTTACAGCTTCTCCTGCCACCTCCTCACTTCCTTATAAAGTGAGTAAGATGAGTAATTTTAATTTTAAAGTGTGGAAACCATTTCTTGTCATTTCCTTTAGGAAATCTCTAGTCAAAATCATTCTAAAAACACATTTTAAGTCTATAATATATGAACAGCTCTAAAAGAGAAGAAAATTGCTAAAAAAGGTCAGCAAATGTACTTTAGCAGCTTTATCTTGTAGAGTCATTACCTTTCTCGTGAGGAATTTCAGGAACAGTGTTTATAGCGATCTTCACAAAACAAAGATGTTAGTAACACTGGAATCATTAAAATGTGGAAGAAGCTCATATTTGCCATCACTGCCTCCTTATCATGAATGGATAAGGAGTTATGTGAGATGAGAGTATGGTGGAGTGGAACTAGTCGCCAAATGTGTGTCAGGGAACCTGGGTTCAAATCTTGGCTGTAAAATAAACTGGTTATGTTGCACATAACTTTTATTGACTTCAGTGTTCTCATCAGAAATAACAAATGGTAAATATAGATAAGGTTATGTGAAGAATATAGAAAAATCTATAAATATTAGTCAAATTTTTATTTAGCCCCACTCACCTGTTATCTTACAACCCATTATGATTCCCAGGTTTTAGCCACACCGTGCAAAATTGAGATTATCCTCTCTGATAATCTTTCGAGGTCAGCTGCAAACTAACCAACAGAATTAGAAAGTAGCATAGTGATGTGGAAAAGATTTGGAGTTATATGTTTCTGGGTACAAATTCTAACTTTAATTACCCACATAATCTTAAATTACTTGACTTCCTTGATTTAATATCTAAAATGGTAGTAATGTAATTTACTTAATCAGATTACTGTAAGGACAAAAAGATAATATATACACAGGGCCTGGCACCTAGCATGTACTTATTAAATATTATCATAAACACCCCTGCTCCTGCCTACCCTTGCTCCCTTCTTTCCTTTCTTCTTTCCATTAGAAATCATTCACTGTCTTGACCAACCAATAAGGAACATGTAGTAAAGGATAGAGGTGGTGAAAGGAGGAGTAGATTGACTGGATCCAGAGAGTTAGCAGGGCAGGAAAACAATCTAGCTTGATCTTGTCCTTCTGTTAAGGGATAAGTATCCTGTGAGGAATTTATTCTCTCCTTTTCATCCTAGACCCCTGGTGTGTCCTCCTTACAACACAGAGGAGTAGAGGGAGGATCAGGGAAAGATCCTTGATCTTAAGTCTTTACCATTCTTCTCTTACATATCTCCTTTCTCAGGTCAGGACAGCAGACTGGAAATAAATGCATAAGTTCTCTGAGCTGCTTGGAGAAGCACCTGAAAGTTGTATTTTTGACATACTTTACACAATAAATAAGAGAACTTTAGATTTTGCTTGCACGTAATCATACCGAGGGCTCTTTTAGTCTAAAAATGAATCAACTCAGAGCATCTTCATAGTAATATTTCTCCAGTGTGAGGATGTTATAGGTACTCAGGATCATGCCTGCCAAATTGAAGTCGATCCTGGTTACATTTGATCTCAGGGTTGCCTGTAATGGGCAGGCTGAGGTCCTGATTAGGCATGCACCTGGGAGGTTCAGGTCAGACCAGAAGGAGCCCAAGGTAATGTAAAGAGCTCAGTGTGATAAATTTAGAGACAAGAACTCTAGTCCAGACTCCATCATGACTTGTTTGGTACCTCAGGCAGATCTTTTGAGCTTTTAAAGACTTGATGCCTCATCTTTAAAATGTGGATAATTATCCTTATACTTCTTTGCCTTACAATGATATGATGAAGATTAATGCAGATTGCAGGTGATTACAGGTATATAAGTCTTATATAAAAACAAAATGTTATTATTATCTTTAATAATAGTCTTCTGAAGTCTTGCCATAACTGTCCTGGGGCTCTAATCTATGGTACCGCTTTATAATGAGGTCTTTTGGGAATTCCACTAACCATATGTCCTTGGATGCCTTTCAACTTGGAACAGAATCATAGTGCTAGAGAGTATTAGAGCTGGAAGTGATTGTAATACTTCTAGTCCAACCCTCGCGTTTTACAGATGAAGAAAAGGAAAGTATAAAGAAAGGGACTTGCCCCAGGTCATCTAGCTTCACAGTGAAAGAGCAGGAATCGCCTGGCTCTATACACTGAATTTTACTTTTACACAGACAGTGCCTAAACCACTTCTTCCCTCATGACTCTCCCAGCTATAGCTTGATCCCTCCTCATTTCTCAGACAAAGTCTTTAATAGTTCTATGTAGCTTTCAGTTTGACAGTGCAATCTCATTCCTTACTGCCACTGTGAGATTTTAAAAATACGTATCATAAACACACACACAAGCTCATTGTTTAAATACTTTAAGTGCTTCCCTATTACCTTCAATATAAAATTAAAATTTCTTGAATTAGGGAATACAGTATGTCAACCAAGATCCACCTCACCTCCAGGCTCCCTTTGACTACAACTTTACCTTCCAGATTTCCAGGCTTCCGTTTGCTGTTTAGCATGTGATTCATGTTTTCTCTTCCTCCTTTCACTTTCAGAGTGATCTTCCCTCTACCTGAGCCCTGTTTCCCCATTTCTTCATATGTAAAATCCCTCCTAGTCACCCAGTATGCATTGTTCTCCTCCACTACCGTGAACTCTGTTATAGGCACTTTATTCTCACTCCAGACACACCTTTACTATATCGCCTCAACGCAGTGGGAACTGGAAGAAAGAGATTGGGGCTGGAATAGCTGAGCTTTCATAGTTCAGTCAGTAAAGAATCTGCCTGCAACGCAGGAGACCTGGGTTGGATTCCTGGGTCAGGAAGATCCCCTGGAGAAGGAAATGGCAATCCACTCTATTATGCTTGCCTGGAAAATCCCATGGACAGAGGAACCTGGTGGGCTACAGTGCATGGGGTCGCAAGAGTCAGATATAACTTAGTGACTAAACCACCACCACCACCAAGATCTGTGCCAGCACCTCCATGATTCTGTGCAATCACAGAGGAATGGGGTTTCAGGGAAGACTTTATGTAAGTGCAGGGAGCTGAAGGATACAGGAGTTTGGAAAAAGAAGAGAGAAAAATATGTATCAATTTTTACTTGTCCATGGGTTGTTTTATGAGACCCTTAAAGCAGTCTATCACCCAAGTCATGTTACAATGTTTCTACAGGCAGGCTCCTATCTTAATTCTTGCTCTTTCCATGTCCTCACACCTCGTGCTTAGACAGGGGTCAACATGCAGACATGTGGTAGCACAAGGAAGTATATCTGTCTCAGAATATGACAAAGAAAAATTGCTGCCTGTCACTTCTGCTGCCTTCAAATAATGGCGCAGTCCTCGCTCCCCTTCTCTTCTTCCACTTCCTTCTCTCTCTCTTCCTCCTCCTCCTCTTCTTTTATGTAGCATCTCAGGAGAAGATGTAGGAGGCAGGAGGTGGAATGCTCCAGGTCTCTCTAAAGGGACTGTCCACGTGTTCTCTAGTAACCTGTCTCTAGTAACAATTCCTCCTACACTAGGTGAAGGAAACAATTCTAAAACAGGATTCAGTAATTATAGCATAACCCTACCGATTTAGAGTCTATAGTGTCCTAAAGCATCATTATTAAGTACATAAAAAACTTACAAAGCTGGAAAAGGCATCAGTTCATCCTTTTTCAAAGCTGAGTAATATTTACCTGAGGTTATTGATATCAAAAACCTCAGATATGCAGATGACACCGCCCTTATGGCAGAAAGTGAAGAAGAACTAAAAAGCCTCTTGATGAAAGTGAAAGAGGGGTGTGAAGAAGTTGGCTTAAAGCTCAACATTCAGAAAATTAGGATCATGGCATCTGGTCCCATCACTTCATGGAAATTTGATGGGGAAACAGTGGAAACAGTGACAGACTATTTTTTTGGACTCCAAAATCACTGCAGATGGTGACTGCAGCCATGAAATTAAATGATGCTTGCTCCTTGGAAGAAAAGTTATGACCAACCTAGACAGCATATTAAAAAGCAGAGAAATTACTATGCCAACAAATGTCCATCTAGTCAAAGCTATGGTTTTTCCAGTAGTCATGTATGGATGTGAGACTTGGACTATAAAGAAAGCTGAGTGCCGAAGAATTGATGCTTTTGAACTGTGATGTTGGAGAAGACTCTAGAGAGTTCCTTGGACTGTAAGGAGATCCAACAAGTCTATCCTAAAGGAGATCAGTCCTGAATATTCATTGGAAGGACTGATGCTGAAGCTGAAACGCCAATACTCTGGCCACCTGATGAGAAGAACTGACTCATTTGAAAAGACCCTGATGCTCAGAAAGATTGAAGGTGGGAGGAGAAGGGGATGACAGGATGAGATGATTGGATGGCATCACCGACTCAATGGACATGAGTTTGAGTAAGCTCTTGGAGTTGGTGATGGACAGGGAGGCCTGGCATGCTGCAGCCCATGGAGTGGCAAAGAGTCAGACATGACTGAGCAACTGAACTGAAATATTCACCTGAGCTATTTCAAATCCTAAAAGATGATGCTGTGAAAGTGTTGCCCTCATATATCAGAGAATTTGGAAAACTCAGCAGTGGCCACAGGACTGGAAAAGGTCAGTTTTCATTCCAATCACAAAGAAGGGCAATGCCAAAGAATGTTCAAACTACTCCACAATTGTGCTCATTTCTCATGCTAGCTAAGTAATGCTCATAGTCCTTCAAGTTAGGCTTCAACAGTACATGAACCAAGAACTTCCAGATGTACCATCTGGATTTAGACTAGGCAGAGGATCTAGAGATCAAATTGCCAACATACATTGGATCATGGAAAAAGCAAGATAATTTCAGAAAAACACCTACTTCTGCTTCATTGACTGTGCTAAAGCATAGTCATGTGAAATGCCAGGCTGCATGAAGCAGAAGCTGGAATCAAGATTGCTGGGAGAGATATCAATAACCTCAGATATGCAGATGACACCACCTTTATGGTAGAAAGTGAAGTGGAACTGAAGAGCCTCTTGAAGAAGGTGAAAGAAGGGAGTGAAAAAGTTTGCTTAAAACTCAACATTCAACAAACTAAGATCATGGCATTCCATCCCATCAGTCATGGCAAATAGATGGAGAAACAATGGAAACAGTGACAGACTTTATCTTCTTGGGCTCTTAAATCACTGTGGATAGTGATTGGAGCCATTAAATCAAAAGATGCTTGTTCCTTGGAAGAAAAGCTATGATCAACCTAGACAGTATATTAAAAAGCAGAGACATCACTTTGCTGACAAAGGTCTGTATAGTCAAAGCTATGTTTTTGTTTTTGTTTTTTAGTAGTCATGTATGGATGTGCGATCTGGACCATAAAGAAGATTGAGAACAGAAAAATTGATGCTTTGGAACTGTGGAGTTTAAGAAAACTCTTGAGAGTCCCTTGAACTGCAAGGAGATCAAACCAGTCAATCCTAAAGGAAATCAATGAATATTCATTGCAAGGACTGATACTGAAGCTGAGGCTCCAATACTTTGGCCACCTGATGGGAAGAGCCAACTCTTTGGAAAAAACAATGATGCTGGGAAAGACTGAGGGAGGAGGAGAAGGGGGAGACAAGATGAGTTCATTCGATGGCATCATCAACTCAATGGACATTAGTTTGAGCAAACTCCAGGAGATAGTGAAGGACAGGGAAGCCTAGCAAACTGCAGTCTAGGGGGTTGCAAAGAGTTGGACATAACTGAATGACTGAATGACAAAATATTACATGGATGAACCCTAGAGATTGTTATGCTGAGTGAAGTAAGTCAGACAGAGAAAGACAAATATCATAGGATATAACTTATACTGGAATATTTAAGAAAAGGGAAATGTTATTTTTCCGTTGCTAAGCCATGTCCAACTTTTTGAGACCCCATGGACTGAAGAACACTGGGCTTCCCTGTCTCATATACAAAACGGAAATAGAATCACAGATATCTTATCTACAAAACAGAAGTAGAGACACAGAAAACATGGTTATTTTCTAAACGTAAGTAGAAAAATAATCTATGGTTACCAGGGGGAAAAGCCAGAGGGTGGGAAGGAATAAATTGGAAGCTGGGAATAACATATACACACTACTGTATATAAAATAGTTGTAAGCACTGACTGTATAGTGCAGGGAACTCGACTCTGTAATGGCCTAAAAGGAAAAAGGATCTTTAAAAAAGTGGATATATGCATATGTATAACTGATTCACCTTGCTGTATAGCAGAAACTAACACAAACATACTCCAATAAAAATTTGAAAAAAAAATTTCCAAAGAAAGAAATTAAGATTGCAGTGCCTTTTGCTAATTAGGATATTTCGCAGAATAAGTCAACCAACAGCATTACAACAAAACTTATAAAGCAAGTGGAGATAATGTTATTACAGCTATTTACTAGGCAAGGAAATTGAGGCTAAGAGGGTTTAAGTTACGTGCTTATTTGGAGATGCTGGGATTTTCAGCCAGGACTCCGACTGTCCACTTTGTGATCAACAAAGCTGGTGTTCTGCTACAATTGGAGAAGGCTGAGCTCCCATCCCAACTCTTCTTAACCCCCGTTCTGTGAGTAAATGAGAGAGATCCTTTGCCCAAAATAATTCAGATTGGTTGAACACCTGCCACTTTGATACTGGAGAGGGGAGATGGAAAATAGTTTATTATTAGTAACATGATTTAGGGGGTGAGTGTAGGGACAAAGACACTGCACACTGTGTAGGGCTACGTGGGGGCTGCCCTTGTGACAGACGAAAGACCAGAGGCTTGGAAGGCAGGATTTGCAGTAACAAGAGGGTGAGCTGACCCCCTGTTCCTGCAGGAGGATGTAATGTGCTTGTTTGAGTAATTCTGCAGGCTGTCAGGGAGGTGAAACCATAGGTTGAGGACTGAGAATGGTACACCTGGTCCAGATGGAGAGCCTTTCTGTTGGAGTGGGCACACATCTGGAGAGAACAGAGAAATTCACTGATAGGCCTTTGTGGCCTTCTGGGCTCAAATACATCAAGACAGCCCATGAAATTGTAGTCTTACAGCTTCCCTTCCCAATGCGTCTTGTATCTGTTCTGTTGAAAATACTCTTATTTGCTGTCAGATCCTTTAGGGCTTTCAGAAAGATTTTCTTTCTCATACAAATGGCTATTCACAAAAAAAAAAAAAAAAAAAAAATCCTGTCAAGGAGTTGGCCTGTCCCTTGATGGCTCAGTAGATTAGGAGGCCTGACATGAATTCATTTGCCTAATGAATAACATGGTAAAATCTTGGTTTGATAAGTGCACTACTTACACCAAGGTCTTTCATTCACATTCAACTTCATAAAATGGACATCCCTGTAGAAACTAATTTAATCTTGTTGGTGTCTGTGATAATGAACAATGTCAGCATACTGCAGAGATTAAAGATTCACACCAAAGGGAAGTGGCAGCAGAAAAGCTTAGCTGTGCTTACTGGAGACAACGGCTAAAGCAGATCATCACCATGCCTTCTCATTGGATCATATTTTCAGCTGCCTCCACCTTGATAGCCAGTACTACCTTCTAGCTTTTCTTCTCTATAAGTCTATGAATTTGAATCTCAAGATTTCATTGAAACCACTTAATTTCTAAGAATGTTCATGTTGAATGAGTTTCACAATAGTTTACAAAATTTAAATTTGTAGTTGTTTTTTTCAAAGAGGTCTCCAGTTACTACTGGGGACTCCCAGGTGGCACAGTGGTAAAGAATCTGCCTGCCAATGCAGGAGACTTGGGTTCAATCCCTGGGTTGGGAAGATCTCCTGGAGGAAGAAATGGCAACCCACTCCAGTATTCTTGCCTGAAAGATTCACGGACAGAGGAGTCTGGACGGCCACAGTCCGTGGGGTCGCAGAGAGTCAGACACCATTGAATGACTGAGCACACACACATGGAGTAGTGAAGCTGGAACATTGTCTGCCCTTGGTTTACAAAATTAAAAATTGTAGTTGATTTTTTCAAACAGGTCTCCAGTTACTATTAGGGTTATGTTTGGCCCCTCATCCAGATATCTTTTTTTTTTCATTTATTTTTATTAGTTGGAGGCTAATTACTTTACATCATTGCTAATCCAGATATCTTAATGATTATCAGCAGTGTGATATATAGGGCTAGATGGAAATATAAGATGTCTGTATCCTCTCTCTCCACGGGTGTTGCTTCTGAATTAAAGCTTGCAAAGATTCAAGTCATTGCATTGGTCCCATTAACTGGCACCTTGGGATATATGGTCTCATCTGTTTTTGTCTTTGCTACACTATGAAAGGTTAGGCACACATATATATGGACAGGAACACATGTGCTCCTCTTGTTTCTGCTCTGCCACTGATTTCCCCTGTGATTTATATGTAATTCTTGTGCATCACCAGGGCTGAGAACTCATACCTTTTGCATAGGAAGAATCTGACAGAGACTACATACCCAGAGGGACTTCCCTGCCCAGGACTTCCCATGGCAGGCTAGAGGCCATGGGATCGCAGAGTCAGACACGACTGAAGCGACTTAGCACACACACAGGCACACCTCCAGAGAAGCCATAAGTTCAGATCAGGGGACCAATTAGTATGGAAGAGAGCAAATGGGTCCAGAAGAGGGAAATCAAAAATCACCAGGAAAGAAAGCAAAATCCAAAGTCAAGCAAAAACTGAGCAGCTAAAATAAGGATGATGAGGATAAGAATGGCTGGAGACAAAAGCATGGGTATGAACTTCGTTCTAGATAAGGCCTGTGTTCCCTTAGCCTTAGTATTATATTCTACACTGTGACAGAGCCAAGGCTCATAGAAGTCAATTTGGAGTTGCTGCTGGAGTGTAAGATACTGGATTTGAACAGATTCTGATTCCAAGGAAGCCCACAGGTAAAAGCAGTGATAGGATAGGGTTTCTCAAGATAAATTCTACAGGGTGACATACAGATTCCAAATAAAATAAATATAAGAATTAATAAATTAATGTACATGTATAACACATCCATTCTAAAAAGTTTTGTTGACACAATTTAAATACTTATTAGTCAATAAAAAGACAAAATTTTACCGGGGGATATAAAGAAGTAAACTCATGGTCCTCAGTGAATTTAAAATCTGGTTGTGGAAGCAAGAGTCACATACTGACTACATTAAAAGGGAGGTGAAATCAGTGTGGGTTGAATTCTTTTAATTAGCCTCTACACACTCCCACACTCCAGAGATGCCAGAAAAGCTTCTCGTTTTCTGATACGTCTGACAGTTTCATATCTTCTCACCTTTACTGATATTGTACCTTCTGTCTAAACTAACCACCTGAAAGTGCTCCATAACCACCCGAAAGTGCTTTTCCTTCATTCAGGATTCAGTGTCAGTGTTGGTCCTTCTTTAAGTCACTCTCAAACCTCTATCAGTCTGCAGGTAACTGACACTTCCTCACTTGCAGGTCTTCCTTCTTTTCTGGTTGAATACTTTTGGTTATGACTGGTTAGAAGATTTACCATTGAACCAGGTCATGGCCTTTACCTATTGAGTAGGGGTGGCTTCCTCCATGACTTTGCAAGAAGATGGGAAGTAAATACAGAGAATGATTAAAACCATGCCTTCTCGTTTTGCTTCATGTAGGCCAAATTTGTGGTGAATGTAAGCTGTACAATAATAGTAAAAAAGTTGAGAAATGTCAAGGCCATATCACAGTCAAAGATCGGAATGAAGAAATAGAAAGCAAAATCTTGACCACATTTAGCTCTTGAAGCAAAGCCCCTTCACTATCTTATTGTCATGAAATAAAATATCTATGTGACTATTTTCTGATGTTAATTGTGTATATTAATGTAGATTTAGTTAATATTTACTAATAGCCCACCATGCTGGAAAATGTTCTACATGTATGAGTATGTGTTATCTGCAATTACATTACTATTAGGCAGGTCTTTGTGCAGCTGAAGATGCTGAGGCTTATGACAATGTAGCCAAGAATGAGCACATATGGATATTAAATCCAGATTGTCTGTTTCTGAAGCCCACATATTTAACCATTTTGCAGACTTTTGGTGCTAACTCTGGGAAAATCCTGAGCAACTTGGTCTAGAGTTGGTCACTCTAGTTATGCTACAAAATCAGGGCAACCGCAATGAGATCTTGAGTGCTATTATTAATAGCCCGAGGCTGCCATAACAAAATGCCAAAAACAGGATGGCCTAAACAATAGAAATTTATTGTCTCACAGTTGTGGAGGTTACCATCTGAAATCAAATTGTTGGCAGGGCCATGTTTCCTTCAAAGGCACTGGGGAAGGATCTCTAGTACCTCTCCAGTCCCCTCTCTTTCACTGGTAAATGGCCATCTTCACATTCACATGGAGTTTTCCCTGTATATGTGTCTGTCTCCTAGTCCTCCTTTTTATAAAGATCCTAGCCACGTTGTGTTATTGTCTACCCTAATGGCCTCATTTTTAACTTGACTATTTTCTGTAAAGATTTTATGTCCAAATACAGTCACATTCCGAGGTACTGGGGTTTAAAAATTCAGCATGTGAACTTTAAAAAATTATCTATTTATTTTTGACTTCCTGGCATCTTCATTGCTGCATGCAGGCTTTCTCTTGTTGCATTGAGCAGGGGCCACCCTCTAGTTGTGGTAGACAGGCTTCTCATTGCGGTGGCTTCTCTTGTTGCAGAGCATGGTCTCTAGGGTATGCGGACTTCAGTAGTTGTGGTCCACAGGCTAAGTTGCCCAGTGGCATGTGGAATCTTCCAAGATCAAGGATCAAACCAGTGTCCTCTGCATTGGCAGGCAGATTATTTGCCACTGGACTACCAGAGAAATCTCAGCACGTAATTGTATGGGATACAATTCAGCTCACAACAAGGATCATCCAGTAAAGAGAGACCAAGGTCAAGGTCAGGCCATCAAGTATATCAGGGGTTCTCCACTTTGTCACTTGTTAGAATCATCTAGATGGCTTAAAAGTAAAGAATAAAAAAGAAAAGAAAATGAACAACAAAAAATAGCACCTGCAGGCCCCACACAAGGCCAATTAAATAAGAATTTTGATGGTGGGTCAAGCATTGGAAAAAAAAATTTCCCCCCTTTTATCTCTTTATTGTTTTTTACACGCATAAGGGTAAAAGCCCCAACACATACTCTTTAGGACAAGAGGAAGCCATGAAATGTAAGGCATAATGAATAAGATTAATTCAGCATATCAGGAAAGATGACTTCTCAGTTTGTGGAAATAGAGTTGAAATATAAACACAGTAGATATGGTCTCCAAATTTCAAAATGGAGGAATGAAAGCTTTCATAAAACTAAATACTTTAAACTAAGGATGACCTACTTAAGAAAATAATTTCCCTTTCTAATCCTGTTTGTTTTAAAATTAATTTATGTATTTTAATTGGAGGTTAATTACTTTACAATATTGTGGTGGTTTTTGCCATACATTGACGTGAATCAACCATGGGTGTACATGTGTCCCCCATCCTGAACCCCTCTCCCACCTACCTCCCCATCATATCCTCTGAGTTGTCTCAGTACACTGGCTTTGAGTGTCCTGTTTCATGGGTCAAACTTGTAATGGTAATCTATTTCACATGTGGTAATATACATGTTTCAATGCTATTCTCTCAAATCATCCCACCCTCACCTTCTCCCAGAGTCCAAAAGTCTGTTCTTTATATCTTTGTCTCTTTTGTTGTCTCACACATAGGGTCATCATTACCATCTTTCTAAATCCCGTATATATGTGTTAATATACTGTTTTGGTGTTTTTCTTCCTGACTTACTTCACTCTGTATAATGAGTTCCAGTTTCATCCACCTCATTAGAACTGACTCAGATGAGTTTGTTTTAATCGCTGAGTAATATTCCATTGTGTATATGTACCACAACTTTCTTATCCATTCATCTGCTGATGGACATCTAGGTTGCTTCCATGTCCTAGGTATTGTAAACAGTGCTGCAATGAACATTGGGGTACACATGTCTGTTTCAGTTCTGGCCTCCTTGGTGTGTATGCCCAGCAGTGGGATTGCTGGGTTGTATGGCAGATCTATTTTCAGTTTTTTAAGGAATCTCCACACTGTTCTCCATAGTGACTGTACTAGCTTGTATTCCCACCAACAGTGTTAGAGGGTTCCCTTTTCTCCACACCCTCTCCAGCATGTATTGTTTGTAGACTTTTTTTAATTGATTTTTTTATTGAAGGATAATTGTTTTACAGAATTTTGTTGTTTTCTGTCAAACCTCAATATGAATCAGCCATGATAGCAGCCATTCTGACTGGCATGAGATGGTACCTCATCCTGGTTTTGATTTGCTTTTCTCTGATAATGAGTGATGTTGAGCATTTTTTCATGTGTTTGTTAGCCATCTGCATGTCTTCTTTGGAGAAATGTCTGTTTAGTTCTTTGGCCCATTTTTTTGATTGGGTCATATATTTTTCTGGTATTGAGGTACATGAGCTGTTTGTATATCATGGAGATTAATTATTTGTCAGTTGCTTCATTTGCTATTATTTTCTCCCACTCTGAGGGCTATCTTTTCACCTTGCTTATAGTTTCCTTTGTTATGCAAAAGCTTTTAAGTTTAATTAGGTCCCATTTGTTTATTTTTGCTTTTATTTCCATTACTTTGGGAGGTGGGTTATAGAGGATCTTGCTGTGATTTATGTCAGAGAGTGTTTTGCCTATGCTTTCCTCTAGGAGTTTTATAGTTTCTAGTCTTACAGTTAGATCTTTAATCCATTTCGAGTTTATTTTTGTGTATGGTGTTAGAGAGTGTTCTAATTTCTTTTACAGCTGGTTGACCAGTTTTCCCAGCCCCACTTGTTAGGGAGATTTTAACACTATATGTTTCCCTCCTTTATCAAAGATAAGGTGTCCATAGGTATGTGGATTTATCTCTGGGCTTTCCATTTTGTTCCATTGATTATATTTCTGTCTTTGTGCCAGTACTGTAAGTACTGTACTGTCTTGATGACTGTAGCTTTGCAGTATAGTCTGAAGTCAGGCAGGTTGATTCCTCCAGTTCCATTCTTCTTTCTCAAGATTCTTTGGTTATTCTAGGTTTTTTCTTAATTTCCATACAAATTGTGAAATTATTTGTTCTAGTTCTGTGAAAAATGCCATAGGCAGCTTGATAGGGATTGCATTGAATCTATAGATTGCTTTGGGTAGTGTACTCATTTTCATTATATTGATCCTTCCAATCCATGAACATGGTATATTTCTCCATCTATTTGTGTCATCTTTGATTTCTTTCATCAGTGCTTTATAGTTTTCTATATATAGGCCTTTTGTTTCTTTAGGTAGATTTATTCATAAGTATTTTATTCTTTTCAATGTAATGGTGAATAGGATGGTTTCCTTAATTTCTCTTTCTGCCTTCTCATTGTTAGTGTGTAGGAATGCAAGGGGTTTCTGTACATTAATTTTGTATCCTGCAAATTTACTATATTCATTGATTAGCTCTAGTAATTTTCTGATGGTGTCTTTAGGGTTTTCTATGTAGAGGGTCATGTCCTCTGCAAACAGAGAGAGTTTTACTTCTTTTCCAATATGGATTCCTTTTATTCTTCTTCTCTGATTGTTGTGGCTAAAACTTCCAAATCTATGCTGAATAGTAGAGGTAAAAGTCTTATTCCTGACTTTTGGGGAAATGATTTCAATTTTTTGCTATTGAGGATAATGTTAAGCATTGGAAAAAATTTTAAAGCTTCCCAGGTTATTCTAATATAGAGCCAGGGCTGAGAATCACTGATGCTTCTGAGCTGAGGACCATGCAAGTAACAAGATGAGGAGGAACAAAGTTGGGGATAAGACTTTAAGAGGGTAAGACCCAAGGAGAAGCAAAGACACAGTCAAGGGGCCATGTCAATAACAAAATACACAGCTCAGGTGGGACATATGGCACAGAGGGTCAGGAGGCAAGGAAAGTGAGATAGAGCCAGGCAAAGCAGTAATGGACTAAGGCAGGGTGCAGACTTAGACACAAGTGTTCAATCATCCAGTCCCAATAGGAATAAGGTTGGTGAGCAGAACATGGAAAGTAGCAGAGCAGTGGCCAGATTCAGGGGGTGGATTTGCTCCAGTGTCTGTCAGAGGTGCTCTCTTCTCCCTCTGCTGCTGCCTTTTACCCATATTGCAGACTCAGCCAGCCTGTTACTACATTTATCAGAAGAAACTTGGAATAAGATTCAGTAGCTGAAATGGGCAGGCTCCCATGTATGTAGCTTTCAGCAATGTATAATATATTTCTAGAAAATCCAGATTAATAAAATGGATGCATTAGAGAATATTTACTTCATAAAATGACTCACAATGGTTCCTTTTTAAATAGAAAGTTTCCTCTGGGCCAACTGATTTTTTTTTTTTTTTTTTTTTTTTTACCACAAGTCAGTTCACCTAACAGTTTTCTATAAGCAAGCCTGAAACATGAATTGAGTTTCAGGAGACAGTATTTCTTATTTTTCTGACACTTACCACTTTTGAACATAAAACTATAATTTATCTCTCTGGGACTCTAGTTTCAGTTCAGTTCAGTTCAGTTCAGTCGCTCAGTCATGTCTGACTCTTTGTGACCCCATGGACTGCAGCACACCAGGCCTCCCTGTCTATCATCGAGTTCTGGAGTTTACTCAGACTCATTTCCATTGAGTTGGTGATGCCATCCAACCATCTCATCCTCTGTTTTCCCCTTCTCCTCCCACCTTCAATCTTTCTCAGCATCGGGGTCTTTTCAAAATGAACCAGTTCTTCATATTAGGTGGCCAAAGTATTGGAGTTTCAGCTTCAGCTTCAGTCCTTCCAATGAATATTCAGGACTGATTTCTTTAGGATTGACTTGTTGGATCTCCTTACTGTCCAAGGGACTCAAGAGTCTTCTCCAACACCACAGTTCAAAAGCATCAATTCTTCAGTGCTCGGCTTTCTTAATAGTCCAACTCTCACATCCATACATGACCACTGGAAAAACCATAGCTTTGACAAGATGTAACTTTGTTGGCAAAGTAATGTCTATGCTTTTAATATGTTTTCTAGGTTGGCCATAGCTTATCTTCCAAGGAGCAAGTGTCTTTTAATTTCATGGCTGCAGTCACCATCTGCAGTGATTTTGGAGTCCCCCAAAATAAAGTCTGACAGTGTTCCCACTGTTTCCCCATCTATTTGCCATAAAGTGATGGGACAAGATGCCATGATCTTAGTTTTCTGAATGTTGAGTTTGAAGCTAGCTTTTTCACTCTTCACTTTCACTTTCATCAAAAGGCTCTTTAGTTCCTCTTCACTTTCTGCCATAAGGGCGGTGTCATCTGCATATCTGAGGTTATTGATATTTCTCCTGGCAATCTTGATTCCAGGTTGTGCTTCACCCAGTCCAGCATTTCTCATGATGTACTCTGCATATAAGTTAAATAAGCAGGGTGACAATATACAGCCTTGACGTACTGCTTTTCCTATTTGGAACCAGCCTGTTGTTCCATGTCCAGTTCTAACTGTTGCTTTCTGACCTGTATACAGATTTCTCAAGAGGCAGGTCAGGTGGTCCGGTAATCCCATCTCTTTAAGAATTTTCCACAGTTTGTTGTGATCCACACAAAGGCTTTGGCATAGCCAATAAATCAGAAATAGATGCCTTTCTGGAACTTTCTTGCTTTTTCAATGATCCAGTAGATGTTGGCAATTTGATATCTGGTTCCTCTGCCTTTTCTAAAACCAGCTTGCACATCTGGAAGTTCATGTTTCATGTATTATTGAAGCCTGGCTTGGAGAATTTTGAGCATTACTTTACTAGCATGTGAGATGAGTGCAATTGTGTGGTAGTTTGAGAATTCTTTGGCATTGCCTTTCTTTGGGATTGGAATGAAAACTGACCTTTCCCAGTCCTGTGGCCACTGCTGAGTTTCCCAAATTTGCTGACATATTGAGTGCAGCACTTTCACAGCATCATCTTTTAGGATTTGAAATAGCTCAACTGGAATTCCATCACCTCCACTAGCTTTGTTCATAGTGATGCTTCATAAGGCCCACTTGACTTCTCATTCCAGGATGTCTGGCTCTAGATGAGTGATCATACCATTGTGGTTATCTGGGTCATGAAGATCTTTTTTTTGTACAGTTCTTCTGTGTAATCTTGCCACCTCTTCTTAATATCTTCTGTTTCTGTTAGCATTTCTGTCCTTTATTGTACCCACCTTTGCATGAAATGTTCCCTTGGCACCTCTAATTTTCTTAAAGATATCTCGAGTCTTTCCCATTCTATTGTTTTCCTCTGTTTCTTTGCATTGATCACTGAGGAAGGCTTTCTTATCTCTCCTTGCTATTCTTTGGAGCTCTGCACTCAAATGACTGTATCTTTCCTTTTCTCTTTTGCCTTTCACATCTTCTCTTTTCTTAGCTATTTGTAATGCTTCCTCAGAAATCCATTTTACCTTTTTGCATTTCTTTTCCTTGGGGATGGTCTTGATCACTGCCTTCTGTACAATGTCACAAACCTCCATCCATAGTTCTTCCGGTAGTCTGTCTATCAAATCTAATCCCTTGAATCTATTTCTCACTTCCACTGTAGAATCAGAAGGGATTTGATTTAGGTTATACCTGAATGGTCTAGTGGTTTTCCCTTCTTTCTTCAATTTAAATCTGAATTTGGCAATAAGGACTTCATGATCCAAGCCACAGTCAGCTCCAGGTCTTGTTTAGCTGACTGTATAGAGCTTCTCCATCGCTGGATGCAAAGAAGATAATCATTCTTATTTTGGTGCTGACCATCTGGTGATGTCCATGTGTCGCATCTTCTCTTGTGTTGTTGGAAGAGGGTGTTTGCTATGAGCAGTGCATTCTCTTGGCAAAGCTCTATTAGCCTTTGCCCTGCTTTGTTTTGTACTTCAAGGCCAAATTTGCTCATTACTCCAGGTATTTCTTGACTTCCTACTTTTTGCATTCCAGTCCCCTATAATGAAAAGGACGTCTTTTTTGGGCATTAATTCTAGAAGGTCTTGTAGGTCTTCATAGAACTATTCAACTTCAGTTTCTTCAGCATTACTGGTTGTGTCATAGACTTGGATTACTGTGTTATTGAATGGTTTGCCTTGGAAACGAACAGAGATCATTCTGTCGTTTTTGAGATTGCATCCAAGTATTGCATTTCAGACTTTTTTGTTGACTATGATGGCAACTCCACTTCTCCTAAGGAATTCTTGCCCACAGTAGTAGATATAATGGTCATCTGAGTTACATTCACCCATTCCAGTCTAACATGGATTTTTGCTGATTCCTAAACTGTCAACGTTCACTCTTGCCATTTCCTGTTTGACCACTTCCAATTTGCCTTGATCCGTGGACCTAACATTCCAGGTTCCTATGCAA
This sequence comes from Odocoileus virginianus, assembly GCF_023699985.2. Taxonomy (NCBI): domain Eukaryota; kingdom Metazoa; phylum Chordata; class Mammalia; order Artiodactyla; family Cervidae; genus Odocoileus; species Odocoileus virginianus. The sequence goes on along the minus strand of NC_069695.1, from coordinate 14,972,529 downwards.
TATTGCTCTTTACAGCATTGGACTTTAGTTCCATCACCAATCACATCCACAACTGGGTGTTGTTTTTGCTTTGGCTCCGTCTCTTCATTCTTTCTGGAGTTATTTCTCCACTGATCTTCAGCAGCATGTTGGGCATCTACTGACCTGGGTAGTTCATCTTTCAGTGTCCTATCTTTTTGCCTTTTCATACTGTTCATGGGGTTCTCAAGGCAAGAATACTGAAGTGGTTTGCCATTCCCTTCTCCAGTGGACCACATTCTGTCAGACCTCTCCACCATGACCCGTCCATCTTGGATGGCCCTACACAGTATGGCTCATAGTTTCATTGAGTTAAACAAGGCTGTGGTCCATGTGATCAGATTGGTTAGTGTTCTGTGATTGTGGTTTCAGTTTGTCTGCCCTCTGATGGAGAATGATAAGAGGCTTATGGAAGCTTCCTGATGGGAGAGACTGACTGAGGGGAAAACTGGGTCTTGTTCTGATGGGCGGGGCCACACTCAGTAAATCTTAAATCAATTTTCTGTTGATAGGTGGGGATGTCTTCCCTCCCTGTTATTTGCCTGGGGCCAAACTATGGTGGAGGCAATGAAGATAATGGTGACCTCCTTCTAAAGGTCCCATGCAGGCACTGTTACACTCAGTGCCCCCAAACCCTGTAACCGTCCACCGCCAGCCCATGCCTTTGCTGGAGACTCCTGGACACTCACAGGCAAGTCTGGGTCAGTCTCTTGTGGGGGTCACTGTTTTTTTACTCATTTAAGAAATTTGAAGTTTTGATGAAGTCACTATTTTAAATTAATGAGATGGTATATGTGAAAGCAACTAGAAACTGATAAATGTTTTAACAAAATACAGTGTTCAAGGAAGTCATTGATAACACCAAAAAGTGATGAGAAAAGTTCATGATTCCATTGACATTTAGCTTATGATAAGGGATGTAAGACTGAGATTGCTCAACCAATGGCTTCAGGGAGGTGCACTGTTCCAAATCCGGAAATGGATTCTCTGCCTTTCTCACAGCAGGGAAGACAGGAAGAGTTCAGCAGAGAGAATCCGGGTGGGCGGGATGCAGAAGCTGAAAAAGGAACCACAGACACATCAAGTCATTTCTAGAACTGACAAGCAAAACAGACAGCTAGCATCTTGCAGAACATATAATGGCTAGTCAGGGCTCTAGAAGCACATGTTTACCTTGAAGTTTGGGCATTTAAAGATGAAACGATTAAAACTTTAATAATAAGGGCCCTGGTATGGAAAACAAAAGAAAGCCCAGTGAAGAAAGCCTGTGATGAATCGGCTTATATAAGAGATGGTGTGCTGCAGGCTGTTACTGAACAATATTATTGAATACTTCAGTTACCAACATGTCCTTTATGAGTATGGACTATGAGGTAATAGAAGAATCCTGCTGGACATTATTTACATCTGGTTATTTATAAGCTTAATATAGTTTGTAAAGAAATATATTCCTCTCATTAGCAGTTAACTTTTGACACTTTTTTTTGCTTAAGTAAAAAAAAATCTTACAATTTCTCTGAGTTTTGTTATTCACAGAATAATCCTGCCTAACACTCTGAGGCAAGTTGCCAATGCTCTAACGGACACAAGCAATGACCAGCATCCTGAGACATGTTGCCTGAATAGAGGTTTATTCGGGTCTTGTCAGTATTCACGTTGTATACACAGGTCCCCTCCTTCCTCCTGGTCCACACCCTTACCTGGTCAACTCAGGACTAGACAAATTTTTACTTGTCTCTCTTCCTATCTCTCCTCAGTGGGAGCACAAATACACAGGAGAAGTTCCCAGAGCCAGAAGAATCGAGCACAAGTGGAAACAGAGCATGTGGAGGTGGATGAGATCGTCCACACCTAAATAGTTCATACTTTATGCCAAGACAGTTGGGAATACAATTTTATAGAGAGCAGGAAAGGGTGTTAAAATGAGAAGCTTTAGTCTGAATAAAAGGATCTTAAAAGTCAAACTTGCTTCCATATCGTCTAATCATTCTTTTTGGAATCCAGCTATTTTTTATCCTGTATTTGCTGCTATTTTAGGAAGATTCCAGAGATAAAGTAGAACTGAGCCAGGTCCAGAAATTTGAATGGGAAACTGGATTCCTCAGTGAGTTGTATGGAAGGTAAAATAAGTAATCAATGATCCTAAGAACAGGGTCCTTAAGATTCCTGAAACCATAAATCATGTTGAACAGTTATTGTCTAAGGTCATGATTTGGATCAGTTGAAAGAAGTCCTGGAATACAAAGCATTTGATGATATATATGTCCAGAAAATGTCTAAACATGATGCTGAGGGTCAATGTTAGTGAATTTTCAAGCTAACTACACTTATTTCTTCAAGCAAGAGAGGATACAGGTTCTTAGTGGGCTTGCCTGCATGCTCAGTTGCTCAGTCATGTCTAACTCTTTGTGACCTCATAGACTGTAGCCTGCCAGACTCCTCTGTCCATGGAATTTTCCAGGCAAGAATATTGGAGTGTTGTTTCCTACTCCAATGTTAGGAAAGACCTATCCTTGGGTCTTTCCGACCCATGGATAGAACCCACATCTCTTGTGTCTCCTGCATTGGCAGGAGGATTCTTTACCATTGCACCACCTGGGAAGCCCCAGTGGGTTGCCTAAAAAGTTCAAAATACTGTGCAAAACTACCTAAAAGCATGACAGCTCTGACTTGGGTCACTTCTTACCAGTGTTGGAAAAGTGAAAAAAGAAGTGAAAGTGTTATTTGCTCAATTGTGTCCGACTCTTTGCAACCCCATGGACTAGCCCACTAGGCTCCTCTGTCCATGAATTCTCCAGGCAAGAATACTGGAGTGGATTGTCATTCCCTTCTCCAGGGATCTTCCTGATGCAGGGATCAAACCCAGGTCTCCTGCACTGCAGGCAGATTCTTTACCATCTTTGCTACTGGGAAGTTTACACCAGTGCTGGAACACCCTCTAAAAAACATCAAGCCCCTGCTGTAGTGCCCATATCTGCAGAAAAGGGTTTCTGAGTTTAAAGGTGATAGAATTTACAGTCTAAGTCACAGTATAGCTAATCAGATATTTTATAAATGTTCTCTTTCTTCTTGTAAACTAGACTTTAAAATGTGATATGCTATAATACAAACTTTGCTCCACAGAAGCATGGTCTTCAAGATCTTTCTGGCACTGACTCAGATCCTGTTCTTGAGTTTAACTGGCTGGATCTAGAGCTGGTTTGCTCCATAACCACAGACTGAGTTAAAATTCCAGTCTCACGACTCACCGGGCTCATGCACTGGGCAGTTCACATAAGCTTCCTCAGCTCTGTTTGCTCCACAGATGCTGTGAGGACAATATCAATGTACTGTAACAATTGGGAAGAATAAATGAGCTAATGCATGTGGGCACCCAATACAGAGACTCATTCTCAGTACATGGTTCATTCCCCCTGGATGGGTTGTGGTTACTTCCTCCTACTCTCTGGGGCTTCTGACCTTGGCCCTCTTCTTAAGCTGATTTTGCTAGAGGCCCAAAGAGGGCAGCACCAGCCTGTCTGACTCTGTGGGGTTTCATCACTGTCTGGTCTGGCCTATGACTCTCTTGATGCGGTGAATTAGGTGAGTGTCAGGAGCTTCGTGTTGCCCAGCAAGGCTCCCAGGAGATATTATGGTCTATGAGGGAAGATTCATTTAGTCACAGCTGGCCTTGCATTGCGATAATTGAACAAAGAACATCCTTTTCTCCACTTCTTACTGCTCCACAAAGACAGCCTATTACTTCAATCAGCCACTCAATATATTTTATGTTGACAGTGTGGGATGAAACGACTTTCGAACATGTTGACAATTTCTTTTTTACTACACACCTCTACTGCTGAATGAGATCACCATTCTTGTTAATTCTTACGTGCATTTGGGTCAACCTCAAGTGTCAGTGCAGCCCTGGATGTCAGTTGCCCCCAAAGCTGGTGAGCACAATGGCCCTCAACCACCAGAGAACTTACCATGACCACAAAGAAGGTGAACCAGTCCTCTGTGGGCTGATACTTTCCTTCAAACAGAAACAAATAGACAGACCAGCGCTGACAAATAATCGCTGTACTCAGACTACGCCAAACATCAGGGCAGCCGACTGGCCTCGGGTGCTCTCTCCCTCATCACTGCTTGTAAAGAAGTAGTGAGGCATACTTATTAATAAGTAGGCAATCCCTATTTTCTAGAACAGAGCAGGTCTATGAGTGAACAATGGTTTGGAGTTTGGGAACTCTCCAGTGAAACCTAGGGACCTTAGCCACCGGTCCCCAAGTCTCACCTTCCACTCTGAGCTGCCGACAATCCAACTTTCTGCTTTCCTGCATGATCACAACCTTGCTCTCCTTCTGGTGACTTCGACTAGAGCTCGTTCTCAGGTTTTGTAACAGAGAAGATATTATTTGAGCTCTGTGTATGGAAAGCAGATTGAGACAGTGCTCAAATACAAATTGAGACATGAGCATCTGTCGTTCCCCACTTAAGTTCTGCTGTTTTATGTCATAGCCTGGTTTGAGATCATATTTTCTGTGGAGGCTGCCTCTATATGCTGTTGTGCTGCTTTGTCATTTGTATAATCAAGAGTGAGCCTGACTAGGGTGTTCCTGCTGGCCCATGCCTACTGAGCACAGCTAGCTCAATAAGCAGGCAGTTATTTGAATAGCTTGGTAGAGAGTTCATCCATCTTGATGCTGTCCAGGACTTGTGGCTTCATACTATTGCTGCACAGTTTTCTTTTAAAATCATATGGTTCATGACAGTATCATCTTTGTCAAGATTCATATTTTTCACCTCTTGAAAATTTCTTTTAAAGTAACACATAATTGGCAAAAAAAAAAAAAAAAAAAGAGGCTGCTTCACTTTGAAGTTTTAAATTCTTTTCTTAAACTTCTCTGGGGAAACAACCACTAATAATGATTTTTGGCATCAAATTTATATTTATTTACTTTTACTATCTTGCACAGCCAATAGCATGTGGGCTCTGGAGCTGGGCATTTGGTTTTGAATTTTTGCTGAACCACACACTATGTCTATGAGCAAGTGGCTGATTTCTCAGTGCCTCAGTTTCCTCATCTGTATAATGGAAATCATGAGTAGTGTTTACCTCTTACAGTTCTGTGTAGATTAATTTCAACCACAAACAAAAAAAGGTTAGAATAGTAGCAAGCGAACAAGAAACACTCAGTACATGGCAGCTTTTAATAATATATTTGAGATGTACTTATGTTTGATGCATAGAACTTATACACAGGAGCCCTTACATTTTGGTAAGTGACTTTCTTTTGAAAATTTATCAAATTGTGAACTAAGTGTTTAGAGTTTGGTTGACCATGAGAAATATTCTTCTTTTAATGAAGTATTTCAATCAGGGTATTGCTTTAGTGGTGAAAAGGGAGCTCTTTTTTTTTTTTTTTTTAATGAGGCAGTCAGTGCCTTGAATAAGGTGTCACATCTAATGATAGAATAACCTTAAAAATGAAAAAAACAAAGCACAACAGGCTTTTAGCATAAAACCACTGCTCTAAATTTATTAAAACTCATTAGATACTTTAATTCTTATGTCCAGTAGTGTATAAACGGTGTTTTTATGGCCTCAGAGTCTGGGATCAAGTTCAATGAAGACAGAGATTATGCTTGTTTTGTGGACTGCTTTGTATGGGCTGGACAGTAATGGACCTGCAGGAGTCACCCTATGAATGTTTGTTGACTAGATACACACCCACTGATGGCTTGAGGCTTTGACTCACAAAGAAATTAACCATATGTTGTTGTTGTCTTTTTACACATTTCACTTATCCCAGTATCCTGGGAAAATTTTTTTTTCTTTTTAAAGAGATGGCATTATTACAAAATGCTGTGTATTGTGTAATTTAAAGTCAATTATTTGCCACAAGGTAGATTATTTGTTGATGGTAAACTTCCCATATGAAGTACTATCTTTAAAAAAAAATTGACAAGGTTTAATCTAGTATGATATGAAATTTTTGTGGGAATTATTTGGTGACCAAACTCATTCTGGCTTCGAAACCTGTGACTGCTATGTGCCACCTTACTCATCTGACTCCTTCATTGATGTGAAAGCCGACGTCGATACACCTGGTTCTCGCCCTGCTGTCTCCCTCCCTTTGCTGCTTTATTCCTCCTCTAAGTTTGCTCCCACTGGTATCCTTTCTAGAACTCTTTGACAAAGCTTAATCACAGGGCCACAGTTACATTAGTTTTTGCAGTGTCCTTAGAATGATAATACAGTTTGCATGTGTCTCTCTTAATGGATTTATGTCACGTTTTGCTGAGGTCGGTTGAATACAGGGCATGGTGAAGTTTATTAATACTTTAGACCATTTCTTCCCTATCCCACATGGCCTGAGTCCCCGGGACAACCCAGGGCACCCCTACTCCCTTTCTACTCAGTTGCTTCTCCATGCTAAGCTGCCCTGAGAGTGAAGGACAGCCGTGATTCCTTGCCAAGGAAAGCCTCAGTCATGGGAGCCAGCAACTGGGCAACACCATTTATCCATTTTTCTCCCAACAAAGCCCTTAGGCTGTTAGGAAAACCATGCTCCAGAAGTACACCCAATCTCTTTGCTCTTAGCACAGGGAATGGTTTTATCTTGGAACCTTACCAACAACAAAAACGTAACCTAAAAAGGACGAAGTACCTCAGGAGAGCTACAAATAAAATGCTGCCTTGGGTTAAATGAGAGAGAGAGTATTTCTGACTGGGATGATGAAGAAAGTCTTTAAAAATGATGTGGTAGCTGAAGGTGCTTCTTGAAGAAGGAGCTTGGAAAAGGCAAAAATAAAAGATTTAAAGAACATTTTTGAGCCATGACCCTGTCACTCTGCTACAGAATATTGTCGACTAGATCTCAGGTCTATCACTGGTTTATGTTTAAAGTGCTAGTGTAACACCAGATTCCTAGGGCCTCTCACACAGCTTCACGAATCAGTGGCTCTATGAATGGGTAGGACTTAGAAAGGCAGAGATGGTGAGTGTTAGAGACAGAGGCAAGAGAGTAAGCTTGGGTCCAAGGTATGTTTGGGAAATGGTGAGTAGCCTATGGAGGGAGGTAAGACTTGAAAGGGAGAGAATAGTCTCAAGCATGGGAATGAAATTAAAGAACTTTATTTTGAGAAGTGAAATGAGCTGGTGTCCTTGGTTTTCTGGGGACAGGGATTAAATGTTCATATATGGACACAGAAGGAACTCACTACCTTATGAGACTTTTCAAAGTCCTGCTAAATAGATCTTTCAAGTCAAAAGCAACTAGGAAACATTTGGTAAGCTAAGAATTCAGCTTTGCAAGTGACCTTGTAGTACTTTTTAATTCTCTGGAAGCAATTATATTAATTTATATTTTTCATTGTCATTGGTAACACTGACTGACTGTTGTAAATCCTAACATTAACTTTCATTGAGTTCCATCCTAGTTTCTTGTGGGTTTGGGTTAATGTGGCATGATTGTGTTATCTTAGCCTGAGGAAGAAGCAGACTGTGCTTTAAAGTACATGAGTTGTGAAGGAGTCTCAAAAGAATCAGCCAATTATGAAATAATAAAAAGCATCACTGTGGATAAGAGGAGATAATAATGTGTAGCATCCAGGTTGTCTCTCACAGGACTTACTATCTACTTAGGGAAATCAGATGGACATAGACATTCAAAATGTCAAATGAAGTTCTATAGGACTTTATGAAGTTCTATAGCAGTGGGAGAGAGAACTCTGGTCAGAGTTACTAAAGTTAACAAATAAAAATATAGGACATCCAATTGAATTTGAATTTCAAACAAACAATTTTTAGCATAAGTATATTCCAAATATTGAACAAAATATACTTATATTAAACACTATTGATTGTTTAACTAAAATTCAGTTTAAGTGGGTGTACTGTATTTCATGATAACTTTATATAAAAAAAGGACACCTTATCCTATAGCTTGATGGATATAAAAACTTTTTGAAAGAATGGAATCTTTAGAAGAAAGAAGAGGTGTATAATTTACAAAGTAGGCCACTTTTGCAAAGGGATGATGACTAAAACAGGTGGTCTGGGATGAAGAGTTTATGTAGAAGACAAAGGTGGATTGGCAGGAATTCACCACTCTCATTACATGGAAATTTAAAACTGGTCCAATGAACTCTGAGTTGAAGATATAAAAGTTAGACAGATATGATCTTTCTGTTTTATAACTGAAAGTTCATGGATAATTAATGCAGGAAGAAACCTTAACAGTCATTTCCCTCTTCACTTACAGATGAAGAAAGCACAGCCGAAACTCACAGATCTGGGAGCAGAACCCTAACCTTCTAATTCTCAGGTTAATATACTTTCCATTTCACATGCAAAGTATATTTTTCTTATTTCTCAAATAAAGTAGTAGTTTCAGACCAACAGTGGTCCCAAACAAATCTATTGGGACATGAGAGTGAAAGCTAAGTAATGAAATTCTTTTCTAAGTTCCATCATGACTCTCTCAAGTCACCTCAAGTAACTTTGGAAACCTTCCTTGGGTGTTCAGATTTCTCTGGGCTCCACTTCTTTTATCAGCCCTCAGTGAGGCAAATTGCTACTGACGTCTTGAAAAGTTTAGAGAGGTAGTTTCCCTTTAGAGTTCTGATGGTTGTTATTTTCCACAGACAATTAAATTCTCCACACACAGATCTGTGCCAGAAAATAATCTTCCATGTGTATCAATGTCGTAAGCAGTGATTGACTTGGCTTGAGCATATAAATAAATCTAAATTTCACTCAAAAAATTAGTCCCTTAGTCATTTTCTTCCCTCCCTAAACTTTGTCCCCGAGGGACCCCCACTCTCAGCTGACACTGGAAATTTGGCTCAGGTGATCTTCTGAATGTGGCCTCCTCTTTTTCCTAAGCCAATCAACATGTTCAGCCATCATCAAAATAATTTATTGAAAAGAGCCCAGTAGTTCATAAAATTAATTCAGCATTCTCCTTTTAGGTGGGATGAGTTTTTTATTAGGAACGAGTGAATTTAATGCACCATAATAATGAAGTATCTAAGTGGAAATGTCATCTGAGAAGATGCCAAAGATATGGAAGTCTCATTTTATTTGAATGTTCATACAGATTTCGTGTTAACTGGAGCTTTTCTGGCAATTCTGATTTATGTCTTCTGGATTATTATCTACCTTGATTACATATTCAGTTGACCATAGAAATTCATGAGTTCACTTATTTACCATTTTTGTTTTTTTCCATTGACAAAACACTGCTGTGGCCTCATTAAAAGTTATTATTGGGGAGAGAAGTACTAAGAAATTGTCTATTTTCTTCACTTTATTTTATGTATTAGGAAAACTGAGAATCAGAAAGAGAAGTGACTTTCCCCAGAGTCACCGCTTTTAAGCAAAGTGGCAACAAAATCCTGGCTCTTCTGTCTTCCAATCCTGACTCATCCATAGATTGCCTCAACCCAGTGGAAATGATTTTGTAAAATATAATTGTTGGAATTGTACCACCAATACAAAACAGCTGCTAAAGATTACAGCTGGTATTTGAAACATTTACTATTAAATAAACATTTAGTTGGTACTATTAACCTGCCAAATGCACTCTCCTAATTTAGATGAATAAAGGCAAGAGGAACAATGGATCAACGTCACAATGCTTCTGAAATGGAAAAGCAAAAGCCACCTATTGCTGTTATTAAGATACTAATGCAAGTCACAGCCTGTGAGGTAGTGAACTCTCTCAGTAGTGTGTTAAACAACTGGATTGCCCTTTGGCCGGAATGATGCATAAAAATTACGAAATGGGTGGGAGAGGAATGATGATATTTTGATATCATCATTGATATCATCATTGATGATATTTTTAGTGTTTAATCCATCTCTAAGATTCTATAATCAAGCTTAGGGAATCCTAAAGGAAACTCCATGTCTGGTCATTTATATCTAGAAGCAATGACAATATCAACAATAATGAGGCACTGTATAAGATGCTTAATAATAGTACCTGCTCACATATGGAAGACCAATACTAGTTTCAGTTTTTCCTTTTTCCTCCTGTTATCATTCAGTTGGGAGTTGAAGTGTTAGGAGTAGAGCTCACCTGAGAAAATATAAAGGAAATAAAGAGACCAAGGCAAAACTTCAACTTCACAGCTGTGAATAGAAAGGATCGGCAAAATATCCTGATATTTAACACCGATAAATATACTGATAGGTTTGTTTGATAAACACTGATAGGTTTGCTGTGAGTCCAGCTGTTTGGAGCTGGAGGGTTGGAGAAGAGACCAATGCCTCTGAGTGGTGGCAGCTTGGAAGATTTAGAACCTGACTTACAAGGTGAAACATGAATGGAGGACCACAAATAATTGTCAGTTATGCTTAATTTTTCTTTCAAGGCTTGAAAGCTAAATGTATAGCCCTGTTTGATATCGCCCTGGCTCTGTGGTCCCTCAGGAAATTGCAGTGTGGTGAAGATGAAGAAGGGTACTCAGCTGTCCCCAACTGACCTTCCTCTACCCCCATTTTTCAGAAGAGGAAAACTGAACCCAAGAGTAGTTCAACAACTTGACTCAGGACACACAGCTGACACCTGACAGAGCTTAGTCTCCTGGTTTTACTTTGATTGGGATAGTGTTTGTCATATTTCAAATCAGTTTCTGAGCTTCACTTCAAAGGATATTATGGAGTAAACCATTACCCCATATGAGTGTGTGTTAGCAGGTCAATTCTTGCATTTGAATATGCTTCCTCCCACCCCAAGCAGCCCCTGAACTGGGCTCGCCATTTCTATTTTTAAAGCATAGGGTAGAGCAGATATGTGCACCTAGGGAATGAGTTTTCTCCCTAGCAGCGAGCATGTCAAAGCAGATCTCTCCCACCATGTCAGCATCTCTATTAAGAGTGACACTCACCCTTCCTTCCCCCTAGCTATGACAGAGTGCTGGCCATTTTTCTTTTTTGCCAGTGGATTTCCAGGTGACTGGCAGGTGGTTGTAAGGATAATTCCTCCTGGACAATTTCCTGCAAATCTTATTCTTCGCTCCACCATTTTCCTAACTACTATCTTGAGAGTAATTGTTCTAGGAAGACCACTCTAGGGAGGTTACACATATTCTCTAATTTGCACATTTCTTTCAGAACTAGAAAGAAATGGAGTCCTGTTATAAGTGGAGAGCCTGCCAGAATCACCATTTTTTTAAAAGTCAGAATTTGAATGTCAGTCATAAATTGCCATTCCTCTTCATTTTTTCCACCTCTAATAATAGTTACATGAACTTCCCTTCTTAGCATACACACACATACATGTTATTAACTGAAAATTAAGGCAAGAAGGCGCCCTAACAAAAAAACAAAAAATTGAGTCCCAGGGTATCCTACTTCTGTTAAAGAAGTCCCAGGGTATACTATACTTCTGTTCAAAATTATAGAAGGTGAGGTATACATGTTTAAAACATCTGAGATAAAGAACAACCTAATAGATGAATGGATCATGAATATGAACAATGAATGGAAATGGAAATACAAAAGGCTTTTATATAGAAAAATGCACAATCTTGCATAATAAGAGAAATAGAAATTAAAATTATACTGGGATCCCATTTTTTGCTTATCAGATTGGCAAAAATCCAGAAGGTCAAAAATATACACTGTTGGCAAGGCTGTGGGGAAACAAGCCCTTTTAATACACTATTGGTAGGAATTTATGTCAGTGTGACCCCTGTGGAGGGCAGTTTTGTGGTATCTGTCAAAATTACAAATGCAAATATGCTTTGACCCAGCAATACCACTTCTGGGAATTTATCCCACAGATATACTTGCACAGGTGCAAAATGATACACCTACAAGGTTATTAATTGAAGCCTTCTTTGTAGTAGCAAAGGATTGGAAACAAACCACTAGACTATCAATAAGGATGCTTAAATAAATAATTGTATATATCCATACAGTGACTTAAACAAGAAGGGAGCTCTTTATATATACTGATGTGAAAAGATCCCCAGGATATATTAAGTCAAAAAAAGGAAGGAGAAAACAGTGTCATAATATACTACGTTTAATGACTCAATAAATGGTAGTGGAGGAACAATGATACCTGACACAACAAGGGCAAGTCTGGAAGTTTCCTGAGAGATTGATAGCTTTGCTTGCCTGTAGCAGTGCCTGTGTGATAACTGGGCAGGTGGAGAAAGAGGGAGGAGCCCCTTCACTCCATAGAGTTTGACTTTTTTGGCTTATGAATGGATCATGTTCCAAGGAAAATAGTACTAAAGACCTAAGTTCTTGAATAAGTTGTTTCCAAGGTGACAGGCAGGAAGGAATAAAACTCCGGTTCAGAAAGTCACGCTGCAAACTGTTCCTTGTGATGGGTGACAACATTGAAGAGCATTCTGTTGTGTTCTCTTACAGCTGGGCCATGGGGTTAGCAACCTTGATGAGCCTCTGTAAATAATGCTGACAGCATACTTCTGAAAGGGGTCACACTATTTGAACACTATTTGTTCAGGGGAGAAAAACATAAGTTTTATCAGTTTTCTGAACCATTAATTCTCAGTCTATGTGACAAGAAATGAGGGGCTAATTTCTTCTTCACATACTGGTTCAAATAAATAAAAATTTAAAACTATAGCATAAAAGAGTCTCTGACTAATAACTTCCTATTACCTACCTATAAAATTAGTAGGAAGAAACAAAATAGACAAGTTATCTTAGCAACCTGGTGAAGTGGTGGCAGTGAGGAGACTGCCAGAGAGGCTGGACCAATGTCCACACTAGTTGTTCACCTCTGCTGTCCCTCCCTGAAAAAGAATGGATTTGTCCATTTGAAGTGAAAAATCAAAGCTAATACTGAGTGTTCCTATGTGCTAGGCACTCTCAGGATTATTTTGCAAATATTAATGCATTTGATGGTCACAACTACATGTGATAAGTAATACTTTTATTTCCATTTTACAGATGGAGAAATAGGGCACAGAAAACTTACTCAAGTTTCCTTAGCTAGTGAGGAAGCAGAGCTGGGATTTGAATTCAGGCAGTCTAACTCTAGAGTCCATGTGATCCTTTTGCTCCAAAATCACCATCTCGCACTCAACCTTCCCCTTACCAATGAAACACAGGATTTTCACCCTATAGAAAAGTTCCACAGAGTAGGCATTGATTGTTTTATTGCTGTTCTGTCACTAAGTCATTTCTGACTCTTTGTGACCTCATAGACTGCAGCATGCTAGATTTCTCTGTTCTTCACTATCTCTTGGAATTTGCTCAAACTCATGTCCATTGAGTAGAAGATGCCATCCAGCCATCTCATCTTCTGTTTCCCCTTTCTCTTCCTGCCCTCACTCTTTCTCATCATCAGAGTCTTTTCCAAAGAACTGGCTCTTCACATCAGGTGGCCAAAGTATTGGAACTTCAGTTTCAGCATCAGTCCTTCCAATGAATACTCAGGGTTGATTTCCTTTAGGACTAACTGATTTTATCTCCTTCCTGTTCAAGGGACTCTCAAGACTCTTTTCCAGCACCACAGCTTGAAAGCATCAATTCTTCAGCACTCAGCCTTCTTTATGGTCCAACTCTCACATCCATACATGACTATTGGGAAAACCATGGCTTTGACTATATGGACCTTTGCTGGCAAAGTGATGTCTCTGCTTTTTAATATGCTGTCTAGGTTTGTCATAGCTTTTCTTCCAAGGAGCAAGTGTCTTAATTTCATGGCTGCAGTCACCGTCCACAGTGATTTTGGACTCCAAGAAAATAAAATTTGCACTGTTGCCATTTTTCTTCATCTATTTGCCATGAAGTGATAGGATTGAATGCCATCATCTTAGTTTTCTGAATGTTGAGTTTTAAGCCAGTTTTTTTCACTCTCCTCTTTCAACTTCATCAAGAGGCTCTTTAATTCCTCTTTGCTTTCTGCCATTATGGTGAAATCATGGATTTTTGCCTTTAACCATCCCCTTCCCAAGGAGTATTTCCATTTGTATATCTACTCACAGATGGAAATTCCCAGAACTACATTTTTACAGTCTTTATTAGGAAAATAGGAAAGGAGTGCTCAGGGTGACAAATTTCTTCTTTGACTATGCTGACCATTACTTTGGAAACTCTCCCTCCTCAGCTGCTTTCACACCCAACTCTCCTGATTTTTCTTTCTATATTTTGGATCTGGTCTCCTATCTTGTCTGGTTTTCTGGTTCATTCTCTGAAGCTAAAAAATGTGGATTCAACAAGGCTCAGCCCTAACCCACTTCTTAGGCATGTCAATTCTTCCTTGAAGATCTCATGGACAACCATAGGACTTGTTTATTCATGAAGACTCACAAATCTTACAAAGTAAGCCTAAACCTCTATTTTGAACTCCATATCTGTGTTTTAACTGCCTTCCTGACATTATTGCTTGGACTTATCAGACTTAAATATTATCAATATTAGTTTCTACCTTTTCTAACCAAACCTATTTTCTATTTTATCTTGATGAAAAATTCTGTCATGTCAGTTAAGTAACACAAATTAGGAGCATCCTTGATCCTTTTTTCTCCTTCTACCCCATTCTTTCACCAATTTCTGTCATTTTTGCTTCTCATTTGTCTCTCGAATGTACCCACAAAATGCTTGGTAAAAACTATCATTCTCTCTTACTCAGGCCACTGAAACAGCCCCTAGCTGGCTTTACTAAGTCCATGAGTGGTCCTTTAAATATTTTTACTTTCCAATCAGGGAGATCCACTAGAGACCAGTACTAGCATACTGTTATACTGCTTAAAACCTGGTTAGTAGCATTCCATTGCTTCAGTATCTTAATAGGAGTGGCCAGGCCTACCTGAGCTGGCCCCTGGATACTTTTGCAGAGCATTGCCTTTCACAAGCCTCTTTGCATTTTGGGCTTTAGCCACAAGCTTTTCTTTCAAACCTCCTTGGTATATTTACATACAGGCTTTTCCTCATCTGGAATGCTCTTCCTCCTATTCCTTTGAAAGTTTCCAATTCACTGTTCAATGATTAGCTTCGAATATAAGTTCCACAGAGAAGTCCTCCTTGCTTGCTACCCAGATTGAATTTGTTTCTGCTCTGAAATATGTGTTCATCTCATTACTCTTTCTCTTCATAGCATTCACAAATCCATGATTATATCCTGTTGGTATTATTTATACGTGCTTCTTGCTGCTGCTGCTGCTTAGTCGCTTCAGTCATGTCCAACTCTGTGCGACCCCATAGATGGCAGCCCACCAGGCTCCCCTGTCCCTGGGATTCTCCAGGCAAGAACACTGGCCACCTTCTTCTCCAATGCATGAAAGTGAAAAGTGAAAGTGAAGTCGCTCAGTCGTGTCTGACTCCTAGCGACCCCACGGACTGCAGCCTACCAGACTCCTCCGTCCATGGGATTTTCCAGGCAAGAGTACTGGAGTGGGTTGCCATTGCCTTCTCGGTGTGCTTCTTGAGGGATGATATAAGGAATGTTTTATTTTATCCCTAGTTCTTAGTGTAGAAAGACATGCAAAGTGAACGCATGCAGTATGGTAAAGGACAGGGAAGCCTGGGTGCTGTAGTCCATGGGGTCGCAAACAGGCAGACAGGACTGAGCGACTGAGCAATGAACAAAATGCATGAAAAACTAAAGGATATCTATCTTCATCTGTAATTCTTCACTTTTGATCATCTTTGTTCATTTATTCAAGTTCATTTATTCATTCAATTTGTCCTCCATAGGGATTTCCACCATAAAAACAAGTCACTGCCAACTTTTGGCAATGTCACTGAAGTCTTTGCTTACTTGACTTGCCAACTCCCTTGTGGGTACTAGAACCAGTACTTCACATGGTAGGGGAGACCGGTTGGCCTACACCACTTGTGCTGAGTGATGCCGAGGAAACTTCTTAGTGACATGGATTAGGAGTCAGATGCAGCCATGGCAAAAATGGAGATGCCGTGAAAAAAAATGAGAAGAAAGGTAAAAAAAAGAGAAACAAAAATCTAGTAAGACTGAAGAGGCAGCAGAAGAAAAGGAAGAATTGATTTCCCCCCAAAGCTAAAAAAGTTGAAAAGAAAGCAGGGCCTTCTGAAGTTGATGTGAATTCTCCTACATCCAAAAAGGCAAAAAAGAAAGAGGAGCCATCTCAAGATGACCTTACTTCTCCTAAAACCAAAAGTTTGAAAATATCAAAGAAGCCCTGTGAAAAGACAGTTGTTTCTCCTAAAAGCAAAAAGAGTTATAAAAAATGAGGAGCCTTCTGAGGAAGAATTGGTTCACCCAAGCCTAAAAAGATAAAGAAAAAGAAAGAAATGGAGAAATTGGAGAGAAAAGCCCCAAGCTGAAGAATGAATTTCCTGATTCTGGACCTGACTTTAACTCCAAAGAAGTGGCCAGTGAAGAAAATAACAGTGAGTTAGAGCAGGAAATGACTGTGGAGGCAAAAGGAGATTTCTCTAATTTTCCTGTATCTGTAGAAATGATTAAACTTCTCAAAGTCCGTGGGGTGACCTTCCTGTTTCTATACAAGCATAGATGTTTTATCAGGTCTATAGAAGGAAGGATTTGATCTTACAGGTGGAGACAGGAACTAGAAAGACACATTCTTCTTTAATATCACTTTGGCTGAGAAACTTCAGGGAGAACTGCAAGACTTTCTCTTTAGCCTCCTTGCTTATTCCTCTGCCTTTCCAGACACTGTGGCTATTCCACCTTTATCAGATGGTGTGCCAGACCAAGGTTTTCCATTAGTTTTCACAGAGCCACGTGTTATATCATGACACCAAATTTCTGTCCGTGAGTTTGGAGACTTGGGAAAGGTCCTGAAGAGCTTTTGCAGAACATGATGTGGATGTTCTGGCTGGCTCCCTTTCCCCTTTCTATTTGCCTTGTTCACCCATCTCTCACCTCACTCCCCCTACCACCTTGCCTCACACACCAGTCTCCCCAGTTCTCTTCATCAATACACTTAGAGTCTTGCCACCTGGCCCTAACAGTTTATTGATGTTCTCTTTTGAGAAAGAAAATAAAAAGCAAAAAACAATGCAGGGTGCTCTCTGAAAGTTATTCTGTGAATGTTTTTTTCCACCTTGTTAAAAATAATAAAACTTTTTTTTGTTGTTATTTGAAGACAATGCTGCAGGTTAATTTAAACAAATAAATAGGGATTTCATGAACAAAAGGAATATAATTCTTGGGCTTTCCTGGTGGCTCAGCAGTAAAGAATTCACCTGGCAATGTAGGAGATGTGAGTTCAATCCCTGGGTTTGGAAGATCCCCCTAGAAGCAAGTGGCAACCCACTCTAGTATTCTTGCCTGGGAAATCTCATGGACAGAGGAGCTGGGGGCTATAGTCCATGGGCTCACAAAGAGTTGGGCATGACTTAGCAACTAAACAACAATAACAAAGAATAATTCTCAGGTGTATAAGGACTCAGAAAATATACCACTCAAGTATTGTTTTATGTTTAAGAAATGGCAAGAGCCATAGAAAGATTAATTAAAATTAGGAGCTTACAGATGAAAGGCAGCAGAGCAAATTGACCAAATTCCTGAGTGCAGCATCTTGTTGCATAGCTTTCAAATCCTGGTTTTGTTGAAAACTAGCCATGAGACTATGGAAAAGTTATTACCTCTGTGTCTCTGTTTATTCAACTCTAAAATGGGGATAATATTAACACACATCCCATAGGTATGTTATGAGGATTACAAGATTCATTATTCTAATGTACTTAGAATTCTTGGTACCTAGAAATTGCTATGTAGTTATTGCTCATTGTAATAAAGAATGTGAAAATTAAGGCATGAAAGATTGGGAAATAATCATTGAAATCATTCACTTAATCATAGAACTAAAACTAAGTAGCTTTTGCTAACATGGATACTTAAAAATAATGTAAATGTCAAAGAATTTGAAAAATGATCTATGTATTATAAAAAGACTAGTGATTTTTTAGCAAGTTATATAAAAATCCCAGTTTATATTTTAAAGGAAGAAGAAGAGTGTCAAGGCAGGGGAATACAACCATACTAAATCTCTTCCCTTGTATAGTAAGGACTCCAGAGGTTACAGTCCATTCTTGATTTGAATAGTTACAGAAAGCTAAAACATAGCAAAATGATATTTTCAAAAAACTGGAGGATATTCATTGATAGATTTCAAAGAAGGGCATAATCCTCTCAAGTCTCTGGAGCACACACAAAAAAAATCAAACAACATATATTTCACATAGTAAAATATAGAGAATGAAAGAAAGATCTAAGAAGTACAGCAAAGAGAAAATGTGAACTAAAGTGCTATTTGAGTTTTCTGGTTCCTGGGTTCCCTGGGGTGAGAAGGGTCTGGGGGAAGTCCAGGAGCTCAGGGCAACAGCCCGACAGCCTTGATGGAGACCTGGAACACCCTTTGGCTACTGGGCTTGGTTGTGTTTTGCTCCCAACACCAGTTTCCCAGGGGAGCTCTTCCACTGTATTCTCAGCCTCTCCAGATGCCATTGACCAACTGCTCTCTCATCTCTCTCCTCCTCATCCTCTCTGCGCATAGTCTGTGTGTCTTCAGGGGCTTGTATTGCTCTCTTGACTGCTGACTCTCTCTTTTTGTCTTGCTTTCAACCTCTTGAAATGTGAAGAAGTGATTGGGCTGCCCAGTATCACTCTGTAGAGAGTCATCACTCTGTTTAGGGTGGCCTACTGAGGTCTTGAGTCCACCCACTTCATTTGTCTCTTTGAATCCAGTGCCTGGTTCAAGTCAAAGATCTTACCTATTATCTATTCCTAGTCATGTGTCTAGTCCTGTTTCTGGTCCTATTACCTCTGCTCAGCAGATGTATGAAGCCTTAGGAAGGAGTTATGGATAGAGTGGGTGCTGTGGCTTCTCACAGGAATATAGTGTCATTCAAAGTACCATTACGGGATCTTTTCAGTTACCTTGAAGAAAGACCAAACAAGACAGAGAATGAAAGTTAATTATCTTAACTCCTTTTATAAAAGACTATCCATTTGTAAAATTTCAAGTATGTGTTCTTCATAAGCAAGACAGCTCTCAGAAGGTTAAATAAAAGCAAAAAAACTGCAACAAGAAAATTCAAGCATAAGAAAAAAACAAGTGACAATATTAATTTTAAATAAAGTAAAATAAAAATAAAAATTGTACAAAATAAGTCAAAGGGTCATTTTTAATGGATAAAAGACGCTATCTAAAAGAGAGATTTATATTCCAATTAATAATATCAAAATAGATTTAAAATTCATGAGAAACAGAAATTTGCACAAAACAGGGCACTTGAATACATATCTGTCACTCTTTAATACATAAAGTAGACTAATTGAAAGATTTGAATGTAATAACTAATGAGGTTGCACTGATGTGTATTAAGTGAGTTCTTTAAAAAAGAAAATTATTGGGGTATCCAGGGATGGGGGAGTCTGGTGGGCTACCATCTATGGGGTCGCACAGGGTCGGACACGACAGCAGCAGCAGTTGCTTTGTAATGTTACGTTAGTTTCTGCTGTGCAGTGAAGTGAATCAGCATGTGTTTTACAAATATCCTCTCTTTCTTGGATTTCCTTCCTATTTAGGTCACCACAGAGCAAGTAGAGTTCCCTATCCTATACAGTAGGTTCTCATTAGTTACCTATTGGGTAACTAACAGGTAACTAACATGTATACATGTATACATGTAGCATGTGTATGTATACATGTCCATCTCAATCTTTCAATTTGTCCCATCCACTTTTCCTCCCTTGGTGTCCATATGTTCTCTAAATCTGTGTTTCTTTCTGCTTTGCAAACAGGCTCATTTGTACCATTTTTGTAGATCCCACATATATGTGTTAATACACAATATTTGTTTTCCTGACTTACTTTACTCTGTATGAGTCTCTAGGTCCATCTATGTCTCTGCCAGTGGCACAATTTTACACCTCTTTATGGCTGAGTAATATTCCATTGCATATATGTACCTTTATCCATTCCTCTGTTGATAGACATTTAGGTTGCTTTCATGTCCTGGCTATTGTAAATAGTGCTGCAATTAACACTGAGGTGCATTTATCTTTTGGAATTATGGTTTTCATAAAAAATGTACTGGATTTGAAAAGACATCATCAAAGCTATACTTATAAACTGGTTATAAAAAGTATCTAAAACAAGAGCAATGTTTATGAAAAGGTAAAATTTTTAGCCAAAAAAAGTTGCACAGTACTTTTATAGTAACATATTGCTATATAACACCCTATGAAAGTAAATTTTAAAATCTCAAAGAAATGGATGATTTTCTTGGAAAGATATACCTTTGCACATTGATTTATACAGAAGGGAAATAATTGAAAAAATACTCCTCAAGTAATTCAGCTGATTTGAAAAATACACTATTTCAAACTTTGAAGAAATAAATAATTCTCTTGTACCAAAACACAGAAAAACAATGGAAAGTATTTAACAATAAAATTAACCTAAAACTACTAAAGCCAACAAAAATATTTGATAATATAGAAAAGATATACAGAAATCATAATTTTTCCTATAGTCTAAGTAAAACACATAAAAATTATTTTTAAAAGTAATTTTTTAAAAAGAATGCAAAACCACAAATATACTAATAGCTAAAGAAGTAAAAAATACAAAAATAAAGTAGCCAAATATAACATGTGTTATACTCACATGAAGAAAGTAAAAAATGTTGGCCAAAAGGCATAAGTATAACCTAATACATGAGAAATATACTATTTTTATATATAGGAAAACCAAATATTATAAATATGACAGTTCTGATTATTACATACACATTAAGTCAATCTGAAGTGATTCAAGAATTTATGTGGAAAAATAAAAATTGCCAAGAATTTTTTTGACTTTTATTGTAATTTTCTTTTTTGTGATATCTTTGGTTTTGATATCAAGTGATGCTGGCCTCATAGAATGAGTATGGAAGTATTTGTTCTTCTGCAAGTTTTAAAAAAGTTTCAGTAGGATCCATGTTAAATCTTCTCTAAATATTTGGTAGAATTCACTTATATGAATCCATCTGGTCCTGGGCTTTTGTTTGTTAGGAGTTCTTAAATTATTGACTCAAACCAACTGATAGCCTTATGGTAGTTCCCTTGTATGTTGTTTCTTTCCCCTTACTGCTTTAATGTTCTGTCTTTATTTTAAATTTTTGCCATTCTGATTACAATTTATCTTGATGTGTTCTTCTTTGGGTTAATATATGATACTCTGTGCTTCCTGGACTTGGGTGACTGTTTACTTTCTCAGGTTAGGGACGTTTTCAGCAACTCAGCTCAATTCAGATCAGTCACTCAGTTGTGTCTGACTCTTTGGGACCCGGTGGACTGCAGAACACCAGGCTTCCCAGTCCATCACCAGCTCCTGGAGCTTACTCAATCTCATATCCATTGGGTTGGTGATGCCATACAACCATCTCATCCTCTGTCGTTCCCTTCTCCTCCCACCCTCAATCTTTTCCAGCATCAGGGTCTTCTCAAATGAGTCAGCTCTTTGCATCGGGTGGCCAAAGTATTGAAGTTTCAGCTTCAGCATCAGTCCTTCCAATGAATATTCAGGACTGATTTCCTTTAGGATGGACTGGTTGGATCTTCTTGCAGCCCAAGGGACTCTCAAGAGTCTTCTCCAACAGCATAGTTCAAAAGCATCAATGCTTCAGTGCTCAGCTTTCTTTATAGCCCAACTCTCACATCCATACATGACTACTGGAAAAACCATAGCCTTGACTAGACAGACCTTGTTGGCAAAATAATGTCTCTGATTTTTAATTTGCTATCTAAGTTGGTGGTAACTTTTCTTCCAAGGAGTAAGTGTCTTTTAATTTCATGGCTGCAGTTGCCATCTGCAGCGATTTTGAGCCAAAATAAAGTATCTCACTGTTTCCATTGTTTCCCCATCTATTTGTCATAAAGTGACGGGACCAGATGCCATGATCTTGGTTTTCTGAATGTTGAGTTTTAAGCCAACTTTTTCACTCTCCTCTTTCATTTTCATCCAGAGGCTCTTTAGTTCTTCTTTGTTCTGCCGTAAGTGTTGTATCATCTGCATATCTGAGGTTATTGATATTTCTCCTGGCAATCTTGATTCCAGCTTGTGCTTCATCCAGTCCAGCATTTCTCATGATGAACTCGGCATATAGGTTAAATCAGGAGGGTGACAATACACAGCCTTGACATACTCCTTTCCCTATTTGGAACCAGTCTGTTGTTCCAGGATCAGTTCTAACGGTTGCTTCTTGACCTGCATACAGATTCCTCAGGAGACAAGTCAGGTGGTCTGGTATTCCCATCTCTTTAAGAATTTTCCACAGTTTGTGGTGATCCACCTAGTCAAAGGCTTTGGCACAGTCAATAAAGCAGAAGTAGATTTTTTCTGGAACTCTCTCGCTTTTTTGATGATCCAACAGATATTGGCAATCTGATCTCTGGTTCCTCTGCCTTTTCTAAATCCAACTTGAACATCTGGAAGTTCACGATTCACATACTGTTGAAGCCTAGCTTGGAGAATTTTGAGTATTACTTTGCTAGCATGTGAGATGAGTGCAATTATGTGGTAGTTTGAGCCTTCTTTTGCATTGCCTTTCTTTGGGATTGGAATGAAAACTGACCTTTTCCAGACTTGTGGCCACTGCTGAGCTTTCCAAATTTTCTGGCCCATTGAGTGCAGCACTTTCACAGATCGTCTTTCAGGATTTGAAATAGCTCAACTGGAATTCCATCACCTCCACTAGCTTTGTTTATAGTGATGCTTCATAAGGCCCACTTGACTTTGCATTCTAGGATGTCTGGCTCTAGGTGAGTGATCACACCATTGTGATTATCTGGGTCATGGAGCTCTTTTTTGTACAGTTCTTCTGTGTATTCTTGCCACCTCTTCTTAATATCTTCTATTTCTGTTAGGTCCATACCATTTTTGTCCTTTATTGTGCCCATCTTTGCATGAAATGTTCCCATGGTTACAGAAATCACACAGAAACACAGAAAACCAACCAATCTGATCATATGGACCACAGCCTTGTCTAACTCAATGAAACTATGAGCCATACTGTGTAGGGCCATCCAAGACGGATAGGTCATGGTGGAAAATTCTGACAAAACATGGTCTCCTGCAGAAGGGAATGGCAAGCCACTTTGGTATTCTTACCTTGAGAACCCCATGAACAGTATGAAAAGGCAAAAAGATAGGACACTGAAAGATGAAGTCCCCAGGTTGGTAGATGCCCAATATGCTACTGGAGATAAGTGGAGAAATAACTCCAGAAAGAATGAAGGGATGGAGCCAAAGCAAAAACAATACCCAGTTGTGGATGTGACTGGTGATAGAAGCAAGGTCCAATGCTGTAAACAGCAATATTGCATAGGAACCTGGAATGTTAGGTCCATGAATCAAGGCAAATTGGAAGTGGTCAAACAGGAGATGGCAAGAGTGAACGTCGATATTTTAGGAATCAGTGAACTAAAATGGACTGGAATGGGTGAATGTAACTCAGATGACCATTATATCTACTACTGTGGGCAAGAATCCCTTAGAAGAAGTGGACCAGCCATCACAGTCAGCAGAAGAGTCCAAAATGCAGTAGTTGGATGCCCTCTCAAAAGCGACAGAATGATCTCTATTCATTTCCAAGGCAAACCATTCCATATCACAGTGATCCAAGTCTATGCCCTGACCAGTTATGCTGAAGAAACTGAAGTTAAATGGTTCTATGGAGACCTACAAGACCTTCTAGAACTAACACCCAAAAAAGATGTCTTTTTCATTATAGGGGACTGGAATGCAAAAGTAGGAAGTCAAGAAATACCTGGAGTAATGGGCAAATTTGGCCTTGGAGTACAGAACGAAGCAGGGTAAAGGCTAATAGAGCTTTGCCAAGAGAACGCAATGGTCATAGCAAACACCCTCTTATAACAACACAAGAGAAGACTCTACACATGGACATCACCAGATGGTCAATACTAAAATCAGATTGATTATATTCTTTGCAGCCAATGATGGAAAAGCTCTATACAGTCAGCAAAAACAAGACCTGGAGCTGACTGTGGCTCAGATCGTGAAGTCCTTATTGCCAAATTCAGACTTAAATTTAAGAAAGTAGGGAAAACCACTAGACCATTCAGGTATGACTTAAAGCAAATCCCTTACAGTGATGAATAGATTCAAGGGATTAAATCTGATAGAATTAATCAGATCAGAGTGCCTGAAGAACTATGATGGAGGTTCATGACATTGTACAGGAGGCAGTGATCAAGACCATCCTCAAGAAAAAGAAATGCATAAAAGCAAAATGGTTGTCTGAGGAGGTCTTACAAATAGCTGTAAAAAGAAGAGATGAGAAAGGCAAAGGAGAAAAGGAAAGATACAGACATTTGAGTTTAGAGCTCCAAAGAATAGCAAGGAGAGATAAGAAAGTGGTCCTCAGTGATCAGTGCAAAGAAATAGAGGAAAGCAATAGAATAGAGATATCTTTCAGCTACTATATCTTCAAATATTTTTCTTAGGTCCTTTTGTTCTTCTAGTTGGTTCCACATGGTGGCTCACATGGTAAAGTGTCTGCCCGCAATGTGGGAGACCCGGGTTCGATCCCTAGTTTAGGAAGATCCCCTGGAGAAGGAAATGGCAACCCACTCCAGTCCTCTTGCCTAGAAAATCCCATGGCTGGAGGAGCCTGGTGGGGTACAGTCCATGGGGTCGCAAAGAGTCGGACATGAACGAGCGACTTCACTTTTTGTTCTTCTAATTCTGGGACCCCCTAGAATGTGAATATTAGTGCTTTTAATGTTGTCTCAGAGGTCTCTCAAATTGTGCTTATTTCTTTTCATTCTTTTTTTTTTTTTTTTTTTCTGTTCAGTGACAGTGATTTCCATTGCTCTGTCTTCTAGCTCACCAATATGTGCTGAACCAGATAGTCTACTATGGATTCCCTCTAGTGTATTTTTTCATTTCCATTATTGTATTTTTCATCTCTGTTATGTTGTCTTATTTTCCAACTCTTTGTTAAAAAGACTAACTTCTTGGCCTTCCCTGGTGGTCCAGTGGTTAATAGTCCCCCTTGCAATGCAGGGGACAACAGTTCAATTTCTGGTCTGGGAAGATCCCACATGTCGTGAAGCAACAGAGCCTGTGTTCCACAACTATTGATCCTGTGCTCTAGAGCCTGCAGGCTGCAACTATTGAAGGCCATGAACCCTAGGGCCTGTGCTCTGCAAGAAGAGAAACCACTCCAATGAGAAGCTCAAGCACCACAACTAGGGACTAGCTCCCAGTTGTTGCAGCTAGAGAAAGCCTGCACACAGAAAAGAAGACTCAACACAGCCAAAAATAACTAACTAAATAAAAATAATTTTTTAAAATAAAAAACTAAAAACTCACTTCTCCTCTGCTCATTCATTCTGCCCCCAGTTCTTTGATCATCTTGATGATCACTACTCTGAATTCTTTCTTTTATGTGTGTGGTAGGTTAGGTACATTTCTTGACCTTGACCTTATGTAGGAGACATCCTATGCCTCCCAGAAGTGCACTACCCTCTTGTCTTCCAAGCTAAATGCTTTAGGGGTTCACCTTAACAAGACTGCATGGATCCTTCTGTTATGATGGAACAGTTACATGGGCAATTTGTTTGGTTGCCAGGCCCTGCATTGTGTATATGCTGCTGGCTGCTCTTTATCAGGGCCTGGTCATGAAGTAGCTGGTTGCAGAACTGTAGGGGGTTCCTGAGCTATACGCTGGCCCATTGGTAGGCAGAGTTGAGGTTCTGAAGACTCTGGGGCTGTTGCCCACCTGTTGGCAGGTGAAGCTAGATCCTGAGGCCAGTGCCAGACTACTGGCAGACAGAAACAGCCCTTGGAGTCCAACCACAGGGCCCAGCTACCCCAGAGCTTGTTTCAGAGCATTGTTGGGGGAGGAGAGAATTCCTGGCACACTTGGCTATGGAGTCTGGGGTGTTCTGAATATTACATGGGTCTGCTAGTGGGCATGGCCAGGGCCCAAATGGTCCCAGAGAGGGGTCTGGCCTGCTGTTGGTGTGCTGGATCTGCAGGCTGAAAGATTGTAGTTTCTTGCACCTGGTGTCTACCCCTTGGTGAGTGAGGTTAGTCTAGAGGCTAGTGAAGACTTCCTAGAGGAAAGGGCCTGTATCTGCCCACTGGTGGACACAGCATGTCTTGGAGAATGTGAAGAGGTGGCTGCGGACTCAGAACATCTTTAGGCAGCCTGTCCGCTGATGGGTGGGGCTATATCCCCATCCAGTTAATTGTCTGGCCTGATGTATCCCAGCACTGGTGCCTACATGCTTTTGTTTGGGCCCAGGTCTTGGTGTTAATGAGCCAAGATGGCAGATACTAGCAGCAGTCTTCATGAGGTTGAATGTTCCCAAATATGTCTTACATCAGTGTCCATGTCCCCAGCATGAGCTGTAGCCTCCCACCTCTCCAGGAGACACTCCAAGAGAAGCAAGTAGGACTGGTCCAGACTCCAATCAATTTCCTACTCTTGCCCTGGGTCCTGTTTCATGGGCGATTTTGTGTGTGCCATTAAAAGGGAAATCTCCACTTCCCCTGGTCCCATGCGGCTTCTGCAATTAAGCCCCACTGGCCTTCAAACCCAAATGCTCTGCAGACTTAGCTTGCTGGCGCCTGATCCCCTGGCTGGGGAGCCTGATGTGGGACTCAGAACTCTCATTTCAGTGGGAAAAACTCTGCAGTATAATTGCTGTCCAGTCTGCAATACTCAGGAGGCATTGCATCTAATTATATTGTGATTCTGCCTCTTCTACCCATCTTGCTACGGTTCCTTCTCTATGTCTTTAGTTGTGGAATTTTTCTGATAGGTTTCAGTCTTTTTCATCAATGGTTGTTCCTTAGATAGTTGTGATTTTGGTGTGTGATGAGAGGAAGTGAGTTCAGCTCCCTCTACTCCACCGTCAGGGCTGCTCCTACAGGTCTCTGCTCCTGGCCATGGAAAGCTGAGAGGTTCAGAGAGGCTGTGTCTCCCAGGCTAGTCAGGGCTGTGGCTGCCCTGCTGGCAGTTCCTCAACACCACTGCCAGGAGTTTTTAAAATTAACATTATGAGGGAATAATTGTAACAGTACGGTATTGGTGTTAGACTTGACAGACTGGCAATTAGAACAGTATAAAAGCCAAAACCAGAGACCAGTATAGATTAAAATTATGAGCAGTTAGATTTAGAAATATCACTCATAGGTTCACTTGTTCATAAGTCCAAAGTGATTATGAGGGTAATGTTTAAGATGGCTGCCCCCAGTATGTTCTCACCAAATTAGGTTGGGGTGTAGTCTTCCGGTGCCTTAAATCCAGGCATACCATTCAGCTTCTTGCTGCTTCTCATGCCTTGGCTCAGCCTTTTGGGAAGCTTATCAGTTTTGTGGAAGCTATAAAGCTTCCCAATGAAGGCAGCTCTCTTCTTAAAGATCTCTTAATGAGTCCTAAAGACCCTCAGCAGTTAAAATAATCTTACCTGCTATCTCACTGCTCACTTTTTGATGTGCTGATTTGAATACAAACAAAACAGTCTACGTAAATGAAGCAGTTTGTTTTTTCCGTGTTATAAATTAAAGGAAAAAAGGTAGATATTTATTTAAACCCACAGTTATTTCCCATTGTGGAATTAAAAGTAATAGGAGAAAACAAATAATGATTGAAACATGAAACAAGGCATAAGTAGTGTACTTTCAACTGAAATTAACAGCATATACAATTACTTAATTAGCTTAGATAATAAGAAATTTTATTGTTTCACGAGTGGAATCCAGAGAGAGCACGTTGCAGAGCATTGACATAGTCCAGTGAGCCCAGCTCCTTTTCTTTATGATTAGTATATCTTCACCACCTTTGTTGGCTTCATCCTTCAACAAACTCCTCTTGTGTTAGCAAGATGAATAGAGTAGTTCAACATTTCACGTCTGTAAGCCCTCTTAGCTTGAATCCCCCAGAGAGCAAAGGCTATTTGCTACCATTATATTAGAAAGCATAACTCAGGAGAAGCAGGAGTGAGGGAAAATTAAAGTGAGGCAACAATGGAGGGAGAGTCAGTTGTCAAATTAACTTCTGTCTGGTATCAAGCCTCACGCATGGCTTGACTTTATCATACGTTTGACCCACTAAGAGGTTACAGAAACATTTATATCTCAGGAATGGCCTTCCAGACAGAAGGCGAGAGGAGAATTCATCTGTCACTTCTCTCAAGAGTCAAAGGGTTACCCAACATCGGGAAAATTCCTCTGAACTTCCAGGTTGTACGCATGTGTTATCGAGCACGTCCCGTGTCATCTATGCTTCAACACTAAGAGGGAAGACTTGGAGCATAAGGAAAATGAGATGTACACAGTGCAAAACTGTAAGATTTGTAGCCGTATGAGGTTGGTCAGAATCTGCATAGACATGGTTACTTCAGAAGATCCTAATATAAGAATAACTGGTCTTTGCCCCAAGATTAGAATTAATAGAAGGACTTGTCCTCAACTTGATAAAGGGAATCTACAAATATGTATCTAGTAACTATATAGCTGACACCATCCATTATCATCACTTTGACATTATGCTAGAGATTCTAGTCAGTGAAATATAGCAGGAAAAAATACATCTGAATTAGAAAGGATGACATAAAACTATCATTATTTGCAGAAAATAGAATCATTTGTGTAAAAATGTGATGATTTACACAAAATTATGAGAATCAATAAGTAAATTTAACAAGGTGGTAGATTAAAAAGTCAATATACAAAAATCAGTTGTATTTATGCACACAAGCAACAGTCAGAAACTTAGGTTTAAAAAATAATGTCATTTATAATACCATCAAAATGGTTAAGCAGTAATCTGATTCCCAAAAAGTGGAAGACCAATACACAGAAAATTGCAAATCATTTCTGTGAGAAAATAAAGGTCTAAATAAATGGAACAATATGCATTGTTAATATGCCAGAAGATTCAATATTGTTAAGATGTCAATTATTTTCATATTGACTTCTAAATTTAATACAATTCCAATCAAAATACCAGCAGTCTTTTTTTTTTGTAGGAATTGGCAAGAGGCTTCTAAAACATCTAAGAAAATGCAAAACACTTTGAAAAAGAAAATTATTGGCAGACTAATACCACCTGATTTCAATACTTATATTAAATCTATATTAATCTAGACTATATGGTTTTGGTTTTAAGAGACACACAAGGCCAACAGAACCAGAGAGAAACCCACTTGTATATGGAATACTTATTTTGGATAGAGATACAAAGACAACTAAATGAAAAAAAATCATTTTTCAATTATAGTACTGGGACAATTAGATTTACATATTTTTAAAAGGAAATAAAGAAAAACATACCTTCAATCAACACTTTGGAATTTAGAGCTTCAAAAATTAAGTCAATGGCTCACAGACAAATATAAAGTCTAAAATCACAAAACTTACAGAAGAAAATATAGGTGAAAACCATTAGAGACTTTCAGTTTCAGCTCCTATATGTCAAGAAGCTGAAATGAATCACTTTTTTCCTTAATACAAGAAAAGCTAGACAAACTGAATGTTAAGGGCTTTTCTTGAACCCATCAGAGACCTGAAAATTGCAGGGTAAATTGCCACCTCACAATCTGGAAAGACAGTCATATCTCAAGTGCTATAGTTGAGAACTGCTTTCCTGGAATAGGAAGCCATGAGACCCATAAATTAGTAAGACTGCTTACATGGTAATTTGGATGAACTGTTGAAGGCTGAGTGTGAACTAGTGTGGGAATAAAAAACTCCCAAGGGCTCCAGTTATGGGGAAAGCCCTCATACTTTTATGACCTTTCCAGCCAGGAATTCTACCAGGTTCTCATGGTAAAGCTCTGAAAATATTCTCTCATGGCTCCATCAGTTCTCTCTTGCTGAACCTCCACATAACCCCAGGACTCTGCCTTCTTAAACCTAGAGATTCCTTGATGTGAATGGATTCCCAGTCACTTTCTTTGCTGGGACAATCCTCTATAGTCACTTGTGAGAAGATTTTAGAGAGTTTTCACAAACCAATATTGCCCACTACAGCACTTATTAGGCTGTTGTACCAAAGAATTGTTGTTTTAAAGAACATAGACTACTCCAAAAGTTAGCTCATCATCCAGGAACATTCTCCATTCCATTCTCTTTTAAAAAAATATTTATTTATTCATTTATTTGGCTGTGCTGGGTCTAGTTGCATTATGGGAACTTTTAGCTGTGGCATGTGGGATATTGTTCCCTGCCCAAGGAACCTGGGTCTCCTGCACTGAGAGAAGGGAGTCCTAGCCACTGGATCACCAGGAAAGTCCCTCATTCTCTTTTATCTTAAAATGTTTTATTCTAGTCTGGTAACTGTGGCAGAAATATGAAAAGCCCAAGCCATGACCTATATGAACCAATAATGGAGGACTAGAAGAAATTTGGAATGGTTCTGTGGTGACTGGGTAGACAGACAACCTCAAAGTTTAAATAGACATGCAACCCAAATTTAAATATAATCTTGAAGAAAGGAATGGAAGGAATGTTAAACAGAATAAGGTTAAGTGTCTTCTACCAACCCCTATAGAATGGGATTCACAGCTGGAGTTAAATTAACTTGTGAAACAATAATGATATTTATTTTGAGGTCTAAAGTTGCAAACTGGGATTTACATTCCCTAGGACATTCTTAGGATAAAACAGTACTGTTGCTTACTTGGGACTGGGTAGGTCTAAGCAATGGGGCATTGGGAGATCCCTAGATCAACTAGGATGTTTCTGGCATTAATGGGTGGCTGCAAAGTGCCCCAAAGAAAATGAGGTCACCTGATGATGCTGCTACAGAAAAAACATCAGTGACTCAGGACAAAAGTAGCATTTCCAAATCCCTCCTTCCATATTTTCTGATAACTACTCTCCTTCCCCAATCTCTACTTCTGGTAAAACATTATTACTATTATTATTATTATTGGTGACAAGAAGGTTTTAATTTTGTGAAAAATGTTTATTTTTGTGACAGTATTATATATTCTTTTGAGTCAAGTTTGAATCATTTCATGCCAGCAAGTATTATAAAGTCAGTAAAATTTCGCAAAGGGCCTAAGAGACAGAGTAGGCTCCTGTTTTTCTACATTGCACTGAGACTTGATGGTATCTGTGGCTACTGTAGAAAGTGCCCGGTCTCTGCTGATAGGGGTATCTCCCAACTCATCAAGGACAGATCTGTGCCATTGCAATCCAGGAGGCTCATTTCTTCTTATGCCAAGTGAATCTTCAGAGCAGTTTCCTTGGACATGTGGGACTTATGTCAAAAGTTTATAGGATACACACATATCCTGGAGACATCAGTCTTCCATATTGGGAGGGTATAAGTTAGAGGTTACTAGAAATTAAATATTTGGGTACTGCTACAATCTAGAGGTCCTTATAGAACAGATGTAAATTGTTGAAGATGATAGAAGATGGAACCACTGTTGGTAGACCAAGGATATAGTCTGAAGGAGGTATAAGAAAGGTAAAACATAGTAGGCAACCAGAAGTAGTCTTATATCTTGCCTTGATCCCCTGCTTCCCATTCCAACAATGCCCGCAGGCAAGAATTTACAGAATCTTTGGGTATTTTCTCAATGATCATTGCCACTAATTCATACTGGTCACTGATCCTGATCCAACTTGTGTCCTATGTCTTGTAACTGTGTTATCATCTTTTCCTCTTATGTCTAAATCTCTGCTTTGATAACTTATCTGCAAGCTGGTGTCCTCTAGGACTGTAATCTAGTATGTTCCTAGAACTACTGTAATCTAGTATGTTCCTAGAACTACCTGCCTTTGTCCCTGTATTCCAGTTTCTTGTCACAGGTGCTGGACTAGTACATCTATCACAGGGCCTTCTAGATACAAATCCCTCCTACTAAAACATCTTTACTTTCATCTCCTCCCCAAATTTTCTGCTCCTAAGAATTGCCTAGAATTTGACTTAGAGTCTTTGTTCTAGAGCCTCCCTGATTGCTTGGCCCCACAGTAAGGAAATGCCTTGTCACCAAGCCTTGAAACATCCCTTCCTTCCCCTGCCAACCCTGCCTAGGGTGGGGTGTGGGAGTAATCAGACCTGGGGAGTTCCCAAAGTATAGAGATCAAATAAGAGCCAGGAATCAAAGTCATTTTGACAATTGAGAGTTCAGGACACTACATTGTGTCAGATGGCAAAGCAAAGGCAAGGGAAATGAGGAATGAGCTATTTGAATGGAGAAGAAAATGGCAACACACTGTCTTCTTGAAGGAAAATCCCATGAACAGAGGAGCCTGCAGGCTACAGTCCATAGTGTTGCAAAGAGTCAGACATGACTGAGTGACTGAGCACACAGCACAGCAAGGAGTGACTAAAAGTGGAAATACCTCTTCCTCCAGGCCTCCTATTGGATGATTTTCTAGTTTGAGCTCTGTTCCAAACAAGGCAGTTATGTGCTTTCTCTTAGGATATGAGTTTGTGACTCAGTTTCCAGGGCAAAAGCCAACCCATCGTTCTGAGGCAGAAACAGATGATTTACATAAGAAACTGATAAGCAGATTAAACTAGATGTGCTCTGTGATAAAAAAATACTGAAAAATATTACAGAAGTATGCTTAAAGCTTATGAGCTCGTGCTCTGTAGTAGAATGACTTGAATTCAAAGCTAGACTTAACAATTATGAATACTGTAACTCTGAGCAAAGCTCTCAGGCTCAGTTTCTTTTTAGACGGAATAAAAATAATAATAAAATCTGCCTCATTGTGTTCTTGTGAGAATTGAATGAAATAATGCATAAAAGCCCTTGGAAACAATCCTGGCACACTATTTATGTGCCAGTAAGTGTTGTCTTTCTTGTTGATAGAAAATAAGTCTGCAAGTCAAATGCAAGAGAATTTAGCCTGTGGAGAAACTGCCATCAATAGATAAACTGAGGTTATTGTAGGTATGAGGAGGCATTAGAGCAGTATGATTGAGACCCAGGTCTTATATTCACACCTCAGTTGTTTTACTAGCTGTGAGACACTGGCCTTGTAAAGTAACCTCTCTGAATTTGACTTCCTACACCTGCAAGGAAGGTATATTTCAAGTAGAAGTCAAGATAAAAACACACGAAATGCTTAAGCCATGTCTGGTCCTCAGTAATTGCCCCATTAAGAGATAACAGTTGTCCTTTCAATTTAAGTTAAATAAGCCAGGCACAAAAAGAGATACAGCATGATCCCACCTATATGTGGTATTTGAAAGAGTCAAATTCATAGAATCAAAGAGTGAAATGGTGGTTCCCAGAGACCCAAGGGAGGGGGTAAGTGGGGAGTTACTAATCAACAGGCTTACAGTCTTAGTGAAGCAAGATGAATAAACTAGAGATCTGGGTATAACCTTGTCCCGATAGTCAACAATCATGTAGTCTACACTTAGAAGCTTTGTTTAGAGGGTCGCACTTGTGTTCTTACCATTACAAAATAAAATTTAATAAGTAAAGAAAATGACAGCAGAAAAAAACAAGTGCCAATTGTCATTAATGAAGCCATTAATCTAGGTGTTGAGGGCTCAAGGCCTTGGCTTAGAGTGGTGAGAACGGAGGTGAAGGCGCAACTCTACCAAGTAAAAGAAAAGCCAAGAGCGCGCATGTGTGCTGGCGGTGCCGCTCCTTCGTTCATATTTAGGTGAGCCCTGTTTCTCAGCCCTCCGAGGAGTGTCGTCTCCCGGCTCGGGAAAACACTCCCAAAGCACGAAGGCTGAGGTGAGGGCACTGTTTCCCCAGGATGCAGATGATGCCTAGGTCGTGAGCAGAGTTCGGGTTTACAATATGAATTTGAAAATCAGAAAAACCTTTTCAGGTGTTATAAGAATAATTTATAATGAGCAGATTTTCTGTTTAACAGCATTATTTGCACACAAAGTGGCTTGTATAGTTGCCTGGCAACCATTTGTTGACCTTTCTTCAGCAGGCTAAACATTATTCTTGTTTATACAACAATTTCTCTGCAAACTCTTTCTTTAGATGCTGCTTCAAGAAGTAGGAAATCAAACTAGAAAAGTTTGCAAATCCATTTTTGCAAGACAGACAAATGAGCATTGGCACTTTGTGTTGAAACAGACCTCAAGCTTCAAATGGTACAAGTTTCCAAACGGTACTATAAACTCCTGAAGGAGACAATTAAAAACATAATTTCCTTGTCCCTACTCCCAGGCTGAATGGAACAGAAATTCTGGGTGGGTTTAATAGTCTGCATTTTTACCAGCTGCCTCAGCTTATTAGCGTAAACACTTGGGTTTGGGAATCAATATTTCAGGTTACTCCCTTTGGAATTTCTGCACTGAATCAATGACCAAGTTGGTCAACTGGTTTAACTCCCAATTTGTGATAAAGATTCGCTGTGGCAGTGTCATGAAGTTCACCAGAATTCATATCTTTGTTCCTCTGAGGCCAATGTCTTCCCATTGCCTGCAGCTCAGTGAGAACCAGACATCTTCCTACCAATTCTGTGGCACAAAGGAAGTACATCCTGCCAGCCCAGCTTGTATAAAAGCATCTACTAAGAGACACTTTAACACAACCCTCAGTGTATCACCTAATTTTTCAACCAAGATATGAAGGTATTCTTTCAACTTTCAGATATGATGAAAGTCACATTCAGAAGTAGTAACTAATTTTCCAAAGTCCTACAAGCTCAGAACTGCAGGGCCAGAATTACGACAAGGCACACTTTCTGCTACTTCATGTGGCATTGCTCAGTTGTGTCTGACTCTTTGGGACCCCATGGAATTCTCCAGGCCAGAATACTGGAGTAGGTAGCCTTTCCCTTCTCCAGGGGATCTTCCCAACCCAGGGATCGAACGCAGGTCTCCCACACTGCAGGCAGATTCCTTACCAGCTGAGCCACAAGGGAAGCCCAACAATACTGGAGTGGGTAGCCTATCCCTTTTCCAGTGGATCTTCTCTACCCAAGAATCGAACTGGGGTCTTCTACATTGCAGGCGGATTCTTTACCAGCTGAGCCACAAGGGAAATTCCACTTTGAGTGAGTCCCTCATTCCCCACTGATAGCTCAGTTGGTAAAGAATCTGCCTGCAATGCAGGAGACCAGGGTTCGATTCCTGGTTCGGGAAGATCCACTGGACAAGGGATAGGCTACCCACTCCAGTATTCTGGCCTGGAGAATTCCATGGACTGTATAGACCATAGGGTTGCAAAAGTCGGACATGACTGAGTGACTTTCACTTTCCCTCTCTCCAGGTAAGGCACTTTGGCTATCACTGACTAGGTACAAAGAAATAGAGCATCCTCCTTGTGCTAAGGGGCTTATAGCTCAGTGAGGAGACAGGAGAGCAGCGCCTTCTCTCCCGACTGGCAGTCAGCTCCATATCCTCT
This sequence comes from Odocoileus virginianus, assembly GCF_023699985.2. Taxonomy (NCBI): domain Eukaryota; kingdom Metazoa; phylum Chordata; class Mammalia; order Artiodactyla; family Cervidae; genus Odocoileus; species Odocoileus virginianus. The sequence goes on along the minus strand of NC_069695.1, from coordinate 14,937,214 downwards.
GAGTCTCCTTCCCCTTGGATTATGTCTTTTTAAGGCACATTCTAACCAGATTCCTGGTCTGATCCCAATCCTTTTCCCCAGCAGACCAAGTTCCTTGTGTGGGTAGAGGCTGTGACCTGTTTGGAGTCATGCTCAAAGCTGTTGCCCTCTGTCACCCCACTCTTGGTGCCTGATCCATAGTCTCACTCATATTTTGCATGAGGTAAAGATGTGTTGTGTGAGAGGAAAAATAAAATGGAAGCATATGAATTAAGGGATCTCAGATCTGAATCAGAAAGATATGATGCAATGTAAGGTATCTCTTGACCTGTCATCCTTGCCAAGAGCCCTGGAAGAATCAGAATGCCTAAGGAGGAATTTATACAAACGTATACACTCATTTTCACACTTGTTTTAAAATACCTTGGCTAGTAGGACAAATTCTAAGTTGTATCCCCAAGGGAATTGGATATACTTTAAGTACTGAATTAAATAACATAATCTTGTCCTCATGTCCAGGCCTGGCTCTTTCTTAGGGACCTCAGTCAGGGTCCTCCTTTGTCTCCATGAACCAGGTCCTTTAGGGTGAAACTCCAGGACATTGTCCAAACACCTTCCTTCTCAACACTGAAACTCCAGGAACCTGTTTATATTAGTGGCATGAGACCTGGGAGTTTCAAGCATACACGTGGAATCTGCCCATCCAGGGAGTTAATTTAGGTAGTAATTGGGAAAAACAAGGTGGAAAAAACCCATGAACAGATCTGGAAACCATATCTTGCCTCTGGGGAAACTGGGGGTATTTATTCTGGATAAAAGGAGACCTAAGAGGAGTTAGGACAGCTGCCTTGGTGCACTTGATAGACTGTCATGGAAAGAAGGCAGAGCACCAAAGGAGGAATTATGATCTGTATGTACAGATAAAGTTTGTCTATTGAGGAGTTCCAGTTCACTGGGGGCATCCATCCCTATGCTATGACCTTGTATTTTTCCAGTCTCGGCTTTCAACTATGCATCTCTGAAACCCTCCTTCCTGCAAGGTAAGTAGTGGACAGCTTGTGCTGATCCTAGAATTATTTTTTCACTTTTGATTAGTGAAATTTATACTAGTACAGTTTTTTTCTCTTTCTTTTCTCTTAGCATGCTGGAAGATGTAGTATCAGACATACGTTCAAAACATTTTTTAGTTTTATTGAATTAACCATATTTAAAGAATATAATTTGATATGTTTTCACATATGTATGTATTTGTTAAGTGATCACCAATATCAAGATAGTGAAGATATTCATCACCCCCAAAAGTTTTCTGGTACTCTCTTGCAATCTGTCTCTCCCATGGTCATTTCTTCCCTCACCCTATCCTCAGGCAATCAGTGATCTTCTTTCTGTCACTATGCGTTTCTTTATATATCCTATTATTCCAGTATTCTTGCCTGGAGAATCGCATGGACAGAAGAGCCTGGTGGGCAATAGTCCATGGGATCGCAAGAGTTGGACACAACTTAGTGACTAAACCAACCATTATTTTTGTAAATGTGATTATAGTGTGTTCACTCTTTTTTTTTGGTCTAGCTCCTTTAACGTACTTCACATAATTATTTTTAAATTCATCTATGTTGTTGTGTGTCTCAGAAATCTATTCCCTTCTATGGCATTGTATGGCTATGGCACAATCTACTTACCTATTTTTCCTATTTGAGCACCCATGTACCAATCTTTGCTGTAGACATATACTTTTATGCTTTTATTTCCCTTGAGTGAATAGTTAGGTTTGGGATGGTTGGATCATATAGTAGGTGGTGTCTAATTTTCTAAAAAACACTAAACTCTTTGAAAGTGCATGCATCATTTTCCATCCATATAGGAATATAGACAACTTCTAGATCTTTCACATCTGTCAATACTGGATTTTAAGTTTTAGTTTTTCTAAGAGTGTATAGTGGCATCCAAATGTGGTTTTTATTTTTCTTTCCCTAAAGGATCTCTTTTCATATGTTTATTTTAAAATGTTTAATCTTCTTGGTCAAAAGTTTGTTGAAATGTTTCACTCATTTTTATTGGGTTGTTTGTTTTCTTGTTATCACATTTTGAGAGTTATATATTCTGGATAAAAGTCCTTTACTGGATGTATAATTTGTCAATGTTTAGACCCTGTCAGGGACTTGTGTTTTCAAATAGGTTGTAACCTATTTGTGGGCCTCTCAAAAAGTAAGTAAAATAGAAATGTATTGTTTTGTTGATTTTTTTCAGTTAAAAAATTCTCTTAACATTTTCTTAACAGTGCCTTTTGCAAAAATTTTAATTTTGAGAAAGCCCAATTTATTGACTTCTTCTTTTTATGCATCATGTTTTTATGTCATATCTAAAAAAATTTTTCCTAACTCAGGAACATAAATTTCCAGTTTTTTCTAGACATTTTATTCTTTTAGGATTTACATTTAGTCTATGATTTATTTTGAATTAATATTTGCAAATGATGCAAGTATATATTCAAGTTCGCTTTTTTATGCATATGTTTATCCAATTGTTCCAGCACCTTTTGTAAGAAAGATTCTTTCTATACTGAATTTTATAACTTTGAAGAAAATAAGTTGCCCATATATGTGGCAATTTATTTCTGGATTCTTTTCTATTCATTGGTATGTGTACCTATCTTTATGCCAATGGCACATTGTTTTAATCACTATAGCTTTATAATAAGTCTTAAAATCAGGTAGTGTTAGCCATCCAATTTCATTCTTTTTCAAAGTTGTCCTGGTTCTTGTAGGTTCTCTGTATTGCCATAGGAATTTTAGAATCAGTTTACCAATTTCTACAAAAGTACTAGTGAGATTTTGATGGCAATTGCATTGAATCTAGAGAATTTGAGAAAATTCCTACCCCATGAACACATTTATTTAGGCCTTTTTAAATTTCTTTTAGGAATCTTTAATCTTTAGTGTGTAAATTTTGCACAAATTTGTCAAAATTTCCCCAATATTTTATGTTTCTGATACTATTTTAAGTGGTTCTTTTCTAGTTGAGACTGGGGATGGGAAGAGGAGGTGGGGTTTATTGAGGGGGAGCCATCCGTGGCCTCTCAGAAAGCCCCGAGGGGAGACATCCAGCTGCAACTGTTCACAGTGAGCAGGGACTGTGGCTGTCGCCACAATCCAGGACAACCGGAAAAGCTCCAAAGCACATTGGAGCACAGAAGTTATGGAGAGAGAGGATCCTACCAAATATTCCAAGGAACTTATTGATCAGAGAGATGGTCACAAAAAAAGGTTGACTCAGGTACTGAATGATATGGAAATAAGAAATTCTTATTTGTTCTGTGGAGAAAGTAATTTCTATATTTGAGACATAAATTCAGCATTAAAACTGAATTGTAATGGAGTAGAATAACAGGATAGGATACAATAAGATACAATAAGGTGTGTAGTATCAATTGATACACCTACTGTATTTAGCGTTTCCAGAAATTTGTGTTTCATTCTCATTCTCTTCCTCTGTCACTGAATCACGTGTATGCACTATTTTGCAATGTAAGATCTAAGTCTTCTTACAGATTTTGTAACCGTTAAAAGAACTTTGAAGCTCCTGAACTAAAGGACCTTCACTCTCTAAAGCTGCAATTCTCTGAAGTGCAGGAGACACTACTCAATAAGGGAAGGTTTTAGAGCTGTTGTTAATAGTCCTTTAGATTCTCCCTCTAAGTCAGAATCTACTTTGAGTTTGTCAACCTTAAGGTAACTCTGAGCAATATCTCTTAAAAAAAACTGCTACCTTTGCAGAACAGTGGAGAAACATGAATATAGATAACCTGAGGGTGCTCTGTGCCCCAACTCACTGGGCCTGATCCAGAGGAGTGGAGCTGATATCTTCTCCCAACAGAGGAGTACATGCCATATGACTTACCACCGGCAATCAAAAGACATGATGCAAATGAACTTATTTACAAAACAGAAACAGACTCATAGACTTAGAGAACAAACTTATGGTTTCCATGGGAAGAATGGAGGGAAGGGACATTCATGAAGTCTGGGATGGACAGGTACACCCTGTTATATTTAAAATGGATAACCAACAAGGACATACTGTATAACACAGGGTACTCTGCTCAATGTTATGTGGAAGTGTAGATGGGAGGGAGTTTGGGGGAGAAGGGATATACGTATATGTATGGCTGAATTCCTTTGCTGCCCACCTGAAACTATCACAACATTGTTAATTGACTATGTTGTTGTTCATTCACCCAGGGGTGTCAGACTCTATAACCCCATGGACTGAAGCACACCAGGCTTCCCTGTCCCTCACCATCTCCCAGAGTTTTCCCATGGTCATTGTATTGGTGATGTCATTCAGCCATCTTATCCTCTGACGTTCTCTTCTCCTTCTGCCCTCAGTCTTACCCACCATCAGTGACTTTTCCAATGAGTTATCTGTGTGCATCAGATGACCGAAATACTGGAGCTTCAGCTTCAGCATCAGTCTTTCCAGTGAATATTCAGGGTTGATCTCCCTTAAGATTGGCTGATTAGATCTCCTTGCTGTCCAAGGGACTTTTAATAGCCTTCTCCAGGACCACAGTTCAAAGGCGTCAATTGACTATACTGCAATACAAAAAAAGGTCAGTTTTCATTCCAATCCCAAAGAAAGGCAATGCCAAAAAATGCTCAAACTATTGCACAATTACAGTAATCTCACACACTAATAAAGCAGTACTCAAAATTCTCCAAGCCAGGCTTCAACAGTACATGAACTGTGAACTTCCAGGTGTTCAAGCTGGATTTAGAAAAGGCAGGGAAACCAGAGATCACATTGCCAACATCTGTTGGATCATCGAAAAAGCAAGAGAGTTCCAGAAAAACATTTATTTCTGCTTTATTGACTATGCCAAAGCCTTTGACTGTGTGGATCACCATAAACTGTGAAAAATCCTTAAAGAGATGGGAATATCAGACCACATGACCTGCCTCTTGAGAAATCTGCATGCAGGTCACAAGCAACAGTTAGAACCGGACATGGAACAACAGACTGGTTCCAAATTGGAAAAGGAGTATGTCAAGGCTGTATATTGTCACCCTGCTTATTTAACTTATAGTCAAAGTACATCATGAGAAATGCTGGGCTGGATGAAGCACAAGCTAGAATAAAGATTGCCAGGAGAAATATCAATAACCTCAGATATGCAGATGACACCACCCTTATGGCAGAAAGTGAAGAAGAACTAAAGAGCCTCTTGTTGAAAGTGAAAGAGGAGAGTGAAAAAGATGGCTTAAAACTCAACATTTAGAAAACTAAGATCATGGCATCTGGTCCCATCACTTCATGGCAAGTGGATGGGGAAACAGTGGAAACAGTGACTGACTTTATTTTGGGGGGCTGCAAAATCACTGCAGATGGTGACTGCAGCCATGAAATTAAAAGATGCTTACTCCTTGGAGGGAAAGTTATGACCAACCTAGACAGCATATTACAAAATAGACACATTACTTTGCCAACAAAGGTCCATCTAGTCAAAGCTATGGGTTTTCCAGTAGTCATGTATGGATGTGAGAGTTGGACTATAAAGAAAGCCGAGCAGCAAAGAATTGATCTTTAGAACTGTAGTGTTGGAGAAGACTCTTGAGAGTCCCTTGGACTGCAAGGAGATCCAACCATTCCATCCTAAAGGAAGGACTGAATATTTATTGAAAGGACTGATGCTGAAGCTGAAACTCCAATACTTTGGTCACCTGATTTGAAGAACTGATTCATTGGAAAAGACCTAGATGCTGGGAAAGTTTGAAGGCGGGAGGAGAAGGGGACGACAGAGGATGAGACGGTTGGATGGCATCACCGACTCAATGGAAATGAGTTTGAGTAAACTCCAGGAGTTGATGATGGACAGGGAGGCCTGGTGTGCTGCAGTCCATGGAGTCTCAAAGAGTCAGACACAACTGATTGACTGAACTGAACTGAACTGCTATACAAACAAAAATTTAGTAAAAATAAGTAAAATAGATAACTAACAAAGAGCTGTATAGCATAGGGAATTCTCAATATTCTGTAATAACCTAAATGGGAGTAGAATTTGAAAAAGAATAGATAGCAATATATGTATATGTACAAATGAATCACTCTGCTGGACACCTGAAACAAGCACAATATTGTTAGTCCACTATATTCCAATATAAAATAAATGTGTGGTTAATTCTCTAGTGCCTCATAAGTTGTCATCACTGTTCTTAAACTGTGTTTCGCCCCTGAAACAAGAAGCTTCTTGGCAAACAGAACTAATATCCCTAAATAAATCACAGACCAAAACAACTTATTAATAAGGGCTATGCTTCAAGGGATTAGATCTGGTAGACAGAGTGCCTGAAGAACTATGGACAGAGGTTTGTAACATTGCATAGGATGTGCTGACCAAAATCATCCACAAGAAAAAGAAATGAAGGAGGCAAAGTGGTTGTCTTGAGGAGGCCTTACTAATAGCTGGAAAAGAAGAGAAGTGAAAAGCAAAAGAGAAAGAGAAAGATATATCCAACTGAAAGCAGAGTTCCAAAGAAGAGTAAGGCAAGATAAGAAAATCTTAAATGAACAATGCAAAGAAATAGAGGAAAACAAAAGAGTAGGAAAGACTAGCGATCTCTTCAAGAAAATTGGAGGTACCAAGGGAATATTTCATGCAAAGATGGTCACAATAAATGACAGAAACAGCAAGGACCTAACAGAAGCAGAAGAGATTAACAAGAGGTGGCAAGAATACAAAGAACTGTACAAAAGATGTCTTGGTACAGAAGATTGAGCAGAGTTCCCTGTGCTATACAGAAGATCTTTGTTAGTTGTCTATTTTTTTTTTTCTTTTTGCATGAAAACAGTCCATTTATTCAAATGTTCTCCAGCACAAGGAGCTTTATAATATTCTTCTGGGCACACACAAAAAAATGTGGTAAAGGTGGAATTGACAGACTTTCTACATCATGTATGACCATGATGGTGTGGTCACTCACCTAGAGCAAGACATCCTGGAGTGTGAAGTCAGGTGGGACTTAGGAAGCATTGCTACAAACAAAGCTAGTGGAGGTGATGGAATTCCAGCCAAGCTTTATCAAATCCTTAAAGATGATGCTATTAAAATGCTGCACTTTATATACCAGAAAATTTGAAAGACTTGGCAGTGGCCAGAGGACTGGAATGGTCAGATTTCATTCCAGTTCCAAAGAAAGGCAATGCCAAAGAATGTTCAGACTACCATACTCATTTCACACACTAGCAAGGTAATGCTCAAAATCCTTCAAGCTAGGCTTCAACAGTATGTGAACATAAATACCAAAGGAGTTCAGAGATAACAGAGAAGGAATGAGCGAATGGGGAGGTCTTCTCTGGTAGAGTTCTACTGATGATGAATGATGGTGTGGCTTTAGACACCCAGAAGGAAATGCAGAGCATTCTAGAGTCAGAAGATACTAGTTTATGAATTTGATGTTTCACATAGGTTTTGTTCTCTACCATGTACCCACTCCAGAAAAAAAAGAAAAAAAGGCCTATTATGTGCTCCAACTAATTTCCTAATCTGGGAGTGAATCCAGTGCCATAAAGAGAGAGTTTTCATTATATCTAAGTGCATGATCACATATTAGATTATTGATTACCTTTCTTATTCAGCTATTCTATTCCTAAAACCTATGGTACACAGCAATAATCTGATTCTCTATGGATAATAATCATGATAAACAAAAGACCTTCCACCTACCCCCAAATTTTCTCCAATTGTAGGGGAAAAGTAAGAGAGGTAAGAATCTATTGATATGAACCAATAATAATCAAGCTAGCAGGCTCCATACACAAGGAAAATATTCAAGGTCATAAAAGGGTCAGTGTGAGGACGAGTATAGTCAAGAAAGACATCCTTGAAGAGGTTGGTGTTTATGTTTGTGACAGTCCTGTGGGTCCTTCTCGGCAGTGACTCAGCAAATTGATTTTAGAAGCCTCTGGCACTCACATCCCGCTGATGGGTTTGTAACGAAAATGCTGACGCACTGCTGCTCAGTTGCGCTGGGACTGTTGAGCAGCACTACAGAATCGAGTGCGTCATTTTCCCTGAACAATGCATCTCATTCATTGCTTGAAATGTGACCATTCATGTTGAAAATGAAATTCTGCAGAGTGATCTGCTTGGGAAATTACTCAGAGCTACTCACTTAAAGATCTTGCTATCTTTTGTGGTCTTCAATTAAGGCTCACAAGAACCTCTTGAGGGTAAATTGGTGCCAATCTAAGCATTGAGAGTAGAAGAAAAAGTAATGAAAACCCAAAGCTTGTACAAACTTTCAAAAGTCATCTCTAAGGACTCGAGGGAGCAGCTAAAATTGATTGTAACCTGAACATCTAGAATATTGGTGTAAAAGAAAGAACCATGGACTTGAAATTAGGAAACATTGGTGCTAGTCTGGATTCTGCCTTTAGCTCACTGGATGCTTTGAGATAATATAGAGATATACACATTACTAGACTTAGAAGGAATAACCTAGTCTAAACACTTTTTGTTAAAAAAAATAGAAAAACATAAGGCATACAAAGAAAAAAATCTAATAATATCTGGGTTTCTATCATCTCTAATTAAGCCTGAAATTTAATATTTGCATTATCTCTTTTTTAATATACAAATAATTAATATATCATAGATAAGGTGAGTCTTCTGGGACCCTTCACCCAACATACAACCCACTATCATGAATTTAATGAGTTTGGTTCTTTGTCTGTTTAAAGCATTCTGTAGACTTGATTACATATATGTTATTACAGACAGACATTTTATGTAATAGGCATCAGTGCTATATACGAAGTATTATTCTGAAACTTGCTTCCCCATATATATTTGGATTTTATTTCTGCTACTTTATTGTGTGTTCTCTTTATGCTACTTTAGGTTTACTTCTATTCCCTCTTTGTTAGCAGTCTTTATTGGACTGATATAATTTTCTTTCTTTTGCTCTTTTCCTTCATATACTATTTGGCAAGGTACACAGTTTATTTCTTTTCTTTTAGTGGTTATCTTTAAATTTTCAATATACATATTATATTACTAATTTTCTAATAAAGTATACATGAAGGATCTTAGTGTAACTCATGCTTCTTAGTTCCATAGCTCCTAATTCCCAGTTTTCATACTGTTGATGTCTAGAATTTTAATTCCAACATGTTTTAAACACAAAAGAAATTTATCTTCTTTATTATTTACAGTAAGCATCTATGTGTTTTTATTATCACTGTATTCAACTTTTTTGCTCACCAACTTTCTTGAATCCCACTCCTTAGTTCTGAATTTATTATTCTTTTTGATGAGTTATAGCCTTTAATAATTCTTGCAGTGAGGATCTGATAGTAATAAACTTAGTCCTTAAATGTCTAAAGATGTCTTCATTTCACATTTACTCTTGAAGGCATAACATTCTATATTCACAATTATTTTCCCATGACACTTTGAATGAATTCTTTTATTAATGAAAAAATGAGCTGTCAAACAGATGCTGTTCTTTTTAGATAATTTATCTCTTCTCGTGGGTTTTACAGCCTATGTGTGGACTATATTTTTCATTTCTCTTGCTGCGTACAACATGGGTCTCCCTAATTGACAGACTCTTTTGGAAACTTTGGAAATTTTCAGCCATTATTTAGCTCTTTTAGACCCTCTCCCTAATTCTTTATATTTTCCTTATGAAATTCTTATTAGGCTTATATTGATACTTCTTAGCCTTCAGCTCGGTTTCTCTTTTATTTACTATCACTTTATCTCTTTGCTTCCATACTAGGAAATTTCCTCAATTCTATCTTTCATGTTGCAATTTCTTTGCTTATGTTAGCCTACTATTGGACCTACTCTCGAGCTTCCCATTCTTCTTTCTTATTTCTTTGAGAGTTTCAAGGATATTGATTTTTAAGGAACTTTTTAGATTTCTTTCATCATTTCTTTTTCCTATAATTGGAATTCACCCAGTTTCTTGGTTTCACTCATCTCTTGAAAGAGTTCCCCCCTGCACCCTTTTCCAGAAGCCGTCTCATGATGGCCTCAGCCTGTGCCTCTCATGCCATCTGGATCCACAGGAGGTCTGAGCTCTACTCTCAGTGTGTGTCCAAGTAATAGCCTGGACTTTGGCGGCAGGCTTTGGGAAAGTGATATTTCTAGAAGCCACCTGGACAGACAAAATGGAATATTCCAATTTCTATCACAGCCTGAGCTCATTTTGGAGCACACGTTCCCATTTGAGGACTTTAGCTGGATCATCCACATATAACAAGTCTCATCCCATTGGTGACCATGAGACTTCAGCCTCTGCCTATACCTATAATTTCCTTTCCTTTTTGGTCCTTGGCTTTTTTTTCCTTAATATTTAATACACTTCTGTATTTATTTTTAAGTAAATAAATTTATTATATTCTATGTGTTTGGAGTTGGACGGGGGGTGTATTATATAGGAACTTTCCTCTACCATGGAAATTTCCTTCATTTTTCAAACAGGGAAACTTAACCCCAGAAAAGTTAGCCAGCTTGCTCAATTCACAGCCTAATTATTGCCAATATGTAGATTATAAAGCTCTTTTCCACCTTGAATACATCATAGACTGTCTCTTTATCTCAAGATTTTTGATGTTCAAAATGCAGAGTAATGCCTACCTTGCCTTTTTCAATTTATTATTGAAGGACTTGACATTGCAAATACATGTGAAAGTATTTTGAAAATAAAACATTTAGTCTCATTAATATTTTCATTTTTAAAGTTCTACTGTGATGGAAATTATAATGTCAATATACATTGCTAAAAAATTACTTCTGAGTTTCCCACTATAGAATTTCCTTTCTTCATATTTGAATACCATCCTCAAAGTTATTAAATAAAAGAAGAACTCTTGGATGGAAGTTGATGTACTATGGTAAATTTATGGAGACTAGGGACAAATGTTATTTTCATATATTTAGCAAACATTTTTTGAATACCAATCTATACATGCACTTAGGTGTTGCCTGGGAAGTAGTAGGTAGATGTTTTTAAAAAAATAAATAAGCTTTTTATTTTTTAAAAGAGTTTTAGATTTATAGAAAAATTGCAAAGGTAGAATTCTCATATATCCTACACACATTTCCCCCATCCTTAACATCTAATGCCAGTATAGTACATTTGTCACAATTAATGAACCAATATTGATCCATCATTATACTTATATTCAGACTTCCTTAGGTTTGACTTTTTTTATTTAGGATACAATCCAGGACACCACATTACATTTACTTATCATGTCTTCTTAGGTTCCTCTTCCCTGTGACAAAAAGTCAGATTTACATTTTTGACCTTGACAGCTTTGAAGGCTACTGGTCAGGAACTTTGCAGAATGTCTCTTAATTGGAATTTGTCTGATGTTTTTCTCATGATTAGAGTGGGAATGTGAGTGTCCCACTTTTGGAGAAAGATCACAGAGGTAAAGTGCCATTCTCATCACTTTATATCAAGTGTACATGAAATCAAGATGACATAATTTTTGATGTCTCAGATAATATTTGTAAGATTTATCAACTGGAAAAGTACTCTTTGTACCTTGTTCATATGTTACTCATGAACCCTTGTTCATGCCTCAAGAGGGCATACACTATGAGCAGCCCACACTTGAAGAGTGGAGAGTTATGTTCTACCTTCTAAGGGGCTGACTATCCACATAAGTTGTGTGGAATTGTTCCGCATGGGTGATTTGTCTATTCCGTGCATTTATGTATTCATTTATGAGGTTGGTGAAAAAGTAATTTCAGTTTTGGACTGTGAATTTTCAATCATTATAACTAGGCTCAAACACATCTTTATTAATCAAAATAGGAACCGTTACATTCAACACATTTTTGCCAAAGAGAAATATTAATAAGTTAGTTTATTCCTGTAGCATAAAAACCTTTGTTTCAGGATTGGAGGAACCCTTGGAAAGTATTTTCTGACTACTTCCAGTTGTGGAAGCATTTTCCCTGCAAAAAGTTGTCAAGATATTGAAGAAGTGGTAGTTGGTGAGAGGTCAGGTGAGTATGGTGGATGAGGCAAAAGTTCCCAGCCTAATTTGTTCAACTTTTGAAGCCTTGATGTGTGATGTGTGATTGGGCATTGTTGTGGAGAACTGGGCCCTTTCTGCTGACCAGTTCTGGCTGTAGGTGTTGCAGTTTTCTGAGCATCTCATTGATTTACTGAGCTACCTTCAGATGTAATGATTTCACTGGGATTCAGAAAGCTGTAATTGACCAGACCAGAAGCAGACCACCAAACAATGACCATGACCTTTTTTGGTGGAAGTTGGACTTTGGGAAGTGCTTTGGATCTTCTTCTCAGTCCAGCCGCTGAGCTGGTCATTGCCAGTTGTTATTTAAAATCCACATTTTGTTGCACATCACAATCTGATCGAGAAATGGTTTGTTGCTGTCGCATAGAATAAGAGAAGATGACACTTCAAAATGATAATTTTTTTGATTTGCAGTCAGCAAATACTTACTTAGTATGAAAGGGTTCAGAACATGCCACTTCAGAATATGCCACTTGGGCATATTGATTATTTTGAGCTAAAACATTTGAGAGACAACAAATGCAAGAAGGGCTCTATAAGTTTTTGTGTCTACCAGTTTCATCAAGTCTTCATTTTCCTTCTATTTTTAAAAGCTGTGAAATTCTCTAGGCTTATCTTGTATATTTCCTGCCCCAATTCTAGAATCGGCCACATCTCCAAGGGGCCCTGGTTCCCTTTAGTAAGGGGATTATTGACTAAAAGAAAATGTTGCATTGAATCTAACATGACTAGACATTGTTTTCTTCTTTCATCCACTTATAAAATATTTGATACTTTTCCCCCTGTCAGTCTGGCAGGAATGCTGAGATTAAAGTGAATGGCCTCATAAAGCCATTAGATTTCTTTGAAAGAAATGATTTTCAAAATGGGGATGTATAATTTTTGAAGAAAATTAAGAAATTCCTTAAAGATAACAAAAAACTTCATCTGTAATTGCCAGTTGAGACCATACACCTCTTCTAAATGTGTATCTAATATTGAACTATCATGTAGAGATTTCTTAAATGCAAGAGTAAATTAACCTGGAAATACACTAAATTTAAAGAATCTCTTTTCTTTAATCAGAACAAAGGGCAAGACCTCAGCAGTCACTAAAAGCTGTTATTGCTGGTTTAAACAAAGAAACTAAAATGTTTATTATTGCAACATATCTTTTTATATGTGCCCAGACTCCAAAGCCTAGTTTTGTTTGTAAGTTTCCCCAACAGAGTGGTTGCTAAGATATGGCAAAAGCCCAAAGGACAGCATGCTGAGCCTTTGGAAAAACAGTTTCATTTCTAAAAGCAAGGGATAGATATTGAGGCTTAAAGAGAGTTGATCCTTAGGATAAAGTCATAGCTAATGTAAGGTTTTCAGAATAAAATCTAAGATTTCAGGGAAATCTAGGGACCAATTATGTGATGTTCAAAGGAAACAGAGAATACAAGGGAGCCTTAGTTTTTACCCTATGCTTAAGGCAAATTATTCTACTCAATGTTAAGGAATAAAAATTACCTTTGTTTCTTTCTGTGATCATGATAATGAAGAGGAGGAGAATGAAATGCGGGTGATGAAAACTGGAGTCTAGGCACTTGAGTCGTTAAGTTGCTTCAGTTCAGAAAAAAGACACAGTGAAGGAATATGACTTTGGTCTGCTCTCAAAGAGAAAGGGACCAGATCTCATGGGAAGGGTTTCTCATGACCTTTTTTTTGAACTTGATTCTGCCACCTGAATTTCACCGCCAGGAATGCTCATGGATCAGCCTTTAAGATGGCAAATTAGCTTCTCAAATGGAGTTTTCCATCCTGAGAGGGCCAGGTGTATGAGCCCTCCTTATCTTCCATCTGCTCAAAGACAAAAATGTCTTATAAGATTTGTAAAAATTTAACCTCTCGGTAATGTGCAAAGGAAAAAAAAGGAGGAAACAATGTGGCGGAGGGGCAGCCAAGCAGAACCAGAGTGGCTACAGGAAGAATTATCTTCCAATGGTTCTTTCTTGGGCCCCTGAGATGGGTTGTCTGACTACTTAATAAGAAGCAAATCTCCAGTGGGAAAACAACCCTATCTTCATGCACCACTTGATCACTGAAGGAGAACGGGATGCTAAGGAAAGCAGTCTAAGGGGAGGCACTTTAAAAGCAAGCCTCCTAGAATGACGGACCCACTTTAGGGCTCAGTTGCTGGTACAGTGAGGAAGGACAGAGTGAGCCAGTTTAGCAAACACCTGGACATCGTGTGTCCTCCATGTTCGCGGCCTTCTTTGCCTTGATCACCTGAGAAGGATCTCAAATTCTTACTCCAAACTGTCTTTTTTGGTGATACTGGCTACTTTTCTCTAAACCATCGTTTCAAGGCTCAAGAGGAACTGTGAGGTAAGGCAGATTTTTTTTCTTACTTTGTCACCTCTTGCCAACATTTGGAAATACTTTTCTACCTGTTCATGAAGGACATTACTGGCTTCTAACCTTGTTTTTCTTTTCCTCTCCATTCACCAAAATAAAAATGCAACATTATATATATATATATAGATATAGATAGATAGATAGATATGTATAATCATGTTCTTGCTATTAAAACATTTGAGGTACTTGTTACCTAATAATACAGATGATTTGAAAGACTTTAAGAATAGGATCCTACTTTTGATGACATAATAGTATAGCTGTTAGTTCATGTAGAGCATCTCCCAATTAGTTTACTTTCAACCCCCCTCCATGCCTCAACTCCAACCTCAATTTAGATTACAGCATTGAAAAGATCATCATAAAATGTAGCCTTGTACAAGGAGACGATCTAATTATTCAGCCTTGCCGTACAAGCCTAATAAATTATGCAGTTTTGCCCACAGTATTTCACCAGAGAGAATGAGTGTGTCAAACACCATAGTGAATGAATTCTCCAACCAGCCTATATAGATGCCAGAGCCACAAATGTTTAGTGCCACAATCTGAGATTTGGTTTTACGGCACTTGAAGAGTGGGTGTTAATAATTCTCTTCTCTCTCTCTCTCTTTTTTTTTTTTTTTTTTGGTTGGGGTTGAGAATATGCACTATCCTGAAGGGACTTGTATGCACATAGAATACACTACATGTGATAATTGTGATATATTTAATAATGTCCAAAGGGCATGCTGTCACCTAGTTATTTGCATATTATTCCAGAATGGTAATGAAAAGTTAAAGGGAATCCACCAAGAATTCAAACGAGTTTATTTGGGACAAATGAATATCAGCCTCCTGAGGCTCCCATCAGTAGAACAAGAGGGCATATTTACAGCTTCATCTGTGCATATGGAAGAGAGTTCAAAACATCTATTCTAACTATTCAGGCTTGATGGGTTGTAGAATGGAAACCGTCTGGTCTACCCCATGGTTTGCTCCACCTTCGCCATGTGTGATGGCAGGGCTTACAAGTGCTGCCCCCTGTTGATTATGGAAAGTTTTGACAGGTCTGATGGAGGGCTGATGATGCCCAAGGGCACTGCATGGTGGTGGTGGCTTTAAGTTTTGTGTAAGGGTAGGTTTAAAAGCAATGGCATTGAGTGTGCAATCTTATTTTGTCTTATTAATAACACTCTCTAAATTAAGGCAAATACTATAACTTTATTATGACTAAAAATCTAAATGCAGATTGGCCTTCATAATACAAGAAAGATAATCAATAAATCATTGCCTTATATTCAGATTGACTGGCTGATGTCAAGGCAAATTTTATTGGACATATAAGCCATGATTTTGTTTCAGTGAGCCAAATTCAATCAAAACATTTGCATCAATTAAAAACTATTTCCAATTTTTAAACCTCTGCTTGAGGTTTTAAAAAACCTTTACTAGTAAGGGATCTACCCTATTACTTTCCAGAAACCCTCTCTGCCATATGCACCATCTGTACTAATTTTGCATGAGGAGAAAATGTGAGGTGAGGAGAAGTGAGAAGTAGGGAGTGGTTTGCAGAGAGAACAAGATAACTTGCCTTGGGTAGCAGTCCCATGCTCAGACCACCTTGACATGAAATGTAGGTGTGTGCATGTGTGCTAAGTTGCTTCAGTTGTGTTCAATTTTTTGCGACCCTATGAACTGTAGACCACCAGGCTCCTCTGTCCGTGGAAATTCTCCAGGCAAAATTGCTGGAGTTGGTTGCTGTGCCTTCTTCAAGGGGATCTTCCCAACCTAGGGGTCAAATCTGCATCTTTCATGTCTCCTGCATTGGCAGGCAGGATCTTTACTGTAGCACCACCTGGGAAGCCCATGAGATGTAGGTTTTGAGGCATAATTATGGTCCTGACCATGATCAAAACTAGGCGAGAACTAGGGGCTGGCACTTGGTGCTGGGCTTGGAGACCACTCCATCTCAAGATCCTGTTCCCCAGTATGCCAATACTCCAGCATCCTAACATCAAGGTGCCCAGAACATCCCCTGGTGGCACCAACTATCAGGCAGCTTGGAAGGTCAGAGATCTGCGTTACCATTCATCTGCAATGGGTGATATTCTCATGTCAACAGGCTAATTGTGATTTAGGTATAAGGTGTACAAGTATAGGTGGCACAAACTTAGAGCCAGTGGATGTGAAGGATAGGCTGGAATGTTCTTTTATCAATTACCTGACAAAGAATCTTTAACAACTTCACGCTGTACACAGCAAAACATTTTGTTATAGTCGACCAAATTATCTGGAGATTGAAGAAGTAGAAAGAGCTGGACATTGGCATTTGTTGAACAGAGTAACATAATGAGGGCTGTGGGGGTTAAACACAGAAGTAGAGAAAAGGTCATTGCCTTTGTGCTGCTTATGAACCCTTAATGGAAAAATAGATTGAGTAGGTGCCATTCAAAGACACAGAACTAAGATCTCATTGTTTACATTGAAGCTAAAATCCTAGCACTAGAGAACCAACTCTGTGAGTTTATAAATCTTTTCAATCTTTCATGTATTAAAAACATGAAGGTACTATGGAACACATCAAAGAGCAAAGCCTTAAAATGTAGATTCCTGGCTGGACCTATTCATTAATTTACTCCACAAATATTAAAGTGATCACTTCATATAAGTGAATCCTTGAGATCTCAACAACGGAATTTGTTAGAGAACCCCTCTAAGGAGACAGGGGTATGGGAAGAGAGAGGGACCTTCCCAGAGAAGAAGAGGTGAGAGGAAGAGCCATGTTCAGAGCATGGGTGGGGCCTCAGACTTCTGCTTGTAGCAAAGGACCACCATCAGAGTGTGAGATAGGAAGACGACTTGGAGAGGCTGGGAGGGACAGAAAGACCATGGAAAGAGAGGAGCAAGATGTATGGTTTCATCTACATATGTGAGATAGTAGTCATTCAAAAACAGAATTGACCTTCATACTGACATTTAGAAGACAATTCTAGAATGGATAAGGAAGCTGTGGTACATATACACCATGGAATATTACTCAGCCATTAAAAAGAATTCATTTGAATCAGTTCTAATGAGATGGATGAAACTGGAGCCCATTATACAGAGTTAAGTAAGCCAGAAAGATAAAGACCATTACAGTATACTAACACATATATATGGAATTTAGAAAGATGATAATGATAACCTTATATGCAAAACAGAAAAAGAGACACAGATGTACAGAACAGACTTTTGGACTCTGTGGGAGAAGGCAAGGGTGGGATGTTTTGAGAGAACAGCATCGAAACATGTATATTATCTAGGGTGAAACAGATCATCAGCCCAGGTTGGATGCATGAGAAAAGCGCTCGGTGCACTGGGAAGACCCAGAGGGATCGGGTGGAGAGGGAGGTGGGAGGGGGGATCGGGATGGGGAATACATGTAAATCCATGGCTGATTCATGTCAATGCATGACAAAAACCACTATAATATTGTAAAGTAATTAGCCTCCAACTAATAAAAATAAAGGGGAAAAATATATATATATTAAAAAAAAAAGAAGACAATTCTAATAGGCCAGATGGGGATAAGATTAAGTTCTGAACTTTGCCACAAAATATGCAATGTGGCTTATGCTAGTCACTAGAGAACATGCTTTCCTGAGAGGCTGTGATATGAGAACTCTCAATGAAACAAGTTCCAACAATAATCTTTGGGAAAAAAATTTAGTACAGGCACATGCATACATACACACACACACACGTACTTAACTTTATAAGGACTCTTGTCTGTAATTCTCCAAGGCTAGCCTTAATATGCAATAAATTTTAAACAATTTTATTACATTTTATTTCAACTTGAAAATTCCACGATTATATTGTTTTTATAGGCCTTTCTTACTTATAATTGTATGTCTGTGGCAATTCACTTATTTCCTAGGTAGTATTACTTTCCTTGACCTTGTGTGTTTTAAGGAAGGCTGAACTGCTACACTTTAAAGACAAAAATAATCTGAGCAAAAAATAAAATAATAATCTGAGCAGTTGAGCACTATAAGCAGCTGCTGTGAGGTGCAGATTCGGGGTGCTCTTCAACCCAAGTCTCATGAAAGGGTTTTGCACATACATCGAGCTAATACTGAGGATACTGAGTTGATTAATTATCAGATCAATAATCTACAAACTGTGAGTATGTAGGAAACCAGAGTCTGTTGACTTTTCAATCCATTCTGGAAATAAGGGTCTTTATGAGGACTCTCAGAGTGTTCTGGTTCAGTGAGTCAATAATTCCCATCATATCAGAGAAAATGTATTGCCTCCACAGGTCATGGAATGCCTGGAGGATGTTCTTCAGTAATCAAGTCCCCTGTATAGTAGATTGTGCCTTAACTTCATAGCCTGATCTGGGACTTAGCTGGTAAATAACACACAGTTGGGTCCATTTTATCTACCAGAGATTATTTGAATGCTCTGGAGAAAATGGTGAGGCTTTACAAGTGTTTCAGGCAGGAGAGAAATAAAAGAGTCACTCTGGGCAAAGATACATGTGATACTCTCTGAAGTGAGTATTTCTAGACTTTAATTGGAGGAAAGAAAAAAGAATAAGGATGGAAGAGAAAGTTAGGAGGGATAGAAGGAAGGAAGGAAAAAGGAAAATAAACCTAATGGTGTGTGTGTGTGTGTGTGTGTGTGTGTGTGTATTTGAAAGTCCAAGGTTGATATCAGCATATAAAATGGCAAGTTTATCCATCTAAAATGGCAAGTTTTTACTTCATTGGGTCAAAAGTTTGAACAGCAGACTTCAAACACCAAAAAGAGAATTTTTGGTTAAGAAGTTGAGCCTGCTGCATGTAAATATAAACAGAATTAAAACTGGAACAGGGAGCATTTGTACAGACCTAAGAGGCCTCCCAGGTAGTTCAGTGGTAAAGAATCTGCCTGCAATGCAGGAAACGCAGATATGATCCCTGGGTCAGGAAGATGCCCTGGAGAAGGGCATGGCAACCCACTCCAATATTCTTACTGGGAAAATCCCACGGATAAAGGAGCCTGGAAGTCTATGGTCCACAGGATCACAAAGAGCTGGACACCAGTGAAGTGACTGAGCATGCACACATGCAAGAGAAGCATACGTTTCATGACAGAAATTATTCAAGGGTAGTTGGAAATACCTCTAATATTGTCTTATGCAAACAGACAAGCAACAAAAACCTGGAGATGCCCAGAATGTTTCTTTGATAACAACTAACATTCACAGAGTCCCTTAGAATCTACAAGGTTATTTTATAGCAATTACCGCAGTTAATTTCCACAATAATCCTGTGAATTCAGATATTACACTTCTTATTTTACAGCCAAGGGAACTGCTGCCCAAGAAGGGAAGGTGGCTTTTCCCAAGGTCACTCAGAAGTCAGTTATGAAACTGGAACCCAAAGCCAGAGCTTTGACTGTAGACTGTCTGTCCAATCTAAGCCTCTTTGTCTTCCTAGCCGTGTTGAAGTTGCTCAGTCATGTCCGATTCTTTGTGACCTCATGTACTGTACAGGCTCCTTCATCCATGGAATTTTCCAGGCAAGGATATTGGAGTGGGTTGCCCGCGGATCCCTCTGCAAACAGTTATGTCTGTAACAGGGTAGAGATGTAACTACCTGGAAGGCAGAATATGCACTTGACACAAGCTCATGGGCATCTGAAGTTTTTCTTCCAACCAACATACAAACTTGAGCTTGAAGGTCTAGAATTTCAATAATTTTTTAAAAGGCAATTAAAATAGAGATAGCTTTTTTCCCTTAAGTACAATCACTTAACATATTTCTAAGAAAGAAAGTGAAGCTGCTCAGTTGTGTCCAACTCTTTGAGAACCCACAGACTGTAGCTGCCAGGCTCCTCCATCCATGGGATTTTCCAGGTAAGAATACTGGACTGGGTTGCCATTTTCTTTTCCAAGGGATCTTCCCAACCCAGGGATCGAACTCAGGTCTTCCACACTGCAGGCAGACTCTTTACCATCTGAGCCACCAAGAAGTCACATATTTCTAACTTTCATCATAATAAAACTGTCACCATAGTTAAAGTCTAAAAATAAAACCACAGCTCAGGTGTGACTCTGGTTGTGGACATTCATTGTTTAAGAGGTGTTAAGATGGAGTGAAGGCAGTACAGGTGGCCAGCTGAAGTAGTTACAAGATTCTTAGTGTAAGACCTAGGGTCAGGTTCTGTGAGGGAAATGATGATGAGCAGATCACAGCCTCTGCTCTCAAAGGAATCTCTGCTCTATTGAGAAACACACCTGCACAAATGGAGAGAGGAGAAAAGGTTGGGGAAGTGAGGAAGTTTGTGCCCAATTTGAGCATCAGAAAATGTGCTAATTGTTAAACCACAGGGCTTGTCTTGGAGAACAGTGGAGAAGGAACCTGGAGAAAGAGAAAGACTGAAGTGCCAGACTGAGAAGTTGGATTTTATGCCGAGAATAGTGTATGTTGTGGTGATGATAGAGTGGGAGGAGGGCATAGTGAAAGCATTTTAGAAAAGGCATGTATAGAAGGAGTCCAGAGAATCAATCAGTTAGAAAGAGTTAGGGAGAAACCTGTCGTGAGGAGATGGTGGTATTCCAAGGTGAGATAGTATGAACATGAAATACCAATAAAAGTCAATTACTATCATTATGATTTAGACAATTATTTTTAATAAGAAGCATTTCCAGAACTCCCTCTGAATTGCTTTGTGATATACTACTGAAAGTGGATTTTGAGACATACAAGTGACTCTGGATATTGACAGGTGTTTAAAAAGAAAAAAACATGTGATCAAAGTGTACAGAATTTGTGGGTGAAACCAAGTCTTAAAAATTTATAGCAGAATTTAGGAAAGAATTTAATATGCAAAATGTACATTTTAATTTCTGAAGGATGGTGGAGAATGCTGTGTTTCCTAAACATCTGACTAACTAGGATCCCCCCCCCTTCTTTCTGCAGCAAGGCATCTTTCACTATTAACACCCTGAATCAAAGATTAGTTTTGGCTGGAGATAAGAAACCTAGGTTCTGGTTTCTTAGAGACTAAAGGTGTGACCTTGGATATCTAGGGGCCTCAAATTCCTCATTCGTCTTTCTACCCTAGTTTGGTCAAGAAGATAGTAGGAGACAGTAGTGGAAATATTGAGATAGTTATTCATTTAACTTCTTAAGACAATTACTAATTAGTGGCCACCATGCCCACTGCTCTTGAGACAATTTGCTACATTTCTCTTTAAAAGCTCAGGAAATTACCTTCTGGAAGCAAATTAAGCATTGGGTTTCTCCCTTAATTTAAAGTATACTGAAGATCATGTAAACATGAATGTCTCAGAATGGCAGACATGAAAACCCAACAGAGTCAGATATGTTCCTTCTCAGCACTTCACATCTCACCTCCCCAAATAATCCTTGCAGGCAACCTCCAAGTGTTGTCCCATGTCTCATGGCTTATTGAGTCTAGGGAAGGATGCTGAAGTTTTATGCTGAGGTCTAAGATCTACAAAGTAGAAATATTCAGAAAAAAATGGCTATTTTAGACTCCCAGATCAAAGTTAGTATCACTCCCCTCATGAGAGAGTATCACTTCTCTCAACTTTAACACAAATGAAAATAGAGCTTTATTTAAGAGGTAATAATCCAAGGGGTAACTGTTTTAAAAAGCAAAGGGAAGCCTTAATCATATACTGACTGTGTGTGGCAGTGAAGGAGGCATCTTGTAGCTTATCTAAATATAGTCTGGTGGTCTACAGAGGGTTTCATTTTCAGCTAGCCCATGGTTTGCATTTTAGCTCTGCTACCTACTACTTCTGTGACTTTAGCCAAATTATTTAAATTCTCATCTGTAATATGGCACCTACTGGATGAGATAGTACGGAGTATAAACTAGTATAAAGCTTGGAAAGCAGTGCTCTACATGTGATAAGTATTCAATAAGTGTTAGTCTTTATTATCACTATTATTTTATTATCAATTCAATTTCCAACATTCCCCAACAGAAAGGAAGAAACAAAGACTGAGATATGATGTGACAAAAATCTACTTAAGAAATTTTACCTTTCAAGATAACAAAATATTTTCCTTCCTCCTCCTGCCCTGCTTGAGTTACAACTTCCTTCTGACACTGTTAATTAGAGAACAGAAACATCAGAGAAAGTCTATTTCACTTTGACTTGTCTAGAAGGAGCTTCCATGACCTCCACCTGGGTTCAGAGGCCAAAGTTAACCTTTATTATGGTACCAAGTAGTCTATTTGCAAACCACACAGCTGATATACTCTCCAAGGCACCGCAGCACACATGGGGCAAATGTTGCCTCTCTCTTCTCAGTCTCCTGGTCCTGGCCAGGGGCTCAGCACACAGCATCTTCTTCCTACAGAACAGCAACCAGTCTTAGACCAAAACAACAAGGAGAGCTGCATGGAGTCAAAGGTAAAGACTGGAGTAATTTGCAGGGTGCAGCACAGATATCCAAATTCTGTATAATTTCAGATGATATTTTTGTATCTTTAGGGGGAAGACCTGATGCTAAGAAAACAAAAACTGTGAATTTCCAGTTGGATCCTATATCTCTCTTCAAGCCATCTTCCTCTTCTCCTCATCCTCTTCTTTTTCTTAAAATTTCCTCTTCTTAGTCTTTGTCTCTCCTTTCAGGTCTCTCTCCTCTGTTTCCTCTTCTTTCTTCTCCATATAATGATCATCATCAACACTGTTGACTTTAATTCAGCACTTACTATTTGCCAGAAACTGCCATTCTCAATATGCACTACATTTTTAAATCACTCTACAAAAATGCAACTTATAGAACAACATACTTTCTTTTTTATTTACTTTAACTGGAGGATAATTGCTCTGCAATATTGTAATGGTGTTTGCCATACATAAACATGAATTAGCCACAAGTATACATGTGTCTGCCCATCCTGAACCTCTCCTCCCAACTCCTTCCCTACCCTATCCCTCTGGGTTGTCCCAGAGCACTGGCTTTGGGGGCTCTTCTTTATACATTGAACTTGCATGCCCATCAACTGGTCATCTGTTTTACATATGGTATTGTACACGTTTCAATGCTATTCTCTCAAATCATCCCACCCTCACCTTCTCCCACTAAGTCCAAAAGTCTGTTCTTTGCATCTGTGTCTTCTTTGCTGTCCTGCACATAGGCTCGTCATTACCATCTTTCTAAATCCCATACATACTTATATGTTAATATACAGTATTTGTCTTTCTCTTTCTGACTTACTTCACTCTGTATAATAGGCTCCATGTTCATCCACCTCATTAGAACTGACTCAAATCCATTCTTTTTCTATAGCTGATAATATTCCATGTGTATATATACCACAACTTCCTTATCTATTCATCTGCCAATGGACATCTAAGTTGTTTCCATGTCCTAGCTATTGTAAATAGTATTGCAGTGAACACTGGCATTCATGTATCTCTTTCAGTTCTGGTTTCCTTGGTGTGTATGCCCAGCTGAGAGATTGCTGGGTCACATGGAAGTTCTATTCCCAGCTTTTTAAAGAATCCCCACATTGTTCTCCATAGTTGCTGTACCAGTTTGCATTCCCACCAACAGTGTAAGAGGGTTCCTTTTTCTCCACATCCTCTCCAACATTTATTTTTTTGTAGACTTTTTGATGATGGCCATTCTGACTGGCATGAGATGATACTTCATTGTGGTTTTGATTTGCATTTCTCTAATAGTGAGTGATGTTGAGCATCTTTTCTTATGTTTATTAGCCATCTGCATGTCTCCTTTGGAGGAATGTCTGTTTAGGTCTTTCGCCCACTTTTTGATTGGGTTGTTTGTTTCCCTGGTATTGAGCTGCATGAGCTGCTTGTATATTTTGGAGATTAATTTTTTGTCCAGTGCTTCATTTGCTCTTATTTTATCACATTCTGGGGGCTGTCTTTTCACCTTGCTTATAGTTTTCTTCATTGTACAAAACCTTTTAAGTTTAATTAGGTCCCATTTGTTTATTTTTGCTTTTATTTCCATTACTCGAAGAGGTGGGTCATAGAGGATCTTGCTGTGATTTATGTCATTGAGTGTTCTGCCTATGCTTTCCTCTAACAGTTTTATAGTTTTTGGTCTCACATTTAGGTTTTTAAATCCATTTTGAGTTTATTTTTGTGTACAGTGTGTGAAAGTGTTCTACTTTCATTCTTTTACATGTAGTTGGCCAGTTTCCCTAGCAGCACTTGTTGAAGAGATTGTCTTTTCTCCATTGTATATTTTTGCCTCTGTTGTCAAAGATAAGGTGTTCATAGGTACATAGATTTATATCTGGACTTTCTATTTTGTTGCATTGATCTGTATTTCTGTCTCTGTGCCAGTCTTTGTACCATACTATCTTGATGACTGTAGCTTTGTAGTATAATCTGATGTCAGAAGGTTGATTCCTCCAGTTCCATCCTTCTTTCTCAAGATGCTTTGGCTATTTGGGGTCTTTTGTGTTTCCATACAAATTGTGACATGTTTTGTTCTAGTTCTGTGAAAAATACCTTTGGTAGTTTGATAGGGATGGCATTGAATCTATAGATTGCTTTGGGTAGTATACTCATTTTCATTATATGGATTCTTCCAGCCTAATAACATGGTATTTCTCCATCTATTTGGGAACAGCACAGTTTCTGAACAAGAGAAAAATAAACCAAAAGGCTGGTGCCCAAAGGTTGCAAAGTCTTCAATGACAGAGCATTGTGAAGTGGGTCAAGTTTAGATATGCTCATGCATCTCAGTGGAAATTGGCTGTTCCTACAGCATAAATAGGCAGTGTAAATGGAATTTGTATTGTTACCCGAATGCTAATATATTCTTTTGCAAGTGGTGAGTGCATTTGATTATGTATGTGTGTGGATTTGATATATCCCTTGAAAACAAGCTTAATATTCTTTTAAATAACTTAAATTAAATCATATACTGGAATTCATTCTTGTGCATATTCCTATGATGGCATTCTTCAATAATTATCCTGGGGTGAAAAAGCAAAAAGTGAAATGTGGTATTTATTTAACTTTTTATATATATTTATGTTCCAACATAGATCAAACTTTTGTATATATGTTATTTTAATTTCATATAATGCACATGTCAATATTATTTGTGGAAACATACCACAAACCATATTCTCTGGACTTAGTTTGCACCCTGCAAGAAACTATTGCAAGTCTATGTGATGTGAAGTGTTACTATATTATGGTTTTGAAGACTATATTAAGATTTCTGAAGTTCAGCAGAACTGGTTTTTAATCTAGGCCCTGTAATTTCTTAGCTGTGTGATCCTGGGCAAGTTATGCATAACGTTCATCAAATTTCCTCTTTGGTAAAGATGGGAGTAGTAATAGCCACTTTTCACAGTTATTGTGATGGTTAAATGAGAAAGTGTATGAAAAGGCCTAGCACACAGTACACTTTCAGCAAAAGCTAGCTTCCTTCCTCCAGCATGACTTCCATTTATTGTAGTAATGGCCCACAATCTATATCTCTACTTTTATCAACACTTATCTATATAATCTAACATATATATGTGCATATGTGTCCATAAATATAGAGGTATATATGTGTATATGTGTGTGTTCACACCCACACATCTATCTATACTTATAAGCAATCATACTCATAATAAAACACATGTGTGTACCACCCCAGGTATACCTTCAGCATAGAGTCAAACCTAAGGAGGTATGAAATACTCACATATACTCACTTTAATTCACAGGTCACCTTCCCTAGGGGGTCAGATGGTAAAGAATCTGCCCACAATGCAGGAGACCTGGGTTCTATCTCTGTGTCAGGAAGATCCCCAGGAGCAGGAAATGGCTACCCACTCCAGTATTCTTGCCTGGAGAATTCCATGGATAGAAGAGCCCACCTGGCTTCGGTCCATGGAGTTGCAAAGAGTCAGGCACGACTGAGCAACTAACACAACACACATACACACAGGCATGCGCGCACGCGCACACACACACACACACACACACACACACACACACCCCTCCCTGCTTTGCCTTGATAATAGTACCTTGGGTGCCATAGGTGTACGCTAGCTCCATCTAGTGGAGGTCCCCACTTTCTGTCCCATAGGGTCTCCCTGTGCTGCTCCAGCCATTGCCCAACTCACCATTTTGCAAGCTGCCTGCATCATAGTGGGCTTCCCAGGTGGTGCTAGTGGTAAAAAAATCTGCCTGCCAATGCTGGAGACATAAGAGATGCAGGTCCGATCCCTGGGTCAGGAAGATCCCCTGGAGGAGGGCATGGCAATCCACTACAATAGTCTTGCCTGGATAATCCCCTGGACGGAGGAGCTTGGCAGTCTACTGTTTGTAAGGTCACAAAAAGTCAAACATCACTGAAGTGACTTGGCATGCTCCATCATCCTAAGAAACAACTATGCTTAAAAGAGTTCCTCTGTACTTCTATTTAGGCCTGTTCCAGTTTTCTTCTTGGGTATTTCTGGACATGAGTACGTATCATTGAAATATTCCCACCACTACCCGCAGATAAGGAAGATACTTGGGACCCCTCAATCCACTGGGCCAACAGGGCGTGAATGACTGTGAGTACATGAATTGTTTCTAATTCCATGCCTTCAGGATCTAGAAGGAAAACTCTGTATCCTATAATGAAGGGTTCTTACATAACTAAGTTTAGGACTGCTTTGTGTTTACACAAAAATATGCCTCAGACCAACTATTTCAAAGAATTGAGCTGGTTTTGGTTTTCCTTGACTATGAAGGAAGCCAAGTTGTTGGTAGAAATTATTATTGCTCTACATCAGTTAACCATGGAATTAAGTCCTCATTTCCTTTAGCTAGCGGATTTAATGCACCCAAAAGATTAATAATAGTGGAGAAAACCAGGCCATTAGACTGGTGTCTACATAACCAATTTGTTTTGCAAGTTCTTCAACCCATTGACAATTTTATAGGCAGCTAGGAAACATAGTAGTGGATGAGGTGAGGAGCTCTAGCTCAAATATTGTTGGTTGGTTATTTAAGCCAAAGAACTAGTAAACTCTATTAGAAATGAGTCATGCCCTTATCAATGTTCCACTGAAATGGTCAGTTTAATTATTATCTTATTTCAGTTGTCCATATAACAACAAAGCACATGCAAGTTGAGTGGGGGAGGAATATCAATTTGTGGTCCCACTTGCTCCCCTTTTGCCTCAAATCTTGGCCTAGGGCCCAAGCACATTTGAATTAGTCTGATGGAGTTTTTCACTGCTTCACATCAGTTAGACCAATGCTACTGCTGAGTATGTTACCTACAGGTCCCAAAAAAAAAAAAAAAAAAGTGGCAGAGCCTTCTTCCTAAGAGTCCCTCTGCTTCCAGGATGAAAGAAAGGGTGTTAGTAGAGAAAAGGTAAACAAGGGTGACAGAGAAAGGCAAGATAAGATTCACTGCTGGAACAGATTTGGCCCGAACTTTCTACTAAGTTAATAAGTCAAATCTTATGAAAGAAGACAATAATTCAAACTAGAGGTAAGTAGATTGTTCTACTCTCTTTGTGTACCGTAAATGAGAATTGTATGAATTTACTCAACCTGACTCACATTGTGAGAACATAACTCATTTGGAAGGGTTAGGTTTGTTTTGGCAAAGGTTGAATGCCCCACTTTGCCTTCCTGTTCTTTTGTTTGAGGGGCAAATGACGCTCATTTGACGTATCTTGTGAGAAATCAGCATCTCAGTTTCTGGGCTGGAAAGATAGAGGAGGAAATGAAAGCATCATGTTTTCATTATGCTTGAAGTTACTTATCTGCAGAGAGGTTCCTCACAAACTGAATCTATTTGTCCATGTTCTGCCTCTCAGTACTGCTGCCTATGTTGTAATGTTACATTTTGTATCTAATATTTCTTGCTACTGTTTAGAAATCATTGTGCCTACATTGGTCTTCATCAATAATTTTATGTAGCATAATCCATCACCATATTGGATGTTGGGACAAGGAGAAGGGCATTACTTTGTCTTTCACTTGGTGCTCAGACAGCTCTCTTATTGATTTCTTGGCTTGTGTGTTCATTAGATGATGATTTGCACTTTTCCTATATTGTGTTTATCCAGATTATGTTTCAGATGCGCCTACAACATATCATCATTAACAACAAACATTTATTGAACCCTTATGGGCTGTGGATAAGGCTCCAGGCTAGGTACTAGGGACAAGATGAATTTAACGTGATCCCTACCCTGGAGGATTTTTATTATCTAGTGCACCATGTTTGTTTAAAAAAAAACTACTTAATGGCTTACACCCAGTGAGTGCTACAGGCAATAAATGCTCTTGGAGTTCAGGGAAGGGAGTTATTGGTGTGGGCTAGTCTGGTCAGGGAAGGCTTTATGAATGAGATGAAATTTGAGTGTCTTCATAAAGGACGAGGATATTTTTATGGGATAGTGAATATAATGAGTTTCTATATACTGCTGTAACAGGTTAAAAACTGAATACTGCCTGTATCGTTATGAGATCAGACAAGATCAGGCGTGTTCAGGGTGGTATGGCTGTAGTAATGCCTGTATCTTTAATACAATTCCGTTATTCATCATTTATGAACTTCAGCAATCAACACTCACCCGTCTTTCTAAAAGAAAATATTTATTTACTTGGCTATGCTGGGTCTTAGTTATCTTTAACACAATTCCGTTATTCGTCATTTATGAACTTCAGACAGACAATCAACACTCACCCATCTTTCTAAAAGAAAATATTTATTTACTTGGCTATGCTGGGTCTTAGTTGTGATGTGCAGGATCCTCCATCTTTGTTGCAGTGTGCAGGACATTAGTTGTGGCATGTGGGATCTAGTTCCTCAACTAGGGCTTGAACCTAGGCCCCTACAACAGGAGCCCCAGAGTCTTAGCCATTGGACCACCAGGGAAGTCTCTCACCTGTTTTCTACAATACTTTTTGCAGAGATTTTTTTTTTTCCATTTATTTTTATTAGTTGGAGGCTACTTACTTTACAACATTGCAGTGGTTTTTGTCATACATTGAAATGAATTAGCCATGGATTTACATGTATTCCCCATCCCGGTCCCCACTCCCACCTCCCTCTCCACCCCATCCCTCTGGGTCTTCCCAGTGCACCAGGCCTGAGCACTTGTCTCATGCATCCAACCTGGGCTGGTGATCTGTTTCACCCTAGATATACATGTTTCGATGCTGTTCTCTTGAAACATCGAGATTTATTTTTAATAGCCTCACAGACCTCATCATATACACCAAGGAAAAGCCAGTCAGTCTGTCAACTTTCTCATTAAGAGGTATCTGGGCTGTTTGCTGACTTTTAAGATTGTCTTTTACTTTGCCTACAATTTGCTCTAGTTTGTGTGAGTGAGTGAAAGCCGCCTGGTCATGTGTGACTCTCTGCGACCCCATCGACTGTAGCCCCCCAGGCACCTCTGTCTGTGGAGATTCTCCAGGCAAGAATACCGGAGTGGGTTGCCATGCCCTCCTCCAGGGGATCTTCCCAACCCAGGGATCGAACCCAGGTCTCCTGCACTGAGGGTGGATTCTTTGAACTGAGCCACCAGGGAAGCCCTTGCTCTAGTTTTTTGGTTTTTGTTTTTTGTTTTTTTTTCCTGCTAAAAGCTCTAATGGGTGGGGGGGCGGGGAAGGTGGGGGTGGATATATTGAATGACTTCTCAAAGCAAAGTGAATTTTAAGGTAATAGATTAGGAAAGAAAAAAAAGGATGACTTTCTCATAAATGTTGCTGTGCTAATCTTTAAGAAAACTCAAGTTTGACCTTGGAAAAGATATTAGTTCCCCAAGGGAAATATCCATTTATGAGCCATTGTAGGGCTTTTCCTCATAAGAAAGAGACGTTCAGACATTTTTGAAGATTGAAAACTTTGCTTATTACTTTTGTGGGAGTTACTAGTTCTGCTAGACATTTACTTCAGCTTATTGACAGAAACCTTGGCAGGAAAACTGTCCGTAGACAGCAGTACCAATATTCTAAAGACTAAGCCCTGTGACTTTCCTCCTGCCAGTTCTCTTTCCAGAATGCTCTCTGTGAATTATGTTATTTTTTTAAAAATCTGTCTTATGACTTATTTTGGCTTTGGTGGAATGAGAGGAAAGGAAGAAATGAAATCCATATTTTCTTCCTTTTGTTTCTTCATGCGGTGTTTACTTAGGGGACCCCTATGGCATACACAGTGTGACATTGCCTGGACCTCCTGTGTTAAACAGGGAAGAAAGGATCGACAATTACATACTCTAAGATAAATGGGTCAGAGAATGGAGAAATAAAGTTCTTTTCTATGACTGTTCTCCTTAATCCAATCAAGTGGTAATTGGATTTAAATTTTCTAATTAAATACAATTCAACCTTTTTCATTTTAGAATAGCATCTCAGGTGTAATTTGGACAGATATTCAGTGAGTGTGAAGCACAAATGTTCAATCAGTGATATTCCCTTTCACAAGAAGCACCTCTATGTTCGTTTCCCAAGATGGCTGGATGGATGCCATGTGAAGGGAGTGGGAAATGACCTGCTTTGCTGTCTTCCCTGCTGATCATGGAGTGAGGCTGGTCTGTTCTGGCTCCTGAACACATTGTACTAGTGTCTGCCCACTATGGCTAATCCCACCTGGGTTTTGTTTTGGTTTTTGTTTGCTTGTTTTGGTGGATCCTGTGCTTCACTCACACCATCAAAATATATTGTTACCAATATAACCATGGAGAAGTTCCTGTACTTTTTTTTTTTAATCCTTCTCATCTAACCTAGCGTTGTAGGGCTCAGTATCTTTGTGTTCACCCC
Organism: Odocoileus virginianus; assembly: GCF_023699985.2. NCBI lineage: Eukaryota > Metazoa > Chordata > Mammalia > Artiodactyla > Cervidae > Odocoileus > Odocoileus virginianus. The sequence continues at coordinate 14,906,037 of NC_069695.1, read as the reverse complement.
ACGTTAGAGTCTATGGAAACTCAGAGGACCTCTTCATGCAATGCACAAGTCACATAGAGACAGAGTGCTTTCTCTTGGGCTCCTCTAGTTGAGATTTCTCCAGCCATCTTTAGGTGTAGAGGGACAGAGTTGCATCAGCCTGAGTGTTCTAGAAGACTCAGACTGTAGAGTCTATTGTGTTGGGTCAATTAACTCCCCACCCTTGGTCAAGGCCCAAAAAAGTTTGGGCTTTTGATTCTAAGAGAATATGACTATATTTTCACCCTGGGGGTATCCACACAAAATCCTTCTCTCTTTGCCTGGAATGCTTTATTCTTATCTTACCTGATAGAAATTTCCCTATGGTCTCTAATATCTACAGTAAGAGTTAGGATAAAATTTTGCTGCTGAGTTCACCAAGCTTGGTTTTGATCTGAAGGGAAGATTTTGAAATTTAGTAAAACCTGATTCTCTTAACCAAGGCTGATTTTGAAAACAAACAACTTTTTATCATTATGGGACTCAAAACCCAATTTTCTCTATTTATTTGTATTCTTGTTTTAACAGTTCCAGTCATCTCCAAAGCAACTAATGGCTCTAACAAAATAGGGGGAATGTGGGAAAATACACAAAAATATATATTGGCCATGTTATAAAATCTGCCTAAAACCACTGAGGGAAAAGGACAAGGCTTTGAATAGTTACTTGAGTATGATTGTGGTGGATTCCCTGGTGGCTTAGATGGTAAAGAATCTGCCTGCAATGTAGGAGACCTAGTTTCCATCCCTGAGTTGAGAAGATACCCTGAAGAAGGGAATGGCAACCCACTCCAGTATTCCTGCCTGTAGAATCCCATGGACAAAGGAGCCTGGTGAGCTACAGTCCATGGGGTTGCAAAGAGTCCAGCATGACTGAGCAAGCAACACTCATGGTTGTAGTGAGAGTACAAAGTTGGACCACAGTGGGTTGGAACAATGAAGAATGGCTCTTCAGAGGCAGTGGAGCTTGATTTGGATCTCAGGGATAGAAGAAGTAGGGTAGGTGTGAAGAAGAGGGAATGGATTTTTAATCAGATTTAATACCTTCTTCCCACATGCTTCCAGAGCTCTGTATTTATACCTTATATACAGCTCTTAGCAGTTTTTTTAAATTAATTTTTTTATTGGAGTATAGTTGATTTACAATGTTGTGTTAGTTTCTGTTGTATAGATAAGTCAGTCAGTTATACACACATACATATATACATCTATACACACACAAATATGCACTCTTTTTTAAGATTCTATTTCCGTATAAGAATTACAGAATATTGAATAGAGCTCCTTGTGCTATACTGTAGGTTCTTACTAGTTACGTTATGTGTAGTAGTATGCATATGTCAATTCCAATCTCCCAATACATCCTACCCCTACCCTAACCCTCATTGTAGTTTTGATTTTTATTTCTCTAATAATTTGTGGGGCTTCCAATGTTGAGTGTATTTTCATGTGCCTTTTGGCCATCTGTATGCCTTCTTTGGATAAATGTCTATTTAGGTCTTTTGCTCACTTTTTTTGATTGGGTTGTTTAGTTTTTTGATATTGAGGTGGATGAGTTGTTTGTATATTTTGGAGATTAATCCCTTGTTGGTTGCCTCACTTGCAGATATTTCTTTCCCCCTTTCTGTGGGTTTTCTTTTTATTTTGTTTCCTTTTCTGTGTAAAAGGTTTTAAGCTTCATTATGTTCCATTCGCTGATTTCTGTTTTTATTTTCATTACCCTCAGAGATAGATAAAAAAGGTCTTGTTGCAATTTACATCAGAGAGTGTTCTGCCTATGTTTTCCTCTAAGAGTTTTATAGTTTCTGTCCTTACATTTACGTCTTTAATTCACTTTGAGTTTATTTTTGCATATGGTATTAGAGAATGAGCTAATTTCTATCTTTTACACATTGCTGACCTGTTTTCCCAGCTCCACTTATTGAAGAAACTGTCTTTTGTCCATTGTATATTCTTGTCTCCTTTGTCATAGATTAGGTGACCATAGATGTGTGGATTTATCTCTGGGCTTCCTATCCTGTTCCACTGATCTATATTTCTCTTTTGTGCCAGTACCATACTGTTTTGATTACTGTAGCTTTGTAGCATAGTCTGAAGTCAGGGAGCCAGATTCCTCCCACTCTGTTTTCCTTTCTCAAGACTGACTTGGCCATTCTAGGTCTTTTGTGTTCCCATACAAATTACAAAAATTTTCACTCTAATTCTGTAAAAAAAAAAAAAAAAAAAAGCTATTGGTAATTTGATAGGGATTGAACTGAATCTGTCAATTGCTTTAGATAGTATAGTCATCTTGATGACATTGATTCTTCCAATCTTAGAACATGGTATATCTATCTGTTTGCATCATCTTTGATTTCTTTCATCACTTATCTTATAGTTTTTTGAATATAGGTTTTTTGCCTCCTTGTTGTTGTTTAGTCACTGAATCATGCCTGACCCTTTTGTGACCCCATAGACTATAGCCCACCAGGATCCTCTGTCCACGAGATTTCCCAGGCAAGAATATTGGAGTGGGTTGCCATTTTCTTCTCGAATTTGCCTCTTTAGGTAGGTCTATTTCTATATATTTTATTCTTTCTGATGTCATGATGAATGGGATGATTTCCTTAATTTCTCTTACTGATCTTTCAATTTTAGTGTATTGCAATGCCAGAGATTTCTGTATATTAATATTTTCTTTTGAGTCTTTTGGGTCTTAGCTCCTGCATGTGAGATCATTCATTGTGGCATATGGGCTTCTCTCTAGCTGTTGCATGTGGGCTCCAGAGCATGTGGGCTCAATGATTGCAGTGCATCTGCTTAGTTGCCCTGTGACATATGGGATCTTAATTCTCCCACCAGGGATTGAACCTGCATCCCCTGCAGTGGAAGGCAGATTTTTAACCACTAGACCACCAGGGAATTCCCTGTTCATTGATTTTGCATTCTGCAACTTTATCAAACTTATTGATGAGCACTAGTAGTTTTCTGGTAGCATCTTTAGAATTTTCTATGTTTAGTATCATGTCATCCATAGACAGAGACAATTTTACTTCATTTCCAACATGGGTTCCTTTTATTTCTTTTTCTTTTCTGACTGCCATGGCTAGGACTTCCAAAACTATGTTGAATAATAGTGGTGAGAGTGGATATCTTTGTCTTTTTACTGATATTAGAAGAATTGCTTTCATCTTTTCACCACTGAGAATGATGTTTGCTATGTGTTTGTCATATATGACCTCTATCATGTTGAGGTAGGTTCCTTCTCTGTCCACTTTCTAGAGAGTTTTTATCATAAATGGGTGCTGAATTTTGTCAAAGCCTTTTCTTCATCTACTGAGATGATCCAGGCAAGAACACTGGAGTAGGTTGCCATTTCCTTCTCCAATGTGTGAAAGTGAAAAGTGAAAGTGAAGTCACTCAGTTGTTTTAATTTTTCAGTTTGTTAATATGGTGTATCACATTGATTGATTTATGTATGTTGAAGAATCCTTGCATCTCTGGGATTAATCTCACTTGATCATGGTGTATGATCCTTTAATGTGTTGTTGGATGCAGTTTGCTAGTATTCTGATAGGGATTTTTGTGTCTATGTTCATCAGTGATATTAGCCTGTAATTTTCTTTTTTTGTGATAATTTTGTCTGATTGTGGTATCAGGGTGATGGCAGCCTCATAGAATGAATTTGGAGTGTCCTTTCTTCTATTAGGACAGTTTTTATTGTCTCTGAGTTACTCATGGGCATACCTTACTATAAGATAAATAAATTACTTGCAGAGAGGGACAAAAACTTTTTGTATTTATAATATTACTTAGCCATGTGCTTGTACATATGAGGTCTTCATATACATATTAAAAACTTAGAATTAAAATTTTCCCCTTTAGCTCTCTCTTAAAACTGCAGAGTTCTTTTACCTCCTGTATTAAAGAAAAACACTTTTAAAAAATCTGAATAGAGATTTACCTTAGATATTCTTTAATATCAGAGAAGGCAATGGCACCCCACTCCAGTACTTTTGCCTGGAAAATCCCATGGATGGAGGAGCCTGGTAGGCTGCGATCCATGGAGTCGCTAAGAGTTGGACACGACTGAGCAACTTCACTTTCACTTTTCACTTTCACACATTGGAGAAGGAAATGGCAACCTAATCCAGTGTTCTTGCCTGGAGAATCCCAGGGATGGGGGAGCCTGGTGGGCTGCCGTCTATGGGGTCGCACGGTCAGACATGACTGAAGTGACTTAGCAGCATTCTTTAATATATTACTCTTTTTTCTTTCTTGATGTCCCACCCTTCTTATCTATAAGATTTCCATATAGTGGTCACCTAAAGTTTCTATTTGTTTCTTGTGTGGTAAAATATGCATAACATGAAATTTACCATTTTGACCATGTTCCTCCCCTCCCAATATTCAACCAATATTTATTAAGTGCTAACTCCATCATAGGCAATGAGTGAGGGTGGGGATGAGCTCAAGTCACAAAGGGACAATGGTGCTAGTTTCCTGACTAATAGATTGTCTCAGTCATTTTGCTTGTTTCATCCTGATTCTGTATTTCGTATTCTTTATTTTAAGTCCTGAAAATTAAGGTGGTATAAATTCTCAGGATTGGGTTAAGGCAGTCACTTGGTGATCAGATGGTTATAGGGCCACACAGTCCAGGAGTCAACAGCATTTCAAGACAGAAATAAGTCATGGAAGAGACCAAAGTCACCAATTCACAAGACCAAGATAAGTCTTCATTTGTGGTACTAATGTTGACCCTAGGTTTACTCAATCTTTTTGCCCTTACAACTCCACCCTCTAAGGCCAAACTCTGTGGACCACAGCAAGCTATGTTAGTTTCTTTCCTTTTTTTTGTTTTTTTTTTGTTTTTGCTTGACCACTTTTAAGTGTACAGTTCATTGGCTTTAAGTATATTCATGTTGTTTTGCAACCATTACTACAATCCATCTCTGAGCTTTTCATCATCCTAAATTAAAACTCTATATTCATTAGACAGTAAAAACCCATTTTGCATCTCTCTCCAAGCCCCTGGTAACCAGTATTCTACTTTCAGTCACTATGAATTTGATTACCCAAGGTACCTTATATAAGTGGAATCATACTGTAGTTGTCCTCTGGTGTCTCTTATTTCACTTTGCATAATGTCTTTAAAGTGTGTCAGTGTTGTAGCCTGTGTTATAATTTCCTTCCTTTTTAAGGCTGAGTACTATCCCATTGCTTGTATATACCACATTTTGTGTACCCATCACCTCAAGTTCGTGGTGTAGATAAAATGCTCATTACCATCCAATAGGCACTTATATGCATCTCTGGGTATTATTTGGTAACTTGATTCTTTTTATATTGTGAAATACTTGACCATTTGATGGAAGAAGGTTAAATATGATCCTTTCTAAAAAGAAAGAATGTTACTAGAAATAGCACTTCCAAAAAAAAAAAAAAAATGAAATAGCACTTCCTCTAATGCCACTAACAGTAGTTTTAAGATCAACTAGGGTAGTAGCTTAGATTTTTAAAAGAAAAGCAAAGATGTTTTTATTTTATGTCTTAAAGTTTCCTTTATTCTGTAAGTCATTGAAGTGGCTAGAGACATCAAGCTGATGTTCCCCAGACCAATAATGTTGAAAGATCCTTTGCACAGAGGAGGTGCAAAAGGTCAAACTTGTGAGTGCTTCTTCTAGTGGCACCCTGCAGATTCTCCTGTTACACACACATTTTAAAGTCTCTAAAAACTTTTGCTGCTTAAAGAAAACAAAAACAAAAAACAAAAAGTCCCCACGCTTCATTTACTTTAGCTAGCCTTTTCCCAGTACATCTGAACTCAAAATAATTTTTCAGTAGCTATTTTGGTAATACTTCAACACGTTCTGGATTAAAACAAGGTACAATCTTTAGAAGACAGCAAAAGTGAGAGCACCTGAAAAAGTGGGTCCTATCAGAGCCTTGAGCTGAATGGATCGTGACACACAGACAAATAATTTCCCCCTATTTTTGCATAATTAAGACAAAGGCACTTAGATTCATAGTCAGCTAATTCATTTGTTACTTGTTTAAAAAAATCATTTAGCCAAACTCAAGAATTTATTTTGTGTCCACATAAAGAACATTGAAAGATATAGTAAACAATCAGTATTTTCTGTCTACACTTTTATTTACAAAAAAAGTTGCTTAAATCAAACTTCTCAGTCTTTTGATCTGTGAAGCAAGAAATAAAGAACTGAGTCTTAGCTAAGCTTTCCTCAAGTGGTAGAGTCCATTAAGAAAGGGAAGGAGGTAATAGGTTGAAGGAGATTATCAGAGTTATGGGTGAAATATTAAGGGAACTTGCAGGAAAAGATGCATTTGAAAAAGAGGAAAGAGAACTTTTTAAAAATCAGTTTTATGTTTCTGTAGACTTCAAATGCCAATTACTAAGAACTTTAAAACTTGGTAAGTTTCTCATTGTTTTTAAACTCTGTTTTCTGAACTTTCCTGATTATGCACATTTAGCTTACTTTTAAGCAAGCAAGAGGGTTATTGAGGGATGTGGGGACAGGTAAATATATTCAGAAACTATATTTTTAAGAATGAGAGTGTCCTTGCAATAAAAAGGAGTGGGCAGCAATATATAAGGAGAGCTGGGAGGCAAACAACCAACACACAAAATCAAGAGTAAATAAACTGTGAAGCTATTAAAGGTTTAAGAGGTAGTCCCCAAGGCTGACACTTGTTTCAGCTTAAGGCTTTGAATCTTAATTCAATGATAGATGTTCTATAGGAAGCTAAGTTAATGTAGTCAGGTTTTCTGACCACTAGTCAGCATGCAGTGGATACTTGGTGTGTATATGGTGGTCTTAGAACTCGATAACATTATTAGATGAAATAAAAAAGAATGATGTTGATCTTTACCAGGTGAAGTCATTCATAACAGAACTAGGAAATACTCACTAGTAAGCACGTAGATGATTTGAAAGGTGGAAAATGCCATAAGAACAAAATGCCACCCAGTCATATTTAAAGCAAGCCACCTAGTTGAGTGACCCTTCACTGGGTTTATCTTGCAGGAGAGTTTCTCTGAGGTAAATGCCATTTGGAAAGAAATGCCAAGTCTTTTAGGTAATCAGAGGTATCCAGATAATTATGACTCACAGACTGAATGTCAGTTCTGTTGTTGCTCAATCCTAGGTTCCTGGATTCTGTGAAGGGCACTTAGATGGTCATTGCTCAATCCTAGGTTTCTGAATTCTGTGAAGGGCATTGTTTATCAAATAAAATATTGCAGGCAGCCATTAATTCACCAAACTGAGACAGTGGTTTTAAATTTACCTGACTTAGGCTTGACTCGTTCAGGCCCATAAATGAGTCCATTGGTAAGCCTGTCTATCTTCCTGATGTCACAGGCCTTGGGCCTTGGGACAGGCCATGAAGCTATTTGGGATACAAGCACTATGGCATCTGCTGAAGATATGTGGAAGCCTGCACTGGAACTCTTTGAATTATCAGGCTTAGAAACTGGTCTTGAATCAATTCAAACAAAAAAGAGAAAGTTGGGATCTGTATAAGTTTTCTAGGGCTGCCATAACAAAGTGCCACAGATGAGGTGATTTAACAGATATTTATATTCTCACAGTTCTGAAGGTTAGAAGCCCAAGATCAAGGTGTTGGCAGTTTGGGTTTTCTTTCTGAGGCCTCTTTTCTCAGCTTGCACATGGCTGCTTTATCTCTGTGTCCTCACGTGGTCTTTTCTCTGTACTTGTGAGTCCCTGGTATCTCTCAGTATATCCAAATTTCTTGTTCTTTGGATTAGGGTCCTCCATAACACCTTTATTTTAACTTAATTTCCTCTCCAAAAGCTCCATTATCAAACATAGTTACTTTCTGAGATACTGGGAGTTAGAAATTCAACATTTGAATTTGGGAGGGGGCACAATTCAGCCTCAAAATATGGTCATTGCTCAAATCTTCTGATTGGCAGGGCAAGAGCTTAACTGGGAAAATAAGAGATCAAACGTGGTCAAGATTCGGTTCCTTTAAATACCATTCTCTCTTGGTTGGCTTCACCACTCTAGAAGTGCTTCTCCATAGGAGGGAATCACAGCCTCTAGCCTTGCTGACCTCTCATCTTTAGTGCATTATTAGGGAGGAAAGGAAATGCCTCCTCCCAGCTTGAGCTTGAAATATCCCGGAGAAAGCCACTGATCCATCTTGCATCAGGTGGTTTTCCATGAACCAGTGTGGCCACAGCTGTGAGAACTTTGGCTCAAATACAGCCAGAGCCCATGGCCAAATCAGTCACTGCAGCCAGAGGGACAGGATTTTACCAAGATAGTAGCCCTCATCTGGAACATAATTCAGGAAGAGGAGGTGTTCTTCCAAAGAACCTTACCACAGGGGAAGTGAGATCCAAACAGGCACTCCAGTGTATCTTTGGAGGAGTCAAACACAAAGTCAAACACACTTCAATACAATGTCTGAATAGTGATCTAAGGTACCTCTAATATGGAAAAATGCAAGGAGTGCTAAGTCAGCACTTGGTAGGCGCACCCAACAGGGTTTTGAGGAATCAGTAAAGACAATGACCTTAAAGAAAATTCCCAGGAAGATAAGGTTCACCAAGCGGAGTGAGGCACAGAGAAGGAAAGCAAAGTTTTGTGTTTGAAGTTTAGGGAGCCTGTAGATATTTCACCATGGTGGCGTGAAATATAAAAGTTGAGACTAGAGAGTCCATGTCGTAAGAATAGGCAGTTTGAAAGGCCTACAGTGGATCCAAAGTGATTCTATGTGTCTTAGTGTTGTCCCAATGAAACAACAAAGCTTAGAACTTACATTAAGGTAAAGGTATGAAGAATAAAAGTTAGAAGGCAGAATAATTTATTAACAGTCCCCATCAAGAGACACTAGTCTGAACTGTGACTCTGTACTAGGAACATCCGCTCTTTGGTTCTCAGTTTACTGATTTATTTCAAATGAAAGGATTATTCTTGTATGAATTGTTAAAACTCTGCCAGATCAGTTGGTTGCTACTTAACCTTTCTATCCAACAAATGTATATTTTGAATACTGGTTGTCAGTTCCAGCTGGCCTTAGTGCTGACCTCAGTTTTGTTTTAAGAAGGTAAGTTTAAAAGATGGTAACACTAACCCTATATGCAAAAGAGAAAAAGAGACACAGATGTACAGAACAGACTTTTGGACTCTGTGGGAGAAGGTGAGGGTGGGATGTTCTGAGAGAATAGCATTGAAACAAGTATACTATCAAGGGTGAAACAGACCACCAGCCCAGGTTGGAAGCATGAGACAAGTGCTCAGGGCTGGTGCACTGGGAAGACCCAGACAGATGTGGGAGGGGGGATCGGGATGGGCAACTCATGTAAATCCATGGCTGATTCATGTCAACGTATGGCAAAAACCACTACAATATTGTAAAGTAATTCGCCTCCAACTAATAAAAATTAAAAAAAAAAAAAAGAAGAAGGTAAGTGTCAGAAGCCCAGGCACAGCTTCTCAGAAGAGATATGGTCTCTCTCTCTCCCTCTTTTTTCCCCTCTTGGTTGTGCTGTGTATCTTGCAGGATCTTAGTTCCCTGACTGGGGACCAAACCCAGATTTTCAGCAGTGAAAGCAGAGTCCTGACCACTGGATAGCCAGGGAATTCCCCTGACCTCAAATATGGAATGCAAAGATCTGTATTTGGCCTGGGTTTTGTCTATGAAAAACTGCAGGCAAATAATCGAGGCTTAATGTGAACAATAGAATATTAGTGCCAGGTCGCTGTACTTTCACAAACTAACATGTGAAAGATAAAAAATTCTGATTACGCTCAGAGCAAGGGCATTTGAACTGCAGTGGTGAGAAAAACTTCACAGAATGGTGGGATTTCAACTGGACTGTAAGGATGCTTGTGATTAACATAGACAAAGACAGGGGGTGAGGTCATCGAGAATGGGGGTTGGGCATCAGCTGGAGGGAGACTGTGAACAAGGGAGGAGAGGTGGGAAAGGGCAATATTTATCCCAGAGGCACTCAGGCCTGCAAAGGGCACTCCTGCCCTTCTGGATTCACACTATCTCTGGAATATTCTAGACTATTTTTACCCTATTGTTTGATACTGTATATTATCTTCTGGAGATCAACCTCCCCAGAGTTGGTCCTACACATGGGAAGCAGACACTTATGGAAGCAGACACTTATTTAAGCAGACACTTAAATAGTTCAGATGGTCTTCCCATCTGTTTGCCCCTGAATTCCCTAATGATACTCAACTAACATCACTGAAAACCCTTTCCCCCTCTCAGTCCCACAGAGGGCCTCAGCCACCCCACCAAGGCTACACTGCATGAGGAATACGTGAGGGCTGCCATCTCTACTATCACCCTCTCATTACTGACAATCCTGGCCACCTTGACTACAAGCCCAGTAGTGCCAAGACTGTTATAGTTATCCTTCAATTAAACTCTTCCAATAACCCTATGAGGTGGGTTTTATATTATTATCTCCATTTTACCAAATGATGAAAATAATGCTTAGAGATGTTTAGTGACCTGCCTACAGTCACAAAGGTGATAAGTGATGGAGCTGGAACTTAGACCCTGGCCTCTGACTGCAGGGATCTCACAATCCCTGCATGTGCATGTGTGTGTGTGTGGGGGGGGGGTGGTAGTGGTGGGGGTGTCAAGAGAGGATGGGAGCTCAGGATGAGAAACAGCCCTACTATGGGTAGTATTTGCCATTACGCAGAATATCCAAACCCTCATTAGGTGAGAACAGAACCCTGTTCTGTCTTCCTTAATGGAGTATATGGTTGATGACTGTGCTGAGACAGACTCTGGATATTGAAAGATTTGAGGGTAGGGTTGAGCTCTAAATAAAATATAGAATTTTGCTAAATAAATGAGAAAGAAAGCATTTCAAGTATGGAATTTCCATGGAACAAGTAAGTATGTGGACATTACAGTGGAAAGAGGAACAAGACCGTGGGTGGAGGGACACAGAAGTACTGAGGACTAGTGTGGCTTTAGAGGCAGGCAGAGTTGGGTTCCAAGTCCATGAGCAAGTCACAAGTTCTCTGAGCCTTAGTTTCCTCATCTGTGAAGTGATGCCATGATAAGGGTAACAGTGAAAACTATTCTTTTAAAAACACATTAAATTGTGCAAAGAGTCAGACATGACTTAGCAACTGAACAACAACAAAATTCTGCAACAGTGCCAAGCAAAGAGTAGATTTTTTAATAAATGGTAAGTCTACTTTTTCATTGGTTTTATAACTGAGGAGTGAAATTCTGTCCAGCTTCCTAGGCAGCTAGGAAGTGAACATTCCTACCTAGAAACTTCCTCTTACCATCTATTAATAATTGATCTACCTTCCTCTTTTATCAATTTACTTGTGCAATTATTTCACTGGTGAACACTTACCTAACCCCTACCATATATCGAGCACTGTGGAAGCAAAAACAAATGAAAGAGGACCTGTGATGCATGTTTTACTTTTCAACATATTTGTATGCATATGGCTTGTCTCCCGTCTAGAAAACAAGGAGAGAAAAAGTTTTAACACTTGGGGAAAGCAAACACAGTCAGAAATTTGGGTCTTGGTAGATGGACAGTCAGGAGGAAACTCAAGCTGAGGTAGGTTCTTCTTATTTTCAACAGCTTTCATGGTGTGTATGTATATGTTTGTGTGTGTGTGTGTTATCGGTCCCTTGATTAGGCTTCCATGTTATGTCTCCACTAGGAGTCTTTACATGGGAGGCAGCCACTCTCTTTCCCACTGACCAGTGGGGACAGAGATGCCTCCTCACAGCTCCCAGAAGGTCTCTGAAGCTAAGCCAGACCTGAGGTCCAGAGACAGGTCATCGGCAGTGGTCAGAGCCCGAGGCTGGGCTTTGGAGGCTGGCAGACCCCCAAGACTCTTGGGCTCTTCTGCATTGGAGTCAAGCTCCGTGGGGCAACTCTGAGGAAACAGGGCGTTTGTGAAATGCTCCTTTGATGAGAAGCATAACATAAATACAAATCTCTATTAAGACAGCTTCTGAGGAGCCACTTCAATCCATTTGGGCACCTTTGATTTTATTCTCCAGTTGCTTTCCTTCTTTAAAAAAATTTAATAAGAGCATGTTTTCATCTGGCCTCATGGGAGTAATTCATTTATTTAAAGTAATAATAAAGTTTCAGTATAATCCTTGGTTCCCAGAGGGGGAGGAGACTCTTTGAAGGATTTATTTTTCCCATCCTTGAAGTGCAGGGAGACCAAGCAGCTGCCATGGGGAGTAGTGGTGTCCTGGAACCCACTGCCATGGCAATAAGCAAAGTGTCTGGGGGTCACAGGGAAGCAGGGGCATGGAAAACACTCTCAGAGCTCTCTTCTTTCCTTCTCTCTGCCTCAAGTCCCTCCTTCAAAGACCAAGGGCTAAAGTATGATGAGGCCCCAGGTCAGCAGAGGAAACCAAATAGCATCACAGTCAAGTCCAACTCAGGCTCCAGAATGGATGCCCATGAGGAGCAGGCCAGGGCAGGTGGGTCTTTTCAGAGTCAGATGTGGGGCTCTGGGGGCTAGAGGAGTGGGCTCAGCTGTGGGACACAGGAAGGGTTCGGAAATCTCCGTCTCCAGTGGGTACTGGGGAAGGATGATAACATCTCTACCAGGAAGACCAGGGTTATTTGACTATCCACCAGCCAACATTTTAAGTATTTTATGTGCATTATCTCATTTAACATGTACATGAAGCACATACCAGTGTAATTCCTACATTATGGATGAGCAAAATGAAGATTTTGGCAGTTAGATAACTTGTCTAAGGTCATGCAACTAGACAGTGATAGACCAGGATTTGAAACTGGTTGGCTCCAGAACGCAAGTTTGCAACCACTATATGCACTACCTCTCAGGCTGGATTGATTAGGGAAGGCTGATGAGAGTGGTGATATCAGTTGAGATTACTTTTGATTGCAAGCAATAAAAAATCTGAGTTCTGGTGACTTTAGTAAACAGGAGTTGATTTTTCTCTCCTAATGAGGGCCTGGAGCGGCAGCTGCTGGTGCTCAATCAAATGCTGTGGGCGGGGGGACTGTTCCTTTACCCTTTCTACATTCACCTTCTACTTTCTACCTTTTCATCCCAAGAAGGCCATACACATCCAGACATCACATCTGTATTCAAGGCAGGAAGACAGAAAGAAGAAAGCTTGGTGCTAGTACTACCTGTTTTCATCCAGCAGGGAAGAAAATGCTTTTCAGGACCAACCTCTCCCAAATAAAAGCAGACTTCTTAGGACGCATGGATGGGAAGGGACTCACACGACCTCCCCTAGCTGGAAGGAAGGCTAAGGAAAGGAAGAATTTGTCTCTCTGCTTTCTACATGGGAAGGACAGGAATGGCTTTATGCGATTGTTCCATAGCTTAAATGTGACCTGATCTTTGGACAGTAAGAGAGACAGGGAAATGCAAGTGCCAAGAGGGAAAGGTGCAAATATAAAGATGGTGAGGTTGGGGCAGGTCTGGATCCCAGTTTGTGTGGAGAACTGGTGGGCGCACAGATTGGAAAACCAGCTGGGGCTTGCATTATGGTCAAATTTAAGCATCCACTCTAAAAGCCACCTTCATCTTTTCAGGCACGAAGTGTTGTTTCCATGCTCCTGTCAGCCACATTCTCTTGGTTTAACAAGACACATGTGTTAATTACTTTAATTTGCTAAATTTCAGACTTGCCCCCAGGGCTTGGGGATGGATTCCATAGTACGAAAGGGGGCTCTAGGTTTCTGTATGAAGAGACCCTTTTGTGCTTCATTTAAAATAGATTGTATCACTTAAAATAGATAACAGAAGAATTCTTCCTGTTCTACTTCCATTTTTTTTTTCCACTGAAAATGTCCCTTCTATAAAACAAGAGCAAATGGTTAGAGGGGAAAAGAATAAAAGACAATGACAATAGGGTTTGTGTTAGGTAAGAGGATATGAGGTGATTATTTTTACTGCAACATTTTCTTTGAAGTTGGCTTGTATTTTGGTAAAAAGAAAAGAATTTAAGGTCACTGAAAAAGACTAGATAGTTCAGTTCCCATGATGGTGGCTCTAGCAAAGAAATGTGATTGTCAGAACCTTTTCTAGAGGCAGTGCTGTCACCAACAGGCCTGGGGCACCCTCCCTGGGCTGTGCCTGTATGAGGACGCCCTTCCTCCACTTCCTGCCACCAGGAGAGGCTCTCTGTGGCTTTTGCATTCTTTCACCTCTCCGGATCTATTCTAGAGTCTTGGTGGTTTAGAGCTCATGCCCAGGGCACTGCCACGAACTCAGGACGTGGGCCCTCAGGGCCGCTCCGTTTTCATTTCGTTGCCGGTTTGTTTTATTGACGCCCGGATGCTCCGGCCTTGACCACGTGATCCCAGAGTGGGTACAGCTGCTCCTTCCACAACAGCTTCTTGGTTTTCAGGTTCTCTTCCTGCTGTTGAGCTGGCGGCTCGTGGCCCGCGTTTTCTTGAGCTACAGATGCAGGGCTTGTACTTCTTGTCCTTACAGACTTTTCCGAGGTCTCCTTTCCGAGTCTGATTAATGACAGTGAGCACACAGGCGATGGATCTGCGAACAACTCAGATCTTGGAAAGTTTGGAAGCTTGGGGCAGCTGGGACAGCGCTACCTTTGAGTCCTCCAGCTGTTCCAGAAGCTCCTTCTTGCTGCATGGCCTCAATCTTGGCCACGGCTGTATAGCCTGCCTCTGCTGCCTTCTCAGAGCGAAAGCCTTCAGTGTCCCTCTTGGAAGAGGATTGCCTCATGAGGGTCTCCCCCTTCTCCTCCCCTTCTCTCACCTGCAGAATAACCACAAGTCCGGGGTGTCTCTCATGGGGTCTCCTGTTGAGTTCTTCCCTGGCATCGAGCTGCCTTTTGCTTTCATTGCACCCTGATGTAAAACACTTCCCTTCAGCATTTTCCAAAAGAAAGCTAATGACATTCAGCTCTATGTAAGCTCAGGACATGTAAGCTCAGGACAAGCTTTAGGGAGACACCCCAGGACATACAGCCTAGCTCTGGCTGCCTCACCCGTGTCCACTTCTCAGGCCCTACACCTTCCAACTCCAGCACTCTTGTCATGTGGCTGTCATTGTCGTGGTGGTCATTCCGCCCCCGAGTGTGTGGCCCAGTCCACCTCTCCAGTGGTTTCTGCGGCTTAGAGCAGACCCGGTGGGCCTGCTGGCCTTCTGCACTGCACACTTCCCCTCACTACCATCCCCACGTCTCCCAGGGCAGAAATCACAGCAACTGCTGAAATCTGGTGTCCGGAGACCCTTTCCAATTTTTAGTAAGACTGTTTGATTTGGCATGTACATGTTTCCTGTATGTCTGCTCTATGCATTGGCCTGTAGTCTTTTCAGAAAGCAGACAAAGCATAAACTTTAATAAGTGAAGCTCAAGAAGGCACAACTTGACCCATTCATTTATTTATCAAGTTCTTCTCAAGGAAGCCCCTGTGCTGGGTTAGGGCCTGTGGTAGGTGCCAGGGATACATACAAACAGAAGCCCAGTTTCTGCCTTCCAGAGGATTACAAGTCAGGAGTTAATAACTAAGGAGTCAAATGTTGGGGGAAAAATTCAGAATTCGAGATATGAATAATCAATACACTCTCCTTAGAGTCAAGCTAGCAATTTCCCCCATAGGCTAAGCTTTTTAAAAAACAAACGCTACCCACTCCACCACCCCCGCCCCCTCCAGCCTTCCAACTCTTGCTTTCTTGGTGGATAAAGTGAAGCTAAGTCAGTTCTTCCATGCCACTCCACAGAGAAACTTTCTCTAGCTTTCGTCCACGGACAGATTAGAACCCTAGTGCTAGCATGGCCAGACCTTCATGATCTGCTTTGAACCCGCTTTGCAGCCTGTGTCTGCCAATGCAGCCTCTGGCGCTGGACGTGACACCAACTCAAACTCTTCACCTTCCTCCCAGCACAGAGGTGTTCCCACACCATTGTTCACGTCACTTCCTCTGCATGGTGGTCTCTCTAGCTTCTTCACTCAAAACTCGACTCATCAGTTCAAGATCAAGCATGATCCGATCTCAGACAGGAAGATGTCGCTGGTTTCCCAGGTGGGAGTCATCAGTCCCCTCTATAGAATGAATGTGGATTTGCATGTTGGATAAATTTGGGCAAGTTAGTTAATATTCCTATGCCTCAGTCTCCCATCTGAAAAATGGGATCAATAATAAAACATATTTCAAGTATCATATGATATTAAATGCTATTTAAGGGCTATCATCAAAAGTGTCACCATTATCATTAATATGATTGATTTGCCTCACTCTTGAATTAATCCTGGATGTCCTTAGATTGTTGTGATTTCTCCCCCTGTTCCTCCTGTGTTATTTCATGAGATCTGATTTTGGTTTTTTTATTGCTGATCTAAAAGATTAACACAAACTTAGTGGCTTAAACAACATAAATTTATTATCTTACAGTTCTGTGTGTCAGAAGTCCAACATAGACCAAAATCAAGGTGTTGGCAGAGCTGTGTTTCTTTTTGTAGGCTCTAAGGGGGAATTTGTTTTCTTGTTTTTCCAGCTTCTGAACACAGCCATCTGTGTTCTTTGGCTTATGGATCTTTTTTCCAGCTTCAAAGCCAGTAACACTACTACCATCCTGACCATCCTCCTGTGGTCGCACCTCTGACCACAGCCAGGAAAGGGGCTCCAGTTTTGAGGAGCTGTGTGATTAGATTATGCTCTCCCAAGTCAGCTAATCCAGAAAGCTTCCCATCTCAGGGCCCCTTAACCTAATCACATTTGCAACACTCCTTTATCCTATGTGGCATATTCACAGGTTATGGGGATTAGGATGTGGTTGTCTTTGGGGACCATTATTTGGCTTGCCACAAGAGCCTTGAAGATAGATCTTCTTTTCCCCCTAGCTACTCCTTATGGGGCCTGGCATATGAAAAGCTTTTAAGAAATGTAGCTGAAATGAATCCAATCCTTACAGAGTGTCAGGGCAGGGAGACTCAGAGAGTTTTGAGAGTTTCTGTTGTTTTCCAGAAAATATTTTCCTAATATTATTTGTATAAATTATTGGAATGAATGGTGATGTGTTAATACCTCATGCAGGGGAGAAGAAAAAAAAAACACCTTTTCTGAGCTCAGTTTGCAATTATGTTAAATATTTAATAACAACAACGAAGCTAAGTGTATTAGCAGGAGCCCCAAAGCCCAGTGTCTCACAATCCCTATGCAGCCTGTGGGAACACCATGGGGTAGAATAGCATTGCTATCCAAGCTTTACAGACCAATGTACAGAGAATTTAATCTTCCATGGTCACAGGATAACCAAGTAATAAAATCTTGGCATCCTGATGATCAAGCTCAGGCTTTTTCATATGGTAACCCTAAAATTCCTTTCTTATCTCCCAGCCAGGATACTCTCATTTTTCCTTTCTCATCACTTAACATATGTCCAAATTATCATCTTCATACTGTCCTTTGTGTTTTCTTTTAGAATGGCCATAAGGCAAATGACATAAGCAAAAGACAAGAGCAGTCACAGTGCAGGTGAGAGGGGGGTTTGTGTCAAGTGGTGTTAATACATACCTCAATTACACAGTGCTATAAGGTACACGTGAGGAATCAGGTCATTTGTTCAGTAAGTAGCTATTGAGCATCTGTGAGTATTGTGGACATCCCAGTGACTATCCAGGGCACAGCCCCTACCCTTGTGGAGTGTTTATAGTGTGGTAGTGAAAATAATCTTTCAAATAAGCAACTACATGTGTCAAGAGTATTACCAAAAAACAAATATAAACTGCTCTGGGAAGAGACAACAGACAAAGCTGGAAGCCTTTCACATAACACCTTGAGAACTAGGCTAACGGATTTCAACTAAGAGCCCATTGCAATAGTGAAAACACAAAGTGACAAGAGCTGGAAGCAGGGTTGACTCTGGGAGCAGAAAAGGATCAACTAGGTCATGATACTAACACATCTCAGCCCATTGTTCTAATTCTTTGGCATTCCAGTGACTATTTAGAAATGAAAAAGAACTAACCAAACTGGATTTCAGCTTTGAAGATCCATTTATCAAACCAGGGTACACCTGGCTGACATCTTAGACAATCTCCTTGTGGCCCAAGTCAAGAAACTATAAATACGTTGTGGGTTGTTACTTTAAAAAATCTGCTACATATTTGGCCTAATTGATTTACTCACCAAGGGCTTTAAAGAGCAGCCAGCCGTCTCCAGGCTGTGTGTCATGGGAGTGCTAATTAAGCAAGTGTGTGCCCCCTTCAGAGGCACACCCTGCAAACCACAAAGGATAATATGATTAAAGTATCATCAAGCTCTATGGAATGGGTTATTGCAGATATATCAGTTCAGAAAGAGATCTGTGAAAAGAGAGGTTATAGACTGACTTCTTACACCCCAATTTTTCTCCAACATAAATGCTTACAAGAGATTTTTCCTATTCAAAGTGTGTTCTTTTAGGGCAAATATTTTCTTCTTGCAATTGTCTTTTAAATTGCAAGAAATAATGGGTTTTTCTAAGTGTCTGTCTACTTTCTCACAACTTTCCAGCACTCACAGTGATCTTCCAGTGGAACCGGCATGTTGGGGTGGCAGTGAGGGCCTGTCTCTGAAGGCACTCACACACACCCTGAGTGAGCCTCTTTCTGCTATGTCATAGAAGGGATTCTTGTACTGCTTAGGAGGTTCTACAACTTGACTTCTCAAGATCAGCTTTCTCCTAACCTAAACTCACTGGCTAACAGAAACTTATTATTGAAACACTATCTTGTTCACAATGAAATGGGCCCCACACACTAAGCTTATGCTGTGCAGGTGATGTGATTCTTTGACCTTGATGAATGACCCTTTTTCTCCTGCTGTTGACGAAGGTTCAACATGGGAGTCAAAGCACCCAAGAGCATCAGAAGAATCCAAACTCAAAACTCCCAAAGTTCGTGCTCTTGTTTAGGATCCCTCCTGTGTGTCATGAAAATGTTGATGAAGAAAGAACCATCTATGCGACTCTGAAAAGAAAAAGAACCTTAGGCCATGATGGGGTCATAAGTTTGGCATGACTCAAATTCATGATTTCCTTTGGCTCGCTGGGCTGATTTTTGTCAGTGCCTTTTAGACTTATTGCCTCCTGAGGTTGTTTTTATATTTCTGGGTTGTTTCCCAGGTGCTTTTCACTTTCCACTCCACTCACTGACCCTCACCAAAGGTATTTGCCAGTCGTCATGGTGCCTTCATGTAGAAAGTGAAATTATTTCTTATCTCTATACTGGCCTTTGCTTTTTTGGAGCAAGGGGTGATTTTAGGTGATTTTACCTATGAGAAAAGTGAGAAGTTAGCTTATTAGAAGAGTGTAGGCCTAGGATTAGATGAAGAGAAGCCACCTGAGGTACTCATTTTCTGGACTGCTTGTGGTCTTCCAGGTTTTATCAAAGGTAGTGTCTTCATAATAGACCTCCAGTCAGAGTCTGTTATTCTCCCTGTTTGAAAAATTAGGAAAAATTAAATGCAAATTACTAAATTCCTTCACCTGCCTAACATTGTCAGGTTATTCAAGAAGCTCAATGGAAATATACACGCAACTCGGGGCTGAGGGTCTGGGCCATGGTCACTAAAGATTGTTACATGAAAACATCTCCAGAGGGCTCCTGTCAGACTTTTTAGTTAGGGCGGCATCCTCTACTATGTAAGGTGTGAGCAAATTTTGGAAGATTACCATTTTCTATGATGGTATATAATCTTAGAGTGTTCAAACACTCTGTTTCTGTGGGTTTGCATACTGGGCATCTTTAAGTCATCTTCTAAATCTTGCTCATACAAGGTATTCTATGACTAAAAAGAAAAATTGGAAAACTACTGATTTTAGTTGAATTCTCTCATTTCACATTTAGGAAACCAAATCTCAGAGTGGTTAAGTGGCTTCTAAAATATACAGAATTTTGGAGGAAAAGCTAAGGAAACAGCAATTATTTAAGTGGGAGATGGATATTATAAATTAGAAACACTGTCCCTGTGATTATTTTTATCTATCATTACATTCTTTTGGCTTCCCCTCTGTGTTTGCACCACAAATCAAGTATGCTCTGTCCCCAAACTTCCTTGGGGAATCAATTTTTATTCTCTACTTGCCTAGAAGTCAATCCAGATTTTCTAGAACAAAACTCTATATTTTATAGAAAGAATCATTTATATAGCAATTCTTTTTCTTTATTATCAAGCTTTTTTTTTTTTTGCTTTTTAAGATACATATTTTTATCACATATCTTGTTTGATCCTCACAAATAAGTGAGATAGATGAAGCAGGTCGGTTTGTAAAGCACATTGTATATATAGCAATATATCCATAAAAGTGAACTTATTTTTCAACAGGAGAATTTATCTGCTATTTCATTTTATAGGTGGCACAGAAAGTCACTTTGGAACCCTTTAAATTTGCCTCTTCCCTGAATTTTCTCTCCTAATTAGGCAAATATAAGATATGCAATCTTTCCACACCCTGTTGTATGCTTAGCTGGAGATGATTTGAGTCTGCATAGATGCCAAGACTTCCCCTGGGATACAAGAGAAACTGATAACTTAAAGATCCCCTTTCAGATCATCTGTGGCAACTTGGAATGGGTCAAGTGATATCTGAAGGCAAGAAAGAAGTTAAAACATCTGGAACTATTGGTCTGGTCTCAACCCCAGGGCCTGGAAGTCTGGGGAAGAGTCCAGAAATAGGGCTCCTGGGCATGGGCATGTAGCCACCAACGGCTGTAACTAAGGGGTCACATTTGAGGAGACCCACTGCAACCTACACCAGGGTCTGGACCAGAAAAGGCATCATTTCATCTATAAGAAGAACACAAAGGATTGTGTGGGGTGGAATCCTTTTCATGGCAACACCTCTGGCAACAGTAGAAATAAAGGTGATTCAACTGGGGACCCATTAGTGGACACATCAGGCTCCCCAGTTCTCTCCTGACATTTGGAGTGCAGACTGACCTCAGTGGCAGAAGCTCTTGGGTAATTCAAGAAGAAGATGACTCAAGAGAGAACTACTAGTCTCCCTGCTAACCTGCACATGCAGGGTCCCCATGAAGGTGTCCTGGATTACCTGTAGATAACATACGGGTAAGGGGAGGTATAGGTTCTGGGTAGGGAGAGTTTTAGGAATTTGCCAAGGTCACTGGCAGCCCAGGGCTCCTTTCCCAGCAGTTTCTGGCTCTCTTGACAGCATAGTGCACTCTACTCCCTCCTAATGACCCTGCCTTAACCACGCTCCCCATTTCTCATGCCTTTGAGTGGAAATGTGACCTTGGAGTGGTGGCAAATCGTAAATCTTCTGAGTCTTTTTCCTGCCCATGAGTTGGCTGTTTCCCATCTAATTTTTCATGCTGTTAGGGAGAGTTCTCGGAAAGCATTAGATGCATCATCTAAGGGCCCTTAAGCACAGCTCTGGAATGCTGAGAGCTCCAGTCCTGCTGGTAGGAGTCTGGAGACAGAAGACAATTTTCCATCTCTAGCCCCTTTCTGGAGAGGCTGATAGCAAGACCCAGGGCACCTTAAGCTTTCAGCAGAGTCTGAGGGGCCTCGGGGAGGGCATTGTCCTGGCTCCTGCAGACCTCTGTTGTAGTTATTAGCATGCATGATAATGGCAGTTTAGTTCTTTTCCCTTGAAGATAGCTTTTAAATTTGCTCTGTTGGCCTCTTGATGAAATAGCTTCATGCATATTAATGGCTTCTTTTATTTACTGAGCAGCACCATTAAGCACTTTGAAATACCAGATTCCACCCAAGGTCTCCAGGGAGACAAGCCAATATCTCTAGACTTTCTGGATGAATGGGAAACTGAGGAAACAAAAAACATCCTGAAAGTAACACAGAAAGCCCCTTGACCACAGATGCTGTCTGTCTAGCAGGTGGTTATGGAGTTGACTGGGTAACATTATGCCGGCTTCCTGCATGTCCATCCATTCTTAAGCAGGCTTTTATTGAGCAGTTGCTTTGTGTACAGCACTGTATGGGGCACTGAGCAGCAAGAAAGGTGAATATAATTTCAAAGCTCGAGAGGTACCTGTTTTCTCTTCAAGGAAACCTGAAGGAGAGGTTAGAGTGGAGAAAACAGTGTCTGAAATTAAGCTGGCACTGCTGCTGCAGAATTTAAGGGATTACTACGCCTAACTGCACAGGCTTCTTGACCTAATAACAGCACATTCAGGAGTGTGGCCATTGATGAAGACAAGTTAGATATAGATAACTTGGGAAGTATGCCCATGATATAACATTAAAAGGGAAGATGGCCAATGATTTCATGTTTATTAACTATGTGTGTATGTTTATGAGTTTATATGCATATATGATGCATGTAGACAAACAGATGGAGGTAGATGGATGATAAATAGATCAGTAAGAGAGAGAAAGAGTGAGAGCAAGAGAGAGGAAACTAGAACTTAGGAAGAATTTTTGTGCCACTAATGGCAATGTGAGGGGAGGAGTGAAAGGGCCACATTCTTGTTTTTTTAATTTCACATAGTATTTCAAAAGTCATATTAGAAATGATCTTTTTTTGTGTTTCAGCATTTTAAAAATAAAATGTTCAAAAGTAAACACACAAAAGATGTAGTCCCCAACCTCAAGAAGCTTATACCCCAAAAGAGCAGATAAACAAGCATTAACGACATTATCAGGAAGAATAAAGACACTGCAAGTACATGAGAAGTGTTTACTTGAAAAAGTGTATGTAAGATAAAAAGGCCACCTGTTGAAAGAAATTTTCTCACTAGGAGTATTGACCAAGAACTTGCTTCTTTCATCGCCACCAGAGCAGCAGGTGCTAGTGAATGGCCTCTCTGGGCTCTGGGGTGGTGAGGAAGCACAAGCCAGCCCGGAGCCTCCCTAGGAAGGGAAGCATTGAACTGACCCTCTCAAGGTCCCTGTTCCAATCCCACTACCACTGCGCATCTGTCCAGAAGGGGTTCTGTATGTGCTGAAGGCTGCCTCAAGGAAAGATAAAGGTAGCTTTGCTGATTTAAATTTTTCCTGAAACTTTGAGTTTTCCTGACATGAGACATGACCCAATCACAGGCAATGTAACTGAAACTGACTTTGTAAGCTCCTATGAGGGGACCCTGATGGTGGCAGACTTGTCGCTGTTGTTCAGCGCAGGCTGCCTGCTCAGATCCTTCTGTGTGGTGGCTCCTGCAGGCGTTGATGGAAACCATGCCCTTTTTAGTAAAGGTCCTATGTTAGAAACACATGTGGAGGGAAGGAGGGTGCAGAGGGTGCCTCATTCTGATGAGAAAACCTAGGATGGCTTCGTTGGGCAGGAAGCATTGTAATTACTAAAGGATTGGATTTTGATTAGCAGAGAAAGCAGAAAGGATTTCTATGGGAAGAAATGGAGAAGAACCCAATATTGAAACAGGTGTTAGCACTTAAGTGCTTATATGTATACTGAATGAATTAATCCAGTGAGACTGGTGTTGCTATTATATCCATTTCACAGATGAGGAAATTGAGGCACAGAAAAGTTACTTTCCTAGGGTCCCAGAAGGAATAAGTGGTAGGGTTGAGAATCAAACCAAGGGCGTTTAGCTAGCTCCTGACCTCTCAGAACCTTCTTGTAAACTGACAAATACTCTTGTTCAGCCGTTCAGTCATGTCCAACTCTTTGTGACCCCGTGGACTGCAGCACACCAGGATTCCCTTTCCTTCACTATCTCTCGGAGTTTGCTCAAACTCATGTCCATTGAGTTGATGAGGAGTGGTGGGAAACACTAGAGGTAAAAAAAAAGTGCTGGTGCACACATCAGCTGCTCCCTAGCATAGCTGGAATAGAGGCAGTAACTGTGGAAAGTGAGATGGGACCGCATCCTTGAATTCTAGAAAAAGGGCTGGGAACTTCCTCTGAGGGAGCAGAAAGCCACCAGACAGGTTTTTGGAATAAAACACCTGCTCTGAGATATAATGTCTTAGAAAAAGACCTCTAGTGAGGATAGGAGAGGGAAGGGACTGGAGAGATGGATGAGGTCATGAGGTAGGAGATCCTGGGGGCTTGGGTTGGAGTCATCACAGTTGAGAAGACAGTGGAAGAGAGACCTTGGTGGATGAGAAACAGCCTTCCATGTGTTTCTGCTTCCTGCCAGACCCTGGTAGGAAATGAAAGGTGAAGACTGGTGTGCAGCCCAAGAACAGGTAACAATCAGCCAGTAGCAGCAATATCTTCAAGCAGTCCTCTGGCCTCTTTCAGACGTCAAATTACTTACTTAATTTTTAAAACAATCCTGCCTCAACAGCCTCCTCCTTTCTTCCAACTTTGAAGCTAGAAGATGGTTCTCTTCTAAAAGCAGTATTTCAGAGCACCTCATGGCACAACATAGCCAAAAGCAACCAACAGAGCTCCAGCTATTCTTGGTCCAGGGTCTGAGAGAAGCAGCTTAGACAATTTCCTGGGGGGGTTTGGAAGCAGATGATGCCAAGCCCAGACCCAGTTTGCTCTGCTCCATTTGTAATGTCCTTACACTGTAAATTGCAAACATTGCAGCCGGGCACTCTCTTTATGGCATACTTTCATCCTGAAATGTTCCCGTGCTACATTTTCATGTAACTTATGCACCGCGAATGTTGTAAAAACTGCCGTAAAAGTCAATATAAATGCAATAATGTCACGTCAGTCAAAGGCGGCAGAGCAGCCCTTTGAGCAAACAATTGGGAAACTAGAGGGAAAACTCAATTGCTCCATGTTGCAAATTGATTAAAGATATGAATCAGAAAATTAAAGGGCTTTTGGAGTTTAGGTTATTACTAACTGCTTTACTTTATGGAGCAATTACTTTGATTCTATCTCGAGTCCAGTAAAGCAACTGCCAACATATGGTGAGATGGGGCTCTGTGTCTTTCTTCTTAATGTGAATTACTCAAGATCAGCCTAAATGAATGCACATGTGCATCTTAGGCATATGAGTTCATTTCCTAAGCACTGTACTTAAAATTATAAAGAACTAATTAATAACTAGCGTCAAACCTCTGTTTGACTAAATCTTCTCATTGGCTGAGAGAACCAATCCTGTTTTCAAAGTGTGAGATGTGCGGCAGTCACCTTCATGTTTAGTTTATAATTTTTAGGCTCTTCAAGAAGGGCAGGGAAGCACAGAGTATTGTCAACATAGCTAATTTGTACTACCACCACATTCAGCCTGTTGAGTGCCAAGATGTGTCCTCATCTAATTGTCTCAGTATCTGAAAGTCCATAATTAGACAGTCATTTCTTTAGAGCTTAACCCTTTTGGTACTAAGCTTCTTGTATAAGTATCATAAGATCAAATAAACTTAAGTTCAGGAAGAAAACATCTTAGCGATAATTAATACGGCCCTTTGGGCCTTGGCAGCCAGGAAGCTAAGAGCTAAATTTAATATTCAGTTGTAATTGCCCTGTGCTAGATTCCTGGGTTAACGTGTAGCTAAGCACATTTAGTGGGTGCTCAGTGAAGGATGGCTGAATGGTGGAGTATGAGATAATGACTAATAGTCACTTTTATTATTACTTACTATGAGCGAGAGTTTGCAGGTATGCCAAGTGCTTGTACACATTGCCATAAATTAATCTTAAAATTAGTCTTCTTAGTTATTTTCATGACCATTTTACAGATGAGGAAGCAGACTCATAGAGGTTAAGTGACACTCGTGTTCACCTAGCTGGAATTTGAAACCAGTACTCTGTGATTTTAGAACCAGCATTCTCAGCTACTACCTAAAGGGGACAAAAAATAGGGTGGTCATAGGACTTGAAAGTTAATTTGAAAACAACAGATATTAGCTATCTCCTTACAGAGAAGAAAATTTTCAAATCAGTAGATTTTTTTTTTAGGTATTAATTAATTAATTGATTTGACTGTGCTGGGTCTTTGTTGCTTCACAGGCTTTCCTTTAGTTGCAGGCTGTGCACTCCATTTGCAGCACACAGCTTCTCTTATTGCAGAGCGTGGGCAGCAGGGTGCATAGGCTTCAGTAGGGCTTCGGTAGTTGTGGCTCCGGGTTGTAGAGCACAGGCTCGGTAGTCATGGCACCTGGGCTTAGTTGCGACATGTGGTATCTTCCCGGATCAGAGATCAAACCCATGTCTCCTGCATTGGCAGGCGGATTCTTTACCTCTGAGCCACCAGGGAAGCCCTAAAATGAGTAGACCTTGATTGTAAGCAGACTGAGAGTTTCAAGACATCTTTGGGGAAAATGGATTGGGCAGAAGGAGTGTTACTTAGCAACAGAAGCACAAACCAAATGAGAATCAAAGAGATTGATACAGGTAGTGCCCACCAAGCAGGGCCCAAGAGGTGGGGCACCGTAGCATGAGCTTTGCACATCACAGCTCTATTGACATCCGAATCTGAAGCCATTAACTCAGAATTTCCTTATTCTGATACCATGCTGACCAAACAATCCTCTGGTTTGGTTTTGGCAGGCCAGGTATGTGTGTCTGCAGGCTGAAATGTACTGGCTGTACCCAATGTGACTGGCACAGGAGTTAGAGTGTTTGGGATAAATTAATTAATATGCAGTCTGATTTACACAATATCTCTGAAGTTAATTAAAGACTGTTCCTGAACAGGCTAGTTCTTGGGTGCTGACCAAGTTAGATTTCTGAGTCTGTGAGGCTGACTCTGGTCTGCAAAATTTACTGCGGTTAGGAAGGCAAGCCTGGGAGCCCTTCCTCAATCCCTGGATTCACCTTTATTCAAGTTTTTACTAATCATTTGCTCTTCTTGCTTTTGTAATGACCCTGAGTCTTCTATTTGCTGTTTATTTGTTTGGCATTAGATGTGTCTTAAACATAAGCTATTTCAGAAGCCTTTTTGATTTAAAGGCACACCACTTTGAAATAAACATGAATATACAGATATATATATACATATATATATATATGTATATATGTTTGCTATACTTTTGACAGCCTGAGGAAACTAAGACAGGTGGTGAGAAGGGATAATGTAATAAGCATGCGTGCTCAGTCACTTTAGTTGTGTCCAACTCTTTGCAACCCTTATGGATAGTAGCCTGCCAGGCTCCTCTGTCCATGGGATTCTCCAAACAAAAATACTGGAGTGGGTTTCTATGCCCTCCTCTAGGGGATCTTCACCACCCAGGAATCCAACCCAGGTCTCCTGTGTCTTCTGTATTGCAGGCAGGCACTATACCGCTGAGCCACTGGGGTAGCCCCATAATGCAACATAGTAACTAGGTAATAAGAAACTTATTGAATAATACATAATTTATATAATGGATTATTAGTATTAGTGTCTCACAATAGTGTACAATTTAAAATAATTTTTCATGGGTTTATCTCATTTTGAACCTCTCACTAATATCATAAAGCAGAAATAGCTATTACTATAATCCCCATTCTTCAGATGAGGATCAACAGAGATAAGTGATTTGTTTAAGATCATCCAGTCAGCGAAGAAACTGTATTCACAAAAGACCGCTTTACTTGCAATGACAGGAAAAAAAAAAAAACATGCTGCAGTTCAAAAACATTTTTCAGAACATCTAACAGAGCACCAAGTGAAATGTATAGGTGTTTCCCTTCCTGACCCCACTCCCTTCCAATTTAGGTAAACCCTATATAAAAACCTATATTCAAACACAAAGTTAATTCTAAGCCTATGTCAATATTTTAAGCAGAATTATCACTTCTCAAAACAGATTATTTTTAAAGAGGTAAATTCCCCTAGTTCATTTAAAGTTTCACTGTTTCTTTAGAGAAAGTGATTTACACACACATTCCATAAACAAATATGGTGAAGAAAAAGAGATAACTGTGCTAGAATCAAGCAAGCACTGCTGAACAGATACTGATAAGGAGAGTGAGCGTGTAGCCACCTTTGATGGGCTGTGGAGGCCTGGAGTCTATGCCCTGAACACCTCAGATTCTGGCCTCAGCTACTCATTTATATTAAGCCCTAAATGTGAGCAAGACATTTAGTTGACAAGTATTTGTGGATTTCTCTGATAAACATGCACAACTTCGCCTAACCCTTCTTATCTACCTTCCCCCTTCTAGAAATACACCTCTTTCCTTCTCCCTCAACGAGTTCAGATGGAAGCTACTGTTTTCCAACAGATCCGCCCTCTGAATAAGTGGGACCAATTATAGACCCTCACTCTGCGGGTACCAGTTGGTTATTCTAGACAGTTGTGTCTCATTTACCCAATCAAAGCCCTTCCTCTGCATTTTTAAATTTGGCCTCTAAAAGAGGAGAAACTCCCCAGTGATATAAGGCATTGAAATTGTAGGCAATCACGTTCCCCATTATAGCAGAAGCCAGTTTATGTTGAGAAAGAATGGAACTTACTCAGAGACTCACAGGAGAGAGAAGGAGAGAAAAAGGAAGGCAGTGGCTTTATAAGCCCTGATTCCAAGTGTCCTTGAGGCTCAGAACACCATGCTCTTCCAGGAGTCAGGTGATTTAGCATGTTCCCTTTGTACCTAAACTAGTTCAGGTTGGGTCTGTCAGTTATAAACAAAAGACGTTGTGATATTGTTATTTATCACGAGAAATATAAGTTTGACTTCCATCCCCATTTCTGGTACAGAATTCCTAAAACCCTTGGAATTTCCTGTCACAGAGAGATAAAGGTGTTTTAATATCAATAACAAACCCCTTTCAATAATACCATACTTTCTGTTAATAAGGTAAATTTTAGAAGCACCAAAAGGTGGGACTGAATGCCAGGGGAACCAACCATGTGATTAGAGAATTGAAATTTCAGTCCCAACCCCCTGACCTTCAGGGAGGGAAAGGGGGCTGGCGGTTGAATCAATCACCAATTGTTCAGTCACTCAATCGTGTCTGACTTTTTGCAACCCCATGAACTGTAACATGCCAGGCTTCCCTATCCTTCACAATCTCACAGAGTTTGGTCAAACTCATGTCCATTGAATCAGTAATGCCATCGTACCTTCTCATCCTTTGTCATCCCCTTTTCCTCCTGCCTTCACTCTTTCTCAACATCTGGGTCTTTTCCAATGGGTTGGCTCTTCACATCAGGTGGTCAAAGTATTAGAGCTTCAGCTTCAGCATCTGTCCTTTCAATGAATATTCAGGGTTGATTTCCTTTAGGATTGACCGATTGGATCTCCTTGCAGTCCAAGGGACTCTCAAGAATCTTCTCCAGCACCACAGTTCGAAAGCATCAATTCTTTGGTGTTCAGTTTTCTTTATGGCCCAACTCTCACATATGTTCATGACTACTGGAAAAACCATAGCTTTGACTATCCACACCTTTGTTGGCAAAGTGATGTCTCTGCTTTTTAATATGCTGTCTAGGTTGGTCATAACTTTTCTTCCAAGGAGCAAGCATCTTTTAATTTCATGGCTGCAGTCACTGTCTGCAGTGATTTTGGAAACCGAGAAAATAAAGTCTGTCACTGTTTCCATTTTTTTCCCCTTCCATTTGCATGAGGTGATGAGACTGAATGCCATGATCTTAGTTTTTTGAAAGTTGAGCTTTCTGAAATTTGAGCTCCCGCTTTTTCACTCTCCTCTTTCACCTTCATCAAGAGGCCCTTTAGTTCCTTTTCACTTTATGCCATTAGGGTCATATCATCTGCATATCTGAAGTTATTGATATTTCTCCTGGCAATCTTGATTCCAGCTGAGTGTTATCCATCCTGGCATTTCATCTGATGTACTCTGCATGTAAGTTAAATAAGCTTATACAGCCTTGACATAATCCTTTCCCAATTTTGAACCAGTTCATTGTTCCATGTCCAGTTCTAACTGGCCAATATCTAATAGCCAATGATTTAACAAATTATGCCATTGAAATGAAGTTTCCATAAAACTTCAAGGACACAGTTCAAAGAGCTTCTGTATTGGTGGACACATGGAGGTGCTGGGAAACAACATGCTCAGAGAGCGCAGAAGCTCCATGTCATCCCCACAGACTTTGTCCCGTGTATCTCTTCCTTCTAGCAGTTTCTGAGTTATATCCTCTTATAATAGACTGATAATTTAGTAATAAAACATTTCTCTGATATCTGTGAGCTATTCAGCAAGTTAATCAAACCTGAGGAAGGATTTGGAGAACCTCCAATCTACAGCGAATCAGTTAGAATCACAGGTGATGCCCTGGATTAGCAATTGGTGTTTTAGGTGACAGTATTGTAGGACTGAGCCCTCAACTGTGGGATCTGATGCTATCTCCAGTTAGATAGTGTTAGAATTGAGTCAATTGTTTCGTGGTGTTGGGGAAAAACACACACAAGAGACCCCCTTCTGTCAAAGAGATTGGAAGAGAGAGGAACATTCATCAAATACTATCTTGAGAAGATGTTAACAGCCTGTCTGATTTTGTGCCGTGAGTGCTTAGCTGGCAGGGGTCACTACATAGAAATGGAAGGGGAGGTCAAGGAAAAACTCTGCCTTAGAGAAGAAAGCTCCTCCAATACAGAGAAAGATCTTAGCCATTGTCAATCACATTTTGTCCTACCATAGTAAATATTGGATTTAATTTTGATTTCTCCTCCTCAACACTTTCTGAGGCCCATCAAAGTTATTAGTTCATGCAGAAAAACCCTGATTTCCAGGATCGAGATCTGACCTTTATTATTCTCTTGCCAGTGAAAAACAGACTTGGCCTGTTCCCTCCAGAGATCTCAGCACTCATAAGACCCCTTTTACCACAGAACAAGGGACTAAAAAATTTGGTTGAGCTTGTTCAAACATAGTCTCAATTTCCCATCAAGCAATTGAAAGTTGGGGTTACGTGTTGAGGTAGACTTTAAACTCTTTTAATGGCATTCAGAGACATGGTTCCCCAACCAATTGGCATTCAGGAAATGTTTATCAGTTCTGACAGCCACAAGTTCCACCCTGGCCAATTTTAGCTCCTATGACTGGAAGTGACTTGAATGTTTGAAATTCTGTAAAATACAGGCTAGTTTTGAAATAGAGCCGCAGAACTACAATGGCATTTCGGCTTAGCTGTTAGGCAATTTAGGTCAAAATCCTCTCTCTTCTGAACAAGGGAAAGCTTCCTTGAAAGGACTAGTGATAAATTTTCAATAAATCTGCTAGGTTGTGGGAAATGAAAGAAGAATTTTTTTTAATGATTTATGAACTTGAGTGAAGTGATATTTTCATTGCTGTCCACTTTTCATAATTTTTCTCTTTTAAATTCCCTTTAGTGTCTTTTTAAGAAAATAGAAGAAAGGGATCAGTATCCTTTGGAGTGGGGGTTGCCTTCAAAATAGTGAGCACAGGACCATAAAATACATGTATCTCTATATGTATGTAAGCAACCTTCACTTGGAAACAACTGATAACTCCATTTAGGTGTGGTCGCTTCAGTATCAACAGAGGAGAGGATTTTTACATAAGTGAACTTTGAAATAATTGCTTCCTTCTTTGAGGACTTCTATAAAACTACTTTTGCATTTTTTTTAAACTGAGGGGTGTAACTTTAATTAATTAATTAGCTAATTACTTAATTGGCTCATTCATTCACTCCTTTTTACTTATCTTATGTTTGGGCTTGGCTGCATACCATGATGCCACAACCAGGACCTTAAGTTCATAGTCAGCACCTCAGCCTTGTTTCTTCTCTGCTCCACATGACTGGCAAGGAAGGGGGCGGGTCCTGTTGACTGTGTATGTGTGTCCACATGCACTTAATGCTTACTGTGACCCACTTTGAATTTATGCTATTTTACCTTTTAAGCACTCTTAATTTTCTCAAAAAATCCTTGAAGCAAATATTTTAACACTCATTTTAGAGAAGATATAACTGAGCTCAGAGAGGTTGAGTGACTTGTCTGAGCTCCAGTGAGAGGCAGAGCTGGGATGTGTGGCCCCCTATAAGTGACCGGGCCTCCGTGGGCTTCATCTCCTTTTGGGCCTAATGGGAGATTTCTCTGCTTCCTTCCAGCTACAGTACCCCCTGATACCTGTCATTGTTGGTTTAGAAAATGTCAAATTCATTCCATGAATCAGAGACATTGACTAAATATCAAACAGGCCAAGTAACCATGAGAAAATAAAGATCCTCACTAAGGCCAGATCCTGTTTTTGAAGTAGGAGGAAATAGAATGTAAATGCATGGGCAGAAATTCAGACAGAATGATTTACCAACAAACTCTGATAACTCTGCTGAAGGTGTGGTCAATCTGAAGAATCAAATGACTAGAATCAACTACAGGCATTTAGGCAAGTGCTAAGGAGTACTGTGTTTTTTTGTTCATAGCATTAGCTCCAATTTGATGTTTGGGTTTTAGATGAAGGACACCAATACCAAACACCCATACATGCATGCCCACATAAGGGTAGATTTTAATTAGTCCTCATTTGATTTTTAATCTTGCTTTTATTCCATGGCCACTTTAAAATGCTCTATTATCACATCATGTGTAGTCTGATTTTCCCTCTTGACTTTTTCTTCCTTTCTACTCTCACTTTTCTTTTCTTCCTGTCTATTCTTTGCCCCAATTTTTCTATTATTCTTGTTTCATCACCCACTGGAAGTGAGGTTTTTTTCCTCCAAACTTATTATTGTACCTATTTCCCCTTTTGCCTGCTTTCTAAATGTCCTTCCCATTTCCCTTGCCTCCAAAGCACTGAGATGGGCAGGGTTTAGTCAGAACTGCGCATGGGAAAGCTGCTGCTTGGGACTCAGAAGTGGAAAGGTTTAGCAGAAGACTAGAGAGTGAGGTTTCACAGGCAAGCCCCAGGAAATTAAGAGAAACAAGATGTTGAGTCCTTTTGAGTTGAGGTTCCCACTCTTTTCTCTATGAGCTTCTGTCTCCATCTGCATCTCCCTTTTGTCTGTCTCTCTTTGTCTGTCTGTATCTGTCCTGTGCACTCACATCCTCTCCATTTGTATAGCTGTGAGCCACCTTCTGAGTTTTGGTGGCAAAACCACCTCTCTTCCCTAAAATGCATATACGCTACATGACACTCAGTTTGAATTCCAACTCTGGACTTTTTGATGTCTTCAGGTCAAGTCCATAAGTGAGGTGGGGTAAAGGAAAGAGCTTTCGTGTCCTGATATTATCAGAGCTAACGTTCATATAGACAGAAGTTGTGTGGTCTTCAATACAATAAAGCAGAGCAATTAAAGAAGCTGGTCATCTAGTTATCACTACAATCAAGTCATATCAAAATGTTCAAGAATGACCACAATAGCTACCTCATGGTGCTCGTGTGCTATGTATCCAACACTGTTTTAGATGCTTTGCTTACAGTGTGGAAAATATTTTAGTAATACTGCAAGGTACAAGTGTTTGTAGGCCACCAGGTATTCACAGGAGTGGGAGATCACTATGAGTGAGTAATCCTACAAATATGAGACTTCTTTCCCAAAAAGGGTGTCATTGTCAATATCATAACCATCTCTTGTAATGCATTGTCAAGCTTAGTCAGTTCAGGGCACCACGAGGTCAACTGGGATGTCAGTGATATTGGAATACCCTTGCTTCATCTTCTCCACCCTGGCTACAAGCATCTCTGTGTCTAAGACACCTATACTCCCACTTGACGTTCAAAGCACATCTCATCGTCAATGATGAACCAGAAAGGTGGATACTCTCACAAAGTTGATAGCTTGCACCTATTAGAGCAAGAGATACTAAAAAATGGAACTTTCCGGAGAACATGAAGAAAAATATGGAGAAAGGCAGACAGAGAGACAAAGTAAGTTGCAAAAATTATTCTGCCAGCAAGAAAACTGCCCTGATAGGATATTGTCAAGTGTTGTCTTGGTTTTGCTGGTCTGTGGTTATGCAGTATTGGATAAATTGCTTAAATACCCTAATAACCACTTTTGTTTCTCCTCCTGCCTCTCACCTTTGCTGACTTTCCTTTTTCCCTGGTGTAAACCTTGAATATTGGTGTTTCACAGAGTTCTGTCTTTTGGTATCATCTCTCCTCATCCTTCAAATTCTTAAATTATACCTAATTGATCTTATCTACCTCCTTTTGCTCCTGCTTTAATATTTCTGATAAAAAATCCCTGCACTGGTGCAGAAATATCTAAATGTTGGCACAGTTGCAGCATGCTCTTTTAGGAATTTTTTCCTACTGATTAAAAATTGGGCTGCTGGAATGGATGTGTAGGGTGTTATTTACATAAACTACAGTGGGCATAATGATTTCTGGAAATTTGCAATGTAGTGTTTCAATATGTAAAGTGAAGGTACAGAATTGGCAACATTGTGTCATAGCAAAAGACTGAAATCACCTAAATATCCAGCAATTGTTGTTCATTCACTCAGTCATGTTCAACTCTTTGCAACCCCATGCACTGCAGCACACCAGGCTTTCCTGTCCATCACCACCTCCTGGAGTTTGGTCAAACTCATGTCTATTGAGTTCGAGATACTTTCCAACAATCTCATCCTTTGTCATCCCCTTCTCCTCCTGCCTTCAATCTTTCCCAGCATCAGGGTCTTTTCCAATGAGTCATCTCTCCGCATCAGGTGGCCAAAAGATTGAACCTTTAGTGTTAGTATCAATCCTTCCAATGATTATTCAGGGTCAATTCCCTTTAGGATTGACTGGTTTGATCTCCTTGCTGTCCAAGGGACTTTCAGGAGTATTCTGATACCACAATTAAAAAGCATCAATTCTTTGGTGCTCAGCCTTCTTTATGGCCCAATTCTCACATCCACACATGACTACTGGAAAACCCATAGCTTGGACCATATGGACCTTTTTTGGCAAAGTAATGTCTCTGCTTTTTAATGTACTGTCTAGGTTTGTTATAGATTTTCTTCCAAGGAGTAAGCTTCTTTAAATTTCATAGTTGCAGTCACCATGAAATTAAATTTGGAGGGATTTTGGAGCCCAAGAAAATAAGACTGTCACTGTTTCCATTGTTTCCCCATCTATTTGCCATGAAGTGATGGGACCAGATGCCATGATCTTAGTTTTTTGAAAGTTGAGTTTTAAGCCAACATTTTCCACTCTCCTCTTTCACCTTCATCAAGAGGCTCTTTAATTCCTCCTCAAGTTTTGCCATAAGAGTGGTGCCATCTGCATATCTGAGGTTATTGATATTTCTCCTGGCAATCTTGATTCCAGCTTGGGCTTCATCCAGTCTGACATTTCACATGATGTAATCTGCATATAAGTTAAATAAGCAGGATAACAATATACAGCCTTGACGTACTCCTTTCCAAATTTGAACTAATCCATTGTATCATGTCTGGTTCTAATTGTTGCTTCTTAACCTGCATACAAGTTTTGCGGGAGGCAGGTAAGGTGGTCTGGTATTCTCATCTCTTTAAGAATTTTCCAATTTGTTGTGATTCACATAGTCAAAGGCTTTCATGCAGTCAATGAAGCAGACTTTATTTTTTGGAGTTCCAAAATCACTGTAGATGGTGACTGCAGCCATGAAATTAAAAGCTGCTTGCTCCTTGGAAGAAAACGACCAACCTAGACAGCACATTAAAAAGCAGAGACATTACTTTGCCAACAAAGGTCCATCTAGTCAAAGCTATGGTTTTTCCAGGAGTCATGTATGGATGTGAGAGTTGAACTATAAAGAAAGGTGAACACTGAAGAATTGATGCTTTAGAACTGTGGTGTTGGAGAAGACTCTTGAGAGCCCCTTTGACAGCAAGGAGATCCACCCAGTCCATCCTAAAGGAAATCAATCCTGAATATTCATTGGAAGGACTGATGCTGAAGCTGAAACTCCAATACTTTGGCCACCTGATGTGAAGAGCTGACTCATTTGAAAAGATCCTGACGCTGGGATAGATTGAAGGTGGGAGGAGAAGGGGACGACTGAGGATGAGATGGTTGAAAGGCACCACCAACTCAATGGACATGAATTTGAGTAAGCTCCAGGAGTTGGTGATGGACAGGGAGGCCTGGCATGCTGCAGTGCATGGGGTTACAAAAAGTCAGACACGACTGAGCAACTGAATTGAACTGAATCGAATGAAGCAGAAGTAGCAGTTTTTCTGGAATTCTGTCACTTTTTCTATGATCCAGTATATGTTGGCAATTTGGTCTCTGGTTCCTCTGCCTTTTCTAAATCTAGCTTATACATCTGGAAGTTCTCAATTCAGGTAAATGATGATACTTCATACTATGAAACAAAATAGACATTAAAACATTGTGATATTATAATACTAGTGGCTGAAATTAAGAAGATTGACCATTCCAAGTGTTGCTGGGGATGTGGAACTTCCATACACTGCTGATAGGAATGGAACATAATGCATTAATGGTTCAGCAGTTACCATACATCCGCCATAGGATTTTGACACTCCACTTGTCAAATACTCTAACAGATTTGGAATCAGTAGGTTTGAATTAAATGCCTGGTACCCACATTTTGAAAAGTTTTACATGTCCTCTGTTGTACACTCTTGATTAAGAGACATTGTACTTAACCTAAACCCTGTATCACAGCACCTTGCATATAATAATTCAACAAACATATGCAGAGCAAGAATCAAAGGCATGTGACATGGTGAAGAAAACTAGGATTAGAGTCAAAACTTCGGATCAAGTTTTGTCTCTGCTTGTAACTAGGTTGTTGTGGTGGCTGTGGTTTAGTTGCTAAGTCGTGTCCGACTCTGACCCCATGGACTGTAGCCCACCAGCCTCCTCTATCCATGGGATTTCCCAGGCAAGAATACTGGATTGGGTTGCCATTTCCTTCTCCAGGGGATCTTCCCCACCCAAGGATCAAACCTGTGTCTCCTGCACGGCAGGCAAATTCTTTACCACTGAGCCACTTGGGAAGCTCATGCCTATAACTAGCCAATGACCCAAATACAATTGCTTAACCATTTAGGGCTTCAGTTTTCTTTCTGTAAACCAATGGTGGGTAAGGCAGGTACATCAGATCTCTTAAATCTCTTCAGCTCCATCATTCTAGGGAGGAGTGTTTATGATTCAGAATATAAAAGATTACTGTGAAATCAGGTTGAGAAAGTCTCATAATTCAGTCATAGACATTAGAGAAGAATCTTGCCTAGAGATTTTCCATTGTATTCAAACCATCATCCCTCTCAGAAAAGGCTAGATGCACTCTGGTGCACAGAATGGGTAGCATATTAGTTTGCTGGGGCTGCCATGACAGAGTAGAGTAGACCAGATGGCTTGAAGAAATTTCTCTTCTTTTGACTTGAAGAGCAGAAATCTATTTTCTCATGATTCTGGGAGCTGAAAGTACAGGGTATCAGCTGGGTTGGTTTCTTCTGAGTTTCTCTCTTTGGCTTATAGATGACCACTTTCTCCCTATGTCTTTACATAGTCCTCTCTCTGTATGGATTTATGTCCTAATTTTCTCTTTTAAGGACACCAGTCCTATTGGATGAGGACCCACTTTAATGATCTATTTTAACCTAATTGCCCCTTTAAAGACTCTGTCTCCAAGTACAGTCACATTCTAATAGGGGCTTCAACATATGAATTTGAGGAGAACACAATATAACCTATAATAAATAGTGAATAGTGTCTATGCTAATGGAAGCCTCCACCTAACTATGATGGCAGAGTCTCTCTTGGTCTGGAACTTGAAGGAACAGAAAAACATTGACTTATAGAATGATGATCTTAAAACATGTATCTCTTATATCCTTTGCTTTAATGCAACAAACTTCCTCTAAGTCTCTGCTATTGATAAAAGCTATTTCTGCACTAGAAAGCCCTTGGTCCCCATTGCTACTAGCAATGAAAATTATACCAGCGGTGACCTGAGCCATATTCCAAACTGGATCGGACAGACTCTGCCCTCTGAACAGCTATATTGGAACCACAGACTTTTATTTTATTCATGAGAAAAAAAAAAAAAGAATCAATTTGATCATAAAATAAATCTTTAGAAGATTTGAAATTCATTTTCACCCAATATTTGGGTAGTAGAGAGATGAAGAGGAGACCACAGAAGTTTGAAAGCATATAGAAACCTGAGAAATGATCTACAATGTGTTTCCTAGATTTTTATCATTTTATTAACATTACCAATTTTTTTTAAACTGGGGTGTCACTTAGGGTTTCTAATTTTTGTTGTGCTAAATATAGGGATTAAAAATAATAAAGGACATACTAACAACAAAAATTTTGAAGGACGTAATCTCAGGCCTAAAAGAATCATAGTCATTAAATGGATTATCTGGGTTTATTAACAAACAAGTAAATAAAAAAGCAGTACAAAAACAAAACATCTCCTCACTTAAACATCTTGCCTCATTCTAACAAGAGCCTAGTCATGAATCAGCAGTCTGTAGACTAGTGCTTGAGACCCTTAGTCTTTTAGATCAATGTTATTCAAACGAGTATGTTCAGACTTTCCACAAACCCAATTTGAGAAACATTACAATCAAAGTTAAATATTATCATTTGGGTTTTTTTTCTTCATGCCAACATATGTATAGCAATTTTGGCAAGGAACTCTTTTTACAGATAAGAGAGCTCAATGGAGAGGGGTCAAAAGGAATTAGGAAATATGATTGAGTGCACGTTTCCTCCCTTGGCATATTTAAATGCAAAATTTGGACATTCTAGGACTTCCCTGGTAGCTCAGTTGGTAAACTGCAATGCAGGCGAGCCAGGTTTGATCCCTGGATCAGGAAGATCCCCTAAAGAAGGTAATGGCAACCCACTCCAGTATTCTTGCCTGGAAAATCCCATGGACAGAGAAGCCTCATGGGCTATAGTTAATGGGGTTTCAAAAGAGTCAGACAGGACTGAGTGACTAAACCACCACAGCGAGCTAAAATAAGGAAAGTTATTCAAGAAGGATGGGAATTGTGGTGCTCAGGGAGCAGACCAATGGTTGATGAAATTGAAAAGCCTGAACTCTCACTCGACAACCTTCTGCTTCAGTTTCTAATCCCTTCCTTTAACCTCAAATTCTCAGTCTTGAGCAACAGAGTCACCTGGAAGACTTGCTAAAAGGGGTTGCTGGGCCACATATGCAGAGTTTCTGATTTCACTGGTCAGAGTGGGGCCTAATAATTAGCATTGCTGACGAGTTCCCAGATGATGCTGATGTTGCTGACTGGAGGGCCACACTTGGAGAACCTTTGCTCCTACACCTCTAATAAGGAGGGTATCCCCCGTGGCCCAGTATTGAAAGCCAGAAGAGTGCAAATATGATGACGGAGCACAATAGAGAGAAGACAGAATGTAGACCAAGAAATAGCTCAAGGCGGTTTCAGACAGATCCTTGGATTTGGAAAAATGAGCAGATTACTTTTACACAATACTTCTTAAAGTATTTGCTGTCTGCATTATGCTGGATGCTTTGAAAACAGACATTCATTATAACTTTAAAAATCAAATGACTGCATAAAAAAATCCTAATTTAAAAGCACAGAACCCAGGCACTTTAAAATTTTGTGCACACACATGATTTTCCATCAGCAGCTGTTAGGAGGATAATTAAGGATTAAATTTTCATTTAATCATTTTCAGATATGAATATAGTACTTTCCCTCTCCCTCACCCACACCCCAAGCCATTTGAAAGATGAAAATGAACCTCTAGCTCCAGGTCTTATCTTTAGAGAACAAATAGATTTGCTTCAATTTTGTAAACTTGTTAAAGTGACTTTAGAAATATTTGATTTAGTTCATATTTCCTGAATTAAATTTTCATAGTGAATAGTTCTTTGGGTTTTTTTTTTTCCCCTAAATTTTTATCAGACTTCTCATGTCCCTGAATGGGTGAGGAAATTTTATTCCATGCCTAAAAAGAAATCTGGGAAAATGGTATCTTATTTGATTCTAAGGCTCTTTGGGAATTGGTGGAAGTGAGCACTAGGGGAAAGTGAGGAAGTTTTATAGGAGAATCGCAAAACTGGGACACTAGAAGGCACCCTACAGTTTGGCTTGTCCCACAGTTTCATTTTACAGGTGGGAATCCTTGTGGTCAGGGTCACAGGCAGGCAGTGTTTTTCCTGAGACTATAAAGCAGGTTGTCTCCTCAGAATCCTAGAGTTGTTAGCTGGGCAAACTGTCCTATCCTGCTCTTAAGGATGTTTTGACTCAACTCCTGGGATTCCAGGGGAGACACAGGAATGTGGAGAAGCTTATAAGCAATCTGAAGGCAAGCTCCAGGCATGTGTTAGTCCCTCATTGTTTCCCTAAATGGAGCCAGGGACCAAGCACCTTGTAGGCCTCACACATCTTTTAATCAAATGAGCTGAGACGCTTAAAATTTGGAGAAAGACCCTGAGGGGAGGAGGAGAGCGGTGCAAATAATAACCATTCAACTGTGCAATTTGGCCAGGATTTCGTTTCCATATTCTGTGAAACATTGGACCTCAATTTTAGGGCTTTGAAAGCTTGAAGGCAGCTGACTGGATTTTGATTTTTCTCTGGGAAGGACTCATACTGCTACCAACTCTCCCTTTGAGGAGAGAAATACCCTATAGGATCTATCCCAGCAATCCAAGTAAGAATGCCGTCGGGGCCTGAGCTTTTTGCTGGGGCCTGGGTTTCTGTTCTCCCGAAGGCTGGAGTGGGCCAAGCCTTCTGCCCCAGAGAGGCCGAGGCTTCTGGCAGGCTTGAGCCAGACTCAGCCAAACCAGAAGGAGGGGCTTCCTGCTGCTTCCTGGGGCAGGCCTGGAGCCGCCCACAGTTCACTTCGATTGATTCCAGCTGTGCCATGCCAGGCCGGCCAAGACTCCAGCCTTTGTAATGCTATCTGAAGGGAAAGGAGGAACCCATAAAAGAGGCACCCTCACCTCTGCATGTTCCCCTTACCTCCATCTTAGCTGTTTTCCTGATTCTCATTTATCACTTCTTTCCTTCTCTCTCTTTTCCCTATTTTTCGCTCTCCTCTTTTCATTTTTGCCACACCCCTTTCTCCTTTCTGTCTTACCTAAATGCTGTGCCAGCCTCTCCCTTTTTCTCTGCATCTTCTTGCCTCTTCCTTTCTATCCCCCATCCTTCCTCCTTCTCTCCCTCGGTGCCTCTCTCTCTCATGTTTTCTCATCCATCCCTGGCTCACGTTCCCTCTAGCATCACATCACAGTTAAAGCTACAGTCTTTGCTCCTTTAAAGTAAAGAGATCTTGGTTTTGCACAGCTGCAGGCAGGATTGAGCAACACGGTACTTAGTGTGGTCTTTTGTGGCCAGAAAGGAAGAGTGTGCTTGTGTGTGTTTAGTAGTTTTGTCTGGGCTGTCATTGTCCAGCATTCAAGAGCAGATCTTAATTTGCTTGAGAATCACAGCCGAATAGTCAATTTGCTTTAAAAGACTCTTGATTTAAGCTTTCTGAGAGCTCTACCTCTGGCCGTGGTTTTGGAAAGTGATTGCCTGTCATCTCAAAATGTTAGAGTAAACAGCAGGTCTGCACAGCATCATATGTTTATTTTCCACAGTGGCGTTTGCTAGGTCACGTGGTGGCCATTTAATTTCCACGACTGACATTCCACAGGTCTGAGATTTCGTTCCTTTGGGACTATTTCAAATACTTGTGGTTTTAACCAAGATGAAAAAATATATATATTTAAAAGAGAAACACATATGCCACCAGCCCCCAAACTTCACTCAGCGGTGTCCCTGGCAGAGTCTCATGGGCAGCTCCTCTGCCCCTCAACTCTCAGATGCCTGCAGACACAGAGAGGGTGGGAAGGCCCAGCGGTCTGCTTTTCAGAGATCTTACAAGTCTAAGCCCTTCGAATTGATTCTAGCCTTTCACACTTGGGCTTTCATTTCACTTTTGTATCTTGACACCTGATTTGGTCTCACCCATTGAAGAGCTGGGAAATAGTTCTATCCAGGGTTGCCTGAACAGACTCCCATGCCTACCCCTCAAGGTCCTTGATTTTCTTGATGAAGAAGCTGATGGTAACTTCTATCTAAAATACTGGTGTTAGATTTTTGACAGAGGAGAGTGGAACAAATTCTTATTGAAGGATTTGGATTGTTGATCTCTCACTGGGTAAATAAAGGAACAGAAACAATTAAACATGGCTGCTAAGTAGGAATGAAGTATCAAAGATGGGGCAAGCCCAAAGGCACATGTGGGCAAAAGGTAAGACTGCTCTACACCACCTCCAATTCAGCCATCCTTCTGAGCTATTTGAATTCCAGTGGAACCTGTCATCTTTCTGTGCTCTTCCAACTGCCTAGAGAGCTCCCTATAGGTATGTTTTGATGGGGTCAAGAATAGCTTTCTACACCCTGCCCCTCCTTCTCTGTGATTCCCACAAATCCACAGTCTCATTCCCTCTTAGCTTGTCTCTGCTAGGGAACTGATAATCTCTATTGAGCGAAGATGTCCTAATCATTGTAACAAAGGCTGAGTTACCAGTTGTGGAACTATTATTGACAGAGAGTGGGAAGTTCAAGTCCAATACGAAACTTTCTACCAGTTGATGACTGAAATAAGAACCTAATGATTAGCAGCTTTGACTTATCAAAACTGTTTTTCTTGACTAAGGAAAGAAAGGGGAAGAGGTTACATCATAGATACAACATGAGTTAGGGCCTTGGAATGTCACCACCAGAAGAGTCTTGAATGAAAGGTGATCAAATGTCATATATACACTGCAGGGTCCCTCAAAGCCTGGGGCTGTCAATTTGTCAAACCCATGTGAAGGCTGTATATCCTTCACATGAGCCAGTGTTGCTGTTGTCTTTTGATTGCATATTCAAATATGGAAAAATATAATTGCTTACACACTAGAGACAATAACAGAAATTAAATTTTGTCAGATCCTCACTCTCATACCTTATACACACACACTCCACCAATATTTTGGTGAAGGTCACATCTTCTGAAAAGGTGACGTGTAGTCAAGGTGGGTCTGTGCAGAGACTGCAATGCTGACATTTTTTTTCAAAGAAATGAAAGGTGAACATTAAGATGATCACGGTATCCAGACACATTGACCCTAAAATTATCCTATAAAGTGGCAGCTTGATTTATGAAATTAATTGTTCCAGGGATGATAGAAGCAGAAGTTTTAGATGAATTCATACCTAGTA
The DNA here is from genome assembly GCF_023699985.2 of Odocoileus virginianus. Classification (NCBI taxonomy): domain Eukaryota; kingdom Metazoa; phylum Chordata; class Mammalia; order Artiodactyla; family Cervidae; genus Odocoileus; species Odocoileus virginianus. The sequence continues at coordinate 14,863,132 of NC_069695.1, read as the reverse complement.
GGTTGATTTAAGTTACCTAGGGAGTTATTTCTAACTTTTGTGTTTGCCAGTGGGTGAAGCATGTGTATTCTTCAATATATCCCTTGGGTCCTTTGTGTCATTAGTGGGACTGAGACTGACCCAAGGTTCAGTTCAGTTCAGTCATTCAGTCATTCCAACTCTTTGCGACCCCATGGACTGCAGCATATCAGGCTTCCCTGTCCATCACCAACTCCCAGAGCCAACTGAAGCTCATGTCCATTGAGTTGGTGATGCCATCCAACCGTCTCATCCTCTGTTGTCCCCTTATCCCCCTGCCTTCAATCTTTCTCAGCATCAGTTCAGTTCAGTTGCTCAGTCGTTCTTTGTGACCCCATGGACTGCAGCATGCCAGGCCTCCCTGTCCATCACCAACTCCTGGAGCTTACTCAAATTCATGTCCATTGAGTCGGTGATGCCATCCAACCATCTCATCCTCTGTCGTCCCCTTCTCTTCCCACCCTCAATCTTTCCCAGCATCAGGATCTTTTCAAATGAGTCAGTTCTTTGCATCAGTTGGCCAAAGTATTGGAGTTTCAGCTTCAGCATCAGTCCTTCCAATGAATATTCAGGATTGATTTCCTTTAGGATGGACTGGGTGGATCTCCTTGCAGTCCAAGGGACTCTCAAGAGTCTTCTCCAACACCACAGTTCTAAAGCATCAATTCTTCAGTGCTCACCTTTCTTTATAGTCCAACTCTCACATCCATACGTGACTCCTGGAAAAACCATAGCTTTGACTAGATGGACCTTTGTTGGCAAAGTAATGTTTCTGCTTTTTAATATACTGTCTAGGTTGGTCATAACTTTTCTTCCAAGGAGCAAGTGTCTTTTAATTTAAAGTGACACAAGGTTAAAGTCCCTTTTTAAATAAAATTGCAGATCAGTTCTTGGCTAGAGAGAAAAGTCAATATTTCATTCAATGTTAATGTGTCAGAGAAAGAGCTAATGATTACATAAAGATATGCAAACTATTTATTTGACAACTTAAAAAATCACTCATAATGCAGTTAGTATTTTCAATTGATTTCCTTAGAAAATTGATTTCCAAGGTCTTTGTAGACCTTTATTGAGATTAAAATATTTATAAATGGGAGATTTCCCCCATTTTTTCACCCCCTGGAGTAAGTTTCTTAAAGTGCACTCTCAGAGGAAATCTAAGATCATTGGCATTAGGATGAAACCAAGTATGTTTTGATAACCTGGGTTGATTAAAGTCACAGGTCTTTAAGGAATTCTATGCTTCAGTACTTTCCATTGTTTTTTATATAAAATGCAACAATCACCACATACATGAACCACAGAACCCTTCTATGAGGAATGTCTTATAGGATTACTGTCTTCTAAACACACTTTGGGAAGCACTACTTACCAATAACAGTAATAATAATAACAGTGACAAGAGCTGCAAATATAACCAGCATTTACTAAGCTATAAAGTGTCAGTTTTCATTCAAATCCCAAAGAAGGGCAATGCCAAAGAATGTTCAAACTAATGTATGCTTGCACTCCTTTCGCATGCTAGCAAGGTAATGTTCAAAATCCTTCAAACTAGGCTTCAGAAGTACATGAACCAAGAACTTCCAGATGTACAAGCTGGATTTAGAAAAGGCAGAGGAACCAGAGACCAAATGGCAACATTTGTTGGATCATAGAGAAAACAAGGGAATTCCAGGAAAACACCCACTTCAGCTTCATTGACTATGCTAAAGTATTGGTGTGGATTACAACAACTTGTGGAAATTTCTTAAAGAGACAGGAATACCTGACCATCTTACCTGTCTTCTGAGAAACCTGTATGCAGGTTAAGAAACATCAGTTAGAATCAGATATGGAACAACAGACTGGTTCAAACTTAGGAAAGGAGTACATCAAAGCTGTATATTGTCACCCTGCTTATTTAACTTCTATGCAGAGTACATCATGCAAAATACCAAGTTGGATGCATCACAAGCTGGAATCAAGATTGCTGGGAGAAATATCAGCAACTTCAGATATGCAGATGATACCACTTTACTTTCTAGTGAAGTGGAACTAAAGTGAAAAGGAACTAAAGAGCCTCTTGATGAGGATGAAAGAGGAGAGTAAAAAAGCTGGCTTAAAACTCAACATTCAAAAAACTAAGATCATGGCATTCAGTCCCATCACTAGCAGATAGAAGAGGAAAAAGTGGAAGCACTGACATGTTTTATTTTCTTGGGCTCCAAAATTACTGCAAACTGTGACTGCAGCTATGAAATTAAAAGATGCTTGCTGCTTGGAAGGAAAGCTATGATCAATCTAGACAGCATATTAAAAAGCATAGACATTACTTTGCCAACAAAGATCTGTATGGCCAAACTATGGGTTTTCCCGTAGTTATGTACAGATGTGAGAGTTGGACCATAAAGAAGGCTGAACACAAAAGAACTGATGCTTTCGAACTGTGGTGCTGGAGAAGACTCTTGAGAGTCCCTTGGACAGAAAGGAGATCCAACCAGTCAATCCTTAAGAGAAGCAACCCTGAGCATTCACTGCAAGGACTGATGCTGAAGCTGAAACTTCAATACTTTGGCCACCTGATGCAAACAGCCTACTCATTTGAAAAGACCATGATGCTGGAAAAGGTTGAGGACAGGAGGAGAAGTGGATATCAGGGGATGTGATGGTTGCATGGCTTCAACAACTCAGTGGAAATGAGTTTGAGCACACTCCGGGAGACAGTGACGGACAGGAAGCATGGCATGCTACAGTCCATGGGATCTCAAAGAGTCAGAAATGACTTAGCAACTGAACAACAATGGCAATAAGCCAAATGCTGTCATTTGTCCTTGACATGTATCACCCTATCATCCTCACACCATCCTATGATAAGTACAGTTATAACACCCAAGTCCTGAAAAGCATAAATAACTTATCCAGGGCCTGCAAATGTTACATTTGGGTGGTATGATTTGAACAAAGCTGATATACCCTTTAGCTTATACTCTCCACTCTTATGTTGTGTTTCTACCTCTTTTTTCTGTGATGGGAGGTTGACAATGTTGGAAGAATACCCTGTCCAAGAGCCTGAGTCCCATTGAGCTAGGAGTTTGGATGCCTGGGAGGAGCCTGTATCTCACATACCACCCCCTGCTGCAGTCTAATTGAAGAACTACTGGAACTTAGAAGTAGGAGAATGTGGTCAATATTATTTCCTAACTGAAACATTTAAACCTCTGAAATTCTAGCATCTTTGCAGAATACCCTACAACACACAATTTAGAACCAGCTTTTGTATGCGTTCTCATGGATTCAGCTCTGTAAGCCTGTACGAGCTGTGCAAGTTTTGTCTTCTCAACTGAACTTTAAGTTTCTGCGGGCAAAGACCTTATTTGATACTTCTTGCCAATGTAATAGGACAAGTCATTGATCAACTGATTTGAATGTCCATGCTAATAACTACCCTTTCATTCATTGCTATAAAAAAATATTTTTGAATAATGACACCCGTATGGCATTTTTCACTTTGTATATGTTTTGACCAGGGCCACTGAGGAAGCTGTGAGCTTCTTCTCTTCTTTCCAAAGGCAATCAGGGGTGTAATTTGATCAGGGTCACAGCATAGTTTGAAGGTAATAAAATGAGACTCAGTGTAGGGTCTTCTTGGGCTTCCCTGGGCTGCCTGGTCTCCATATCACTGCAGAGACTGGAGGATCTCCTTTAGGCACTGCCATTTTCTTCTGAGTGTGCCTTCACAAGTGCCTATTCACATACTCATGGGTGTATCTCACACTATGTTGCCTTCTAAGCTTCCACACTTTCTCTTCTCAAGAAAAAAGCCCATGGCTTTGGCCTGACAGAAGTCAGCAAAGAAAGAAAGGAAGGGAGGTTTGACTGACATTAGTGTTGGTGTTTTAGTCTTCTGCTCCCCTCCTAGAGGATAAGAAAGGACTCCTACCATTCTGGAACACTTTTTAGGATCAGAGAACAGTAAAGCTTCTTGGAATCATGAAATATTTCCTCTATTGAATCATAGAGGCAGAACAGGAGAAAACAACATGTTGGAGAGAAATGAAAAATAGGGTCAGGAGAGAGGGGCAGCCTTTGGATAATTCTCGAGTACAATCACTGCTGTCTGCAAAAATGAAAAGAGTTTCAGTATGCCCTGAATCTGAGGGACTTCATTTCATCCAAATGGCACCAAAGGAATGATTATAACGATAGTGACAGACCCAGAATTCCAACTTGGCTGCCTCATGTTAGGCCAGGAATAATTTAGAAGTATGTAAGTGGAAGAAACATAAAGAGAAGGAAAGGTGAAGAGTAAAGATAAGAGTGATTCATAAATTGAAAGATGATATTTTTTCTTCTCTGAAATAATGCATTCAGTAAGGAAACAAGTACATCTCCAAGGGCACCGAAGGAGGACTGCACTTGAGATATCGAAAATGGAAGCACCAAGAAGAATGTGGCCAAATGCTTAACAAGGAGGGTAATATTTTATTTCTTTAGTAATTGCCAAGCTTTGACGCTCAGGTTGACTCTGAAGATGTATTCTTAGAAAAGGAACAAAAGAAACATAAACAGAGAATCTGGGAAAGTGGATGGCAGGATTTTTTTTTTTTTAACTTCCAGACAAGAGGAAAGAGGAGGGCAGAGTACAGTCAAATATTGAGTGTCAGGTGTGCTATTTCTGAGTTTGTCTCCTCGAATATGGTGCTGACAGAATGATTTTTGGTGGGGGGATGGGAGGAAGAGATGTCAAAACACTAACAATTTCCGTAGCAAACTCTGACAGAGTTCAGGAAAGCCCGTTTCTAGCACAGGAGAATTTTTTTATTTTCCAAGTTTGTTTAAATATACACAGTTGACAAGTTGGCCTGAAGCAAAATTGTGAAGTAGAGAACATTGGCTTTAGGGCCTTATGAATCAATCAATCACCAGCTATTTCCCGAGCACCTCCTCTGCACACAGCACTGTGCTGGGGAAGGCTGAGGCTCCAGCTCCACAATCATCTCCACCCCTGCCCTCAAACAACCTACTGTTGGGAAGGCACCAGCTGCTCTACCCAGAGGAGTAAAATAGTTCACTGAATAATGTCACAAAGCAGCAGAAAAAACAGTAATGTTATGATCTAATACTCTATAGCAGTTACCATGTTGCAAGACATTTTTTAAAGCTTTCCTTTAATTCTTGCAACAACTGTATGGAGTAGATTCTGTTATTACTCTTATTTTATAGCTGAGGAAACTATGACATGTGGCATTAGAATAAGAACCAGGCAGTATAAACCCAGAACCTGTGGTCCTAACCACTGCACAGGCTACCCTGTGTAAAACAACACTGCACACAGTGAAAGGTAAATGCATTAGACAGGCAATAAATGCAGTGGGAATTCTTGAGTAAGGTGATGCTTTATCATTGCTTTGGTCCAGCCTCTTACTGTGGTCTTTGAGTCTATCAATAGCTCTGGGAGGAAGGGAGGGCAGGTCACTATGTTCATTTTTATGGTAGAAATGATTGAACAACTTTCTCAAGGTCATATGACCAAGAACATCAATTAGGTGAAGCCAGACTAGAATTAAGGTCTCCTTACTGCTAGTCAGAGATTCCAGCTCTGGGGAAACTGTACCACTTTGTAGACGGGCACATGGCCTACTCCTGTCTGCTTTCTACTTTACCATTGCTCTTTCCTTCCACGGCAGTGACTGAGCACATTGCTGTAGGCTGAACATCAAGAAGATGGAGCAAAGGCAATACCAGTGTGAGAAAAAAAACAAAACTGAGTGGTCAGTTTTTGAAACATCTGTGTTTGTTTTAAACTTTATATTCTGAAATAATTTTAGATTTACAGAAATGTTACAAAACTAGTATAGAGAATCCCATACACCCTTCATCCAGCTTCCCCAAACATTAACATCATCCATAACCATAGCACAAATACTAAAACTAAGTGATTAATATTGGTGCAATACTATTGATTTTCTTTACATTTCTTCCTCTTTTCTACTAGTGTCCTTTACTGTTCCAAGATCTGATCCAGCAACCTGCATCATGTTTAGTCAGACTTTCCAGGTGGCGCTACTGGTAAAGAACCTACCTGCCAACGCAGGAGATGTGGATTCGATCCCTGGGTGCAGAAGTATCCTCTGGAGTAGGAAATGGCAACCCACTCCAGTATTCTTGCCTGGAAAATCCCATGGACAGAGGAGGGCTACAGTCCATGGGTTCACAAAGAATCAGACAACTGATCACACACACACTGAATTTCCTCCAGTCAGTGACAAGTCCTCATCTTCATCTTTCATGGCCATGAAACTCTTGAAGAGTACTGGTCATTGATTTTGCAGACTATCCCTCAATCTGGAGTTGTCTTAGGTTTTTTCACAATTAGATTGTGATTATGTATTTTTTAGTAAGATATTTACCAAGGAGGTGATGTGTTCTTTTCATTACATCAGTCAGGTGTTACATGATATTGATATATCTATTTACCGGTGATAATAACTTTGAATCATTGAATAAGTTGTTGTTTGATGGGTTGCCTCACTGTGAATCTCTGTTTTTCCCCTTTAAATTTATAAATATTTTATGGAAGCATATTGAGGTTATAAAATATTCTGTTTATCCCCAAACTTTCCCCCACTATTTTTAGCATGCTTGGGGAATCTTGCTGGTAACAATTCTAATGTCGTATTTTAATGATGATTTTCCATTTCCCTAATTTTTTATTTTTAAGTAAAATTATTCTAGAAGGAAAAGCTTTCCCTCTCCCACATTTATTAAATATTGACTCATATTAAATATTAAATACTCATAGGATATTAATTTTCTCCTGTGGTTCCAGATTTTGTTATTGGGAGTTCCTTCAGGTTGGTTCCTGCACTATTCTGACATATCCACATTCTTTTTAAAGCATTTCCTTTCTTTTTGGCACCACAATATTTAACAGTCTCATTTCATATTTTCTCTTCTAGCTTTAAAATCAAAAAGTCTTCTCCAAGGAGTCCTGACTCTTTTTATTGGAGAATGGCATTTAGAAGCCAAGATCTGGGCACCAGCTGTGATCACTGGTATTGCAATGTCATTGCTCCTAACTCCTCTCAGTAGAACTTACAAATATGTGAACAGACATTAATCCATGCATATAGCCACATCTATACCTATTTCCATATCTTTCCATTTGGATCTATATTAAAAAGCCATGAGTTCATATTCAATACCTCTGATTCTAATCCTAACCCACAGGGTTGGTTCATTCTATTCTTTTCTCTTTCCTTATTCATGATTTCATTTTCCAACAGTGAAAAAGAGCAGACTTTAAAAAAAAAACTAGTTGTTTAGGTTTCTCCAACTTGGCTCCTGTTATTCTTTGCTATCCACAACATATTTAATTGTTTGTTCTAAACCAGAATATACATAAAATAGTTTCAGAATTCCTAACCCATATTTTTTTATAAAGTTATTAACTATATCTATATCTATCTATCTATCTATCTATCTATCTATCTATCTATCTATATACCTTTTGCCTTACAAGATGACTTTGGAGTTTTACAAAACACATATTCACATTTTAGCTCTCAGTTGTGCTGTTTTCTATATGGGCCACATTTAATCTGAAGAATTATCTTTTAGAAACTTCACTTGAACATCAGCAAAGTAGAGAGCATCCAGAAGAGGATAGCCAAGGTGGTGAGGAATCTAAAATTAATGCGTCCATGAATCAATGAGTGAGCCATCTCCTTGCATGCATTCGTATATTCATTCAACCATCACTGGTCCATCTGTCCATTGAAAACAATTGTTTGGGACACATAACAAATGACCTGTATGCAACAAATATCTGGAATTATTGAGGCTAGATTAGAAGTTGGAGTGAGGCCATAATAATTTTCTTCAAGTTTGTGAAGGTCTTTCATGTGAAATAAGAATTATACATTTTCTAACTAGCTCCACATAGCAAGCCAAGAACAATGAGTAGAATTTAAGAAGAAGCAATTTTCATTAAATGCAAGGAGGAATTCTTTAAGTTCTAATAGAATGGCCCAGCAAATGAATGGACCAGCTTGCAGAATTATGAATCCTCATTGCTGAAAACTTTTGTTAGAGGGTCGGGAAGTTTCCCCTGGAGGAGAGCATGGCAGCCCAATCCAGTATTCTTTCCTCGAGAAACCCATGGACAGAGGAGCCTGGTGGTCTACAGTCCTTAGGGCCACACAGAGCCAGATATGACTGAAGCAACTTGGCACAGAAAGTTGGACAGGAGGTACCCTGAGGTCCATTTTTGGGAGAGCAAGGTACTTTCAGGAAGGTGAGCTAATCGACACCCAGCAACCATCTCTGAAAACCTACTCTGTGCCAGGGCTAGGCACTTGGGCTAGCTACAACCATGGATTGGAAATGTTTTGATATCAAACGATGTTAGAGTTGTTGTTTCTAAAGTACTCTGCATCTTGCAAGTCACACTATAACCATTTATTTAACATTGAGAACATTCCAGGGCAGGAGTATGATTGTCATTGTTATAGGAAATATAAAGGAAAGAAACCAAAGGCTGAAAGACAGGGGAGATGGGAAATATGAAACACTGGGCCAACCAACACAAAGGAGATGGAAAACAAAGGTACCAGGAGACATGCCATGGCTGGAGAAATGATGAAATGAAACTGGAAGGCAGTAAGAGGTAGAGAAATAAAACTTGAGTGCTGGAAAAAAACTTTCCCAGACAAAGAACACTTAGATTGCAAAGGTGTTTCCCAATGACTGTGATAGAAACCGGATCACGAGCGGCATTCAAGACTAGACTAAACAGAACTCTGAAGAGATAAATTGTAGGGAGCAGCTTGGCATGGACTGAAGGGTAGGCCTGTTTTGTATTCTTTCACCTCAAATCTATGACTGTAAAATTTTTCTTTCTCAGAAATATTTGTTTGTTTTTAAAAATCTTATAGCAAACATAGCCCAGTTCTCACAATGCACCACTTTACCATAAAATATCTTGCATTTGTCTCTATCTGTTTCATGCTCATTCATCTTACTCCCCTCCCAAACTGCATAATCTCCAGGGTAGGGAGAGTATTACAAAGTTTTCTTCTGCAAATCCCACAGTAACTGGAACAAAGTTGAAGCAAATACCAAGTGTTCAATAAATATGTATCGATAAACTGTGGGTTTATTTAATACAAATATATGTTTAAGCTCCATGCCAGGAGCTAGGGGATGTAAATACATCTTTTCCTCAAAGTATGAGAAAACTGGAGGGAAAAAAAATCACAAGTAGTCAAATGTCCATATAAATGTTAAATAGAAATGATGAGCACTAACACATAATAATAACACATAATATAAAATATATCAAAGGCAATCTCTGATATACATTAAATGAAAGGTATAGTATGATAGGCACAACTGCTGAGAGTTTGTTGTTTCCTAAAAGGTTGGGTTTGAAATGCCAGATTTTGTCTTATCCACAGTGAACAGCAGTGCTCCCATTTATTTTCCCCTCTTTTGTTCTGTGGCCTCTCTGGGGTAGCAACATAATTGTGTGAAGTCTAAGCACATGGCATGTGACAGATCTGGCAGCATGTGTATACAGTTGTGAGCAGTATGTCCCAGCTTCAGAGCAGCAAGCGAGTGGTTACAAGTCCAGACTTCAGGCATCCAATTTATCTGATTGGGTGACCATGCATAGGGAGCTGGTAACCACCATGGATCAGGTTGGCTAGAGGTTGAGATCCCTTGACAGGTGACACTGGACAGTCAAGCACAGCCCATGAGAGTAGTTGGAAAGGCCCAGAGTTAAGCACATGAGAGCAATAGCAGTAACAAGACAAAAGTGGAGGCACCAATGTCTGTTCTGGGAGAAGATGCTCTTCATTATCAGTTTGCTTCACTTAATACTCATGTGTGTGCGTGTGTGTGTGTGTGTGTGTGTGTGTGTGAACGAAATGGAATAGGAGGAGGCTGAGATCACTGGTGGTATAGTCACTGAGTCATGTCCGACTCTTGCGACCCCATGGTCTGTAGCCCACCAGGCTCCTCTGTCCATGGGATTTTACAGGCAAGAACACTGGAGTGGGTTATCATTTCCACCTCCAGGGGACCTTCCTGACCCAGGGATTGAACCCCGGTCTCCTCAACTGCCAGCAGGTTCTTTACCAAGTGGGCTCCAGGGAATTCCCAATTACTAGATCACTAGTAATGGTCATTGACAGAAGGAGGGAAGGCCCAGAGGGTGAGTTCTGCTTCCAGAAAGAGACCTAAATGAGTCAAACTTTATAGTGCCAAATCAAGATAACACTTTGAGGATGACTTGAACCTGATTCCCAAGGCTCTGCCCTTCCATTTCCATTACTAAGGGCCCCCTATGCCCAAAAGCAAAATTGATGGGTAGAATTTCAGATGTGCTAGGAAAGTTCTTCTTCTTAGTTTGTGGCTGATGCCTAAGGGTCTTTCCTTTGATATAAGACTATTTTAAAACAGATATGCCATATAGGAGAACACAACAAGCTATAAGTTGTCTTTCATACATCAATGAAAGCATTCTTCAAAGCTATCCAGGCAAGGCTCAAAGTAGAGGGCAGCTACTGACAGATGGGAAGTATAGCCTAATGGTGCCAGTGCCCACATCCCCCAGTCTTACTGTACTCCCCTCCATAGGCAAGACCCCATGTCCAAGTAAAGAATGTTAGTGATGCCTCAACTTGAAAAGCAAGCTGCATTTGCAAGGCTTAACCAAGTTATAAGAGCAAGAGGGGTAAGTAGTTCTTATCAGATCAAGCCAGCACTTCCCCAGAGAAAATGCCTTTTGTTTTAGACGTCTTAGTGGTTGGGTCAGTCCAGTTTTAGCTCTCTTTGGCAGTGATTGTATTTCTTTTTTTCCTTTGGGAGGTGATTCTAGAGTCTAAAAGATCATCCTAGCCTAGATCCTAGAAAAATTAGGAAATTCATGACTTGAATGAAAATCCAGTCTGATGGTTAACAGTAATTCATGACATTGTGAAAAAGCCTACAGCAACTGAGATGTGACTTTAATCATATCAACAAAACATGCATTAGTAAAAGGCTACCCAAGCCAGCAAGTCAATCCCTTCTAGGTGAGCCTAGACATTAGATAAACTATACACTGCAGAAACTGTCAGGAATCTTGAAATTGCAAGTGTCAGAATAATAGACCCAACTGGCTTAAATAAAAGGGTGATTTTTTTGGTTCTTATAACAAATGTCTAAGAATTTGAAGCTAGGATGGATCAAGGAATTCTAATAATATCAGCAGAATAGGTTTTATCCTTCTTTTCACTCTGTTTTACTGTGTATTAGTCTCATTTTCAGTAGTTCCAGAGGTAAAATGACCATCCAGTTGTTTCAGGCTATATCCTAGTAGCTCTAAGTTCAGCTTATATCTGAAAAAGAGAGAGAATGCCTCTCTTGTAGGTGCTCCCATCAGAAGTCTTGTGACTACCTTTTTGGGTTTAACTGGGTCATATTCTCATCCTTGAACTAATCTCTGAGGTCAGAGCAATGGGATGCTGTGATTAGTCATGTCTGAACAGCATTTCTCTCCCTGAACCACGGAATAGAATCAAGATACCACCAAATTATGGAGACTGAAATGAAAGAGCTTTTCTCAGAAGAGAGCATTTCTCAGAGGAGAAGAGATCAAGAGGGAATGAGTGGTATGCAATACAACCATCTAACATTAGAACACTCTAGATTCAACTTTTTCTCTGAAAATATGTGTGTGTGTGTGTGTGTGTGTGTGTGTGTGTGTATTTGTGGTCTGGAGTGGCAAAGAGGAGGAACAGGCACAAACAAGTTAGTAAAATAATGAGGTCTCCAAAGTAATTTCTGATAGTCTATTAAAAAAAAGCATTAACAAGGAGCTGGGAGGCAAGACACAGGCAAAGTAGAACAAACCAGATTCTGTGTTGGCACAGATTGTCCTTTGAATAAAACCAAAACCTCTTTTCTTTTGGAAACTGAAACTTAAATGTGACTCCTGTAAGACAATTTTCTTCTCTGGGCTTGGTGTAATTATCTGTAAAATGGAACCAAAGAGTGAAGAAGATTTAGACATCTAAGTTTCATTATTCCACAAATTTATATCATATTTAATGTTCAATAAATTTTATTTATTTCAAATTATAATTCAAGGCAGGACTAATGAGAATTACCTATTATAAGAAATATCTCCTTTAAGAAAATGTAATATAATTTACCGCTACTTTCTCATATTTTTGGATTCCCCCTTATGTAGGCTTGCCAGGAGTCCTTTGTATTGGTGACAGTACAACCTAACTGACCTAACAGGGGCACCCACAACTCTGAGATCTTCAGGGTAGCACTCAGGGTGAGACCAAAGTGATCAGGGGCAATTTGGCTGGATACTGTCACCCATAGTGACCTTTCCCATAGTGACAATTCAGGCAAAATGTGTGTTGTTCTCACTAGTGGGGTTAAACATCTGGCCTAAGGAGAATATTTTAGTCTGCTACTTGGCTAAATAGCAGAACTTAAGCATTTTACTAAATTGAAGTCCTTTTTCTCTTATATTATTGGAAATCTCTGGGGTTAAGTGATGCCTTGGTCATTGTTTTCCAGCGCTAAGACCCACCTATAGATTCTTCATTACCTTTGTTCAGAGTCGTAGTCCCAGCATTCATAACATCCAGGTTTTCCAAATGTCTGATTTCTCCACAATTATGAATGCAGTGTGTTTTATTCTTTCAGTCATCCACAGAGTAAGAAATCTTTGCTCTAGCAAACTCGTATTTTTTTCAGGGCAGTTTATTGCCAGTCAATAGATGTCTCAGGTAGAACCATCATAGCCCCAAAGAGTTAGGACAATGTCCTCAAAGCCAAATTTACATTTACTTCTATAGCAGTGTTTCAGGCCTTGCCCAATGAGTCTGTTCCACAATTCTCTGCAATTCCTTGATCACTCAAATCATTAGTCCTCTAATAACATCATTTATGTCTTGTTGAACACACCCAAATTCCCTTGAGAATGTTATTCTTGGTATGAGTTCTCAAGCATAGCTCTTCCAAGGGCAGTTTTTCCAGGCTTTATTCTCGGCCTGATGAATGCATCTGCAGGTCTCTTCCAGGGAGAAGCTGTAGCGATTCATTAATTGAATTCTCTTTTAAACTCCTTCCTTCATTATGGTCTTTCCTTTTATTGTGTTAATATTATGTTTCTCTGCAATACTTTACTGAAACCAAATATGACAGGAGTTAGGGCCTGGAAAGTGGGGTAGTAGATGGAGACAGGTAGAGAATTATGGTTCTACTATATATTTCACAGAATATATGGTAATTGTTCCCCATCTTTAGTGACTTTATTGTTGGATGAAAGTAACGGTGAAAGAGCATGTATAAATAATAAAGAAAAGAAACAAATACTTCTAAATTTTCTCTTAGGTTATGGTTTGTTAGTTTTTAACATATCTCTACTACCTTGGAAACAGCCAGGAAGTACCATATTTTCTAAACTCCTTTGGGAAAATCTTGTATTCTTTTCTTGTAATAGATACATATGGGATAAACTCAACACATACTGAATGCATTACTGAATAAAGATAATGGAATAGATGGATTTGCAAAAATGTAATAGTGTAAAGATAAGTATAAAAAAAAGTCTATGTGAATTGGAAGAACAATAGTTGCTTCCTCTTTTAAAATGGAGGTGATAATACCAATATGCTAGGGCTTTTGTGAGTAATGAATGAGCTAATACATTTAAAGAAATTAAAATGGTGCATACCTATATTAGGGTTTCCCAGGTAGTGCAATGGTAAAAAATATGCCTGCCAAGACAGGAGATGTAACAGGCGTGGGTTCGATTCTTGGGTTGGGAAGATTCCCTGAAGTAGGAAATGGCAATCCGCTCTAGTACTCTTGCCTGGAAAATTCCATGGACAGAGGAGCCTGGCAGGCTACAGTTCATGGGGTCACAAAGAGTTGGACACAACTGAGCACACGTGCACACATGCAAACTTCGCTGTATTAGATGATCCAAAAAAGTGGTTTCCTCTAGAGGCAGTTCTATGACTGCCATTCTGCTTTTCACCACCAGGTGAAAGTAGTCTCATCAAAGATAGTGGTAGACTCATTAATCCCTTTATTGCCCAGTGATTACTTGTTTATTATTTGTAGATTAAAATCCCCTTCTCCCCTGAGTTCATCTCTCTGCGGGGAAGATTGACAAAGTTTTAAAAAGTAAGTAAGTACAAAATATGTAGGTTACCAGTAAGGGCTAAAAAGAAAAATTAAGCAGGTAAGAATAGAGAAACTAAAGAAGAAAGCTGCTATTTTCGACAATGTGGTTAGAACAAATCTTTGTGAAGATAGCTCAGCAGAGACCTAGATCTTGAGAAGAAGTGGGATATGACATATATCTGGAGTAAAAGTGGTGTAGATGACTGTACCAGGCAGTGTGAGGCCCTGAGGCCTGGTATTTGGTGACAATGAGACCAGGGGTCTGGGTGAACACGTGAGGTAGAGAGTGTTGGGAAATGGGGTGTGCGAGGAGCAGGGGCAGTTTGATGAGAGCCTTCTATGTCATGGTAAGGAGCTGCTTCATGGTGTGCATACTTCATTTATCCATCCTACGGACACGCTCACTACCACATAAAGATCAGGAGGTGTACCCGCGAATCCTCAAAGATAAGACAATCCACAAGGACCAGACAGAAATGCACTTCAACACTTTCACTGTGGTTTAGCTGGCTTTTATAACAGATACAGCGCAAAGTGCAGAGGGAGCAGATCAGAGACTCTGAAGTCTGAGAAAATCAAGACAAGCTCCTAAAACATCAGCTTCGGGAAGTGAAGGATGAGTAGAAGTTTTCTAGGCAGACAAAAACATGAAGAGGAAGTGAGGTATGATAAATACTCCAGGTAAGCAATACAGCAGTAGTGAGCATGACAAGTTCATGGACACAGTGTCTGCAGGACAGAGGAAGCCCACAATCCAGCCCATGAGTTTTTTTTTTTTCAAACATTGTTACATTCAACAAGAATATAGTACACTTCACCGACCTATGTTAACATTGAGTTAGAATACTATTAGTAACAAGTTGAGAATAAATTCTATTTTTAGGCATAGATTGGTGCCATCTGAACAAGTGAATTGTCATCAAGCACTCATAAGTTAAATTTTATTCTATTGATCTGTAATCTCCTATGCAAAGCTGAATTACTGTCTCGGGTTTCCAAGAAAACCAAGAGCATAAATGTTGATGGCTAGACCTGACCTCCCACTGTGGCCCTGACTGCTTCTACTAGTGATATAACTTTACATAAATATACATATATGTGTGTATATAAATGCACACACACACATATGCTAATTGCTTGTCTTCTCTGTTAAATTTAAATCCAGTCTCTCATTTTTGATGTTAATAGCAATCTCAAATATTCAGCCCCTGTTTTCTTTATTCTTCCCCTCTGTGCTGTGTGCTTAGTCACTCAGTTGTGTCCAACTCTTTGTGACCCCATGGACTGTAGCCCTCCAGACTCCTCTGTCCATGGAGATTTTCCAGGCAAGAACACTGGAGTGGGCTGCCATGCCCTCCTCTAGGGGATCTTTCCAACCCGAGATGGAACCCAGGTCTCCCGCATTGCAGACGGATTCTTTATCATCTGAGCCACCAGGGAAACCTCTCCCCCTCTAATTTAAAACAAATCAGAGGTGGTGGGCAGGGTGCAAGGAGATTGGCAGTAGATGGTCAAAAGGTATAAACTTCCAGTTATAAGATAAATAAGTACTAAGAAAGTAATATACAACATGATGTCTATAGTTAATATTGCTGTATGATATATAGGAAAGTTGTTAAGAGAGTAGATCCTTAAGAGTTCTCATCACAAGGAGGACATTTTTATTTCTATTGAATGTATATGAGATGTTTGTTAACTAAACCTATTATGGTAATCATTAATCATTTCACAATATTCATAAATCAAACCATCCTCCTGTGGACCCTAAATTTATACAGTGATGCATGTAAATTAGTTCTCCATAACACTGAAAAAAAAATGAAAATTTAAAAAAGTACAGTAACACAAATGTATCATCTTCCTTAACTTCTCACTGGTGCCATCCAAGTCATCTTAGGAAAAAGCACTTGGTGGACTTCACAAGAACCCTGCTATGTAGTCCTTGAATTTCCTTGCTGGATTAGAAATAAATAACAGCTAGTATCTTATGATTGCCAGCTCTGTCATCTTGTATGATCTGGGTAAGTGACCTTATTTTTAGGAATCTAAGTAGCTAAAGATTGTAGGATGCATCCTTACTCAGGTATATTAAAAATCTGAGAGAGGTTTATATTAAAAACCCGAGAGAGAGAGAGAGAAGGTGGGAGCGGGAAGTGAACACTGATTATTAGATGACATTAACTTTAAGATGCATGTTCATTTCAGAATATAAAATGTGAAAAAATGTATTTGTTTTAAAATCTATAAAATACAACCTTAATTTTTCTAGACCTCAGTTCTTACTTAATGAGTTGTTTTGACGATAAATGCAATAACACATGTAACATAGGATCTGATATATTAGAACACAATAATGTTCAAGGAGCCAAACAGTCCCCATTCTTTCTTCTTCTCTTTTCAAAGAAGCCTTAATTTCCCCTACCTCCTGAACTTTTAAAACATTTACATGAACAATCTGACACTGTGGATTTTCCCCAGTGAGGACAATGGCCTTGTACCACCTTCTCCACGGGGATGAATATAGTCAATCAGTCACTGTTGGAAAACAGTGAGTTGAATATATTTTTCTCTTTAGGACAGTTTTCAAATGATCTGGATGTGGTTTTAGCAGGATCTTCTAATATTTTAGAGGGATGTGGGGACAGCATAACATGTGACTTTACTTCTGTCTCACACTATGAACAGATAAACCCATCAGTACAAAAGCAGATTTATCCTTTTGCCAGGAGAGTGGAAGTCACTTCTGTGATTCCTTTCACCAATTGGCTGATGACTTGTGAGGTCTTTCACTGTGCAAGGCTCTGAATGCAAAACAAAGAGGTTTTAGATGCAGCCTCTGCCTCCCCTCATGGAGCTTGCAATCTTCCCCCAAAAAAATATGTGGAGAGAAAGAAGGAAGGAGGAAAGAAGGGAAGGAAAGGAGGAAAGGAAACCATCTGAATCACTTTATTATACACCTGAAACTAACACAATTTTGTTAATAAACTATACTCCAACACAAATTTAAAGTTCAATTTTTTTAAAAACCCATGTGATGTTGAGAGACAGTTTGTAAGCAACCTTAGCACAATTGAACTTGGGGCTGAATGATTCTGTGTTGTGGGGACTATCCTGCATATTTAGGACATTAAGCAACAGGCCTAGCCTCTACTTGCTGGAGCCAGAATTAACACTCCCAGTCCCCCACCCCCTACAATTGTGACAAGCAAATATGCCTGTAGATATTGCCAAATGTCTAGGGATCAACCTGGTCGAGAATCACTGATCTAGATGCAAACAAGTCTACCAGGCATACTAAGCGGGTTTTACTCCACATCCCAGGAAACAGGCTCCAAGGGAATAACAAACTTGCTCGGGAGCACAGGGCAGATGAGGGATGGAGGCAAGACTTGAGTGCAGCCTCCTGACTTCAGGGGGTGTTGTGACCACATCACCACTCTGCCTCCTGGAGGCTGAGCTCCCAGGGAGCTCACTCGGGAAAGGCAGAACAAGGATGCTGCACCCACCCAGGGAGGTTGGGTCATAAGAGAGAGGGGGCCCCCATGCAGACAAGGAGGTCACAGAGGCGAGCAGGGTAGCTGGGTTCCAGGGTGTGCAAGGCTTCCGAGGGGCCTGGGCAGGCTGGGAGGGCCGAGGGGATGGGTCGGTCCAAGTTGGTTAAGGTTCTGCAGTCAGAGGGTAGTATTTCCATCATGATGATTTAAGTCTGTCCGTGGGCCTCCTGCCTCACTGGCCGTGGTTTAGAGTGCTTTTATACCCATCCAGGCTCCAGTTTCCCTTCTGGGTAACATTGTGCGGGTGCTAGGAGAGAAACACTCTCTATATGGTTGCTGCTGGTTGAGTTCTGCTCTCTGACCCTCAGCCCTCCTGGGAGGCATTTGTCATCGGGGTTTCCCTGCCCAGAGCTCTAAGCAGGGCTGCCAGCTTCACAAACTGCAAAGAGAAATAAAGCTCTGGGAAGTGATGCTTATCCCGCCGTGGTCTGGCTTTTGGCCCCTGCCTTTACCTCCTTAATAATCCCCAAAGAGACAGAGGCGGTAAATGCAGTTCTGCCCTTCTCAGCTCACCACACGGCTAGCATCCCGGCCTCGTGTGCCTTTATCTTCTATCCGCTCTTTCCCCTCCCTCTGCTGGAGGAGAATTCCTGCTTTGCTTGTCAATCTGTCACAGAGGTCTCCAGTTCCGCCCCCTACCCCCCACCCACCCCCCCAGCACCTCCTCGGCTCTGTCCTGAACATCAGTCTGTCTGTCAAAACACTGACAGCGCTTCTCCCTGCTCGGAGAGCATCGGATCCCATCTGTACCCCAAACAGTCTCCCAGGTTTATTTTGCCTATCACTTCCAAACACTTGCTATTTAAATTCCAAATCATTTTTCTGGGGTTAACAGTGTCCCTGCTATTCTTGGAGTTTACTCACTACTTCTCCAACTCAGTCACCTTATTTATATGCTTCTAGAATCATACATATATACACACTTGCACACACACAAATGTGCATCTCTACACACGCAGGTGCACGTGCAGACATATGACTAATATCTTCCCCACACCATGACTGCCATAAGCATCAGGCTGGGTTATCACCAGTCTGTATGATTCATCAACAAAATGTCTGAGGTCATCATGCTTTCAAAGACCATTCGAATTATTGGGGGCAGATAAGAACTACTTTAGATACTTTTTGTTTGTTTCTTCAGGCCCTTTCCAATCAAAATTTAATTATGTGACTCTGTCAGTTGAAATATGTCGAGAAAGCTTGTCATCATTCTCTCTTGCCTCTCTTAGATGCTAGGGGGAATTTAGAAGTATTTCTTGGTAAATAAAGCACACACAACATTTCTCTACTTATTAGGAGAAACAAGATCACTTGACAGCAGGGTGGGTGAAGTAATCCTGCCTCTTTCAGGCGCAGGGCTCCCTCACCTAATCTGACACCTCTTCTGTCAATGTTCAACACTTCTAGGGCCAATGATACTGACATGCAACTGAGAGTGTAAAATAGAGAAGGGCTAAACAGTCTCGGTTCTAGCATCCAAAGTAAGCCTTGCTCACCAAAGCTCCAGTAAGTGGCTCAGCTTCCAACTGCTAGAGCCCAAACACCTGCCTGACTCTTCCAGCATCCCTCACCTGGCCCCTGTTGCTGCCTGCTCCTCACCCACTTAACTGCTCTCCTGTTAAACCCATGTCTTCCTTTCCCCTTGAATCTGTGGCATACTGATTCCTGGTTGGCTCCATGTGGGTGCAGGTCAAGTCTCTGTGGCAGTGAGGGCCTTTGGGTCAAGATGTTAGCACCTCCAGGTCAGCATAGGCAGAATGAGATGCTGACACATTGCACCTTGGGCAAGATTTCAGAGATGAAGTCTGAGAGCTGGTGCCAACTTCAGAAGAGAGTGCACCCTGGTCTGGCTACGAATGGCATGTGGGGACCAGTGTGATGAGAGGAGACCCAGCAGCCAGGGTGCTTCTGTTAGGAACATGAGATGCTTGAGTTACTCAGACCCCTGAGTAATGCCATATTTGTTTTCTGCCAGTATGGAGTTATTCCAGGAGCCAGGGGTTGGGCCTGATCTATTACACTGATCTGGCAGTGGGGCCCAGGCTGTCCTCTTCCACCTCACCCACACTTCCCCAAGTCTGCAAATCAGGTGTCTTTACTTCTGGTTCCAAAAAGCCAACCACTGCTTTTGGTCCTCAAAGAATCATCTCCTGGAAGCCACGGGATTGTCAAGAGAGGAAAAAAAAAATTGACTTTTGCCAGAGGGAGAAGCCAAGGCCCAGGCCCATCCACCATGGGACACGTCCCCATATCCAGGAGACACCTGCCTTGAGTGTGTGAAACTGGACAGCTGGGCAAAATGTAAAGACAGGATTTCCAAGTGCAACAAGACATCTCACAGGTCAGCGGGCTCTGGACAGGGTCAGTTCACACTAGCTGCAGACTCTGCTTTCTTTCTGCTTCCCCTCATGATTTGCTTCCTGTCTTCCTTCCACGTTTCCTTCCTCCCTCCCTCCCTCCTTTCCTTCCTTTCTTCTGTCTTCCTCATTCACTTCATGTGTTTTGTGTGAGAACTATTTGTAATTTTTTTGAATGTCAAAAGGATATAAAAACATTTCTAAAACACAGGTAGGCTGTGAAGACTGGCAATGCAATCAACACTGAGTATAAGAAACAGGACATATTCACAACTGGAAACTCCTATCTCACTTTCCCCCCACCCTGCCACCAGAACTAATCATCATTTCGCATTGTGTGTGTCTGACTTGTGATTCTCATGGGCCCCTGAAACTCTTATAAGCCCAGAGTTCCCCAGATATGGATTTCTGTAAGGAAAATTTCCCTCCGACTTTGAGATGATCACAGGAGAGAAGTTTCTGACCACTTCTGAACATAGTCTTCTTCTTATTAATAAAAGCAGAGGCTCTTAAAAACTAGTGTATCACCATCCAATGTCATCCAAAAGAAACATGCAAATCAATAATACAGCCCATGATTCTGAAGCGACTTCCTATGATGTGTGAAATGCTATGAATCTGGCACACATTGCCTTTCTCAGACCTCTCAGGTCAATGTTCAACAGGTGTCTGTTATGTTTTCAGCTTCCCCTTACAATTTTGGGTTCAGTAAGAATTTGTTGGAACTTTCACACATGTGAGGTCTCTCTAGGTATGGAGATGCCCTTCTCAGTAGATTCTTGCCTTACATTCTCTCAAAAGTTGGAATCCATACAAAATCACTTGAAACTCCAGTAGGGAAACCCTAGCCACATGTGACTACTGAGCACTTAAATTGTCCAAATTAAAATGTGCTGTAAGTATAAAATGGGCTTCCCTCATAGCTCAGTTGGTAAAGAATTCGCCTGCAATGCAGAAGACCCTGGTTCAATTCCTGGGTCAGGAAGATCCGCTGGAGAAGGGATAGGCTACCTACTCCAGGATTCTTGGGCTTCCCTTGTGGCTCAGCTGGTGAAATCTGGGTTTGATCCCTGGGTTGTGAAGATCCCCTGGAGAAGGGAAAGACTACCCACTCCAGTATTCTGGCCTGGAGAATTCCACGGACTGTATAGTCCATGGGGTCACAGAGTCGGACATGACTGAGCGACTTTCACTTTCACTATTCAAGTATAAAATACACACTGGATTTCCAAGACTTAGTATGAAAAACAATGTAAAATATCTCACTAAACCTGATAATATTGATTACATGTTAAAATGACTAATAGTTTGAATATATTGAGTGAAATAAAATATATTATTAAATTTCTTTCTGTTTTAATTTGGCTACTAGAAAATTTAAAATGGCATATGGGGTCCATATTTCATGGCTTTTATTATATTTCTATTGAATACTCTGTCTTAGAGTATCAAATCATGATAAAAATCAAGCTTTAAATTGTTAGAAAAATTTTAAGTATAGTGTAGGGTTTTGGCCTTTTGCCCTCAAACCCATTCCCCATCTTGGTCCCACTTTGCACCCCAGGTGGCTGCTTCCTACAAGGCCCATTTTCCAAGTTTCTATGACATTTGGCTTTTGCCTGGATTTGACTAAGGGGAGACACTATTAGGATGTTGGTGGGTGAGAAGGAAAGAGAAACTGATGTGTTTTTACCCTTTGTGCTTTGGGCAGTGTTTTGGCAGGTGCTGTCCCCTCCGTGCCCCAGGTTCCTACTAGAGAGGCTCCAACTCCAACCAGGTAGACGGTTATCTGGACCCCCCTTGCTGGTAACATTACCTTCCACCTCATCCTTTCAGCCTGGAGGGAGTGGTCTCCTGATGTTTTAATCACAGTCTCATTCTTTCCTATTTGGCTTTTTAATGTTTGATACTTAAGTCACAAATTCTCCTGAATAGCAGGATCAGCAAGAGTTGGAGCAGATGATAGAATACAAAACAAGGGTCTGCAGGCTGGAAGGACTTCAAAAGTGATCACATGCATCTTTTAAGTTAAATGTGTAGAACTTCAATGGGAATGGTAGTAGGAGGAAATGAAAATACAGGGAAAGAACAGGAGATAGAGAATAAACCACCTGATAGGATGGGAAGATTTCTTATGGAATCAACTTTTAATTTGAGAATAATTTGAGACATCCAAGATGTACAGAAAAGTTGCAAAGATAGTACATAGATTTCTCATACTCTCCTTATCCTGATATCAATACTTTATATAACTATGGTACTTTGGAAGGTTTATTTAAATGTGAAAAGTGAAAGTGAAGTTGCTCAGTCGTGTCCGACTCTTTGTGATCCCATGGACTGTAGCCTCCCAAGCTCCTCCACACATGGGATGTTCCAGGCAATAGTACTGGAGTGGGTTGCCAAGTCCTTCTCCAGGGGATCTTCCCAATCCAGGGATTGAATCTGGGTCTCCCGCATTGTAGACAGACTCTTTACCATCTGAGCCACCAGGGAAGTGCCTTATTTAAGTGTGGAGGGCAGTAAATTCTACAGGTAGAATACAAGCAAATTATAGAGGATCTATATCGGTTTCCAAATTGTAAAATTTGAAGGGGTATGGAGATCTGCAATGTAACATTTTCATTTTAAGAAGTAAGAGAAAAAAAAAAGAAGTAAGAAACCCAGTGTCTAGGGGAGCTTGCTGACTTTTACTCATCCACTAAATATAAATTACAGTCCAGACATTGAACTACAATGATGGACAGGGGTCACATAGCTTGTTAGTGGAAGAATTGAGAAGAGAGTTGAATGTGTCTTCCTTGAAACCTGGGGATTGTTCTGACAGCCACCACGTTATTTTCCAGCTGACGGACTTACCTCCTGAGAGAGGAAGCCTCGGTCAGTTTCACGCAGGACATCCCTAAAGGCCAGGTCTGTACAGGCTTCTTCTCTGGAGCATAAATCGGGCCACCAGGTTAGGAAATCAGCAGCTGTTTTCAGCCTTGGTTGCCTGTTAGAATCACTGAGGGAGCTTGAAATCTGCCTCGATCAAAACTCTAGTTTCTCATCTAGTTGTTCTGGTCTGTGGCCTGAATATAGGTATTTTTAAAATGCTCCCAGGTATTTCTAACATCTGGCCAAGGGTGAGAAACAGACCTGGACCAAACAGTAGCTCTACAAGTTGGCACACGTGACCTAACAATTCCCACAGCTCTTCTGGGGAGCCGACAGCTGGTCCAAGTGTAACTTTCCATGTGTGATGTGTTTGGTCAGGAGCCCTTCTGAGCCTGGTCTTGCTGATGTCCTTGGAAACACGTTCTCATCTGGCACTGCCCATCTGGCTTCATCACTGTTAGCACACCATGAGTGTCTCCTCTTTACCATGGTGCATCATCTGCATCTTTGTTCATGTAGTCACACAGCCTTGATCGGATGCCCTGAATTCTCTGGATTCAGACGTGTGGCAGCGTGTGATGGCATCTTTGCCACCCCCAGACTTTTCATTCAGTGCCATTTAATACGTGTCATAGACACACACTTCCAAAGCTCCCATCACATTGTAGTCTCTTGCCTCGCCTTTATTAAAAATGTGATTCACAATTTCTCATTTACATTTTGTTCCAAATCTTAGAATCCGAGGATTTGGTGAAGAAAAGCTAAGAGACAATGACTGCCTCCTTTTGTCGGAGACTGAGGGAGGGTGCTCTAACCCCAGATTGAGAGCTGCCTTCACTCATCTCATGCACTCCCTCTTCTTTTCAGAAGCTGAGAGGTTTCCCAGATTCACAAATCTCTCTCTTTTTATTGGCATCCACAGTCCTGATGTCCACATGGCTCTGTGTGTGTGTGTGTGTGTGTGTGTGTGTGTGTAGGAGTGTTAGGGTCTATAATATACAATGCCTGCAAGTGCTCGCTGATGTTATGGAAATGATGGAAGGGCTGTGCCAATCTCACAAACACAGAGCATGCATTATTCTAAGACTGTGGCTTTCCAAATGGGAACCTGTAAAAACAGCTGATAGATTTATGTTCTTGTATTAAACAGGCCACCCAGCCCCAGTGTAAAATCAGGGTGACAACTGAATACATCACTGTTCCCAGCAGCTACCTGGGTGCTCTCATTACCCAGTGGAAAATGGGCCAGGCTTGTTCATTAGAACTCCCTTCTCCTAAGGAGAGCCATTTACACGCTGTCTCATTTAAAACAAACAAACCGACCCCACAGAGATTTAAAAGAAAACAGAAAGACCTTTTCCTTTCTAGCCTCTGGAAGGCAGTGCGCGTTCCTCCTGTTTGCCTGTGACTAAGCCGTCGTAGATGAAGGATGGCTGTGCACCTGCTCAGGAGAAGGAATCGGTTCCTTGGGGGAGGAGGGATTACCTGTCAGCATTAAATTAGAAAGAGGTGGATGCTGGTAAATGTTTTGGGGGAGAAATGGCTGGAACCTGGAGGAATAGCATGCTGACTCTCACCCACATCTCCTTGGAGGAACAAAAGGGGCTGGTAGGACTTGGGGTAGAGGCCCGTGCGGTCAGGGCCCTGCAGGGGAGCTGCCACATAGACCTCTGGGGAGCAACACCTCAAGGTCACGGCCATGGGAAGAGAACGCATCATTGTGAAGCTGGGGACTTCAGGGGCCAAGGGAGGCCAGGGGTCCCTTGGGGGCTTCACAGCCTGCAGCTTTACTCTCTCTGATTCTGGCACTGGGTTTCAGGAAGCCACAAGGAGCCAATGACCACACCTCAACCCGGCCCACTTGTCCTCCTGGCGCCTGCATCACTGGCTGCTCTAGACTTGCATTTTCTCTGCTCTCTGAACTTTGGCTCCTCTCCTGGCTCTCTCCTCCCTGCTGGGGCCCTCCTTGCCCTGATGCCAGAAGGGCAACCTCAGAGCAGCAGTAGATAAATACAGTCTCCCTGAGCCCCACGGGACCCATTGCGGCACAGCTGTCTTCAGCCAACCTGCACTCTGGGGCCCCCGGCAGTCCTGTGTGTGTCTTCCCTGCTCCCCAACCTGCTACAGGTGGCTGACGACCCTCCAGCCCTGCCTCCTTTGGCCTCTTGTCCAGAGGCTTCGAGCAAGTCGCTGTCATTCTAAGATCTTCCATTTCCCCTTTCCAACCAGGGCCCACCGTAGAAACAGCCACCCTTTGCCACAAAAATACTTAGCTGTCAGGTCTGCTGGGAAGTAAAAATGAGAAGAAAAGGAAAGAACCCTGAAGAGACAAAGCTCTTCCCAGGGCCAGTGGCAGCATTTGTTAGTTCAGATCTGTCTTCTCTCAGGCATGTTTTTTTGGGTGTCTGGTGGATTTAGGAGTAAGGTGAGTTGACAAAAAAGCCCACACCAAACCCTGGGATCCTCCCAGTGATTAACTCTGTTTTCTGAGATCACTGCTACATGTTAATATGTGAGTCACCTGCTCTAGCCTCATTGGATGTGTAGCTGTCATTCCTCATCCCCTGCTCCACCCCAGATGGCTAGGAGGGCAGGGAGAACAATGTACATGCTCAGAGGTGTCCCTGGGCTGGGTCCCTGCCCCTCCAGACACATCTGTTCTAGGCCCAACCGGCTTCCAAAGTGTGTGATTGCTTCACCCACAGTTTCTAGCTTCTTTCTGTGGCAGAAGTTGCCAGATACACAGTACATGCCAATGCTCAAAGAGACCAGGTGTTTAAGGAAATCAAAACCCATATCTACAAAGAAGCTGCAGAAAGGGGGAGAATGATAGAACTCCCCTCATGACAATTTTGACTGCCAGCTAAGACCATTCTTAAGTAACTGACATAACCTGATGGTGTCATTGATCAAAATATATGGAGACTAAGAACTGGATTGGGATGTCCCCAATTCTACCTGTGGTTTTTGTGGCAATGAACTCACCTGCTCACAGTAAGAGCATATTTTACCATCTCATGCAAAACATAAATGAGTCCTGGGTTGGCTCAGTGATGCAGATCTCCCTGGCCTGTGCAGGCTTGGAGACCTTCAAGGTGGACCCAACCCCTGCAGGAGCAGGTGCCCAGAACACCAGCAGGCCACTGTCAGCCCCCTTAAAAATAACACCTACCTTCCTTTCCTGGGGAAGTGTGGGCAGGAACTTGGTACACTGCTCATCATCTTCTCTAATCATTACACCTGTCTCTCTTTCCTTACATTTTATTGCTTAATTTATTATCATATTTGAAAAATCTTTTTCATCTTTTTTCTTTTAGCTTGTAGACAAGTCCCATCAACCCAAGAAGGGAGCAGCAAAGATGATACTAAAAGACAGGCAACTCACCAACCTTCAAACACCACTATAGTGGTCCTTCAAACACCCCTGAAAGCTAGAATTTAATGCAAATATCCTAATTAAATACCTTGGGGATTCTCGTGACACAAAATCTACCCATTATTACAATGAGGTGGCAGTTCTAATTTTTAACCCCCCACAAAGCTGATAAACTGTAATGAGTCACAGAACAGTGTTATTAACTTTCCCCTATCCTCTGACCAGCATACCTGGGAGTCTTGTGGTACAATTTGGCTAAATTTCTGGAAATATGATCTATATCCTCAAATGAAAAACTCTACCACATTATCTTTGCTCCCTGTCTAGCCTGGGCATGTCAATTTCCTCTAAAATATACTTCCCCAGGGCTGAGCAGAGGAGAGGTGGTCTCTTTTCTCCAGGTTGGAACAGTAACTCACAAGGAGCCTTTCTCTGCTAAGAGGTTCCAGGTGCCAGGCAAGGTAGGGGTATGCGTTTTCTTTTAACATGATTTCAATGGTCACTGTCAAAGTCAAGGCAAGACCTATAGCCTAATTAATGAGTTGTTCACATTGAAAAGGAAAAATAAAATACATAGGGCAAGGCCTTCCCTGCTGACAAAATGGACAGATTTAATAGCTTCTTGATAATAACTTGGACCGGCCTTCAACTGCCAAGATCCCATCTGTGGCTGGTCTTCCCTGCTCCCACCAGCCTTTAAAAGTTTTCACCACACTATTCTAAGCTCCCATTGTTGAAAGGAAGGCAAACTCAGTTCCTCCTGGAATTTCTTCGTTTTGTGTGGCTATGAACTTCTCGAAGGTATTTGTTGCAATTCAGCTCATGGCCGAGTTCGCTGTTTTTCAGGGCACCTGAGAGAAGGGAAATCAGCACCCTGGATTTCCTTGCTTCTGCTTCATGTAGTGGAAAGAACACTGGCCAGCAGGTCAGGAGATGTGAGTTCTGAGGCTATTCTGCAACGAAGTGACAGTGAGGCCTTAGGACTGCGCTGTTCAACACAGCAGCCGCCAGCCCCATGTGGCCACTATGCTCTGACAGTGCAGCCAGTCTGAACTGAGATCTGCCCTTAGTGTAGAATACCCACTAGGTTTCAAAGACTTAGTAGATATCTAAAAAAAAAAAAAAAAGACTCTAAAAGAGCTCAGTAAATTTCATATTGACCACATACTGAAATGATACTACTATGGATAAATTTGGGTTAAATAAAATATATTATCTATTTTATCTGTATAATTTTACTTTTTTAATTGGCTACTAGAAAATGTAAAACTTCACACATGGCTCACATTATATTTATACGGGACAGAGTTACCCCAGACAAACCTGCTGCTGCTGCTGCTAAGTCGCTTCAGTCGTGTCCGACTCTGTGCGACCCCATAGACGGCAGCCCACCAGGCTCCTCCATCCCTGGGATTCTCCAGGCAAGAACACTGGAGTGGGTTGCCATTTCCTTCTCCAAGGCATGCATGCATGCTAAGTCGCTTCAGTCGTGTCCAACTCTGTGCGACCCTATGGACAGCAGCCCATCAGGCTCCTCTGTCCACAGGATTCTCTAGGCAAGAATACTGGAGTGGGTTGCCATTTCCTTCTCCACCAGACAAACCTAAGCCTTCCTAATTGTTAAAAAAAGATGCAGTAGAGAGCACTTCTGACAACTAGTAATTACCCTGCGTGCACAGTCTTCCAAGGTTACTGCCTCCTTTTTGTAAAATATTTAAAAACTGATTTACCTGCATCATCAATGAATGTTGAAAACTTATTGTATAAAAACACGGCATGTGGGTTGAGTGCATTGGTATCCAGGTGCTAAACAGATGAAAAAACCTAAGTCCTGTCCTAAAGCAGGAAGTACTGGTGAGGAAGACGTAAGACTTCGAGACACAAAAGAAGCAGTAATGATATAAAATCAGAGGTGATCAACTGTAAACTCGTTCTCATAACATAGGGCATGTAAGGCTTTAATTGGTTGAGAGCATTTCAAACCAGGAGATTCTTTCTAGTGGGAGTAACAGCGAGAACAAAGTAAGGTTAGTGTTTTTCATTCTCCCCTAAAAGATTGCTTGATAATTATGAGGAGTGATGAGTGAGCACGAGGGACTTCAAGGTAAACAGAGGCTATTTCCTGAGCTACTGTCTTCCCTTCTAAGAATCAGTCAGTCAGTTCAATCGCTCAGTCATGTCTGACTCTTTGCAACCCCATGAATCGCAGCACACCAGGTCTCCCTGTCCATCACCAACTCCCGGAATTTACTCAAACTCAAGTTCATCTAAGAATAGTTTCCATATTTTTTCCCACAAAGATTGGAAAAACTAGAATGGCACCACCCATTGTGCCTGGTTGCTCAGAACCTCAGCATTTTCTCCAGAGCTTCAACTATGGGGAGCTAGAGATGATATGAGCTCCTCTGAGGCAAAGGGTATTATACTGGAGAATTCTGGCAGAAGAGAATGGTAAAGTATAAGCGTCTTTCTCTCTTCAAGGAAAGGGAAGAAGTAGTAGCTCAGCATCGCTCCTTAGCACACTGGGCAACTCCTGTCTGCTTTGCAACCTTCCTTTCCCCCTTGCCCTACCCAGGGACCATGCCCCCTCAGCAGACGTGACTGCAGGACTCACGGAGGTCACCTGGGTGATGAATCAATTATCCATTCTGCCATTCTGGGGTAGGGTGGGGAAACCTTTGGAGAAAACCACAAAGTGACCAATGTCTCCTCTCCCCTTCGAAGTTCTCCTCCCGGCTAATTCAGGAAATAACATCTCAGAGGTTCCCATCTTGATGTGTGTGGTGTTTTAAAATCCTCTCTAAATGGCTAAGAAGGCAATTCTTTTCAGTCATCTGCTTTGTGCAGCCCTCCCCTTTCCTGGCAGAGACAGTGTATGCACTCTATTAGAGCATTTTTTTCTACATATAATGGCACCAATTAAATTACCTTGCAGCCCGACCTTAATCTGGCAGGAATGATTATTCCATGAAACAGTTAGGGCTCTAATTGACATGAAGTGCCTGCAAAATATGTCTTTTGCAGCAACCCCTGTCAAAGTCACATTGATATGCTAATCCCTATAGCTGGCAGAATCACTTCATAAAGAGAGACATTGAAAATTGAATTATTTCAATTTCAGTACCTAGGAATCTAGTGATCTGTCTGTATATGTAACTAAGTAGGTGCAATACTTTATATGGGTAAACAGCTGTACTAGGGCGTTGCCATGGAAACTGCTTGACTCATGGCAGTTGTGTTAGTGATGAAGTCATTAGCAGTGTGAAATGTACTTTGAGGTTGTCAAGTGTAACACTCCAGGAATATTTCAGCGGTCTTAGTGGAGCCTTTTCATTTACATAATTTAGGCTTTCACACATGATCTCATTATGGGGCAAGAAAGGAGTGGGTTGTGGGGGCAATTGTACCCAACCAGATGAATCTCCATTATGCCATTCAATCATTATTCTCTATCCTGAAATAGGGTCCCCCAAATTAGTCCTAAGGGATATTGACAACTCCCTTGGAACAATGACTTTGAGAAACCCTGTTGGTGATGGGACATGCTGGCTTAGCCTACTTGTTGCCTATGCAGTTAGAAACCATTGAGGACGTTGGGTGGTTTCTCTTCCATTGAGTCAGTTTTTTTTTCTTCTGTTGTTTCATTAACCTTGTAATTAGGAAGTAAAATTTTAAAGCCATCGGATTCATTTTTTAAATCAATATTCAAGTTAACATTGCCCCTTTAGTGAACATCCCCAGTGGCCCCTCAAAGATCCCAGTGATGATACGATGTGTGGGATTAGTGAATTTCCAGTTTGAAAATAGTCCTTAAAATCAAATGATGAGCTTTGACACTTATTCCCCAACATATGACTCCATTTCCTCCAAGCTCTCCACAGTTAGTTCTGAACAGTTTTTGGCTGTTTCATAAAGTCAGGCACCTTGAATCAGGCACAAAGCACACTTCCAAAAGTGGAATTCTAAAAGTATTTTAGGGTTTCCCTGATGGTTTAGTCAGTAAAGAATCTGCCTACAATGCAGGAAACCTGGGATCAATCCCTAGGTTGGGAAGATCCCCTGAAGAAGGAAATGGCAAACCACTCCAGGAATTCTTGCCTGGGAAATCCCATGGACAGAGGAGCCTGGTGGGCTTCAGTCTATGGGGTTGCAAAGAATCAGACACAACTTAGCAACTAAACCACGCCCACCAAACATATTTTAAGCAGTGATTACATTATTTAATAGACAACTTCCCATGGTGAAATTTTTTTAACAGACAGAGCACTTAAAAGTACAAGTTCAGGTGTTTAAGTTTATAACTACATCTCAGTTTTTGGTTTGGTATTCTGATTTTTTATCTGTCCATTCATTTATTCATTAATGTGTTCATTCATCAAATATTTATTGAATATACCAGGAAGTGTTCTAGGTGGTAGGGATAAAGTGATTAACGTAATAGGCATGGCCTCTGTCTTCATGAAGCATAATCTAATAGGAAAGACATATTTTTGAGTATTTATACGCAATTATAATACTCAGAAATGATGAGAGAGACAAGGGAGGTTCCTGATTTAGACTGGAAGGATCAAGCACAGCCCTCTGGACATGGCCATTCAATCTGAGACTGGTGGGAGGAGCTGTAAGCTAGGGGAGGGCAAGAGGAAGCCCAGGTGAGGTGCTGAGGCCAGAGGGGTTTGCCGGGATGAAGCAATTTAAAGAAAGTGAGTCTGCAAAAATATACAAGCAACTCCTCCAGCTCAACTCCAGAAAAATAAATGACCCAATCAAAAAATGGGCCAAAGAACTAAACAGACATTTCTCCATGGAAGACCTACAGATGGCACAAAAACACATGAAAAGATGCTCAACATCACTCATTATCAGAGAAATGCAAATCAAAACCACAATGAGGTACCATTACACGCCAGTCAGGATGGCTGCTATCCAAAAGTCTACAAGCAATAAATGCTGGAGAGGGTGTGGAGAAAAGGGAAGCCTCTTACGTTGTTGGTGGGAATGCAAACTAGTACAGCCATTACGGAAAAGAGTGTGGAGATTTCTTAAAAAGCTGGAAATAGAACTGCCATATGACCCAGCAATACTACTTCTAGGCATACACACTGAGGAGACCAGATCTGAAAGAGACATGTGCACCCCAATGTTCATCGCAGCACTGTTTATAATAGCCAGGACATGGAAGCAACCTAGATGCCCATCAGCAGACGAATGGATGAGGAAGCTGTGGTACATATACACCATGGAATATTACTCAGCCATTAAAAAGAATTCATTTGAATCAGTTCTAATGAGATGGGTGAAACTGGAGCCCATTATACAGAGTGAAGTAAGCCAGAAAGATAAAGATCATTACAGTATACTAACACATATATATGGAATTTAGAACGATGGTAACAACAACCCTATACGCAAAACAGAAAAAGAGACTCAGATGTATAGAACAGACTTGTGGACTCTGTGGGAGAAGGCGAGGGTGGGATGTTTCAAGAGAACAGCATCGAAACATGTATATCTAGGGTGAAACAGATCACCAGCCCAGATTGGATGCATGAGACAAGAGCTCGGGCCTGGTGCACTGGGAAGACCCAGAGGGACGGGGTGGAGAGGGAGGTGGGAGGGGGGACCAGGATGGGGAATACATGTAAATCCATGGCTAATTCATTTCAATGTATGACAAAAACCACTGCAATGTTGTAAAGTAATTAGCCTCCAACTAATAAAAATTTAAAAAAAATAAATAAATAAATAAATGAAAAAAAAAAAAAAAAAGAAAGTGAGTCTGATCGAGGAACAAGTTTACCCTCAGCCGCATCTTTGGCGGGAGAAACACATGTCGTCCTAGTCCCCAAAGGGTCATTGTGTTTACGATTTCCAGATGAGTAATAATTTATCAAAGAATGCCACTACATAGAATGAGAATCCTCACATTTTCCAGAAATTTAAACATTTGTCAAAACCTCGAAAACCATTCCTTTTTTTTCTTTTTTCCTTCCGTCCACCTAAATGAGTCATCAAGAAGTTACTAGATATTTACTCAAGGAAGAAACTTCTATTCTATGCCATAGGATATAGTCTAATTTATTTTTCTTTACTTCCAAATACCGTTTCTTTCTAACGAACTCACCATGTACTTTTCACATCTTTTGCTAATGCAAGATGTAGATTTGTATTAGTACTCTTAATACTACAGTGACCATTCCTATGCAATTGTAAGATGTTTGGGGACAGGAACAAGCTGTTACTTGTTTTGCATTCTCTTCAATCATCATGTAGTGCTATGTAGATAGGGTAGAAATTTCTGGAAGGAATGCCTGAAAGGTAACTAATATGCAACACAGCATGCCTTGATCCTATGAAATTCTGAAGTGCCTAGTAAGTTAAAGTCTTCTGCAGAGGAATTTTTCAACTGTTAATAGAGGTAACTTGAAAATGATTTCAAGTATGCCCAGGGTGGGAACACTCACAGGTTGCTGTTAAACAGCCATGCAAGATATCATCAAGAAACTGTCCATCCTCTCCATAGCCACAGCTTCCTACAGCCGAAAAGACCTAGGAGAGAGTCCGTTACAAACACTTTTCTAGATTTGTTTCCTTAGAAAAGGTCAGAACACAATCACTGTGGGATAAGAATCAGCACACTTCTCGGACGCAATCCCAATCCTCTCCATCAGTCCTCCCAGTGAGGCGTGTCGTGTTCTGTCCATTTTCACAGGCCTTATCTATCTGCAGCCTGCTTTTTTGCTTTGATAACTGATTTCTGCACCATCAATCGTGTTGGTCATGGGAACTATCTGAAGGACCACTGGAGAGAGAGGGAAACACCAGATTTACACTGTCCCTCTCTGGTGTGTTTTATCATAAAAACACTTTGTTAGTCCTGACTTTAGCTATATAACCATGAGCTATGAAGTTCATCTCTAAGATTGAACATCTGCAGAATGGGAATAGGTAATATTGATCTCAAGGGGCTTTTGAGAGTATAAATAAGGTAACAGAGGAAAGTCTAGCATGAAGTTAAGTACTGAAAAAAATGTAAGCTATTGTACTATTTCTTAAACACTATTTATCAGAGGTAGGTTTGGAATTAATTTTTGAAGTCTCACCTTCTGTTTGAATTGAACGAGGCTTTAGTAAGCATTAGACAAGTCATTCAGCAAATATTTGTTAACTGCCCATTAAGCGCAAGCTTTTGCTCAGGGCTCTAGGGGAATAAAGGTAATTAGGAAGGAATCTTGCCTCCAAAGGGCAGCGCTGTAGAGTCAAGACCTCAGGGTTCACTATGTGTTCAGTCCCTGTTAGGTTCTGGGATTGGGTGGGATAGGATAAACATGGGGAGAAACAGTTTTTGTCTTCCTAGGATCCTGTAACTTTGTTGCTGAACAGAGACAGTTTTTTAAGCAGGTAGTAAGTTAAGTCATGATATAATGAGACGGCCAGTTGAAAGAAGCAGCTAACTGGTTGGAGCATCTGTCGGCAGGGTTTCATTTGGTGTCTCAGGACTAGTTCAGCCAGTGTCTTGGTCCCTCCACCCTTCCAGGTGACCATCCCAAACTGCACACTGGAGCAGGTAGTCGACTTGCTCTCTGAAATCTTGCTCTTGCCCTCAGTGCCAGTAACTGCATCGCCAGCTCAGCTCCTCTGACCAGCTCTCTGGACCCATCATTAGGAGGAGATGGTCTCCCGGCTCTGTGTTCAGGGGCTGTGAGGGAGTGGTGCTTCTGAAAAGTGGAGGCCCCCCTTTCCTCAGTTTAGAGAGAAACCTAAGACAACTTCTTTTCTGAATGTATTTTTCCCAAGGTAATCATCATAAAAGTGTCCGTCTCTGTTGGCTGAGATATTTTTCTCCTTTTCAAATATCCTATTGTTTTTTCATGTTTATTGTTTCCTTTATGCCTTTTTGATAGCTTCTTTTTGAGACCTTGTAAGATATTTTGATTCTAAGGAAGGCAGATGTGAGACCGTCTATTATTCTGCCTCTTATTTTGATTTAAAGTTATAGGCTCCCCTATGGAAGAAAACGATGCAAATACAGCACTGGAAGAAGAAAAGAATGTGGAAAGATGAATAGGAAATTGTTTCATTGGAAAGGGAAAGAAGAATGATATTGGGCATTAATAATCAATGCCAGGGACCATGAGGGACATTTAGATAGTCCATTAACCCAATAATAATCCCTTGTTAGAAGGTTGCATTTCTTGAAGGTGCATCAGCTACTGAAAGACAGTCTAGAACAGTGTTTTCTCTTGATATGTTGTCTAATTCAGTGTAGTCATCACCTTTTACATATTAATTACAGCTCAGCTTCACAATTGAGATCAGTGGAAGAGCTGACTTCAACTCAGGCCAGATTTGATCAGCATCCTTTAACACAATTCTTAGCCAAGATGGCATCCTCTGAAGATGAATGTGGATTCGACTGTTTTGTTGGTAACCATGATAAGGGCAGTACATCAGGCCAGGGTGTTCCATGTGGAAGTCACCTACAGTGGGAGAGAGAGCTAGATTCAAGGAAAGCTTTGTTCTACTTCCTGCTCCATTACCGGCTTGCTATGGATTTGAGAGAGGTAACTGGTGACTGTAGCCACAAAATTAAAAGACGCTTACTCCTTGGAAAGAAAGTTATGACCAACCTAGATATCATATTAAAAAGCAGAGACATTACTTTGCCAACAAAGGTCTGTCTAGTCAAGGCTATGGTTTTGCCAGTAGTCATGTATGTATGTGAGAGCTGGACTATAAAGAAAGCTAAGCACTGAAGAATTGATGCTTTTGAACTGTGGTGTTGGAGAAGACTCTTGAGAGTCCCTTGGACTGCAAGGAGATCCAACCAGTACATCCTAAGGGAGATCAGTCATGGGTGTTCACTGGAAGGGCTGATGCTGAATCTGAAACTCCAATACTTTGGCCACCTGATGCGGAGAGCTAACTCATTGGAAAAGACCCTGATGCTGGGAAAGATTGAGGGCAGGAGGAGAAGGGGATGACAGAGGATGAGATAGTTGGATGGCCTCACCAACTCAATGGACATGAGTTTGGGTAAACTCCGGGAGTTGGTGATGGACAGGGAGGCCTGGCATGCTGTGGTCCATGGAGTCACAGAGTCAGACATGACTGAGTGACTGGACTGAGCGACTGAACTGAACTGAGCTTTCTGGAGTCTCAGTTGTCTCATCTATGAAGTGGGAGTAAAATTAGCTACTCTGTTGACCCAACAGTACTATTTGGAGTTGTACAATGGGGTTGCCCACAAAGGTACATTTTGTAAACTTTGTTAATTACATGTTAGTGTCAGCCCCTGAAAGACCGGAGAAACACCCTCTTGCTGGACAAATAGTGCTGTCTTGGCTCAAGTTAGGAGTCCAGGCTAGGAGTTTCTTTGTATAACAGGTGCTCAGCTCATGGGACTGACTGGATGGCATGGTTGCTGGGCCTGAGCATCACCCTGAAGGAAAGAGTTTACAATCCCATTTAGGACGCAGATAAAATGTGACAAGCCACTCATTCAAAAGGTCAAAACAAGTTCACTTTAAAGACAAAGAGGCATTTTATACTCTATGCCTGTGTCTCCATTTTAAAAGTGGGGAAATCCTTCAAAGATAAATTTACTTAAGCCACGGTTAGAGGCATGAAAAACCTATAATCATAATATAATATCTTCTGAATATTTATTGCTTTAACTGGACATATGCATCATTTCTTTTATTCCTCACATCATTCTCTATAAAGTAGCAGGAGAGATCATTTAAGATTTAGGGAGATATGTCCTAGAACCATTTGTCTGAGGAGACGTCCCTGTAATTGGTGGAGCAGCCCTGTGAAAGCAGGTCACCCAGAGCACTGCTTGTTACTGTTACTTAGAGGAAAGGCTAATGAAATACCCATTTATTTAAAGTGGTTTGTTTGTTTTGTTTTCCTCCTGATGGAAATATGACAGCACATTGTGCAGAAATCTACCTGGGAGTCTGGGCTATACTTATCCAAGGGCAGCAAAAAGAGCAAGTGTGATGTTAAGACCCGTTTATTCTCTACTGACCAAATAATTTTAAAATAGAATTTCCTTTTCCTGAGGCCTGCTAGCCACCTTCTATTCCCCAGCCCTTGCCCCTTGTAGCTTCATTTTTCTTCCTCTTGTTTAGATAGTAAACCTGATCAAAGACCATTTGCCAGCTGGCTTCCAAGGGAGGTTAGCACATGTCAGAACATAATAAATGTTTGATTGTATATTAACATCATTTTAATTATGAAAACTAAAATTTAAATGAAAATGCCCAATTTAAATCTCTCCCAAAGTCAGTCTCTTCTGTGGTTCTCTGGGAGAGAAGGAGAGGGTATTCTCTGACCTAATTCCACAGAAGGAGTGGGGGATCTTATACCCTGATGACAAGGTTTCCTTGCTTTTTATACAATGATGTCTGTCTCAATCTCAACTGAAAAACAATCCTCCAAGTTTTAAAAGACACAGTCTGGAACCTAAGTTACTTGACCGGTTGTTTGAAGACACATTGTTTAGCTGTAAAAAACCAGAGTAACTGATGAAGCCCCAGATAAGCCTTTAGGCTACAAGGTAGCTTTGTTTCGAAAATTGGATTCTTCGACACATTAGAAATTCAGTAAAAGAGAGAAAGCATTCAGCTTGGGTTCTGAATAGACCATGATCACTGGGAGATTGCTCGGTTCTCAATACAGACACCAGCGAATAGAGTGGAGTGCTCCTGGACGGGCTGGTGACATCAAGCTGCCACCAGTACATGAGAAGCCCTTTCTCTGTAGAGGGTTTCCAGCATTCTGTGCAATTGCCTAATATTCTTTATAGAGACAGGAAATTAGGGAGCAGCCCTTTGCATGCCAAGCTGACCACTGTCTTCTTGTGGTCTTTGCTATTATTATGATTAGATTAGATTACAAGAAAGTCAGGGGTGCCCACATGTGTGTGCATGTGCACACATATACACATGCATACATACACACTCGCATATGAGCACACGCTCTACTTTAAAATGTAGCTGAGGAAAAAGGCAGCACTGCAAAATCCCCTCTACTGCCTTTTTCTTGTCTCAAGTCCTGGCCAAAGAGAGATTTTTTTTTTTTGCAATACTTTTGTCTGTGGCCTTTCTTCTGAGGCAGTCCCAGTGAGTGCTAATGCTTGAGGCTTGCATAAAGCTGTGTAGGGAATGGTTTCTTGGTTTAACTATCTTTAGCTAATTTTAGCTATTTAGCTGGTAATTAGGTTTGTAGTTTTGCTTAATGTATTTTCAGGAGGAAGAAAGGTAAGTACATAATCCTAATGAGTGTTCCACTGGAGGCCAGACTTTCTAGGTTTTGACCTGCACGCATTTGAGAAGCCAGCACTGTGGTGGGAAAAGACAAGATAGTTCTGTGTGGTCTTGCTTTGTTCCTCTGGCTGTTGTCCTTGTCTTATCGTAAGGACCCTTTCTGAGGACCTGCAGCTTCCTGTGTGTTGCAGGTTACTTTCTCCTTCCATTTTCAATGTAACTAGTGAATTAAGGACTGTTGTATGTTCACGTCACACTGAGGCCAGAGAGGTTAAGTACTTTGCTCAAGTTTGCACACGAAGTTAACTGGCAGAGCCTCCTGTATCTGTCTCTAGATCTCTGAAACTAACCAATATGTTGTTCTACCCAACCGTCCTAAATTCAAGTCACAAGAAACTATATAATTTCTTTCCCATTTAATCAGAAACTAATGATAGTACTATGCTGTAGTCATTAATTTATTTAATCACAAAATGTTTTTTCATTACTGGCCTTAGTCCACTTGGACTGTGGTAACAAAATACCCCAGACCAGTGGCTTATAAACAAGAATTTATTGCTCACAGCTCTGGAGGCCAAGAAGTTCAAGGTCAAGGTGCCAGCATAGGTGAGTGAGGGACCTCTTCCTGGTTCATAGTATAGGGGAGGAAATGTAATTTCCCTCTATCTTCTGGGTTCTTGGCTGAGACCCTGTAATAAAGACAGATTAACAAGTGAAAAACAAAGAAAAGTTATTACCATGTGTACCTCACATATACATGGGAGATACTCAGGGCAAAATGAGTAGCTCCCAAGGTGGCTTAGAAATCAGAATTAAATAGCATCATAATAGGGAAGGAGGAAGGGAGATGTAGGTGTCTTCAGTTGCTCAGTCATGTCCAACTCTTTGTGACCCCATG
Organism: Odocoileus virginianus; assembly: GCF_023699985.2. Lineage (NCBI taxonomy): Eukaryota > Metazoa > Chordata > Mammalia > Artiodactyla > Cervidae > Odocoileus > Odocoileus virginianus. The sequence continues at coordinate 14,824,598 of NC_069695.1, read as the reverse complement.
AACCGCAGCACGCCAGGCCTCCCTGTCCATCACAAACACCCAGAGTTTACTCAAGCCCATGTCCACTGAGTCGGTGATGCCATCCAGCCATCTCATCCTCTGTCATCCCCTTCTCCTCCTGCCCCTAATCCCTCCCAGCATCAGAGTCTTTTCCAAGGAGTCAACTCTTCGCATGAGGTGGCCAAAGTATTGGAGTTTCAGCTTCAGCATGAGTCCTTTCAATAAACATCCAGGACTGATCTCCTTTAGGATGGACTGGTTGGATCTCCTTGCAGTCCAAGGGACTCTCAAGAGTCTTCTCCAACACCACAGTTCAAAAGCATCAATTTTTCGTCACTCAGCTTTCTTCACAGTCCAACTCTCACATCCATACATGACCACTGGAAAAACCATAGCCTTGACTAGACGGACCTTTGTTGGCAAAGTAATGTCTCTGTTTTTTAATATGCTATCTAGGTTAGTCATAACTTTCCTTCCAAGGAGTAAGCGTCTTTTAATTTCATGGCTGCAATCACCATCTGCAGTGATTTTGGAGCCCCAAAAAATAAAGTCTGACACTGTTTCCACTGTCTCCCCATCTATTTCCCATGAAGTGATGGGACCAGATGCCATGATCTTAGTTTTCTGAATGTTAAGCTTTAAGCCAACTTTTTCACTCTCCTCTTTCACTTTCATCAAGAGGCTTTTTAGTAGGTGTCTTAGGTGAGAGTAAATGCTTTTTAGGAAGGATAAATGGGCTCTCAGAAGAAGAGATGGGAGGTGTGATAGTTTGTGACAAGGTGTGTTTGGGTGTGCCATTGATTTCTAGTCTCTTTCCCTGTGATAGGATACATCCTCCCTGGTTGATGGAATTCCTGGGTATCTATGACAACTGAGTTCCTTTAGGAGGATCAGTCTTTAGGTGGATTAAAGGGAATTTCTCAGAATACAAATACTCCCTGTATTTACTGCTTTTCAAGAGCCTACAGCTTAAAATAATCCATATATCAAAGCAGTATACTTGGGGGTGAAATGTTCTGCTACCCATTCATAGCCAGCACCTTCTTGCTGTGTCCTCACAAAGTAGAAGGGACTGGAGAGCTTCTGCAGCCACTTTTACAAGGTTGCTAATCTTATTCCCGAGGGCTCCACCTTTATGGCCTAATCACCTCCTAAAGACTCCACCTCCTGATAACATCAAATTAGGCTTGATGGCATAGAAGAGATGAAGATTAAAACAAAACACAATTCTCCCTTCCTTTAATAAGTAAGAACAGTTAATAGCCAACATTGATTATTTTTGCCCTATGGACCAGACACTGTTTTAAACATTTTATATACATGAATATGGTTAATTCTCAGAGCATCTCTGTGCTAAGTACTATTATTATTCCCATTTTACAGATGGAAAAAAGGAGGCATAGACAAGTTAGTGCCTTCCTCTAAAATTACACAGCTAGTGCAAGGTAAACCCAATATCTGAACTCTTTCTGACTCAGCCTGTCCTCTCCACCTCAGGCTTCTCTCTTTCAAGGCGGGCACCCTGATAAAGGAGACAGATGTGTGCCTGAACATCTCTGCTGTAACAGAGAAAGCACTGCATGACCAACAGAAAGGGGAGGTTATGCTGTTGTGGGAGGTTTATTATCTGGGCCTTGAAAGATGAATAGGAACTGGGATCAATGACAGGTAGGTAATGTGATTTCCTTCACAAGCAAATCCTCTGTCTGATGGCTGGGTTCAGTGATCATTATTCCTAGTATACTTCATGATTTATAAAACATTTGCAAAATTTTGTAAGGTAGGCAGGATGAATAATATTATACCATTTTAGAGAGTGGGAAGCAGGGGCTCAGTGAAGAGAATGAATTTGCCCAGGGTCATTGTACTAGAGTCAGTAGAAGAGTCAGGACTGGAACCCTTAATACTGACCCCATGGTTCCCATCTCTGCCATCTCAAGAAAATTATTACCTGCACCTAACCTGTTTAGGCCCCAGTGAGTTTCATGCTGGGTTGTGAGGAGGTCACTATTCTTGAATGAAAACAACTCAGGGTTCCCGGAGGTAGCAGAAGAAGCCCATCCTACCCATCCTATCTGGAAGAACCAGAGGCTCCCCCATCCACAGAACCAGGCAGGTCTGCCCAGAGGCCTGACTTACCTATTTGCAGAGAGGGAGTTGTTGAGATAAACTAAGATAAACTGGTTCTTGGCATCAAAGATCTCTACATTTGTGCCTGAACTTGGCTCAGAAAATTTATGACTGATTTCAGAAATTTTGCTTTCACTCCATTCAATCAAACTGGTTTTTGTGGTGAAGCTATAAGCCAAAACAACAGCTTCAAAAGAGGAAAATGCAATTCAAAGACCAGGTTGCTTCAACTCCATAATGCCAAGTGGTTGGCTGGAATGATTTTCTCCCACTCCTCCTCCCTAGAAATTTCTGTTCCAGCCAAGTTGGTCAGTTTACTAGTCCCTGAATGTGCTGCAAACATTCTCATCACCGTGAGAATTTACTCTTACTTATAGTGTTTTCCCATCCTACAGTCAGCCTCTGCTTTTTCCAGGTCAGGCCCTCCTCTGAAATCCCACTCATGGCCTCCTGTCTCTGAACAGTGCCAGCCCTGGGCTCTCTTTCCCTGTCTTGGGTTCCTGCAATTCTTGCAAAGCCATCCCATTTGGTATTTCCTCTCTCTGCCCGTTACGCTTATCATCCGTGTTTGTGTCTGCCATCTCTTGATCTACACAGAGATGGGGTTCCAGGGTGGAGGAGATCAAGTTCACGCTTGGTGCCTCGGAGAAATGTCACCTCACCCTGGGCTCTCCATCCTGAGTGTGGCCAGTCGGGAACTGACTGGAGACAGTTTGGGTGACCCCTAGCAGGCTTGTTTTAAATGGCAATGTCTCTAGCTGCCAAGAGTTCCAATCAGTAAAGAGTTGGTCTAGACTCCTGCTTGGAGGCAGCTGGGAATCAGAATTATCAGATCATCACTAGCATAAGCCTTATTGGACAGCTTTTCTACTGATTTCATTCAACTGATGAGGATTCTGTAGCTCAAAGAGGGACAGTATCTTTGTTCAAATTCTCTCAGAAAGTTATAAATTGAGGTCCCAAGATTCCTTGTCTGGGTCCCAGGGCTCTTTTCCCCATCACAATACCTAGTGCTTATAAGATGTCTGGCTTCCTGACATTGTCTAAGGATAGAGACCTCCTTTATTTCTTCTTTAGTTATCCATTCTTTGGTTATCAATCCTCAGTTAAGGTTTTCTTTCTATAGCCTAGAGAAACTCAGCTTGTATGATTGAAAGAAAATAATATTCATTGTAACCTCATACGCTCATCCTAGTACAAGCGACTGTGGGAAGCCTAAGGTATTTCAGATGCAATCTTTACTTATAAAATATGTATGGATGAAACTGTTAGCACAAATATAAAGCAGTAAGTGATCAATGTCCTGTCTGCATTAACTGGTCAAACAAATTACAAAAATAGTTCCTCAGAAAGACCTTTCCTATAGGAGTCAGCCCTGGGTAACTATGGATAAAAGCCAACTTGGTTGGCAGATGACAAAGCCAGGATCCAAGGTCACTGAATCAAGGGACTGTCATTAAAGTTCCCAAGGATAGAGATTTTGGAAGAGGCAGGGGACATTTCTGGGGATAGCCACCAATACTGGCTGCTGCTCTCATCACCATGGCATGTATACAGCCTTGATTTGTGTCCAAGATTTGCCAAATAAAGGGACATCTCTGTCTTCTTCCATAATTCCTTGTGTCATTTTACTGATGGATGTGGAATGTCTTAGTAACATTCACTGCAGAACTACTGTGGCAAATAAGTTTATAGGTTAGTTGAATAGTGTATGCTTTAACACACAGTGTTGCTTTAATAAATGTATCTGTTCCCAGTGTGTGATTATTGTTTCTTCTTTCTTCCCTTTCCCTAAAAGATCAAGGTTCCATTTTATACCAAAAAGGTAGTCCATCACACTCATGTTATAGTAAGGTTTGGCTGTCCCCACCAGTTCATGCTGTATCCATCCCCACGCATATGACATTAAATACTCATTGTCCTTGAAAGCCTTCCATGTGCTATAGCAATAGACACATTGGACCTGTCTATTAAAAGATGCTGATGACATACCAGGTTGACTATGGTTATTATAATTTAAAATGCCTATTCGGTAAATAATTTGAAAAAAACAGGGATGAAGAAACCCAACTCTTCAGGACTTGGGATGCTTTTCCTTTTTCTTCCCCCTTTTATCAGTACGTAAAAAATATGCTAATTACATTAGAAGACTGTTCTCTCAGAGTCTCTAGGGAGTCTTCTCTGCTCTTTCAGGTCAACAGGGATGGCTTCACGTGACCTCTGTTACAGTATTTCCAGTGCTGATCTTTTGGCCCTCCCCATAGATGCATTTGGTTTATGCTGTAGGTGTGTCTGGCTGGGTTTCCAACAAGAGCCTGCGTCTTACACTTGTGATCTCCCTGCTCCTCCAGCAGGTAGCACAGTTTCTTGCAAACTGCAGAATTAAGAAGACGTGATAATTATTTAATAACTGAAATGCTTTTCTAATTACTTGACATCCTGACCCACAGAAAAGATGACCCAGAGATCAGATTATTCAGGGTTTTATTTTTCTCTGCAAATGAAAATTTAATGATGCAGAATAGCTTTCCAACCTGTGGGCCACTGACCCCTGGGAAGATGGAGGAGTTATTTCAAGGAGATTTCAATATGTACATAAATATTTTCTTCACAAACACATGAGAAAAGTACAAATAGTATCATTTGGGCTCTTCCAACTACTCTGCCATTTTCACAGCATTTATTTTTGTTATTTTTATTTAGTTTAGCATATTTATTTATTTGTTTATTGGCTCCAAGGCATGCAGGATCTTAGTTTCCCAACCAGGGATCAAACCCATCTCCCTGCAGTGGAAGCATAGTCCTAACCACATCAGGGAAGTCCCTGTTTATTTATTTATTTATTTATTAAAATGTTTGGTGAGTGAGTCAATGATTGAACAAATCTTCTGGAAGCTGTATTTTATTTTATTATTTTTCATTATTTTTTGGCTGCACTGTGTGGCATGTGGGATCTTAGCTCTCTGACCAAAGATCAAACATTGGAAGGATCGAGTCTCAACCACTGAACTGCCAGGAAAGCACCCTTCTGCAGCATTTAGCTTATGGCTTTGGAATTTTTGTTAAAATGCAAACCTTAGGTGATAGTTGGTCTGCATATTGGGAGGGGGTGATCTTTGTTCAGGCAGTAAATGAAAACTCTATACTTGGTGTTGGGAGCAAAGAGGAGACAGGGTGCTGAGCACCGAACGAAAGAGAGTAGGTTCACTACAGGTGCTCCCCCAGGGACCCCTGAGCTGTCGGTGACACTGGGATAGGCTCTCAGTGGATCCAGGTGCTAACGACAAGGACTCTGAGGCTCACCAAGTTTAAGAACCACCTCTGGGTAAAGGCTCCCTCCCTTATTTCATTTAGGAATGTGGATTAGCACACTCCTTAGCACACTATCATGGATCAAGGCATGCCCTGTTAGAGACTACATGTGTTTCCTTGCCCTCGGGGAGTCAGTCAGAGACTGAGAGGCAGAAACCTCCCCTCGGAGTCATTTCTCACATAGTCTTCATGGTCAGATACTTCCCACCTGACCTGGGACAGGGGCTGGGAGAAGGCTGATCTGCTGGAGACAGAAGTGGCTCCAGGGAGGGATGGATGGAGCGGAGGAGGCCAAGGCGTTTCAGGAGCAGCAGTGAGGTCTGGGTGAGCGGCAGGGAAGAGCATGGAGGTGGGGAGTCAGGATGCAGTGGTCAGTGAGCATGCAGTAAGGAAGGCGTCTGAGGTCCCTGCCCCTCAGGGCACTCAACGCTGAGTCAGGTCAACAGACTATTTAATGTCATCACCGCTTCCCAGCTGAATGTATTCTTCAAAGGTCACAGAATTTCAAACTCTTACTCTTGAGGTGCACTTGGATGTCATCTAGACTTACCTCCACCCATGGTGGGAATCTCTACCTCAAGATTCTAAATAGCCTTGACTTGAATTCTTCCAGTGACCGAGAACCCACTGCTTCCTGAAGCCCTTGTTCCTCTCTGGGTGTGTTTCATTATCAGGGCTTTCTCCCCCTGACTTTCTGATACTCTCTCTTCTCAAGGTATCCCCTGTCCAAGACAACCTTCTCCCTCCAACTGACCATGCACTGCTCCAGACCTACCTGACCCCAGCACTTAACACACTTACACCCACTACTTGAAATTTAGAACTCTAAATTAGGCCTGCTTCTCTGCCTAAGTCACCAGCTTAGGCTTTCTTATTATATTAATTGCTGTGTGTAGCCAAGATGATTTTTTTTTCCTGCCAGCTTTCCCCTCAGTCTTATTATTGTTCAGAAACCATAAAACTGAAAACTGCATTTTTATGACTCCATGTGACCTTCAGAATTTTAGACACGGCTAACTCCTGCTTGGCTATAATATTTTGGCTCATTAATTTCAGAGAAGATATTCCGATTTATAATTTTATTAAGTTTCTGAGAATTCTTAATACTGTGTTTCTAAATATGATGAACTTCCCTCTACCAAATTTTAATTAAGGAGCATATTAAATCCTCAATTAATGCTTTCAGTAATGCATATTTAATATCCAATAACATTTGATCAGGATCCTTTCAGCGAGAAAGGGCCTGGGGCTTTCAGGATCCTTGGTTTTCCCTGACCAGTAGGACAGCTGTATCTTCCTTCCAACCTTTCTGTGCTCATCACGAGGCCCTGGTCACGAACACAATGAACACCTTCATTACTATAGCAGCTGCCCCACTGGAGTGAGCAAGAGGCACAGTGGAGGTTTTCTGAACTAGTCCAAAACACATGGAGGGACTTACAAAACGATGTACTTTAAAAATATTTTCTTTCCTCTTTTCAACTCTAATCTGATTCCCGATGCATAGGAATGGCATGCATTAGTGCGGGTACCTGCAAACATATCCTGCAAAGGGCCGAGTGCTAAATATTTCAGGTGATGGCGGGCCCTTCAGCCTCGGTCCCAGCGGCTCAGTTCTGCTCTTAGAGCACAAAAGCAGCTGCCAGCAATCCGTAGATGGACTGGTGGCTGTGTTCCAACAGAACTTATTGATGGACATGGAAATTTGAATTTCATATAATTTTAACATGACATGAAGTTCTATTTTAATTTTCCAACCATTAAAAAGTGTACAAACAATTCTTAGCTCGTGATTTGGCAAATGGCCATAGTTTGCCAACACTTTCTTGAGTGGAAATAGTCCAGACCCGAGGTTAAGGGGGCCCAGGGTCTCATTCTAGCTCTGCCACAAAGTTAGTGAGAGACTTGCAGAAAAGCCACTGCCCACTCTTGGGAACCAGATTTTCCCTTACAAAATAAATGTTTGGTCTGAATGGCATCTAAGATCTTTTTCTAAGGATACGTGATTTCTTCCACAGCAGGAAGTTGCTCATATGCTGTTTCTAGAAGCCCCAAGAACCGTCTGTTCTCATGTTCTTCTTGTTTCTTAAGCAACACCTCTCTACCACTGGGAGGCTAATTGGAAGGAGAACAAAAGTCACCAGGCCAGATCAGGAATGTCATAGGCTCATGGTCTGCACTTTGGAAGGCAAGAGGTTCCTTCTGGACTTGGTTGCAACAGAAAAGATTTCTCCCTCTGCTTTCTTTGACTCCATTCTCTTGCAAGTTTCGGAATCTTCATCCTGGAAACCCATCCAGGGAGGGCTGACCCTGGGAGAAGTTCATAAAATCAGAAGCAAACAACACAACAGCCCTTCCAAGGGCTGAACTTCAGCTATATTCAAGCCCTCAAGGAGACCCAACTTCCTCCAGCATCCCACTCTGATTCTCTCTCCCTTCCTCAACCAGGTCTGTCCCTTCATAGTCTGATGGTGGTGGTGGTTCAGTCGCTCAGTCGTGTCCAACTCTTGCAACTCCATGGACTGTAGCCCACCAGGCTCCTCTGTCCATGGAATTTTCCAGGTAAGAATACTGGAGTGGGTTGCCATTTCCTACTCCAGGGGATCTTCCCAACCCAGGGATCCAACCACATTTGTGAATCCTGCATTGGCAGGTGGATTCTTTACCACTAGAGCCACCTAGGAAGGCCCTTCATGGTCTGCTGCTGCTGCTGCTAAGTGGCTTCAGTCGTGTCCGACTCTGTGCGACCCCATAGACGGCAGCCCACCAGGCTCCCCCGTTCCTGGGATTCTCCAGGCAGGAACACTGGAGTGGGTTGCCATTGCCTTCTCCAATGCATGAAAGTGAAAAGTGAAAGTGAAGTCGCTCAGTCATGTCTGCCTCTTAGCGACCCCGTGGACTGCAGCCTACCAGGCTCCTCTGTCCATGGGATTTTCCAGGCAAGAGTACTTCATTGTCTACTTCCTGTGAAAATCTACCCTCAGGATAAGGACATCATTTGATCATTCATGTTGGAATGAGAACAGTTGTTGAAAACCTGTAATACTGGAGAAAGCTGGAGGAACTGGGCTTTGATCATTATAAAAGCAGATACTTAATGGGGCCTTACTATCTGCAGAGCTCTGTGTGAACATTTGCACATACACATGTATGTGTGTGTTTTCCCACTTAAAATCCCCATTTTGCAGATGAAAAAATAAAGGCTAAAAGAATATTAGTAACTTGGCCAAGAAAATCACCTATTAAATTGCGGCTTGAACCCATGTAGTCTGATTACAGACCTGCCACTCTTTCATCATACTGTCTCTGGAATGGTAAGATTTGGGGAATCAGTAAGTGAAAGAAGAAAAGTATTTGAAACAGCTTGCATGAACCACTGTACCACACATCTTGTCTCTGGTGAGGCTATCTCTCCAGTCACATGCCTTTCTTCCCTCATTCACAGTTTGCCAAGAGGGAGGCTACTCGTGCACTGGAATCTGGGAGGCGATCTTTGTTAGAGCTGTTGGCTCTTTCTTCTCTTCCTCTCAGGTTACCTTGCCATCCCTTGCAGTAACATTTCATCCAGATGGCTAAATAATAATTTCATTATAAAAATAATTGGTTAACTAAATCTAATATTTATAATTTATACTCAGAATTTTTTCCCTAGTTCTGAACATAGCAAAAACATAACACTTTAAAATGCCACCGAGGCCATCTGTTTGTTTCCTATCAGTTCTTGACGTCATTTGAGTGGTTTGGTTATTTTAGGGTTTCTATAACTGTGATCACACAAGGAGGCATTTCAGAGAGTTAGGACCACTGAACAAGGGACTGACTTGCAAGGCACCTGGAGGTCAGGTACTTCACCCTGGCCTGTTCTCAAAGTACTTTTTTTCTGATGGGTAAATTTCAGCATACATTTTGGAGCTTCCTGATCAAGTGGTTGAAAGATTTTTTTTTTAGTAGGAATTTCTTCCTCCCTCCATATGTCAATGAATTTCTCCAACCAGAAACATCTACCCTTGTGTCCAGGTTCTGCCCTCTGGACCTACACAGAATAAGGTGTGTGACATGAGCAGATGTTCCAAAATTTAAAACCATGATCATGTCATTTTGGAGGCTTCCTTATTCCAGAAGGAACATCCTCTATTCCTTGAAATGCTTCTCCAACAATTTGGCATTCATTATGCTCACTTTCCTAACCTTTCTCCATCCATTGGCCTCCAGGATCCCCTTAACATGGGTGACCATAATTCTCAGAAGCACTTTAAGAATTATCGTCTCATCTGATTTTCACGACCACCCTGTGAATAGGGGGGACACCATGATTCCCATTATACAGGTGTGGAGGTTGGTACCAAGGTGGATGAACCCAGGTGTTCAGCATCAATCCCTGGGTTATTTACAGCCCAGTGAGGGGTTGCTCCCTGTCAAGCACTCTTTTCTCTGCAGCTGAGTATCTGCTCATGTAGCTCAGTTCAGTCACTCAGTCATGTCCGACTCTTTGTGGCCCCATGAACCGCAGCACACCAGGCCTTCCTGTTCATCACCAGCTCCCGGAGTCCACCCATGCCCATGTCCATTAGGTCGGTGATGCCATCCAACCATCTCATCCTCTGTCATCCCTTTCTCCTCCTGCTCTCAATCTTTCCCAGCATCAGGGTCTGGCACTCAGAGCATTTGTTTTTATTTTATTTTTATTGCTTACTCATTTTAAATGAAATACCTCAGACATACATACTAAAAGAATATAATCTGTAACTTAACATATGTAGATATAATTGACATGTGCACTGTGTCAATGCATGTAACAGTAAGACATGTGATCATATAGTTCTCTGGAAGTGAACACCCTCCATACTCGAGGAGACTGCTATGGAGCACAGGAAGACCACAGCAATAGCTCAGAGAAGTGTAAAGACTGTTGCTAGAGTTCAAGTCATAGAAATAGAAAGTCAACTCAGCTTTGAAGATGTGTGCAGAGAAGTGCCCTGCTGACCTGGGGGTGACAAAAAGACTGGGCAAGGATCTGCAGATTTGCCAGTCAGGGAAGGTCAGGCAGTTATTTATTTTTTTATTATAGTACCTTTGCTTTACACTGCTGTGTCAATTTCTACTGTTTAGCAAAGTGTCTATTTAGCAAATAGACATTTAGCAAAATGTCTCTTTAGGAGGTTTCCCTTTTCTCCATGCCCTCTCCTGTATTTATCATTTGTTGATTTTTTGATGGTGGGCATTTTGACTGAAGTGAGGTAATAACTCATTGTACTTTTGATTTGCATTTCTCTAATAATTAGTGATGTCGAGCATCCTTTCATGTGTTTGTTGGCCACTTGTATGTCTTTTGAGAAATGTCTATTTAGGTCTTCTACCCATTTTTTGATTGGGTTGTAAGTTTTTTTTTTTTAATATTGAGTTGTTTGTATATTTTGGAGATTAATTCCTTGCTAGTTGCTTCATTTGCAAATATTTTCTACCATTCTGAGGGTTGTCTTTTTGTCTTCTTTATGGTTTCTATTGCTGTGCAAAAGCTTTTAAGTTTAGTTAGGTCCCAGGAACACTCCCAACCTCATTCTATGCAGCCACCTGATACCAAAACCAGACAAAGATAGCACAAAGAAAATTACAGGCAAATCAAACCAAATTCAACAGCACGCTTTAAATAGTCATATACTATGATCAGGTGGGATTTATCCCAGGGATACAAGGATTCTTCAACATACTTAAATCTATCAATATGACGTAAGATGCAGAAATAGCTTTTAACAAAAGGCAACAATCATTTATGATAAAAACTCTCCAGAAAGTAGGCACAGAGGGAACCTACCTCAACATAATAAAGGCCGTGTACAACAAACCCACAACAAACATAATTCTCAAGGGTGAAAAAATGAAAGCACTTCCTCTAAGATCAGGAATAAGACAAGGACCTCCACTCTTATCACCATTGTTCAACATAGTTATGGAAGTCCTGGGCATGGCAATCAGAGAAGAAAAAGAAACAAAAGGAATCCAACTTGGAAAAGAGGAATTAAAACTGTCACTGTTTGCAGATGACATGATATTTTACTCAGGCAGTTATTAAAGCAGAGGCAGGTCAGCTCTTGCAGGAAGAAGCAAAGAGGATAGTAGAGTCCAGTAGGCTGATTACCAGCAAGTTGTCTTGAGGGTTCCACTGAGGAGGCTTATAGGCACATGGAATTCCCTGGTGGTTCAGCTGGTAAAGAATCTGCCTGCCATGCAGGAGACCGCAAGTTTGATCCCTATGTTGGGACGATGCCTTGGAGAAGGGCATGACAACCCATTCCAGTATTCTTGCCTGGAGAACTCTGTGGACAGGTGAGCCTGGTGGGCTACAGTCCATGGAGTCACAAAGTGTCAGACACAACGGAGCAACTAAACTTTCACTTTCATAGGCACATAGCACAGAAGAGACAGTGGTCTTTCCCTTGGCACTGAATGTTAGCTTAGGGAGATCTGGGGCGATGGCTACTGACCCAGAAGGGGACGTTCACAAGCCCACATGTGAGGTTTGAACAAATTACTGCTGTGTGTCTGCCAGCTTCAGATACTTGGGAGGTAATGAGAATACAGATAGAAGACTCAGATTTGGTATCTACTCAGAAAGTAGGGGCTTCCTAGGTGATACTAATGGTAAAGAACCCACCTGCCAATGCAAGAGACATAAGAGATGCAGTTTCGATCCCTGGGTTGGGAAGATGCTCTGGAGGAGGGCATGGCAGCCCACTCCAGTATCTAGCCTAGAGAATCCCATGGACAGAGGAGCCTGGCAGGCTACAGTCCAAAGAGTCAGACATGATTGAAGTGACTTAGTATGCATGCACGCACAGAAAGCTAGAGCAAGAAAAGTCAAAAAGCATCGTAGGTGTTGGACTTTTTGTTTGTTGTTGTTTAGTCCCTAAGACATGCCTGATTCTTTTGTGACCCCATGGAATTAAAAAGTAGAAGTAAATATATGGTGGAAGGTCCATGGTGGTGAGTAGCAACACCAAAAGTTGAAGTAAAAAGTCAGAACCAGTGGTGGGGAACCTCGAGTGCCAAGCAAAGGGGCTGAAACATCCCCCAGTAACAGTGTCAGGACACTTACACTGTTCATGATGGTTTCAGTTCAGCTCAGTCGCTCAGTCGTGTCCGACTCATTGCGATCCCACAAATCACAGCATGCCAGGCCTCCCTGTCCATCACCAACTCCCGGAGCTTACTCAAACTCATGCCCATTGAGTCAGTGATGCCATCCAGCCATCTCATCCTCTGTCATCCCCTTCTCCTCCTGCCCCCTATCCCTCCCAGAATCAGGGTCTTTTCCAATGAGTCGACTCTTCGCATGAGGTGGCCCAAGTATTGGAGTTTCAGCTCCAGCATCAGTCTTTCCAATGAACACCCAGGACTGATCTCCTTTAGGATGGACTGGTTGGATCTCCTTGCAGTCCAAGGGACTCTCAAGAGTCTTCTCCAACACCACAGTTCAAAAGCATCAATTTTTCCACACTCAGCTTTCTTCACAGTCCAACTCTCGCATCCATACATGACCACTGGAAAAACCATAGCCTTGGCTAGATGGACCTTTGTTGGCAAAGTAATGTCTCTGCTTTTTAATATGCTATCTAGGTTGGTCATAACTTTCCTTCCAAGGAGTAAACGTCTTTTAATTTCATGGCTGCAATCACCATCTGCAGTGATTTTGGAGCCCAAAAAAATAAAGTCTGACACTGCTTCCATTGTTTCCCCACTAACCCTAAATACTTTATCTTCATTACCCCATATTCTTATCGCCACTTTATGGAAGAGGGAACTGGGCACAAAGAGGTTAGGAGACTTGCCCCAAATCTTCCAGCAAGTAAGTGGTAGAGTCAGGCTTTGGACCTCAACAGGGTGGCTCCAGTTTCTGGACTCCTAACCACTATGCCATATAGGATCTGGGGATTGCTGAGTAAAGACTAGTGAAAGACTCATAGTTTGTTTGTAGTTTTTTTTTTAATCTCAGTGCCTGGCCTCACACTGAACATTCAGATTCCATGCATGTGAATGACTCTTTGGGTAAATCTGATGTACACACATCTGGCTGACAGTCACAGCTCTCAGCATTAGGAATCATTAGGATTTTCTGATTAAGCCCAACAACAGTCCCAAGGCTGAATGTTTGCATGAGGAAGTGTCACAAGCAAAGCAGTATTTTAGCAGAACTGATCTGGCCATTGTGCCTAGCAGGGACTAAGAAAGTAGAGAAAGCTGAGGTGGGGAGAGAGAGCAGACTGTTCAGAGGCCAAGTCTCAGGAAAGGAGGGATTAGGCCTGAAGAAGGGAACAAAAATGAAATAAGCCATTGATACTGGAGACCAGCTAGGGCTATGTAAAGAGTCACAGATGTCTTCAAGTCGGGAACATTTAGGGAGTGACAACGTCCCAGTGACAGTGAGAGCACCTTAGTGGTTCACAGGTGGGCTCCCATTCCAAGCCCTGCTCCATCATGTACATGCTGTGTGACCACAGGGAAGCCAATTAATATTTCTGTACTTTGCTTGGTTCATTTGTAAAATGAAAATAAAAAGAGCACCTCCTTTGTTGGGTGAGACATATATTACCTAGTGGCTCAGACGGTAAAGAGTCTGCCTGCAATGCAGGAGACCCGGGTTCAATCCCTGGATTGGGAAGACTCCCTTTAGAAGGAAATGGTAACCCACTCCAGTATTCTTGCCTGGAGAATCGTATGGACAAAGGAGCCTGGCAGTCCATGAGGTCGAAAAGAGTCATATACAACTGAGTGACTTCACTTTCACTTTTCACATATGCATTTACACATATACTTCACTTTCACTTTTCACATAGTGCTTAGAGGAATGTTTTGCTCATGGAATGTGCTCAGTAAATACTATCTCTTATTATTTTTATTGGTAGAAGAGGGAAATGGGTCTGTGGGCAATGTGAGAGACAATAAACTAAGATTTAGAGATTTTGGCCTTAGATGTGCTAAGATCTCTGATCCTACTACAGGCTACCTTCAGACTAGGGAAAAGAAACCCTGCTTTTTTCAAAATAACAGCAGCTTCATTTTCAATGAAAATGATGCTAATTACTGGGTATTGACCCAAGATGAATTTCTCTTTGATGAACTATATACCGCTCTTCAGAAAACCTAGCCAAATCATCTCAAATACCAGGAAGTGTGGGGTAATGCAGTAAATTGGGGGAAAATGTGTATCAGAAGAAATTATTGCTACAAAAATATTTTCAGTAAGTTTGTTCCCTTCATAAATAGTGTGAATGGAATGCCTGAGCAATCAGCTGAAAGCCCGATCTTCTCTGTGGGCTAATTGCTCGTCTGGTTAGTGCAGAATTTAATTTGTGCTATTGTGCAGGCAAGGCTGAGAGCGTGAAATAAACAATGTGTGTTAATTTCACGTTTTCCAGTCTACTTAGCCAAAGAGAAAGCTTGGGCTCCTCTCAGGCCTCTCTCCACCCCCCCTCCCCAGCTTCTCATCCTGGAACCAGCAGACCACAGAGGGGAGGGATATTTGCTGACTATAGGTGTGGGATTCTTGCTGCAAGACCAAAGGCTCAGGAAAGCCAGTTGACCTGGGTGGTGAGGCTGGCCGAGAAACACACAGTGCTCCCTCACCCACTCCACACCTAGGGCTGGTGCTGAGATTCTTCTTCTGAGATGAATGGGCATCTGCTGGGACCCAGGCAGCTGGCTCTACACTCTCATGTTCAATGATGCCTCTGATCTCCTGTGGAGCTGCTTTCATCAGAGCAAACCGAGCAACCCAACTGAATGATATCCGTGCTGAATGGATTAACTGGATGAGATGAGAGGGTCCTCTACCGAGGGAAACAGAGGTAACTTTATGGAGAAGCAGAGGAAATGCCCCCTCTAGGCTGAAACTTGAGGGAGCTTAGGCAGGCCTCCCCTGCCACTGGCCTCCCTCCTACTCCACTCCAAAAATCAGACAAGTCAGCCGAGCTGGGCTTCTTTCCCTGTGACTGAAGGCGTGAGGCCCAGGAGAAGGGACCTGCTCAGGGTCGGGGTGGCAGTCAGTAGCTTGACCAGTCAAGGGTGTGAGCAGAGACTTCAGTCAAATCCTGAATTCAAATCCTGGATCTAGCCAGTTGCATGAATTACTTATCCCTCTCAATTTCCTCATTAATAAAATGAGGATAACAGCAGCACACGCTTCATAAGGATATGAGTATCACAATAGTTAATGTGTGTGAAGTGCTTAAAATAGGACCTGGCAGAATGTAAGTGCTCAGAAAGTGTTAGTTATTATTAGTATTAGTTTGGAATAGTCTAAAGTTTTAGCCTGTTCGTACTGTTTGTATTATATGAATATCTGGGTGTGTGATCAGATATGCCTATCCCCCCCAGAAAGGGGGAGTTCTGTTCCCTTGCCTTCACTTTTTTCATCTGTGCTGCTTGTATTATTAAAATCTAGGAGAGGAATTCCAGTAAATGCTTGAGGTGCTCTTTTAATTGAGAGAAGAGCATAAGAACGAAAGTCATTGATGGAAATCCTTGGGAAAGCAGGAAGCTTGCCTTGACTCTGCCTCCGTAGAGACAGCACATACTGACACATTTTGCATTTTGGACTATGTGCAGAGCCACCAGGGGGTCCACTGAGAAAGGCCAGATTTCAAGGCTACAGAGGCCAAAAGACTGAGTGGAAAAAAATCTTACCCTTCAGGCCTTCCTTAATCATGGGGATAGCTGACATTTCTTTTCAGGAAAAACCAGGTCAGTCTTATTTTAACTCAGTGGCACAAGGAAGAGCCCCTTACCTTGGCCTAAGAGACACTGATGTATGTGTTCCCCATGGGACCTCGATAAAGGCTATGCCCCTGCTTTGGATTGGCTACTGTACCGTACCCTGCAGATACCAAGGCTGTGTCCCCAGGGAGGCCACAGTCCATCCTGCTCTTTTCCATTCTACACTAGGCCAGAGGGATTGAGGGACTCACTCTAGGTCACACAGCTGGGATGTGACTTCAGGTCTCCGGACTTGAGTCCTCTTCTCTCTCCACTATGCTGATCTACCCCTTCAAAAAGTAAGGGATATTTGCCCTAAAGAACCTGTTCTACTGGCTGCCAGTAATGGCAGGAAAAAAGCCCATTTTATAATAGTATAAGCTGGAGCTGTGTAACCTGAAGATGAAAGAGCAAAAACACATTCACAGTGTTGCAATTGTGGACTTGGAGTCTAGGAAAAGCAATACTATCAATAAAGTGGCCAATAACCATGGAGCACCTAGTGCATGCAAGTCCCTGGGCTGGAGTTATGGGAGGGGCACAGAGGTGAGAAAGAGGCTGTCCCTGCCTTCTGGGGCATCCAGACTCCAGGAGAAGATAAAGTGAGTATCCACGGAAGAAAACTTTATGTTAGCATGTGGCAGCTATTACCGGAGCTGCACGGACCAGATGTGACTTAGAATTTGAGAAGAGGTTAGAGTCTGTTAATGCCAGGAGGGATTTAAACCAGAGATAAGAGAAGCAGTTAAGAAGTGACCCCAGGAAGTACATCACTGGCTGCCTGACAAGAAGAAGAACTGTATCTCGCTGCAGGGAGGAGTCACAAGGGAAAGCTTTCCACAGCAGGGGAAATTAGGGAGGGGCCTCGGGCAGAAAGAATTTGAATCATTGGAGGACTGGAACAGGAAATCCCAAACAGGAGAAATGTCAAGATCAAAGGCACAAGAAAAGGTAGGACTATCACAAATCTGTTCTCAGTTGTAGTCTAATTGGAAAGGTCATTTGACTCTGAAGACAGACAGACTTTGACATTCACAGACGGAAAAGATGGTTGTTGAAGCGCTTCGTGCAGCAGAAGGAGCGGGGTAGAAAGGAAGCGGGCTTAGAATGAATACACTGCTGGGACGCTTTTCTCCATGATTCCCCTGCCTAGCCAGCACTCACAGATTAGACAATGAACCATGAGTTGAGCTTTATTGGACAGGTAGAACAAGGGCCTGGGAACATCCTTGACTTGATGGGACCTACGAAGCTCCCCTGGTTAACCATCTCCTCCTAGCTCAGAACCATCCATGGCCTATGTATGCTGTTACTCCTCACTGGGGACTTCAGGGTTTCCTGAAAGCTGTGTTGGCAGGAAGAAGGAGGGAATGAGGTGAAATCTATAGTAACACTTTAACTCCCCCACAATCTTCAAGCAGGCATGGGATGAGAATTTCTGCTCTTCAAGTTTCCCTTAAAGTTCACTTGCAAATACTTTCATCTAGATACAAATGCATCAAAGGAGAAGGTAAGAGGTAGAGAGGGAAAAGATAGCACACAGTGCCTCCAGGAAGCCCTATCTCATCATCCCCTCGAGTGAGAAGCTGCCCTGTGAGGATGTGAGAGGCCTCAGGAGGGGACTGCCATTAATTGCGGTCCATACTCAGGAGTGATTCACGTTGTCGGACATCTCTTGGTGCCTGCTTCCTGGAAGTAGTCACCTCTGGAAGAAGTAGGAGGTCTACATTCAAAGACTCTGGGAGAAACATGTGTGACCTCCCTCCCCATTCTATTTCTTCCCTGCCTTGGTAGCTGTGGAGCAAAAAAAGAAAAAAAAAAAAACAGAGGAGAAGGACACAGAAGAAGGGGGTAGGCGGGTACTCGAGGCGACCTCTCTGACCTCACAATTTTTAGCAGGTTGAGGTGGGTTCTGTCTCCAGCTTTCCTTCCTGAGAAAGCCCAGGATCTACCTGAAGCGTCAATCCAAAATGACCCGCTAGTTAGTTAGTTCAATCGCTCAATCATGTCCAACTCTGCGACCCCATGGACTGCATCACGCCAGGCCTCCCTGTCCATCACCAACTCCCGGAGTTTACCCAAACTCATGTCCATTGAGTTGGTGATGGATCCTCTAAAGTAAAGTAAATGACAGGTGGCAGGAGGCTGCCTGCCACTGCAGTGCCCAAGAGGGTAAGCAGAGGAAAGAGGGAAAAGCAGGTCAGAGCAGAAGGAATACAGACCTCAAGGGTCCAGCTGGACAGGTGCAGTGTCTTGGCTAAAAGTGGCGCAGCTAGTTATTTTGCTAAATGAATCAACCCGCTTGGCATTTGAAAGCTTCTAATATGTAAAATTGGGTTGGTGTACATTGAAAGAAACTGACTACCTGAACGTACCTGAGAATCAGGGAAATATTTCTTTTTCTTGGGGTTCCTAACACCAAGAGAGCCTGAATTGTGACTCCTTATGATGCTTGGACCTCCCTGGACTTTTGAACATCTCCAAATGTAGATGTTGATCTCTGAGATGAAGAGACAAGAAGAATATAGCTCTGCCCTGTGAGGTCACCAACTCACATGGGTGACCCAAGTGACTCATTCCTATGCTGAGTCTCTCCTGGTAGAATTGCCAATTCCCAAGACTTTTCTCTCCTTCCAGAACCAGTTCAAGACCTCTGCTCCATGAAGTTAACTTCAAGTAGCCAACACCAATCCATGCATTCTCTTCTCAAAGGCCCTCTAGTGAAAGCTCCCACTTGAGAAATGTTCCTAGGCCCTGAGTTACTCATGGTTTTCCTCACTTATGTTCA
Organism: Odocoileus virginianus; assembly: GCF_023699985.2. Taxonomy (NCBI): domain Eukaryota; kingdom Metazoa; phylum Chordata; class Mammalia; order Artiodactyla; family Cervidae; genus Odocoileus; species Odocoileus virginianus. The sequence goes on along the minus strand of NC_069695.1, from coordinate 14,805,619 downwards.
CATCTAATCTATAATCTAATTATGTTCAATCTAATCTCTAAAGTATTTCTCTATTTACTGATTGAAAAACTAAAACTTGAAGATACTAAGGAATCTGAACTATAGTCAAGTTGATTCCTGGATTTGAGCTCTGGGCCACTGCATTTGAGTGCCTCTTCCAGCCCTAGCTATGTGCACTATGGCTTTAGTATTAAAAACCCACCTTGGGTTATATCTGAGATTTCTGGACTGTGTAGGAATATATACACATCGCTTCTTCAGGGAACTTGCAATCTAGATAGACAGATAAAACTTTTGAAAAGATAGTTAAAACCTAGGGTACATGTACTCACACTGTATCATAATATCAAGCAATATTTATTGAGCATCTAGTATGTCCCAAGTATGGCACTGAGCTCCTAAATGTCTCAAAAGAAAGATGCCTCTGCCTCAGTGAAGCTTATAGTTCACTGAGGGAGTTGGTCCTTAGTGAAGAAGTTTGCAAGTGACTATATATTAATAATCTACAGTGTGATTGTTAGGGAGAGAAGAAGCTGTATGCTGTGAGAGAGGATAGTAGGGGACCTGATTTAGGTGGAAGGTCAAAGAAGGCCTCCCTTCCAAAGTGTCATTTTAGCTGAGATTTGAAAGGTGGGCCAGAGCAGGTGAAATGTAAAAAGCTTGGGATCTGGGATGGAACAGTTCCTGGTCAGAACCCTCAGACGGAAAGAAACGTGGAACTTTAGAGAAACACACCTAAGCCAGGCAGCCAGCTGTGTGCCTGAAGCTTCCCCATCCCTTTCTGGGCCTCTGGAGCCCCTGGGCCTCACACTCTGAATGCTCAGGGATTAGCAGATGGCTCCCCTTATGTGTGCACCCTTGCTTTACTTCTACGATGTTATCCACAGCTTCCATCTGAGCTTGACCTCTTGCTTTGTTCATTTTCTCCTTTCAGTCATGATGGGGGCTTCTGGGCCTATGGTTCATCTCTCTAAAGAGGGGGCCACTGGGGTTAGCAGAGACCCTCCGGAGAGCTCTGCTTCTGTTTTTGTCTCTCCTTCTCCAGCCTCCGTGGGAGCTAGGACCTGGGAAGACTGTAAACTGTATACATTATTTCCTTTTTGATTAGGTGAATAAATAACTTGATTGAGACACGCCTCTTTGGAGGACGATGCTGGCAGGCTTCCAGGAGTGGGAGGCAGCTGGCTCTGAGTACAGAGGAGGTGGCAACAAAGACCTGAAGGACAGATACATCAAGGACAGGCTTAGGATCCCGCCTGGGCCTGGGAAGAACCAGCCAGAAACATTTAGGGAAAAGAGGTTTGCCCCTTTCCTGTCCTGTGAGGGAAGGTTCGGGTTTGGTTTGGGTTGCCTTTGCAAGCACTAGGACATCTGTTCCAGCCGACTGCCCTCCCGAGGGACAAGCTTCAGCTGGGAGGAGTGCATGGACACAGACTCTGGGAGGCGGACAACAATCATGCTTCTCAAGTGGGCACACACAGTAGGTCCCTGGAGGAAAGGTCTCCACACACAGTAGGTCTCTGCTCAGTATCTCCGTATGTACGGGGCATAGAGACATTAGTACACAGAGTACATTCACTGGCCTTTGATCCATGCTCCTCTGTTTTGCTCTCTAAATTTGAAGTGTGAGTCTAAGTTGAGGTCCTCGGTCTTTCTCCAACCAAGAAGACACCATTCACCATCTGCAAGCTTCCCAAAGTGGTCCTGCCCCACCTGAGAGCTATGACAAGCTGGTTCTAACCACCCATGCTGCCCTGTAGCAAGTGGGGAGGGGTGACATGTTAGATGGTGATTCAGGTATAAGCCCCAAGGCAAGCCCTAGCTATGAGACTCACTACTCTGAAGACAGGGATGATGACAGTCCTAAATTTGGATACTCAGATCTAAGGCATCTGGAACTGGCCTTTCAGTACAAAATTGGGTTTCCTTGCTTGTTACTGATCTACCACTGGATAGCTGTTCTTTGGGATTAAGTCAAAGTGATTTCAGAAATCTTCTGTTAAAACATCCCTGAGATGGAAAACACATTAGTCCAATTTCAGTCATAAACACCTTAACTGGTTAGAGAATAGTTGACGACTATCCTTTAGGACAGATCTTCCCGAGTGGCTCAGTGGTAAAGAATCCTGCAATGCAGGAGATGCAGAAATGTGGGTCGTGAAGATCCCCTGGAAGAGGAAATGGCAACATACTCCAGTAATCTTGCCCAGAAAACCCTATGGACAGAGGATCCTGGCGGGCTACAGTCAATGGAATCACAAAAGAGTCATATACAACTGAGTGATTAAACAACAACAGCAACAATCCTTTAGGACCAAGGAGATATATGAGGACTTAAAATAATTTAATACCATTTATGGAGCCCACTTTGAGCCCAAGGGAGCACTGGGTCCCTCATATATGACTTCCTCTTCAATTCTTAGGATTTGAACCCAGGTTTGTATGGTGATGACCACTATGCCATTTCCACTATTCCAGCTCCCTCCACCTCCTTGAAGAGGATGTTGGAGAAATGACTGTTTGAGGTAGATGCTGGCCCTGGAGATCCTCAGAGAGAGCTCCTCTGAGTACCTGGGCACCTAGGATGGAAGGGAAGGCAACAGTGTCCTGATTTGACTGTGGTCAGCCTGCGGTCCATGCATATGATTCTTCCCATCTTTGACTCCAACCTCCAATCTCTACAGGTGCTCCAGCTCCACTTTAGGACTTCTTTATAGCTCCAATCAGCTGTTTGTGCTTCATAAATTCCTTCCCATGCTTTGAGGTCCAGCTCAAAGATGTTCTTCTTGATGACACATAGCCCTATGTCTCTCCCTTCTATGCCGACCTAGAACAGAAGGGTTCCCCCACTTTTATGGCAGCGTTTATTACCCTGTGATGTATATCTGTCTTCTCTTCAAGAGAGAAAGCCTCTTGAAGGCAGTATCTGTTACATTATACTAGCTCACATAGTATCTGGCACTTAGTAGCCCTTTGAGGAAGACATCTCTGGTCTTTTCTCCACCTTCCAGTCTTGGGTGGTGACAGTTTCTATGTACCCTCTCATGTATCACTCACACGTGAAGCTTGATGGGGAATTTCTGTTTATTTGTGTGTGCCATCAGTAGGCTATAGTACCAGTTAAGAGGGCCTGTGCCCATCTGGTCATATGTCCAATATATTGGACACCAATAAATATATGTTGAATGAATGAACAAGTCAATCTGGACTTCTGAAGACCAATTTGGTGGTAGGCTTTCCTTGGGTCAGATGCCTCATCCCAGTGAGTACCTTGTTTTCTTAGCCTAGGTTTCCTGAGAGGCACACTTGATTGCAATCATCCAGTCCCCAAATCATTAAACTGTTCTTACCTATGCTGGGGGGCTAGTCTTAGAAAAGGGGCTTCAGTAGAATATTTTATTTTTTCCCCAAAGTTCCATGTTCTCCTTTGCTATAGTACAAACAAAACATAAACAACTAATGAGTTTTTCCTACTACACATGAGGAGAGAAAAGAAACATACTTCATCCTGTGGTCAGTTTTATACTCTGCAAAACTGGGGAATCTGTGAGTGATGTCTTAGAAAAAGCTTTGTTCCCAAGGGTTAGAAGACTATACTCTACTATTAAATTGCTGCGACACCTCAGGCAAATTTACCCAACTGGCCTAGTTTCCTAGTTTCAAGTGCTGATTTCATTTTTTTTTTTTTTTTCTAGTCTGTTTCCAGAGTACTATTCTAGTCTATTTAATAATTGTTGCGAAAAATATTAAAAATTTCTTCCACAAGTCCAGGCTTTTACACATTCATGAAGCTTATTTATATGCTTTATGTTTTTTCCCCCCCTGGTAAATAAGGTAGTGAAATCATTCTTAATATTTTCAATAGTTGGTCTAGATGATCTCTAATATTTGGTATAGCTTTCAATTTCCAAGAAGTTTGAATTCAAAGATTTGTACCCTTTGACCCTTGAACAATATCCTTTCCCCAAGGTGGGGACAAGAATTCCCATGTGTCCTGATCACATGATTCACAGAACATAAGCTAATTCACATGGAGTGACAAGAAAGAAAACCCCAAGGGGCTTATTCTCCAAAGACAGGACTCCCTGGTGGAGAAATTTCCCATAGTCATGGTGGTCTGTATTTTTTGGCAAGAGTATCTTCCTATTTCCCTGTGAGTCACAGACCAGGGCTACTGATCTCCTGCAGCGCATCAGGTTTACCTTGACTTGCAGTCCAATGACCCTAGCACTGGCTCTTTCGAGCTTGGCAGGAATCATGGGAGGGATCAAAGCTGAGACGTTCTGGGCTTTCAGTTTAGTCACAATTAAAGACACAGGGTAAGTACTTGTAGCAGGGTCACATCAATTACCATCATAAAGTAGGAAAGGGTGTCTACTTCTGAAATACAAGGCTGAGTGAGGTGCCATAGCTGGCCTGATAACCACCAAAATTCAGTGGTCAGGACATATGGCTATACCCACCCCTCACTGTCAGACAGAAAGCTGACTTCTTATCCAAAAGTGCCTTTTGGGCTTGGACTTCAGCAGCGTCTGAATAAATATTGTGTCACCAGTGTTCATGAGCTTGGAGTAGAAACCATGTAATTTCATACACTGTGGGCAAGAAGATAGTGAACGAGGGCTCTAGCTGCGGCCTTAGTTAGAGAATGCCTTCCAGACTGTGGGTCTCATTTTCCTCATCTTTACATAAAAGAATTCTTCATAGACACTTTTTTTTTTTAATCATTTAGCCTGAGCATCAACTGCATTCACGTCATCTGGGCCCTTGTCTATGAAGGTAGATCCCTAGGCTCCTCACAAGACCTATTGAATCAGGATATTAATGGGTGAACATGGAAATAAGCACTAGAAACAAGCTTACCAGGTGATGTTTTTAAGCTTACTAAAGCTCAACAACCCCAGAACCAGATGATCTCTGAGCTTCTGTCAGGAGACATCATCTTAGGATTTTATGAATATAATTACTGCAAGGTCCACAAGGAGCAAAAGTCAGGAACAAAACTACAGTTTTAGCTCTCGAGCTCTCATTCTCCACCCATGAGTGCCCGTTCTATGTGGAAAGACTTATTTGAAAAATTTGGTACATTCTGAGAGACACAGTAGTCACAGATGCATTTTGAGGTTCCCTCCAGGGTGTTCTGGAGCATGAAACCCGAAATGTGGGATGAGAGAGGAAGAAAGCCCTCTCTGTGTTCTGAGGGAGAGAGAGCGGCCCCAGAAACAGCAGCCCCGAAATTATCCTCCAGCTCCCGTGCTATTATAAAGAAAAGCTGACACAGCAGAGCCCTGGGGATGCTGAGCGTCTTCAGAGCACTAATCACCGAGGCAGGCAGGCTAATGCAAGGAGAACACTTTCACAAACAGCACCTGTCCCGAGCAGTCATCTGCTATTTTTAGAGCTGTTGTAAAGAGCAGAGGGACATTCGTAGAAACTCCAAAAGGGCACCAGGTAGGAAGAAGATGGAGAGGTTGGGGCATATTCTCTCTGGCTGCTTGAATGATGCCCTATCAGTTAAATCACTGAAAACTTGGCCAGTCTGTTTTTTGTTCTGTTTTGCTTTGCTTTGTGGTTGAGGATGAGCTGGGGATGTGGTGGTGAGAAGCAAGGTGAGATAAGGAACATCATTCCGATCTATTGGTGGTGTTTTCGTTGGCAAAACACATATTTAAACATTTACATAATTTTGAATCCAGAAAATAAAACAGTCTATTCTCTATGGCTTATTTCAGAAGAGTTCAAAGTAGGAATAAGTGGGAAATATTTTTATTTCATTAATTTTATTCAGTGGCAAAATTGTACTCCTGGTTGGAATTAACAGACCTTACATTTGTCAATAGGACAAATCACACGATTTAGTGCTAATGCATGTTGGTTAGGTTAAGTTGGTTAGTATCTAGAGCTCGGAGATTGTGGAAAGAACATCAACTCTTATTTCAAAATAAGAACTATTAGTGAACACTAATTGAGGGCTTAAAGACACACCCTGAAAGTGGGGTGCATTGACTGTTGGCTAAAGACATCAACTCCACACAGGAGGGTGGAATGGGACTTCTGTAGTATGTGCTGACATGGAATGTCCCATCAAAGTGAATGCAATCGATCTGTTAAATGTTACCCATGTGTTTGACCTTTCAGGTAGATTTATAACACTTCAGGTCAGAAAATGTCATTTTCTGATCCACCTCCTCTTCTCCCACATGCAATTAGAAAATTCTCCTTTTTCTTTTGCAGCCTCTCCAGGAATATTGGGTTGATCTGTAATGAGATATCTATTCCAATCCTCCTCTACTTCATAGATAAGCAAAGAATCTTCCTCAAGTTTACTTTTCAAGCTCACACAGCTATATGTTAGAACCCTGGTTTCCTGACTCCAAGCCCAGTGCTTTTTCTACCATATCAGAGATCCTGAGGCACCTAGAGTTGGAAGTATGTCAGAAGTCATCCAACTTAATTAGTTATCTCCAGTAATTGAATTGACAAACTGCAGATCACACAGACTTTTTTCTAATAATTGTTTTGAAACGCAAAATTAGATAACAGAGATGAATGTCAAGTTGAGATGATTTTCTTTTGGCTCTATTTGACAGAAATATAAAACAAACAAGTAAAAATAGCACCTGGCTGCATCTTAATGCATAGTGGTCTTGAGGTGTTTAATTCAGAACCGATGGATGTTACAAAACTATTTTTACAGGGTAAGCAAATTATGATGGGAGCCGAGCTCTGATTTTGCTACATAAATTTTATATATGTTCCTTAATGCATTATAACTAATGCAAACACATTGATACTGTTGGAATAAGAACCCCAGTGAACTGCAAAATATTAACAGAACTGCAAAATAACAAATTGTGTCCATTCAACTTCCCAGTGGTTTCTCCCTACTCCTCTGTGTCATGCCTCCCCTCAAAAGCTGCTTCTTGTGTTAAATACCATCTTTTAGAGTCTTGTTCTCAGACAGATCCATGTTCTCTTCCTTTAAAGTATTTGCCCATACACATGTAATAAATTCTCTGAGGCAATGAGAAGAAGAGAAGTATCTTAGTCCATTTGGGCTGCTAAAACAAAATACCACAGATTGGGAGGTTAGTAACAATAGTAATTTATTTTTCACAGTTATGAAGCTTGGAAAGTTCACAATCAAGGCACTGGCAGAATCAGTATCAGGTCAGAGTCTGCTGTATGGTTCATAATGGTCAGCTTTCCCCTGTGTCATCACATGGCAGAAGGAACACTTTGAGGTCTCTTTTAAAAGGATACTAATCCCATTACACTGTATAATCATAAGAGATTTGATCTAGGTCATACCTGAATGATCTAGTGGTTTTCCCTACTTTCTTCAACTGAAGTCTGAACTTTGCAATAAGGAGTTCATGATCTGAGCCATAGTCAGCTCCTGTCTTGTTTTTGCTGACCATATACAGCTTCTCCATCTTTGACTACAAATAATATAATCAATCTGATTTAAGTATTGACCATCTGGTGATGTCCATGTGTAGAGTCATCTCTTGTGTTTTTGGAAGAGGGTGTTTGCTATGACCAGTGTGTTCTCTTGGCAAAACTCTATGAGCCTTTGCCCTGCTTCATTCTGTACTCCAAGGCCAAATTTGCCTGTTACTCCAGGTATCTCTTGACTTTTTACTTTTACTTTCCAATTCCCTATGATAAAAGGGACATTTTTTTTGGTTCTAATTCTAGAAGGTCTTGTAGGTCTTCATAGAATCATTCAACTTCAGCTTTTTCAGCATTACTGGTTGGGGCATAGACTTGGATTACTGTGATATTGAATGGTTTGCCTTGGAAATGAACAGAGATCATTTGGCTGTTTTTGAGATTGCACCCAAGAACTACATTTCAGACTCTTTTGTTGACTATGAGGGCTACTCCATTTCTTCTAAGGGATTCTTGTCCACAAAAGTAGATATGATAGTCTTCTGAGTTAAATTCACCCATTCCAGTCCATTTTAGTTCACTGATTCCTAAAACGTCAATGTTCACTCTTGTCATCTCCTGTTTGACCACTTCCAATTTACCTTGATTCATGAATCTAACATTCCAGGTTCTTATGCAATATTGTTCTTTACAGCATCAGGCTTTACTTATACTTCCAGTTACAACAACAACTGGGTACTGTTCTGCTTTGGCTGTGTCTCTTCATTCTTTCTGGAGTTATTTCTCCACTCCTCTCCAGTAGCATATAGGGCACCTACCAGCCCCAAGCCAGGCTTCAACAGTACGTAAACCATGAGCTTCCAGGTATTGAAGCTGGATTTAGAAAAGGTAGAGGAACCAGAGATCAAATTGCCAACATCCACTGGATCATTGAAAAAGCAAGACATTTCTAGAAAAATATCTACTTCTGCTTTATTGACTGCAACAAAGCCTTTGACTGTGTGGATCACAACAAACTGTGGAAAATTCTTAAAGAGATGGGAATACCAGACCACTTGACCTGCCTCCTGATAAATCTGTGTGCAGGTCAAGAAGCAACAGTTAGAACTGGACATGGAATAACAGACTGGTTCCAAGTCGGGAAAGGTGTACGTCAAGGCTGTATATTGTCACCCTGCTTATTTAACTTATATGCAGAGTATATCATGCAAAATGCTGGGCTGGATGAAGCACAAGCTGGAATCAAAATTACCAGGAGAAATATCAATAATTTCAGATACGCAGATGACACCACTCTTATGGCAGAAAGCGAAGAGGAACTAAAGAGCCTCTTGATGAAAGTGAAAGAGGAGAATGAAAAAATCAGCTTAAAACTTAACATTCAGAAAACTAAGATCATGACATCTGGTCCCATCACTTCATGGCAAATAGATGGGGAAACAATGGAAACAGTGACAGACTTTATTTTGGGGGGTCCAAAATCAATGCAGATGGTCACTGCAGCCATAAAAGTAAAAGGCGCTTACTCCTTGGAAGAAAAGCTATGACCAACCTAGACAGTATATTAAAAAGCAGAGACATTACTTTGCCGACAAAGGTCTGTCCAGTCAAAGCTATTGTTTTTCCAGTCGTCATGGATCAATGTGATTTGGACTATATGAGGGACTATGAGAGTTGGACTATAAAGAAAGCTGAGTGCCTAAGAATTAATGCTTTTGAACTGTGGTGTTGGAGAAGACTTTTAAGAGTCCCTTGGACTGCAAGGAGATCCAACCAGTCTGTCCTAAAGAAATCAGTCCTGAATATTCATTGAAAAGACTGATGCTAAAGCTGAAGCTCCAGTCCTTTGGCCACCTGATCTGAAAAGCCAACTCATTGGAAAAGACTGTGATGCTGGGAAAGATTGAGGCAGGAGGAGAAGGGGACGACAGAGGCCGTGATGGTTGTATATCATCACCAACTCGATGGACATGAGTTTGAGTGCACTCTGGGAGTTGGTGATGGACCAGGAAGCCTGGAGTGCTGCAGTCCATGGGGTCGCAAAGAGTCGGACATGACTGAGCAACTGAACCGAACTGATTATAATTTGAAAGCACAAAAAAGCAATGTGCTTAGTGGGAGTAGTGGGGTATGAGCCCATCACTCAAACAGGAGTAATTTCTTTGAGGATAGGTATTGACCTTTAGATACCATACATCACAAGAAACATAGTAGATGTCCAAAAAGTATCCATCAAATCAAAGCGACTTTTTAAGGATCCTCAGTAGTGAAGCCAATAATGGTGTATGTAGGAGTTTCCCTCTCCAGGCATTTGTCAAACCATACCATGGTATACCACTGATTCCCTCCTTACAAGGCCAGATTTGATCCAACTTTTTTCAATCTGTTTTCTCTGCACCCAAGCAATCTCCAGCAATTATTTTATGGAAAATTCACAGCACTAAGTCTTCTATAATCCCTCCCCCAAGGACTCTAGAAGTAAAGAAAACAAGAAGAATGAAAATTGAAATAAACAGGCAAACATCAAAAAGGAAAAAGAAAGAGAAAGAAGTCAGGAAGGTTGGAGCCTTTTGAACTCCATGTTGGCCTCACCCCATCGGTAATATCCTCCCAGCTTTTGCAGGACACAGCCCAGCCTCCCTACTCCCTACCCCAAGCTGTTATCCTATCCCAAGAAACTCCAGCAAATCTTGGAACAAAGACTGGCAGCAAATGAAATTCCCTGTCTGGACTGAGAATAGAATGCAATTAGCCAGGGAAGATTGTGAAATTTGTTCTTAAATGCTAGAAATATTTTCCCTCCTGACCCTCACCTCCACAACATTCCTCTTGCAGCCAGCTCTAAAGACCCCTTCATACAGGGTCTCTGCAAAGTAAAGCGTGACCTTTAGATTGAGATATGCTCTGTTGCAATACGTTGGAATATGTTCCAACACGTAACTTGAGATCTATTTACTAAACCATTTGGCACATTCAGCACGTCGTGGGGGAATTGTTGGCGGGGCCTGCGGTGTGTTTTTCACTCTTCCCTGATGCATTACCAGACAGAAGGTCATCCCAGTCTAGCAGAGATGGGTGCTGCACAGGGCTCATTACCTCTCAGCAAGGCAGCCAGATGAGGCTGTGGGATGTTTTCTCTTCATCATTCAAGCTTGAAAGGAAACTGTCAGCCTCCACTTGCTCTTAAAACAATGAAAATTTAGGTGACAGCCCTCTCGTTAGCTCAATGAAAATGAAAGTTTCTAGGCAGAGACTTCCCTCCTTTGTAATGAGCTAACCAACTCCACCTCAAAGGTCATCCTAGAAGTCAAGGCATGGAGATGAATATCAACTTCTGGGTACAGGGTGGAAACAATAAAATGATACACCTTTTTGGTAAGTCCAGAAATTTTCAGGATACACAGCTTCTGAGCTTGGGAAAATGGGTAGATTTCAGAAAAATCCAGGTTTTCCATAGCTCACTTTTGCTGGGAAATAAGTACATGTCTAGTTTGTTCTCTTCTGACCTGCATGCATTCACATTACCAGAAAACAAATAAGGATATTATTACACTACCAAATGCTCTCATTAGGAGAAACTCAAGGAAAAGTGCCAAGTGTAGATCCTGTTCTCTAGACTTACCATTGCAGAATTTCTATTCTAAGAGGATTTGGTTAATATTTGATGAACCACTTGGAGAGCACATAGAATTATGGGAGTCCTAATAATTGCTTACATTTGTAGAGCACTGTATTCTGGGACATCCATATGCATCATTTTCTCATTTGATCCTTGTAACAGCCATGTATAACAGTCTGCATGGGTTTTCAGTCTTCCTTTTTTTTTTTTTTAAATAAAATCTTTGGAATATTAGAACTGAAAGTGACCTCATCTATAATTTTGATCAGTTTATGCTAACCAGGAATGCCTGTTAAATCATCAGGGGAATTGTCTCCAAAACCTATGTGTGTGTGCTGCCCTCCTAATTCTCCCACTTCCTGCTACTCGTCCCCTCCATCCACACATACAGAGTCTGAATCAGTGAGTAGGGATGAGACCCCATATACAAATACTTCTTAGAACACACTTTGAAGCTCACGTTGATTTCCACCACAGCTTTCGACCAGCCCTTTATTTGTCCTGTGGAGAAGCTGAGGATTAAAGCAGTGATGTGATGAAACCAGAGTCACAGGCAATGGCAGCATCTGTATTCCAGCCCTGGCCTTCCAATGCTTAGTTGAATGATCTTTATTTCACACTTTTCTTCATCATTCCAAGTTAACAGGGGACTGCTAACATGGTGATATTTATTTTATACCATGTTTTGCTTCTTAATAGCCAAAAAGAAAAATGATAAGAAATGCACTATCTAAAATGTGCCCGATGTGAGTAAAATTCCCAGAACCACAATTAGTGCTAGAGGTGTTTCCATCTGAACGCATGATCCTCACAGATTTTACTCCTCAGTCCCAAGATTTGGCTCAGATCCTCTTGAACAGTGATGACCCTCTTTTTCTCTTGATGACATTTCATTTCAATTCTCTGCAACATCCCCATAACCCCAGGACCATTCCACTGAATTTTGGATCAAATCATCAGTAACCTAAAATATGTGGTTAAGCACTGATGAGGAAGAGACAGCATTTTAGGAAGCAAATGAGTTATATTGGTCGAGGAACAGAAGTGTTTCCCTCCCCACTTCTCTGCCCCTCTGTCAAACCTCTCTCCAGTCATCCCACCTCACGCCCTCATACTCCTGGATGGGGGGCTCCTTAGAGCCATGGCCCTCAGTTGGTTCCATTTATCACTGATCAGGATTACTATGTAAAATGGCAGCACTCTAATTCTGGTGCTTTCTGAGCCCAAGTTCTAAGAAATAAAGGCAGGACTTCCTTCTGAGCACACCTGTGTTTTTAGAGTTGTGAATTAAGTTTTATGCAGGGTCTTACTGAGGACTATAACCCAGTACACAGTCTCTCAGATAGCTCTGAGGACCTGCTCCAAAGACATAGGGGGAACCTAGCTTACATATGTTTTACTGTTAAGGAATACAAACAGTCAGGCATAAATCTTGGTGAGATACATTTCATGCTGCATGTTGAATAAGCAGATCTAAGGCAAGGTCTACAGATTTCCTACCCTCAATTCCTGTCTAAAGGCCTAGAAAGAAGCCTCATTAGGAAATTCTTGATGGAAGAATGCATGGAGTGTGATGCGATCCTATTCTTAATAAAAGATGCTCTGTCCAGAACAATCTGAGTAAGGTTTTACACAACACAGTTTTCTATTATAATGATTACATCTACTTGATAGTGGCTTTATGTAATTAATATATTTCTTTTTCCCCAGAGAATGTGCAACTGGGGCTCTCTTTTCAGTAATAAGGGTCTTCAAACCAATTGTCCCTACACTTTTTTATTGTGATAAAGTATACATAGCATACAATTGACCATTTTAACCATCTTCAACTGTACAATTCAGGGGCATTAAGTATATTTACTGTCACCAAGTGTCACCACTATCAGTGTCCAGAATTCTTTAACCAACCCAAACAGAAACTCTGTGCCCATAAGAGAGTAACGTCCCATTTCTTCTTTCTCCCCTCCCTCAGCCCAAGTAACCTTTACTCTACTTTCTGTCTCTGTGATATTTGTCCTCTTGTTTTGGGCTTATTTCACTTAGATAATGTTTTCAAGTTTCATCCACGTTGAAGCATATGTATGAATTTCGCTCCTTTTTCAGGATGGATAAAATTTCATTACATCTATTATACCACATTGTGTTTACCCACTCATCAGTAGGAAACTAACCCAAGCACTTTTGTCATGTCAATTGTTGGATCTGGTGCATATTTACCTAACCAGGCTGTGGTGTAGGGATGAGGGAAGGAAATGATGAGCACTGCTGCGTTCTTAGGGAACCTCTTTATAAACTATAGAAATATTACATTTCCACATTTTTTTTCTGACTAAAAATGGACATGATTTGACAAATATGTTCATACAGGGATAACTGAAGAGAATTTTGAAAACATACCTTCCAGAAAACTAAGCAGGTGTGGTCACCATAGCTCCCGAAACACCTGGAAAAATAAAGTGGGGAAAAAAGTGTTCTCCATAAGGATTTCCCCCTTCTGAAGCAGAGGCTCTAGAATTCTGTTCCCTACATTCCTGACTTTGGCATCTTCTGTGAAAATGAGAGCCTTCTCTTCCTGAAGGTACTTGTGCCTGTACAGTGAGAAGCAAGTACCTGGAACCCCCAGGAGGAATGTCCTAGAAGCTGCCTGTGGCCCAAGAAGTCTGAGTCATCTCTTAGCCTCTTAGGCCCTCTGTCCTGTTCTCACTAAACATCAGCACTGAACACAGGACCAGGGACAAAAAAAGATGGACAAAGTCGTGGAAAGCAGCATAAGACTGAAGTCAGCCCTGTCAGAACCTTTTTAGGGCTTGAGTGGGACTGAAGCTGGGCTGGGAAAGAGCTGCTTTGGGGCTCATATAAGGCTGAGATTCATGAAGTCTTTGCTACTCCCTCCGGACCACGTCAACTTCTGGGAGGAGCGTTTGGACATCATGAAATTGGTGGCATAACCAAAAGTTTATGTGAGATTGGGGCAAGATTAAATCTCCCTCCTCTTGCTTTTCCCTAACTGGTGGGTTTCAAGTTATGTAAGAAGCACACACTTGACTCAAGATGGGAAGCTACTGATGGGTGATGACGAAGCACTGGGGGAGGGGCTGCAAGTTTGTGAAAAGCAAAGGAATTACAGAAAGCACGTCGCAAGTCCATCGCAAGTCCTCTTATTTTTCTTACACTGTGTTCCAAACCCAAACAAATTTAAAAAAAGTATGTGTGCAAAAGCAAACCTTAAACCATTTTGCGAATCCCACCCTAGATTTCACATTTCTCCAGTGAGGCTTACATTCCTTTATTCAGATTCCAAAAGTAGAGATAATTTGTTCCAAATGTTTCCAAAGCCGACCAGCAGAAGGGCCTAACGATTTTTCCAGAGCTGGAGAAAACTGTGAAATTTTCTACACTCTAATGGAGCATTCAAAGTGAAAAAAAGAAAGAGACAAGGGCAAAGGAATGTTTTGATGATCTATTTGTTTAGTTTGTTACAGTTATGGCTCTTTGACAAGCCGTGAGGAGACACATTGGTTGCCAATGTTTTATTTCCTTTGGCAAGGTAGCATTTCTTCTGTATTATGCAGCAGGTTATGATGGAGAAATCAGCCATATTGTTATATATATTTCTTGTAAGATGATGAGTAAGCTCGTTTCAAAAAGACTAAACCTAGGGACACTTGGGGATGGTGTGTGTGTGTGTGTGTGTGTGTGTGTGTGTGCTTGTGGCACCCAAGCCTCTACAATGACCCCCCTCCTCCCCCCTAACAGACCTTCAGATGACCATCAGTTTGCAGATGACCATCAGTTTGTGGATGAGGACTTCCTGGGTCCCAAAGTAACTTCCGTATAGATACTTCTTTGGGCGCTGGGAGCCAAAGCTGATGATTGACAGCTGGGGTAACTTCTAAGGGGGGGGACAGATTTTACTGGGATTGGAAAGAAAGACTTTTTTCACTTTGTCCGACTGTCACTAGACTGTATTGTCTTCTAATGGTTTAAAACGTGTCTGCCTCGGCTCTGCTGTGAGAATTTGCCTCTTTGTAACTCCCTTAGTGTCCAGCACAATGCTTGACTTGTAGTAGATGTCAATTTGGGAAAAGAAGTAAATTGAATGGAACATTTGACACTTTGTTTCATTAGATTTGCAAGGATCTGAAGAAAACTTTGATAAATGCAACTGGCAGAGAGCCAATTCAGATTCCAAGCCATCATGGTTTGTAATAAGTAATATTTATAACATATTTTAATACCATTACTATTATCATTGTCATCATTTATTAAGAGCATACAATGTGCTAGGCACAGTGACAAGTGCTTTACACATATAATCTCCCTTAATCTTCATAACAACTCAGCAAATAGGACATGATTATCTCATTCTACAAATGAGGAAACTGAGGCTCAAAGAATTAAATAACTTTAGATTCTAGTGACTAAAGTTGGGTCAGATCCAGATTGGTTGATGAGTTTTTGGCTATGAGTTGAGATCTGGAAAGTAAACAGAGCTGATATCATAGCCAGCTCACTCACCAGGGTCAAGCAAGGGACCAGGGAGCCCAGAGCTATGACTGTGACTCCCCATGTTTGTGTTGCATCAAGACAAACTCTATTTTGGCTTCTAAACACATCCCTAAGCTGGGCCAGCTGGATTTGAAATTGTGCAATTGGTCACAGGCAAAGGAGTGTGGGTGGCTTGGGGAAAATTCATCATTAGGCTTGAAGCTACATTTCAGAGCACATGGTCTTCTAATGGGGAGCTGGGAAAACATTTCTGTACATGAGTGATGATAGTGCATGTTTGCCAGGGTCTAGGAGGGATGTACTAGGAATGTTAGCCATGGCTCCAGTCTTTGAGTGATGGGGGATTTACTGGATAAGGCAGAATGCCCATCCACCCCAGGTAGGACATGGGAACATGGATATGGGCTTCACGAGTGAGCACACATACATCCTTTTCTAGCTCTGTATTCAGATGTGACTCATGGATGTGATGTGGCCAGAGAGTCTTTTCCTTTCTACTCAGTATAATTATTTATCACTCACTCTCAGACCCCTAAGACCCTTCCTTCAAAAACCATTAGGAAGTTCTGTGTTAGAGACAAAGAGCATTGGATTTGAAATAAGAAGATCATGGCTTGAGTCTTTTGTGGCCACTCACTAGCTAAAAAAACTGAGTCTTTAATTCTTGAGATAGAATTTTGGGATCATCTTTGCCTTCCTGAACTTATTTGATTGTTGAGATCAAATTACATAAAACACAACTGTAAACACAGAAGTGCTTCACATGTTTTCAAAAAGTATATGAATAATAGACACTGTGATATATCATAAAATCCAAGGAAAGAAAGAAACATGTAACTAACTAAGACTGCTGCTGGATATTTCTGTGTCCAAGATTCTATGAGATATTTGGGTGAAATAACTAGAAATGTATATGACACTGCTCTCACCATTAGGTAGCTTACACTATTTTAGAGAAGGTAAAACTAGTAAGTTTAATTGGTTTACTGGACAAGCTGGAGTGAGCAGAGTATAAGAAAGAACCAAATTAATTTTCTTCTGCCACTGGCTTCCTCCAACTTTGATGAGAGCTCAGAGCCCTTAATTTTCCAAATCTGTTTTTTTTTTTTTTTTTTACTCAGTCACTAGATATCAACAAACAGTCTCATTTTCAGAAGTTAGAATATTAGATTAAAAATAGTGAAAAATCTCCTTTCCACTAGAGCCTGGGGAGAAGTTGGGGAACATAATCTTCTCTGTGTCTTTCCCTCATTCCACTCTCCTGATAGAATCTGTTTCTGCACTCCCTGACCCCCTAGACTGGCTGCAATGAGGAAAGAA
The DNA here is from genome assembly GCF_023699985.2 of Odocoileus virginianus. Classification (NCBI taxonomy): domain Eukaryota; kingdom Metazoa; phylum Chordata; class Mammalia; order Artiodactyla; family Cervidae; genus Odocoileus; species Odocoileus virginianus. The sequence continues at coordinate 14,788,776 of NC_069695.1, read as the reverse complement.
AATTTGAGGAAAAGAACATAACTTGCAGTAGACGTTCCTTCCTTCAACCACATTGGACCCTTTTTGTATCAGGTGAATAGACACTGGTTCTTTCTCTCCAGGGCACTACGGTGAGTTCTTTGATCTCTTCTGAAGTCTAACTCTGACTTGCTTCTAGGCACCATGATGCCTCCGCTATCTGAACAACTTTGACTCTCTCTGCTGGTGGCAAAGCTCATGTCAAATCTTTCTGCATGGCTTCCTCATCCTGGCAGACGAAGTTCTTGAGCAGGGACCCATCAAAAGGGCTCATGCTGAGCCATCTTCTGCAAAATCCACTGGCCTTTTCCTTCTAACCCATAGGAAGCCCCTAGAAGCCAGCACACTCCCCACTCCTTCCTCAGCCATCACAGGCTGCTGCAGTTTTTGGACGTCTTGAGTAGGGAATCAGGTGCTGGGCTCTGAGTTATTCAAAATCCAGGGGAATACAAATCAAGCTGGCAGCTTTCTGGAAGTCTCTGACCTAGTGGAATATGGGGTGATGAGAGGCAGAAGTCATAGATTCCCTGAAATTTTCTCTATGGAAATCCACTCTCCCAGCCTTTTCTCTCATAAAGCCCCATCCTATGTGGTAGAGGAAGGAACTATGGGCTACCAACAGCAGAATTAGTGTTTCATCACTGTTTGGTTTCCTAGAGCTGCCGTAGCAAGGTACCGCTGGGTGGCCTAAAATAGCAGAAATCAAATCTCTAACAGTTCTGAAGAGTAGAAGTCTGAAATCATGGTGTCAGCGAAGTTTGTTGCTTCTGGATGCTCTGAGGAATAGTCTGTGCCAGGCCTCTCTCCTGGCTTCTGGTGGTTTCCAGCATTCCTCGACATTCCAAACTCTGCTTCTGTCTTCACATGACCTTCTTCTCTCTTGCTTGTCTCTGTGCTTCATCTCCTCTCCTTGTAAGGATACCAGTCAATGGATTTAGGGTCCCCCATGGTAAAGAATCTGCCTGCAATGTGGGAAACCCAGGTTGAATCCCTGGGTTGGGAAGTTCCCCTGAAGAAAGGAATGGCTACTCACTCCAGTGTTCTTATCTGGAGAACTCCATGGACAGAGGAGCCTGGTGGGCTACAGTATATAGGGTTGCAAAGACTCAGACACAGCTGAGCAACTAACACTTCAATCTGGTATGGCCTCTTCCTAACTAGATCACATCTTCAAACAACTTATTCCAAATAAAGTTACATCCACAGGTACCTGGGATTAGGGCTTCAACTTATCCTTTTGGAGGCTACAATCCAACCCACAACAGCCACCTTCCTAGAAACTACTGCACAGATATACAAGCATCCCTCTTTAGAGTATATGGAACCTGACTCCCTTTGTTCCCAAACTTGGGGCCTTAGTGAAGTAAGACCTAAAATAAAATCTCCTGTAATACCTCCTATAATATCCTCTTACATAGATATAAAACCATTTTAAGATAACATAAAAAAAACTCTAACAAGCAAAAGAAAGTTGCTCTTCCCGCCCTCAGTCAGATTCTAAGGGTGGTGAGGTAACTTTTTCTTTCAGTTTTCACCTAAAATTTTAAAAACTTAATTAATATTTCAAATATACACAAAAATAGAATAATATATTCCCATACCATCACTTACCTTGAACAATTGTCCACTTTCTGGCATTCTCTTGTCATTTATTTCCTCCCAACCACCAAAATCACAAAAACAAAGTCCTATTTTTCTGGAATATTTTAAAGCAGATACTGTATCCTTTATCTTTTAACTATGAAGTGATCTCTTCTGGTCATCAGAGATCAGACCATATGCAGACCTTCCTCTGTATAGACAGTGGAGAGTGTTAATGGTGACGTGTACCATCTCTCTTCATGGAGGGCAGCTTGGTGAGTCTGAAGAAGTTGGCTACTTGTAGAGGCTAAAATCCTTGCACCGTGAAAAGACAGCCCTCAGATTGGGAGAAAATAATAGCAAATGAAGCAACAGACAAAGGATTAATCTCAAAAATATACAAGCAACTCCTGCAGCTCAATTCCAGAAAAATAAATGACCCAATCAAAAAATGGGCCAAAGAACTAAACAGACATTTCTCCAAGGAAGACATACGGATGGCAAAAAAACACATGAAAAGATGCTCAACATCACTCATTATCAGAGAAATGCAAATCAAAACCACAATGAGGTACCATTACACGCCAGTCAGGATGGCTGCTATCCAAAAGTCTACAAGCAATAAGTGCTGGAGAGGGTGTGGAGAAAAGGGAACCCTCTTACACTGTTGGTGGGAATGCAAATTAGTACAGCCACTATGTAAAACAGTGTGGAGATTCCTTAAAAAGCTGGAAATAGATCTGCCATATGACCCAGCAATACCACTTCTAGGCATACACACTGAGGAAACCAGATCTGAAAGAGACATGTGCACCCCAATGTTCATCGCAGCACTGTTTATAATAGCCAGGACATGGAAGCAACCTAGATGCCCATCAGCAGACGAATGGATGAGGAAGCTGTGGGACATATACACCATGGAATATTACTCAGCCATTAAAAAGAATTCATTTGAATCAGTTCTAATGAGATGGGTGAAACTGGAGCCCATTATACAGAGCGAAGTAAGCCAGAAAGATAAAGACCATTACAGTATACTAACACATATATATGGACTTTAGAAAGATGGTAATGATAACCCTATATGCAAAACAGAAAAAGAGACTCAGATGTATAGAACAGACTTGTGGACTCTGTGGGAGAAGGCGAGGGTGGGATGTTTCAAGAGAACAGCATCGAAACATGTATATCTAGGGTGAAACAGATCACCAGCCCAGGTTGGATGCATGAGACAAGTGCTCAGGCCTGGTGCACTGGGAAGACCCAGAGGGATGGGGTGGAGAGGGAGGTGGGAGGGGGGACCGGGATGGGGAATACATGTAAATCCATGGCTAATTCATTTCAATGTATGACAAAAACCACTGCAATGTTGTAAAGTAATTAGCCTCCAACTAATAAAAATAAATGGAAAAAAAAAATCCTTGCACCGTGGAAATCCTAAGTCTACTCTCTCCTCTTTTCTAAAACTTCTCTGAAGTGAAGGACAACAATGACACTCCACCATCTGATGTGGCGCAGTTACTTTGTTCTCATCCTGCTAGTGGAGAAGGCAATGGCACCCCACTCCGGTACTCTTGCCTGGAGAATCCCATGGATGGAGGAGCCTGGTAGGTTGCAGTCCATGGGGTCGCGAAGAGCCGGCCACGACTGAGGGCTTCACTTTCACTTTTCACTCTCATGCATTGGAGAAGGAAATGGCAACCTACTCTGGTGTTCTTGCCTGGAGAATCCCGGGGACAGGGGAGCCTGGTGGGCTGCTGCTTATGGGATCGCACAGGGTCGGACACGACTGAAGCGACTTAGCAGCAGCAGCAGCATCCTACTAGACTTCTCCTTGGAAATCAATTCCATGTTTCAAATATATAAGTGACAACTGGCAATCAAGACCTGGATGGATGCTGGAGAAAGTTCTCTCAAGGGGCTTTCAAGATATTGAAAAGGAGCAAATCAGACAAATATATAACTCAAAGAGAACAAAAAGCCCAAAGAAGTATTAAAAATTTGCTACATTGAGCTAAAGACTTCACCCAGCTTGACAACCGCTATGCTGATCTGCTGAGAAGTTTCTGGAATTGTGACTTCTACAGTAAATCCACGGCTTAAACTGGAATAAAAGTACTGGCAGCAATTTGGCTGATGTGCTTTTAAATGAGGAGAACAGCATGAAGGGTCAGGTGTAGGGAGATGTGCAGGGTGAATTTCCCAGCCCTGTTTCTCAAGACCCAGGCCACCTTGGGGAGCAAATGCAGCATTCAAATCCTGACTGTAGATGTTCCATTTCAGACTTCTTTCCTCAAGAATTCATAAAAATGCAGCTGGGGTGAATGGGATGCAGCCTCCTGAGCTACACAGGGTCTGGCAATTTATCATTCAGCAATGCTTTTCTCCAACTCAATTCAGTTTTTCTCTCTTTGTTAATAATAGAGTGTTTAGGGCGGTTTGTGGTTTCAGGTTATCTTCTTCCCCAGCCAAATTATACTCCCAAATGTATCAATATCTTCTGGGGAATCATATTCATTGACAGAGGAAATTATTTGCCTTCTCAGAGGATCAAGCGAAGTGGTCTGGAACTAAGAGATGAAAATATTTAGATAGAGAGGGAAAAAAAATCCTTATTTGTCATAGTAACTGCATCCTGCTATAGACACAGTAACTGAACCTCTCTAAGAGTAAATATATTGGAGTCTCTGCAGTAGGAAAGAGGCAGTTGGGAATGAGGTCCAGTGCAGGGAGGGACTATCTGAAATGCATTTTTAAGACACTTTCTCAAAGTCCAATGCATATTGTAATGCCATTTATTTTGTATTGACAGTGTAATTCATATTCTGTAATACATATAGGAAATAATGGAGGATCTGTCCCAGCACTGGTCTTGAGAAAAATCACGGAGTCAGTAAATCACAAACACTTAAGCCATGAATCTATGGAAGATGCACAAGGAACTCCACACCAAGTTAGGGACAATGGGAAGTTCAAAGGGGACTAACCTCCTGCTTTGCTTCTAAATGGGCTTATGGAACCTGAACCTCATCAGTCCTTAAAGCTCCCCATTAAAAAAGAAAAAAAAAAGGAGTAATGCTTGATTGAATATGCTTGTTCTGGGCAACAGGATCTTGACTCCGTTCATCAGTTTACTGAGTGTTTCCTGGGTACCAGGCACTGAGCTACACACTAGGATACCCAGCACTGACAGCTATTCATAACAACATTTGAAATGGTTCTTTAACTTGATAAAAGTGACTGTTGAGATTGACTGAGCCCGATTTTAAATTGAGAACTATATATAGTTTATTGCAGCTAGTGGTATGTGATTCTCTACAAAGATATATAACAAATTCTGTTTCTTCTTACAAAATTAATTATTTAAGATCAAGAGAATATTTGTTATTTATGTATTTATTTTTTGCATCCTCTTCCCTTCCTTCTATCACTTGAGGCCTGGTCAATGCTGAATTGTGTGCTTGAGGATTTGTATGTAATCAGTGATACAACAGAAGAGCTAATATGAAAATCGAATCATAGTCATTGCCCTTTATTATTAATGTAAGTCTGCATATTAGGAACCTCCAAAACAATTGCATTTTACTTTGCCTATTGGATGAGAATTTTTTTTTTTTTTTGTTAATCCTTTGCTTAAGCCATTTTAATTTCCAGCCCCTAGAACTAGGGCACAGAGTGAATATTTGGGGTGTGGCATGTAGCAGCCAGGCTTCCCAGGTGGCACCAGTGGTAAAGAACCTGCCTGCCAATGTAGGAGACTTAAGACATGCAGGTTCAATCCCTGGGTCAGGAAGATCCTCTGGAGGAGGGCATGGCAACCCACTCCAGTATTCTTGCCTGGAGAGTCCCATGGACAGAGGAGCCTGGCAGGCTACAGTCCCTAGGGTCACAAAGAGTCCGACATTACTGAAGCAACTTAGCTCACACGCACCCATGTGGTAGCCCCATCTTCTGTGGCCTTGAGGACTTTCTCCATTTATCACTCATTTTTTTTTAACTTCTCGAAATTTCTTTTATCATAGGGGCAGTTACCAAATTCCCATCACACCAACTAAAGAATAAGAAATAAAGTCTTTAAGCATTTTGGTCATAATATCACATAAATGTACTTACCTCTGTGTACCTATCTTGGTCCTTTAGAAACCATCTTTAGGATGTTCATTTTAGATGACCTCTCATATCTTTTATCTGTAAAGTAAGTTAAAAAAAAATGTACACCTCCACCTCAAGAGGTCATTGTGAGGGGTAGAAGAGTTAATACCTATGGAATGTTGACTGCATGCCTGTGGCAGAGTTGGCCTTTAGTAAATGGTGAGATCTACACACCATAGACCAGATGCTTTTCCCCCTGCATTCTGAAAGGTCTGCTCCAAGAACCCTTGCACCGTGCCCTCCACCTCCCTCTGTCTCTCTCTCTTCCCATGCTGGGCTCGCCTCCTGTCTTCACATTCTAGCGCTCCCATAGAACTACATAGCTTTTATTTGTCCATTTATTTGTTTACTTACTTAAAAGCTTTATTGATATATCCTTGATATAAAATAAATGACACTTATTTGAAGTATACAGTTTGATAAGGTTTGACAAGTACATACACCGTGGAAACTGCCACCACAATCAAGATGCAAATTCACCCATCACCCCCAAATTTATCTTATGCCCCTTTATAATCACTCCTTAGCCTCCCCTCCGCTCCAGGCAACCACTGATTTGCTTTCATCACTATGGATTAATTTGCATTCTAAAGAGTTTTATGTAATGAAATTATACCATGTGGATCCTTTTTCTTTTTGTTTTTTGCTTTTTTTTTTTTTTGGTTGGTTGACTTATTTTTGTATAACTTCTTCACTCAGCACAATTATTTTGAGATTCATCCACATTGTCATGTGTATAAATTAGATGTCCTTCTGAGGATAACATATTGAAGATAGATTCATTAATTACAGTAAAGGAAGGAGGCATAAAAATGATTAAATTCAGATATAAGAACTTAAAACCTCTTGTATTCTGAGTATAACCATCAGCATTGCCCAACAGGTATCATATATTTAAGCCAGGAGAATTGGTGTCAGGAAAGATGACCCACAGCAATCAAGAAAGGATCAAGTTATTGTTCAGATTCTCAATTGAAGAAGATGTGGAAATACAGAATATTCTTTGCAGAAATTTCTTCCAAAAGTAACCAGAATTATTTTGAATTTTGAAGTCTAAAGCAGTCATCCTGAACTACCTGGAAAATTTGCCTCACAAGAATCCTCCCAGGGTTCTAACCAGCCAAGGTTGTACTGTGGGGCTTCTTCTTCCAGCCAGGAGAGGAAAAGTCTCTCCCTGACTCATTGAATAAATGGCTCCTTTCAGAGGAAGGTGCTAAACTCTCCTGGATCCCTGGCCAGAACAGGTAGATGAAGCTGTGGGCTTCCACAGCATCTTTGCAAGCTTAATGGGGCGATAACGAGGAGAAAATGGCTTAATCTGTGTTTTGGCCTCCCTCTTGCCAAGCTGGTTGGAATGAGAGAGGCTGTAACTTTGGAAAACCTAGTTGTAAAATCATTTTTTTAGCATGGCTGTTTTTGGCAAGGATGGAGAGACCCTAAAGGAGTAAATGCCTGCCAGTTTCAGCTTTGAAAATGGACCAATTAATTAGAAACGTGAGGGTAGCATAATAGATACAACATATACCACCTGGACAGCCTGCTTTTGTGTTATACGGAAAACAAATTTGAAAGAAGCGAACCCTAAAGAAAACAAAAAGGTGTTTGCACTATAAAAATTTCCTCTGGGCAGTAGCATAACTGAATATGAAGGTGAAGAAGAGACCCCTGAAAAATATAACTTTCAAGAGGAAGCAGCAGGAAACCTGTATTAACAGTGGCTTTCCTTAGCTAATAATTCTGCATCAGGCAAAGGGTGGGGCCAGATGATCTCTCAGGGCCCTTTCTCACTCTGAGATTTGAAGATGCTGATATTTATAGTGCAATATTCCCAACCTATAAATCGACTGCTCTCGGAAGGTATGCCTTATAATGTCTCTTTTATTTCATCAGTTCTCCCCCTGTATTTTTACTCCATCTCTCTGTTACCTCTGTGCCAACAGAGCAGAAAGAATGCATTCATAGATCCCTGAGTAACATCTGGAGGATGTGCATTGGCCTCCAGCCCTGGACAGATGTTCTGGGACTGTTCCGTTGGCCCCATATTTCACAAGGAAATGCAACAATAACCACCTATGATGGTTTCCAGTTTCCCCACCACCAAAACTAAACCCAGAGCCTGGAATTCAGAGTCCCTCATCAGCTGGCCTCCACCTTGCCTCACTGTCCAAATACAGGAGGCTCAAGGCTTATTGGTTTAGGTCCCTAAATAAGTCTATTGACCAGTAAGAATTTACTGAGCCTATAATATGTACTTACCTTTGGTTAAGGCAATAAAGGGACTCCAGGGGAAGGAGGGATACATCTTCATGCCCAAGTCATTTGTAGTCCAGTTTTTTAGAAGTATGCATACAAAAACAGAGAAATAAATAATAATAATAATAAGCCATTTACTAAGTTGTATGTGTCCAATTCTAAATGGTATAAGAGTTCAGAAAAAGATTCTGAAAGAACCAAAATAGTCAAGAAACTATGAGGGGCTATGAGGGGCACTTGAACTGAGCATTAAAGGATGGGAATGAATTGGAATGATGGTTTGGGAGAACAGGCAATCTAATGGGGGAAAACAGCATGCATCTGGACATAACACTTTTTACAAACTGACCCAAGCCAATTATTAAGTTAATTTGGGTATATACTGGTAGTCTCCAAAGTCAGAAATGAGAGAGTGTTCTATTTCCCTACTAATGTGCTTGCAGGTCAAAATTCACAAGGTAGTCACAGTCTTCTGTGGAGTGCTCAATTCTGTCCTGCACACACTAGTAGGCAGGTATGAAAACAAACATATCACTATGCTGTAAGCATCATGGGTCCTGTCCCTCTGATCTTGTATGAAAACATGTACTGAAACAAATGCAGCGGTATTCTGGTGGTAGGATTCCAATAACTTTCCAGTCTGATAAGCAAAAACACAAGACCCATTTGAATTCCAAATCCTGGGGACACCATTCCAAAGTGTAAAGAAGATTGTTCTTGCCAGATTATCGTACCTTATTTGTGCAAGGGCAGGACTACCTGTAAAACAGTGCAAAAAAATCCATATTTATAGTTGTCAATGAAAAAAGTGGTTTCTCACATCCATTATTCTAATCAACAAATCCATTGGTCATAACCAAAAATAAAGTAAGCTAAAGACCCTCACTAGGTGACTCTAGAGCTATGATTGCTGATCAGTTTTTGAGACGTTAACTTGCCACATCTGGAGTGTGCATTACTGATTAAGGAAATGCAAATGTTACAACCTCCTCTAGGGTATAGATTAAAATTAACACCCACTTACCCAATATGTTTTCTATGCTAATACATTTTGAAGTAAATTACAGATAATTTAAATGGATGGAGAAGAATATGGCATGGATTGTGGACAGGGAAGGATTATCAGCTGACCAATAGATGTTGAGAAAAAAGGAGAAAGCAAGTTGCATAGACAGGTTTTTTGCAGATTGGTGAATCACTGCATTGCAGGTTGAGTAGGTTTGATGGGATAGCCTATGGATAGGGTGACCATATCATCTATTGTCCAAAGAGGGGGCCCTTTGGAAAGTAAAAAGGGACACTGTTAATGATAATGCTAAAACAACAGAGGTAAACTGGTACTGTCCTAGGCACACCAAGACATATAGCCAACTTAGCTATGGTTATTGAATTAAAGCGTGAAGGAGACAGGGTGAAAGCCGCCTTGTGTTAAGACTCATCTGTCAGACACCTCTGCTTGGCTCACCTGAGCACAGCAAAGTTTCCTTTGAGTGACTTGGAAGGCAGAGGGGCTACCTGGAGAGAAACTTCCCCTGTCTATACTTTGATCAATCACCTCAGACTTATTTATCTTTAACTAATGTCATGCCCTGCTTTCTCAGAGCAGCATTTCTGGAACATGTTTTATTTCTCCAAACTTTGGTTTGTCCAGAGCAACTACACAGTAGTAAGGAAACTAGCTCCCTCACTATTTTTTTTATGTGACCTTGGGCAGTTACATCTCTGGCCATGAGACTCAGATTAGCAGGTATTTTTTGAGAAACTACTCTGTGCTGGTGAAGGGCTTTTCCACGTGCTATCTCAGTCCTCCAGAGTGTGTGTGGGGGGAGAATAGGACCTGTTTCATCCATAAATGAAGACACAAGTATCTATTCTATTTTTATCCCAGAGTTTGTGAAGGTAAAATGAGGTAAGAATTCCCTGAAAGTCAGAGAACTGGCTATCCTGGTTATGAGGATAGAATATTTTCACCAAAGTTCAAGTGAGAGTCCTCAAGATTCAGTTTAGAATGACTGATGGAAGTACCACCAAAGGAGGTAATTCAAGGTATTTGTGAGCTCTGGGTCTTAAAGCAATTAGGTAGTAAAAATCAGAATACAATTTTCTTGATCTTTTGGAGGGACTGACTCTGAACTAAAAGTGTCCTTCCTCGGTGATAACTTGTAGAGTGATGACATACAAGCTGCGGCCACAAACACTGTTGTTTGAAGGTGTTCTGTGGTGCAAGGGCTTCCCTGATAGCTCAGTCAGTAAAGAATCCTCCTGCAATGCAGGAGATCCTGGCTCAATTCCTGGGTCAGGAAGATCCGCAGGAGAAGGGATAGGCTACCCACGCCAGTATTCTTCGGCTTCTAGTCTATGGGGCAGGGTAAAGCACACTGGTGTGGGAGTCAGAAACCTTAGGCTCTTGTCCAGGCTCTGGCCCTGCATGTACTCCACACAGAAAATCATAGCTTGGATCTGGGTAATGCCTACCCTCACAGCCTAGGGCTCCAGGAAGTGGTCCATGCCGTGGACACAGATAGTCAATAAAGGACTAAATCTTAGGTAGGATAGTCCCACAGCAACCTTTTATGTGGATGCTGGAGAACATGAGGATAGCTGTTCAAAGTCATCCTCCCTGTCTTCAGCCCAGAGATCCCCCCAGACAGAGCCCCTAAGGGTGGTTACTTCTTAAATAGATGACTGACCAAGACTACTATTTTTTTCAACATAGAGCCTCAGTCAACCCTCACATTTACTCAATCTCTGAACATCTATTCATGTACGTCTACCACTTCCCAGGCACTGTTAGGGACTGAGAATCAGATGGAAATCAAAGAGCATCCAGTAGTCTTTGTATAGTTTAAAATCCAGTGAAGGATAAAACACAGTTGATCCTCATTATTTGATGATTCCATATTTGCAAATTTGCCTACTTGCTAAAATGTATTTGTTAAACCAAAATCAATACTCGTGGCACTTTTGAACAGACTTGCACAGAGCAGTGAAAAATTCAAGTCTCCAGATGTGCACCTTCCCACTGAGTTTGAGTAAGATGATGCACTGCCTTCTTGTTTTAGCTCTCATATCATAAACAAGTATCTCGCTATCTCTTTGATGTTTCTTTTTTTTTTTTTTTTGCACTTTTGTGCTTTTTATTGGTGAACTTGCCATTTTAAATGGGCTTAATCATTGTGCTGAGGGGGCTTCCCTTGTAGTTCAGTCAGTAAAGAATCTGCCTGTAGCGCATGAGACCCAAGTTCAATTCCTCAGTCGGAAAGATCCCCTGGAGAAGGAAATGGCAACCCACTCCAGTATTCTTGCCTGGAGAATCCCATGGACAGAGGATCCTGGCAGGCTACAGTCCATGGGATCGCAAGAGTCGGACACAACTTCTTGACTAAGCCACTAACCACCATAGTGCTGAAGTGCTGTCTAGTGTTCCAAGGTGCAGGAAGGCTGTCTTGTACCTCATGGAGAAAATACGTGCACCACAGAAGTTCCATTTAGGCCAGAGTTATGGTGCTGAGTTCTATGTTAATTGGTCTTGAGTTCTATATTAATTAATCAACAATATATATTAAATAAGCTTTCTTTAAACAGAAACACATATAAAATAAGATTATGCATCTATTTGTTGTCCAAAATCTTGTGACCAGAGCACAGAAACCTAAGCATGTATTCTCTCTAGAAGCAGCAGTTCAGTATACACTAATTCAGTGCTCATGGAAACCTTTTAGGACAAAACCATTGCAGATAACAAGAAATGACTCTTACCCAAAGTACTGAAAAAGAAGGAAAAAATGAATGCAATGGTGAAGAGTTGCTGGTGCTGTGAGTTTAGGGTGACCAGATGAGACTTGGCCAGACAAAGAGGGAATTAAGTTGAGATCTGAAAAAGAAAGGAGGAAACCAGAAGAAGAGTGTTCTGAGTTACAGACATGTGGGGGAGGCTGCCATGAAAGAACGGAGAAATAGCAGGTCTCATGGTTGGGGTGGAGGGTAAAGGAGAGTATGGTAAAAAATCAAGTTCGGAGAAATAAATGAAAGTCAGCTCATGCTCAACCCTGTAGAGTTTTAATTTGAGAGGAAAGGGACATGATAAGCTTTCCATCGTGAGATCACTTTGGCTGAAACATGGCGGATACTTCTGAGAGTAGAGTGAATGTGAAGCACCCAAGAGAAGATTACTGCTAATGTCCTAAAGAAGGTGGGGGCTTTCCAGTGGCTCAGCTGGTAAAGAATCTGCCTGCAATGCAAGAGACCTGCGTTTGATCCCTAGGTTGGGAAGATTCCCTGGAAAAGGGAACAGCTACCCACTCCAGTATTCTGGCCTGGAGAATTCCATGGACTGCATGGTCCATGGCGTCACAAAAAGTCGGACATGACTGAGCAACTTTCACTTATAGAAGACAGTGCTTGTTTGCACCGGAGTGCTGAGTTGATTAAGATGGAGAGAAGCAATCCTTTCTGACATACTTAGGAGGCAAACTGGCCTGGGCTTGGTGAGAACAGAATGCAGAAAAGACTGTCAAGAATTGATCCCAACTGCAAAGACCTTCCCATGACAGCACATTCCAGTGAGTGGTGACTCTCTGATGACCAAGCTTTGTCCTTGAGAGAAGTATAGAACTTCTAGACCTACTTCTAGATATTGACCTAGTTTTAGAGCAGGAACCCTTCCATCTACTAAGCTTTTTATGGAACCAAAGGCCACTAAATCATTCTATAATCAGTCTTTTTTCAAGTGACTCACAAGTCCTTCAGCATTTCCCCTGATCTCTGAAACCCTGGTGGGTTACCAACTCTGGCAGTAGCTGGAGGCCAGAAAGTTGGACACAGAAGGTCTGGGAGGCACGGGTATTAAGCCCAGTGGTGGGGCAACGTTACCGCATCAGTGTGAAAGAGCACCGCACCAATGTGGAAGAGCCCTATTGGGTATTTTCCTTCAGTGCTGCTGAGAACCTTTGTCTTTGGTTCTTTTCTCTTTCTCTCATAAATGACTCTCTGACCCAACTCCAAGGGAAGCCTCCTGAAGCTACCTTCCTTTATCAGCATCTTTCTCCCCGCTTTGACATCACATTTGAAATGAGACTCACAGAGGAGATGGGTCTTCTTCATTTGGGTTACAGTCTGCCTGTCAGTATATTGGTCCAAAGGGGCCATCAATAATGCCAGGGACTAGGGGGTGTGACGGTGGTTCCCTGACTGATTGGCACACTCCGTGGCCCTTCCCTGTGTCACCTGACTCCTTCTGTGTTTGGTGACCCCCACTCTGCTGCAGTGACGCATGGAGTGCTTGCAGCCCAGAGCAGAACACGATTCAGCATCTCTTCTATCCAATTAAAATGTTTTACTATCTTTCCTTTTTATCTTGCCTTTGTAATTGGATTCCCAGTTTCTCAATTTTCATGGCAGCAAAGGGAGGGGGGAAATGATAGCAAGCATCTGATAAAAATAAAATGCTATGATTTCATTTCTGCTGGAAGGATTCTCTCGCTCCTTTATGAGGCCTTTGAAAGGGTTCTGAGTCCCTGACCCAGTCAGACAGTGGCCCTGAGATTCCTTCTGGGTATTCGAAGGGTCTCTCAAATTCTAGGTAGCCTGAGGTCAGAAAAATCTCAAATCACTGTCTGTACAAACTGCAGGGAGGATCCAGAAAGGACAATTTGTGAGGTGATGACAGACTTGGTTTTGTGTGACAGTAATATCTAATTACACAGGACCTCAGGCATCCTGAAACTGTAGTCCCCAAGGTGGGGTAGGAGTGACCTATAAGGATGTCTTCTCCTAAAAAAGCAAAGATTCATGATGGAATTTTTGCAAGAAAGGCTACAGTTTGCTGGTCCAGTATGCTTTTTTCTCATAGATACAAAGAACAAACTGGTGGTTATCGGGGGAGTGGAATATGTGAAGATGGGGAAAATAAGTGAGGGAGATTAAGAGATACAAACTTCTGGTTATAAAATAAATAAGTCATGAGATGTTGTATACAGCATAGGGAATATAGTCAATAACACTGTAATGTACTTTGTATAGTGACAGATGGTAGCTAGGCTTGTTGTGATCATTACTATGTTGTACACCTGAAATTAACACAAATATTGTAAGTCAATTATACTTCAATTTAAAAAATTTAAAGTAAACAAAACTTTTCCACACACTCATGTATATACCACTTAGACTTAGAAATACAATATTAAATATATAGCTGAAGACTCCTGTCATCCCCTCTCAATTCTATTCCACTCCTATCCTTCAAAGAAGTACCTTTTTTGCACTGGAGTATAGTTGCTTTACAAGGTTGTATTAATTTCTGCTGTATAGCAAAGTGAATCAGCCACACATACACATATATGCCCTCTTCCTTGGATTTCTTTCCCATTTAGGTCACCAGAGAGCATTGAGCAGAGTGCCCTGGGCTCTGCAGTGATTTCTCATTAGATATCTATTTTGTACGTGAAAGTGTATATATGCCAGTCCAAGTCTCCCAGTCCATCCCACCCTTCTTCCCCCCTCGGGGTCCATAAATTTGTTCTTTATATCTGTGTCTCTATTTCTGCCATGGAAATAAGTTCATCTATATCATTTTTGTAGATTCCACATGTATGTGTTAATATGATACTTGTTTTTCTCCTAACTTATTTCACTCTGTGTGATGATCTCTAGGTCCATCCGCATCTCTGCAAATGACCAAACTTCATTCCTTTTTATGGCTGAGTAATATAGTTCATTGTATATATGCACCACATCTTCTCTATCCATCCCTCTGTTGATGAACATTTAGGTTGCTTCCTTGACCTGGCTATTGTAAATAGTGCTGCAATGAACATTTGGGTGCAAGTATCTTTTTGAATTATGGTTGGTTTTCTCTGGGTGTATGCCTAGCAATTGAATTGCTGGATCATATGGCAGTTCTATTTTTAGTTTTTTAAAGGAACCTCCACATTGTTCTCATAATGGCCTAGTATGTTTCATAAACTGTAATATCCCAGTGTTTTCTTTAGGATGAAAAGGTTCAGTGTATGTGAAAGCTATCTATGTATTTCTTTAATCAAAATTTGTCACTATCTTTGATGTTATTATTATTCCCCTTAGAATTTGGCAGAGTCTCCTACATATATTCCTTAATAAATAAATATATATTGATCAATCACTAAAATAGATATTACTTAACCCACATGCACTCCAACAACTCTCTGACACCAAATTGGTGTCCAACAATTCGATTTAATTCAGATACTAACTTCCTAGAGTTATCATGGGCCGAAGCGGTTGAGGGCTCCGTCTCACAAGACTGCCCCCTCTTCAGACACCAGCCACAAGTCCTGGGTGTCTCCAAGCACTTCTGGTTACAGATCTGGGACTTCCCACAATCCTCTCAGGCTTTGATAATTCACTAGAACAACTTGCAAAACTCTGAAAAATCTCCATGCTTACAATTACCAGTTTATTACAAAGGATACAAACATCCAGATGAAGAGCTTCATCGGGTGAGGTCTAACAGAGTACTGACAAGCAGATATTTTGGATACGGGGGGAAAATCAAATCCTAGAAATGATGTCAAAAGAATGGGGCCAGTAAGAAGTTCTCCTCTGTGAAAACTCAGAGAGATTGAGAAATAGAGAAAGTTATTTGGCCAGGAAGTTATTGCAATGAGACTAACCTCAAAGAACAAACTGCACCTACTCTGTGTCTCTTCCTACAAGGTTGAATTGGTTCTTGCCTTTATTCATTCATTTAGAAATATGTTGCTGAGAAGTTACTCTATGCCTGAAATTCTGATATGCCAGAGAAGGGGAAATTTAAAAAGACAGAATCTCTGCACTCTAATGATGATATTTCAGGCATCTGATGAACAAGCATTCAGGAGAGAGCCCTGGATCACATCACATCATGTACACAATGCCCTCTGCTCCTCCACAAAAGCTCAACTCTGTTTCCCTTTGTTATTACCCTGCTGTTCTCAGGCAAACTTCCCCAACCAACCATCTCTTCTGAACTTAGTTTCTGAGATTGATCCATATGAATCATCTAGCTCATTTATTTGCACTGTTCTATGTCATTTCATTGTAGAACTATTCTATTTACTCAATCTCTTCTAATAGACCTGTGAGTTATTTCCAGGCTAGTGCTATGCAATAATTCATATATATGTATCTCTTTAATCTTGCCAAGAGTGTCAATCTAGGGAAAATACAAGGAGAATTGTAGGAATATAAGAAATGTGCATCTTCAATTTTACCAGGTAATGACAAGCTGTTCTCTAAACTGGGCCGGGGGTGGGGGGGGGGGCGGGTAACAATTTACATTCTCATTCTCAATAAATGAAAGTTTCCATTGATATGAGCTCTTGCCAGCACTTGGAATTGTCAGACTTTAAAATGCTTGCAAATATTATGTGAGAAACTTCATCTTGCTATAGTTTACTTTGAACTTCTCTGATAATAAGTTGAATTTCTATTTACACATTTATTGTGAATGGTATTTCCTCCAATCCCTACATTCTTCTCTTTCTCTGCACTTAGTTCCCTCATTATAAAATGAGATTGTACCAGATCAGTTCCAACATCACTTCTAGCTCAAACACCTCATGGCTGTGATAATTATCATGGTCACTACTATTCCTCCTAAAACTCCAATTCTATATTCATCCTCAGAAGTTCTGATTCTCAATTGTTTCGGCTGTAACAGAAGAATGTTAGACTCAACAAACTCACTTTCAATACAAAAATGCTACAATTCTATAGCCAGTTTAGGAGATGGATGGGACAGAAGGTAACGATTTGCCACAATGTATAGAGAAGTTGAGGCCCAGAGAGGCTGAGGGGCTTGCAGAAAGTAAATCACACTGTAGGAAGTAAAAAAGCCAAAGTGAATAGCCCAGGCTATAGAAATCAAACCGAAGCATCCATTTCTTGTATCATTCAGTCTCCTGATTTCTTTACTTTCAGGCCAGTTATGAGGCTAGTCGCTAGTCACAGGATGCTTTTAGCCTCTTGCTTTGGCTTCAGCAGTAATTGACTGGAATGCTTGTATATCAGAGGTTTTGACTGGCATCAGGATTCTTCTGGCCACTGTTATTGACTCAACAGAAAGGGTTGGACTTAGTATGTAATCCATGCTAGTCTGAGGTACTTTTTAGTGGGGCCTCACTATGTTCTGCCCAGTTTCTCTACGTTCATCTTGCTTTCTTTTCTTTAAAAGGTGCTTCATGTTCCCTGTCCATTTGGACGAAGGACATATTTGGAAGGACTGTCAGTTCACTGGAAAGCTCCCCTTGATCAAAACCACATGATTCAGCCTGAGGAAGTTATAAAATGGGAGCAGAACCGCATAATGAGGAGTGCACACTTAGGTTCCAAGACAGATCTATTACTCTATGCCATCACGTGAGAACTTTGCAGTATATTGGGATCCCTGACCATGTTGCAGGGCTAGAAACCAATTCTAGTGTTTTTAAAAGGCTGCTAACAATCCCCTTTTACCCTGTTCTGTGTTTTGATTGCCTGGCCACATTCCAGCCTCCTCCTGGGGTGGATGGAAATATATCCTTGGACCCCCTTGGCAGTAGACCGACATACCTGCTACAGAACACAGCAAAGGTCAGGCAGGGACAGTCCATGGGTTGCACTGGGCATTTCAATGTTGATACACTGTGCGGTGAATGCAGTGAGGATGGGCACAATGTACAAGCAAAGCCTCTTTTTGTTACATTGGTCTCTTCTCCAATGTATTTCCCCAAATATTTCCCTTGAATTATCCAAGGTGCTTTCACCTCTAGATTGTAAAAAATTAAAAGGCAAGAAGTGGAACACAGATGAAGATTAAGAGAACTAACTAGGCATAACTTAGCTAAATGAAAATGCCAGGGGACCCAAAGCCAGCCCTCTGTAGATATTTTAAGTGCTTAGGTAATTTGGCAAAAGGCAACACCTAAATCCATCGATGGTAGGAAAAAATGACTGCTTAAAGCAGTATAAGAAAGCAGATAAGTATTATCAACTGTTCATTGAGCGTCTACTGTGTATCCAACTCTATGCACAAAAGAAAATTTAAGACAAAAGTAAAGCAAGTTACAGCACTCACCCTAAGGAACAACACAGCTAAAAAGACAAAACACATGCCCTTGGACAGAGTCTGGAGAGGAGACAAATGCTAAGAGCTCAGAGCCGGGAGAGAGCGCTAAGACCTGAGGTGACCATAATAACCAGAGAAATGTGTAAGAAACGGATTTAGTGTATTTTCTCCAAACAGAGGAGATGCTGCTAAAACCAACCTGGATAAAGCCCCAGAATCACATGTGGCACTGAAATGCAGGGAATAGTGGCTATTTCTGATTTCCCTGATTTCCACCACCTGCCCCCTGTGATTCAGAGAGGGCTGATTATAAACAAACACATCCACAGCTCAAGGTCACAGGGAGGGCTTTTTCATCACCGTGAGGAATTCCTCAGGAGGAGGCCATGGTTCAGTCTCCCGACGGCCGGACCAGCCCCGCTTTGTGCGCTTGGTAATTAGGAGGCTCAGTATAATTCCCAATATCTGGGCTACAATCAATACTGGGAACACGAGGGGCGTGCGGCTGGACTGGTTTATTCGACGGGTCACACATTAGGTACCTAATTGATGTGGCTTCTCAGGACACAGCAACGCCGCTGATGCCCGCCACTTCCTATTACTACAAGGCATAATGGTTCATCTTTTGATTTCTGCCTCACTCCCAGCACAGTGTTATTTAAATAAGACCCTGTTAGGAGATTTATTTATCACAAGGAAAAGATTTATCCAGGAAAAAAAAAATTCCACCAAGACACAGCAGTTTCCTTTTCAGATGTGCCACAATAAAGGAGACAATAGCAATATTTTTACTGTATAGGTCGATACAATTATAGGATGGAAGAAAGCAAGGAGCAAAAAATATAAATTTCACACTTAGTGACCTAGTAATTTGTCAGTCATTTTTCTGCATTAAACCTAATGCATCCTCTGGGACTGGGGCAGAGGATTCCAGAGAAACTGTACTCTTAGCTTGGCTAAGCTCTGAATTCCACACCATCTCTTTTATTCTCCATTCTTGAGGTTTTCCTCCATGTGTTTAACTATCTTTGTCTTCTCAGTTCCTATCAATTTCTATTGAGAGTTTTCTTTGATCTTTTATTCTGATACCAATTGCTGGGGGGAAAATTCTTCTTCTCACCTAGCAAATGATCAGAAACTCTTGACACTCACTGATCAGTTTAATTCTGCCAACCATGGAAAGAGGCAAATCCCATCTTTCTTGAGTCTCCAGCCCATGTAATCTCCATTTTTCCTGCAATATACTTTTTCTACTGCATTTATGCACCTTTCATTCACCAGTGAAGGCCCACTATGTTTCCAGCCAAGGAGTGGGTCCTCCAGGAGCTTACAATCTACATGAGAAAATGATACACACGTTGAACATGGAACTGGAAAGGGCAGTATGGGAGGAGAATGGGCTGGAGAATAAGAAGGGGATCAGGTGTGGCAACTGGAGCCCAAAGTGGGAACAACTGTGATGGAAAGGAGTAAATTTATAGCGGAGCATGAGGCGCTTGAATGGGATCAAAACACGGTGTCATCAGGGAGACACAAACGTAGGGAAACCTCAATCCGTTAAACAGAGTCATCTGACAAAAGAAGGTGACGTATTGATATGTGGGGAACTCACTGACAGGCTGTGATGGACTTACTGCGCTGGCAAGGGCATAAGACTGACTCATTCAAGCCCGCACTCTCTGGTGTGACAAATGAACACTCTAGGAGTCTGCAGAAAGTACACATTGGTGAGGACCGTCATCACCAGAGACGACTTCAAAGAAATGCAAAAACTGAGTTAGGGCCTCTGTAAGAGCTGACCTGGCCAAGAAGACATGGGAAGATACTTCTAGAGAAGGAAAAATACACACTCAACCTGCCCTCACACCCCTGCATACACCCATTATTTCTTAAGAGAAAATAGTTTCCAACATTTTCATTCATCCCTCCAAGAGAAGGAACAGGTACAAGAAGTAGACCAAATTTTAAAGTTGATGCTTTTATTTTTTGCTCTTTTGTCTTTTCATTCTTCCTATTCTTCAGTCTTTCAAAAGTTTACTGAGGATCAAGGCACTGGGGCTAAGTGCTGGGGATGCAATGACCTGCAAAGACAGTTGTAGTCTTCGCCATCACAGAGCTTACAGTTTATCTGGAGACACAGATATTAGCCAAGTCATGTTCAGATATATGTTTACAAATGACAGCAAAGAAAAAATACTGTGAGCACCCAGAGCAGGTAAGAGAGAGCTCAGAGCTAGGCTGCTGTGGTGACAGTACAGGCTTTCCTAATGGAGGGATAGTTGGAATGTGATCTGAGATTGAGGATGGTAACAAGATGAGAGGGGTGGGAGTGAAGAGGGTCAAGGGGTAAGGAGTGGGGGAATAAGTTATTCCAGGAAGAGAAAACAGCATAAACAAAAGCAAGAGAAAAGACTATATATACAAGGAACTGAAAGAAAACTCTAGGGAATTCCAATAATTGTGTGCATCTGGAATGGTAGAAATCTCAGTTTATAGTTAGCAACCAGGGATACCAGGAAGGAATGAGGGTAAACTGATGAAATAAGGGAACCTAGATCTCTGTAAATATTATATTTCTTTGGGAATCTGAGAAGGTTAGTGTTCATTTTATAGGTCAATTTTCTTATAGAAAATACTTATGATTGGTGTCCACATGACCTATTTTATTTTAGCATAATTTTCCTGCAGACCAAGGCAGAATTAACAGATTAAAATTGCGACTGTCTCATAATTATCCATACATGAATTATCCCTGGTGACCTCGGCCATGAATGAATGGTTTTCCATTCTTTCACATTATTAAGCCTCAACAGGATGGGTAGAAGAGCACATATATTCTAAGTATAGAGGAATCCTGGGCCTGGGTACAAGAAAATGGATACATTTGAGAGTCTGTGTGCCAGGCTTGGGTAAAGGATGTGACTAGTGATTTTCTGCTTGCCACCTTCCAAGATTAAATACAGATCCCTGAATTTCCCAATCTTTTGTAGTAGTCTACCTGTAGTTGCTTAGGTTGACTTTATTCTTAAATCTTAGAGATTCATGTTAAACAGACAGATTAAATGAGTTGCTAATTGTTTTCTCCTTTCTGAGATTAAAAAGATTTTTAACAGGACGAATGGGGCTCTGCCAAGAAAGGCATAGCAGCTGGAGATGATAAGAATTATTTGTGCTCAATTGATCTCCCTCCATTATGAAAAAGAGGCAAAACTCTTAGCTTTATCTCTAAAATACCATAGATGAGTAAGGTGATTTTTTGAAAGGGGTAGGGTTGAGGTAAACTATAAAGTGAATGAATAATTGTTCTCTTTAGCATCAATACTAAGTAAAAATGAAGACAAATTACCTATGCTATAACCAGAAGAAGCCGCTGATTCAAGCTTATCTAAGGTATTGATGTTCTCTAGCTCATCAGCCCAACATGCTAGCATTCTATTTACCTAATCAATAGACCTCAAAAATCCCCAGTGAATCAATCAACAGAGCTCTTTTAGGCTGAGTTTTGAGGAAACTTGAGAAATAGGCCAGGACTGAATGGATGGATTTCTGAGCTGGTGGCAAAGATATCTGTAATTCATTCTAGCACTCAGCACTCAGGCATCTTGAGTAATATCTACCGGGTGACCAGCGCTAGAGAAAAGCCATGCCAAAGATAGTTTTGACGTGTGTGCATCCCCAGTTCAGAGGATCAGACAAATGCAGGCTTGTTGTCAGCTCTGAGGGATACTATATCTGAATCCTATCTTGTCAAGTCCCATCTGCATGGTGGCGGCACTTGGTGGGGTCAGTTTGTCGATGCCTTGGTGGAGCAACTACTTTGGTAAAAGATAATTTCCATGGAAACGGCCAGATGAGATGAAATTCGGATGGGGATGAAATTTTCAGAAATCAATGTGGCATGCTGCCCACCAAGTCATCTCTGTCCGTGTGCTCTACTGAGTTTGCTGTTCTACAAAGTTATCACAACCTCCCAATTACCTCTGGTTTGCCCCTCTCAAAACTCCAAAGGATTTTCAGCTGAGTGTATTGGGAAGCATCAGCTGAAAAAATTCACTTAAGAATGCTGGTGATTGATCACTCCCATGGTGTTTCTTTCTCTTTTTTTTATGTACACTATCTTAAATGGATCATGTATTGATGGAACTGAAGAAAGACAATATAATGGAAGAAACACTTGAGGCTGACCTGCCTTTGAGACATGGAGTGGAGACAGGGCTCCTTTCCTCCCAACTCTGTGGTCTGGAGCAGAGAAGCTCCTGGATTTCTAGATTAATCTCTCCGAGTCCAAATGCTCTGGCCTAGACAAGATCAGGCCCCTTCCTTGCAGGGAGATGAAGTACAGAAAGCTCAGGGCCTGGAACACAGTAGGTCTTCAATCAAGGACAGCTTTTATGATGCTGACAGTGATCCTAATATCACACAGGAGTAAGAGACCATCTTTTTTTTTTTAGCTGCCAGGGTAGGATAGAGAGGGAAGGTATTTTTGGATATGAATAAAAACTCCTAAGCCAAGGTCACACAGTCAGGGCCTCCACAAGTTTTATCTGGTTTCAGACAGAATACCAGGGCCCCAAACCTCTAAGCATTATTGTCTGAATGATCCTACTCCATCTCAGGGCTCTAGTGGGCTGACCAGTGAGTTGGCCAGGCTGGGCTGCCAGGGAACAGTAGGGGCAGGCTTACCACCCAACAGAGAAAGAATAAAGACCCAAAAGGGGTTAACACCAACCAGGGTGATAGAGAGGAGCTGACTGCAGGAGCCAGAGTGGACGAGAAGGTGGAGACTGCCTATTGCTGGAACAGGGAGCAGTCCGGGACTGTTGTGAGCTTCCAAAGGGGTTTGTGATGGCTTTGACAGAAGGTAGTGAGGGCTCTGTGGACATGTCAGAGGGCTCTGTGGGCTCTGTGCTTAGTATGCCATGACCTTCAGCACTCAAAATGCCCAGAAAAATAGAATGAGGAGGTCCTTGTATGTATTGCTCGTCTTCTCCAAATCTCTGTTTAAAAATATGTTCAGTAGGAATGACACTGGCGGATTTTATAGCTTTTATTGGGACTAAATGAGTAGGGAACAACTTTGTTTCCTATTATAGGTAACTATTATGACTGCAATTATTATATTCTCAGTAATCAGCACTGTACAGGGTTGCTGGTTAAACAGAAAAGCCCATTCAACAGACTTTTATCCCATTTACAGAAATTCTCTAGAGTGTGATAGTATACCACTTATGGATATGGAAAGTGGTCAAATTTGAGATCAGAAAGCTGGCTCTCCCCAGGGCCGTAGCCAGGGGAAAGGAAATGTCTGGGTGCAAAGAGACTGAGAGGTGAATTGAGAGCAGTTTAATAGTGAGGGGTCTGGATTCAAGGTCTTCAAACCTGACTGGCTGCACTAGAATTAGCCTGAGAACTTGAGCAAAATTATAGACCTACTGGATGAGAATTTCCACATGGTGTCTGGGGCAAATGCTTTTTAAAGTTCCCTAAATGACTGAGATGATTAGCCATCCAGGTTTAGAAAGCAGAGTTCAGGGCCGGTGTTGGGGCCAGGTGCCAAAAGCCATCAGCCTGGCAGGACAGGGCCTGGAGGCTGGCCATCAGCTGGACCGTGACAGCACACCAAGCACTGGAACACAGCGAGGGGACGATGGGGAAGCCCTCACCGGTCCACGGATTTTGGCTATTTGCTCAATTCTAGAAATGCAGGGGCTACAGTTCAAGCTGTTGGGGATGCTGGGTCTGCAGGTGTGAGGAAAGGGAACGCTGCAGTCAGGAGCCTCGAGGAGTAGCTGAGGGTCAGGCCAGGTTGGACAGGGCGACTCTCCTCTCCTCTCAGAACTTCTTTCCTGAGGAAGTGGCTTGGGACACAGTATTTTTCTGCTTCTCTCAGGACATAGTAAGAAAACAGAGCTAAACAGGGGAAAGTGCTGGAATTAGAAGAGGAAGGAAAAATAAGAGTGTGGATCTGGGTTCTCCCCTCCTTCACCCCCACCTCTGCTGCTGTGGATACACTGGGGGAGTGAGGAGAAGCTGCTGGTGCCCCGAGGAGGGGCTCCTGGGCCCATGTTCTCAGGCTGCCAAAGAAGAGACCAGCTTGGGGGCTGACAGGATCCCTGGGGAAGAAGCCAATTTTACACCTTGGTGAAAGGCTAGGACCCTGCCACATCTCACGAGACTTCTAGATAGTAGAAAGCCTCCAACCCACAGATATAGCTTTAATAATCACAATGCAAAAAAAAAAAAAAAAAAAAAGTCTCCTTGGAGATAAAGCAAAGTTGGTGAATCAGCACAGGTGAGCAGGTGAGAGCCATGTAATTCCCCAATCAAGGTAGTTGATTGCGCATATCTTCAGTTTAAGAAAAAATTAAAAATAACTTTCTGAAGGAGAGAGAGACACACAGAGAGAGCAAGATTAATGGTCTATCCTTTGTGCCAGTGATGTGCCAAAGTGAGGATTCCACGTTAGATTCCCCAAATTTTCCCAGAGGGACGGAGTTGCAGTGAATGATTTGGTCTCCCAGGCCAAAGCCTCATGGCTCCCACAGGCCACTCTGGCGGGGCTGTTCCTTCTTAGAGGCAGTACCTACCTGGGCCTGGGTTCCAAAGAAGCTGGGAATACTGGTGAGAATCCTCAGAGACCCAGCGACCCACCAGATGAACATAACAAAACACTCACAAAACCTGATTTTCTTGAAGCAACACTTCTTTCTTCCAGTAACCCCTAATTAAATGTATAAGGTATGACCAAGACATCAGAAAGAAGAAAAAACTGTGAACTCCAAATACTAAGTCCTAACCTAACATCTAACACTTCTAGTTGGGAGACCTTGGGCAAGTTAACAAACATCTGAAAAACAGACACAAAGGATGCCTTCCCCAGCCTCCTGGAGATTTGGAAGGAATCAGATATAATAATGCGCTGGAAGCCACTTCTCAGTGTCTTATGTGTAGGGGCATCAGTAATGTGTCATAAACATGGTGCTGCTGTGCTGATCCTCTGTGACCCCTCCCAAGACCCTTCTGCACACAGATGTTCACAGTGGCATCTACAGAAAAGTGCTGAGTTGGAAGGGGAGCTGACCAGGACTCCAGGCATGAGCGAAAGGAAAGCCCTCTTACAGGGCTGAACCGAGCTGGAAGGAGTGAGTGGGCAGAGATGAAGATAACTGGAAAGGCTGGTCAGAGTCAGATTGTGAATCCGAGACAGGAGGCAGCAGGCCTCGCTTCTGAAGGTGCCGTGGCCCCGGATCTGACCCCCCAGCCTTCCCGGCCCTCTGCACCAGCCAGTTAACATCTAACCCTTTGGAGTGGGTCCATGTGGGGCAGAAGCCCCAAAGCCCAGGCCCCCTTCCCTGGGGGAGATGAGCAGAGGGCCTCCTGGACGGGCCAGGGCGCACCTCCATGCCCTGGGCTCTGTGGGTTGCGCCTCTGTGATCAGGTGCTTATCTCCAGGTGTTCGCCTGAAGGGAGGTCATGAAAAATCAACACCAATCAGGGCAGTTTCCTTGGAAGCTGAAATTATCTCTCAGGCATCTTAGAGCAGGTGCAGGGCTATTTTGGGCCAGCAATCACTGTGTGTAGAGGAGGGAGCATCGCCTCTTCTCACAAAGCAGCATCCTAGAGAGAGCCAATTACAGCAGGCGAGCGCTTCCAGCTCCTTCTGTCTGAGCCGCCGAATGTGGCAGAGCGTCCGGGCGCGGGTTCCTGCCACGACCACCGGCGAGGGCTTCTCTCCAACGGATGAAAGGATAGGGGCTCAGCTTCCTGGTCTGAAAAAGAGTGTCTCCCACCTGCAGGAGAACGCTCACATCTTTCAGCATGGAATTCAAGGCCCCCCTCTCTCCAAATGCGCACTCTGTCTCTATTCAGAATCTTTACCCAGATCCCTCCCATACTCTTCGCCAACCCAGACCCTCCACGCCTGTCGGAGATGGAGGGTGTATTTTCATTTTAACCCAGATATACTGAATCTGCCTCTGGACTTCCTCCACCAGAGTGTTCCCTTTCCCAGACCCCCATTCATCATCAAAGTGCCTTTCCTCCCGGAGGGCCAACCTATCGCACGGAGCTCTCTCCTTTCTCCTCCCTCCCCTTATTGGAACCACAGGACCTGATGGTGCACCTGTGTGCGCTCTTCAAGTAGTGAAGACTACCTGGCTGTATTACACCGCCCCCTGAAAACCAGAAAGTGGATCTGGGGTCTCCTATTTCTTCGTTTCCCCCACAGCATCTGGGACAAAAGTGTTGGCACTGAATAACCACTCATTCTGTTCCTATCTCTCCCAGTTCCTCAACTTTCTGCAGAACCTGCCTCATCTCCCCTCACCTCTCAAAATCTCCTCAAACCTCTCAGATCATCAAAGCCAGTTAGATTCACATGCAACATCCCAGAGTTTAGGAATCATAGTTTCTTAAAAGCTTCTGACAGGCTTGTTTTGTGTCTCTAAGCAGTCCATTTCTGAATGCTGTGTTTTAGGTGTCTGTCCCAGGCCTCATTTTCCTGCCAGCTAATAGGATGGGGGGTGGGGTGGGGGGTGCTCTGTGTGGGTTCTGTTTGCCTAATGGCCCTCAATCTGGTGGTCTGGTTTCCAAGGAAGGGAAACACTTGCATTGCAAATGGATTTATTAAAATACTCGCCCATCGTTCCTGTCTTTTAGAAGCCCACGATCTAAAAATATGCCACAGAGAGAAAGGGCACACAGACAATGAAAAGACAAGAACTGGGAGCAGACAGTATCTAAAAATATCAGAGTTCTGAACAGAAAAGGGTGGTTTTACAGTGTCACGTGTTGAAAGCTTGTCCAAAGCAGCACACATCTCCCCCTGCCTTCTCCCTGCCACCTCTCGTTTCTTCAATTCTTTTTTCTCTATTCACTTCCTGCTTTTGAATATTTAAACCTTAAAAAATGTCAAAACAGAATGCAACGGACAGCAAGCGCCACACCCGTCACTGCTTGTTCTTCCTCTCCGAAGAACACACTGTGTCAGCCCCGTCAAGTGACAAGATGAGAGACCTCTTCATCCTCTGGTAGCACTTCGTGTCCTCTCAACGCAGGACCGATGAAGTTGCCCTGGGCTGCCATGACTGTGCGTGTGGTTTCCATCCCTTATTAGACTACAAACCCCTTTAGAGAAGGGATTATGCCTCATTTGCCCCGCAGCCACGGGACACAGTACTGCCCAGTTTTCAGCAAAAGGAAGGGTTTTTGCTAAAGGAATGAGCGAACAATTAGCTGAAACCATGATTCTCTCCTGGCCTTGACAGCCTGTGGACACGCTGATATTAATAACCACGTTTTGGTCCCACACAGCTCCCACCTCCACAATCAGACAGTCTGTCACACACTGACTTCATCTGAATCAGGAACGAAGGAGGGGGGCACCTCGACAATTCTGCCTCATGGAATCTCAGACAGACCCTAATATGAGAAACAGATGGGACAGGTTAAAACGTCTGGGTTTGGCAGAAGCTGCTTTGTTGGATGTAGAAGCTCTAAAGCAACCAGGGGCCCGGGGCTCTGTGCCTGGACCCAAGGGGTCGTCTCAGGAGTGAAAACCAGGCAAGCCAAGCGTGGCCCTGCAGCCCTCCCCTTCCAGTCAGGACTGCGCTGTTTCTCCCAGGTTCCTAGTGTGGGATTTCATCTAAAGAAAGTCTTTCAATAACCAGGAAATAAACCGCTAGGTTACAAGAAAGTTTCCTAATTACTGCTCCCTGGAGCAAAACGCACAACTTATACCCACCTTCACCCCAGGAGCACCCCTTGACCGCTGTCCCCAGGACTGCTTCCGGCCACTGGCCACTAGGCAGTAGAACTGAGAGACTGAGGCTCGCAGTTGCCCTTCCCTGACCCGTGAAACCACAGCAAGGTGTCTTTCCTCCTGCCTCATCCCGCCTTCAGAGCTTTTCAGGCCTTCCTACACCACCCCCTCCCCCAAATTTCTCATAAGTGTCCCTCGTTATCACGAATGAATGACTGTGAGAGTGGGCATCCACCCCACATCCCTGGTCTCAGGTGAAGAAATCCCCTATGACGACAGACAGACAGAGAGACCTGCCCAGTCACAGTCAGACAGTGTCTGAGGACACTCATCCTTCTTCCAGTCTTTGCATATTTAACAAGTTTAAAAGATCTCAGTGAGAGAAACCAGGGACATCAGAGAATTCTGAGCATCAGCCATTCCAGGTAGAGTCAAATTCTGCCCGAAGCAGGGAAAGTGTGGTTCCAGGTGGGCTCAGCTGTGGGTCACCACCCACTCTGCCTGTGTGCAGAGCTAGGACTGCAGAAATTTGTCTTTTTTTCCCTGACAAATTGCTGATAGTTTCAGCCAAATGGGACTTGGACTCCAGAAAAGCTATTTGCCTTGCATCTTCCCCAGTTTACCTGCCTCAGGAATTATGTGAGAGGGCCGTGCTGGAGCTGCCGTCCAACTGCGGAGCTCGCTGTGTGGCACCAACTTGACAGCATCCATGTGAATGGAATCCAGCCAGGCCTGGCATTTCTCTGCCTCTCCCAGCAAGTCCTGTCTCCCCGGCCTGCCCCCTCTCCTCCCACCCCTCCCCCCCAATCAAGAGTGTTATATTTCCCAAACCCCGTTTCACAGCGACGTTGTTTTATAGGGCCCCTCCAAAATACCTTGAATAGTCCCTTTTTTATCGCTTCCATTTTCTGAAAACTCCAGCTGCTCCTCTGAAACCATCCAAATCTAATTAACCGCCTAAGCTGGAGTTAGGGACAGCGGCTCACTTTCGGGTCCTTAGCATACCCATTCAGGCCTTCTTTCAATATGGGCACAAAACCAGGAATTTCTAATAATTGTATCTATGGGCCTGGAAGGGGGAAAAAAAAAAAAGAAAAGAGAAAGAAAGAAAGCAAGCTGCTAATAAGTAGGTCTGTGAAAGCCGGGAGATCAGCACCTCGCCTGAACTTGGCAGCCCAGGCCCGAGAAACTCGGAGACAATGCCGCGGGGGATCGGAACAGCTTAGCCTCCTGACTCAAATTTTGTGAGAACCGACCCGGCTGTGAATAGAGATCCCAGCCTCAGTGCTAAATGGTCCCAGCTCCCACTCATTGAAATGTCTTCTCACAGGATTGGAAAAGAAGAGGGCCAGGAAAGTTTGCGGAATGTCAATAAGGCTGTGCGGAGAAGGGGAAGATGGCGGAAATTCAGAAGCTTGCTCCCGAGTGACACGGCTTAAGCCAAAAGCAGTGCCCTGGGTCTCTGCCAGGGGGCACCACCAGGAGGGGACCCTGCTGCTGGGGAGCTGTCAGGGAGGGGAGCTCCCTGGGCATGGACCACTTCCCGGGTGTCACACTGGAGCGGGGGGCCTCGGGATGTCCCCTCACTGCTCCTTTAATGGAAAAGGCATGGAGGGGGCAAGGGCTCCAGTGTGCTCCTCAGAGTCCCGGCTGTCTGCCTCCCATGAGAAACTCCCTCCCTCACCATCAAAACTCTGTGCCCTCACTTTGCCTAGAGAGGTCGTGGAAAAATCAGTATTTGTGCCCATTTTTCCAGACCCATTTCAAACACCAGCATCCCCTAAAGCCTACCCGAGTCGTCTCCTAGCTCCCACTGGCCAGCCCATCCTCCCATTTTACTCCTTGTCTAGCTGGTGGGGTGGGGGTGGGGGGTGGGGGCATGGTCTGGGGCTGCCCTGTATACTTCCAGTATGTTCCACAATTCCTTATGCTTAGGATATAATTAATAAACATTAGTTGAATAGCCATATGACTGACCCAGACTAAACCTGGAATTCAATCTGCTCTTAACAATTCAACATTTTACCACATTATTCTCAGAGGCTCTTCCCAATGGTTGGTTGGTTTACTCATTTTTATTACTACAGGAAGTAAAAATGAAAGAAGAGCAAGAGAGTTGCTTTTTGATAGCAGTATGCTGAAGGTGGACAAATTATAAGGAAAAATTAATTTATGCATGAACATATACATAGATATTGCATTCCCATATGTGTCTACAAATGTATATGTTTGTTTATACATATATGGAATGGGGGTAAATTACAATGAGATAGAAAGCAGTTTTCTTCTGAAAAGAAGTCAATGGTCTCTCATTGTAAAGAAGAACTGCAGGCTTTTATAAGGGGCATAGATCAGGCAGTGCACAATATAGCAAGCATATGTTCTGTTCACGTTTATTTTCAATGTTGTCTTGAGTTGTTTATCCAGGAGTAGGAATAGATTGTTTCTTAGGAATAAAAATTTACTCACAGGGCCTCACTAGCAATGTCTTACTGAGAAAAAATAAGACACCATCTCCAGTCACATCTTCACTCTTGCTGATGGTAATCTGAAGCCCTGTTGCAGCCCAGATGTGAAGAGGGACAGAGCTGGAACAGAGTGAGTTTCAGGCCACAGAGTCCTCTCCAAATGAAACTGTAAATAAGTCAGGTTCATCTCTGATTGAATGAGGTATGTGGAGGTCCTCCCTCCTTCCCCTTCCCTCCTGGTCTTCCCTCTCCTCCCCTCAAACCCTGGCAGTCCCAGGGGTTCTCATGGGCTTCCTAGCTCAGAGCACTGTGCAAAACTTAGCTTTCCTCCAAGGCCCAGGCTTTACACAGAGAGTTAGAAATTCTAGGTGCAGGTCCCAATTCTGTTCTTCTCTAACTCTTGGGAGCTTGTTGCCCTGGAGTAACCTCATTCATCTTGCATAGAAAATGGTCGCTACAAACACATCTCACTTTATGTGCCAAACAGTGTGCATCGCTGCTCTTGTGGATCTTAAAGGACACCAAACACAAAATGAAAGATGTGACTGTGAATCTTCTTGGTCTTAATGGTCTTCATTATTCAGAGAAGACACAGAGGATCTGAGACATTGAGCATCAGAGCCAGGTCACCTGTAGTTCCTACCTCAGTGATCTTTCTCCATCTCACATGGTGACACTCCTGGTGAAGAAGAGATATCTGTTCTTTGGTGGTTATGGTCTCTAGAGCCAGAAGGGTAAGGTTCAAGTCATAGCTCCCTCACCTGGCTTCTAAAAAGTACTAGAGACATTTGCTATTATTATTATTATTACTTTTATTGCTGCTTTTAATTGTTTTTCCAAGACTGTGAATGGACTGTCTCTTGTGCATGCTGTACACATGAACTGTCCAATTAGCCAGTTTAGGGCTACAAATGGAACTAGATTATCCCATTAGCAGAAAAAGGGCATGCACCCAAGCAAAACAAATGTACCAAAAAAAAAAGACTACTTCAATAAACTTAGTTTTGTGATCAGAAAATTCCACCAACAGGGGTAGAGAATCATAACTATATCATTTAGTGTTTCCTTTCCAAAGGACCTACCATGAAGCAGAGTGTGCCCTGGAGGAGGTGGCAGAGCACAGTTGCCTCCCTTCTCAGGAGTCTGAACCTGGGACCCGGGCTTCCTCCCTTCTCAGGAGTCTGAACCTGGGACCCGGGCTTCCTCCCTTCTCAGGAGTCTGAACCTGGGACCCGGGCTTCCTCCCTTCTCAGGAGTCTGAACCTGGGACCCGGGCTTCCTCCCTTCTCAGGAGTCTGAACCTGGGACCCGGGCTTCCTCCCTTCTCAGGAGTCTGAACCTGGGACCCGGGCTTCCTCCCTTCTCAGGAGTCTGAATCTGGGACCCGGGCTTCCTCCCTTCTCAGGAGTCTGAACCTGGGACCCGGGCTTCCTCCCTTCTCAGGAGTCTGAACCTGGGACCCGGGCTTCCTCCCTTCTCAGGAGTCTGAACCTGGGACCCGGGCTTCCTCCCTTCTCAGGAGTCTGAACCTGGGACCCGGGCTTCCTCCCTTCTCAGGAGTCTGAACCTGGGACCTGGGCTTCCTCAGCCGAGCCCCTCTGGTTCCCTGCACTCAGCAGCCATGGCGGTCACCGCAGTCACATTGTCCTTTCTGGGCCTAGTCTTCCCAGGGATCACTCTCTAGACCTCCTTCTGCATTTGTTCTCCTCTCTTTCATCAGGCAGGTTAAGGAGTAGGAAGTGGGGATGGGGGTTAGCTGCTGAAAATGTTTGTGATGAGGTCAGATTCAGCTCTGTCCATGCAGGTACTACCACTTTTGGTCATCATAGGGACAAGGCATTTATGTAACTCATGCCAAGGGCCCCTCTGACACCACACCATCAATAGCAAAGACAGCTGACATATGTAAGGCAGATGTCAGCATGCTGTGAGCTAGGGAGCTGTCTGTTATTTTTCTACCTTTTCCTTCAGGATCATTTTTCTTCCTACAGCACCTTCCTCTCACCCTCTCCCCAGAAGTTGCCCATGAGCTGGCCTCTGGCTGTCCAGGGTAACTAGCTGGCTGAGGCTGTATGCCCAGGACATATCTCCACTCCACAGAAACTGAGCCTGACTCTTCCTCTCCTGCTTTCCCGCCTCCACCACACATACATACCTGGTGCGGCTCCCTCATTATTGAGAAAATTGGCTCAGCTGGTACCTAGTGGAATATTTATCAATACAAAAGCATTTGTGGCTGCTGAGAGCTTCCATCTGCTTCGTCAGAGGGGTCTATGCACTTCAGAATGGGAAGAGTGGAACAGAGATCACCTGCAAAGGTAGGCGTTCAGGCCAAGTGCCAGGGCAGCAGGAGGGCAATTGAAGGACAAAGGCTGGGGCTTGCTGATATCCTTTCAAATCACATAGCATGCTGAGGCCCTGAGTGAGGAGGAGTAAAACCTGTCAGAATCACAGTTCTATTTGGCAGAGGGGCAGGGAACTGGTCACCCAGCTGCATGTAAACAATAAAAGGTATTTCTTTGGGAACTTTTACTTGTCTTTTATATCTTGGATTCATAGCTTTGGGGTTTTCAGTTTGGGATTGAGGAATGTTAGAACTATGAGAGACTTGGGAGATATTGCAATCCACCCTCCTTATTTTACAGATGCAAAAACAACAACCCAGGAAGGGAAACTGACTTCACTGAGGTCCCAGAGCAAGGTGGTAGCTCTGTGTTGGGGGAAAATTCCCAAGATTTCACACATATGTAAGATAAAACCAAGTTTTCTATAGGATATAGGAAGAATGAGACGCTGTCCTTCAATATATTCTTCTTCTTGATTTTGGAGTCTCAGAAGCCAGCTGAGTCTGGCATGGAATCTGCCTGTGTAAAATTAGCATCCTTGGCTGAGGGTGGTCACCCCAAGGGTCTTCAGGGTTGACTCAGTTGATCTGGTTTCTGGGTAGTGGCCCTCCCACCCTCCCTCAGTGCTCTTTATGCGTCCTTCCCAAAACTTCACGCTCCATCAGAGAGTCTGACTTGCGCTGATAGAGGAGAACTGTTCTTTGGTCAAGGATAGATGAGTAGCTGTGCTACCCAGCTAGAATCTCCAAACAAGTTCTTAAAGTCCTTTTGTAGGAGAACATAGGTAGTCAAACTTCAAGACTCCAGACACATCCAAATAACATGCTGCATGTGGCAGTCTGCCTTTCTCTAAAAAAAAATTTTTTTTAATAATATTTTTAAAAAGATTTACCTTCTTTCCATTTTAAAGAACAAACTGACCAATCAGGGAGCAAGCAGGCTGGAACATCAAGTCACCACTCTGTGGTTTGACATTTTAGTGACCTTGTGGCCTTGCAAAAGTCATCCTCCCAGTGGTATGCTGGAGCTGGCTCATGCCAAGTCAAGCATGTTCATCTTTCTCCAGCTTCACATCAGCAGCTTGAAGTTGGCCATGATGAAAGTATTTATACCAAGGAAACCAGCAAAGCTACAAATCAGAGCTCCGCCCCCCCACCCCCTCTCCCCCACTGAATGGGTTCATCAGCTTTCTCTCTGCCCAGGGCCACTGCTGCCCCTGCTATCAGAGGCTGTGCTCTGTGCTCAGTTGCTTTAGTCATATCCGACTCTTTGCCACCCCATGGGCTGTAGCCTTCCAGCTCCTCCGTCCATCAGATTCTGCAGGCAAGAAAACTGAAGTGGGTCGCCATTCCCTTCTTCAGCTATCAGAGGCTATCTTGGCTCAAATTACTCCCGGCTCCCTGTTGAAGAATTGTAATCAGAGCAAAGTGGCAGGTCTTTGTCTAGAGGAAGACACTAAAGGCTTAATGTTCTTTTTGATTAATCAGTGGCAAATTTTAAGCTTGCTGATTGACAGATCAGAAATATTTAGATGACTGTGATCCTTTATGTCCCCTTGGTGCTCTGTGCACTGCCATCTTTATTCATGTGGTGGGGATCCAGGAGGTCAGGGACACAGACACATCTTCCCAGCAAACTGAACTTGAGAGGGATGGAGAGACACACTCTGCCTTAACCCTAACCCTTAACTTGAATAAAAGGCCCTGAAGAATTTTTGCAGATCTTATATGCAGTGTTAATAAGCAAGGCCTCCCAAAAGAGTACTATACCCACACTTATAGTTATGCATTGCCTTTAATTGTGTGCTTTGGCTTGTTGCTGTTGAGTTTTGTTTTCATTGGGAGTGTGGGAGGGAGAAGATAATACTTAAAATAGTAGAATACTTAAGATACTTAAGATAGCCTCCTTGCTTACTGGGAGCTGAGAAATCTTGGTCCCTTAGAGTCATTGTTAGCTTTTTTCTGGGTCTCAGCCATGAGGAGTCTGACTGAGATGGAGTTGATTGTGGAGTTGATTGTGTCTATGGTAAGACTGAAGAGAGGATCCATATTTCCTGTCACATTAGGCACATGACTTTTATAATGATTCCCTTGTTAAGCAGCTTGAAGTTGGGTTTATTATCCCCACTTAAGATTATATGAAACTGAGCAAGTGTTGAACCTTAGACAGTTTTGTGCCTCCTATGCTGAGGTCAGACAGGAGAGGCCATGTAGAGAAAAGAGAGATGCAAAGAGCAAATGGAAAGTGTTGAAGACCAACCACAGCTTCCTCACAATTTCACTTTGATTTGGCTTCACTCCATGTTTCTCTAACACCAATGAGAAATTCATTCTATTGGATAGTGAATGATTCCAAACAATATGAATAACCAATAAATACCAAAGATTTTGATCATCCAATTAAATTAAATTTTTCCTGAAATTTTTGGCCATGCAACAATAGAATGGAAAGCCTCCAGAAGTGATGAATTCCCATCATCTTCCTCCAAGAAGAAGCTGAATAACACCGTGGGCTGTTAGGATCTTGTAAAGGGGTTCCTGAATTGCAGGAATGACTGCAACCAGCTCAGCTGACAGAGGCCAAGATGCTGATGGCAGCACTTGTCCTGTGTGGGTCTCAGTCAACATAGGAAAAGCAAGTAAAGTAATGCTATCACTGCTCACCATTCCCTCTTGCAGCCCCTCCCCCTCCTACCATACAAGAGGAATTAGGCCTGATGGCCTGCAGTGAAAAGATGGGGCAACCTCTGATGCAGGCAATCTCCTGCTTTCTCTTCCAGGATCCTTTTACCTTCCCACTCCTCCCTTGCTTGAACCACAAGGGTACTTGTTCTCATCTATTGATCTCAGGAAGTCATTTTTGAAACTAGCTTGCATATGTGATTTAATACGACACTGAAACTCAGGTGCATTTACATTTTAAAGGAAGTCATTAGGAAAACATCAGATCCCATAGCTCAGCTGGTAAAGAATCTGCCTGCAATGCAGGAGACCCTGGTTCAATTCCTGGGTCGAGAAGATCCCCTGGAGAAGGGATAGGCTACCCACTCCAGTATTCCTGGGCTTCCTTGGTGGCTCAGTCGGTAAAAAAATCCACTTGCAATGTGGGAGACCTGTGCTCAAACCCTGGGTTGGGAAGGTCCCCTGGAGGAGGGCATGGCAACCCACTCCAGTATTCTTGCCTGAAGAATCCCACGGACAGAGGAGCTTGGCAGGCTACAGTCCATGGGGTCACAAAGAGTCGGACACGACTGAGCAATTAAGCACAGCACATTAGGAAAACATAAGGCTTTATATCAAAGAGATTTCATACATTTAATGCTGAAATCTCAAGAATCCAAGATGAGTATTTCATGTATGGATCGATTGACTGAAGGATAGAGTTCTAGTGGAGTGTAAGCTTAGTTTCATGTTAGAATCATTATTGTACTGCATTGTCCATAGTGCATTTATTTAATCTATTTTAATAGTGCAAGCAAAGCTGTGAGTATATGTGTGTGTGTGTGTACATGTATCTTATGTATGAACTTACTGTAGATCATGTTTTCATGAGTAAGTACCTACCATGCAGCAGGCACAGGGTTAAGCTCTAAGATACAAGGGGAAGCCGAGAAGATACCAGGACTCTTTGTGAAGCTTACAGTCCAGTGTGTGACCTTGTAAAAGGCCTGACAAGAATCAAACCCAAGACTTCTGATAGCAAAGTCCAAGCATTCTTTCTCCTATGTAATACTGTTCCCCTTGGAAGTGATAAGAAATGGCAAGAATGTGTAGAGGCGGCTCTTTCCTCAAGAGACACCCCTGGGTCCCCCTGGATCCTTGGTAAAACTCTGTGGACTGAGTGTTCCTCTGATTGGTCTGTGGAGAGTGAACTGATACTTTCTCCATCTTTTCCTTCCCTGTTCTGGAGACACATTCTTTCCCCAGATCAGAGAGGACTCTGCTAGGAAACACACAGGAGATAGCAAGGTGGTCAGTTGGCTTCGTGGAGAAAAGATTTAAAGGCTGAACCTATGGCAGGAGCCCCCACTTCAGTGCTCCCCAAGAAACCCATTTTATTTTCCCTGGGCCCCCAAACCCCAAGGAGAATCAGCCACGGGGAAAGATTCCAGCAGGCCTGCGGAATGAGAGCTGGTGACGAAGTGAATGTAGGCAACTCTATCATCTGCTCCCAGGGAGGGGAGGCTGAGGAGCTCGGAAGACTGTTTTTCCCCTAACAGATGCAAGAAAGAGCCGGAAAAGGTCAGAGATAAATGTAGCCCTCACTTTGTTCTGCATATTCAAAAGAACTTTTCTGAAGAAAGGCCCAAAATATATGTGTGTTCACTCAACCTTTTCTGTCAGGCGCAAAGTTCCAGATATGGAAATGACAGGGTAGCCACCAAGGAAATGTTTGCAGGGCTGTGCGCTAGTTGGCCTCCCAAGCCGGGCCCCAAAAAGAGCACGCTTTGCGTGGGGCCCGTCAGGCTGGCTGGAGAGAGAGAAGCTTGGAAACAGGAGAGTATCTTGAGAAATCACCCCCAGAGGGAGCAAAAAGTTCCCAGGGAGAAAGCGGGGATGGAGTGGGAGGGGGAGAGGGGAACGCCATCATCGCGGGAGGCTGGACAGAAACACTGCAAGACCTCACGGTGGCCGACATCCCTGCGCATAATGAGAAATTCCTCTCAATTCGGTGGGAAAAGGCTCTTTGCATTGTCAGCCCAGATGCCCCCATGAAGAAATAGCATGAAATGCGTCTCAGGGAAATGTCAGTGTGGGAGTGAGAAATGACTGCTGGTGGCTGGGTGGGGGAGGACAGGCCAGAGAGATGGGCTGACGGAATAAGCTGTCGGCCCCAAAGGAAAACAACACCCACAAAGGTAAATGGACTCTGCATCCAGTTTGGGCAGTTAGACACCCACTTTCTCATTGCTAGCCCCAAGTTTTTTATGTCATAGCCCCGAAATACCTCTCCTACATGTTTCCACAACCAAGGATGAACCAATCTTCCTTTACAACCATACTTCCACCCATCCACTTGGGTTCACAAAGCTAGACTCTCTCCCATTCTCCAGACACGTCGAGGACTTTCGTATTCCACCTCTCACCCATGTCTCCAAGTCTTAGAGTACTTGCAAGGTAACTTCAGGTTACACCTCTCTGATGTGATGTGTGCTTAGTCACTTAGTCATGTCTGATTCTTTGTGACCCCATGGACTCCAGCCCTGTCCATGGGGATTATCCAGGCAAGAATACTGGAGTGGGTTGCCATGCCCTCCTCCAGGGGATCTTGTCAACCCAGGGATTGAGCACAGGTCTCCCACATTGCAGGCAGATTCTTTACCGACTGAGCCACCAGGGAAACCCTGATGTGATGTTCAACTATAATTAGTAGATCCTGTCCCAAGGCTCTTTTCACACTTATCCTACCTGGTCACACTCTATATTAGTCTCAACTATTAATGATAATAATAATAACCAATATCTATTAAGCACTAAAATTATACTGAAACAGCTTAACCCTTGTACAATTTATTGAATGAATAAATAGTGACATTATTTAATCCTTTTCAGAGAAACAAAATGAGGCTTAGCTAGGTCAAAGGACTTATCTATAATTACACATATAGGCAGAACCTGGAAACAAATCTCAGTCCTTCTGATTTGAGATACTCTCTCATTACCCTCATGCTCTTCTGCTTCCCATAATGTTTGCCTACTGTCTATCTTCTGAGAGCCAATAAGTGCTCATTTTGCAGATCTAGCCCAGAGATGTTCAGTTGTAAATAATGGATGCCTTTGAGTCTGACTGTTTTCTTTACTCAATGCATATATTCCAAATAATAAACTCATTGGTGTTTGCTTTACAAGTAAATTCATTGATAAGCATGAATATTGAAATAAAGTTTTTAAAAGGACATGAGACAGGTCTATTTGATACACAGTTAACAAATGTTCTTAAAGAGATTGGAAGAATATTATCTTCTTAGATGGGCTTCCCCAGTGGCTCAGACAGTAAAGAATCTGCCTGCTATGTAAGAGACTGGGTTTGATCTCTGGGTCTGGAAGATCCCCCTGGAGAAGGGAATGGCTACCTAACTCCAGTATTCTTGCCTGGAGAATTCCATGGACAGAAGAGCCTGGCAGGCTACAATCCATGGGGTCACAAAGAGTCAGACACAACTGAGTCTGGGTGACTTTCATTATCTTCTTAAGTAAGACTTTGGGAACCAGAGATCCTAAAATTAAATATTATCGTGAACAATTAACTTCTAGCAGATAACAAAACTTTTGCACTATAATTATAGACAGGGCTGGAGATGATTTTAAGAGCATCTAGTGCTGCTGATTTTTCATTATAGGTGGAAAATCTAAGGTATAGACTCAGGATGGACCTTATTCTTGGTCATTCAGGTAGTTTTTCTCAGAACTAACTTTGTTGAAGTGCGAATGCTTGAAAAGATCAACCCACAAAGGAAATGTGGAACATTGGTAGTGTCTGCTGCTGCTGCTAAGTTGCTTCAGTCGTGTCCGACTCTGTGCGACCCCATAGATGGCAGCCCACCAGGCTCTCCCGTCCTTGGGATTCTCCAGGCAAGAACACTGGAGTGGGTTGGTAGTGTCTAGTGCTTCTCAAGCTCTAGTGTGCATACAAATCAAGTAGGGGGTTCTATAGCATGCAAATTCTGACTCAGGGAAATCAGAATAAGGGGTGGGGGCTGCATTTCTGATAAGTTCCTAGGTGAGGCCTCTTCTATTTGTCTGTGGACTAACTATACCCTAGACATCTGGTATCTAATCTAGATCAGCACTGTCCAATAAAGATATAATTGGAGTCACTTATGTCATTTTAAATTTTCTAGTAGCCACATATAAGAAAGTTTAAAAAAGATAAAATTAAATTTAATAATATTTATTGAATCTAGTCTTTGAAATCCAGTAGTTAGCTTTAAATTTATAGCACAATTTGAACTAGTCAGATTTCAAATGCTCTATAGACACACGTGGCTAGTGGTTATCAGCTTAGACAGAATAGCTCCAGACTACACTTATATCACTAGTAGATTCTCTTGTGAAATCTATTTCATTTTTAGGTCTTGAAACCCAACTATACCAGTTCATCTCTCAAAACAGACTCATTTCTGTGTGTGCCCGATGACATCCTGCCCAGGTCTGGGCACATACACACACAGTTAGTGAAAACTTTCACTGATTTCAACCCTCCCTGTCTTGCTATAAGGAGAAAACAGACTTTCCCACCTCTTTGCACATTTGCATTATTCAGCTCAGAGCTCTCCAATTCCTGCACTGTGTATGACGTTAGCTAAGGTGACTTCCAAACTTTCTTCTTCTTCCAAGAGTCTATGATTTTATTCATTCCAACATTAGCTACAGTTACCTTCTCAGTCTCCTCTTTTTCTTCATGGCAAATAGTTCTTCCATCCCTCCCTCACTTCCCCTCTTAAAAACTCATTAATCTCCCGCATGCTCCCTCTGGAGCCTATTTCAGGCAACTCTCAGATTTAGAGGCTTAAGTGGAATGCTGAAGTCTAATAGAGGACAATTGGGGTACTATATTAGATGCTCCTATATCTTAATGTCCTCAGAATTCTGTCTCGGCTTTATATATGGCCCTGAGAAAAATGACCCATGATCAAATTATTAGGTGTGCAAGGAAGAGTAGAATGTAGAAGCGTAGTGGTTAAGGGCACAGGCTCTGGGATCAGACAGCCTGTGATCAAATGCCAGTCAACAGAGGAGCAAATGTAAATTCTCTAAGCTTTCCTATCACCTAATAGCTATGCAGTTCAATGAGATAACCCAAGTAAATGACTTCAGACAGTACCCCGACAGATTAGTGTTCAATAAGTTGCAGGTGGTTATAAAATTTGGAGCTTTCTGACATGTGAGAAGGGGACCTGATCCTTGCCCAGCCCCATCAGGAGAAGTCCTGTGGCCCAAAAGGACTGAGCCCATTTTGTGTTGTGCCTGCATATGTGTGTTATAGTCACTCAGTCATGTCCAACTGTTTGTGACCCAATGGACTGGAGCCCATCAGGCTCCTCTGTCTGTGGGATTGTCCACACAAGAATACTGGAGTGGGTTGCCATTTCCTCCTCCAGGGGTCTTCCTAACCCAGGGAAATTAGAGCAAACCTACTTCTCTTTCATGTGTGCATGCTAAGTCGCTTTAGTCATGTCCAACTCTTTGCGATCCCATGGATGGTAGCCCACCAGTTTCCTCTGTCCATGGGGATTCTCCAGGCAAGACTACTGGAGTGGGTTGCCATGCCCTCCTTCAGGGGACTTTCCCGATCCAGGGATCAAATCTGCATCTCTTAAGTCTCCTTCACTGGCAGATGGGTTCTTTCCACTAGTGCCACCGCTAGATGTTTAATCACTCTAATCTCAAGACTTTCTTAATTCAGCCCTTGTCCTTAACTTCCATCACTGATTTCCTTCTCATCACCTTCCTACCTGGCATTCATTGGCAAACTTCACCTGGCTCGTTAAGAGCTTGTCAAGTGCAGGTCATCGCAGAGTGCCCTATTCACAGAGCTCCTTGGTGATGCCTTATTTCCATGCTGCCCAAAGTCACCTCATGCAGTTTGCAAATAAACTTCTCCCCTGAAAGAAAGAACAAACAGTTCATAATTGGCAATCTGCATAATGAGTGGTGCGTCTATGCAAATATAACATTTGGAATAATCTATTAATATCTCGACTGTGATGTCTGTGGGCCACCACTTCCCATGCTAATGAGCCAGAGCCAAATATTTTCTGACTCCTCTTGAGGTGAGAAGAGAGACTGCCAAACTGCTTTCTTCTTGGGGTTCCAATTAGAAATCTGGAGACCACCAGAGTTGGAAAGGATCTCAGAGACTATTTGATCCCTGCACTCCCCATCCACCTCTCACATTAGGAATGAGGAGTTACAAGTTGAGAGACATATGGCAACCCCCACGTGGGCTTCCTGCACTTCCAGTGGTCAGAAGCCAGTGGCAGACTCCCAGCCTCAGCCCTTCTTGATATGCCAACTAAGGATCAACATCACCTCCTGCTGATCAGGCTTTTGTTTCTAAAATGCAGTCTTCCGTGTGGAATTCTGTGTAGGATTGTCTTTAGCTCTCCCTCCCCTGCCTTCCCTTTCTCTTGATTGAGCTCCTCTTACTGATCTGGACTTCTAATCTAGAGAACCAACTTTAGATCAAAAACATCTGGTCTCAAAAAGATGTCATTTGTGAGCTAACCAAAAGATACAGCCCTTGGGTAGAGTTGAGTCCTTTGCTGTTGAAGTAGAAACAGTCTTAAACATACATACACACACAACTTCAGTTTTAAAAAGATAATGCTACTGAACCACCAGCATTGGTGGAGTGTAGGACAGGCTTTGTAAGTAATCCATGACCACATTTTCTTAACCCCTTCCCTTTTATCCTAGGCTCTCTTGCCAATGTTAGGCACTTCCATCATTCTCTTCCCTTTCCCTAGAAGCTCCTTCTGTCACCCAAATATCTGACAAGCAGCAGTGCATGTCCACATACCTGGCCAGGGAAGGATGGGAAACTGTGGCCAGGGACAGAACCACTGGTTGCTCATTCAGGCAGTTAACCATTGCCCAAGGTGGAAGGGAGCCAGTGTGGTTCTGGGAGGTTTGGGCAACACCCGGCAGGGACACTAGCAAGCCTTAAGTTCTCCATATTTAAGGCACAGGGCAAACAGTTGCTCCTCTCTGATACATTTTCTGGACTTGACCTCACTACTCAGATTGAATTAAGAGCCTCTCCTCATGTTTCGGGCTTCCCAGGTGGCGCTAGTGGTAAAGAACCCACCTGCCAACACAGGAAACTTACAAGAGATGAGGGTTAGATCCTTGGGCTGGAAAGATCCCCTCGAGGAGGGCATGGCAACCCACTCCAGTATTCTTGCCTGGAGAATCCCCACGGACAGAGGAGCCTGATGGGCTACAGTCCATGGGGTCACAGTCGGACATGACTGAAGAAACAGCACGCATGCATGCCTCCTTTTTCAGATTGTACAAACCACCCTTTTCCTTTGTACAGTTTACACTTTGCTGAGCTGTTTGCATGTCTCTCTTCCAGGCTAGATTATGAATCTTTTTGTCTCCTGAAACCTTGAGCACCTTGCACAGTATCTGCCACAAATACATGCTCAGACAGAGTGAGTAAATGAAGTCATAGAAACCTCTGCACACTTCAGTTTCTGCATCAGGGAAATGAGGTGGTCGCACTTTCCCAACTTAACTCTATGACTCTAAGATCTTATTGAGCACCTGCTGTGTGCCCACATTCTGTGAGGAGTTACTAAAAATCAAAGGAAGTATAAACCTTCTCCTAGCCCTCACCAGTCTAGTTGGAAACAAAAACACATTCAATAAAGAAAATCATTTCAGGCTAAACTGGCCGGCTATAGTTGATGCAACAGAGATTCAGAGAAAAGAGAGATCCCTGCCAGTGAGTGAGTGAGTGAAGTTGCTCAATCGTGTCCACCTCTGC
The DNA here is from genome assembly GCF_023699985.2 of Odocoileus virginianus. Taxonomy (NCBI): domain Eukaryota; kingdom Metazoa; phylum Chordata; class Mammalia; order Artiodactyla; family Cervidae; genus Odocoileus; species Odocoileus virginianus. The sequence goes on along the minus strand of NC_069695.1, from coordinate 14,745,642 downwards.
GACCCCATGGACTGCCTACCATGGTAGAACAGCCTACCAGACTCCTCCATCCATAGAATTTTCCAGGCAAGAGTACTGGAGTGGGTTGCTATTTCCTTCTGATCTTCCCAACCCAGGGATCAAACCCAGGTCTCCCGCATTGTTGGCAGACGCTTTACCATCTGAGTCATCAGGAAAGTCCCTGCCAGAGGGAAGGTTTAAAGACAATTCTCAGTGGTAGTAGGTGGGTGGGCAAAGGGTGGGAGCATCCCAAGAGCAGAGGATGCATAAGCTACCTGCAACAGGGTTTCAGAGCTAGGCATACAAGCCAATTACCTGTGGAAGAGGAGTGGCAGCCTCATACCTGATTCCTGATCATCAATTCTGTAAGAAACCTCTACAACTCTTGCTCATACATTTAGCTTCTCCTTTGTATACACTTTTCCCTAAAAAAAAAAAAAAAAAAAGGTCCTATTTTAATACAACACTGTGTCACTCATGTTATCCTCAAAATGTCCCTTCACTTCCTTACTCCTTGGAAATGTGACTCCTGTCACTGGATCCACTGCATGAACAGCCCCATGCAACTGGCTGCTTCCTCCACTAGGTGTTGATGCTATTTTCTAAAGGACTCTAGAACATCGGGAATTGCCAAACCTCAGAGCTATTTCTGGTTGGAACTACTGACCACCAACCTGCCTTTCTTGAAATGTCTCTTCTGGTTACTGTCATCTGCTCAACTTTTTTTTTTTTAATCACAAACCTCATTTTCCATCTCTTTTGTTTGTTTGTTTTTCACTACCTTCTCATCCCTAAACACAGATGTTCCCCCAAATCACTGAGAATCCTTACTTTAATCCCTGGATAATTGCATCTTTTTAATATAATATTAGCTTCTACCCAGATGACTTGCAAATTCTTGATACTAACCCCAAGTCCTCTCCCAAGCTTTGGATACTGGCTTCAAATCAACTGCCAACTAAACTGTCAGTCTGGAGTCTCAGAAGCACCTCAAAACTGCTGTCTAAAATACAACCCTTCCTATTTGCTATTACCCCTCGCCTTCCCCCGCCACCATCCCTCCCTTTCCTTCCTCGGCCACATTTATTCCAAAGCTTCAACTTTGTAGATTCTCCCTCCTCAGCATCTCATCTCAGATTCCTCTGTTTCTTTCCATTTCATGTGCCCATCCTTTCATTTGGCTCTTTTCTCCCTCTTAGACACCTGCCCTGTCACTCTCACTTTCAATCCATACAAAACTGCCAGTTGCACATTTTCTTTGCTATGGCTCTGATTATTCCTCTTCACTGGATGAAAGCTTTCCGTGATTCTCCTTTACCTACAAAACTTAAAAGAAATCCTTGGTTGGGGGCCCAAGTCTCTGTCTTCTATGGCCTCATCCTCTGGCTTTTACCTCCCGCCACTACCTATTCAGCCTGGCAGGCTATAGTCCAAGGAGTCACAAGAGTTGGACATGACTTAATGACAAAATCACCACCACTGCCTATTCAGGGGCTTCCCAGGTGGCACAGTGGTAAAGAGTCTACCTCAGTGCAGGGGATGCAGAAGACCTGGGTTTGATCCCTGGGTCAGGAGGATCCCCTGGAAGAGGAAATGGCAACCTGCTCTAGTATTCTCGCCTGGAAGATTCCATGGACAGAGGAGCCTGGTGGGCTATAGTCCATGGGGTCGCAGAGAGTCAGACACAGCTGACTCTGAGCATGCAAGCACTGTTTACTCAGCCTCCCAATTACAAAGATCTTGACTATTTTCCACAGACATCCCACAAACTCCCATTTCAGTGGCTTTCTCGAGCTCATGTGTCTTCCTAAAATATTCTCCCCCTACAATTACTGTAAAAATGTATGTATCCTTCAAAATTCCCGTGAAATTGCCATTGCTTTCTTAAACCCCAAAATTAGTGTAATCTCCATCTCTTTGTTTCTTCCCTAAGTCACTTAGATGTTTTACTTTAAATTTACAATTGTTTATCAGCAGGCTCCAAACCAGAAACTAAGCTCCTAAGACTGGGACTAGATCTTATTTGCTTCTGAATTCTCCAGAGGATTTAATACATTGCCTTAAAGGCTCTCATTAAAAGTGAATTGAATTGAACTGAACTGAATTACTGATAAAGAGGTCTGATGACAGTTTCCTTTATTCCTCATCTTCAGAGTAAAATGTTCTGAGAACTACTTCTTGAGAAGAATCTGAGCTACAGAGCAGTTAACATTTAAACTTGAACTTGGATAGCCATCCGCTATATCTAGTGAAAACTGATTTCAAGGACTTCTGGAAGTAGTTTTTTCCTTTAAAATTCTGAGATGACATGATAGAAGCAGGTGACTCAGAAGGTTTCTGAAGTTAGACAGCAATTGTCCTGAATTCTTGTTTATTCTTGCATGTGCAGCCACATTTTTGGACTGACATTTTACTGATTCTCTTTGGGAGGTAAAGAGTTAATGCATATACAGTTAAGGCTTTCAAGTGTAAGATCCCAGTGAAATTCTAGGAGAAGGGTCCACGTCATTGCTGTTTGTTTGCTTTTACCAAGGTATTCACAAAGCCTGGAAAACATCAGTGTGCAATACATTTTTATCAAATGAATTTGATGGGGAGATGATACCTGACCAAAGAGCTAATCAAATTAAAATCCAAGGTAGCGAAAGATTACACAAAAACATGAGACAGTAAAGTTACTGCATTGTATTAATCCTTGAATTCTTCACCCCACCCTCATCCCATCTAGTGCCTAGAATAACCCAGCTGGGCATATTAGAGCTGGAATAACCTCAGGTATCACGGATACAAACTTCCACCCCGTGCAAGACCAGCTCTCAGACGTCCTTGACAAAATCCCTTCCAGCTTCTACTTTAATTCCCTCAAGAATAGTAAGCTTGCTGACATCTACATTGTTGGACAGCTCTCTATGTTAAAAAGGCACTTCCCATATTGAGCCAAAGTTGGCTTCTTATAAATTCCACCCACTGGTCCTAATTCTGCCTCCAAAGTAACACAGTGAAAATCTATTTTCTCTTCCGTGTGATGGCCTTCCCATGTCTGAAGACACATCTCTACCATGTGAACTATTCTCCGTTCCCTGCCCCCAGTGCCTCAACCATTCTCCCTGTGACCTGGCTTCAAAGCTATTCTTCACAATCATTACCCACCTCTGAAAGTGCTGCGAACATGCTACCCACTGATCCTCTAAAATGTGATTCCCAAACCTGAACAAAATACCTTATTTATGCTCTATCTCAACTGTTACCTTCTATGATCTGAGTCCCATCCATCTCTTAAAGAAGCCTATAAGTACATCAAATTTTTTGAAGCTTCGTAATTATTTGCTTACACCAAATGCAGAATTTTGTTTAAAATTCATGCCCATTTTAGATAAACTCACCTCCCCCAAGTCTCTCAGCCTCTGATTTTCCAGTTATCATAGGACTTGACCAGCCCAATACCTGTTAAGAAGGTATTCCATTTTACACAGGGACATAGGATTACATGGTAGGTAAGGAAAGGGGCTCTCTGCTAACTAGCTTGGAGACCATATGCAAACCACTTTCCATCCCACCTGCCAAATGGCACATTAATATATGGCTTAAATAAGAAAGTTAGATGTGAAAGGGATTTGAAAAATCAAACTAAAGACTCAAATGGAAATATTAAGATGATTTAGTCTCCAGTAAACCCCCAGTGCCCTTCAACTATCTCCTGGTAGCTGCCAGTGTAATCTCTAGGCCTCTCTCATATGCTGGTGATGGGGTTAACCTTGCTCAATGGTCTAGTGCCCAAGAAAGAACAAGACCATCCTTAATACCTGTGTGATCATGGCAACCCACTTAACCTTATGGAAATTGTCAGTATACTCCAGCCAAAGACCACCAGGCTCACACCTATAGCTTAACATGGTGGGGTTATTACTCTTTCAATCAAGGGTGGATGCACATCATGGCAAAGTGCTATCTCAGGAAAAGGGTGCTGGAAAGAACCATTTGTAGCATCTCGGCCTTGGTTGGGTGATTTGAGACAGGGTCCAAGGAAATGAAGGTTTGCTTCACACTGAGTGCTATCAGAAAGTGGGGAAAAGTCTATGGTTGGGTATCTTAATAAATCTCATGGATAGTGAGAATTACTGGTAAAGAAGTAGATGTCACTCATTCTAAGTGGGTTTTCAGTATTTGTGGGTGACCTGGTGGCCTTGTTTTTGTTTATGTTTAGATAAAATTATAAAGTACCCTTGCTTTGTCTCATTTTATCATGGTCTCTGAATAACCTTGTCTGAGGTTAGTGTTCTGCAAGATTGTTTATATCCATCAGGAGAATAACATGACCTAGCTGTGAGGGCCAGGCCAGCTTTCAGATGTCAGGGCCTTCTCTTTTTTTCCTTTCTCAAAGTTAATTTAACTGTTTGTTAACCTCCTTGCATATCAGTTACCTCATCTAGAAAACAAAAATAACAACTCTTACCATTGTGGTCAGGGATCAAAAGTGCTCACATGTGTAGAAACACTTTGTCAACCCTATGGTTGCTTGATAACTATGAGGCTGCCTTGCTCAGCTCTGGGCTCCTTGATCTATGACCTGCAAACATTCTTGAGTTTTCTTGGGCCCTCTTAGGTCATCACCCCCTGAGAAGAAAAATCTTACCTGTAGCTTTATAGTTGAGCCCTCTGTAGAAGCTGCTCTTGAACTCTTCTGATAAACCTCCCATCACAGCTGAAGGCAGCCAGTTTCTGTACTTACTGGGCAGTGAATTATCTCCTCTACCAGCTGGATCTGATCTCTCTGGTGGGACAGAATCAAGCAGGCCTGAGATCATCTTATCACATAGTGCAGTCGGATAGTGAAGTTTGGTATATATTTGGTTAAAAAATAATTACACTCTTAAAATCAAAACATCACTGGAGCCTTATTCTTGGCCAAGCCTCTTTATAGTTGAGTAAGTTAAGGATCAGGTAATGATAGACCTCCTAAATTTAGTTTTCTGTGATCTCTTAATTGGGGTCATCTAAAATTATATAAGCCACAAAGACACAAGGCTGAATCAGATCCATTTCCTTTGCTTTTAGATCTTTACCTGAACCAACGAGGATTTCAACACTCGTGTCAATATTTTATTTTTCCTTCCACAGTGTGTCTCGGGCATAACTTTTTAGGGATCTAATAATATGGACTATAAATTCTTTAAGGCACAGATTGGCTGGAGACAAAAACTGTGATTTTACTCAACTCATGTAACATTTGGGCATAATACTGGTGCTCAGTGTTGGGGATATAGAGAAGAATTAAACACAAGCTCTACCTTCAAAGAGCTTGTACTTTTAAGGGAAAGATAGTACATGGTGGAATGTATTGAGTAGTACAATGGGTGTCAAGAAGAGTAGGATTTCATTTTACCTGAAGGGATAAGGGAAGACTTCTTGAAAAAAAAAAAAAAATTTGCTAGCGTTAGTCTATATAGCTTGGTTTGCAAAACACCTAGCTACTATGTTACATCTCCCTTATTCTCTACAATACTAGCTACTGTATTACTAGCTACTGGTAGCTCCATTCTCCTAGCGGCTATATTATGTCTCTCCAACCCATTTTTCCTACCTGGAAACTAACTGATTACATACCTTGCATTATTGGAAGGAGCCATATTCCCTTATGGTTTGGAGTTTAAGTCAGGTGTGATTAGTCCCTGAAATACTTGTATTTTAGCCCAAATTTCTTTGTAAAGAACTTATGAAAGTTCTAGGCATTTGATAGGCACTTCTCAAAGACTTCTAATTGAAAATAACACCAATATTTTCAGATATTCCTTTTTAAATTCATGTGGTTCTTTTGAAAAGTGCTGCTAGATATCAGTTTTTTTCAAAGGCCATGACAGTCTTGCACAAAATTTGGTAAAGGAAGAGTTTAGTTTAGAACTGCAACAAACTTTAAAATTATCTAAACCAGTGGTAGCAAGCAGATTTAGTCTCAAGAAGGAACTCTATTTGGTCAATAATGGCTGTTTCAAATGCTATGTTGAAAAGGATTCTGAGTCTAATTCAGTAGGAAAGATGATCTATTAGCATTATGTGCTATAGGCATGAACTGCCTAGCTCCATTTGTGCTATACACTTGCCTTCCCTGATGTATTCCAACGTCTTTATTTGACAGAAGAGCAAATTGCAGACTAGAGAGGGAAAGTGACTTACCCAAGAAAACTAGGACTAAGACCCAGGTCTCCTGATTCCAAGTTTATTGCTTTTCCCATGATGCCATGCAGCTCCCAGAAGCCTCTGGGAGGTCTAGTGCAGACTGTCTGTGGAAAATAGAGGAAACTAGTTTGTTGTATATTAAAACATCTCAGCTCTAGTGCAAAACACAGTGACCACACAGAAGCTATTTCAGCCAATGGTGATTCAAAACTTCATCCAGCTCATGGAATCCCAGAGGCTGAGAGATGAAATGAGCTTAGCAGCCATCCAATAAAAAGCTACACAGCCAGTGCAGGAGCCTTTTCTGTAGTTTCCCTTGTGGCCCTAAACAAAACTTTGGTCTGGGCAAGATTTGTGTTTGTTATACTCACACTTCCCTTGCCTTCTCTACTTCCCCTCCAATCACCCGGGAGTGGGCCCCAGGAGTTCAGACCCTCATGATGTTCTTGATCCAATTTAGACCTTCAATCCAGGCTTAATCTTATCCCACGTTGTCCCATATTCAAACCATCTAAATCACTATCCTTGCTGAAGTGTAGAGAAGGACAATCTGAAAAATATTCTTGGGTAGCTGCCCTAGGCTCTGCTTTCCTGGGCTTATTTTCTCCACTTCAGGGCCCATCTCTTCCCTGCAACCCCAAGGTGCATCTTATAGTGAGGTGAGGTGAGGTGAGAAGGGTGAATGAGTTTAATCTGAGATTCTTTTGCAGGGTGGATTTGAAGAGAAGGACCAATATCAAGGGTAAATTCCCAGAAAATGAACAAATCTAGACTTTCTGTGTTGAGTAGAGGTGGAAAAGAATGTATCTACAAGACATGCTAGCATAGGCATTACATGGAGAGGTAGAGACTGGAGGCAAATTATATTTATTTGAAAACGAGAGAGCTGAGACCCGAAGCCTTTGCCTTTCCTCTTAAACCACTGGGCCTTGACCCACTGCACAAGAGAGGAGTCAGATCTTGAAGGAGCCTCGTAGACCTTCTCTGCTGACTGTGACATACTCACTCTACCTCCAGCAGCTGATTTCACCTTCGATATGAAAAGCAGTATGGACCCTTCCAGGACCAGCCTGGGAATTCAGGAACAAACCTTGCTCTCTAGAGGGCTTTGTGGCTCTGGGATTTCTATGTTCCTCAGTATGCAATCAACCAACAGGCTGCACAAAGGAAGCATCTCCCACTTTCATGGGGCTGCCAAGGATGCTCCAACCTGCCTTGGCCTGTGTCTGAGTAAAGGGATGGATTTAGGATCGACTCTTAGGCACTGCTGCCCTCTGCTGGGTGGTATGTAGCCAACTGCCCCCACGAGGTGCTCTGTCCACCCCTCAGCTGTCCAGCCATTTGCCCTGTGGTTGACCTGTCTTGCAGCTCATGTTCAAGTGGAAAAACACAAGGAAACTGAGGACCTTGATGGGTGTGTGTACTTGTGTGGGTGCTAGGGTGAGACGGACACATGGGGTTAAACCCAAATGGCCAGTTATCCTCAACTAAAGGTGAAAGCTCCCTTATAATTTGAGTAAGACATTCACTGTGGTCTCACTCAGCTGAAAACCACATTCTGGTTACCACCATGATGGCACCTTCAAGCAAAGATGACCAACAAGCTTCGCCTGCCTTTTGTGATTGGTGAGCTAAAGCACAGAAGCAAAATGGGAACAATTAGATGGCAGGGGAACATCAGGATATTGTTCTCCTTAGAGATGAAAGGGAAAGCAGAAAAACATCTGCATTTTGAAATCTGCTCCAATGTGCTACATGGGCCAAGAAAACCTGCAACCACAAAGTGGGGCTAATTTACTGCTCTAATCACCAGCCTCCAATCTGAAGCCAGACATTATCTTAAAGTACACACCAGTTCCAGGTGGTGCACAGCAAATGTTTGATTAGAGCTACCAAATTCCCTGCAACTTGATAATGTTTCCGAGAGCTCAGGAACCCAGGGCTATGCACCGATGGAACTGCATCTGGCTCCACACCGAGCTGTCTGCATGTGGTCACAACCTTCCTTAGCAATCCAGCCAGGCCCTCTTCCCAGGGTGCTGAGATGCAGAGATGCTGAGTTTAAACAGGCCAAAAAAAAAAAAAAGGAACTCAGCAGGAGGAAGGAGAGGTGGATTTAGATTTAGTGGATGAGGAAGAAACAAGTTGCTTCCAGTGAGACTTGAAATTGTAATAGAAGAAGGGAGGTGAGTTAAAAAACCCCAGAATATCCCACCTGTGTCACATGCCAGATATTTTATATATCATCCGTCCTCACATAGAGCATGGTTGCCATCACTATCTTCTCATTTTGCAGATGTGAGAACTGAGGTGACCATTTAAGTGATTCCCCCAAGATACCTTAGCTAGAGAATTATGAAGCTGGAACCCAGACCCATGACCGGCTTAAATGCCTTCAAACTCAATGGCCCCAAAGCAACAGGGGTTCAAATGAGCTGATTCAGATGTTAGAGTGTTTTACAGGTTACACAGAAAAGTAAGAAGAAGAATATGGCAGTCCATAGCATCAGAAATGATGGCAACAAATGCCCTTGGGGCAACTGAAGCCTTTACTGAGCCCCTGGCATATCCCCAGGACTGTATAAAGTTCTGTGAGTGAAGCAGAAGGCATGGTGCCTGCCCTCAAGGAGCTTAGGGTCTGTTTGAAGGAGAGGAGATTGTCAGCCCAGAAATGAGAGGTGCTGTAGAGTTCTGAATTGAGAGATGTATCCTTAACCAAGAAGGATGAGTTGAGTCAGCAGAGAAAAAAAGCATGAGCCAAATTGTGGAGGTGAAATTGATGGTGGTGAGTTATTCTGGGGTATATGAAGAGGCCCAGAAGAGAAGTTACATCTGTCTAGCTGGAGTTGATTCAAAAATTGCAGCTGGAAATTACTGCTGGCTGGCTTTTAAAACCCAAACCGAAGGGTCAAATGTCTCATGGAAATTTCACGTCCAAAACTGGTAGATGGGACGGGAGATGGTCATAAAAGTAAAGGGAGGATTAGGGTAAAGTGAGGGTCGGTGACAAGATATTCAGTTTTCAAGACACCTGGAGTCAGAGCTGTTTCCTGCAGTGTCTTCTTGAGGTTACAGACTTCAGGAGGGTCTTGGGAAACAAAGGCCAACCACAACCTTGTAGTCTGAAGGCACACGGCGCCCCTAATGGGCCCACACTCTGCCTCTGCACCAGGCTTCTCCCCGTCACAGCTCACCTCCCTGACTCCCATCCTGGAAAGGCCCACTTCCTACAGTGGTGCAGCTGCATTAACAGATAAACTGAGTCTTGCTAATAACACATAACTCTAGATTCCTCCCCACCCCCGCATTCAGCAACCGCTAAGATGCCTCCTTTGAGAAGCAGAACAGCTCTGTGGTTGAGAGCAGGGTCCTCGGGCGGTCAGGCTGGGATTTGAGTCTCTGCAGTGAAACCAGCTGGCTGTGGCACCTCAAGCAATTTACAAGACCTGCCAGAACTTCGGTTTCCTCAACCACAGAATTAGGATGGAGGTAGTACCTACCTCCAGGGACATTGTGAAGGTCAGTTCAATAATGAACCCACACCACTTAGCACATAATGGGCACATGATGAATGTGCAGGATAGAGGGCAGCTTGTTATCAGTAGTGTAAATTGTGATTCAATCTGAATTATTCTCTATGAACATTCTATGAATGTTTGCTCTCCCTGCCGACCTGGGCTCAAGCAGTTTCTGGAAGGCTCTTGTCTGAATCACTGTTTTTCTCTAAACTGTTCCTAGCCCACTTCTTTCCTTGGGCTTCCACTGAGAGTCTACACATTGAGACATCTCTCCTGTAAAACTTTTGCTATGTCTTCCTTAGAACTTTCTTCCTTGTATTACAGTCACTTATGCTCACATTTTGTTCCTGTCTTACAAGGATAAGCTCCCTGTATCAATCAAAGGAGACGAGGCCATGCTGCAGCATCAGTGACCCCCAAGGTCTTCGACAGGAAAGGCTTTTGTCTTCCTGTGTCTTCATTTTGACTTTCATCACTGATGGGTTCAGCTAATGGCAGTCACTCGGGGGCCAGGTTAATGGAGCAGCTACCACCTCACACTCTGCTTGTCACCAGGCATAAAGAGGGTCTCACATTAGCATGTAAGTGCTCCAACCTGGAAGTAACACACAGGACTTCTTGTCATAACTCATTAACAAATCCATCACATGCCCTGCCCCCAACACAAGGAGGCAGCAGATGGAACCCACCCTACCACTTGCCCCTCTCCACCCCCAAAGTGAGGAGAACCAGATATTGGTGAGAGCGACAGATGACAACCACAATCCTGGATTGCAAAGGCAATGGAGTCACTTTGCACCACACCCCATGTCACCCAGCAGTGTGCCTTGTACAGGAAGTGCACAGTAGAAATTGTTGAGTAATTAACTGAATGAATATGTATAGTTCACAATTATGTCCTTTCTCCCGGTAAAGATCAAAGCCTTAGGTCAGAAATCTCTTAATGACTGCTGGTAGAAATTTCAAGTATCCTAGGGGCAAGTCAGAGGGATGGTATTTGCATAGAGGACACAACTTTATGTCCTTCTTATTCACATCATGTGTTTTTAAACATAAAGTTGTAAGAATTATTATGACAATAAGTAACTAAGAAGGATTATTTGCCCTCAGGATTACTTGACTCATACACAAAATAGCATCTACACCTGATGTAGCTGGAAGATAATCTACAGCTACTTGCAGAAAATGCATGCAGCTGATTGACAAGGTGTCCATTGTAGGGACTGTGAAATAGATGGATTCCCATGGGGTCAGTTATATGGGAAGGAGGTCATTCTTGACCTGATTCTTAAAGAAAATGTGCAGTTTGGGAAGGCTCAGAGGAAGAAGAAGTCCTGGATCTTCTAAAGGTCACCTTGTTCATATTTTAAAGAAACTATGAACCTGAAATGAGACCTTATTTTGTCACAGATGGAAAACAAATTCGCTCTTTTAGATCTTGACAAGAGCTGTTGAGAGCTTCTTCCATTCCTTCCTGTTAGCTGGGGCCATTCTGACCAGGACTGTTCCATGCCCCAAGGCTGAAAGTACCAAGGGTGGACAATTTTGTATATTGAGATACAGAATCTCTGAGACTTCATTTCCATCATTTCTCCTTATATTCCCTAAGAGAACATGAAGAAGAAAAAAACAAGAATTCCACCCATGTTTCTCATTCCAAATGCTAGTTAGAAGGAAGAGCATCCTGGCATTTGCATGGAGAAGGGATGAAAATCATAAACTCCTCCATTGTGATCTATGAATGTGAAGGGCTTAAAGTTCAATGCTGCACATGAATATGTATTTGTGTATGATGTGACTATAGAGCCAAGGGATCCTTCTATATCCTTATACATCCAAATGTGGGTTGGATCCTTCAAAGAAGGCACACTGATGTGCTAGAAGCATCTAATAAAGATTTTAAAATATCAAATAAATAATTAAGGGAAGACAGAAGTAAAATATTCATATATATGAAAATGTGCATATAAATAGATACAGTAATCCTGCATGGATGAGAGTAAGAGGTAACCCTTTGAGAGGTAAAGCCTTTTGATTTCAAATCATTTTGGTGGAGATCTTTCTAAAATACCTGACACAAAGTAATTAGCCTCCAACTAATAAAAAATTTAAAAAAAATAAAAAAATAAAAAAAAAATAAAATACCTGACACAAATGTGAGCCCTAGTCTGTAGAGGAAACTGAGCATCCTGAAGCTAAATGTTGGTGATGAGGGTCGACTTCTGGATCAGTCATTGGCTGGCTGGAGAAGCTTGTAGCTTGAGTCACAGACTCCAAGGCAAGACTGCAGCTTGTTTCCTTGACTTAATTGATATACAGGTTTGATCCTTTTTAATTTTTTTGTTCTCATAAATCTGGACTACAGATGCCATCTTCATCGTTTCTTGTACCATGGAGTATAGTTCTGTTTCCCCAGAATTAATGGTCAACCCAGTGGCCACACTAAGCTTTTCCAAAAGGATAGTCTTGTTCTTCGTCAAATTATACTATTGCTCATCTTCGAGGACAGACCATTTCTGCAATATAAAAAACATTGTTCGTATAGTTGCTCTCAGCATCCCAAACAACACCAACTAGAGTTCTATCTTCATTGCAAAATAGTGACCTCTTAGGGTTTTGCTATGAAAGGTTTCTCAAACTTCTGTTGTTGGACTACATAACTAAAAGGTGCTTTACATTTGAGGCTATTTGCTTACAGGTGCCCGAGGGCAAGATAGGTCTTTGGCAAGACAAAAAAGTTGACTGGGTTTGGCATGCTTTGCCCAATGGTTCTCTCCTCTCTCTTCTTTTTTCAGGAGCCTCACCCCCATTTCAAAAGATCTCTGAATGAGATTCCACATTTATTTCAAAGAGTAAAAATGGTGACCCTGCTAAATATCTTAGCATTTTTACAGATACCCAAACATTAAACTAAAAGATTATTGAAGCATACAAAAGCCCCGTTGGCACTGGAGAGAGAACTTGAGAGGAGATATGGCCTTGCCTTAGGCCCCGGAGCTGTAGAATACATGTAGTCCTTTGCTCCCCATATACACCAGCCTGTAGCCTGGACAAGTGTGACCTGTGTGCTGGGAGAAACCCAGATACGGGGCAGGCACTGACATGACTGGTGGTGCTGAAGAGGGACCTCCACCTGCCCAGCTTCCCCTGTTCCCAGCTGTCTCTGAGAATGGGACAATTAGGGTGGATTAAGGGATCTTTGCCCTCCCCCAAGCTTCGCGGCAGGAATTGTGTTCCATTGTCTGCCTCACATCAGCCAACTTTTTTTCATCATTAAACAAGTGTTCCTTGAGCACCTACTAAGTGCTTGGTTCTGTTCTAGGAGTGAACAAAGAGGAGTTTGCATTTTACTATCTGAGAGAGATGACTGTGAAAGAAGCATAAATAAAATAAGGTCGATAAAGAATGTCTAGGAAGGAGGTTAGGAGGTGACCTCGAGTGGAGGGGTGTGAATTCAGCTGGGGCGGTCAGGTCTGAAAGGCCTAATGGAAGTGATAACATTGGTGCCTGTCATGAGTGGCCACAGGTGCCAGGTGCTGAATGGAGCACTTTTCACTCGGCTCATTTAATGCTCACAATACCCAGTCAGACCAGCAATACTGCTGTGCCCATTTTACAGATGAGGAAAGCAACATTCAGGGAGGTTCAATACATGGTCCCAGGTCACCCGAAAAGGAATGATAGCAGGATCCAAATCCCCGAATCCTACCCAGCTGCATCACCTCCTGGGAATGGGCCAAGTGACCAACAGCCAAGCCACCAAAGGCCATTTGACCCCATGGAGACCCTCAGGTCATGCTCTCACCAACAACTCCCCACCCCTGCCCAATGCACACTTGCATTGGGCACCTATATTAGCTATATTAGCTGGTTTTCTTCTGATCTAAGGGTTTAATTTTGTTGGAGCTGTATGAATTCTTGTTGCTAAATGTTTAGATGGAAGAGAATTGAAAAAACACAGTCAACTGGCCCAGGTAATACTTGAACCAGTGCAAATCTCAGAGCACAGCATGGTAGTCAGTGTTCATACTGCTAGTGTGGAATTCACCACGAAATGTTAGGATACATTTAATAGCTCTGTGTAAGATGGACCACCACCACCACCGCAACAAGATGGACTGGAGTAGAGCAATGTATCTTAAAAAGGTTTTCCACCAAAGTAGTAGGTGTACACAGTATTTGTGTTAGCTGACATATACCATGCTTACATAAAGAATTCACTTATACCTAAGTGTTGAATTAAGGTATCATTTTGTGTAGCTATACACTTTATATCTGAACTTTTGAACATATGTACACATGCTGCTGCTGCTGCTAAGTCACTTCAGTCATGTCCAACTCTGTGCGACCCCGTAGTCGACAGCCCACCAGGCTCCCCTGTCCCTGGGATTCTCCAGGCAAGAACACTGGAGTGGGTTGCCATTTCCTTCTCCAATGTGTGAAAGTGAAAAGTGAAAGTGAAATTGCTCAGTCGTGTCCAACTCTTAGCGACCCCATGGACCACAGCCTACTGGGCTCCTCCATCCATGGGATTTTCCAGGCAAGAGTACTGGAGTGGGGTGCCATTGCCTTCTCCAATATGTACACATATCTATATGCAAATATGTTTGCATACGGCTTTTCTATTTTACTTTGAAAGAAAGATAGGTAGGTAATTAAAAAGTCCAACCTTCGCTTAAATTGTTGGGATTAAACTTTTCTTAAGAGCACATTTGCTTTCTAATAATATGAATCAACTTATTTTCTTTGTTCAAGGAAGCAGTGAATTCTTAGTAAATGAAGAAAGAATATGAAAGATTTTTTCCTTTGTAAGTTCCCCTAGCATTCTTTTTACAAAATCACTTGACTAGAAGATTTCTCCTCTCTTAACATCTATTGTTTACCAACAGTTTTGTATGTTGATACATTTTTACAGCTATTTTGTATGCATATGATCTCAATCTGTATTTCAAATAATTGAAAAGTATCCAGGAAGACCTGGACTTCTAAATATGCCTTGCCTTTTTCTGCCAACCTATGCCTGAAATTTCACTGGTAGTTGATTTGCTCCTTTGATTGAAGCCTTATCCTCTGCAGCACAAATTTCTAAAATATATGCACTCTTGGGAGAGGTGGCATATCAGTTTCTTTAACAGGAAAGCATGCACCAAATCATTTTTCTCTACAGAAAAGTTTGTGATTATAGATTGTCCCTCTGCACCATGGAAACCCAAGGTCTGGAACAAAAAAGGTTTTAAAAGTTTTAAAGGTTTGCTAGCCCAGTTCAGTTCAGTTCAGCCGCTCAGTCATGTCCGACTCTTTGCAACCCCAAGGACTGCAGCATGCCAGGCCTCCCTGTCCATCGCCAACTCCCAGAGCTTACGCAAACTCATGTCCATTGAGTCAGTGATGCCATCCAACCATCTCATCCTTTGTCATCCCCTTCTCCTCCTGCCTTCAGTCTTTCCCAGCATCAGGATCTTTTCAAATGAGTCAGCTCTTCGCATCAGGTGGCCAAAGTATTGGAGTTTCAGCTTCAGCATCAGTCCTTCCAAAGAATATTCAGGACTGATTTCCTTTAGGATGGACTGGTTGGATATCCTTGCAGTTCAAGGGACTCTCAAGAGTCTTCTTCAACACCACAGTTCAAAGGCATCAGTTCTTCGGCGCTCAGCTTTCTTTACAGTCCATCTTTCACATCCATACAGTGTGATGGAAAAACCATAGCTTTGACTAGATGGATCCTTGTTGGCAAAGTAATGTCTCTGCTTTTTAATATGCTGTCTAGGTTGGTCATAACTTTTCTTCCAAGGAGCAAGCATCTTTTAATTTCATGGCTGCCTGAAGAAAGCAGAAGAGAGCTGGACACTCTTAAGAGTAACATAAGTCGTAAGAGTGGACCCTGTTAGTCCCTCTGACTTGACCCCCTCCACGTTGTCTGAGAGAACAGCCAGATTGTTTTCCCCCCCACCCCTTCTTGCATGGTAGATGCACAATTCTCATCTTTTTTTTTTTTTTACCAGTCATCCTCATCAGAGGAGCAGCCAACATCACTGAGTTCTTACCATGGGCCACACATTTTACAAGCATAATGATCTTATTGAATCCTCCCTAAAGCTCTCTGTGGTATTATCAACCTTGTTTTACAGAAAAACAAATCGAGACCAAAGTTCTCCCTATTAGTAAGTGATGGAATGGGATTCAGACCCACATCTACAAGGCTCCAGGCTCTCAGCCTTTTCTCATTCTCTCTCACAGATGGTCTTAATTCAATCATGTTTGCCTACTTAGAGCAATTCAGGATTTTATCATTTTCCTCCTTAAAGAAACCAGAAACATGTTAAATAATGTGCTGTGCTTTGTTGCAATGACACGTTTTTCGGACCAAGCGTTACATGGGGTCAGTAAGCCATGGACTGAAAATTCTTGTGCTTGCTTCCTCCCACTGTTCTGTTGTGGAGTCACTTTGCAGCGTTATCTGTTCGCTACTCTGGGTATCTCTATTCCTCTTAACTGATTTTATCTAACCTATTAGTGTGCCAGAGAACAACAACAAAAATATCATGCTCCTTAAAACTGTATGCAAATCAAAAGTAAAGAGACAGTGAATCAGGTCCTTAGGCTTCATTACAAATAAAATATATATAATATTTGTAGCATCTTTTGCAACTCAGTGTTTTGGGTTATTTTAAATTTAGGATCATAGACTGTCAAAGTAGAAATTACTTTTAAGTCCTTATCTATTTTTTTGACAATGGCCATCCTCCCAGGTGTAAAGTGATATCTCATTGTGGTTTTGATACATGTTTTGTTAATAATTGGTGATGTTGAGCATCTTTTCACACACTTGGTGGCTACTGTATATCCATTTTGGATAAATGTCTGCTCAAATCCTTTATCCATTTTTTTAACTATATTTTTTGATATTTTGTTCTTGAGTTGAAATTTGTTACATATTTAGGATATTAACTCCTTGTCAGATATATAGTTTGCAAATACTTACCCCATGTCATAGATTGCCTTTTTGCTCTATTGATTGTTTCCTTTGATGAAGCTGGAACCCTCATGAACTGTTGATGGGAAAGTAAAATGGTACCACCATTGGGGAGACCAGTATAGAGTTTTCCTAAAAATATCAGAAAAGAGCTGTTATACAATCCAGCAGTCCCATTTCTAAATATTTACTCAGGAGAATTAAAATCAGGATCTCAAAGAGTGAGTTGCACTCCCATGTTCACTGCATCATTATTTACAATAGTCAAGGGATCTCAACAACCTAAGTGTCTGTCACTTAGGATGACTGGATAAAGAAAATGTGGTCTAGCATGCAATGGAATATTATCCATCCTTCAAAAGGAAAGAAATTCTGACATGCCACAATGTGGATGAACCTTTGGGACATAATGGTAAGTGGAATAAAGCCAGTCACAGAAGGACAAAAACTGCATAAAAACTTGCATTAATAGAAGGTATTTAGTCAAACCCTTGGAAGAAAAGTAGAATGGTGGTTACCAGGGCTAGGAGGAGGGGAAAAACAGAGAAATGCACTTCAATGAGCATAGAATTTCAGTCATGCACAATGACAAGTTCTGGCTCCCTGCTGTCCACATGAGCATATCATTAACAATACCACCGTTATGGACACTTATTTTTCACCACAGTTAAAAAGAAAGGGAAGGAAAGAGATGATCTAATCCAGCTTCTTTTACAGATGAAAAGGATGAAGTTTGGAAAGAGTAAGTAGCTCTCTCAAATCACAAAGCTAGCTAAGGAACCACGAGACTTGAACCCACAGTCAGAGATCCTTCCTCTGTATGCCAGGACTTCCACCTCCCTTCACCCTCCTTGCCATGCAGGGCCCCCAAGGAGAAGCCCAAGAGCTTACAGTCATCACATCTGGAGTTGGAAAAGGCATGTAGCCACAGTCATTAAATCTAACCTGTTGCCTGACAGAAGAATGTCACCTAAAACATCTCTAATGCCTAACCCACCAACTTCTCCACAAATAGAAAGATGAGCTGCTTGGCATTGGGAAGACACTTATTCCACTCTTGAAATGTGATAATTTTTAGGAAATCATTTCATATATAAAATTGTAATCTGACTTTAATCTCCCATTTCTTTGTTCTGTTCTTACATTATGGGTTAGCAAGAAAGAAATTACTCTTTTCTTTTGATATGTTAGCTTCTCAAATATTTGGAGACAATTGTTTTCTGTTTCTAAATGTCTTCTCCCCAAGTTGGGCTGTGTTGCTCAACCAACAGGTAAGGTGTGATGTTGTTTCCAGATCTCTTCTCATTATAACCATTCTGGTCACCCTCTTCCACATAAATGCTACTCTGTTGCTCAAACCCGTCTTCAGGTAATCCTTCCGGTACTAAACATATTGTTATAAATGTGATCAAACCAATGCAATGGTCTCCATCTTTGTCTGGATCCTGCTTCTCTAACTGTAGTGCCTAGGGAACATTAGATGTTTGGCAAGTGCATCCCGCAGCTGAAGCATGAAGCATTTCTGGCCAAATAAATCATTCTTAATCTTTTTTCATTTAACTTCTGGCAACTCAGTTCATCTACATCCCATTTGTGCATTTTTTAAACCTTAGCTCAGATCTTTATATTTATCCTTATTAAAATGTATGTTATTTGTCCTGCATTTATTTCATATATAGAATCCTTTTTGTCATCCAGTAACTGGCCTTCCCAGATCCATGTGATTTTATAGTCCTTCTTTTTGTGACTTCATACAAGTCATTGATAAATAAAATCGCTAACCATTTCAAGGATGGAGCTCTATGGAACTCTACTAGAGACTTTCTTTCTATCTTTATATTAATCTATTAACCAATACCCTTGAGGTTATTTATTCATATTCATCCAACTATACTATTATCAATGTTACTCCCCCAGCTTGTTCACACACACTCACAAAATGTCAGAGTTCCTTCTGCTTTCTTATGCTTTCTGTTATTTTGAGCTCTACATTTCTTCATTTACCCATTTAGCTAGTATATGTAGGGACAGTGGAGTGTGAAGGTTCACAGCCTTGGAGATGACCCACTTAACTCTAGTCTCCATTGCTTACCAGCTGTGGGACCTTAAGCAAATTAATAAATTCCTCTAAGTCACAATTTTCACATCTAAACTAGAGATAACAACGGGACTCATCTCTTCAAAAAGACGTTTAAATAAGTGAATACATTAATGTATGTAAAAAACATTAGTTTCAGTGCCTGGTCCATGGTAGGCTCACAAGAATTAGCAATAATAATGATCATGTTGACATTGATACAAATAAATCACCTAACTGCCAGTTTACATTACTTTTGACATAAATATTAGCAGGGGGTTTAGGAAGTAACATTTACTGAGGGCCTACATATAATGCCAGGAGTTTACACATATTATATAATCTGACTTAATTTTCATATGGAAAAAGAAGTGAATATTCTATGCATATAATTTGTTTTCTATATAGGAAAACAGAGGTTCATAGAGATTAAATAAACAAGACAAGGCCCCTGTAAATCTAAGATAAAGTGTAAATCACTCAGTTGTGTCCGATTCTTGGCAACCCCATGGACTGTAGCCCACCAGGTATGCTGTCCATGGGATTCTCCAGGCAAGAACACTAGAATGGGTTGCCGTTTCCTTCTCCAGGGGATCTTCCCGACTCAGGGATTGAACCTGGGTCTCCTGCATTGCAGGCAGATTCTTTACCACCTGAACCACCGGGGAAGCCCCTAAATTTAAGATAACAGGCCAGAATTCTAAAGGAATTCTTCCTGAACCCAAAGTCCTTCCCCCACTCTCCGCCTTCCCCCAGTTCTCTTCTTCCTGCTTCTCTGCATTGAGTGTTTGGCTGAAAACAAGCTGGATGTTAACTTCTGACCAGAATCAGATGATGAAGGCCAAGATTTCTGAGGGTTTTGAATAAGATGTTTGGTGTCACTTCTGAGCTGTCTTGAGCATCAAGGTATATTCTTATCATGAAGCAGCAGGGAGATGAACAGAAATTCAGCATAAAACAATAACATACTCAAAATAATTGAAAACAGGGACTCAAATAGAAACTTGGATACCAATGTTCACAGCAGCATTATTGACAATGGTGAAAATGTACAAACAACCCACATGTTCATCAACAGATGAATGGGTAAACATGTAATAGAATATTACTCAGCATTAAAAAGGAATGAAATTCTAACACATGCAACAACATGGGTGAACCTTGACAACATGGTGTGTGAAATGAGCCAGTCACAAAAGTACAAAATATTGCATAATTTGACTGATATAAGGTATCTAGAGTATGCAGATTCATAGATACAATAGCAAAATGGGGAAGGAGGGGTGGGGAGTTATTGTTAAATGAGTTCAAAGTTTCAGCTGTGAACATTGAAAAAATTCTGGAGATGGACAGGTGGTTGAACAATATAAATGCTTAATGCCACTGATCTGCACATTTTTAAATGGTTAAGTTTTGTGCCATATATAGTTTACCATAATAAAAATCACATGTAGACAGCCAGAGAAATAGTGCAATGACACTTATTAAGTCTCATCTCATTTGGGGCTTTCCTGGTGCCTCAGAGACAAAGAATCTGCTTGCAATGCAGGAGACCCAGGTTCAGTCCCTGGGTTGGGAAGGTCCCCTGGAGGAGGGCATGGTGACCCACTCTAGTATTCTTGCCTGGAGAATCCCATGGACAAAAGAGCCTGGCAGGCTACAGTCCATAGGGTCGGAAAGAGTCAGACACGACTGAAGTGACTGAACACATATGCACACACTCACCTCATTTGATCCTTACAGCAATTTCAAGAAGTAGATCTTATCACTGCTCTCAATTTTGAGTTGAGGACACTGAGGCAGAAATTTCTCTAGCTGTCTACATGTATTTTTTATTATGGTAAAATATACACGATACAAAATTTAACTGTTTAAAAATGTACAGATCAGTGGTATTAAGCACTTACATGGTTCTACCATCTGTCCATCTCCCAGAATTTTTTCAACATTCACAGCTGAAACTTTTCACTCATAAGAAATGGACTCATACTCACAT
Organism: Odocoileus virginianus; assembly: GCF_023699985.2. Taxonomy (NCBI): domain Eukaryota; kingdom Metazoa; phylum Chordata; class Mammalia; order Artiodactyla; family Cervidae; genus Odocoileus; species Odocoileus virginianus. The sequence continues at coordinate 14,724,904 of NC_069695.1, read as the reverse complement.
AGCTGGTGAAGACTGGAATCAGGATTTGAACCCAGTCAGTCTGAGCATCCCTGGGCTGGAGCTGAGGTCTCCCAGGAAGAAGGCGTGTCCTCCTGAGCCCACACAGCCCTGGAAGCCACCACATTTCTCTGAGAGGCAGGGTTTGGAGTTTCTCTCCAGTTCTGAATGCCTTCCCAGAGCCTCATAAATAACCTAGACGTGGGAGACCCAGCTGGGGTCCGTCGTCAGGAAGGCCGTGTGGGTGAAATGCCACTTCCTTGGCTTCTGCTGGGTTTTGGCACAGAAGAACTTGGGAGGTTTCCTGATGGTGGCTGACTTTTGTTTTTAGTTTTCCTTCCATTATTCTGTTTGATGTAGTTGTCGGGGAGGGAAGGAAGAATATCTGTTATGATGGGACATTTTCCCCATTTACATCTCTTTTTTTTCTATTTTTTCCAATCTTTCTTCTATCTGCTGCCACCCACACACTCCCAACCATGCAGGAAGACAACTGGTGAGATTATGTTTAGAGTTAAAGGGCTCTGATTATGCTACTACTCCTGCAGAGGAATTTGCAGATGGGAGTTGATGGCAAGAAACAAATGGCAAAGCCACTCCATCAACACCCTCTTCCTTCCTTTCTTTCTCCTCATCCTCATCCTCGTCAGAGTTGGCTGTTCCCTCAACAGTCCTGGAGACTTGAGGCAACTGACTCTCTTGTCACTATTCATGGCTGTATCACGGTCAGTTGCAATTTGTGTTGCAAGGAGCTTGTCACTTGCAATAGTGGAGTACGGGAGTTTTGAGTTTTTGATTTTTTTTTAATGTAATATTATTTGCAACAAGTTCAAACTTACAAAAAAAAAAAAAGTTGCATGAATAGTACAAGGAGATGTCAAATAGTGATTTTATCCAGAGCCTCCCTAATCAAGTAACACCAAAGGCTCCAGTGATGTCCTTTACAGCAAAAGAGACCTTTCCAGATGTTGGGTTCCACCCAGTTGCCACATGTCTCTATTTCCCCTCAGTCTGGAGCAGTCCTTCAGTCTTTCCTTGAGTCTCATGTTCTTGATCTTTTTAAAGATTATAAGGCAGTCATTTTGTAGAAAGTCCCTTAACTGGCATTGGTTTGATCCTTCCTCATGATTAGATCTAATTTATCCATTTGGGGCAGGAAATCCCAGAATTAATATTTTGTTCTTCTCATTGGCATTCTCTTAGGTGGCGTGCAATATCAGTTTGTCCCATTCATGTTGATACTATGATCACTTGGTTAATGTGATGCTTTCCAGTTTTTTTCACTGTTGTTTTTTGGTTGCTAAATTGTGTCCGACTCTTCTGCAATTCCATGGACTATAACCTGCCAGTCTCCTCTGTCCATGGGATTTTCCAGGCAAGAATACTGGAGTGGGTTGCCATTTCCTTCTCCAGGGGATCTTACTGACCCAGGGATAGAAGCTATATCTCCTGCATTGTCAGGCAGAATCTTTACCACTGAGCTACCTGGGAAGCCCAATTGTTAACCAAAATTATCTTCAAATGGCAATTTCCTAATTACATCATGCCTACATTTATTAGTTGGCATTCTCTTATAAGAATTTTATCTTTTCCCCATGTTTTTGTTCATTTGTTTATTTATATCCATGTTGACTCATGGACTTCTCTTTTATTCAATGGGTCATGATTCATTCCTATTATTATTTATTTTCTCCTAGAGTTGGCCAGCAGGAGCCCTTTCAAGAGGGTCCCTCTGTCTTTTCCACCTAGCATATAATTCCTTGATTTGACTTCATTTGAAATACGCTTGCCCTGCACTAGCCCTAGAATCAGCCACTTCTCCAAGCTCTTTCTAGTGGAGCATGGCCTTTAGAAGTTAGGATCTGGATGTTAGGGGTGCTCACACCTAAGGTACTACTGCTCTGAAGAGCCTTCAGTTGACAGAACTCACTCAGCACCTCCTTAGGTCTCCTCTGAAATATCATCTTTAAGGGCATCCTGTCTACCCTATTTAAAAATCACAACCCGCGATACCAACCCCAACCACAGCCCATTCCTCTAACACTTTAATTTTTCCTTTCTCACTTGTCATCAGAGAACACTATAAATATTTTATATGTTTGCTTTATTATGCTCTCTACACCCTCACTTCCCTCTCCCCAAAATAAAATAAAAGTTTGGCTCTATGAGGGTAAACACTATGCTAGTGACCAAAGTAGATGAAAACCCTTGCCCTCATTAATGAATGTGAAGATGTATACGAATAACCCAGGAAATAATGTTGAGGCAGAGTGTGGATAGTGGCCCTAATAGCTTAGGAAAGTCACAGCCAGGCAGGGAACGTCAGGCAGGTGTCAGAGTAGGGAGGGGAGGGTAGAGAGAGCAGAGCAGCCCCCGAGCCCGCCCCAGCCGGAGCTGTGCAGTTCAGCAGGAGGATTTGGTCCCTGTCCTCATAAGGGCAACAGGAGGTCCCTAGGGAGTTTTAAATACAGGAGTGATGATCTACTGTAGCTTATATTTTTCAAGGATCCTAGTGATTACTTATGGAAGAATAATTTATGGGAGCAAGGTATTTAGCAGAAATATTTACATGAGATTATCTCAGCGACCCAAGCGTGAGACTATGGCCTAGGGTGGGGGCAGTAGAGTAATAGTAGAAGATTTAGGGAATGTTTTAGAGGCCGGATCCCTAAGACCACAGGTGATGGACTAGATGTAAGGCAGAGGAAAACGTGTCAGTAATGATCCCCACATAGAAGTTTCAAAAATAGAGAGTTGCATCAGTACCCGTCTGGCTTTAAAGCCTATCATGGTAACAGTTTTGACATCCCCTATGGCCAGAGACAGAGAGTAATGCTTTTCAGGTGAGTGTTTGGATCAAGTCTTCTTTTATAAAGTCTGTCCACAGTTCCCCACCTACCAGTGAGATATACCCCCTCTAATTGAGAAGCAGTGATGTAGGCCCTCAGCACGTAAGACAAAGGCTTACCATCCTACCATCCCTTTGCAGGGCTCAGCAGAGAGCTGAGCAAAGGAACCCCTGAGAAAACCCAGGAATGAGCTATCACGTTCTATTCGTCTCACCCAACACCCTCCCTTCTTTTGCTCCCGCAAAAATATTTCTCTTTGTAATTGTCTATAAAAGATTATTGTCTGCATTTTATTTAATTATTCCATATGAAGTAATTATGAGAGAATAATCAGCCAGTTCGCCAATAATAGATGTTTCATAAAAGAACACAGAAGACGCTAATAAAGGCAGAGCCAGCCCTCATCGCTGTCATCATTAGTTTCTCTACATCTTTAATTTTCACACATTTTTATTGTTTGCCTGAAATTAATTGCCCATTTCTTTCCCCAATCAGGTTTATTGCAAGTAGGCCACTTCTAGATAGTTATACAATTGGTGTGTTTCTCTGACAAATGTCCCAATAGATCTTGTCAATATTGAAATATCTCTCTAGGAGACTAGAAGGGAAAGAACCATAAACTCCCTGCGTCTTGGTAGGCTAAGGGACCTGACAAGAATGTAGCCACATCAGGCATCCCATTCCTGCCCTCCAACTTTGTTTACACTTGAGAAATCTGAATCATTAAGAGGAGTTGGCACAGCTGTTGGTGGCAGCCCTGGTACCAGAACCTGGATCTCTTGGATGGATATAGAATGGTGAAACTATAACAGGATTCATCCAGCCTCATGTGAAACTGAGCGTTCTGTCCTAGGTATGAACCATTTCAGAGAATGGCATCTAGGGCTTCCCCTACCCCTGTGCACACTGTTAGGGAGGTTCTTCCTTCAGCTCCTGGTTCCTAAAATATTCTTGCTATGAATAAGACACTTCAGTGTCACCTAACAAGATATATCAGTCTGCTAATTGTCATCACAAGGTACTACAGAGTAAGGGGCTTAAACAAGAGACATTCATTTTCTTGCAGTTCTGGAGGCTAGAAGCCCGAGATCAGAGCACCAGCAGGTTGGGTTTCTGTGAGGTCTCTCTCCTCAGCTTGCAGACAGTCACCTCTCTCTGGGTCATCACATGGCCTTTCTTCTATTTGTGCAGAGACAGAGTGAGCGTGTGTACTCCATTTCTGGTGTCTGTTCCTCTTCTTCTAATGACACCTATAGGATTAAGGTCCCATCCTTATGACCTTTTTGCCTTAATTACCACCTTGAAGGCCCCTATCTCTAAATACAGTCACGGGGATTAAGGATTCAACATATGAATTTTGAATGGGGTAGGAGTGTGTGTGTGGTTGCTCAGTTGTATCCAACTCTTTGCAACCCCATGAACCGCAGCACGCCAGGCCTCCCTGTCTATCACCAACTGCCAGAATCTACCCAAACCCATGTCCATTGAGTCGGTGATGCCATCCAACCATTGTATCCTCTGTCGTCCCCTTCTCCTGCCCTCAATCTTTCCCAGCACCAGGGTCTTTTCAAATAAGTCAGCTCTTCTCATCAGGTGGCCAAAGTATTGGAGTTTCAGCTTCAACATCTTACGACCCCATGAACTATAGCCCACCAGGCTCCTCTGTCCATGGAATTTTCCAAGCAAGAATACTGGAGTGATTTGCCATTTCCTTCTCCAGGGGATCTTCCCAACCCAAGGATCAAATCCATGTCTCCTACCTCTCTTGCACTGGCAGGCAAATTCTCTTACTACTGGGCCACCTGGGAAGCTCCAGGGTAGGGGCTAGGAGGACACAATTCAGTGCCTAACACAGGATAATAATTTAATCCTATCACAGAATCTTTTTTTTAATTAAGCTAGTAATGATAATAATTGCTTGGAAGCAACAACGGAGCTCCACAGCCAGGGCCATGGACACGTAGTGTTTCTCACACCTTTGAAGTGGCCAACCCTGAGCTCCCTGGGCTCTTCCTTACCCTTCCTTAAGTGAGCTTCCTGGAAGGCCTGGAAGGAGGTGAGAACTGTGTGTGGAAACAGGCAGGCCTAACTGGACACTCCACCACCTAGCGTGTGGCCTCAGCCTCATTCATTCCGCACTCTGGGCAGGGGCTGGGCTTTGTATGTTTCCCTTTGTACCACAAGAGTAACCCCTTAGTCAGAAATGAGTGAGTGAATGAGTGAGGGCACACTCTGTGTCAGTCAGTTTGACCACCAGACTCTACTTAAAATACTCAGTGATTCCCAGCACCAGGAGGGCAAAGGCAGTGAGGTCTCCCCTGGTCCACCAGCCTCCAGCCTCAGCACTTCGTGCTTCCACTGGCCCTTTCTCCCTGTATCTCTGTCCACACTAAGTCCACACTTAGTCCACCATCTCTGTCCACTGCAAGTCCACACTTGCAGCTTTCAGAATACCTCTGTCTTTGTCCATAGTGTTCCTGCTATCTGGAAGGACCCCTCTTCATCTGGCTGGCTGACTTTGCCATCAGAAATCCCTCACCTCCTTCCAGTTTGAGAGATTCTCCCATTTTCTGGGATCCCACTGTTTTCTATTTGAACCCATGTGTGTGTGTGTTTGTGTGTGTGTGTTAGTCGCTCAGTCATGTCCAACTTTTTGTGACCCCATAGACTATAGCCACATAGGCTCCTCTGTCCATGGAATTCTCCAGGCAAGAATATTGGAGTGGGTTGCCATTACCTTCTCCAACTGAACCCTCATTCCAGTGTTATTTATGTCCATTAACTTGTCTGTCTCTCTCCTGTAGGTATGGAGTAATTCTTTTTTTCTGTGTATTCTTGCTGTCTAACAAAATGCCTGATACACCAGGCATTAATTAATCTAATGAATTGTATTAATCCTTGCATAATATAATAATAAGACTAGATTTCTAATCCATTAACCAAAAGCCAGTACAGTACAGACATGCATAAGAAATTTTACAATATTGGGAGCTCAGGGAATTTGGCTGATCCCTGATTTTCCTTCCTTCCTTCCTCCCTTCCTCTTTTCCCTTCCTTCTTCCCGGCAGTGGGGAGGTACCTGCTTTATGGTACTTCACACCTGCTGGAATGGGAAGTTTGAAGGACAGTGCACCTAACGCAGTAATCCCCAAACCTGTCAGAATCTTCTAGGAAACTTACGATTATACATCCCCAGGCCATGCACCCCCATTGAGTCTTGCCTCTCACTCCCGAGACTCTTCTCATAAAGGCTGAGTCTCCACAATACCTCGGCGACTGCTTACAAAGCAGAACACTTACCCTCACTGAGGACAACAGCAACAGTTACTTGACTGATCTCAACTTTTAAAACCCTGAGTTCTTTCAGCTGCTGTGAGACATAGACCCTGCTACATGGTACCACTCCCCACAGATGTCTCAGTGTGATCTAGTGGCCTTCGAAAGGAGCAAATGCGAGCTCAATCTATGGCCCTGCTTAGAGAAACTGCCACAGAAACAAATCTTACCATTTTAGTTCACATAATAAGCAATTGCAATTATGAACCTCCCCACGTTGCTTGTTTAATTATTACCTAGGTCAGGTTGAAATACATTTGGTGGAAATTGAGCTGCTTTTCTTTGAGCTGAGACACAAATGCTTTACTCTTCACTGTTAATATCATTGCCGGGGAAATCAAGCTGGCATATGTTTTCAGTAACCACCACTGAGATCATTTCTCTCTCTCTCTGGGGTAATTCTGAGAAAGAAAAGCATTCAAAATATTATATTTGCCATCCCCTAGAACATTCATGTCATGTAGCGCCTACAATTAATGAGTGGTACTTGTGAGGATATGAGTCATTACAGCAGAGCATTTAATTCCTTTCTTCTCCAACGCACTGATTTAATCCGCCCTGAGTTAAACCGGAGCTGTATCGCACCTTCCCTGAATAGAGCTCCACGAGATAGCGTGGGGTGTCCGAACGACAGTAATTTCACATATGTACATAGCAGCTTCCAGGCTAGGAGCTCCAAGAGTTGCTTTGCACATGGTAATTGATGGCACCTCTAAGCGTTACATTAAACATTTAATTGAACAGTTAAATGTGGATTAATGAGGCCATTAATTAATACAGTGGGGAAGTCTGCAATTCTTATCTGTGGACCACAGAGAGGATTTCCCCATACCATATATTTGAAATTCCATCATGAAGATTCAGACTTGTGAAGCTATTGGGAGTGGGTCTGGTGGGGAGAGTTATAGTAGAACTAGAAATAACATGGCTGGCAGGAAAAAGAGCCAGAATATGGAGACATGAGTTCAAAACCAGGCTCTACTACTAATAAATGTATGACTTTGTATAAATCACTTTATGTCTCTGGGATTCAGTTTCCTTATATGAAAAATGCATGTACAACATTATCCCCTTAGATTTATTTAATCAATGCTCTGAGTCTATGAATTTAACCAAATATATTCTGAGTGTCCAGTTGTTGAGCTATTACATATATACTACTTCTGCTTATGAAATACTTGGCTCATAGTTCAAGCCCTTCTAGTTTGAGCCCCTTGCAGCTCACCAAGAGGAGGCATAGGGCTCTGGACTTGGATTCACAGTCCCATGCTCCGTCTGCAGCTAGAGGGGAGATTTCAGAAGTCAACAACTACATCTAGTTCTTCCTTTGTCATTCTTAAAATATTGATAGGATGGTCTAGTTGTTATGAGGACTAACTAAGATATTTTACCTGAGTACCAAGAAGTGTGATGTGTATGTGCAATATTGTTTTGGTTTTATTATCATTAACCAGGGCCACTGATGACTGGTTCTGGGAGTCATGTCAGGGCCTGTGGCTGCCCCCTCATCTCTCCTCTCTTTCTCTTCCCCATACCTTAATCATTCTTGAGTTTCTAATTTTCTAAATATAAATCAAATTGTTATCAAGGCTTTGGTACCATAATTCTTCACTCAACAAACAACTATTAAAACCCATGGACAGAGGAGCCAGGTGAGCTACAGTCCATGGGCTCGCAAAAGAGTCAGACACAACTTAGCAACTATGGTAGTGAAAATGAAACAGAAAGAAACTCTTAAATTTACAGATGGTGGCATTGCCTCCCAAAAACCCAGCCACTAAGCTTCAAAGCGAGCTTTCTTTCCATCACTTCTTTTCCAGAGGAATATGTTCAAGATCCTTCTTAGGTGAAAATGAAGAAATAAAAGGATCAAAGAAAGAATTTCTTGTGCTTTTTCTCCCCAAATCCTCATTAGCAGTATATTCTGGAGAAATTATTTAACTTTCAGTGAATAGCATAAACTGTCATGGCCAGTTGGGATGGCCTTTATGTAAATCAATGAGGCACATAATCAAAAGATTAAATTATGTTCATGCGAGTGTGCGTACTAAGTCACTTTAGTCGTGTCTGACTCTTTGAGACCCCATGGACTGTACATGCCAGGCTCCTCTGTCCATGGAGTATTTCAGGCAAGAATATTGGAGTGAGTTGCCATGCTGTCCTTCAAGAGATCTTCCCAACCCGGGGATCGAACCCATGTCTCCTGTGGTTTCTGTATTGCCAGTGGTTTCTTTACCACTGAGACACCAGGGAAGCCTTAAATAATGTTCAGTAGGATTTTACTACTAAATATGCATTATTTTATTACCTCACATGACACATGAATTCTTTTCTAACCAAAATCCTTTATGTCTACTACATTGAATAACAAATACTACTTATTTATTTATTCAAAAAATATTTATCTGATACTTACTAGATGCAAGGTCCTATGCTGAAGAATATAATTACATATATAGATATATTTCTATGTATTATATATATTGTGCATTTGATCCATATTTGCTAATTCACTTACTAGCTAAAATTTATTTGTAACCTCAAAATCAATATTCATCCTGCTTTCACAGTCATCCAAGGACATGCGCAGATTGCATCGCCGGACTCACATGTTCCCAGTTGAGCTGGAACAAAGTGATCCTCTGTCTTCTTATTTTAGCTCTTATCCTACAGTAAGTGTCCTTTTTTTGTGGTATGCCATACTGTGCCATGCTAAGTCACTTCAGTCATATCCTACTCTGCAACCCTATGAACTGTAGCCTGCCAGGCTCCTCTGTCCATGGGACAGAGGAAGAATACTCCAGGCAAGAATACTGGAGTGGGTTGCCATGCCTTCCTCCAAGGAATCTTCCTGATCCAGGAATCGAGCCCACGTCTCCTACAACTCCCACATTGTAGGTGGATTCTTTACTGTTCTTCCACCAGGGAAGCCCTTTTTGTGATATATTTAGTGCCAAATATTTTTTACATTCTGTGCTTTTTCTTGGTGGTTTTGCTGTTTTAAATAGCCCCCAATACAGTGGTGAAGTGCTGTCTAGTGTTTTTAAGTGCAGTACAACTGTGATGTACCTAACAGGTAAACTACAGGTTTGATAAGCTTTGTTCAGTCATGAGTGATATACTGCTATTGACCCTGAGTTCAATGTTAATGAATTCATACATATTATATATTATCTTTAAACAGAAAAACACATAAAACAAGATTATGTATTGATCAGTTGACAAAAATGTGACCAGAGACTCTCAGGAACCTAATTCTATATTTACCCTAGAAGCAATGGCTCAGTATTCACTAATTCAGTGTTTGCAGCAGTTTACAGAACATAACTCCCACAAATGTTGAGAATTGATTGTCTATATGTGTATGTATAATTAGGTACTGTGCATGCTAAGTCACTTCAGTCATATCCAACTCTGCCATGCTATGGATAGTAGCCCATAAGATTCCTCTGTACGTGGGATTCTCCAGGCAAGAATACTGGAGCAGGTTGCCATACCCTCCTCCAGGGGGTCTTCCTGACCCGTGGATCAAACGCTCATCTCTAACATCCCCTGCCTTGGCATGAGTGTTCTTTAGCACTAGCGCTACCTGTTGTTGTTTAGTTGCTCAGTTGTGTCCAACTCTGTGACCCCATGGACTGCAGCATGCCAGCCCTTCCAGTTCAGTTCAGTTGCTCAGTAATGTCTGATTCTTTGCGACCCCATGGACTCCAACACGCCAGGCTTCCCTGTCCATCACCAATTCCCAGAGCTTGCTCAAACTCAAGTCCATCAAGTTGGTAATGCCATCCAGTCATCTCATCCTCTGTCATCCCCTTCTTCTCCTGCCTTCAATCTTTCCCAGCATCAGGGTCTTTTCAAACGAGTCAGTTCTTCGCATCAGGTGGCCAAAGTATTGGAGTTTCAGCTTCAGCATCAGTCCTTCCAATGAATATTCGGGACTGATTTCAATGATATCACCCAGTCATCTCATCCTCTATCATCCCCTTCTCTTCCTGCCTTCAATCTTTCCCAGCATCAGGGTCTTTTCCAATGAGTCTCATCGGGTGACCAAATATTGGAGCTTCAGTTTCAGAATCAGTCTTTCCTTGAAAGTTCAGGGTTGATTTCCTTTAGGATTGACTGGTTTGATCTCCTTGATGTCTAAGGGACTCTCAAGAGTCTTCTCTAGCACAACAATTTGAAAGTATCAGTGCTTCAGAATTCAGCATTCTTCATGGCCCAACTCACACATCGTACATGACTACTGGAAAAACCATAGGTTTGACTGGACGTACCTTTGTTGGCAAAATGATGTCTCTGCTTTTTAATGTGTTTTCTAGGTTTGTCATAGGTTTTCTTCCAAGGAGCGAGTGCCTTTTACTTTCATGGCTGCAGTCACCACCTGCAATGATTTTGGAGCCCAAGAAAATAAGGTTTTTCACTGTTTCCATTGTTTCCCCACCTATTTGCCATGAGACAGTGGGACCAAATGCCATGATCTTCATTTTTTTGAATGTTGAGTTTTAAGCCAGCTTTTTCACTCTCCTCTTTCACTTTTATCAAGAGGCTCTTTAGTTCCTCTTCACTTTCTGCCATTAGGATGGTGTCATCTGCATTTCTGAGGTTACTGATATTTCTCCCAGCAATCTTGATTACAGCTTGAGCTTCATCCAGCCCAGCATTTCACATGATGTACTCTGCATATAAGTTAAATAAGCAGAGTGACAATATACAGCCTTGACCTGGAAAATCCCTAATTAAGTACTATACATTGACTGTACAGGAATTTATTGTTGTTCAGCCACTAAGTAATGTCTGACTCTTTGTAACAAGGAGCCAGATCTATTTCTCAGGAGACAGATAATGTGGTCTGGTATTCGCACCTCTTTAAGAATTTTTCAGTTTGCTGTGATCCTGGTCCATGGGCAGTTCAGTGGTAGATTTCTTGCTGCCACGCAGGAGGCCTGGGTTTGATTCCTGGCTCATGCAGCCATAGCGTCCCCTTTACTGAGCTTCCTTGGTGGCTCAGACGGTAAGGAATCTGCCTGCAATGCAGGAGACCCAGGTTTGATCATGGGGTCAGAAAGATACCCTGGAAAAGGGAATGCCTACCCACTCCAGTTTTCTTGCCTGAGAATTCCATGTATAGAGAAGCCTGGTGGACTACAGTCCATGGGACTATGAAAAGTCAGACACAGTCAAAGGCTTTAGCATAGTCAGTGAAGCAGAAGTAGATGGTTTTCTGGAATTTCCTTGCTTTTTCTATGATCCAACAGATGTTGGCAATTTGATCTCTGGTTTCTCTGCCTTTTTAAATTCCATCTTTTACATCTGAAATTTTTTGGTTCATGTACTGTCGAAGTTTAGCTTGAAGGATTTTGAGCATTAACTTGCTAGCAAGTGAAATGAGAGCAATTGTATGGGAGTTTGAACATTCTTTAGCATTGCCTTTCTACAGGATTGGAATGAAAACTGACTTTTTCTGGTCCTGTGGCCACTGCTGAGTTTTCCAAATTTGCTGACATATTGAGTGCAGCACTTTAACACCATCATCTTTTAGCATTTTAAACAGCTCAGTTGGAATTCCATTACCCTCACTAGCTTTGTTTGTAGTAATGCTTCCTAAGGCCCACTTGACTTCACACTCCAGGATGTCTGTCCCTAGGTGAGTGACCACACCATTGTGGTTATCTGGGTCCTTAAGACCTTTTTTATATACTTCTGTGTATTCCTGCCACCTCTTCTTTTTTTTTTTGGTACTTTTATTTTTCTTTCTTTCTTTCTTTCTTTTTTTTTATTAGTTGGAGGCTAATTACTTCACAATATTGTAGTGGTTTTTGTCATACATTGACATGAATCAGCCATGGATATACATGTATTCCCCATCCCGATTCCCCCTCTCACCTCTCTCTCCACCCGATCCCTCTGGGTCTTCCCAGTGCACCAGGTCCGAGCACTTGTCTCATGCATCCAACCTGGGCTGGTGATCTGTTTCACCCTAGATAATATACATGTTTCGATGCTGTTCTCTTGAAACATCCCACCCTCGCCTTCTCCCACAGAGTCCAAAAGTCTGTTCTATACATCTGAGTCTCTTTTTCTGTTTTGCATATAGGGTTATCATTACCATCTTTCTAAATTCCATATATGTGTTAGTATACTGTAATGGTCTTTATCTTTCTGGCTTACTTCACTCTGTATAATGGGCTCCAGTTTCATCCATCTCATTAGAACTGATTCAAATGAATTCTATTTAATGGCTGAGTAATATTCCATGGTGTATATGTACCACAGCTTCCTCATCCATTCATCTGCTGATGGGCATCTAGGTTGCTTCCATGTCCTGACTATGATAAACAGTGCTGCGATGAACATTGGGGTGCACGTGTCTCTTTCAGATCTGGTTTCCTCGGTGTGTATGCCCAGAAGTGGGATTGCTGGGTCATATGGCAGTTCTATTTCCAGCTTTTTAAGAAATCTCCACACTGTTTTCCATAGCCTGCCACATCTTCTTAATCTGTTCTGCTTCTCTTATGTCCTTGCCTTTTCTGTCCTTTACTGTGCCCATCTCAGCATCAAATGTCCTCTTGGCATCTCCAGTTTTCTTGAAGAGATCTGTAGTCTTTTCCATTCTGTTGCCTTCCTCTATTTCCTTGCATTGTTCACTTAAGAAGCCTTTCTTATCTCTCTTTGCTCTTCTCTGGAACTCTGAAGTCAGATGGGTATATCTTTCCCATTCTCCTTTGCCTTTCAATTCTCTCCTTTTCTCAACTCTTTGTAAGGCCTCCTCAGACAACCACTTGGTTTTCTAGCATTACTGTCTCTTTGGGATGGTTTTGGTCATCACCTCCTGCACAGTGCTACAGACCTCTGTCCACGGTTTTCAGACACTTTGTCTACCAGATCTTTGCCTTGAGTCTATGCATCACCTCCACTGTATAATCATAAGAGATTTGATTTAGGTCATACCTGAATGGCCTAGTGGTTTTCCCTACTTTCTTCAATTTAAGCCTGAATTTTTCAATAAAGGGCTCATGAACTGAGCCACAGTCAGCTCCAGGTCTTGTTTTTGCTCAGTGTATAGAATGTCTTCATCTTTGGCTCCAAAGAATATAATCAACATGATTTTGTTGTTGACCATGGTGATGGACCATGTGTAGTTTCATCTCTTGCATTGTTGGAAGACCAGTATGTTCTCTTAGCAAAACTCTGTTAGCCTTTGCCCTGCTTCATTTTGTACTCCAAAGCCAAATCTGCCTGTTAACTCCAGGTATCTCTTGACTTTCTACTTTTGCATCCCAATCCCCTATGATGAAAAAGACATCTTTTTTGGTGTTAGTTCTTAAAGGTCTCGTAGGTCTTCATAGAACCATTCAACTTCAGCTTCTTTGGCTTTCATTGTTGGGGCACAAACTTGGATTACTGTGGTTTGAATGGTTTGCCTTGGAAATAAACTGAGATCATTCTGTCATTTTTGAGATTGCACTAAAATACTGCATTTCACACTCTTTTGTTGACTATATGAGGTCTACTTCATTTTTCTGAGGGATTCTTGCCCACAGCAGTAGATATAATGGTCATCTGAATTAAATTCACCCATTCCCATCCATTTTAGCTCACTGATTCCTCAAATCAATGTTATAAAAAAAAACAAGCTTTTAAATTCAATGTTCACTTTTTCCATCTCCTGCTTAACCACATCTGATTTACCTTGATTCTTGGAATTAACATTCCTGGTTCCTATGCAGTATTGTTCTTACAGCATTGGACTTTACCTTCACCCCCAGACACATCCACAACTGAGCACCATTTCAGTTTTGGCCCAGCCTCTTCCTTCTTTCTGGATCTATTTCTTCGCTCTGTCCCAGTAGAGTATTGGAAATAAACTGGGGGGCTTATCTTCTGGTGTCATATCTTTTTGCCTTTTCATACTGTTCATGGGGTTCTTGAGGCAAGAATACTAGAGTGGTTTGCCATTACTTTCTCCAGTGGACCTCATTTTGTCAGAACTCTCCGCCATGACCCAGCCATCTTAGGTGACCCTGCATAGCATGGCTGATAACTTCACTGAGTTACTTAAGCGTGTGACCCACGCGATCATTTTGTTTAGCTTTCTGTGATTGTGGTTTTCATTCTGGAAGCTGAGGGATAGTAATTCTTGTTTCTTTTGTCTGCCCTCTGATGGATGAGGATGAATCTTATGCAAGCTTCCTGATGGGAGGGACTGACTGTGGGGAAAACTGGGTCTTGCTCTCGTGGGCAGCGCCATGCTTAGTAAATCTTTAATCCAATTGTCTGCTGATGAGTGGGGTTGTGTTCCCTTCTTGCTAGTTTATTTGGCCTGAGGCAACCCAGTCCTATGGTCTACAGGCTCTATGGTAGGGCTAATACCATAGGAATTCCTCCCAGAGGAATTAACACCAACAGACACCTCCCAGGACTCCTGCTGCCAGTTCCCCTACCCCCGTGGCAGGCCACTGCCAACACACACCTCCTTAGGAGACACTCAGACTCTCAAAGGCAAGTCTGGCTCGGTCTCCTTGGGGGCCACTGCTCCTTTCCCCTGGGTCCTGGTGCACACACAGTTTCCTTTGTGCCCCCCAAGAGTCTGTTTCCCTCAGTCCTGTGGAAGCTCTGCGATCAAATTCTGCTGTCCTCCAAAGTCAGATTCCCTGGGGATTCTCAGCCCCTTCACCAGATCCCCAGGTTGGGAAATCTGATGAGTGGCCTAGAATCTTCTCAACAGTGCAAGAGCTTCTTTGGTATTCATGTTCTCTGGCAGGTATGGGAATCAATTTTAAGGTGATAGCACCCCTCCTATCATCTCTCTGCAGCTTCTCCTTTGTCCCTAGACATTGGGTATCTTTTTTGGGTCTGTTTCAACATCCTCCTGTTGATAGTTGTCAAAGGTAGTTGCAGTTTGGGTGTTCTCATGGAAGATGAGTGCACATCCTACTCAGCCATCTTGCCAGTTCTCATTATAGAGGAGTATACTTGGCAAATTTATCCAGGTTTTACTATTTAGCCAGTTATTCTCACCAGAAGTTGCAAATTTAATTGAATGCTTCAGTTTTTATTATGATAAATGAAAATCAGTCAGCTCAGTCTTAGGAAACAAAGAAGTCAGGCTTTGAAACCAAACTTTACTGAACTAAAAGCTCTGATCAAAGTAAATGTACAATAGAAGCATAGTGAATGGGAGACTCATGGTCTATCTTTAAGCATAAACCAAGTTTGAGTCTTCCCCATAACACACAGACTCAGTTCCCCACAATTCCCCACACCCACAATGCCTGTCACCTCTATTCTTTCATAGACCACCCATTCGCTCCAAACACACATTCACTCAGAATGTATTAGGTCACAGTAACACAGATGACAAGACTTCATCTCATGATTATATCACAATGCTATGGGTGGATGGGGAATGCGGGAAGACCACCGAAGAGATCTCAGTCTGGGATGGAGGATGAATGTCAGTAAAGGCTACCCAAAGGATAGGATGGTTTATTTGAGAAATGAGGACCAATTAACTTGGAGACTTGGGTGGAAACACTGGTGCAAGGATCCATAGCACTTATTTTGTACAAAGTCCTAGAATAGGCATCACAGGTGACACAAAGATTATTGAGTTTGTATCCTTAGAGGTCATTTTCTCAAGAAAGCTTTTCTTTGACACATCCTTCCCTCCAGACACACATACACTCCCAACCAAGACTAGATCTGGACCCTCTCATAGAACTCCTTTCTCCTTCATCACATAGAACTGACTAGCATCTGGGTCCCTGAATGGAGTATGTGCCCCTGAAAGCAGGGGACAGGTATTTTTGTTACTGTTGTCCTTGTTGTTTTTCATTGTTGCGTCTCCCAGTGCCTTAAACCTCGAGTGGCACAAACTATTGAACAACTGAATTAAAATTGCAGAGTATGGTCAAGGTCTTACACCTAGGATGACAACTTTGTAAGGAAGTTTGGCCAGGTCACACTATTGGAAGGTTTTTTTTCCCCCATATGAAACAATATTTTATCATGAGGAATCACTGTACACCCATTGGTATTTTTATTCATCATGTTTTAAGCTTTTAGTTGCTTGAATATTTGACCTGAAAATGAGTAAACTAGCAATAACCAGAAGTGAAAAATGAGAAAACAAAAAAGTTTTCAGGTCCCCTAATTTATACTTCTAAATGCAAACTTTGATGCTAGGATCTTGGCCCTTGTTTTCAGCTCACCTGGGCAAGGGACTCATGTACCTGCTTTTATAATCTTTCTTCTATATTTAAGCTGAAGTTCCATCCCCAGAGGAATTTTTACCTTATTCTCAGACCCCTTAAGTTTCCTTGCCATGAAGACTATTCTTTGTGAGTATAAGAAGCACATATGAGTGGGACAGGAGTCACAGCATGAATCACAGGCGATGATCAGAGTCTGGATGGCCAGGATGGCCAACCCTGAGATGGTAGAACAATGCTTTGAGACTTCTAAGACAGGAAGTCTTGCCCTTCTGTTTCTCATCTCTTTGTTGTAGGATTCTTAAACTCAAATGTTCATGTGGGTAGGGTAAGCACCTGGAGTTGGCCCAGTGGAACCATGTCAACCCTTGTCTAAAGGGATAGTTGCTACTCAGCTGCATGCCAGGATTTTAGGACCAGTGTTGCCAAATCTTCTTCAAAAGAAAGCAGAACTCTGACTTTCCATCCTGAGCTTATCAAGTTTTGTTGTTTTCATTATTATCTTTCTGAAGTATCTTTTGTTGATCATTAAGGAAATGATAAATAGAACAGTGTGTCTATCTAAAGAAGCTTAAGGTCCAGGGGAGAGGTAAAACTCATGCATTATGTAATCACGATGCACAGTGGTTTCTATTGTTCAGTGTTGTCTACAGAGAAAATGTGTTGGGCAGTTTTATTAGGCAGTTTGGTTGAAGAGAATCCCTACAATAGAGTAACAGGAAACTCAACTGTTTCTGCCCCCAGAAAAGGAAACTTACTGCCCATAGGGCTTCTTTGCTGAGTTTGTAGAGTTGTTGAATATCTTGTAAAATTGTGTTGCAATACATTAAGAAGGTAAATTAAGAAGGTAAGTGCCTGATTTAAACCATATTCAGACAACAGTACTCTGCTAGCATTCTTCTGCTTCCCTCCCTTTTTCTTTTTCCTCATCTGGACTCAGATTCAAGTCTCTGACTTCCAGTAAGACCTTCTTTCCTCTCCTTGTTTGTAAAGGAGCAATCATAATTTTAAGGTAAGAGAAACACCTTTGATTCAAAATCCCAATACTTTCATAAAACCTAACAGTTTTTTTCTTCAGTGTTGTCATTTGGCAAATTGATCAGAGATTTACTGTTTCTGCCAATTTCGAGCCGCAGTAGTTAATTGTGGGATTTTGGAGGAGCAATTCTGGAGCCATGTCCCCCTAACTTCTCATACTTGCTCTGTGACTTGGACAAGATGCTTAACTTGGTCCCTAAGCCACAGTTTTCTCATCTATGAACAAGGTAATAGTAATGCCTACTTGTGTGTTTTGTGAAGATCAAATGAGATCATGTATTAACTATATGGATGAAAAACCTACATTATCCTAACAGAATATGATTAATAAAGATTATGTCTATATGTGAATCACAAGAAGGGCTCAAAGACAGTTAGTATCATTATTATCAAATAGGGCCATGAGTACTTCCTGACTGTAGAACTTTGTGAGAATATGAGACATTTTCATGCTGGAGTCCACATATTTAACCTTTTCAAATCACAAATGTCAGCTTTTTTTTAATTAAAAAATTTAACTTAAGTATAATTGCTCTACAATGTATTATTTTCTGTTGTACAAAAAAGTGAATCAGCCATATCCCCTTCCTCTTGAACCTCCCTCCCACCTCCCCCATCTCACCTCTCTAGGTCATCACAGAGCATAGAGCTGAGCTCTCTGTGAAAGGTGTCAGCTTTTTGAAAGGAGATAGTGTGTCTTAAACAGAAAAGATTATCTTATGTAATGGAATTTTAGACATTCTTTAAAATATGGGTGGATCAGATTTTTATAAATCAGTTATGTACCTGCTGACTCTGAACTGAAGCAGCTATGTGGCTACCAAATATATCTTGGTCAGGATCCTCATGCTCAGGCTCCTGTATTAGTTCAGAAGTTCCCTATCTTGTTGGTCCCCGTCATCACAGCCTACTGGGGAAACTTTAGTTTGACTCAAAATTGAGGCCTAGAAGCAGAAGGTGTGTTTCTATCATCATGATCTACAATTTTATACAACTGAGCATTTCCGTTGTTGCCCAAGCCAATGTGTAGCTTCTTCTGCACTATGAAGATCCCTGATAGGTGTGCATAATCTGAGACTTGATCACATACTGAATTTTCCCATCAAAGCTCTTTAATTTAGCCATTTCCACTATGAGATGGCATAAATCAAATTTTAGTCTTATTTTAAACTAGACCATGAACAGATTAGACTCCTCTGTCCTTCTAGACAGCTTCAGAGCCAATGGCTCTCACATTGCCAAGTGTTAAAGAATTGCCACTTCAAAGGGTTCAACTCTTTCCCAATTTTTATTTAGAAAACTGATAATGGTTGAAATAAGCCACAGGGGGTCAAAGATCCAGGTGGCCAGGGAGCTTATACCCGAGATGAGAAATGCCTTGCTGCCTGCTGGTTTAATAGGCTGCCCTTATTTCTAATGGGGCTTGAGTGGAACTGAAATCGAGGCCGAGAAACCATATCAGAGCGATCTTAACATCGAACCACCTGACATTGGGTCTGTGGGGGATATTTCATCATTGTCTGCTTGACCTTTGGCCTCTTAGACTTACAGCCCATCATTTCTGAGATGCAGAAACTAAAAAAGCCATTTGTTCCCCATCGAATGTACCTGTTCTGATGCACTGTCAACAGCTGTTTGCATTGCTAACTGTGCCAAGAGAAAACAATTGATGCCAGCAAACTCGAATTTCTAACCACCTCTTTTATTTCTGTCACTCCTGGTGTTAATGATGACCTATATTCTCTGCCATAATGATTATCTTAAAAGTCTTTTTGGCTTTGAAGAGAGCGTTTGAGTCCTAAGTGCCTGCATTGTGAAAGAATATAATATGGAGAGGTCTATTATCTTAGAATTCATTTGCCCATTTTTTTCTTTTTTTGAGGCAGCACTGTAAATTAAACCGCTTGAGTTGGCTTTGTAGGTTTCTTTTTTCTTTCCTTTTTTTTTTTTTTTTTGCATACACAGCAAGGATAACTACACCTCAGATTTATGAGCATTGTGAACAGGTTTCCATAGCAACCACTCTGGCTGCTCTACACCAAATAACCTTGTCATGTGAGCGTTTATCACAGGAACATCAAGGACTGGATTGCACTGTACGCTCTTTGGCTAAACAGCAGGATTTTTCTGAATAATAATTGGTCGTGGCCTTTTATTCCACCAGTCAGAGTTAATCATCCCCGGAATCTGAAATTAACCATAATGCATTCAAAGCTCAGAGTGCAGCCATTCAAAAATTCCTCTTTGGAAGAAGAAAACTTTCCAATGATCTTTGCTCTTTGTTGTATATTGCCATTGTTGTTATTGTTATTATCATTATTACTATTGGGAGGGCTTAACAAGAGACGGATGAGAACTTAGGAATGTCATGTAGAATTTGTTACTATGCTCTAAGTAAAATAGGCATTTTAACTAGACTGTTATTTATGAGAAATACAAGGTATTTTAAGCTGCCATCAAAACCAGTAGTTATTTTTTCCTCTCAAATTACAAGACATTTGATCATTTGAATGGATTTTACTAGGTTAATTTATTTTCCACAGATTCATGTTTTACTACACACTTGGAAATTTCACGTGTGCTTCAGATGTATCATATTAGTAGGGAAATGAATGGGGTGGAAAGGATCAGTGAGCTGTCTCCGTGCCTACACAGCACGTGTGTGCATCCTTACACAGGCTCTTGTGTGCACAAACTCACAAGAAGGACCCAGAAAGAAAATAATTACATCACAGGGATAGAGCTGGCTCTCTGTCACAGGCAATTATGTTAGAGCTGAGGGTGGGTGGGCTTAAAAAAATGTCAGGATTGTGGTTATTCATCAGCAGAGAGGTTTTCTGATCCATAAAGAGTTGCCATGTGAAATTCTACTAGGGATAGGACCAAACTTTAGCAAATTCTCTGAACTGTAGTTTGCGGAGTCTTTTTAACACTCACCATTTTTACTGACCTCTCTCTTACCTCTTCTTTTGCACTTCCCTAGTCCCAGAGTCTTTCTTACAGGTCCTACATCATTGTTATTGTAGCTAATAACCATCACATCATAGGTGTAGCCGCTCCTTAAAGCCACCAGGGCTTTGCTGGTGGCTCAGTTGGTAAAGAATCCGCCTGCAATGTGGGAGACCTGGGTTCAATCCCTTGGTTGGGAAGACTTCCTGGAGGAGGGCATGGCAACCCACTCCAGTATTCTTGACTGGAGAATCCCCACGGACAGAAGAGCCTGGCCGACTGCAGTCCAGGGCGTCGCAAAGAATTGGACACAACCGAGCAACTAAACACTCCTAAAGATAGTTACATAGAAAACTAAATATGGGATTTCAACAGGAAAAATTTAATAAATCAATGAAGTATGGCTTTTTGAAGAAGGAATTGGAGAAGGAAGGACATTTAAAAATCACAGTATACCTTCCAGGTATCCACAGATTTCTTCATCATCTAAGACTCCCTTTTTTAAGAAAGACCTGCAGTCAGTCCAATCAAATGAAGCTAATGATTGGATTTGGAGATGAAAATTGACTAGATGGGCAGATTTGGAATGAAACTATTCAGGGAAATGGCACTGCCCATCTCATGTCATATCTCTGTTCTTGTCATTTTGTAATTCTCCCTTTGAAATAAATGTATTCATGGAGCAGGCAATAGACTGAGTTTTAGAAATGCAAAAACACAGAGTAGTAGTTGGAACACAGTAATTCATTCACTCATCAAATATATATTAAGTTCCTTGTAAATGCCAAGGACACTGCTAGCTGCTGTGTGGGAAACAGCAATGAGTGAAACCTGATTCCCACCCTCTGGGCACTTACCAGTTTGGAGGGGAGATAAAATATGAACAGAACCTGGGCGGTGGCTGCACTATTGAATGAGAAGCCGGTCTCTTGAGAGTGAGTGGCATAAAAATCTGGAGGTGCCAGCAGTCACTGGCTTTGTCATGGGAGGGGGGCCTCCAGCAGTGGAACTGCTGGACTCCAAGGTTGTGTGGAAGGCTGGTGACTGTAATCGAATAAGGCTGGTGCCTGGAGAGAAGAGGGCAAGAGTGAAAGCAAGAGGCTCAGAAGTGTCATGTGTATTCTGAGAAGAGTCGGCATGTGATAGGGCTCCAGATTCACGTCCCTATGTTACGAGCAGAGGTAAAGGGAGAAGTACCTTCAGGCTAGATTTGAAGCATTGTTACCAAGGTTACTTAAGTGTCAGCCAAAGATACTTGGACATTTATTTGGATGACATTAGAGAGTCATTTCAGGTTCTTAAACAGAATATTGATCTGATCAAAGCTATAGGAGAATTTAAATGTGGCCGGTAAGGAGGAAGGGAGACATTTATCTTTTGGAAGGATGGATTTACCTCAAGTCTCTGCTCAACTAACCTTTTATTCTTCTTTTACTTCTGGGGGAAAAGAAGAGGTGATTTCATTTTAATGGTGGCATTGAGGTGCTGTATTAGAAGTGGGCAGAGGTTCCTCTGGTACAAGCTTCGTATCCATGGCTTAGTAATTAGGTAGGAGGACAGTGAGCAAATGCATGATGTCTCAAGTATTAATAAGAGTTTTGTGAAGAGGAAAGAAGTGACTAATAATGTTGACCAGTGCCTAATAAGCTCTGACCAGTCTGTCAATGAGCATCACTGCTATTAGACCCAAGAATGCAATAGCTAGATGCCAGTGAGAGGAACATGACATGTGGAGGAAAAGTCTTCACAGACTTGTGTCTACAACCCGGGTTCATGAAGCACACCCTGACCTGGATGATCCCTGGGATTCTGCACAGCCCTCTCTGACTCTGTGGGGGGGTATGATGTGTTGTCACTGAAGTTTAAAGTATAAATAGAAGGGTAAACAATCCTCTCGCATGTCCCTTCACTCTGTCTTGCTCTTGACCATCTATTGATCAGACTTGTTTTCTGATATGGTTCTGTCCTATAAGCTGTCCAAAATGAACCTTTTTAATCCTCTCTCCTTTTTAATTTTAGAAGATCCACGAGAGCAAATGCAGTAGGTCCACTGTACTCTCAGTAGAGTGGGTGTCCTTCTGGCTATCCATGTTCAGCATCAGGTTCTCCCTGGTTAGAAATAACAGTTCTGCTTGGGCAATTTTGTGTTATATAAAGCTGTGTAGCAAATCTCTCCAAAATATAACGACTCAAAGCAATAATTTCCAAGGGTCCTAAATTTGGCAGCAGCTGAGCTAGATAGTTCTGGCTTAGGTTTCTCATGAAGTTTCAGTCAAATGGCAGCCAGGGCTACTGGTATCTGAAGATGTGACTAGGGCTAGAAGATATACTTCTGAGGTGACTCACCCACGTGGCATGCAAACTGGTGTTGGCTGTTGTCAGGAGTCCTCAGTTCTTCAGTCATAGGGTCTCTCCACAAGGCTACTTGAGTGTCCTTGCAACATGGCGGTCAGCTTCCCCCAGTGTCAGTAAGTACTAACAGTGTAAGATATTGAGCTCAAATCCCAATGGCCCAGGCTTGGAAGTCACACACCACCATCTCTGATATACTCTATTGGTCCCACAAGGCAGCCTGCTTTGATGAGGCAAGAAATTAAACACAAGGTGTGGACTCCAGAAGGTAAAGATCTTTGGAAAGTTTCTTGGAGGACACTGACCACAAAAGGACTGTTTTTTGCACCTCACAAGTGGATGTGTAAGCTTCTAGCATTCAGAAGAGAAACTGTCCTTTTTGCTTAAAGACTTTCTGAAAAATTTTACCTGTACTGAGGTTAAACAGTGCTCATTTTATCTAACATAGTCTGGAATAATGGTTGATGATGAGTCAAATTATTTTAAACATACATAAAAACAGTAAACTTTTTGCTTTAGCTTAGATTTGTAAATGTGCATTCATTTACCAATATTTTCATGAAGGGCCAATGATTTTTCTTTGAGTAAAGTCCTTCTAACTAAAGTTCTGCATCATCTTTTCCCTCCAGCCATTCCCAGAAAGTATAATTTAAATTATCTAGTTTTGGTTTCTTTAAAGTAAAGCCATAACCTAAAATATATTTTCCAAATAATGAGAATGTAGACTTCATCAAGACCTTTATGATTTGAGCTAAGCTCTTAGAGATGTCTCACCCACATTCAGTTCAACATGAGTTCTTTTTTTTAATCAAATTCTCATTTGTTGACTTTTCCAAAGCAATCAACTTGGTTTTTATCAAAGAAACAACACTCTTTGCATTCATATTTCACAGTTTTGCATAATGCTTAAATAAATTATGCACTTACAACTACAACCAGCATAAAAAAATTTTGGGAACAAACATGACTGATTTATGGAATCATGCTCTATGATCAGTAGGAGCAGAGTGCACTGGGGCCTTAGAGAGCAGTGTGCTAGCCCCACAGGTTCCTCAAAATGTCCTGAAGTTCAGATGGGCAGCATTGGTTCAGAGGTTCTGTGTTAAGGCAATGTCTGTGTTAAGGTCAATATTGTTACTTACTTGCATTTCCTTAAAAATATGCACTGAAATGGCTAATATTTGTGCTCCCTTCTCAAAAATAAAATCTGTGTAAATAATTGAGCTGGCCATGTAGCTGATCAGATACATACAGATAATCATAGACTATCAATGAACTCATAATGCTCTCCTTACCAAGAATGTAGAAAAGGCCTAAAGAAAGGGGAAGATGAATGCTTAACAGTTAACTATGTTTGGCCCCATACCTTAGGCTGATCATGTGGATCAGCTTCTAATCCAAAGTTGAATATCAATACCCAGGCAGTACGTTCATCAGTCCCAGTCTCAGTAGTAATGGAGGCTTCCTAGAGGAGGAGGTCTTGGCTTTGGCCTTGAATAGGCTATGAAACATATACTAGAAGTGGGAATGAATGGGAATAATAAGAAAGTGGAGGAATAGCAGAATAGCAAAAAGAACAGGGAAAAGAGAAGCCGAAACTATGATCAGAGAAGGGAAGGCCAAAGAGGTTCAGGCATTTTTGATCAACTGTTGAAAACAGGAAGCTCTAGCAGATTTCTAAGCAGAGGACTAAGTATGACTAGTAAAATACTTAAGGATTATCAGGCTGACAAAATGACACTGGGGAGATTCAAGTAGGAAGAGGAGGGAGCCAGGATCAGTGTGCAGGGGCTGGTAGAGTAGTATGGAAATAATGTGTGAGAAGGTTCTCACAAATGTAGAGTTTGTGGATATAGAGATTTCACTTAAAAAATGTAGCTGAATCTGGGAGCCATAAGACAGGGGAGGTGAATAGAAGAAATTAAAGTTTGAGTCTAGAGAAATAGGAGAAATTGTTGGTGCCCCGTCACAGGGTAACAATTTGGGAAAGGGTGCATGAAGAGAATAAGGGAGTGATGAATGGAGCCTCCACCGGGTTGGCAGTTGTGTGTGGGTGGGGGGTCTGGGGTGGTGAAGACGGCTGGAAGAAGGCTAGAGACACAGGAGACTGGACCCCACAGGGGAGAAGGGATGGAACCCAGGGGTAGATTTAGGAACCATCCACAGAGCAGTCTCTATGTTGTGTACAGAGCCCAAAAAGTGGGCAGGGTGAACCTCTGAGGGAGGTCCTGAAGACCAAGAGAAAGAGAGGAAAGGATAATGTAAAGGCCAGGACTTGTCCTAAATCCTTGCTCCTTCACCTGGCCCAGAGCTTCTCATGGCTCAGAATAGGGGCTCAAGGGACTGGTCTCCAAGCACTCACAGCCTAATCTTTTAATTCCCCCATTCACCCCTTTTGGGGAGTCTCACCCTCTGTCTTTCCTTTCTGGGTCTCCATTTAGACAATAGGCATCAGACCTTGTGCAAACATGGTCTTAGTTTCAGTCTGAATGTTATTTTACTGCTATGTGTAGACTCAGCCTGGCTCCCCAAGGCTCTCATTTTTGCCTTTTCTTTGCTCTCCCCTCCTAGCTTTCCTGCTCATTCCATTACCTAAAACGTCTCCCTTGTTAAGCATGGGAAGCCCTCCATTAGGACCCACACTTCACTGTGTCACACATCGTTTAAATATCTTTATCACTTTCCCACTGGGAAAAACAGTAATTGATGGTATTTCCATTTATCTTCACTTTCTCTGCTCCATTTGGGAAAAAGATGACAGCTTCACATAGCTCACTATTTATTTTCCATTCATGCTCGAGTTGGATTCCAACATTGTCCTTACAGGGACCCAGATTTCCTACAATCCCATAATGTTTTATGAGCAGTTTTACAGTCCAGACACTGTATTATCATGTCCTTCCGAAAGGTGGTAATGTGAACTGTCAGCGCACAGGATCTGGGACAGGGTGACCTACCTCCGTTTCAGGTTTGGCTCATCATTTGCCCTGAACAGAGCCCTTTGCCTGGGGGCTCCTGTGTGAAGCTGCCACTGTTGTAGGTGGGTGACCACAAATTCAATGACAGTGAGCACGGGCTGAGGGGCCGCAATGGAACCACTTCATCAAGCGATAACGAGCGTCTAGGTTACCCCACCCATTTCACAGATGAAGAGACTGAAGCTCAGACATGGGATGCGATCAACCAGGGCCACAAAGATAAAGATGACATCAGGACTGGAGACCAAACTTTCTGACAGTCAGAAAAAAGTCTTAAAAAATTGCTTGGCTAGATGCTTATATATGAAATCCAACATGTCAATTCCACTGTCCTAAAGAGAAACAAACCTACATATGATGACATGCAGTAATTCCAATTTGATGTTTGTTTCGTGTTGAGAAAACAAAGAGAGCTGTGCCCTCTTCTCCCCCAGCACCCATGCTCAAGTGCTCATTTTTGGTTTACCTTGTCAGACTGCATCATCTGACTCAAAGCTTGTGGAGGTGAGGTAGAGTTTTTCCATCCCTTGTTCAAGTCTTTTGCTTTTCTGCATAGGAGAGAAATAACCGGAGCAGAGTGGAGGTGCAGGCTGGGGCCATGCTCACCAACGCCACTCGGGCAGGCTTCCAGGAAGACCCTTGAGATGGTTAGAGAGAGATTTATCGATTCACGTAACAGCATTAGTTATGAATCCCAGCTGAACCCTGGGCAGATGGGATTTCCTGTAATAAAATCCCATTGCATTGGGAAGTACAATGTTTAAAAGGCCTGAGGTGACATGCAGTAAAAAGAACACTAGGCTTGGACCCAGGCTCTGGTTCTATCTTTGCCACTGCATAGACACGTGACCTTTCTGAGCCTTCATGTTCTCACGTGTAAGATAAGGGGGTTGGTTTCATAGACTCAGAGACCCTGTCCAGCTGGAATGTTCTGGGATTCTATGGAGACCTTGCATCTGGGAGATGGTGAGCAATGACGCTAAGAGCACAGGCCGGAAGGGGAACGCACAGGAAGGGATAATAGGAAACACATGGCGCAGATGACGAGCGGCAGGAAGAAAGGGGCTCCCCAGAAAGGTTGCACTTCTCCAGGGGCAAACTCTTTCCAAAATTGCAACTGAGCGAGGCATGCAGAGTTGGACACCCATAGCTTTTTCATAGCTCATCAGGGAAGAGCAACTTGTAATCATCTCGGTGGACGTTCAAAAGCACCCTGTGAAGTAAACAGGCTCTATTAGCGTGTATTTACATATGAGATAGCTGAAGTCCAGGAAGGCACAGACTTCCCAAGATTTATTGTTTATAGGCAGAGTTAGACCAGACCCAAAGTTTCCTGTGTTCTACTCACGCGCCTTTTCCAACTCAGTTTGCTATAGCAACCGCTTGTATTTCTACAGAACTTTTTGCTTTTAAAGTGTTTTGAAAAACCATTACCTCATTTTTATCCCACAGAGACCCTGGGGGTGCTAGGGGCTATTTCTCCTGCTTTAGAGATGAGGAAACTTAAGCCCAGGTAAACTAAATGTTTTTCCCTGAGTTTTCTATTCACTTGACAAACACCCATTGAACACTCATGATCCAATAAGTGCATACCAGCCATGACTGTTTAATGGCAAGGTCAACTATGATGTCACAGTGTCTTGATTATATACCCAGTGCTCTTTAGCAGCTGCAATTTTTAATGTGAAAATAAAAATTCTCAAAAGAAGCTTCCCAATACAGCAAGGACAAAATCGTTCTGCAGTGGTAATATCCCATCCAAATGCTGGTACTTCACTACCCACTCTTATTTTAGGATGGTCTTCCAGTCCCGGAGTTAATGACTTAAGAGAACCATAATAACTATTAGAGACATAAAGGGCAATAATAACAGCTGATGAGGACACCAAGCCTGGTTTCAACTTCGATTTGAAATTGGCAAAGCCAAGTATCGGTGCATTCCTACCTCCCAGTACTATTTCCTCTCTACCTTCTCAGCACCAGGAATCCATGGCATCCTCTGCCCTAGAAATGTGCCCTTGGTTCAGTCCCTGCTAGTCCCCACTGATGCATGCTGGTGTATCAGTGGAATAAGCAGTCCCAAGAGTAGAGATTGGATGGCCAGCCTTAGAGATGCTTGGGATAAGATGGCTACCCTGGAAGAGGACAGAGACTATCTGCCTTTAAGAACATATGAAATATGGTCACTGGAAGTACTGCAACTACTTCCTAATCACAAGGCCTCTCCTGGAATTTGGTCCTTGAATCATGCACGCAAATATATTAGTAAGAGATCTGAAAGTTTCTAGTTGACTAACATTGCATTAACCTTCTACAGATCCTCAAAGCAATCCTAATTTCCACATTTCCTTTCAATATTTTCTGTACTTAGGTAACACAGTTCTGTTATCTTCTTCCTTTAAAGCTGCAGGGAAGGGATGGATTTTATTTGTCTGGAAGCTGGGTTCTATCCCTCTGTTTTGAACCCATCATCACCCAGGATGCTCCTTGAACCTCTGGAGATGGAGGTGACTTTATCCTGAGACATCCACATCTCCTCATGTCATCCTCTGTAATTAAGAGAAAGAAATGCCTGGGCACAAATAGTCTGTCTGTCTCAGGGAAAGTGAACCAACCCAGCTCTCCTGTACCCTCCCAGCTCCCTTGTTTCCTCCCACCTCCAGTGCTTCTTGCCTTTGGCATCACCTCCCTTCTGACTCTCCCATCCAGCAGCATGTCATCAGCCAAGACCCAGATCTAGTCTCATCCCTCCTCGGATGCCTTGCAAACCATCCTGTCCTCCTTGGACTGCTCCCTTTCCTGGGCTACCACACCAAACTTTCTGTTCCTCAATGAGTGCCATTCATCGTTACTATCCTTGAATTCCTCACTGACTTATCAAGTGTGCCCTCAAAACTTTTAAACTGGAGTGTAGGCTCCCCGAAGGCAGAAGAGATACTTCCTTCACCCCTATTCCTCACTGTGGTTTATGTTAGATAGTCACATCGAATAATTTAGTTGTTTTATTTAAAAACTGACTTCCATGTGGGGTATATCCTGACTTTAGCCCTGACAACACAAAGCAGAGATAAAATATACATATATCAATATATAATATATCTTTACATACAGTGGAATAATGGCCCTTGAACAAGATTGGACTTTTTCTAAGGGAAGCAGCAGTGCGGTCCCTGAGTCCTGGCTCTAGCCCAGGGAACTAGCGTTGGTCACACACGCCTGTGTGAACAAGCCCCTTCTTTGCTGATTCTGGGCCACCCATCACAACAGCAGGAAATCTATCCATCTGTTATCCTCCCTCGGGGAGTGACTGCATTGCAACCATCTCCTTCCACTTCTTACAAGGCCAAATTTATTCATTCTTTCTTCAACACAGAGTTGGGGAAATATTAGTATTGGCGGAGTTAAGACTCTGGGTCATTTTACCCAGTTAACAGTGGACAGAGTCATTCTAAAATACCTACTGAGAGACGTAAGTAGCATGGAAATGGACACTCTACCCCCTTTCACTGGAAGATTGTGGGAATAATTCTTTATATTTGTCATGGGGGAAACCAGATCCCTGGTCTGACATGCACTTAATTTTTCTTCATGGTAAAAAGCTTTTGACTTCTCCTATTAGTGGAATTAGGAAAAACAGCCCCGGCCTGGAAATCAGAAGGCCTGGCTTCTCACCCTGGCTGCATGCCCAAGACCTCCTCCTCCTGGTTCTTTCCGTGGGACCACACCACTTGCACACCTGCCTGTCACTTAGTACCAGGAGATGGGTTCATTTGGGTGGCGTGTTTGCTTTGAAGGCCACCCAGAAGTTCCGGCTGAGGCTCATGCTTTCTTCTTAGAAATTATTGGCAGCAAGGAGACCTACCTCTGAAATACCTGGTGTATGTGGAGAAAGGTGTCAAAATGGAATGTGGAGGGTCTCGGAGCTGAGTATTCTCCCACCTCATCCACATGTGACCAGGAAAGCCCCTTAAGTCCCTGTGTTTCTCTGTCCACATGATGGAAATAATAATGCAGATAACCCTTATCCAAGGATTTCTACCAGGGCTCTTCTGAGAATTACATTAGAAATATGGGTTAGAAATATGACTATATTTTAGAAGCAAAATGACTTGGAGAAACAGATGGTTGTCAGAACATCTATGTGTGTGTTGCCAAGAGGACAGCCCAGGCAGGAAAACTAGTGTCTGATTCTAGATTATCCATTATCCACGGAATCTTAGGGAAGTCCCAAGATCTCTCTGGGCCTCATTTTCCTCATCTGTCAAATGGGAATTTAAATAATTGTCCTAGCTTTCACATACGATTGCAGTGAAGATCTGGAATAATATGAATGAATGAGCACTGACAGGTATACAGCAGCATACTCAAGAAAAAGTTCACTGTTTGAACTGAAGTCCATTTCAGTCCATTTAAGAAACCCACCCTCCTAAGAGGGACTCCAGGAGGGAGGGGTTATATGTAAATCACTCACTTACTGTACCTGCATTACCTCTAGAAGATGTGTCAATTCAACACAAGGAACACTAGACTGAGAATTAAAGTTAGAAGATGGACATTTACAAGGAAAACTTACAACACAGCCAGTTCCTTGGAATAGCATGTATCTTAGCAGTATTATATCCAATTCAAATAAAACAACACTTTTCAAGGGCACCGTGTCACTTCTTCGGATTGTTGGATAGAAATGATCCATGTTTAAGAAGCTATAAAACAGCAACTATGTACCATAACTCTAAAATAAAAAACCAGCTTTGCAGAATTGTTAGAAATTGTACACTATATTGGAAGTGTGGAGAGAAGATGGTGCTAACATGATTATAAAGCACAAAATAGCACTAACTGTAGATGCCACATTCTCACAGGAAAGGAAAATCCCTGAGGGCTGGAGAGGGAGCTTTCCCTATAGGCTGGAGGTTACCGGTGTCCCCAGGGCACCTACCACCTAAGCTGGTCCTGAAACATGAATATAATTTTAAAAGCAGAGGTTTTCCAAGATGACATAGTGAGTCTGGGTAGGGAGGTAAGCAGAAGGGAACAGCAGATTTGATGACAAAATGGACCAATCCCTGGGCTTGCATTTACAAAAGACTTACTGCCCCAAGACCAAAGAAGAAAGGGTAAGCAAAACTTCCACTTGGGGTTATATTTAATAAACAAGACACATAGAAATTCAGCTTCCCTGAATTTATTCAGGATGATAACTGGTGGTTCCTGATATATACTGGTTCATCACTGGTCATGAACCAGTGATGAGTGGTGGTCCTTGATGAGCTTCCCCAATTGGTCCCTGACTGTTGGATCTTGATTTGGGGGGAAAGATGGATATCTGTTGCTTTCCTGGGAGGAATCTATGCTCTTTTCCCATAAGCACTGGCACTACCCTCTCACAAGTCCCTGATGGATGAGAGGACTGAGAGACAGATGCATCACTGAATAGGGACAAGAGAAAAAGTCCAGTGACCAAAGGCAAAATTTACTCTTTTGCACACGTGGAGAAACACTGACCCTCCAAATGTAATGGAGGACAAGGAAAAGAAGGACAAAGATGTTAGAGTTCTCAGTTTTTTGACGTGAAAGGATGTTCACAATATATCATTAAAAATTATCTTATAAGACAAGGATATATGTTTTCACTTTTTGCAAAAAAGAAAAACACTTATGGGATGAATAAATACAGTTGCATTTTTTTAAAAAAATACAGTTACATCTTAAAGACTAAATCCATCACATTGGGAGTCTGTGGGAAGCCCACACTCTTATTAAGAGCCTGCCTATAATGACAAGCTAGCCAGGGCCAGGCATTGCATGCCACTGTGCAGTGTGGTTTGAGAGGCACGGACCTAGCTGAGCAGAACATGCTGGAGGACTTGGAGAGACCATGTAGCACTGAGAAAGCCTGGAGGGAAGGAAGGAAACCTAACCACCACTCTCGTCCCTCTTGTCAAATTTCTGTGATATGAGCAGCCAGGAGCTCTCAAATATGGTCTAGAGCTGATGATCTGCCACAGTCACCCACCCCTCAGTGCCCAGGACTGGGCTTTGCAAGAGCCTGGACAATCAGTGTGAGGTGACAATTTACTCAACAAGGTGAAGGAAATAGGAAGTATGATGCTGGGGAAAGGAAGAAACAAACTGCCTTGGGGAGAGCTCTTGGCCCTTGGGGTTCTTGTCCTTCCAATAGAATCTCTTTTGTTAAGTCACTTGACAGTGCAAGACAATACAATGCTGGCAAACCAGCCCATACAACCCCTGGTTTACGCTGTCTTTAAAGAGGGAAATGGAAACTGCACACAAGCGTCGCTGCTGAGTATCATTCCCCCAGCAAGACAATGCCTCACTTGAGTATTTGTTCTTAGTCACTATTTGTTTTTATTCTGAGCAGTCATTAACCTCCTACTATGTCTCCATCTTTTATAATAAAAATAGCAGTGTTAAAATGGATAACTATACTCCCATCCCTGCACCCTCCCCATGCAGTGTTCTGCAAGGCAAGAGAGGAATAAAAATGACAGATGCTCCTGTGCCAAATGATAAAGCCACAGGGGCAGGCGGGACCCGGTGATGGTTTAAAAGAAGCTTCTGGAGTAGCTTTCTGGAAATCGTTATTATGAAACCCTCCTCCAGAGAAAGTAAGTGGAAGAATGAAGGGTGATTAGCTATTAAGTGGCCCCAAATAGTCAGTCCCTGATTAGACCCTCACTCAAGGTACACAGACTTTTGGAGCCAAGGGAGTCAGCTGGGGACATGGATCCTCACCCCGAGGTCTGACTCTGTGTTGGAAAATAGCCTGTGTGACCCGGGGGAGGCAGAGCCTGGGGGATCACCAGCTCTAGTTTCTCTGCTGCACCCCTAACACACACGCCCTCACATTTGATCCCAGATTTGTCTTTGTGAATAAACTTCAATGTGATCCGCCTGCTATTTCCTGCAAAGGCCTGAATTGCATCTCCCGGAATTTTAATCTCCCCAGGACAGGGTCCTGTGGACCCCAGGGAGAGCCTAGAGAAAGATGTCTGTGAGATCTGATGGCATAAAAACAAGGCCTGGGTCACCAAACGTCCACTGCATTCACCTTGAACCACTAAATCCAACATCA
Organism: Odocoileus virginianus; assembly: GCF_023699985.2. Lineage (NCBI taxonomy): Eukaryota > Metazoa > Chordata > Mammalia > Artiodactyla > Cervidae > Odocoileus > Odocoileus virginianus. The sequence continues at coordinate 14,692,095 of NC_069695.1, read as the reverse complement.
GAGGCGCAAGTTTATCTGGGATTCTGAGTCCCTTACATTAGCCAGTCAGTCCCTTCCACGCCCTCCCCAGAGGCTCTCATTTGTCACCGCAGCTGATTTGCTAACCCATCTTCTCCCTCTCCTCTGGAAATGTGCTCCATCAACTTTTCTCATTTACCTCTTCAAAATAAATCTTTACCTCCCCTGAACTATATCCTTCTCAATATGGATGAGATTAACATGGGCTTGAGTCCTGACTTCAACACTTACTGGCTAAGGGGCTGCAGACAGGATCCTTAACCTACTCAAGCCATGGTTTGACCCGTGTGTTCAGTACCCCTTCACAGGCTGATGTGTGAGAGTTAAGTGAGATAAGGCTTACAGCATGCAATAGATAGTATGTTTTAATGAACAAAATTGTATTATTGATATAGTTAGCCAAAAAGGACTATTTTCTGCCTTTTCTTGAATGTAAAAGCCCAACTGTGTATGTCCATGCCTTTGTCTCCACTATCCCCTTCTCTTCTTAGGCCTTCTTCTATGATGAATATAAAAGCCTCAGTCATTTTTAAATGTCTTCTCTAGTGCATATAACTTGCTCTGATTCTCCACACAGACACGCCTGCCTCAGAGCAGGGCACTCCCTACTGTTCTTGTGTGGCTGACACTTCTCTACCTTGCACCTGCTACTGGTTAAAAGAACTTGGAAGCCTGGGAATATGCAGCGTCCAGCCCTGATATGCTTTATTGAGTCAACTTATCTTAAAGTTTTCTGATATTGGCATTTGGGGTTGAAAAGAGGTTTACTTTGATCTGACGCAAACCAAGAGGATGTGCGTGGGGTTTAAGGTCACAAGACATTCAAACTCTGGGGAATAACGAGGTTATTTCACCTTTCCAAGGTTATGGAAAGGGCATGGACATCCTGAGTGGGGGTGGATGAGGACCATAGTATAAAAAGAAAAGTATGGCTTTTCCTCCTCTGAAACAGGAAGATGGATGGGACAGGTGTCAGTCTGGCCAACTTCTCACTGCCTTCTATGTTCATTCCTCAATACCAGATGGTCTCCTGCACCTAACAAATTCTCATCTCCATCTCTGAGGGACCTTCCTGGGTATTGGGAAACATTCCTTCACTCCCTTACTCCTTTCATCTTTGAATCACAGGTGATCTCATAGTTTGAACCTCCCTCCTTAATTTTGGAGGCTGTCTCATAGAGTTCTCTCTCTGACGTATGAGCCCTCTGCGACAGCCACCTTGTCTTCATTTCTTTCACGTGGTTTCTGGGCAGCCAAGGGTAGATCCTTAGGAAGCGTTTATTCCAACACTGATGGATTGAGAGTCCCTCTTACAAAAGGAGGTTTTGCTCAAAATGGAGAGACTTTTCAATCTAACGAGAGTCTGATAAGTTAACAGTCAACAAGTGAAGGAAAAAGTTGTAAGACCTATTTTATCAATATATTTCATGGACTAAAAAGGCTTAGAGTTTGAGTCAATTGAATCAGAAAATTTTTGTTGTTTACAAAATTTTAAATAAATTTAATCCTTTAAACTGTCACATATGTAGTAGCAATAGTGGAAATCTGGTATTTCTTGGATAAGGTTAGGAGCAAAGAAAACCCACAAGCCAGGGTGGACCTACGAACTGCTGCATGGTTAGTGGGTTTACTAACTGGCAGCCTGGAGGCAATCTATTTTATTAAGAGATTGAAAAATAGTTTAAAAAACCAGCATGTGAAGATTTCAATCAGAAATAGATGGGCACTTTTTAAACCGCAATTGGTTTCTAAAGAATGGGCAAGATAAGAATTGATAGAGGTGAATAGCTATCAAAATGTAGGGTGGAAAAAAAAGGAGCAAATTGCCACCTACTTGAAGTGAATAGCTCTTGTAATGTAATGGGTTTTAAACTTTAAAATTGTTTTGTACTATGACATACATAACAGTGAAAGTCTGGATTGAGAGTGTTTATTGGTTTTTTCCAATGGAAGATTGCCTGTTTGGTATTTGAATAATAATCTCCATATAAAAATATGGTAATGTAATTATGCTAACTAGTATTTTCTATAATTCAAGACTCTGTTTATAATAATATATCATATTTTGCAGTCAGGTAGGAATCCATTTGTCCCCTCCACCTGGGCCCAGAGATAGGAAGAGGAACTTTAATATATAGATCTCTGCAATCTGGTCCTCTCTGGAGTTAGCGTTTCCTGGAAGGTGATACAATAAATCTTACCAGAAATACCTTCATTTACCACATGCCGCCAAGCAGAGATGAAGCTGATTCTTTGAAATTTTTCAGATAAACTTGCTTTGACCAAACACACAGATGGAAACAAGCTAGTGTGAGGATATTAGCCAAGCTCAAAAACAAAGGAGGTAAGGGAGTATTTTAAATTACTTTGGAGAAAACAAATAGAATAGATCAATTACATCTGTTATTACACAGTGCATTACTGAGAAATTTATATGCGAAATATGAGTATGTCAACAGCTTGTATTATCATTTCACCCACATAAGAAAAAAACAAACTGTGAAGTATGGATGAGTCTGTACTCGATGGAGTCCTCTTTTAGGCTGGTGTTTTACTAAGACAATTTTGACAAAACTAGTCCATTGTTCTTATCTCTTTTTACTGAGAGTGTGAGTGCTCAGTTGCATCTGACTCTTTGTGACACTACGGACTGTAGCCTGCCAGGCTCCTCTGTCCATGGGACTGTCCAGGCAAAAATACTGGAGTAATAACCATTTCCTCCTCCAGAGGGGATCTTCCTGGCCCAGGGGTTGAACCCGGGTCTCCTGCATTGCAGGTGGATTCTTTACCACCACGCCTCCTGGGAAGACTTCTTTATACTGAGAACAGAAGCAATACTGGAGCCCCAGGACTATCCTGAGTGAGAATTTGCCTTTGCCTGGGAGAGTGAACTCTGCAAATACCAGTTCATGGAGTAGTAGCAATCCATTGGGTGGTGCCTAGTGGCTTGCCCCAGTGTTCTGTATCAACTCTGCTCAGGTCAACAGCCTTAGTAACTAAGATGAGGATGCAGAGAGCTACAGTTTAAGTGACAGTGGTAAATATATTGGGAGGTGTGTTGCCATCCCAACTGGTCTCCATGACTAGTACAGTTGGGCCAGATATACCTATTAAAATTTATAAGGCTAAGTATAAATTACTCTATATAGGTTTCTCAAAAACTCACAACCAAAAAAGCACATAAAAGGGAAAACAGCAACATATGATGTGCCAAAGAAGCTTAAAAAGCATTCAGTTCAGTTCAGTCGCTCAACTGTGTCTGACTCTTTGCGATCCCATGAACCACAACACGCCAGGCCTCCCTGTCCATCACCAACTCCCAGAATTCACCCAGATTCATGTCCACTGAGTCGGTGATACCATCCAACCATCTCATCCTCTGTCGTCCCCTTCTCCTCCTGCCCTCAATCTTTCCCAGCATCAGGGTCTTTTCAAATGAGTCAGTTCTTCATGTTAGGTGGCCAAAATATTGGAGTTTCAGCTTCAACATCAGTCTTTCCAATGAACACCCAGGACTGATCTCCTTTAGGATGGACTGGTTGGATCTCCTTGCAGTTCAAGGGACTCTCAAGAGTCTTCTCCAACACCACAGTTCAAAAGCATCAATTCTTTGACTCTCAGCTTTCTTTATAGTCCAACTCTCACATCCATACATGACTACTGGAAAAACCATAGCCTTAACTAGATGGAGCTTTGTTAACAAAGTGATGTCTCTGCTCTTTAATATGCTGTCTAGGTTGGTCATAACTTTCCTTCCAAGGAGTAGGCATCTTTTAATTTCATGGCTGCAATCACCATCTGCAGTGGTTTTTGGAGCCCCCAAAAATAAAGTCAGCTACTGCTTCCACTGTTTCCCCATCTATTTGCCATGAAGTGATGGGACCGGATGCCATGATCTTAGTTTTCTGAATGTTGAGCTGTAAGCCCACGTTTTCACTCTCCTCTTTCACTTTCATCAAGAGGCTCTTCAGTTCTTCTTTGCTTTCTGCCATAAGGGTGGTGTCATCTGCATATCCGAGGTTATTGACATTTCTCCCAGCAATCTTGATTCCAGCCTGTGCTTCTTCCAGCTCAGTATTTCTCATTATGTACTCTGTATATAAGTTAAATAAGCAGGGTGACAATATACAGTCTTGACGTACTCCTTTTCCTATTTGGCATTGAGGCTCTATTAATAGAAATACCATGCCCAGAGAAAAGGAGGTGATTGCCCCTCTAAACATAATACACTTAGTTTTGTGTTAAATTTTAGGGCACTGTTTTTTAGTAAAGAATTTAATAAATTGAAATAAAATGCCCAGAATGGTGAAGGAGAAATGGTTGAAAGAAAGAAGGCTATTAATTTTGGGAAAAAGCAGCTTGTTTGGGGCAATCAGATACATGAGAAAATGGACTTACTTTAGGTGTCTCCAGAGAGTAGATAGGACTTCCCTGGTGGCTGAGGTGGTAAACAATCTGCCTGCAATGCAGGAAACCTATGTTCGATCCCTGGGTCAGGAAGATCACCTGTAGGAGGAAATGGCAACCCACTCCAGCATTCTTGCCTGGAGAATCCATGGATAGAGGAGCTTGGCAGGCTACAGTCCATGGGGTCACTAAGAGTCAGACATGACTGAGTGACTGACACTTTCACTTCCAGAGAGTAGATACATTTCCTACAGCAGCGTGGATCTGCCTAGACCAGCTTCTCTGTCATCTAACGACCCTCCAGCCCTTTGTATCCAGGTGTACCAGTCCTGACAATATCTCTATAGACGAAATAGCAAGGGACAACAACCATGGTGAACGACAGGAAAGAAGGGAATTTAGGGGAAAATCAAACAATGTTATAGGTCAATCTTTATAGGAATTGAGACAAATTTTTCCACACATTCTTCACCCCCTTTCCCTCCATCACTCTTTTCCTCTCTCTCCTCTTCTTAGAGTTTCCTCTTACAAATTTTAATTTATATATAGGAGCCTCAGATATAACAAACTGAAAAGAAATGTGTTGATTCAAACGTCTTGCAGCATCCTGGTTACCTTTCTATTCAATCACAGTGACAGGTGATTTGAGGTAATGATAAATCCATGCATTTAAAGCCTTGATTGCCTGCATAAATAGGTTGGATAGCTTCAATAATTGGATAATTAAAGCAAAAATGGAGATGCCAGTGGGGCCAGAAGCTGAGAAAATGTGAGTGGCTGGAGATTTCATTTTGGAAAAGTCAAAACCCAAAACTATAATAGAAGAGCAAGTAAAATGAAAAGGCATATTCATTCACAGAAAAGAAAAGATGCAAGAGAGGAGGGGTTTGCTTTAAACCAGAAATACAAATGGTTTGGAAAGATACACTTGAACTTCTTTGCATATTTTCTCCCAAAGAAAGCTGATCCCTTTCTCAGGGGCTCGAGATTCCAGAGTGAGCTGGAGAGAAGACCACAGAGGGTGGAGTCCTCTTGAATAAGTGCTTCCCTCTACCAGACCACTCCTGTCCTCTCCACGTTCGGGCTCACACAAGCACACACATGCGTGCACACACACACATGCACGCGCGCGCACACACACACACACACACACACACACACTCCTCTTCTTTGCCCTCTCTCATCTTCTTTTCCATTTCCCACACATTCTTACTGCCCTTTAAGTATGGCCCTTGAGAGCTGTAGTTAGACTCCAAAGTCTGTAAAAGAAAAAAAAAGCACCCACTAATTCAAAGTTGATACCGTCAGACCCTAAAGGAGCTGAAAGGAAAGCAAGGCCATAGGGTTGTTTCAGACAGTGAAAACCCGTCTCACAGAGATAGACTTGTTCATCCAGGACCCCAGTGCCAGGCAGGACCCCACAGGCAGGAAAGGTAGGTGTTTCCTCCACCTGCTGAGAGTCAGGTGTGCTTGCCCAAGGAGCCAGGCAAGCCCGCCCTCACCAGAATGCTGAGGGTCCCCACCCATTCAGGGCCCTCTGGGAGCTGTCACCTCTGCTCCAGCCCTTAGCCACCGCATCTCACATGGCCCCTGTCTGTCTTTTCCCTGGGCACACCAGCTTGCACTAACAGTAGTATTAGTTGCTCAGTCGTGTCTGACTCTTTGTGACCCCACAGACGGTAGCCCGCCAGGCTCCTCTGTCCATGGAATTCTCCAGGCAAGAATACTAGAGTGGGCTGCCATTCACTTCTGCAGAGGATCTTCCCGACCCAGGGATCAAACCTGGGTCTCCTGCATTGCAGGCAGATTCTTTACTGTCTGAGCTACTGCAGGTGACCAAGCGCTCGCCACCCTCCCATCTTCGCCAGCTGCAGCCTGGGAGTTGCCTCTGTGTGCTAAGTGCTCGCTATTCACCATCATCCTGTCCTAAGTACATCATCGATAGTCCAGCCCTCAAAATCACCCATCGTTTCCCATTTTATTGAAGAGGATTGTGAGACTTGATAAGGATAATTAACCTCTTAGCAGATAAGGAGTTCTTCCAGAAGGAGAATTCACACTCACGCTTTTAATGTATGCATCCTCTACTGCCGGCCGGTGGCCTGGGAATCTCAGGTTATAAATACCATCACACTTTTGACCTCCTACAGCTCTTCTATTTTCAGTCCTACATCCAGCAAAGCATTTAGTAGGCACTTACTATATATATGAGAGACTCTGCTGGGCACTGAATCTACAGCAGTGAATGGTATCCTCAGGACATGGTGAGACAAAAATAAAGAATAAGTATGCATGTGTACTAAATCGCTTCAGTCATTCCTGACTCTGCATCCCTATGGACTGTAACCCTCCAGGTTCCATGGGGTTCTCCAGGCAAGCATACTGGAGTGGGTTGCCATTTCCTCCTTCAGGGGATCTTCCCAACCCAGGGATTGAACCCCCTATTCTTATGTTCCCTGCATTGGCAGGTGGGTTCTTTGCCACTAGTGCCACCTGGGAAGCCTGAAAGAGTAAGTATAACATAGTAAGCCCTCTGCCTGTGTTAGATTCTCAATGCATATTTGATTAAATAGAATTACTTAAATTAAACCTCCAAGATCATTCCCCTGAGAGTGGGCAGCAAATCAGCATTTCTCTGGATGACTGGCTGAGGCTGGTCAAGGAGAGTGGGGGCAGTAAGTAGGGTGGGGTGGGGGTCCCTTCTATTCCTACTATCATCCTACTGCTACTACGTCTATTACTACTATCACTTCTATTACCACAAGCCTGCCTAAAACACACAAAGAGATATTCTTGACCCTGTAGCCAAGAGAATGCACTTCCTGCTATCTGTATCTACACAGAAAAACTAGCTTGACAAAGTTCAGTTGCAAGTCTAAAGAAATGCTCTGTATGTATGGGCATGTGTGTTTCATGCATGTGCGTGTGCTGAGATAAAGGTTTTTGTATAAGACCTAGATGGTTTAAAATGATTTATAATAGTCAAAGCAACTGTTTAAAGCAAATCCACCCTGCTGGAGGCTAAACAATACCATTTCCGCTCAAACAAGCTATTGATGGGATCCCTCAGATTAGAAACTAAGAGTAAAAATACCTTAGTGATTTAGCAAGAAAGTTAAATTAAAGGTTCATATCTGTCATATGATAGAACATAGGGCAGGAAGACATGCTTCTGATGCCTAGAAGGCAATCTAGAGCCACCAAATTTACCTGGCTGAGAATTTGGCATGGAATTATGAGGGACACATATGCTGTTCATTATTATTATTATTACCCATACACCACACTGGGCACTTTCTGTACAGCATCACCTTTAATTTTCCCAATGACCCTGTGTAACCCCAATGTTAGGTGGGTCCTCTAGCATCTCAGGATCCAGGGAAGACATTGAAGACCTGGCTTGAAATGGCAAAGGTGCCCAGTTACCTTGACCAGTTTCATCATGTCATTAACTTGAATTAGAATAAAGGATTGGGTGTTTAGCAAAGTGTTCCGTAAAGAAACTGAAATGAAGAAACTACTAATTTTTCATGCTATCTGTATTTTCTGTAATTTGTAGGGGGGAGAGATTCTATTTGATAAAATGTCAGTGAGCAACACTTACTGGAGCATCTTAGTGTACTTCACACTGTGCTCCGTGCTGGGATGCAGCGATGAACATAGTCAACCTGGTTCTTACTCCTCTGAAGCTTAGAAAAAGAGATGCTAGTGAAATCGCTACACAGAATCAGTTAAATCATTACAGGCTGGCCTCAACTCCTCAGTGCTAAGGAGAAACACAGAAGAGAGTTGTGCTCGCTCTTGCTGTAGAGTCTTAAAGAAGATGGCAGTATATCCATCCACACTAGCAAGTGTTGGGGTGGGCGAGGCACGGGGAATCGCAGTATTCAGGAACCCGAAAGAGCAGAGCCCACTCCAGCAAGAGCAGTGGCAGCTGCTCGCCTCTACCTGGACAGGCTCCCCCAGTCTCTGCCGGGTGCAGGGAGGGCCTTGGAGACTCTGTGCTTTGTTCTCCAAAGCCAGACAGCTCCCTTACAAGGGAGTAATTCAGCTTTGCAAGGCTAGCTTCAGTGCCCAGCAACTGGTTTAACTGAATGTTTCCCTTCTCAATGAATTGCTTTGGCATTATTTAAGCCCAGTCATAATATTGTGGTTCACAGGAAGCTAAAAAGTGACCTTTGTAAGTTGATCAAATCATAAAACTAATGAAAATGGATGGCTGGGGCTTCCAAAGGGGCCTGCAGACAGGCCTCCTCTAGGCGGCTCTGCCCAAGCTCCTTTTCAGGCAAACGCTGCTTTTTTAAAATGTGTATTTTTTTAAGTGTTTCTTTTCCTCCTGTCAGCCATTAATTCATGCCAGCCTGGACTAAATCCAGAGGTGTTGCTCTGTAGCTTTTGCTGACACTACGTACACTGAGTCCCATATGGGCGTTTGTTCCCTAATGCTCTGCCCACCAGCTCCGTCCCATCTCTGGCCAAGTCAGTCAGCGAGCACTCACTTGAAGACCATAACAGCCAAGAAGCTGGGTTTCCTTTCACTCCTCACCAGCAGAATTGCTCCAGCTTATTGGAAATAAAATGAGTTCTCTGGGTGCCAGACTCCGTGGTCACATTAACAATTAAGTGGAAGGTAAACCTACAAATGGCAACCCACTCCAGTACTCTTGCCTGGAAAATCCCATGGATGGAGAAGCCTGGTAGGCTACAGTCCATGGGGTCGCAAAGAGTTGGAGACAACTGAGTAACTTCCCTTCACTAACCCTACAAAATATTTTAGGCAGGAAAGATTGAAGGCGGGAGGAGAAGGGGACAATAGAGGATGAGATGGTTGGATGGCATCACTGACTCGATGGACATGAGTTTAAGTAAACTTCGGGAGATGGTGATGGACAGGGAGGCCTGGCGTGCTGCAGTCCATGGGGTCGCAAAGAGTCAGACACAACTGAGCGACTAGACTGAACTGAAACCTACAAAAGGAAAGGATCTGGAGACCACAGCATTGAAAGTGTCTCCCAGTGTAGGAGGCGGGATGCTATGAGCGCTTTCAGTGTCTGGTTTTATATTACTTCCTAGCTGTGCGACAATGGGCAAGGGAGCCTCTGAACACCTCCACGTTGACCTCTGTAAATAAGGAGAGTAATGGTGGCTACCCCAAAGGTGAAGCCCTTGGATCTATCCAGGACACCGAGGCATCGTGTGCAGTGAAGGACAACAGTGTTGTCATTGCTGCTTAGAGTCCCGGAGGGGAATCTGCCACAAGGCGAGCACATGGACACTTGGAGCCTTAGGTCTCAGGCTGGCCTTGCCCTGGGACTCAGATGTTGCTTCCTGCTCCATCTGGGAGGAAAAGGGACTTCCTGTTGGAGGAACATCAAGGCCACCTGGTAGGCGCTACACTGTTTTGATCTGGTTTGGACTTACATCCTTGTTTCTGGTCTCCTGCATTGCCCAGCCACGGAGCTGAACTCTTGGATTGTAACCACCTGCCTTGCTCCCACCTGCTCTGAGGCCATCCTTCTGATGGACGACAGTGCCTTCTACTATTCCGCTCTGTCGATGTTCATCATGTCAACATTCTAACCTGCTGGGTTGGAAAAATAACTGGTCCCTTTATTCAAATATAGCTTTATATAATTTCTCAGTTTGGGAAATGCTTTTCCTTGTAGAGATTTCAAGGATAAGTCTGCAAGTAGCTTCCTGCTGAGAGGGGCACAAGATTCAAACGATTCAGACATGGAATCAAATTCAAGCTGGCAGCCGTTTCATTGCCCTGGGCTCCCCAGTCAAAACCCTGAAACAGGGATGTTATGAGGTGAGACCACCATGGACCTTGGCTCCAAGACAGAGGGTGGAGAAGGCTTCTGAGGGTGGGATCTGCTGGAGGCCTGGTAAGATGAGGAGCCTCTGGAGGAACCTGGTCTGTTTGGCTTTAGTAAAAGAGCCAAGTTCAACTTTCAGATGTGTGTGTGTGTGTGAAGCCTGCACGGAGGGATACCAGGAAGCGAGCGGGCCCTCTGACCACAGAGACCAGGAATGAGGGATCATTTTAATTTTAAACTTGACTTTCAGTCCCAATCCTGATGAATTTTGGAATTCATTTTCTCAGAAACAGTATGAAAGCATATACTGTATTTCAGGGCCTCAAATGCATCCCAGAGCTAAATAAAAATAAAATAAAATGAGAAGGTTGAAGTGAGAAAATTTACTTTTCTAATGCCAGCCCTAGGCACTTGATTTGGGGGTTCTGCTAAATGCTGAAAGAAGAGAAATGTGGAAAAATAAGGGAAACACCTCAGAGCTCTGAGTGAATGGTGAGGGTGTGGGCTGGGAGGGCCAGCTGCCCTGTCCCAGGCCAAGAGAAAAGGCCCATCGCAGCTGGCTTGTCGTGGAAAGATTGGCCTTTTCTATCTTTCATCAGCACAGACTCCCAAATAAAGGCAGCAGAGCCTGTAGGGCTAAGCTTAAATTCTGGCTCTGTCCCTCACCAACTGTGTGGTCTTAGGCAAGATATTGTACCTCTCTGAGCCTCAGTTTCCTTATCCATAAAATAAAGAAAATAGTGCTCAAAGGCCTGTGTTAATTTGCTAGGTCTGCCATAACCAAGTATAGACAAGGAGGCTTAAACAGATAATTGATTATCTTAGGATAAACCAGAGGCTAGAAGTCTGAGAGCAAGGGATCAGAAGGCTTGGTTCTTTCTGAGTAAAGAGGACTCTGTGCCAGGCCTCTCTCCTGGCTCCTGGGGGTCAGCTGGCATCTTCGGCAGTCCTTTGCACACGGAAGCATTGTCTGCATGTCTTTGCATGGCATTATCCCTGTCTGTATGTCTCCCTGTCCGAATTTCCTCTTTGATAAGGACAATAGACACATTGGACTAGGGGTCCATCCTATTTCACTGTGACCTGATCTTAACTAATTTCATCTATGAAGACCCTGTTTCCAAATAAATCACTTTCTGAGGTATCAGGGGTTAGGACTTCAGCCTATGAATTTGAGGGGAAATAATTCAACCCATAGCAGGCTTGTTGTAAGAATTAAGAAGTTAGACCTTCATTAAAAGTACTTAACATAATCTCCATTAAAAGTAAACGTTCCAGTTTGCATTCCCATCAGTAGTGTAAGAGGGTTCCCTCTTCTCCACACACTCTCCAGCATTTATTGTTTGCAAACTTTTGGATGATAGCCATTCTGACCAGTGTGAAATGATACCTCACTGTGGTTTAAATTTGCATTTCTCTAATAATGAGTGATGTTGAGCATCTTTTCATGTGTTTATTAGCCATCTGTATGTCTTCTTTGGAGAAATGTCTGTTTAGGTCTTTTGCCCACTGTTTGATTGGGTTGTTCGTTTTTCTGGTATTGAGGTGCATGTGTTGCTTGTATATTTTGGAGATTAATTATTTGTCAGTTGTTTCATTTTCTATTATTTTCTCCCATTCTGAGGACTGTCTTTTCACCTCGCTTATAGTTTACTTCATTGTGCAAAAGCTTTTAAGTTTAATTAGGTCCCACTTGTTTATTTTTGTTTTTCTTTCCATTACTCTGGGAGATGGGTCATAGAGGGTTTTCCTGTGATTTATGTTGGAGAGTGTTCTGCCTATGTTTTCCTCAGATAACAGTGTGGAGATTTCTTAAAAAACTAGGAATAAAACCACCATATGACCCAAAAATCCCACATGCTGGGCTTATACCTGAAGAAACCAGAATTGAAAGAGACACATGGACCCCAATGTTTACTGCAGCACTGTTTGCAATAGTTAGGACATGGAAGCAATCTAGATGTCCATCAGCAGGAAAACTGATAAGGAAGTTGTGGTACATATACACATAGGAATATTACTCAACTATAAAAAGGAACACATTTGAGTCAGTTCTGATGAGGTGAATGACCCTGGAGCCTATTACAGAGTGAAGTAAGTCAGAAAGAGAAAAACAAATACTGTATATTAATGCACATATTTGGGATTTAGAAAGATGGTACCAATGATCCTACTTGCAGGGCAACAAACGAGACAAAGATGCAAAGAACAGACTTTTGGACTCAGCGGGAGAAGGCAAGGGTGGGATGATTCAAGAGAATAGCATTGAAACATGTACATTACCATATGTAAAACAGATGGCCAGTGCAAGTCTGATGCATGAAGCGGGGCACCCGAAGCTGATGCTCTGGGACAATCCAGAGGATAGAGTGGGAAGGGAGCTGCAAGGGGGGTTCAAGATGGGGGGGACACAGGTATACCTGTAGCCGATTCATGTTGATGTATGGCAAAAACCATCACAATATTGTAAAGTAATTATCCTCCAATTAAAACAAATAGTTTTTTTAAAAGCAAGTGTTCAATAAAGGAAGTTATTGCTATTTCTATCTTTAGCTAAAACTTCGTTTACTAAAGATTTGTCTTTAGCTGGGCCAGATGCCTGGAAAAATATCAGCTTCCATATTTATCAACTATGTCATCTAATTTACCCAGGACATGTGTGCGCACAGCAGAGGGGGTGCTGGGCTTGTGGAGATTTCTACACTAAGTGTACACAATGTCCAGACATGGGCCAGTCCTATGGCAAAGGTATGGTTGCATATGTGCATGTTGCGAAAACTACAGCGGAAAATCCCTTTGCTCCAGAATTGAACCCCCATGAAATTTAACTGCAAGAGACACTCAGGATTAGCTGCCAGTCACTCAGAGCTCATTTTAGTTCAAACACAGGACAAGGGAAGGAGAAAGAAGACCTCATTCTAGGGCCTGAGCCCTGTGCGGGGAAAGCAGGCTTGGTTAGCAGTACAGAACTCCCAGGAACATGCCTGAGAGTGGGTCACCTGGAAAGGCAAACGGGCACAGAGTGAGGAAATGATGGCACAATAGAGTGTCTCCAGCTCTGTCATAAACCCGGAGGACTGGGCTCCCCTCTGCAACCATCAGGGATCGATCCTAAGGCAGTTGCGTGCTCCTGAGGCCTGTCCTGGGTCCTCCATGCCCTCCAGCCTCCTGGCCATAAGAAGAGGTGAGAGTCCAGGACTGGGAATCCAACCGGCTGGCTGAGATGCGCCATCTGCTCTGCAGTAGCCTTGCTGTGTGACCCTAGACAAGATTCTCTCCCTCTCTGGGCCTTGTCTGTAAAATGAGTGGCTGGGCTACCTTCTCTCCACAGAGTCCAGCATCCTTTGATATTCTGATTCTGGCTCAGGCCCAGCCCCTGAGTCAGTTAGAAAGAAACCTGCTGAAGTATGAGCATCATGAGGGATAAGGCCGTCTTCAGCTGAGGTTTCTTTCTGGCCGGACTGCTGCTGTGCTGAGGCTGGGCCTCTGGATCAGGCTTTGGAAGGAAGAAAAAAGAAGGAGCGATCATCTGCCTGCATTAAAAAGGAAAGAGCAAAGTGCCATCTGATGAAAAGCAGCTCAGGCTCGCCCATGCCCATCTTTGAAGCGTGGAAAGGCACTTTCCCTGAATAGTGCGAGTGAATGTGATGAATGAGGCTATTTGATTAAGCAGGATGAAACTGGTGAGCCAGGCTCTCTGTGTTTTATTTTGCCTAATGGCTTGTAATCAGAAATCACGCCGTCATCTTTTCCTAAGTGGGAGCCAGCGGCGAGGCTACAAGTAGTTCTGCGTCTGCAGCTCTTTTGAAGGCTACACTTCTCTCCTGGAGCCAACGGGAGATTATGAATGTGGAGGGGCCTCTGATGAAGTCTCCACCAACACCAGAGTAATTGGATCACTTTGTCAATTCCGTTAACAGTCCATTGGTTCAATTTCCTTTTGTAAATCTAGATTCGATAGCTGATACCTAGTACGGTGGCTGGTGTCAAGTTGCACGCTTCAAAAATATGTATTAAATGAATTAATCAGTGAGGGAATGGAACAATGAGGGAATGCATGAATAATGGATGGAAACCTCGTAGGTAAGGGAAAATAGGTACAGATGAGTGGTTAGCCCTTTGTATCCAATAGAGGTAGCTTTTGGTAGGACATGAGAGACGTTTGTGATGTAGGATCCAACAGTTTATTCCCTAGTGGTAAACACAAAAATGCCTACTCTTTCCATCACTTACTGTGTAAACTGAGGACAGTTGCTCGGCCTGTTTGTACTTCAGTTTTTTTAATCTCTAAAATAAGGATAATAATAATACGAACCTAGCTCAGAAGAGTGGTGGGAAGATGGAATGACGGGGTGTATCTGAGCACTGGCCGCACTGTGGCCCAGCGGGCTCTGGATTGTACCGGGAGAGAAGAACTGGCCCCAGGCCTGAGCTGCAGATGCACAAGGTAGCTGCCTTCATAGCCTGATTTCAAAGGACAGATAAAGCCCTCCTCTCCCACATAGCATCCCACTGACCTATCGTTTGCTTAAAATTCCTACTCTTAGAATTCTCTTTGGGCTAAAGTGAGGTTCAGAGAAGTTACATGAGAAGGTGACACATCCAGCCGTCAACTCCCCAAGTTACTTTTCAAACTTGAATCTGCCTTCAAAAGACAGGGTGCTATGCACAGTAAGCAAAACCTTGGCTTGGGAGACACTCTATTCAAATCCAGGCTGTGTTATTTACTAGCTGCGTGACCTTGGGCAAATTACTTAGCTTCTCTGAATCTCAGATTGCTCAATTGTAAATGGCTAATGACATTTACTTCTTGGTGTTACCACGGAAATAATATGAGATTATGTATATCAGACTCTCCATCTATCACTCATACTCAGTTAAAGGGGAGTGACTACAATACAATTTTTCTCTCATTGAAGATGTTCATAAGAACACTGTTACGGACTAAACACTTTGTCACTGAAAATTTTATACAATGAACCCCAATGTGCTGGTAATAGGAGGTAGGGTCACTGGGAGGTAATTAGGTGCCGACGAGGTCACTATGGTTAGGCCCCCAAAGTGGGGTTATCCTCACATAAGGAAAAGAGACTGGAATTCTCTCCTGCTCGTTCACGTGAGGATGTAGTAAGAAGGTGGCCGTCTGGGCCTGGAGGAGAATCCTCACAGAAAACCCAACTGTGCTAGCACCTGAGTCTCAGATTTTGATCCTCCAGAGCTGTGTGAAATAAATGTCTGTTGTTCAAGGCACCCAGTCTGTGGCATTTTGTTTCAGCAACCCAAGTTGACTAATACAAACAGGAAAGGGAATTCTCAAAGATTTCTCCAACACTATTTAGAGCAACAATAGCAAGTTGCAGCTTCCAAAGTGACTACTTTGAAAGACAGTCCTCATCTTCGTATAATCCCTGCTAGAACACACAGAGGATCAGGGAAAGTCCATTGAAAGAGGTAATCTGGAAATGGGGGTCAGGGAGACCAATACGATGGATAGGGGAGTGGGGAGAGAGAAGGTCATGGCTGCTTCCTTGTGACACTCACCACTCTCGTGAGCCCCTGGCTTCCTTTTTCCCCTGCCTCTCCCTCCCTATGCCATCCCTCACTCCCATCTTCTGCCAAAGGGAGCCAAGGACAAAGATTTCTCCTCCTTCAGAAACCGCTGTGTTCAGTTCATTCATTTACCCCCACATTTTGTAGCTCAGGATGCTGGGAGCCCGCTCCCTGCTAGAGAATCTAAGGGCAAATGAAACCTAGTCTTTTGCTAATTTTCTAAATCAGCTTTCTGAACCTTACCTTACCTCTGCCCCAGGACAGAACTGAGGACCCCGAAAGGTATGCCCAGATATTCCGCCTTCACTTTTCCAGGGGATGGTGGCAGTCTAGGGGGTAGTGAGGAAAGAGAGACACACAAAACAACTGCATGCAGGGCCATGTTTGGGCTGCAGCAGAGAAAAGGGTTAAATGGAGATTTTCTTCTCACATCTTATTGAGATCATTTTATGCCTCCCATCTCAAGGGAAGCAAGCAGTTTGCACATTTACCGTTTCCTATCAGTCGACCATCTGTAGGCACCACCTTTCACAAAGAGCTTATACATTAACTGGTCACTTTATCATTGTAATATATTTGGAAAATCAAAATCCAGCTGTTATAAAGCTATAAACTGGAGACTTTATTACATATTGTTTATCATTATGTTAGTATTTGGAGATTCATAATGCAGGGACTTTGAGATCTATCTGTATTGCCAAAGAGGCCAAAGTTTATTTCCCTAATAATATGCAAATGGAGCCTTTATACCAGATAATGAATAATCACTTTAGATTAAAGGCTGAATTTTCTTTTACTGGTACAGGCAGTGCAGCCTTTTGCATGCAGTTAATAATTAATTTAAAGAATTACCACTTCAGTGAGCCCTGCTTACATTATTTATTAAGTGTAATTAAAGTATTTATTAGTCAAGTAATAAATGAGGGACAACCCTTAGCACCTTAACAGTGTTGTAAAATAATCACCGACCGTGTTTATCTGCAAAGCAAGACTGAGTGAGGCTCAAGTGTGTTGGTAGACGGTTCACGACCATCCGGCGCCTTGTCAATGTACCTCAATGTTGGGTGTGGGTCTGGCATGCCTACTTGCTTCTTGGTTGGTTCAATCCACAACAACTGAGTGCCTTGGCTTTTTCTATTGTTGATCTGTGTTTGTTTTTAAAAGCAAAATAAAAGGGATTTCTTGGTTCAAGCTAGCACTCTGAGGCTACCATGCTGCTTAAAGCTTAAAATGGCTGTTCCAACATTGCCATCTTGGAATTTCTTGAAGGATAGCTGAAATCATTGCCTGTAATTAAGATAACTATACAACTGATTGTCCAAACCAGGAAAATTTTCTCCAAAAATGAAAGAGGCTATTATTGATAACATATAAAATGAGAGCGTTCTAGGGAAAGCAGAACGGAGCCTCCAAATATTAACATGACTTTTATCCATTCAGCTGGGTTACTCCTACCAGATTGTAAATATAAGAATCATTCCTACTCATGACTCAGTTCAGTTCAGTCACTCAGTTGTCTCTGACTCTTTGAGACCCCACGAATCGCAGCACAGCAGGACTCCCTGTCCATCACCAACTCCTGGAGTCTACACAAACCCATGTCCATCGAGTCAGTGATGCCATCCAGCCATCTCATCCTCTGTCATCCCCTTTGCCTCCTGCCCCCAATCCTTCCCAGCATCAGGGTCTTTTCCAATGAGTCAACACTTTGCATGAGGTGGCCAAAGTACTGGAGTTTCAGCTTCAGCATCAGTCCTTCCAATGGACACCTAGGACTGATCTCCTTTAGGATGAACTGGTTGGATCTCCTTGCAGTCCAGGGGACTCTCAAGAGTCTTCTTCAACACCACAATTCAAAAGCATCAATTCTTCAGTGCTCAGCTTTCTTCACCATCCAACTTTTACATCCACACATGACTACTGGAAAAATTATAACCTTGACTAGATGGACCTTTGTTGGCAAACTAATGTCTCTGCTTTTTAATACACTGTCTAGGTTGGTCATAACTTTCCTTCCAAGGAGTAAACATCTTTTAATTTCATGACTGCAATCACCATCTGCAGTGATTTTGGAGCCCAGAAAAATAGTGTCTGACACTGTTTCCACTGTTTCCCCATCTATTTCCCATGAAGTGATGGGACCATATGCCATGGTCTTAGTTTTCTGAATGTTGAGTTTTAAGCCAGGTTTTTCACTCTCCTCTTTCACTTTCATCAAGAGGCTTTTTAGTTCCTCTTCACTTTCTGCCATAAGGGTGGTGTCATCTGCATATCTGAGGTTATTGATATTTCTCCTGCCAATCTTGATTCCAGCTTGTGTTTCATTCACCCCAGCGTTTCTCATGATGTACTCTGCATATAAGTTAAATAAGCAGGGTGACAATATACAGCCTTGACAGACTCCTTTTCCTATTTGGAACCAGCCTGTTGTTCCATGTCCAGTTATAACTTGCTTCCTGACCTGCATACAGGTTTCTCAAAAGGCAGATCAGATGGTCTGGTAATCCCATCTCTTTCAGAGTTTTCCACAGTTTATTGTGATCCATACAGTCAAAGGCTTTGGCATAGTGAATAAAGCAGAAATAGATGTTTTTCTGGAACTCTCTTGCTTTTTTGATGATCCAGTAGATGTTGGCAATTTGATCTCTGGTTCCTCTGCCTTTTCTAAAACCAGCTTGAACATCGGGAAGTTCATGGTTCACTTATTGCTGAAGCCTAGCTTGGAGAATTTTGAGCATTACTTTGCTAGTGTGTGAGATGAGTGCAATTGTGCGGTAGTTTGAACATTCTTCGCCATTGCCTTTCTTTGGGATTGAAATGAAAACTGACATTTTCCAGTCCTGTGGCCACTGCTGAGTTTTCCAAATTTGCTGGCATATTGAGTGCATCGCTTTCACAGCATTATCTTTTAGGATTTGAAATG
The DNA here is from genome assembly GCF_023699985.2 of Odocoileus virginianus. Lineage (NCBI taxonomy): Eukaryota > Metazoa > Chordata > Mammalia > Artiodactyla > Cervidae > Odocoileus > Odocoileus virginianus. Next base: position 14,673,378 of record NC_069695.1, on the reverse strand, counting down.
GCTCAACTGGAATTCCATCACCTCCACTAGCTTTGTTCACAGTGATGCTTTCTGAGGCCCACTTGACTTCACCTTCCAGGATGTCTGGCTCTAGGTGAGTGATCACACCATTGTGATTATCTGGGTCGTGAAGATCTTTTCTGTACAGTTCTTCTGTGTATTCTTGCCACCTCTTCTTAATATCTTCTGCTTCTGTTAGGTCCATACCATTTCTGTCCTTTATCGAGTCCATCTTTGCATGAAATGTTCCCTTGGTGTATCTAATTTTCTTTAAGAGATGTCTAGTCTTTCCCATTCTGTTGTTTTCCTCTTTTTCTTTGCATTGATCACTGAGGAAGGCTTTTTTATCTCTCCTTGCTATTCTTTGGAACTCTGCATTCAGATGAGAATATCCTTCCTTTTCCCCTTTGCTTTTCACTTCTCTGCTTTTCACAGCTATTTGTAAGGCCTCCTCAGATAGCCCTTTTGCTTTTTTGCATTTCTTTTCCGTGGGGATGGTCTTAATCCATGTCTCCTGTACAATGTCACGACCTCCATCCATAGTTCATCAGGCACTCTGTCTTCAGATCTAGTCCCTTAAATCTATTTCTCACTTCCACTGTATAATCATAAGGGATTTGATTTAGGTCACACCTGAATGGTCTAGTGGTTCTCCCTACTTTCTTCAATTTAAGTCTGAATTTGGCAATGAGGAGTTCATGATCTGAGCCACAGTCCGCTCCCGGTCTTGTTTTTGCTGACTGTATAGAGCTTCTCCATCTTTGGCTGCAAAGAATATGATCAATCTGATTTCAGTGTTGACCATCTGGTGGTGTCCATGTGTAGAGTCTTCTCTTGTGTTGTTGGAAGAGGGTGTTTGCTATGACCAGTGCGTTCTCTTGGCAAAACTGTTATTATTAGCCTTTGCCCTGCTTCGTTCCATACTCCAAGGCCAAATTTCCCTGTTACTCCAAGTGTTTCCAGACTACCTACTTTTGCCTTCCAGTCCCCTATAATGAGAAGGACATCTTTTTTGGGTGTTAGTACTCAAAGGTCTTGTAGGTCTTCATAGAACCATTCAACTTCAGCTTCTTCAGCATTACTGGTTGGGGCATAGGCTTGGATTACTGTGATATTGAATGGTTTGCCTTGGAAATGAAGAGATCATTCTGTCATTTTTGAGATTGCATCCAACTACTGCATTTCAGACTCTTTTGTTGACCATGATGGCTACTCCATTTCTTCTAAGAGATTCCTGCCCAGAGTAGTAGATATAATGGTCATCTGAGTTACATTCACCCATTCCAGTCCATTTTAGTTCACTGATTCCTACAATGTTGACGTTCACTCTTGCCATCTCCTGTCTGACCACTTCCAATTTGCCTTGATTTGTGGACCTAACATTCCAGGTTCCTATGCAATATTGCTCTTTACAGCATCTGACCTTGCTTCTATCACCAGTCCCATCCACAACTGGGTATTGTTTTTGCTTTGGTTCCATCTCTTCATTCTTTCTGGAGTTATTTCTCCACTGATCTCCAGTAGCATACTGGGCACCTACCAACCTGGAGAGTTCATCTTTCAGTGTCCTATCTTTTTGCCTTTTCATACTGTTCATGGGGTTCTCAAGGCAAGAATACTGAAATGGTTTGCCATTCCCTTCTCCAGTGGACCACATTCTGTCAGACCTCTCCACCATGACCCGACTGTCTTGGGTGGCCCCACACGGCATGGCTTAGTTTCACTGAGTTAGACAAGGCTGTGGTCCTGTGATCAGACTGGCTAGTTTTCTGTGATTATGGTTTTAGTGTGTCTACCCTCTGATGCCCTTTCGCAACACTTACCGTCTTACTTGGGTTTCTCTTACCTCGGACATGAGGTATCTCTTCACGGCTGCTCCAGCAAAGCGCAGCCACTGCTCCTTACCTTGGATGAGGGGTATCTCCTCATGGCCACCCCTCCTGACCTTGAGTGTGGAGTAGCTCTTCTCAGCCCTCCTGCACCCACCTACCACTACTCATGACTACCACTCTCCATGCAAAGTTTTAGATAAAACCCTGGAGGCCCACCTCTCAATTTTAGGCAAATTGGGGCTGTCCTTGGTCTACCTTAGGAAACTTTTTCTGGTCCCTCCAACCAGAAATGACCACACCCGCCTCTAACTCCCACTACACTGCTTACACCTCTGCATGAATCCACTGGCTGGCAATATCTTCATTTATGTATTTATTTTAAAATCTATTCCATGAAGAGACTGCAAACTCTTTGAGGAAAAAGACAGACTGTACTTGTAAAATTTTAGTTCTTTCAACATTCTTCCCTTGGTGCCTCACTAAACGTGGATACGTAGCAAACATTTACTAAACAGGTTTTATAGTTTGAAAGCCCCAACTCATATTTTCCTAAGCAGAAGAGAGGGTGAAATTTCAGTCCAGAATCACTGACCAGAATCTGTAACTAAACAAATGGGCCTGTGGAGTGGACATAAGCAGAGGAAGGTGTGGCCAACAGGATACCAGGGCCGTTCAGGTCTGCCATGGAAATCACCTGAGGGTGGGATTGTTCACGAGTCAACAAAGTCCCAAGATCCACTCCAGTTCAACTAGTGCCTCATTGGTCCTACGGTATCATGCTCAACCTTTGTTCTCTGAGTCCCTTATTTGGGATGTTCCCCATCCTATGCCAACTGAAAAACAAGAGTAAAATCTATTGAAGTGTATACAGGTTAAGAGATGTCCCTGAGCTTGCCCAGATGATAGGGGCATCTCTTCAAGTCCTACCTCCTCACCTATGTGATCCCACCTACCTCACGTTCCACCCCCTATCTGAATACTGTTTCTGACAGCCTCTCCGGCCATTTAAAACTTCACATTGTGTATTCCTCTTATTTCAACCCTTTGCATCCACGGGTTGCATAAACCTCTGACTCTCCAGCAAAGGACGCTCCCTTCTCATTTTCCTACATCTCCCCATGTGCTGGGCATGCAGTAGGTGCTCAGCAGTGAAGAAAGGGGACCCAGACCTTACCCAGCTCTTCCTGAACCCCACCTTCTCCTGCCTCCTGCCTCCACCCTCACACATTTCCCAGGATATCCCACGTGTCACTTATCAAAAAGTGATGTCACTCATCAAAAGATGTGACCTATTAAAAAGCAAAGCAAGTGATGTGAGGTCAAAGTTAAAGGGACTGGCAGGCATTTGAGAAAGCAAACTCAGAGAATCAAGCTTCATGCTTAATAATAGCCAACACTACTGGGCCCAAACTTGTGAGCTTATAAATTGATTTGTCTTTGGGCCCTTTACAGAGCTGTTTCTAGGCGACCGACAGGTCGGCCGTATATCATGTGCGCTTAGGCCTCGTGCTGTGGCAGCCTGCTCCTGACCTCTTAATCAAGCCGAGTGCTGGGCACTGAGAGGAGATATGTGATCACTTATGGAAACGCCCAGCTGGCGTCGCTCCCACAAACCATCTGCCTGTCTCGCTATGGTCAGACTGACTGTCTGCTAATGCCCCCTTCTCCTATGAGCCATTTATATATTTCCTCAGCCTTTTTTTAAAAGTAGAAAACAAATAGCATTACTGGATGTGCTCTGCTTGGCTGCAGCTGTGAATCACAAAGTTGGAAATCAGTCCAAGATAGAGTCAGACATCACATTCTTTGCTTGGTTGGGGAGAGGGCCAAACTGCTGATCTGGCCTCATTTGGTCTCTGATATTTTATTTATCTATAAATTTGACATGGCCCTGTTAGGAAACATCTTGCTATTATGCATTTTCCCATTCTTTTTTTTTTCCAAAGGGAAGGAGCTTTTGCTTTAGCTGTAACCAAGGGTCAAGATTTCTTCTTGGCCTTGTCAGGAGGTAATCAGTGTAAAGGCAATACAACATGAGAATTATATGCAGCTGGTAGCAGCAGGGATCAGAGAGGGGTAATAGAGGTTTGACATAATTCCCCTTGGCTCTTTGCTAACTTACCAAAGTCAGTAATAGATCACAGATACAGAATAGTGGACAGAACTAGATGAACCTGGGTGAGACCCTTGCCTATCATCATTGTTCTGTTCAACTAGGATCAAATGAGTTCTGCTCAGGAGGACGGCCTCACACCCCTCTGAGTAGAGGACACCCAACCCCTATGTTTGTGAGGTAGCATTCTGACAGTTGGTTAATCAGCCAATCAACATGCCAATATTGACTATATCCACTGTGCTTATATTAGTTTCACTTTCTCAGAAGCAGACCTGAGGTAATGCTGTGCATGCAAACTGTTTAGCAAGGATCATAGGTAAGACCAGGAGAGAAGCAGGGCAAGTAATATAAGGGGGGAAAGACAGTGAATAATGGCAATACCCTTTATTTAGTGGCCACTGCTGTGCACCCCTGGAGTCTAACTCAAGGAAACTCTGGGAAACGGTACAGAACACATAACTCAGAACCATTTCAATTAGTGAGTGAGTGGGGGTATTTATGCACCAGATCCCAATAGTCATTGATTTGAGGGCTATTTCTAGAGGGGGATAACTCTTTGAAACTCTGGCCTGCCATATATTTATAGAGAAAACTTTCCTCCACTGAGGCTGAAGGAAGGAGAGCCTTCAGGCAAAGAAGTGCAAAAATAAGCAGCTGTAAGCTAGCTGCTGCTGCTGCGCCTATTCAGTCATGTCCGACTCTGTGCGACCCCATAGATGGCAGCCCACCAGGCTCCTCTGTCCCCGGAATTCTCCAGACAAGAACACTGGAGTGGGTTGTGAGCTAGCTGGAACCCACCAAAGGATCCACGGAACATGGGTGAAGCCCCAAAACCACCTGCTACAAAGTCAATCCCTAGATGAGAGACTTTGAGAGGAGCAAGAAGTTGAAGATACACTTTGTATGTTCATCTTACAATCAATTTGGAGGGAGAAAACCATGAGAAAGCCATCCAATAATCAAGAACTAAGTGCCATAATGAAGACTGAGTCAAACAGCAGTTAAGGGAAAGGAAAAATAGCTAATCATTAAGAATGTTACTTGAAAAAATGATTAAATTAGGATTTAAAGAATCGATAGGGTAGGGATTATGGGAAGGAGGGGAAGAAAGGTTGGGATAAAATTATTTCTGAAATTAGGTTGAAAAGTCAATTTGAAAAATAAACAAGTAGTCAAATGAAAGGCAATGAACGCTTCCCTTCTACTCATTTAACATGATCATCTTAGAGATATTTTCACTATATCCATGATTAAACTCCAATAAACCATTTTTAAGTTTTTTGGAATCTCAATTCAATAGTCAAAGACATTTGGATTAGCTTACTTCTAAATCCTTTCCTATCAGATATTTAAAGAATCATGAATCATCAATAAACCAATTATAATCTATTTTGAAACATAATTTTGCTGGTTCCATGAATAATTACCTCATGATATATCTGTTGGCCCATTCTGCAAGTCATATCTCAGTTAACCAGAACTGTTAACAGTTTTAGAATTGGGAGTTGTTCGTATAAAAGGGTGGCGAAATGTCTGGTCACATGTCTGTTTGACAGAAGACTGGACATGCACGTAAGAGATAGCCTTGGCAGCTGGTTTGACTGTTGACAGGAAGCACAACAGTGCTGGGGTTTAGCTGAGAGCTTGGGCTCAGAGAAGTCTGAGTTTGAATCCTAGGTCTGCTATTCATCAACTTTGGGACTCTGGCAATTTGACCCGTGTAGGCTTCACTTTGCTTATCTCTAAAATGGAGGTAATATCCACTGTCAGAGTTGTGGAGAGGATTAAAATGAAAAGGGGCAGAGCCTGTAAAGTACGCAGCCCAGAGTCTGAAACACTAATATACAGTGATAACAATCCAATATACAATGAAAATGGGAGGAATTGCAATAGAAAAAACCCACAAGTTCATTATCTATACTTAACAAAATATGCATTTTAAGGAAAATCTCGGCACTCCTTATCACCGGATTTTACATAGTACATATTAAGTCCATTGTACTTGTTCAGACCATATGTGAATGAGATGGGAATTTGGCATTTCTGAATGGGAACCTCGCTTTTTGGTCCAAATATGCATTTCAAGTTCAGGACAAACAACGCAAGAAAAGAATAGTTTAGGTTCATGCTAAAGGAATAATGGGTTTTAAAATTATCATGAATGTGATGTAGCAATTATTTTTCTTATCATCTGTGTTTTTCTCTCCAACACTGTGGACTAGGAGATTGGCTTCTTTGTGAGTGTTGCATCAAGGAAAGCGTCTCTGTGGTATTGGCAGCAGGCCACAAGTCAAGGCCATGAAGGGCTAAGAGTCAGTCTGGCAAGACAAAGGCAAGGTCAGACCAATGGAAAATGGCTACAGGGCAAGGGGTAAGAGCTCTGAAGCACAGTTAGGATCTGAGATGGGTCTGAGGAAATCTTCCAACAGCATCAGACATCATCAGAGATCAGATAGTATCATCAAGCAGAGGGCAGCGTCTTTCTCCTTTGTGATGGTCAGGAGAGGCTCACTAGAGCAATTGCTCGGACAGCAGCCTGACCCAGGGTGACCACACATTTATGGCCCAACCCCAGACACTTTAGGGAGCAGAAAGAGGAATTACTCATCACTCCTCTGAGACAACTGGTGCAACCAGGACTGTCCCAGGCAGACTGGGACCAACAGCCTCCCAGCCTGAGGGTCTTTTTCCTTTGCACTTGGAAGCAGACCCATCTCCTCCGCCCCATGCTGCCTGAAAAGCCCAGTCCTCAAATCCTAATCTCCCAAAAGCTTGCTCTTGCCCCATTTCTCTTTCTTAGTGATGGATGTGAGGAGTGTCTCTCTGCCCCTAGACATGTCCACTGCTCTCCAGCAGCCATATCTCAGGGATGGACCCAGGGTAACAAGAAGGCAGCTCAAAGTTGCTTAAACAGGTACTTAGGAGGTATGGAAAAGCTCGGTAATCAAGACGAATCATATCTCAATGATATGCTTTTAAAAATCAAAATTAATGCAAAAAATCTTTGATGAGCAAGATATCAAAAATTTTAAACAAAGACAGGATGAGTGGCAGCAGTGAGCCCAGCCACACTGGAACCTGAGGCAAAAGGACAAGCCAGTCATACCGACCTGTCTTGAGTTAAGATCTTGATGTTTCATTCACTGTGGATTTTTTTGTTGATTTTTATCTTTGAATATTGTATTAAAATATTACTTATCTTGATGATATTTTTGGCACCTCCTTCAATTTTGTGCCTAAATCTAGTGCTTCCCTAGCATGCATGCTAAGTCACTTCAGTTGTGTCCAACTCTGTGTGACCACATGGACTTTAGCCCACCAGGCTCCTCTGTCCACAGGATTCTCCAGGCAAGAACACTTGAGTGGGCTGCCATTTCCTTCTCCAAGTGCTTCACTTACCTCACCCTAATCCTGACTCTGAATTCTATGTAATTATCAATAGCTGCCACTAGCATGTGCTTGGTGGGATCCTGGCCTTGGGCTATGTGCTTTGCTTGTTGAACTCATCCACAGTCTGCAAGAGGTAGGGACTCATGAATCCAATAAATCCTGCCCTCTTGATCATCAAAAATTCTCACTTTCTTATAGAATAACAAGTTTAATGCTGAAAGGGCCATTAAAACATTCTAATCCTCAGCTGTCTTGATTCACATGAGAACCCTTATGCCTGTTAGAGAGGTTAGGTGACTGGCAAGGATCACACAGCTGCTTGATATTTGCTGTTCAGTTGCTAAGTCATTTCTGACTCTTTGGAACCCCATGGACAGCAGTGCATCAGGCTCCTCTGTCCTTCACTATCTCCCAGAGTTTGCTCAAATTCATGTCCATTGAGGCAATGATGCTGTCTAACCATCTCATCTTTTGCCATCCCCTTCTCCTTTTGCCTTCAATCTTTCCCAGTATCAGGATCTTTTCCAGTGAGTTGGCTTTCCCCATCACGTGGCCAAAGCATTGTAGCTTCAGTATCAGCCCTTCCAATGAATATTTGGGGTTTATTTCCTTTAGGATTAACTGGTTTGATCTCCTTGCAGTCCAAGGGACTCTCAAGAGTCTTCTCTAGCCCCACAATTCATAAATTCAATTCTTCAGCGCTCAACTTTCTTTACAGTCCAACTCAGCATCTGCTCATTCACCCAAGAAATGTTTCTTGAGCATCTACTATGTCCTGTATTATAGACACTGGGAATGGAACAACAGAGTGACATACCTGCTCTCACGGAGCCTATGTTCTAATGTGGGAAGGCAGTTAATAAACAACCGTAGACACACATATACATAATCAGACAAGGATAAGAGCTATGGAAAAATGAATCAGGGTAACTGGAAAAGGAGTAATGGAATGAGATATTATGGAAGATGGTCTTAAAGAGCTGGCTTTGAGCAAACATCTAAATAAAGGAAATAGGAAGCCATGTGAGTGAGATGGGGTGGTGAGAGCTAGTTCTAGGTAGGGTTTCCCCACTTTGGCATTATTGACATTTCTTTATTGTGGGGATTGACTATTGCCTTGTAGGATGTTTAATAGCATCCCTGGCTTCTACTTACCTGATCCCAGTAGCAAGCCCCTCCCAGTTTTAATGACCAAAAATGGCCTCAGAAACTGCAAATGTCCCATGGTGGGTAAAACTGTCCCCAGTGAGAACCATGGGTCTAGGCGCAAAGGCAAGTGCAAAGGCTTTGACTAAACCTGGTTTCCCTCGCCTCAGCACCGCAGGTCAGTCCCAGATACCCACCACCTGCAGAGTCGGCGCCTCCAGACACACAGCTGGCCTCTGATTCATTTCATGCTGCTGGCTGCTGGCCTCCTTTTATCCCCAAGAGTGAAAGCTCCCTGGGGGCAGGTGTCCAGCCTTCCCTCCTCTGTATCCCATGGAGGCCTTGGTTCTGAGGACAGTGACTGTGCTACACACTCCTCTCTGCCCCCTCTGTGCTGAAGACACTCTCTGAAGGCTCGGGGCTCAGGCCAGCTCTGGAGGACAGTGTCCGCCGGCCGCCAGCCAGCCTGCGCTCTCCTGTGAATTGCCTTCTGCACGTACTTAAGGCTGTGCAGCTTTCACAAACGGGACGGCATGTGATGAAAGTTCACCTTCCACTCAATTAACCTTGAGAGAGAAGGCTTTTTTTTTTTTCCTTTCCTCCCCCAAGAGACTTTTTTTATGACCTTTTTGAAGCATCTTATTTTCTGGGCAAAAAGCCAAATGATACATTCTCTTCCCAGCTGCAGGATTGTTGCAGATTTTCAAAGCTGAGGTAAAGACAGTCTTTGGAATAAGTGCAAGGTGGGCAGTGAGACTGGAAAACGTGAGAAAACGCCTTATTATTCCAGCCGAGTTGTGCCTGGAGGGAAGGAGCCTTCATGGAGCACGAACCCTCAGGACCCACGAGATGCAGGGACCTAGAAACTTCAGGGCTGCCAGGCACTCCCCCCAATTAGGGAGCACACATGAATACAAATTTTTAAAAAATCAGTTCCTCTTTGGGTGAAAGTTGAATATTAATAAGCCATAACAAAGCATATCTTACATAGTACTTTGCCATACCCAAAGAGTTTTTTTTCCCCCACATATTTAATCTCTTTGAGTCTCACATTCAGCTATCAAATAAAAGTGAATCTTATTTAAGACTGAATCAGCAGAGTAGAATAAACAGCAATAGCTCTTTTCTAACGGATGTGATGGACAGCGGTTCCCAGAAGCTCCCCTACCTGATCCCAGGCGTGTGGCTCCCTGGTGACGGGTTTGGAGAGGAAAGCCTATGCCTCCCCTCCCCCAGCCCCACTGGGACCTCCAAGTTCAGCTGCGAGTATATGCAGAAGGGAAACTAAAAGAAAGCACCCACACCAGCGCCCTTTCCTCGTGGCCTCACCTTTGGCAGCTCTGATGGAAAAGCGAGTTTCCTGAAAGTGGCCACGTTTGCTTTGCATCACAGGTTTGCTGCATCTCTGGGGCCCAGAGGCAGCTGGGAGACTTCTAGAATCCTAGAAGCATTGTTTGAAAGCAACGGGTTAGAAAGTCGACAGGTAGTGGTTTGTTTCATGGCGAAGAGAAAGCTGTGGTTGAGAGTCAGGAAGGTTTAATAAGGTTAAACAATAAAAATAAAAAGGCAGAAGAGTCTCGTGGTCAAGAGCACTGCCTCAGGAGTTGGGCTGCCTGGGTTCTAATTCTGGCTCTCACATCTTCCATCCAACTTGACCATGGACAAGTCACTTTACCTCATGGTGCCTCTATCTTTCCATCTGTAAAAAGGGAAATAAAAAGAGTAACTCCTCCTAGGGTTGGGTGGAGAAGAGATTTCCTGGAATCTGATGCTTTTTGATGGAGATGTAAGTATTAAGAATCAGAAGTCCCTGGTGGGAGACGGGGAAGCGGAAGCTGAGGACATGGATCAGCAAGCTCTCGGTGGAGAGTCCCATTCAAAGGAGGGCCAGGGGCCAGGGGCCACATTAGGGGGTTGCTCTGGACATAAGGGAGCTGGAAAGAGCCTGCACTGGGGATGATGAAGAAATGCTTGCCAGGGGGAGGCACTGCTGTCTGCCTTCCTAGAGCCCCAGCCAAAACTGAGCAGCACAAAGGGATTTCCTGGGATAAGTTTGCAACAATGGGCACTAATGTAAAGGTGTCTCTTAAGTCCCAGTTCCTATCATGAGTCTCCATTTGCTCTTACAGGATAAGGGACTGGTGATTTGTGCTCCATGAAAATGTTCTTCCTGGAACATTAGGGAAGGGAAGTTGGCATTTCAGCAAAACCCAGAGTGGCCCCACAGCTTCTGGGCAGGAACCCCCCACTCAGGGGGTGACACCCAGGTAGAGAACCCTTCCCTTTGGGCCATAGGGACCCCACACCTGAATATTTTCACTCCTCCCCAAAAAGAGCTTTCTTTTCTTCTAACATCAGGCTTGAAATGATCAACCAGCTTTGTGCTGATTTCAACAACACCTCTGCTGGTCCATCAGCCATCTCCATCTCCGTGAGTTAAGTTAGAAATGGAAGGAAGCTTGGAATATTTCTAACTCAGCCTTCTTTTTCTGCAGAAGTGCAGGCTGGGACCCAGAGAGATTTGCAACTTGCCCAAGAGCACACTTTCAGTCATGTAACAGTTCCTGAGTCCCGGGGTCCTCATAGGTTCATGGACCTGTGACTCGAGAGTGAGGGTCCGGGGAGAGAGTCATGTCACTCTAATTTTGGATGGTGTGAGAAGTGACCCTGCCTCGTGACCTTTCACAGTTCTGGTAAAGTTAGAAAGCCTACAAAGTTTTGGTGCCAGTCAACATCCTGACATGCAGAAACCTATATCATGGGCTCAATGGAAGTGAAATAGGACAATTATCCTGATGCGCTCTCTGTATAATGAGGTGGGATAACCATGTGTAGCTGTTGGTTCTGGGCCAGGGCTGGATTATGGAGACTTCTCAGATGTCATCATAGCACATCTGCTGAGTGAGTGATTCTGTAAGAGAACTTGTCAAATTCAAACTTCCTCCAGCAGCAAACTGAGCCCCAGGCCAGGGAAGAGAAGCGAACCTCTCCCCAGTGCTGCTCTCACCTAAACCCCAAGCTAATGAGTGTCTCTGGTGGGGACAAAGAGGATGGTCTGTGTGCTAATTTGCTTCAGTCGTGTCCGGCTCTTTGAGGGGATGGTGTAGTCAGCCCCAAAGAGCGGTGCCATGGAGACTGAGCCTTCTCTGAGCTCTGGCCGCACCCTCACAGGACCGCAGTGTCTGACCTCCAGATGCTCTTGAGCAGGATAAACATTGTCCCCCCTGTCCTCACCTCCCTGCTTCTGGGAGATTTTATTTGCCCGGTGAAGAGCTTCCCCACTTGCCACAATGGGAACCGTCCTTGTGATGCTGCAGAAACGCCCTGAGCATTGCCTGGAGCAATCTGTGTGACCCTGAGTGGGTCACCTCCCAGCTGAGCCTCGAGTCCCTCCGCTGTGAAAGGAAGGAGGTGAGCAGCTGGACTGGAAGTACGTGGAGGGCCAGGACGGCAACTGGCAGCCTTCTAGTCCCAGGCCTGCCCCAGGATGTGGTGCACAAACAGGCTCAGGAAACACTCAAGAATCTGGGGGAAATGCAGCCCCATCCAGTACTGACATTTGGGGACTAGATTTGGAAGCTAGAAGCTCTGATGCTATGACCACTCTCTTTTTAGTGGGTGGTTTTAAACATGACTTTGAGGGAAGAGCTCCCTTTCAGGAGAACATAGAAATAAATTGCAAAGGCCATGATGACTCAACCTCAAGACAAGAAATTGAGCTTGCGGCACTTCACAGAGGCCTGGAGATGGCTACATGCAGCCCAAGTCTTCCACCTCCGTTTTACCGCGTCTCTTTCCTCTCACCCTTGGTCATTTCCCACTGAGCACAAAGTGCCTCCACCCAAGCCCATCCTCTTTGGTTAGTGCACTGTATTCTGGACTCTTCCAACTTCTTGGCTCTCTCTCAGACAGAGCCATTGGGTTCCAAGGATTAAGAGGCCATTTTCACGAAGATGTGCTTGATCTAGTATCTTCTCAAGCATATTTTCTTCTGGTAGGAAATAATGCTGCCTTCAACCAGTGGTGGTTCAACATGGTGCCATTTTGGGCAGCCACCAAAATCAGGTAAAGAGAGAAGGCAGGCGCTTAGGACCTCACTGACGGTACTCTGACTTTTCACCTGTCCTCCCCACACCGCCTCTGTGCTATACCCTCTTACTGAAGTCTTCCCACTGGGGTCCCATCCCACATGTACACACCAGGCTCCACACTCCAACTTGGGGTACAGCCAGCCCAGAATCTGTCATTCAAGGGAATTTCCTGTAAGCCCTCTTCAATAGCCTTTTCCTATGTAAAAATTCCAACTTATAGGAAAATAGGGTTGAGAGGTGTGGGCTATAAAAAAGCTGAGAAAGCTCTAACAAAGTTTACTCAAACAAACAATGAAGACCATACACTAAATAAAGAAAATATCAATAATATTTCACATCTTAAATTAGTAATAATGGGTACTAATGAGTTCTGTGCTATTAATTCCATTTGCCATCCCTCCCTGGAAATTTTGCACAGTCTCCCTCCCCTACAGCTTTAATGAGATACTTGTAAATTCATTTTGCTTTGTTGCAGAAAATATTCACCCTAAGAAGCATTTGGAATGCGTGGGTCTGGTCCTTGGGTGTCTAAGATTTTACTGGCTCCAGCCTCCTGAGTCTCACTGTGTGATTTGGAAGCTGGAGAGAGAAAAGGCTTTGGCTCACTTTTATTTAACTTAATTGGAAGCCAAGTGGATATTTCTCAAATCTTTTCCTAATGCCTAGTGCCCTAAGCCCAAGCGTTCCCTCCAAATTTCACCTTCCTCCTCCTTCACAAAGGTCATCCAAGGCTAACATTATTTTCTCCAACTATCTTTATTGTCCCCCCGAAGTTGGCTCCTCACTTCTGCCCACTTTACCCCTATTTTTTCTTTTTTCATTTCCTGCTCCACCCTTTCCAAGTCCTCTTTTTCTTATTACTCCTGACACTGACAACTTGACAATCCCAGGTTGGTTGTTGAGTAAACATGCAGAGGTAAATCAAAGTTTGCTAGATGTTCTTGCTGCATTGGGAGATCTTGCATGGGGGGAGCATTGCTGTGGCCCCTTTTAGAGATGCTCCTTTGCGTTCAGGGACACTGGAGAGTATGAGAATGAATCTGAGGGTCTGGGTCATCTCCCAGAGCCACCTAGCTTGGGTGCAATTGAGACCCTGATTAATGAGAATTGCATTTCTCTTCATTTCTCCTCCACTAGGAGCAGTGTTCTGAGCCATCCTTTGGAAGCATCAGACTAATCTTTTTATAGGATCTACTCTGATTTATTTTTGGCCCTGAGACCTACCCCTCAACTCAGGAAGCTTCACACGGATATTTGAGATCAAAGCATCCAGAATAATTTTGGCTCTGTGGTGAGGTGGTTCTGAAGTGAAATCCCTGTTTGTAGTCAGAGCCAACCTCATGTTCGGGCAGAACCCACCACTGCTTATGTGACGGAACATGAAGGGCAGTGAAAAGAACTTTAAATTCCACTGGAACGTATTTCTCTCATAAGTGCCTAAAAATTACATCAGTTGAGAGTAAAAGTATACTTGGATGAGGTAGCATGACTTATCTTCAGCTTTTTTAAGAAAAAAGTCCGAAAGGAATTTTTCATAATTGCTGTGGATTAATGCTAGGTTGTTTTCCTCGCAGGGAAAGTCTGAGGTGACATGGACACTGGGATCAATGCAGGGTGGGGGATTAAAAAGGAAATGTGAGTGGGGTTAAGATATATACATGGCTATAGAAAAAATAGCTAACCGACAGGGTCCTACTGTATAGCACAGGGACCTCTACCCAGTATTTTGTAATAATTTATAATGGAAAAGAGTCTGAAAAAATAGATATATGTATGTGTAACTGAACCACTTTGCTGTATACCTAAAGCTAACACAACATTGTAAATCAACTATAATTCAATTAAAAAAAATAATTCAATAAGAAAAAAAAAAAGGAACATGGAGCAGGAGGGATACCAGGGGGTGGAGGAGAAAACGTAAGAAACAAACTTCCATTTTCCCAGGCGCCAGTCTCACCTGCAAGAAACCTGGTCCTCTCAAATCACCCAAAAACATCAAGCTATCATTAAAAGAGTGACAAACCCCAAGCAAAACAAATCAATGTTTCTGTTTTCATAAATTCAGAGAAAACGATATTTCTTTTTCCCTCTTCAGTAGTCTCAAACACAGGACAAATATTTTCCTACTACTCCATAAATCTGCAGTCTGCTGAACTGTAGGGAATTTTCTCTTCAACCGTACTCCATAACAGCATCGAAAGAGAAAATAAAACCTCCGTACCAAAGGCATAGAATTTTAGAGCCAGCTGACTGGCTGGAACCAGCCCTGGTTTCCAGTGAGTCTCAGCCAGCATCCTCAATTCCGAGCAGGAGAGGGCCTGGTAGGCTGTCTAGCAGGGTCCGTAAATCCCTCGGTTTTAGGGCCCCCTCGTGAAGCTGCCAGGCAGGTATATATTGTCCACTGGAGCCTGAGGGCTCTGAGATATACGATCTGAAATGGAGACTAGGAAGAGTATAGTCAGGGAGATTTTTCTGCCTCGGTGACTGTTCCAGGTAATTGAAATGTACCCCCTTTAAGGACGAGGGCTGTTCTGAAGTTTTAATTATTTAGTAGGAAAGCTTTCTAAATGATAGTGTGTGGCTCCTTGAGAGCAGTGTGGTGGAAAACTTTGGAAGCAGGCAGCTTGACATTTGAATCCCAGCCCTACACTTAAAGGGCTTCCCCAGTGGCTCAGAGGTAAAGAATCTGCCTGCCAGTGAAGGAGACAAGGGTTTGATCTCTCGATCAGGAAGATCCCCTGGAGGAGGAAGTGGCAACCCACTGCAGTATTCTTGCCTGGGAAGTCCCATGAACAGAGGAGCCTGGTGGGCTATATAGTCCACGGGGTCGGGAAGAGTCAGACCCAACTGAGCACACACCTGAGCGCCTACACTTACAAAGTGAATAAATCTGCAGAGGCTTGGTGGGGCATTTTTTTGTTTTTAACATTGTTGGACTTGAATTTCCTCCCTTTCAAAATGGGAAAATGCCTAATTCACAGATTTTTGTGAATTACAGATGAGGCAGAGAGCCAGCTGTCACCTAAGCACTCAGTACATTATCCCTCCCCTTCTAAAACAAAACATGCTGAACATGTGTTAACTTTCCATGTCCCTCATGGTGATCATGTCTGATAAGTGCCCACTTTTATGATGTGCTGTGATACAGAACGCCCTTGGGAGCTGGGAAGTCCCCGCATCTGCAAATAAACGGCCCCATCTGCTCTGCTTGCAGAGTGGCTCTGCCGTCCTCTCCTTCCCACGAGCCACAGATCGCAAATTCACTGCGGTGAATCTGGGTTCTCTCTCACCTGGGTTCCCTCTAAACAGGGCACCCTAGGGAGCAGTAGGATAGTGGTGAGACGCCCTTTCAGAAAGACTGAACTCCACACTCTGCTCCCTCAGCCAGCAGTCAGGTGGCCTCAGCCTCAGGGAAGCAGACTCTGATGCTGGCCCCGACCTCGTGGGGGTGAACAGAATTAAGGGTGAGAATTAAGGGATACAGTTCACGTGAAGCCTCTGACATAGTGTTTGGCGCATTGTAGAGGCTCTGTAAATGACAGCTTTTATTATTAACAAAAGGACACAGGGAACAACCAAGCTCATTCAACCCACCGCCTGACACTTAACACAATAGTGAGCCACAATCTGGTCATAGCTAGATGTGTGTCTGAGGTGGTGAAGAATCTGCCTGCAGTGCCGGCAACCCAGGTTCATTCCCAGGGTCGGGAAGATCCCCTGGAGAAGACATGGCTACCTACTCCAGTATTCTATTCTTGACTGAAAAATTCCGTGGACAGAGGAGCCTGGTGGGCTACAGTCCATGGGATCACAAAGAGTAGGACACGACATGACAACAAAAACTTTCACTTTCTGTTGCCCTTCAGTCATCTTTTTAGCGAACTTCTGCCTCCTCTTGGGCCTTCCACCTGCTGAGTGAGGCAGCACCACAGAGCCTGTAGGTAAACCCCCGCTGTGAGCAGACTCTGGCGACAGGGGAGCCACTAACCCCCAGGCACAAAGGTCCCCAGTGAGATAACGAAACACGGGGCCCATGGCGGGGCGGGAGGTGCCTGCCTTGCACTGAACTCATGACACACGCCAGCCCTCAGCGCAAGGCTCGTTGAACAGAGTAAGCTCTTTATGACAGGACTTTGCTTTAGATTTGATGAAAGGTGTATCCCTGCCCAGAACCAGCTGAGCTGAGCAGAGCTGAGCAGGCTCAAGCAGCCCAAGGTACGAGCTCTGTCTGGCCTTTGCTCAATATCGCTGATAATCAGGATGCTTCATGAGGTTATCTGACTGCTTGGGAGAACATATTTTTAAATAAATGAGAATACTAGAAGACATTAGAATTCGAACACCTAATAACCGAGCGACCTGGGCAGAATCATTTGTCTTTCTGGAGGGTGAGTTCGCTCATTAAAGGCCAATGGGTACCAGGGTTCCCCAGCAGGGGCACAGGGTGAACAGTAACGTGGGGCCTTACCTAGAGCCAGAAAATCTGAATTCCTATCTGGCCTTTTCTACCTACTAGCTGGCTGACTTTGGGTAACTTCCTCAGTCTCACCGGAACTCAAATTTCCCAGTAGCAAAATGAGGGACTTGGCCTAAAGAGCCTCACCAGTCCCTGTCAACTCTGAAATCCCACTGGCTTCTCAGAGGGAAATGGAGGTCATCACCGTGATGGAGTTTACAGAACTCCGCATCCTGTCACTGCAAGATCCACTCCCAGCCTGGGGGTACCAAACGCTGTCAGCTTCGAGTGAAGTCATGTGGGTGAATTAGCTACAATGTTTCAAATCAGGTAGATTAAAATTCTACTTTTTAAGAAAAGAAACAAAGAAATTAAAAACTTGATCATATACTATGTTAAGGTGCAGCGGTGTGTGTCTTGTGTGTGTGCACACACGTGGTGGAGGCACTCTGCGCAACTTACAGTTTCTATTTTAGCTGCTCATTTCTCATCACTGTGAAAGGTTGGAAAGTCTGGAGGGACATTTGCAAATCTGCCCAATGTCAATTCCACTCGTAGAGCGGTCCATCTTCTTTGGAGTATATGTGTGACCTTTACAGGTTGTCACATCCTGGGCACGGCACCAAGCAGTCCTCCAAGGGGGCTGGCGTGGAGGAGCAGGTCCTGAGCCGGGAGGCGGTGCAAGCGGCAGTTTCCGGGCCCTGTGCCAACCTCCAGATAATTGCCAGCAGCGGGAGAGAGGTAGTCGAGGTTGGCAGAACCTGTCTGTGACAGATCGATGGGCCCCTTCTCACCACTGTGGCATCATGGCAGGGAGGAGAGCTGAAAAGCTGAGATGCTCGTGGGGAGGCGGGCAGTCGGGAGAGTCAGGATGAGGGAGACAGGCAGAAACAGACAATGAAGGGAGAGCTGGAGAACCAACAGAAAAGCAGGAGCTAGGATCACAGAGATATGAGCTAGAGAGAAAAAAAAATACAGATTCATTGAGTAAGACAGGTGGTGAAGAGCCAGAGACCGAGAGAGAACCGCCGACACAAAAAGAAACGAAGAGAGCGAACTCTGTCTCAGAGCACCATCACATCATTAGCCTTGGGAGCTGTTTGGGGTTCAGCGAGAGAAGTGGAGGCCCCAGAGCCAACTGTATATATGTGAGGAGGGGAAAATAGGAGAAAGCTCCCAAACCTGCTGCACTTTCTCCTTGGGCCTCACTGTTGGCAGCTCAGGTGGCGAAAGGAATTTAATGCAAGTCACCAGCTTGCTTTGCATCCAGGTTTTGTCCCATCTCTCCCAGGCCCAGGTAGGGGAAGTGACTGGTGGCACTTCCACAGTGGACCTCATTTGCCCTTGCCCTTCCCACTTCCTCTGGCCCAGAAGGTGAAGGAACCAAGACAAGGGGTGGGCTCCCACAGGGGAGAAGCTGGGTGCTTGGCTGACCAAGAAGCAGACATACAGAGGGCCCCCTCGAGGTGGGTAGATTTGTGGGAAGGCAGAAAATGGAAATTATTGTCAGACTGTAAATATCAGAGACCTCGATTGGATGGGAAATGGGAAGAAGAGCATCCTCTGAGCTTTCTAGGTACCTGAGATCTACCAGCAAGAAGAATGACTAGCATTTATTGAGCCCTTCATCATGAGCCAGAACTTCGCACTAGCTGTGCATGTCATCAGCCATGCCGTGACAAAGTCTGTCATTTTTTAGCCCCATTTTGCACGTGAGCCCTGCAGCCTGATTCCATGTGCTTGTTCCAGGGAGGCCAGAGCTTAGTGGTTTGCACCAAGGTGCACAGACTTATTCATGTATGATAATATTCACTGGCCTCCATTTTAGCCTGAGACTGTGCTAGAACTTGGTTAGTAGGAAAGTGTGGTGGTGGTTGGGGGTGAAGAAGAGACAGAAGAAAAAGATGTTGATAAAGGGAGACAGGAGAGCTGCACCCAGGGGTCTGGCATCTACTGCAGGGAGGGTGGTGTGCTCATCAGTGGCTCTCACTAATATGAGTTGTGGGGGATGAAGGCTGAAAGATGTGCTATCAGGCATCCCCAGTGCATGCCGCTTTCTGAATGGGCGTGACAGGCCAGTCATGTGACAGGAGTTCTATCTGAGCCAGGCCTTGAGGCGCGAGTTCAAAACACGAGACTGTGAAGGCAAAGAGAAGGTGACCTCCAGAGGGATGGAATGGCCCAGGCAAAGGCACAGAGGCTGCAGAAACAGGCTGAGGTTGGGGTAACTTAGCCCCTATTTTGAGCAAGCTGGGGAGTATAAGAGATGAAGCTAGACAGGTAGGTTGAGGTTACACTGAGGAGAGGGTTCAATTCAGATGCAACAGGCAGTGATGGAAGATGTCTGGGGAGAAAGAGTGGCAGCCCCGCCCTCTGTGTGACCCTGTGAACCAATACACAGCCACATTCCCTGCTTCTTTCATTCAACAAATATCCATCAAGCATATCACTGCATGCCTAACCCTGTGGAGACAGATGGGCACATCAGCAAACAAAGGAGGCAGAATTCCCTGCCTCGTGGAGCTCTCATTCTTGCAAGGGCACATGCATTTTATGCCTTATCTACCAATAATGGGACATTGGACATGCAGGCAGGACTTTTTCAATTCATAAGCCAACAGGAATCAACCCCCTAGGAGATTGCAGTGCTGCTTTGTGAAGACACCTGGTCTTGGGCAGCTAAGCGACTGTGCAAAGGCATCTGGGACCTGTAATGAGACAAGTTACAGACAGAAGGGGTTATATTAGCAGTACTCTCTTGGTTGCAATTAACAAATTAAACTGGCTTAAGTAAAAGTTGATTTACAGGCTCATGTAGCCAACTCCAGAAAAACCAGCGGTGGGAGCTGGCTTCATGAATAACGAGCTTCTCTCTATCTCTATTTACACTTCTCTGCGGGTGTTATGTCATTTCCTCAAAGTGGCTATTGTTGAGGATTTGGCATCAGCCCCTACAGCTTCATATCCTGACGGTTCAATAGCCAGGCGGGAAAGTTGGCTTCCTCTGGCCAGCTCTGCTTGGAAATTCCTAGGGAAGTGCTCTGGCTGGCCTAGTTTGGGTCACATGGGCATCTCTTGAGCCAATCTGATAGCCAAGGAGATAAGGTTCCATGAGGCAGCCAGGCTAGTTACCGGTTCCCCTTTATGGCTGATAGAGATAGAAGAGGGAACAGAAATAATAGATATCTGCCACTAGGATTGTGACAACTTAAAACCCACCCATTTTTTTAATGGGCAATTATGTTGAGGGATGACCCCAGCATCTCTCAAATATATAATAAAAGGTCACTTCTACTCGATTAGTCTAGGGCATTATTATTACTCTCTCCGCTCCACCCTCACAAATGATAAAGTGACACCATTGAAAAAGTAGAAAAAGTAAAAATGCAATGTGAATAAACTCTCTAGGAAAAAGATAAAGTGGAGGATTTTAAAGACACAGTGTGGGGGTGGGAGTGGGATGGGAGAATGGGGTCATTCAGAACCAAACCAAGTACCTACAAGTTCCAGGGCTCACAGATCTACAGGAACAGAGCCTCCTGTCTGCAGTCCCAGAGTATCAAGGCAGGACTGATGCTGACTCTCCTGCCAGCCACCACCCCCACCTCCCAGCAGGATTGGGAAAGTTGGTCAGGAACAGTGCCTTCAGCTAGAGACTCTTCATTAGCTGAGAAGGCCAGCCCTGCAGGAAATCCCAAGCTGAGGAACAAGAACAATTTGAAAAGATGCAGGAGGCATTAAGCCAGAATGGTTCTCCAGGGGGTGGCAGGGCTAAGTGGAAATTCAGGCAAAGAAAACCAAAGGGGATGGAGTGAGGCCATCATTCAGGAGAGGAAAAGAATGCATGCCATCAGGGGGGAGGGCAGTGTCTTCACAAGGCAGGAGAAACCAAAAGCAAAATATGAAGACAATTTAACAAAAATCAATGTTTTAAAAATATATTCTTAGACTTTCAGAGAGAAGTTCTAGAAACTTGAGGTAGAGACACGGCTTTCTTTGATATAAAGAATATCACACTGGAAACAAAAAACAGAGGTCTGGCCCCACTTGTACCAGTGATGTATCGACTCTATTTCCTTATTTATAAGTGAGCTGATGATCTCCATCTTGCATACAGTATCATGTGGGGGTCCACCGATGTGATGGCTAGGGAAGCAGTTCTTAAAATATTAAACAACTCTATTGTAATTCATTAGGCTGGGTGAATAATTAGAAAATGACAGTTAGAAATTGGGTCACTATAATCCTGCAAGAGAGAGGGATGGTGAAAGAGGCTGTTTAAAGCTCAGGTGAGCTGACATCTTCAGATTCTATATTTTTTAAAAAGTGTATATGATTGCTGAACACCTACTGTATTCTTGGTCCTTTGAAAGATGCCAAGGACATGTAGAAGAAGCCCAAGATAGTATTCCTGAGGCTTACTGTCTATCATATGAGATAAACTTGTCCAAATAAATGCAATTCATAGCATGAATTATGATAAAGCCAAGCTGGGTGTTGGTGATAAATATCAGAGTAGAGATCATGAGCTAGTGCACCAGGGAGTTGTAAGGGTTAGTGCCCTTACAGTTGCTATGGAAGCTGGATTTGGATAAATAAGCAGAGATAGGGAAAGAACATGAGGAAGACAATTAAGATGCATGTGAGCAAGGCCATGGTGATAGCATGTGTACATAGCAAGTTAGGAGGTGTTTTAGGTGGCCTAAAATGATGCATGAGATGGGAGTGATGGACAATGGTGTTGGGAAAGATGTCATGTCCAGTCACAGAAAGTCTTGACATCAACTGAGGGAATCAGTCATAAAGGAGAGGAAATCTATTGGAGACCTTGGAGCAAAGGAGCTGGATTGACCAAGTGATGATTTAGGAAGATAGGTGCAGGCATAGAATGCTGAATCAACAGGGATGAGCTGGTGGCAAAATACTCAGAGAAGAGAAGCTCAGGAGTGCAAGAGGTGATGGCTGGGTGCTACACAGAGGGAATAGAAAATAATATAGAAAGAGATAGCAGGACTTAATAACTAATTGCATATGAAGAATGAGGGATGTTATGGAGTAAAGCTATCTCAAGTGTCTCAATGCTAAAGAAACTGGATTAGTTACAGTAAGGTATAGGTTGTGTGCTATGTCCTGTGCCTGGCAGGGGTTAAAGACAAAGAATGCTTCCCAGAAAAGTGGCATGATTATGAAGTCTTAAAGTCTGCACTAGATAGAGTAAAGAGCATTCAGAGAGAGGAAACAAAGGCAGTCAGTCAGTTCAGTCACTCAGTCATGTCCGACTCTCTGCGACCCCATGGACTGCAGTACGTCAAGCCTCCCTGTCCATCAGCAACCCCTGGAGCTTACTCAAACTCATGTCCATTGAGTCAGTGATGCCATCCAACCATCTCAACCTCTGTCCTCCCCTTCTCCCTACCTTCAATCTTTCCCAGCATCAGGGTCTTTTCAAAAGAGTCAGTTCTTCGCATCAGGTGGCCAAAGTATTGGTGTTTCAGCTTCAGCATCAGTGTGATGCTGAAGATGCTGATGCTGAAACAAAGGCAAGGCGGTGTGAAAAAGAGAACTCCCAGTCAGAGGATGTCTCTGAACACGGGAAGAATGGGAGAAGGCTGGAGACCCAGGCAGGGTCCAGAGCACAGAGGAAATTGACCTTTATGCCGTGTGTTATGGGGAACAGGACAGACACCCGGTCAGATTTTTTTTTTTTTTTTTTTTGCAGCTATTTGTACAAATATAAGGAGTTGGAAAGGATAGAGAGTCCCAAGATGTGACTCAAAGTATTCTCCAACTGAAGTCTGTCCTAGTGGCTGCCGGGCATCACACGGGTAACTGCCTGCACATGCGCCCCAGCCCAGCCGAGCACTCACTCGCCCGTCTCACTCTGTGTCACGGCACAGCTCTGAATGTGGGGCAGACACGACCAACGGAAGACTTGGCCATGGGACACAGAGGTGACCCACTCCTAGGACAGAGCCCGGCTGTGGTGGCAGTAGCCATCATTGCTGCTTGCTTAGGCAGTGCTTTAGAAGCAGCCGGGAGCCCTGGCAGCCGCCCGTCAACCACAATTCACGCAGATGGTACAGACTTTCAGGGTAAATCAGCGCGTGAATCGCGATGCCTCTCTACAACAGGGCGTGGGCAGCGGAGGCTGGGGACAGTCCTCTGCTGTGACGGACAGTGGGGACTTGCACCTGAGGCTCTCACGGCTGCCCCTGAGCATAGCGAGGCAAACAGCTGTGGGCACCTCCGCAGGAAGCATGCTGGAGAAGCTTGGCCCTCCATCCGTGGCCGACTCATGCAGAGAGCCTGCCTGAGCCCCTGAACTTCAGCACTCCTTCACTCTGGGTCCAGGGTCCTGGTCCTGGGAGAGGGGAAAGCATGAACTTCAGGAAGCAAAGTCAGCTTGGGCTCAGACCCCACCCCTGGTAGGGTAGTAATGGCCACTGAGCAGAGGAGAACCCTGCCTCACCCCAGGCTCCAGCTCTAGTCCCTCCATCTCCAGTCCCCCACCCCCCACCAAAGTAATAGCTGCCAGCTCTCTCTGAGGAAAGACATCACATGTGTCATGTAAAATCCAGCCCTCCCACCAAAGGCATTGGGCACACACAGTCTGTAAAGGGATGTTCAACCATTCAAGACCATAATGGGTAACTGTTTCACCTGAATTCATAGAGGCAGAGAGAGTTAAAGCAAATTGAAAAGGGAGAGAAACTCCTCTCAACTGAAAGAGCAAGAGAAAACCCCCAAAATAAATAATAAAGCAGAAATAAACAATTTACCACATAAAGAATTCAAAGCATTAGAAATTTTTAAAAAATGTTAACCAAATTATGGAAAATAATAGATGAAAGTGGTTTTTTTTTAAAGGTGTAATAAGAAACTGGAAAATATAAAAAAGACCCAATCAGAAATGAAAAATTCAGTGAGTGAAATTAAAAAAAAAAAAAAACACACACTAGAAGGAATGAATAGCCCAGACTAACTGACACTGAAGAAGGAATAAGTGATCTGGAAGATAGAATAATGGAAATTACCCAATGAGAACAGTAACAAAAATGAAATTTTAAAAGTGGAAACAATATAAGATCTCTGGAATAAGATTAAGCATACAAACATTCACACTACATGGGTCCCAGAAGGAAGAGAGAGAGAGAGAGGGGGGGGATCAAAAATGTATTTGTAGAAATAATGGCTGAAAACTTTCCAAACCTGAAGAAGGAAACAGATATCCAGGTACAGGAAGCATAGAGGGTCCCAAATAAGGTGAACTCAAACAGACTCACACCAAGACACATCATAATTAAAATGTGTTAAAGAAAAAGAGAGAATTCTGAAATCATCAAGAAAAAAAAATAATAAAGAGTTACATAAAAGGAAATTCACATAAGACTATCAGCTGATTTCTCTGCAGAAACATCACAGGCCAGGAGGAAGTGGTAGAATATATTCAATGTTGCCAATTTGATTTCTGGTTCCTCTGGTTTTTAAAAATCCAGCTTGAACATCTAGAAGTTCTCAGTTCACATACTGTTGAAGCCTAGCTTGGAGAATTTTGAGCATTACTTTACTAGCGTGTGAGATGAGTGCATTTGTGCAATAGTTTGAACATACTTTGGCATTGCCCTTCTTTGTGACTGGAATGAAAACTGACTTTTCCAGTCCTGTGGTCACTGCTGAGTTTTCCAAATTTGCTGGTATATTGAGTGCAGCACTTTCACAGCATCGTCTTTTAGAATTTGAAATAGCTCAGCTGGAATTCCATCACCTCCACTAGCTTTGTTCATGGTGATGCTTCCTAAGGCCCACTTGACTTCTCAATCCAAGATGTCTGGCTCTAGATTAGTGATCACACCATCGTGGTTATCTGGGTCATGAAGATCTTTTTTTGTATAATTCTTCTGTGTATTCTTGCCACCTTTTCTTAGTATCTTCTGCTTCTGTTATATCCATACCATTTCTGTCCTTTATTGTGCCCATCTTTACATGAAATGTTCCCTTGGTATCTCTAATTTTCTTGAAGAGATCTCTAGTCTTTCCCATTCTATTGATTTTCTCTTTTTCTTTGCATTGATCACTGAGGAAGGCTTTCTTATCTCTCCTTGTTATTCTTTGGACCTCTGCATTCAGATGGGTATATCTTTCCTTTTCTCCTTTGTTTTTCGCTTTTCTTCCTTCTCGGCTATTTGTAAGGCTTCCTCAGACAACTGTTTTGCCTTTTTGCATTTCTTTTTCTTGGGGATGGTTTTGGTCACCACCTTCTGTACAGTATTACAAACCTCCATCCATAGTTCTTCAGGCACTCTTGTCTATCAGATCTAACCCCTTGAATCTATTTGTCACTTTCACTATAGAATCGTAAGGGATTTGATTTAGGACATACTGATTTTCCCTACTTTCTTCAATATAAGTCTGAATTTGGCAATAAGGAGTTCATGATCTGAGCCATAGTCAGTTCCCAGTCTTGTTTTTGCTGACTGTGTAGAGCTTCCTTATCTTCAGCTGCAAAGAATATAATCAATCTGATTTTGATGTTGATCATCTGGTGATGTTCATGTGTAGAGTCATCTCTTGTTGTTGGAAGAGGGTGTTTGCTATGACCAGTGCTTTCTCTTGGCAAAACTCTATTAGCCTTTGCCCTGCTTCGTTTTGTACTCCAAGGCCAAACTTGCCTGTTACTCCAGGTATCTCTTGACTTCCTACTTTTGCATTCCAGTCCCTATGGTGAAAAGGACATCTTTTTTGGGTGTTAGTTCTTAAAGGTCTTGTAGGTCTTCATAGAACCATTCAACTTCAGCGTCTTTGCCATAGGATACAGCAAAAGCAGTTCTAAGACAGATATTTATAGTGATAAAGGCCGTCCTCAGGAAGAAGAAAAATCTCAAATAAACAACCTAACCTACCACCTGAGGAAATTACAAAAAAAAAAAAAAAAAAGGCAAAGCCCAAAGTCAGCAGAAGGAAGGAAATAATAATCAGAGAGGAAATAGAGAAAAAAACAGAAAAGATCAATGAAACCTGAGCTGAAAAGATAAAATTGATTAAAAAAAAAAAATCCTTTAGCCAGCTTCTCTAAGAAGAAAAGAGAGAGGAAAGGACCCAAATAAATAAAATAAGAAATAATAGTAGAGATATAACAATAAAAAATCATAACAGAATACTACGAACAGTTTTATGCCAACAAAGTGGACAACAGACAAAAAAATGGACAAATTTCTAGAAACATACAGTCTGCCAAGATTAAATCAAGAAGTATGAGACAATTTTAACAGACAAATCAGTAGTATCAAAATTCAATTTATATATTTTTTTAAAATCTCAGCAAACAAAAGTCCAATACCAGCTGGCTTCACAGAGGAATTCTACCAAACATATAAAAAAGAGTTAGTACCTATTTTTCCTCAAACTATTCCAAAAAAATTGAAAAGGATGGAACACTCCCAAATTTATTCTGTGAGGCTACCATCACCTTAATACCAAATCAGACAAAAACACTACCAAAAAAATCTACAAATCAATATCTTTGTTGAATATAGATTAAAAATCCTCAGCAAAATATTAACAAACTGAATCCAACAATATATAAAAAGGATCATACATCATGATCAAGTTGGATTTATACCAGGGATGACAGGATAGTTCAATATTCACAAATCAATGTGATACACCATATTGACAAAAAGAAGGATAAAAATCACACGATCATCTCAATAGACAAAAAGTATTTGACAAAATTCAACATCTGTTCATGATAAAAATTCTCATCAATATGGTATATGGCAACATATCTCATCATAATAAAGGCCATTTACAACAAACCCATAGCTAACATCATACATACAGTTTTCTTTTTGCTTTGCAATTTAAAAATCTATTTCTTTGGATTGATACATTTTTATTTTATATTTTTTATTTGATAAGTGGCTTGGACTTAGTTGTAACATTATATGCTTTCTGCTTTTATTTTCCCTTATGGTCTGTGTTTTGCTTTGTTTTTAAATTTGATTTATATGTAGGTTTATAGTTATAGACAAAAAGTCTTAACATTTTTCATTATTTAAGTGGTTATCTTTATAATACTGGGTTTCCCTTGGGGCTCAGCTGGTCAAGAATCAATGCGGGAGACCTGGGTTCAATCCCTGGGTTGGCAAGATCCCCTGGAGAAAGGAAAGTTTACCCACTCCAGTATTCTGGCCTGGAGAATTCCATGCACTGTATAAGTCCATGGGGTCATAAAGAGTTGGACACAACTGAGAGATTTTAACTTTATAATACTAAATATAATATCCTTAATCATATATGTTCTTCATAGCTATTATCTGTCACCTCTGCAAGATGATGAAACTTACTTATTTCTCCCACTTCTCATTTTTTCTATTCTACTCAATTTTAGTTGATGATGGTGATAATGATGTTGATGATGATGTTAGTCCTGCTAATATAATATCTCATAATTTTAAATATAGTTTTTTTATTTGATTCATTAGCCCTAAGTGTTAACTTTTGGCCCTGAGTTACCTCCCAACTTATAACTCCCCTCACCTTCTGAATTTTGTTAGTTTCCATGTTTTTCATGGTAGTAGAGTTCCTTAAAATTTACATGATTTTATGTAATCATAATTGCCACAGGGTTTTTTCTTAATCCTTAATTGTTAAAAACTACGGCACAAGGACTGTAGTTTTTTCCATTGTTCCACTACTACTTGGTTAAAGTTCATCTTGAACTTTACTCCAGACAAGATCCTGGTAACCACATTTTCTAGGTTATTAGATGTTTGGTGCAGCATTTGTATTTGAACAGAAGTTTGACCATAGGCTTTTTTCATGTTTTTTATTTAATTCTTAATGAGGTTATCGTAAGCATGTTCCACTGTCTCTAGCATGACATGTTGCTGTGAAAAACTCTGAAACCAACCTAATTTCCCCCTCTTAGGAG
The DNA here is from genome assembly GCF_023699985.2 of Odocoileus virginianus. Lineage (NCBI taxonomy): Eukaryota > Metazoa > Chordata > Mammalia > Artiodactyla > Cervidae > Odocoileus > Odocoileus virginianus. The sequence continues at coordinate 14,645,414 of NC_069695.1, read as the reverse complement.
AGAAATTTTGGTTTGGGTTTTGCTCTGTTTTGTTGGTTTTAGTTCTTTGTTTGTTTGGATGGTGAAAGAGCCTTTTCCTTTTATGCTATTATTTTTATATCAACTTTTCCTGAGATAGTTTACGTTTGGGGTTTTGTTTGGCTTGTTTAGTTTGGCTTGGTTTGGTTTTGATTGTGTGTAGATTTAAATATCTTATTTCTGGAAAATGTTTTGTGATTCTATTTCTCTAAATATATTTTCTATATTACATTTACTTCATTCAGATGATCACTTATATCAAACAAGTAATGTTTGGTCCATTTATGCATACAAATAGGTCTAATGTCTCTTTCATCTTCCATAGCTATCAGGTTCCTTTATGATCCTTTTTAACTATGCATTTCCATTTTGTTTTGCTAACTTTGTCAATCACGTTCTTAAGCCTACTTTTGTATTTTGAGTAGTGTCTCTTTACCTTTTTGCTGGCTCCCTAATTTTTGTGATGACTTTATGTTTCTCTTTCACTTCTTTCCTGAGCTCTTTTAGTTCATTTTTTGTCCTGCAATTGTCTTGACACTTCTTCCTTGGGCTCTTATTTTATATAAGTGATATTTTTCATTGAGGATTTTTTTGAAAAATTGTTTCAATTGTTTGCTTATGCTCATTTGTTTGCCACAATTTCCTTTAGCTCTATGGCAACACAATTTTGTATGTTTTCTTTGTCTATTTGTTTTCTCTAATTGTTACCTTCTTGTATCTTTGTAGAGCACTTCTGGTGGTTTATTTTCTATTCTGACCCACATTTGACTGAGATGAGCTCTTTCTTAACCAGCTGTTTTGCATAAAGTTTATGGGGCAGGGACTAGGCTATGGTACCATCTAGCAAAGAAAGTGAACTCACTCAGTTGTGTCTGACTCTTTGCAACCCCATGGACTGTAGCCTATCAGGTTCCTCCATCCATGGGATTTTCCAGGCAAGAATACTGGAAGAATTCAAGAATCTAGCAGAGAGTCTCTTTTATTTACATGGATGATACACCTTATGATACAGAGGGTTGTGTATATGTATATGTGTATGTGTTGACTTAGCCTTTACGTCTTTCCAAAAGAACTAACAGATTGACAGCTGCAAGGCTGATAATTGTTGAGCCTATCTTCTACAATATGCTTTCCCAGCAGACTCTTTTGTACAGAAATGCCATACCTAGGTGTTTTCTTGTTTATAACTCCTCCCTTGCTTCTCAGTGGAGACACAGGGTCCAGGGATGCTTTTGTAGAAAGCCTACTCATTGTAGACCAGTTGCTCCTCAAAAGATGATGTTGGTTCTGCCCTGTTGGATGAAATTTTGCTCTGCCGACCTCTTTAATTAAGGTCTTTGGTAACAGACATCTTTCAACATCCACTTGCCCCAGCTTGGAATTTTATTTGGCAGCCCTTCCTCAACAAAGTGAAATTTGCATTTCTATTTTTCCTTCTTCTTTTGTTTTGGAATGAATTAAGAATGAAGTGGACAGGGATGCCTTAACACTGCCATCTTCAGAGTAAAAGTCCCTATAAGATTGTACATCCCTGTCTTGTTCCCCTTGATTCTTCAGCACCCGATACTGTATCTGGGGAAATGAAGATGCTCCCTCCGTAAAGCCTTGTTAAGTGAAATGAACAAATAAAAGAATGACTAGTCTCAAATGTAATTGTTGAGACACAACTGCATTTAAGGTCTCTCTTCAAAAGAATTTCAATGACTAATTCTCCTGGTTCGTTCTCAAAACAGCATAACAAGGCACATTTCCCAGAGTGTTTCTCATAGTTCAGAAACCTCTTGCTCACTTTTAACAATCTTTCATTACATCTTCTTAGCATACTGTTCTCACTACTAAGCAAAGTCAGAGTACCTAGCACAATTAAACAATAAATTCTACAGGACACTTTACATAGTGTTTTTTTTTTCTTTCTAGTCTGATAACTAGCCTCAGTTATTATGGATACATTTTGAATTTGTTTCTCCATGGCTTACTTCTGAAATTATAAAAACTCCGTATCTTTTTTTACCATAAATCATCAGAAAACTAAAAGTATAATGATTCCATTTGGTAAAGAATGGGGGATAATCACATTTCCCACAGCAGCGGGCCCTTAAGTCCTGCAATGGCCTAGTCTCCATCCAGATGCAGCCAGGGAGGAAGGAGGCTTTGAGAAATGAAATATTATGAGATATGATCACTCATTCAGCCCTGGTGAATTGCATGGGGGTCATCAGCATTGGTGAGATTCGAGAAAAGACAGACCGGTTCAGCGATTAGAGCTACCTGAGTCCAGGTTTTTCTCTGATTTTCCTTCCAGAAAAGAGGAGATGTTGACTATGAATGAATCTACTTCCTAAGTCCCCTTCGAATAAAATGGTCTGTTTTAGACTTTTCTTATGTCTGCGTGTCTGGAATATAGTAGGCATTTGAGAAATCTATGTGTTAATTTTCTTTTTAATTTTTGTTTTATATTGGAATATAGCTGATTAACTATATTCAGGTGTTAGTTGTGTTAATTTCAGGCGTACAGTAAAGTGATTCAGTTATGCATATACATGTATCTGTTCTTTTTCAAATTCTTTTCCCCACTTAGGTTATTATAGAGTATTGAGTCAAGTTCCCTGCACTAGACAGTATGCCCTTGTTGGTTATCTATTTTAAATAAAGCAGTGTGTACATGTCAATCCAAGCTCCCAATCTAATTTCTGATTTTCCTTGGGTCTACAAGTAAAACCCCAAACTGTCTTACTTTCTCAAAATATTTCAGTGTTTAGTCCCTGACAACATGCCTCCTTCCTTTCGGAGATCTTCATTGGATATTTCCCTTTCTTTTCATCTTATGTCTTGAGTCATTCAAACTCCTCCAATTTGCTCCTGCTCTGCACCCTTCCCACTGCTAAGCTGACTGCAGTTGTTGAGCTATAGAGTCAACAGTCATGTCAACTGCCTATGGAGTGTCCACGCCAGCATTCAGGATGAAGATGAGTAGGCAGCAGGAGACAGAGGATCTGAAAGAGGCATACCCACAGTCTATATTAGTATTCCTAACAGAAACACATGACCAGCCATCTCTTCCCACAGCTAAGTGTACAAATGCTCTTTTTTCAAGAGTCTATTAATACTGCCCCTACAACCCACATCACCAAAGAAGAACTCCCTTTAACCTGCCTGAAAACCTATGTCCACCCCCATCCTACGCTTGGGGTATGTCTTCATTGCAGACACCGAGCATCCTGGTTTGTCTGAACAGTCCCAGTTGATGGCTGGTGTCCTGTCCAACTGCATATTTGTGTCAGATAAAAGTGATTTCTGTGTGATAAACTATATGTTCTCCTTGGTTTAATTTAATGCTTAATTATCAATAGGCAGCATGAGTCAGAATGCCTCCAGGTACAAGGAAAGTTCTTCTCTTCTTCCCACCTTTGTAGAATGAGCCAGGCAGGGACCTGAAGTCTAGGCACACAAACAGTCTGGGGCAGTTAATTGGGGGAAAGTTGACACTAGCAGGTCTGCCATACAGGCTCAGAGAAGTTCCGTGTGAGGCTGAAGGAAGAACATATCCCAGAGGTAGGCGGGAAAGAGAGGACTCCAGGTTTAGGGGAGATGGTGTGGGATAACGCTAGCCCCAGGTCAGACTTTTGGGCAGGTATGGAAGGCAGCATTTTGTGTAGTGCTCTCTCTTTCCTCTTTGTACTTACACACTTCCATCAAACATGCACCAGTGGTTTCCCTCTGTTATTTCATTTATGGCAATAACTTTAGGTCTTGTGTTTGGTCATAATGGTGATCTATGCATGCCATCTACAGTGGGCATGGATAATGAATCCTATTTTATTTCTTAATTAAGAATTTGAAAGTACCGCAAATTACCGCAATTAACATGGATTTTCTTCCTCATTTATTTACTTATTTAGATGACTGAAATTGCACCCTTAGCTTAAACCAACCACAGGGTTCAGAGCCTCTTAAAATATATAGCATTCATTAAAATATTTATTCTCCCCCAACAGTGAAGTTGCAATTTGGAAACAGTGGTGGTATATATGCATGCAAATGATTCCAAAAAAATATGCCTTTTGAATTCAGTCCATCTAGTGTGGTAACTTAAAAAGTTGAGTTTACTGACAACCGTTTGTGTGACTGAAGTAAACTAAGATTTTCAAAGTAGCCCATCATTACATTGACTTCAACCAGTATTATTTCTGTCTCAAAGTTCTTGGGAAGATGAGCATTATTACATTTTCAGAACTTCAGAGCTCACTGAAAAATAAGAATAACTATTTGAGGATGGTTGAATTTATCTGAGTGATTTCAAATCAATGGTACTTTGAATAAACTGTTTAGGATCAAATTATCTAGTTGTTTTGAATATTCAATCTCAGTCTTCATTCTTGGGTTTTTTAATTTGGTTTTGGTTTTGTTTCCAGCGGGTTCCCGTAGAGACATAGCTCAAGACACAGTGGTTGAAATTAACTAAAAATATGCTTCAGAAACATAAATCGTTTGGTATGGGCCAGCAGCGACTTCAAGCTACAGCCAGTAGGAGCATAAATGGGTACAATCCTACCAGCAAGCAATTGGGAATAGCATCTTAAAAACTTTAAAAGATGCAAGTCCTTTGAAATCCAGCTATTCCACTTCAAGGAACTTATCCTCAGGGAAGAATGGTGTATACCAAGATTTAGCTATGATGACACTCATTGTGGACTCATTTATAATAGCAAAATAAATAAAATAAAATAACCAAATGTGCTGCAATAAAGATTAAGTAAACTTTACACTAGAATACTAAACAACTACTAAAAACTATGTGGTTTATATTAGTTATCTATGGTTGTATTACCCCAACACTTAGCAACTTTAAACAGCAAACATATTATCTCACAGTTGTGTGTCAGGAGTCTGTGAACACAGCTGAACTGGGTCCTCTGACTCAGGGCCTCTCCTAAGACTACGGTCAAAGTGTTTGAATAACCTCAAGGCTTCATTTGGAGAGGATCCACTTGGAGGCTCACTCCAGTGGGTGTCAGCAGTAACCAATTTCTCTGGGAATGTTGATTGAAGGTCACCCCCAGTTCCTCACCCCAGTTCCACTATCACCCTTTCTGCAGGGTGGTTCACAGTGTCACAGATGGTTTCCTCCCAGTAAACAAGTCAGAGAGCAGGAGAAAATGTGCAGGACAGCAGTCAGTTTTTGCAACCTTGTCCAAGAATTGACATCCCATCACTGGTTAGAAGTAAGTCAGAAGTCTAACCCACACTCCAGGGGAGTGCGTCACACATTAAGTGAGGGTGCAGAGGGCAGGGTTCATTGGGAACCCTCTTAGGAACTGTCTACCACGGAGTTGAAGTTTAATTATTGGCAAAAGATGCTCATCATATCTTAGTCAATGAACAAAAAGTATGTACAGTATGACCTCAGTTTTATAACTGAAGTATTATAATAGCGGATAAATATATATCCATATATATATATATATATATATATCATGAAACTACCTATAGGAGCTCTATGGGTTAAAAGCAGTTATATCCGAACAGTGGGATCACAGATGAGTTTTATATCTTATTTTCTAATGTGTATTGTCTATTTTTTCCCTAAAATGACCATGTATTGCTTATAAATTTTTTAAAAAGTAAATGTAGTATATTAAAAAGCAAAGTGATTTGAATTCTTTAGGCTCCTTGATTCTGACCTCCATTGTCTTTCTTTACAGACCTGTTTCCTGCATACTGCTTGAAGTCAACTAAATAGAAGTTCACAAGATTCTCTACAGACCCCACTGAGCACCGTGACCAAGGTAACTGTGTGTTCTAGAACATGTTGGTGCATCTGTGTCTTCTAAAACAGCTGTTACCACCCATAATGCTACCATGAAAAACTAAAATTATTTTTCACCTCTGAGGTTATTAAGGGCCAATGAGAGCTGTGACTGACCCAAGAGAGCTGGGTCCTGTGAAGATCGTCTTCCCCTGAGCCAGTGTCTTAGCAGCTCAATTCTGGTTGCTTCTAGGTACAAGTTAGTATGATCATGAGGCATTCCTCCTCTCCACAAAATTCCAGAGGGATAGATTCTACATACATGTCAAAAATAGATGAACAGATCTGACACTGCTGAACATATTTGCAAGTTTGGAAAAGGAAAGGGGAAGGGTGAGAAGATGTCATTAATAGTCATCACACTTCATTAGTTTTCCTCTCATTGTCATCAGGAGGGCTGGAGTTGGGATGCCATTGGCTCAGTGTTGGAATGATGTTTCAGCAATGCAAATGTTATCTTAGGGTCACTTACTGATAAAAACTACTGCTTTGTCAAACATAGATTTATTGGTTGTTTGACAAGCAGATCAGATGCTCTGCAACTATATATAGGATGGCTGATATGGTATCCACAGGGAAGGAAGTCAATGGTTACCAGTATGGCAGAGGATTGGGTCCAGGTACTGGTGGACCTCTTTTCACTAGGATATACATAGTACAATGGTAATATTACAGATAACACTCAAATCTTGGTGCTTTAATAGATGTCTCTCACATAAGGTCCAAATGAGGGTTTGTCAAAGCAGTGATTCAGAAACCCAGATGCCTCCTATCTTGCAGCTTCACTGTCATCTAGGGTCTCTGAGGTTTATGCTGGACCTTCTGCATCTACCTTGTTGACAAGGAAGAAGGAAGTAAGAATGGCACACTCACTTCCTACCCACCTGAATACATATCACAACCCACTGGTGAGAACCAGCCACACGGGCGCCACCTTGATGAGAGAGGCCTTGGGTTAGTCCCTGACTGAGAGTCACCTCCCTGAAACTTCACCCTGTGGTGGGAGAATGCACAACATGGGCGCTGTCAGGAAAAAATAGTGCTAGCAAGTTCTTGGTGAGGAAGTTCTTAGTAGACACACATGCATCTATCACAGGGCAGGGATTAGCGGACATCAATGACTCTTTGAATAGTGGATCATTGCTCCTTATATGAAGGAACTTCTCATCCCAACCATACTTCCTTCTCATGATGAAGGCAACAAGCCACCGTACGAGGCTCTAAGGAGTCAAGGTTGTCGAAGTGCTAGGTGTGCCTGCCAAGGCTGGAAGACTGCAGAAGCCACTGCAGGCTCAAGATAACAGATTTAAAACCACAGCGATCTCCCTCTTAGTTTCTTGTCTTCGTTTCTTGTTGTATAAAGTGACAATAACAGTATCTGCCTCTTAGGATTGTTGTAAAGCCCCAAGGAATTAATTCAAGAAAGGTCACAGTACACATTTTCTCAACACCAGTCACTTCTCCAGCAAGTATCCCCACACGATGAATAATCTCAGAAGTGCCTTCCCAGCACTACCGCAACTGCCCAAACTTGTGATGCTGTGGTTACTATCAGGCTACACTTGCAATGAGAGCACTACAACCAGCAATAAAGTCCTAACATGTCTCTCCCGTGACAACTGATAAAGCTATAGGAAAGGAGACTTAATATTACCATCCATTTCGTGGGCAAGGGAACCGAGCCTCATGGAGAATAACTGATAATGATGAAGATCATATTATAGCCCAGAGACACCAGTTGGCTCTCGAACCCAGATCTTTTAGATCCAATTTATACTACTAGACCAAAGGAAACATGAAATCTTGTTGAAAGAACGGAATTATTGAGGAGACCTAGTCCGACCCCTCATTGCTCAGATGAATTGGGGATGCCTTTGGGGGTTTTTCCCTTTTGTGCCTCTGGTCTCGGGCTGTCTTGCCTCCTTCAAGGTTGGCCAGTCTAATTGCACCTGGGCTGGGGCATGGGGGTAGGAACCAGTAGCAATGGCGTTGGTGATGTTGTTTTATAGAGGCCCTGGTGTGCAAGGCTCCTGGCCGTTGCTCCGAGCCACCCGAGTAGAGCCAGGGATGAGGCAGAGAGGGCACTTTGCCTCCACTCTGAGCACATGACTGGCCAGCATCACCAACCACAGCGAGGCAGGTGACAGACTGGAATCCGTTTCTAGGTTTCTTATGGTTTTCATTCTCATCCATTCAACTCTTTGACCTTTTCCCAGCTAACTTTAAATTTTAGTGAATTTATTCTTTCTGCTGAAAGAAAAGAAAGAACTGTTTCTGGTGTCCTGAGGCTTGCAATGTAAGGTCTTTGGAGACAGAGTTTGACCTTGCTTTGGGTGACCTAACTGCCTGGAAGAATGAGCTATAGTAGACTTGGATCTCCATTTAGACAATGTCCCTAGGCCCAAACCAGCTCTGACTGTAACAACAGGAGGTTCATTTAGACTCTGCAGGACAAGGGTACCTCATCTGTCCAATCAAGTGGATGATGCCCACCTTCTCCAACTCCCCCACTGTCTTAGGAAAATACTGAGAACTTGGGATTCAAACATCTAAATAGGAAGTGCTTTGAAAAAACAACGTGCTAGATAAATGCTTTCAAGAGTCGTCATTATCACTGTGCTATTGCCATTATTATTTTGTGGTCCGCTCAGCTTTTCTTAACACAAAACAGTTAATGAAGTGGCAACTGAATTGGTTTCTCACTAGGAGGGTGAAAGGGCCAAATGAAGCTCTATTTTTATCCCATTTCAGAGTCCATTTTTTCCCTTCACAACAGTTATGTCTAGTGGGTTTGTAAGTATTTTAATTACAGAGGCATTTTATTATACTTACTCCTAACAAAAATCAGGCTAAGGACATTCTTTTAACTCTAAAATGTGGGTAGATCTTCCTAAAGGCTGAGTTAACATTCACCACAGCTACAATACTGCTGCCTTTGACTGTACATGTAATCTTGGTACCTATCTTTAAAGAACAATTTTCAACATAACAAAAAAAATTATTTTTAATTATACCTACAGGTTCACTTTGTTGATGTTCAGTCACTCAGTCGTGTCTGATTCTTTGCAACCCTATAGACTGAAGCACACCAGGCTTCCCTATCCTATACTATCTCCTGGAGTTTGCTCAAACTCATGTCTGTTGAGTTGATGATGCCATCCAACCATCTCATCCTCTGTCACCCGCTTCTCCTCCTGCCCTCAATCTTTCCCAGCATCAGGGTCTTTTCCAATGAGTTGGCTCTTTGCATCAAGTGACCAAAGTATTGGAACTTCAGCATTGGTCCTTCCAATGAATATTCAGAGTTGATTTCCTTTAGGATTGACTGGTTTGATTTCCTTGCTGTCCAACTGTCTTCTCCAATACCACAGTTTGAAAACATAAATTCTTTAGTGCTCAGCCTTCTTTATGGTCCATCTCTCACATCCATACATGACCACTGGAAAAACCATAGCTTTGACTATATGAACCTTTGTCAGCAAAGTGATGTCATTGCTTTTTAAAACACTGTCTAGGTTTATCATAGCTTTTCTTCCAAGGAGCAAGCTAGTGGAAAGAAAAATGACAGAATTTACTGTTCACAAGAGTTTGGTTCATAAATTGTTCACCAGCTAAGATGCCTTTTTCCTGTTTATGAGGAGTCATAGGAAGAAGAAATTTAGAAGTCAGTATGAAGACAGACCAGAAGAGCCAGACAGACAAAGAGAAAGAAATCTCACTCCTGACCCAGGTGCATGGCTGTTCTGTTGCTTCTTGCAGCATCTCAGATAGGCTTGCCTTGGTATAATCATCCAAAAGATAAATAAACAGTGCCTCATTAGAAGGAAAAGAAAAACGTTGCAAAGTAAGGCATCTAGCCTTTAGGGCCATAAAATGTCAAAATGGGAGGGGTTTTGCAAGCATATGGCCCAAATTAAGCATTTTACAGAGAGAACTAAGGCTCACACAGATGAAGTACACATCAAGGCCACACAAGTGAGCAAGTAGTAACATGACCCCTAAGGATATATTAGTTTCCTATTCTTGTAACACATTATACACAGTTAGCAACTTAAAGCAACACAAATCTGTTATAGTTTTGTAGGTCAGAGTTCTTACATGGATTTCACTGGGTTAAAACAAGTGTCAGTGGTGCTGCCTTCTTTCCTGGACACTCGGGGGAGGATTCACTCCATTTCCCTTTCCAGCCTCTAGAAGCTGCTTGCATTCCTCAGATTGTGGACCCATCCTCCGTCTTCAAAGCCAACAGTGTTCCATCTCTCTGATCTTTTCTGTTGTCACATCTTGACCACAGTCAGGAAAGGTTTTTCTGCTTTAAGGTCTCAGGTGATAAGACTGGGTCCACTTGAATAATCTAGGGTAATCTACCTATCTCAAGGTCAGTGATCTTAATCACATTTGCAAAGTCTTTTCAAATATAGAAGGTAACTCATTCGCAGGTTCTCAGCAATGAGGATGGACATCTTCGGGTGAGGATGGGCATTATATTTCCTACCATAGAGAGGGTGAGTTTACAGAGAAAGAAGATGGTGAGTCAGTGGAGAACTGGGTGACTCAGCAAGAAAATAACTGTGCGCACCTGCTGCAGGAGCCCCAGGAATTCAACAGGAGATGGAGACTTGTGCATAAGAAGTAAGAGTGTTCACAGGATTGGCCCCTGCAGGGGAAAGGAAGGAAGCAGAAATTGGCAGAGGGAGGGGCTGCAGGCTCATCACAAAGCCTCAGCTGATCTCATGGTGATCCCTAAAATTGAGAGGACCCTTCAGAGCTGTTGTAAGGGGCGGTGCCTTTAAAATCTTTTCTATCTGATAGCCGTGATTACATCAAATAATCATAGGATACGAGCTTCCCCAAGGAGGGGTTGTGACCTTGAACAAGTCAGATCTCTTCGGACGGAGAAGCTCCCAGGAGCTAGTGGAATTTGTCCTTCATTCATGAAGGAGAATCTAAGCATACTTTCATAGCTTCTACTAGAACACCTATTCCTAAGTTTTATGCCCACATTTAAAAAAATAATAATAAACTCAGCTGTGGTCTATTTGACAGATTTCACAAAGTGGTCTTAGACTCAGAACTTACAAGTCAGAAAGAAAAGAGTCATGTGCTTCATCTCAGTTTAAAGCTAAACAAGACAGGGTCTGGAAGGACAGCCTAAACCTTGACATTGCATGAACATGGGAGTCAGAAGAGGCAGGGCTCACATACGGATGGAAGAATAAGATTCGATCAGGAACGGTGAAGGAAAGGACAGGCAGATCATGACCCCAGAGGAAAGGACAGGCAGAACCTGAGCTTTGGAAACTAGATCAAAAAGCCAGGTCAAAAAGCCAAGACTCTGCTCAAATCACCGGGGAAAGGTGGACATTGTCAGCCACTAATGGCAAGGGTGGTAAAGCTGATACAGGCTTAGAAGGATTCTGTTAACTTCTGTCAGGGACTGGTGGTGAAAACAGTAGAGTCCAGCATCAGCCACGGAAGTGGCTTAAGAATCGGTAAGTACTTTTGCTTCCAAAGAACTGAGAAAAGGGCAAGAACCCAATTACCGAGGAAAAGGGCGTGCTGTATTAGATTAAGCAGGTGGGTTGTAGCTTCATGTCATCTGGCCCATGAATGCCACTTGGCCCAAGCTCAAGTCTGATTTTGGCACCAAAGCAAAAGATGCTCCAGTCATCTGAATAGCAAGGGTTAGAAAGATGCCAGGGCACTGCCGTATGCTCACTCCAAGGGACATCCTTTCACAGAACATCAGGACTGACCTTAATATTCACGTTACGGAATAGTATCTGTGAAGAGGGCAGGAAGGCTAGTGTGTTCCCACCCTTGAACCTAGGAGGCTCTCACTTTCTCAAGTCAGTACTGAGCCCAGCACCTGCCTCAGGGCAGCTCTGGCTGGTTGTACAGACAGACATCCTGCACTCCCAACCACATGTGCTTCTGTGTACAGCCAGGCTTCAAAATCTAAGAAGAAGGCTATTTAAGAAAGAGACTTCCTGCATCTTCTAGAAGACTGTGTAAGTACTGTATTGGGTCAACCATACTTAAAGGCAAAATGGGTTTGAATTTCCTGCCTGCCTTGATCCAAGTGGTTGGGAGCAAAGCACTTCAGCAGAGTAAACATCACTATGAATCCTATCTCACATGTTAATATCAGCAAGAATACTAATGATAACTCCTTCTGACTCTTATAAGCCTTCACTTCATTTTACCAGGTGCTTTCATCTACATTATTTATTTTGAATTTCACAAAACTAGCTAGCAGAGGGAATTAGTATGCCTTTTGTAGAAACGAGTAAATTGGATTCAAAGAGTTTGAGTGACTTGCCTTAAGTCTCACTGTTGGACCCAGGCTTCATGAATTTAAGTTGCCTCTAATCTGTTATCATGATGTCCACCCCTAAAGAAGACTTCTCTGTTCACAACCACAAAAGTGTGGGAGAAAGAAGAGTCAGAGAAGATTAAAAAAAAAAAAAAAAAGCAGGAAGCTGATGGTAAAACCATCTGACTTTCATTTTGTCTTGGATCAGTCCTGAGATGATTGTTTGGTTTTTTTTTTTTTTTTAACTCTTTTTCACTTTGCCGCAGTGATTTTAGCTGTTCAAAGCATTCTAACACCCTTATCTTGTTTGATCAGCTCAGCACCCCTGTGAGGTAGGCAGAGCAGATCTGAAAGATAAGAAACTAAAACCCAGAGAGGTTAGATGACTCACCCAAGAACAGATGGCCATCTGGTAAGAGGACTGGAGCTGGAATTCAGAACTTTAGAATGGGGATGAGGAAAAGAAATGTACCTGCTGAAAAGACGTAGAAAGGAAGCATTTCATTAAAAGGTCAGCCAAAATCATACACATCTCATGACATATTAAGCCAAACCATCATGTTGTACACCTTAAACATTTATAGTGATGTATAGCAATTGTATCTCAATAAAACTAGGGGAAAAATTTAAATCATATGAAAGCCAAAAAAGGCCAAGAATAGTCAAAAGAATTTTGAGAAAGTTTACAAAAAAGAAAAGCTTACCTCACAGACATCAAAACACATGATAAAACAGTGTGGTGGAAGTGTAGAGATAGAGACTGATGGAATAAGCTAGAAAGTCCAGAAAGAGATCCATGCATTTTGGGGAATTTGGTGCATGACGGGGGTGGTTACAAGTAAGTAGGTAAAGAATGGATTGTTTGATATACACTGTCACTACAAATGGCTCATCCTTTTGGAAAATTGTCATTGGAGCTCTATTACATATACAAAATGACACAAAATATTACAGATAAGCTCCAGATGGACTTGAAGTTAAAAGTTAAAAAAAAAAATTTAACTGTTAGAAGAAAATTCAGGAAGATATTCTTATATCAAATCAGGAAAGGATTTCTTAAGATTCAAAGAAAGCACAAAAGAAAAAGGTAAATAAATTGGGTTACATTAAAAATTTTAAAACTCTATATGATCAAAGACACCGTGAGCAAAGCCTAAAGACAAACAAGACAGTTTAGAGGAGGAATTTGCAATGTACTTGACCAACAAAGGATTAATATCTAAAATATGTGAGGAAAACAGCACAATAAGTAAAAAACAGGCAATAGAAAGACAGACAAAATATAAAAATAATTCACAGAGATTTAAATCAAATGGCCTACAAAATATTAAAAGATGCTCTACTTCATTAATAATCAGGAAAATGGCAGTTAAAGCAGTGAAATATCATTTCACACTTATCCAATTGTCCAAAATTAAATAGTTAAACAGCACCAACTTTTCATAAGAAATGAGCAGGGTCATTTTGGAGGGAATGTGAATTGCTTAAATTCCTTGAGAGAGTGATTTGGAAATACCTTGCTAAAATGAAGATACGTGTTTCTATGACAACTAATTTTACATCTCAATATATGAACCTAGAAACACTCCTATGTATAATATGACATTTAAAAGGACGTTTTATTTATTATTGCATTGTTTTCAATATTGAAAATTTTAAAGCAATGTAAATGCTCATTGACAGGACAATGGAGAAGGAGCAGACACTGCATAGCTGTGAGCCTCACGGTGTAGACACATGTTATCAGAAAGGATGCTTTTGAGAAACCAAAGTTGAATGTAAAGAATCAAATCTTTTTAATATACCATTTACACCCATGTTTAAAACATACAAAGCAATATTGTCTATTATTTACAGATTTAAACATATGTGAGGCAAAAGCATAAAAACAGAAAGAGCCATACAAGTTCAGGAGGCTGGTTTCTCAGAGGAAGGGGGAGAAAAATAAGCTTAAGGAGAGTGCAAAAAGGTTTCAACTCAACCTATGATGTTTTATTTCTTAATAAAAAAACTAATTCTGCCGCGATGTTAACATTATAATATTCTGTGCTGTGGATATTGAGAGTTTGATGTAGTAAACAATTCAAGAAAGAGAGTTATTCAGCAGCAGCTTCTCTTTCCTCTGGTGGAAATGAAAAGGCAGTGAGGAGGGTGAGCCTGCAGGAAAGAGAGCTGACAACTTTGAGATGATTTTGGCTCTGGGTTTCTGCTCATGCACACACACCTTTCACACACGGCAGCATAGGGTCATGCAGGAAGCGCTGCCAAGCAAGACATCCAAAGCACACAGGGCCCCCTCCAGCCCAGCTCTGCCAAGGTGTCTAGAACTGCATTCTGTAGCTAGGATTTTGGCCTAGGAATGATAATGGCTTAAATACAATAGGAGAGTATTTCTCCCAACTTAAAAGAATTCAGAGATAGGCAGTCCAGAGATATGATGGCTACGTGATATCCCCAGGACACAAGTTCTTTCCACCTTTCTGCTCTGCCACCCCTAGTTACATGAGTTCCAGTTTCAAGGCCTCTTCATGATCTGAGATGATCCTACAGCCAAAAGCCATCCCGGTGGGAAGCAGAAAGAAGTGGCGATGGGAAGGCCAAATCCTAGTGTTATCTCTGTATCCCTCTAAAAATTCTTTCTTGAAAACCCTTAACTTTTAAGGACATCATAGTGCCTAGGCAATACGTATTGTCTAACATTAGGCATGCCTCCCATGCCTAACCCCAAAGGAGGCTAGAAAATGTTTCCTTTAATCCTGTCAGCAACGTGCCCAGCTAAAAGATTTGCTAAGGAAGTATTGCTGAGGAAGAAGGAGGGATGGTCAGTTAGTCAATAGCCAGCAGCAACTCACTGTGTGCCCATGGACAAAAGTTTGCCTACTCTGGACATTGCTTTCCTGTTCATGCAAGAAAGAGTGTGGACTAAAGAATAATTTCCTGAGTGGTGTCAATCATCTTTGCCGTCATCACTTCACACTTTGGTCAAACTTCTATTTGGGTCAGTTATCCTTGAAGCCTTTGTTTTCTGTTTACTCATTCACCTTTCACTTCCCCATCCTCCAGAATAGGTCTGAATTTAGCTGTTAAACTTTTTCTCTCACCATAGTTTTGGCTCTGCACTTATGCTTCACACTTCCTAGTCTTCAGGAATTGTACCTTCTCTTCCAGTTCTAGTCATTGCTTTTCTAGCAGTTTCCAACCATATTTTAACTTTCCAACTCACTGCTTCCAAGCAACCCTACCTGGTTTACTTAGGCATCCTCCTCTGAGACCACTTTACCCCACGGTCTTCAGTCAACGGCATATCTTTCACTCAGAGAATCAAATACTTTTATTAAGGATGATCCTTAGACCATCTGGCCCAGAGATGTACAACTTTTTTTTCAGGGTCCTTCGAGTGAAAACTGATATGAAATCCCAAGATAATGATGTATAAAATGAATAAAATGATGGAGTAGGATGGAAGAGCCCTAGGTCTTTTCAGAACACACTCTGAAAGGAGAATATCTTGCCCCCATTCTATGAATGAAGGTTTTGTTGTTAAAGACAGAATTGAATCGTCCCAGCTCATAACACGAACAATAAGAACTGCAACATTTGCTAACTCTCACCCTCTATGTTGGGCACTGGTCTGAGTACTTAAGCAGATTATTAAGCCCTGTGATAACCCAAATTACTCAGCTAGCTGAGGACAGAGCCAAGATTTGAACCAGGCACTCTGAATCCAGGGACTGAGCTTGGACCCACTATTCTACAAGCACCAGTTCAGTTCAGTTCAGTCACTCAGTTGTGTCCAACTCTTTGCGACCCCATGAACTGCAGCATGCCAGGCCTCCTTGTCCATCACCAGCTCCCAGCGTCCACCCAAACCCATGTCCATTGTTTTGGTGATGCTATCCAACCATCTCATCCTCTGTCGTCCCCTTCTCCTCCCGCCCAGCATCAGGGTCTTTTCAAATGAGTCAGCTCTCTGCATCAGGTGGCCAAAGTATTGGAGTTTCAGCTTCAACATCAGTCCCTCCAATGAACACCCAGGACTGATCTCCTTTAGGATGGACTGGCTGGATCTCCTTGTAGTCCAAAGGACTCTCAAGAGTCTTCTCCAACACCACAGTTCAAAAGCATCAATTCTTCTGTGCTTAGCTTTCCTTATAGTCCAACTCTCACATCCATACATTACCACAGGAAGAACCATAGCCTTGACCAGACAGACCTTTGTTGGCAAAGTAATGTCTCTGCTTTTTAATATGCTAGTCTAGGTTGGTCATAACCTTCCTTCCAAGGAGTAAGCGCCTTTTAATTTCATGGCTGCAATCACCATCTGCAGTGATTTTGGAGCCCAGAAAAATAAAGTCAGCCATTGTTTCCACAGTTTCCCCATCTATTTGCCATAAAGTGATGGGACTGGATGCCATGATCTTAGTTATCTCAATGTTGAGCTTTAAGCCAACTTTTTCACTCTCCTCTTTCACTTTCATCAAGAGGCTCTTTAGTTCTTCTTCACTTTCTGCCATAAGGGTGGTGTCATCTGCATATCTGAGGTTATTGATATTTCTCCCGCCAATCTTGATTCCAGCTTGTGTTTCATTCACCCCAGCATTTCTCATGATGTACTCTGCATATAAGTTAAATAAGCAGGGTGACAATAAACAGCCTTGATGTACTCCTTTTCCTATTTGGAACCAGCCTGTTGTTCCATGTCCAGTTCTAACTGTTGCTTTTTGACCTGCATACAGGTTTCTCAAAAGGCAGGTAAGGTGGTCTGGTAATCCCATCTCTTTAAGAATTTTCCACAGTTTATTGTGATCCACACAGTCAAAGGCTTTGGCATAGCCAATAAAGCAGAAATTGATGCTTTTCTGGAACTCTCTTGCTTTTTTGATGATCCAGTAGATCTTGGCAATTTGATCTCTGGTTCCTCTGCCTTTTCTAAAACCAGCTTGAACATCTGGAAGTTTATGTTTCATGTATTATTGAAGCCTGGCTTGGAGAATTTTGAGCATTGCTTTACTAGCATATGAGATGAGTGCAATTGTGTGGTAGTTTGAGCATTCTTTGGCATTGCCTTTCTCTGGGATTGGAATGAAAACTGACCTTTTCCAGTCCTGTGGCCACTGCTGAGTTTTCCAAATTTGCTGGCATATTGAGTGCATCACTTTCACAGCATCATCTTTTAGGATTTGAAATAGCTCAACTGGAATTCCATCACCTCCACTAGCTTTGTTCATAGTGCTGTTTTCTAAGGCCCACTTGACTTCACATTCCAGGATATCTGGCTCTAGGTGAGTGTGAGTGATCACACCTTCATGATTATCTGGGTTGTGAAGATCTTTTTTGTACAGTTCACCACAGAGCAAATAAGAAGTCTAGTCTTCCAACTACTAGGTCAAAGTTCTTTTATTTGAATTGCTTTCTACTATTTTTTTAGTTATAGCTTCTGGGTGTATCACCTTAACTTCACTTTTCTCTGTGCCTCATTTCTACTTTTTTCCTGCACGTGTTAGGCATTTGATGAAGGTTTTTGATAAAATAACTGAGCTTAGTGAACAGAAACCTTCCTTGCATGATCTTTTGATGCTGACCTGGCCCAATAAGGCCACTGGATAAGAACTAATGAAAACACCAATTCATAGTCTTTATCATGAACGGAAAGCCGTGTTCCCACCAAACAATTTCTTCAGAGAGGAAAGACAAGGAGCTCAGATCTATGTTCTGTTGGATTCTCATGCTTGAAGTCAAGTCCTGTCAGAGCAGAAAGAAGTGTACCTTGTTTATGCCATATGCTTCTTTCCCTAGACTAGTGCTATCAGAAGGAGCACCCAGGAGCCAGAAAGAGAGCTGGGTAACTACTTTTAACTAAAACTCTACTTCGCCATCAGGCAGTTGAACTCTCCAGGAGAAATCACACAATCCCAAGTTGTACAGGTGCCACTGTGCATTCATGCTCCCACCCTCAGCTCTGTTGGTTTTCCTTTCTCATGTCTATAGTCCCCATTAACAACCCTGCCAAACACACGCACACTGCTCACTGCTCCTGCCTCAGTTACAAACATCATCTACCCACTCGACCAGGCCAACCCCCGGATACATCTCAGACTCCTCCTTCTCCTTGCCACCATCACTGAGAGAGTCACTAAGCCCTATTGTTCCCATTCTCTCCACATCTCTTAGGTCTGTTCACTGCCCTCCTGTAGTTTTGGCTTTAATTTGTTTCCAAGCTAACCCTCTCAGGTCCATCCTTGGCATAATGGAGCCAGAGGTTATTTTGGCTGTGCTGAGTCTCTGTTGAAAAATTATGCAGGATCCTCACTGCAGTGTGTAGGCTTCTAGTTGTGGACACAGGCTCCAGAGCACACAGGTTCAGTAGTTGCTGTGTGCAGGCTTAGTTGCCCTGAGGCATTCAAGATATTATTAATAGTTCCCTGCCCAGGGATTGAACCTGCAGCCCTGAATTAGAAGGTGGATTGGTGACCACTGGACCACCAGGGAGGTCCCCACATCCCCTTTCTTAATGCTTCTCTATAGACTTCAGGATAAAGTCAAACTCCTAAAATAGAAAGCCAGGTCTGGCCACCACTTTTCTCCCAACTTCATCTTTTATACCTTGGATCCCTTTGCCCTATGGTCAAATGCATATTTGTCAAAGGCCTGAGTGAGTTTGGGTACAGGAGAGCAAGAAGACATGAGGGTAGACAAGGAAGGGATAAAAATACACAGGCATGTGAAAGAAGGAAGAAATTTGGAGCTAAGTAAGATTTTTTTTTTTTAATTTCAAAGACAGAGGTCTAAGAGCACTGTTTCTAAAATCTGGTAGAAGATTTATTTCTATTAAATCAACTGAAGGGAACAAATTTCATTGACTGATTCCCAGTAACCACCACAGAACTCAAAATGCCACCCAGCTCTCTGGTGAGCTATAGAAACAGGTGAGAGGTTGAAGCCTTGAAGAGAAGTCAGAGGAACAGTGATTAAAGCCAAGGTCCTGTCTTGGCCACAGTCCTGGGATTCTGCCAACATGAATTTCTGCTGGGACAGAGACCACCTTGCCATCTTACTGAAGTGAGCGATTTCTACTTCTTCTCTGGTCCTTTCCATGGCACACTGGGGAAAACACACTCATTAATAACTTGGTTCCAAGTCTTGAAGGATCCCAATCATTTAGGCATGATGATTCATGGGAGAGGTCAACAAAATTGAGGACTCAACTTGTAGGACAATTAGTATCTGCCATGTGGCAATCCAGAGCCCAAAGAAGAGTGTGGAAGGGACATGCAATGCCTATGACTTGAGACCAAGAACCACTCTCCCACATCTGGGAAAGCTTCAGGTCGCAAGTATGACCAGTTTGTTGAAATCTTAAGGGACACCCTCCAAATAGGAGCAAAGGCCAAAACCTGAGGCTCCATGTGGCAATACCAGTTTCCTGATGGGCAGTGTTTCGTGCATTAGCATGGTGATCTATCTCCAAACCAAACAGTGGAAGCAGGAAAATGAATGAGCAAGGCCATTTCCATTCCCAAGGGCAACCTGATCCCTGATGTAGCAACAGATGTGAATGAACCCAGTTCTTCACTTGTATCATTTATTTTATGCTCACCACGTTTTATGAGAGAAGTATTGCCTTTTCTATACAAAAGCATACCCTCAGAAAAGTTAAATGTTCCAAATGTCACCAAGTCAGTGGGAGAGTCAGATGTAAACCATACTGAATATCAGCACAGCTCGCATCTCTTCCACTCTTCTCTTCCCTTCCTTTCAAACAGCCAAAGAATGTCAGGGTTGTAAGGGACTTTAGGTGCTGGGTGACTTCTCAGAGGTAGAAGGAAGGGGCATGGTGACTGATGACACAGGTGGAAGGTAAGCCTGGATTTTTTGGCTCCCAGTTCAACTTTTTCCTCACTGCACCTCATGGCCTCCCAGATTCAAGCAAGTGTGGTTCTGAATGTCATATACATTCAAACAATTAACAAATGTGGATTGAACCCTTACACAGTGTGAGGCCATGAGGATACAGCAGGTTGAAAGCAGAAAGTGTCTTGGTTCCCATGGAGCCCACATTCCACTGAAAATACAAAGGTATACATAAATTATCCATTAGTAGCTGCATGCTAAGTGGCTTCAGTCGTGTCCCACTAGTCTCAACCCCATGGACTGTAGCCTACCAGTCTCTTCTGTCCACGGGGATTCTCCAGGCAAGAATAGTGGAGTGGGATGCCATTTTCCTTCTCCAGGGCATCTTCCCAACCAAGGGATTGAACACATGTCTCTTAGGTCTCCTTCATTGGCAGATGGATTCTTTACCACTAGCACCACTGGTGAGGGAAATTTTGTCCTATGCAGAATGATAATGCAGAATAAGCAGGGCATGGAGCAATGGGTGAGAGAAAAGGACATTATTTTTAAAACGATGATCAGAGAAGGTGTCTTCTCCATTGACACCTGCCTGTGAGCTTCCCAACAAAATCTATTTTGACTTAACCTATATCTTGCCCATAGCCACAGTATGCAATCAATGAGCATTTTAGACACACAGAGAGTGTGCAAGGGGTCCCCAAAGAAGAAGGGGGATTCAAAAGTAAGCTCCAGCTCTAACAAAGTCCAACCATGAGAACAGTGGGCGGTCACCAGCTGGCTTGGGGAGCAAGAAGGATTTTTAAAAGGTGGGCCTATTCCCAGAGAAAATGACCCACTGACTCAGGAGCTTAAGTAAGATGTCCTTAGGATTCATTTTATATCCAGGCTTCTCCCTCCCATCACCACTCATGCTGCAGGAGAGTCTCAAATCTAAGTTAACCATCCATCTCAGCTCAGGATTCACTCTCTCCTTCCTCCTAATTAGGCTCTTTCTTTCTCACCTGGTCTCTTTGACAAACACATCATCTCCCATTTTTAAGGGGAAGGAAAAAAAGAGAGGACTTTCCTTGGCCCTGCTTCCCCTCAAGCTAGCATTCCCTTGCTCCATTTTCCTTAATCAGATTTTAAAGCAGTACATCCATGCTCTCCAGATTTTCTTCCTCTTCTCCACCTTCTTTAACATCTGCCAGTCTGCTTTCTGGTCCCACAATTTCACAGAAATTTCTCTAACTGCCAGGTGCTTTGCCTGCTTGTCCAAGCCTTTGGTGTCAACAGTGCTTGTCACTGTTTAACCACTGCCTAGACCCCACATGTTACAACATTTGCCTCCTTTGGCCTACGTGACTTTGTTCCTTGGCCCACTCCGAAACCTCTTCCCTGTCCTGAGCACCCCCACCACCACGATCCTGAGATGGATAGTTGTCCACTGGTGGAGAAGAGACAAGAATCATCTAACTTACTGAGTGTTTTGTCGTCACACACTCTTTAGAATATCTGATGGAAGTTTTAAAGCATCTCTGCAAAATATGGCTTATATGTATATGCATATGCTTGTATATATACAAATATTATCTCAGGAGAGACTCACGAATTCTAAATTAAGAGTCTCTGTCCCAGAGAATACCCTTTTATCGAAATGTAGTTATGATGTCATGTGACTCTTCCATGTTGCTTTTAAGTGTCATGTTTCTAGTAAGTTCTTGACTTCCAACAGTGCCAAAATGGAGCAAAGCACTTTATCAGAAAGAGGGGGCCCAGAGTTCTCATCCCCATTTTCATACCTTAAGGGCTTAATCAATTTACCTCTCTAAACCAAAAATGCCTTCTCTCAAATAAAGAAGTGTGCTTTATTTCTACTCTGCTACAAAGGATTGCTGTATAGATCAAATGAGATTAAGAATTTAAAAACATTTTGCAAACTTCAAAACACTATAAAAATGATTACCATTAAAATCCTTGATTAATATTCTTAGAGGTATACCGGCTGGGTGTCAACATGGGTTTTAATCCTCTCTTGAGCACCATGTTATGATTTAACCTGTGTCCATCTGCCAGTTTGTAAACTAGAGATGATGACAGTTCTTCTAGCGACCTTGTGGAGCTAGTGTGAGTATCAAATGAAATAATGAATGTGGAGGGACTTTACAGCTCAGCAAGACTGAGGCACCCACGGTTTCTCATCCTCTTTTTGTGTCCCTCTCCATGTGCACTAATTGAGCTCCAAGAGCCCAACAGAATGAGGCTGTGCTCACAAGAGTCCCACCGTGCCCGATGATGGATCGTTCCTATGAAATAACTCTGTAATCAAATTAGACTCCAGTGAGTTAATCATGGATAATATGATTACAAGAAGCAGAAAATAAATTGATAATAATTGGCTACTTATTATTTTTAAAAAGGAGGCATGGAGAGAAAGAATATAGTGTGTGAAAAAGATTATCCTTTGTAGAAATAATCTCTCCTTTTGGCCACTTGGCCTATATTTGAACCCACCCCCAAGGAACAGTAGTGTCTCTTTGGTATCCTGGGTTCTCTAAAATATATTCTTACCTGAAATCCTAGCTTCACCATGATTTATAAGTACTTGTGCCCTCTGGTAAGTGTGCACAAGTTTGCAGCTTACAAAGAACGAGCATGTTGGCTAGAATCATGGTGCCTTCCTTGTTCACAGCCCATTCTTCCGTGCTCTGCTGTGCCCAATGAGGTTCAGAGTGGTAGGACTCAGGGACAGAGGCAGACAAACTGGCAGGTTTAACTGGGTCCATCTCTGCCTTTTTACCACGTTCTATCGGGTTTCAAATAGAGGTGAGATTTCTACAGTGATGTGGGAAAAGCGAGATCAGCTATTAACTGGTGAGGACACGTCAGGTCCCTGTGAGAGTCAAATAACACAGCAAGTGGCATTTCTCAACAGTCTTCTGGACTGGGAGGTATGAAACTGGGCCTTTTGGTCAAGGCGAGGAGAAACAAATGATCTGGGCTCCGTACACAGTGGGTGGAGAATAAGGAAATGGGAAGGAAGATGACATTTATGGTCATTGTTCAGTCGCTCAGTCCTGTCTGACTCTTTGTGACCCCGTGGACTGCAGCACACCAGACTGTCATTATTTCATCCAATCCACTCACAGTACCCTGTGGTATGAGTTTGTTGCCCCATTTCACCAGCAAAGAACCTGAGGGTCATAAAGGCTAAAACTTGCCCAGAATTACAGAATAAGGAACAGAGGGATTCCAGGCTATTTCTACTCTGGCAGACTGGCTCACGGAAGATGTCAGAGGGCATTTCAAGTTCTGTATACCCAGAAAAAGACAAAGAGTGAGTCTCCAGACAGTGAGTGTTCTGTCTGAAGAAGAAAGCATTATTTTGAAGTTCCCTGAACAGCTCTCACCAGAGACCTGGGCCATGGAAAATCTTTCCCAGAGCCCTTTGGAATTCTAAGAAGGAATCAAAATCTACATAATTAAGTGTTTAATTACTATCGATTGTGGCAAGCATGCTTCTTGTAAGTCAGATTTATGATGAAGGGGCATGATAGTGTTTATGACACCTGAGAGTATTGTATGTTTATAGGATATTGAAATCCTTGTCTTGGCCCTGGGATTCTTACTTAGAGGTAGTTTCATAGTATTGGGGTACAGTTGCGGTGGATTTCACAGCACAAGTGCTACCAAGGGTGGCTCCATGTTATGCACATTACCCACAAGGGAACCCTGCTGGGGTCTGCACTGGCTGAGGGGTATCCCTTCTGCAATCCACATCCCCCCAGCCAACTGCTTAACAGGTCACCTACTGTGACTAACTCAAATTCTGGGCCCTATGAATCCTCCTTCTTTTTCCGTTCCTCCTAGTTTTGACTGTTTTTCGCTATAACAATGTTTTTGTTAACAATGTCTCAATGTTTCTCTGACTGAGTAAGTATCCCTTCTACTATACCAGGCCCCCTATTAAATGCATTCTTTATAGTTGGTTCTCAGGCCTCCACTTTTTTCCCATATGCAAATTTCTATGTACTCTTTCTTGGCAACAGTAGTTAAAATGCTACAGTACAGAAGTGGGTGGACTCCATCAGTAGTAGATCTACTGAGAGGCAAGGTCCTTTTCTTCCTTGCCCACTTGTGTTAATAGTTTGAAAAGAGATTTCTCGGATAGCTCATCTGCTGATCTGCTGCAGGGTGATACACGTCATGGATTCAGAGTAGTTTTCTCCATCAACAACCCTTTTCTTTCATGATGCTTGTCATATCACTGGGAAGACTGGGAAGTAAGATAGAAAGGGCTGTGTCCGTTTTGCAGGTTCTAAAGCTAAGGATCAAGGATCAAGCTGACTTACCCAGAGTTAGTTGGTGACAGGTCTCCCTTCAAGAACAACCATTTCGTGTCTCCTTGTCTAATGGTCTGTAGCCCTTGTTTCTCTGTAACACTCTTGCCATAGCTCAGGTGTGCTCACAGGGCTGGCCGGTGCTTCCTCAATAGGATGGAGGAGAAGAAGGAGGAAATCTTTGTTTTCATCTCCTGGAATGTTCCAATGGTTCCAGCTGTGGCTACAGTTCATGACTACAGGGGCTTTTTTTTTTTTTTTTTTTTTTTTTGCTTGTTTGTTTTCTTTTGAAAGAGTCTCTCTCGATTTCAGCAAACTTTCCAGCAAAGAGTACTTTGAGGCAGCTGGGTAAGGGAGGGCTGTTCCTTCCCTGTCATATGTCCTTAAAATAACACAACAGGGGAGGCAAGCCCTGAGGGTCCCCTTGAGGTACCAAGGATAACATAATGAATTGGCTAATCATAAACCATTCACTCCCGAGTTCCAAGTGATATGGTAATGAATTGCCAATGAACCATTCGCCAGACTGCAGCCATATGGTGAGGGATGGGACCCTGGCACATTGTAGCCATACTGTGGGTTTGTCTGCATAATTGTTCCCATCCAGGACCTCCCCGTCTCTATGGCTGCTAATTAATGTCCTTTCTAAGTTTCTGTTGTCAAAACTAATCATTTGTTTGTTTTATGCCAATAGGTCTTTCTCTTATCTGGTTAGTAATAGTGACCATTAAGACATGAAAATGTGTTTGAGTTCACATAAAAAATACTTGAGTGTCACATCTTGCAGTACCCAGTGGGTACCAGGACTTAGCAGGACTGGCCTTGGTAGCAACTTGATCCAGGAACTTATTAAAACCAACAAATTATCATCTTTCCCTACAGAAACTCAAATGAGGATTCAGTTCATTAATTTCTCCATTGTTCTTCTTGTCTGTGGACATTACTCTAGTTGGATCTTTAGCTATAAAATGTGGATTTTATGATAATAGTGATGATAATAAAAATAATTAGGAGAAGAAGGAGGTTCATTTATCAGACTAAGACACCCTTTCAAACACACACTCCCTACTGGTTTGAGGAGACTGTGAAATTTTGGAAAGAACCTGTTTCCCTTCTGCTTTTCTGCTCCTTTCTTTCCTTGTCTCTTTCCATTGGTTTCCTTAGTCCTAACATAGCTGGGGCTAGAAAGAGTTTGGGGAAAGGCAAAACAAAGCAAAGCTACCCTGGGAAGACAGGAGGATGAAGACCTACTACCAGTAAATAGCAAAGCCAATTTTAAAGAATAAGTTTATTAAGGATTTAGGAGAACAGCAGTGTGGGGAAGACCGTACAATTTACATGATCCAGTGTGTGTCCAGTGTCTTAGCCCCCCTGACCTTTGCCAGTAAGGCACAAAGGGGGTACGAACCTTTACATACACCCTCTGACAGCCTTTTCCCATGAAGACTGCTTGTTATTCTCATAAATTGATTTTCCTTCTATAACCATGGTGAAGAATATAAGGAAATGGAGGCAAAAAAGGGAAGGAGATGGAGGTGAGAAAGCTTACAGGGGAATATTCCCTGAGATGTCTCTGGGTCCCTTGCTTCCTGTAGGACTCAGTGGGAACAATCACTCTGTTTCACAACTTTCTGCTTTCTCCCTGCAGCCACACACCGCACCCCAGAAACAGTCAACGTGTTAATTGCAAGGTCAGGCCAGTGTCTCACGTGGCATCTGGGACGTGGTATAATGCAAACAGATTTCCATATGTGGTCCCTTCCAGTAGTCCTCGGCCCCGAGCACCCACACCACGTGAGAACTCAGCTTCTCGGGAGACGCTGACATTTTAATTGGGAGCATCTGTTGCCTTTTCTGTTATTTTTGGCCAGGTTTGGTTTATTTGTTTGAGCCGGTGTTTGTGTACAGACCCGCCTGCGTGTCTCACAAGAGGCGGGACATGAAGCCTAGCATTGCCTCCTCTCACTTTCTTCTCGAGTAGCCAATGGGGATACGCGACAGGGCGCTGGCCTCCACCCTGTCTGTTCTCTGCTTGGTTTAGAAAATTCAGAGTGAGGAGGGCCGGGCCGAGAACAGAGAATCACCTTCCTGGGAAAATAGATGTTTGGGGAAGAGAGGCCTGGCTCTCCCCACTCCCAGCAGAAGAAGATCTAGCAGCAGGAGCCCTGGTCACAAGACCCTCTCCCCTCAAGCCCACAAGCTGTTCCTCCAAGCTCGGCTCACACACTAGCTGAGGTCACTGTCCCCAAGAGTCTCACAAGCCTGTTCACACCAGCCTCTGAGACTGCATTTCTGCTTCCCATCGAAATCTAGGGAGCCTTCCTGCAGCGGGTTAACTGCAGTGGGTTAACTGGCCTTGCCATAGTCTACAGTCTATAGACAGTATGCACTGTGTTCTTGCTGTTTTCTGACCTAGAGAGGGTTGAACAATGTCCACATCCCTAAAGATGGACACACTGGGAACCTCAGAATGTGAACTTACTTGGAGCAAAGGTCGTTGTCAATGTAATTAAGCTGAGGATCCTAAGACTAAATCATCTGGACTAGGCTGAATCCTAAATCCTGGAGGTGACATAAAGCAAATCACAGAGAGGGATAAAGGCCATGTGAAGACAGAGATACAGACTGAAGTCAGGCTGCCACATGCCAAGGGTGCCAGGAGCCAACAGATTCTAGTGGAGGCAAGAAATGTGCCCCTAGAGCCGTCAGAAGGAGCATTACCCCACCATGTCCTGATTTTAGACTTCTACCATCCAGAACTATGACAGAATTAATTTCTGTTGAAGGCACCAAGTATGTAGTAATATGTTGAAGCAACCCTGGGCTAGGGTGACATGGTGTGTAAGATTCTAAGAATGAAGAGGAGTTGGAAGTGACCTTGAACTTAAAGTTAGGGGCCAGACTCTTCTTACCTGATCTGCTCTGTCCCCTCAGGGAGGCCACGTAGCCCTGGGCCTCAGTATCCTGGTCTGTCCATTTCAGGAAGTGGACATGACAAGTCTATGACCCCCCGTGGCTCTAATGTCCACAATCCCCCGTGGCTCTGGTGTTTATAATGTCTCATGGCTCTAGTGCTATTTTGTGTAAAAGAAAGGGGTTATAACTACAGAGCCTGGTGACATTGTCAGCCTGAGAGCTCACTTTGAAAAGTAGACTAAAATGGGCATCACAGATCAGGAGAGGAGCAGGTTCAAGCACAGTAAAGCTCACTAGGGAAGACCCCACAGAGGAGGCAGTCTCTGAGCTCAGGCACAGATGGGTAAAGGAGAGGAGCAGAGAAAGCATGAAAGACAGGGGTGGGAGTGATAAATGCACAGGGCTTGAATGAGCAGTGATGCTGGAGAAGTGGCTTGGATGGAGCAGAGAGGACCGTGAGAGCACTGACACCCCACTCACCTGGAAATCAGCCTGCAGTGACTCTGCCCCGCATCCAGGGCCCAACACCAAGATGTGCTCTGCTCTGTAGGAGAGGTTGAGCTGCCCTTCTTCTCACATGCATCCATGCATTGAGGAAACTCATTGGACACCCACCAGCATCTAGAACACTGAAGAGTCAGTGGTGGCCTTAGCCTTGGCCAGCAGTGAGGTGCAATCAGATGGTGGGAACAGACCACTGAGTGTGTACCTATGTCCAGGGTGGGAGGAGTTTTAGTCAAGAGTGTAGCAGAGTCTTACCTTAGTTTGAGGAGTTTGGCGATCTTCCCAGAGGAAGGGAATTTTAAGCTACCTGCTCTGTGCTGTGGTCAGCTGTGTCCGAGTCTTTGAAGCTCCATGGATTGTAGCCTGCCAGGCTCCGTGCCCCATGGGATTTCCCAGGCAAGAATACTGGAGTGGGCTGTCACTTCCTCCTCCAGGGTATCTTCCTAACCCAGGGATTGAACCTGCACCTCTTGCATCTCCTGCATTGGCAGGTGGATTCTTTACCACTGTGCCACCTGGGAAGCCCTGGGAATAAAAGTTGGCTAGTTGACGGGAGTGGTGAGAGTTTCTTCTTGGTGCTTCCTCACTTGAGTATATGTAAAATAAGGAAGCAGAAACATACAACACCAGAAAAAATAAGAACAGTAAGAAGAGTCAAGAAGAATAATCAGTTAGAAAAACACGGCAATCTGTGGCCATCTGGCACAGCGGCAAACATCTTTGCACAAACAACAGCCTTCCAGGTACCATGCTGAACCTACAATACAACCTTAAAATTGATTCGGCATACCCTGCTTTTCTCAAAGGTAAGAAAGGCTGGAATATTTTTCAGAAAGACTATTACCCAACATCATCAACTCCACAGAAAACTGATTTGCATAGGTCTTATGTTCCCGGCTCAAGAGGCTGACCTCTGGAGTCTTCCTGTATTGAGTGTTGACAAACTGGTCCTCATCTATATTCATGGTCTGACTGTCCCATCTTCTCTGTCTCTCAGGTTTTGGAAGAGGGTCCTAAGTTCCTCAAAGGCAGGGCCTTCATCTTTCCTTTGCTTGCCAGCCTAATTATAGGTATCTATTCATCTACAAAGTTTTCCTCTAGAAAAAGCCACTGTTTATTTGATGAGTCCCCTCCAACCTTCCCACATTCATCCATTCATATGGTCCAGAGAAAGCTCACAGAAGATACAGACTCAGTAATTCAACAAGATTTTATTAAGGGCTCTTAAGTTCAAAGCATTATGGTCATAAAAAAAAATACCTGTCCTTAAGATGCTCACAATTTGATTGTGAAAACAAGACATAAATATATATAAATGTAAACAGATTCACATAATGTAGAGTATTTGGTGAATCACAGATGACCTTTGAGTTGGTTTCATGGATAGCAAAGCCAGAATCCTCCAAATCATTGCCTTCAGGTTCATTTAGGGCAAAACGCTGGGATGGAAGACCCTCGGCCCTGGGGACAGGACCGCTGATGATGCTCCTTCTAGCCTGGAGCCTCCAGTGTAGCCAATCGCCTTGAAACCTCTTTGGAATGAGTGAGAAGAAAAATGAAGACTCCATCAGCACCTTCATGGAATACTTTCCCCGGTCTTACTCAAGTCATCTGCAGAGTTGGTGATTTCTATCACACATATCTTTCTAGACAAGTACACAAAAGGAGATGGACCACCCTCCCTGTCTCTGTCTAAATTCATCTCTGTCATCTCCTCCCTCCTCTCCCTATCTGTCTCAATCTGCCTTTCTCTCGAGACACGTTGCTCTCTCGCTTGCTGTCATTCTCCACAAGCTTCCTTTCTGTGTTTCCTCCTCTCACTGTCTGTCTCTTCCTGTCACAAACTCACAATTACAGTTTTCAGAGAAACCCACAACCCTTGTCACGATAAGCCTCAATTCTGCTTTATTAGCATGGAGAGGATCAAGGTTTTTAAAAAGACATTCATAGGAAAACCAAGATAAAGCTATGACTGATTTGAGGTCTCTGAGGGGACAGGGAAGGAAAAATAAATTGGACAGGGTGGGAAAGTGAAGAGCGGAAAGCCTGAGTTATGATGTGTCAGCCATCTGCCACTACCATGGCCACAACCGCATCCTGGGGGCCCTCGCGCCTGCCTCGCTTGAATTGTTCTCGCTGGAGGAGTCAGGGCCCAAAGCCTCGAGAAGTTCTGTTGAGATAAACTCTGTTAGCGGCAGAGTCTGACTCAGGAGCCCATGTGGTTGCTTCTCCTGGAACACAGAGCAATCATGGGTCACAGGTTGGGGAAATCAGTGATGCTCCTTCAATTCAGGACAGGAATGGGGGGAGGGGCTTAAAGAGGATCTCATCCACCCTTAACAGAGAGCTAGACTGAGGTCTGAGAGGCGGTACCCAGAGCCCCAGGGCCGGGGGCAGGGGGCAGAGCCCGCTCCACGCCCTCTCTCAGGTTCCCGCCTCGCTCTCATCCTTGATGGGAATGATAAGACACTTGAACCCTCTGAGCCTCAGAACCTTGTCTGTACATTTAGGGAACATGTGGGAGAGCATTTCTGTGGGCTTCTTATAGGAATAGTGCTGTTCACAACTACTCTCACATTTAAACCTGACACAGTTCTGAGTTTTATAGGAGTCATTAAAATTCCCATGTTATAGAGGAGGAAAACAAGTCTCTGTGAGACTAAGTAAACTCCTTAAGGTCCTGCAACTCACAGAATTGGAATTTGAATCCTGATCCCAGTGGTTTATCTAGTGTTCTGCACCCACTCCCCCACTACACACACACACACACACACACACAACGTACTTAGCATAGGCTTGGAGGAAAATGAGAAGAGTATGGAATCTGTGGTCAACCTCTCCCACACTCTCAGGCCCCTTCAAGCGCCCTGCCCCCGACCATCACCATTGGCAGGCAGAACCTGGTTCCATGAGGACAGGACTCCAGCCTGGCCCACTCTTTCATAGAATATCACAATGTCACATTCCTCTTTGCCTGCTGGTCCAAGTCCTGCCTCCAGAAAGTGGCCAGTGCTCCAACCAGCTACAAAATGAAGAGGCATTTAGCCATGTTCCCCACACTCAGATGTTTGCTCCATGAGGACAGATATCAAGATGTGCAGAGCCACTCCCCACCCCCTCAGAATAACCAGACAATCCCCTGAAGCCAAAAAAGAAACTTACTTTGAAAGACAACAGCGCCCTAGCTCCTCTTCATCCTCCTTGAGCAGCTCGGTAGCATTCACAGATGTCATCAGCAAAGGCCGCTCTCCCCCTGTGAAATCAGGACACTTCTCCACCAGCCAGTGCTCATATCTGGCTACCTGACTGGTTAGACTCACTCACACTTGCACCAAGTGCTATTATTTTTCATGACTATTTTATTTTTGCCTTCTTTCCTAGAAATCCAATAGAGTCCTGTGTGAGGCAAAGGTCTAAAAGACAGCCACTCACACGAAATGACTCTACCTACATCAGAGGTCCCTCTTCCTAGCTCACATATTACCTCCCCTTAATTGATTACTGAGTCACTCTCAGCCAACAGATTCGCTCTTTTCCCCTGCCTTCACAGGGTGCATTACCTGGGCCAGAGAGTTTGGCACTTGATATACCTGATACTTTTCTATATCCAAGGGGAGCCTTGCATTCTTATCTGACTCTTTATTGTGTGAGGAACTCTATTCATTACCTAAGTTATAGGTCCTACATAGAGGCTGGAACTATACTGGTGGCAGTGGTGCTCTTGAAATTCTAAGATTTTTATATCACTTTAAAATGTCTTTTTTTAGATTCCTGTACATCACTCATAGTGGTGGATCATTTCAGGGTAACTTTTCCCTAGAAGACCCTCATCCCCCAAATCAAGCCTTACCCCTCCTTTAAAGCCCACTTCAAATATTTTCTTTACACCATCTCTGACCCCGTCCTCTACTTCCTGCGCTTAAGCCCATGGCCCTTTATTTACACCTTTATCATTATAATTGCGTCATCACAGCAGTTCATGTTTAGCTGCTAAATACCTAGAGTCCTCCATCCAGAGGTTGAGTACAAGGGGGAACTAGGAGCCATTATCAGGGAAAGCTTGCACGACAAACTGGAATCTCAGCCTTTGTGCCTGAGGCAAAAGGAATTTGGAATTAGATGGGAAAGGAACGGGGAACTAACCCAAGGGTCCCAATAAAAATTCTCCCATTTGTGCCAAATACTGCTCCCAGAGAGAGAGCATTTATAAAAAGCACTGCCTTGGAAGAAGAAATAGATCCTAATAGGCATGATGATATAACACAGGGGTTGGGCCTCTGTCTATATCCATATGGTTGATTTTGGTGGGCAAAGCACCACTGTGGGAAATGCCCAGAAAGATGGGTAGTGTTTGAAGGCAAATGGGCTGTGGCATCAAGACACTGACTCATCAGAGTATTCCTGGTGGGATCCAGTGGGAAAAGAAGGGAGAGAAACTGGCCCCTGGCTCTCAGGTAGGATGCCTAGCAAGGGCCCAACCAAGCAGACCAAAGTCTGAGATGCTGTTCTAAGTCCAGAGGAGAATTCAGAGGTGGGAAAGCTGAGGCAGGAGTCAGGATGCCTGTATGGGAGCCCTTTCTGGGAACAGAGAAATGCTTGGAGACTGTAGATCAATTCCTATGGAGCATCCCCAGGCAACAGATTAATTTCAGTCCCTTTCCAAATGATAGAGGTGAGGCTACCAAATGGGTTTCTATCCTTATGAGACGCAGTTCAGGAATTAGGGTGGACTGGACCAGCAGGAAAGGAGTGGAGTACAGGGGAGCAAAGCCAGATGGGGTGGTTTCCTGGCCAGAGGGATGAGTCCCTTCTTACTTTACCTCCCACCTCCAGCAAAATGCCCGATTCACGCCAAACAGACAAGAGAAATTTTTGGAGAGCAGTTTAGAAGTGAAAGAGGTTTCCAGATACCTTTCCATCATTTTGGCAGGTACCTTCCAGCTTTCCTGGCCAAGCCTTGCTTACTGGAACCCTTCATCCAATGCCGCAGAGAAAATGCAATTCCCCCTCTGCACTACTGCTCATTACCAAGAAAAATGATGACTTGATAGTCTTCCAGCAAGAGAGAACCATCTATTTCATTTGGAAGTTTGGTAATTGATTAGGGCAATAGATTTTCTGCAGGGCAGCCTCTCCGGGAGAGTCTGGCTCGGGCATAAGATTTACATACATCAGGCTCACTCTGCCTTCAGAGTTTGTCTCAGAGGATGAGATCACAAGGCCATTACTGGAGTTGGTGGTGGGCTGCCTGGGTAGGGAGGCACAGGGAAATTCCCAGACATCATTTCTCAACAATGAGGATTGTGTCTAGTTCAGAGCAGGTTCAAGTAATTTTCTGTCAGCAATTTTAGGTAAATCCATTACCAAGAGTCTGTCTACTCTGAGATGTGATCAGAGCAAGTGGTCCTTTGAGGGTCTCTGCTGACCAAGCTTCAGGGTAGATTGGGCCTAGAAAGTTACCATTAGCCTGTGTGGTCCCCAATCTCAGAGGCACCCAGTGATGGCCTCAGCACAGTGATATCCTGCACGTGTATCATGGACCCACTGTAGAGGTCAGTGGAGCCAGCTTTTAATAAACACTTGGTCTCTATTACAAACTCCATCTAAAGCACACCCTGATCTCTCATACAAATTCTTACTTCTAACTCTCTCCTGTGACTATGGATCAAAGCCTTTCAGTGCCTTTACTTACCCCCCAATGCAAACATGAATCATTGTGTTCTCTTTCCCTGATGAATCTTTACTTAAGCCCTATCACTAAATGCAAAGTTGATTGTGATATTTTTAATTACAATAACAGAAGATTGAATTTAGCCCCAAATGCAAAGGTTGAAGGGTAGGAGTGTTTAGATCTTACCTACATATTTGTAAAGAATGGATGGGTGACTTGGGTCTCTATTAGCTATCCCCAGTTTTCTGAGCATTTTCAGTAAGAGCTGAGTATACACAAAGGCATATCTCTGGGGTGGTCTGAAAGAATGAGATATTCATCTGAACTGTCCCATTCTCACTGTACCTACTCAGACCATGATGGAAGAAGTTTCCCCCTTGACCAGTTGAGGATGGACCCAATTTCCTTGGGGATCCCACAGACTAAAAAGAACATCTCCATTCCTTTGCCTGAAGTGGTAAGAAACTATAATCTTTCAGGTCTCTCCCTGGGTAGGCATTCTCCTCCTTCTACTCCACAGCTAGTAGCTTCATCTGGTTCTAATCAGACAAATAGCATCAGCCATAGATGGAAGAGAGAATTCCCCAAGGATGATATCATGCAGGTAGACATCTACTCTGATAAAATGTAAATTAAGCCTTGTAGATGAACTGGCCTTGTTAGAAAAGTGCTGTATACACCTTAAAAGAGAGTTCTAGGGTAGACCTGACCTATACTGCTTGCTGAGCAAATGGTGATACTGAGAAGTAGACCTATTGATTTGCACAATTTATTGTACATCTATGATGCACAGTGCAAGATTTTACGAAATATACAAAGAGGGCCTAACTCATGCCCTCAAGATTTATATATGTGGAAACTCACCGATGAAGTAACTATCACAAACTCCTCATTGCTCATAGGGCACTGAGATAGCTACTGATATATCCATTAATATCCATTAACATGTTCATTAATATATTAAAAATGGATTTATTCTTACTCAGCATGGCTACCACCTTTCTTCTGTTCCCCAACTTATCAAAAATAGAAGTGAAAGCACCAGATTCCGTGATTCTCTTGAAACCCAATTAAAAAAAAAAAAAAAAAAACAGGAGAAGCATCTTGACAGCTTTCTCTGGGGTAGGTTGAGGGGAACATGTTGGAAAGATTAGCATTCCACTCACAGGTATGTTAAAGTAGCCTGTGGTATGCACCACAACAGCGTCCAGCACTAAGCAATTTGTCAATATTTACTTGGTTTAATGAATGAATGATTGAAAAGAGAAGTGATTTTGTGTGCTCTTCATACAGCTACAGATTCTAGGTATTACGATTTTAAAATAACTGTCCTGTCATATCTCAGTCATCATTAAGTTCAAATCAGTTTTAAGCAGTGATTCCGGAGAGTATGGACAGAGTATAAAGTTGGTATCCAGAGACCTGGGTAGTAAGTTTGATTAATACTTACTAACCAGGTTGGCCTTGGGAGGGTCCTTTAATCTTTCCAAGCCTTGGTTCCTTATGAAGTCGACTGGGGGATGGAGGACAAGCAGAGTCAAGAGGAGGTGGAAGAGAAGGAAGAGACTGAGGAGGGACATCCCAGTCAGCTCACCCTCAGCATCCTCTAAAGCTCACCACATGTTGACTGCAGGCAGGCAGGGACTGGCAGGAAAGCCTCAGCATAGGCACAAGTGGGTGGGATGATTAGGGTCAAAAAGATGGCACATCACAGGAAACAGGACCCAGGAGAAGGACTTGACAGAATGTTCTTGGAAGTGACACAGGGCACACTCTACCCTCCTCTCCTTTAAGTTACCTAAGGATGAGCAGCTCTAATGCCCTAACTACCTGGTAACTGTAGAAATGCCTCACTGTAAAAATTCAGTCTGTAAGTTATGTGAAATCTTTACTGTAATAAGTAACTGAGTTAATCATTGATATTTTTCCCTAAATCCCCTTTCTGGAGAATGTCTTTACAAACCTTAACATTTCAACTTTCTGGAGTTTATAGAGGGTTTGCTTTCCCAAGTACAGAGCTGGGGCTAGTAAGGAGAACATTAAACTCATCCAGAATTATTGAATTTCTTTTTTTTTTTTTTTTTCCTTTCCCTCTGCTCAATACTTCCCTCCCTCCCTTCCTTCCTGCCCTCTTTTCTTCTCTTTCTTTCAGCCAAAG
Source organism: Odocoileus virginianus (assembly GCF_023699985.2). Classification (NCBI taxonomy): domain Eukaryota; kingdom Metazoa; phylum Chordata; class Mammalia; order Artiodactyla; family Cervidae; genus Odocoileus; species Odocoileus virginianus. The sequence goes on along the minus strand of NC_069695.1, from coordinate 14,609,852 downwards.
GCCCAATGATAACATAAAAGGAAAGGTCATTCAGAGAATATTTTGGAGACTTTGATTCTCCTCCCAAATTTGCCACCAAAATAAATGTGGACCTTGTTTCTTGTTTCGCTTGCCCTCAGCATCCTCATTTGTTAAATGAAGGATCTGAACAGATTCAATGATTTTTCAGATGCTATCAGGGAGCAAAGTGGGAGCAGAAAGATCACAGATGGGGTATTCAATCCTCCATTCTCTCCTCAACAGAGGAAGTGAGTGTCTCATCTGTTTTACACAGGGGCAGGGGAGGTGTCATAATAGTTCAGTTGAAAAAAAAAAAAAGTTCTTTATGCTTTTTAAAGACAAAATATTAGAAACCCATTGATCTTGAAGGTCCTGTCCCCATATAGGGCGACAGGGTCTACTCCTTATTGAATTTCTGTCCTGCAGAAGACCTGAGCTGCATGCCCCCAAGTATAATACAAAGAAGGGGATGTAAGACAGTGTGTGGCTCCAGGGCACTCACACTGCTCTGAAATTAACCAAGGAGGTGTTGGGGGCACCAAAGCATACCTCTCTTCCTGAGAAGGAAGAGGCCAGGAGGACTAGTGTGGGCAGAGAAATCTTCACAGAGGAGTGGCAACTGGGTCAGTCCTTGAGGATGGGCGGGCCATTGAGAAGAGGAGAGAGAGTGCATTGCAGAGAGGGGGCCACTGGTCCCTCCGCCATCCTCACGTGGGCATCTGAGTGCTGGCGCTCGGACAGAGGAGAGCCAGACAGGCGGGCCCCTGCTCTCATGGGGATTATGGTTTGAGGAGAGGTGGACAAGTCACCAAGGACACAGTGGGCTCAGGGCCCAGCTCCACTTGGGGAGCTTAGTAATGACAACTGAGACTTTCCCACGAGTTCATCAGACTCGGGTTAGCCTGGGGAAGGCCGCCTGAGTCAGCAGCAGGGCAGACAAAATGACCTCCCCAAGAAACTTCTCCTGAGACGCGGCGCTGGCTGGGATTCCGAGACATTCCAATATCTGCATGAAGGGCAGGCCCACCCCCAGCCAGACTGACCTCAGCCTTGCCTCTCCCCACAGATAATTACGCCTTGAGGTCTCCAAAGCAAGCAGCGTGGGTAACCCTTGGAAGTGACATGTCATTTTCTGATGGGAATTAAGGGCTCTGAAGTAACCAAAAGGCTTCTCAGCAGGAGGGCTTGTTATTCTTTTAATCGTGGCATTAAACCTCAGGCTAGCATTACCAAGCTGTGACCCAACTTGCCAATTAGCTGCTTTTGACAGGCTTTATCATGGCCAGGCCAGTTTCACCCCGACGTGAAAGCAGCACCAGTTCTTGGCTAGGAGTTGTAAATTCTGAAACCCAAGGAACTTTCTACTCTGACCTGCCTTTCTCAGAGATTTCTCACCTTTGGACTAGGGCCTGAAATTCTTCCTGTGGGATTTGGGACATTCTACTGAGGACTTTGATCCCTCTTTTCCTTCGAAGGGACTATTATTTAGGTTCACAGAGGTGCAAAAAAATAGAAGTTCACTGGTTACAGAGAACCGAAAACAAGCAGCTTTTTCAGCAGGGCAAATGCTATAAGACAGAGATTCCCAAACTCTGGGCCGTGGATTGCTACCTCCTGTCAGATTAGTGACAGCATTAGATTATAAATAAAGTGAAGTTGCTCAGTCGTGTCCGACTCTTTGCGACCCCATGAGCTGTAGCCTACCAGGCTCCTCCCTCCATGGGATTCTCCAGGCAAGAATACTGGAGTGGGTTGCCATTTCCTTCTCCAGGGGATCTTCCCAACTCGGGGATTGAACCCCAGTCTCCTACATTGCAGGCAGACGCTTTAACCTCTGAGCCACTGGGGAAGCCAGTGAAATAAAGGGCACAGTAAATATAATGTGTTTGAATCATCCCCAAACCAGCCCCCTTCCATGGAAAAATTGTATTCCACAGAACTGATCCCTGGTGCCAAAAATGTTGGGGACCGCTGCTGTAAAAGTAATGTGCTTACTGCAACTGTTGTAGAAGATCATTGAATGGGAAGATCCAGATTAACCCTGTGTCTTAACTTTGACGTCTTAAAGTAGATGTCTTAACTCCAAAGTAATAATAACAATAAATATAACAGCTAGATTCCATCTGCTTTCTGCTCCATCATGTATCACAAGAGCAAGGAATAAGATGTGTAATAATATTTTCCCAATTGTGGTCCCATGCTTTAAACAACCTGTTACCTACCAAAGTATAGATCTCAGCTTGGGGTTATCACCCCATTCCTGACACATCTCTGAGATACTCCATTTCATCCCACAGCTGATACAAACTTGATCTCTGTCCACCATATGCTACTTAAGCTTTCCTACTTTATTAAATACTGTGATGTTTTAATTGATTATAATCCTTCAAAAAACTTGCACCCATCATTGGCATGTACCCAGTGGTAAACTTCAGCATAACTCCTCTGGGATAGCGTTAGTATTCAGTCATGTCTATTTAGCTGTCAAGTACAGTTCTAGACACCAAGATTACTGTTGAAAAGACCCCAGCCCACTTCTACAGTCTGAAGGTGAAATGGGCATGTTAGTAAGTAACACAACCCCCTAACTGCTGGGATGGAGTAATGGCCGAGAGAATCCAGCAGAAGGGCTCAGGAAAAGCTTCACAGAGAAGCGGTTCAAGCTGATGCTCTCTGGACGCACCACTGATGGGCAGGGATTAAGACCTAGTGACCAGAGATCACCTTCTTTTGTGTTTTCACAAAAAGAAGATAGTCTAGGGGACTAGAGTTGATATTTTTCTAGTCTTTTTCTTACAAAAAAAAAAAAAAAGAACAAGCAGATCTTAGATTTCTAGATACCTCTTCGCTAAAGTACCACCTTAGCTCTCTCTCCCTGGAGAGCACAGCCGAAGGCAGACAAGCTGGTTTGCACAGGTGTCAAGGAAAATGAGACAGTCCACCCTGCTTCCGGCAGACTGAGAGCCCCAGCTGGCAGGGGGCCAGCCCAGTGGCATGCAAGTAATATAACACACAATCTAAATGCAAACGTTTGGGGCCTGTTCGGGGAATCAATTAACGATAAGCATATACACCCATTTACAAAATAGCAGTGTGCTAGAGTATACCACATTTGTAATTGGAAACTAAAATAATACCAGGAGGAATAATCATTAAAAACTCTTCTCCAAAAAGCTAAGAATAATATTAAGAAAATAAAAAATGTCGTCCATCTGCAGAGTAATATCCTTAGGGAAGCACTGCAGAACACACTTAACAAGCAACTGAATCCATGTATAAATGAACTGAAATCCATGAAGGCGAGGAAAGGCGAGGTGGGTTGCGGACTGAAAAAAATCTCCCTTGCAGATTAGCTACCCCTGAACCAGGCACAGTTCCATTTGATCGCTTCTTATAGGAGATGGAATGCTCTGAGGCTGGGCAGCAGCCTCAGGGGAAATTATCTGCCCATCCACGGAGCCCTCGGTGTTAGTCCTGAACCTGGATCATCCTCTCCCACTTCCACACTCCCATGACCACATGTGAGCACGCACACGTGCACTCACTCACACGCACACACTCTTCACTTGCTCACCACCCCTTAGGGGGAATCCCAGACATATAATTCACTGTTAGCTGTTGCTGGTGAAAGGAAACAGAATATGACACCCCAAAATATGTCTTTTTCTCATAAGGATTATCTTTAGCTGATTATTTAAAAAAAAAAAAAAAAAAAACACAGACATAGGAGAGGCTCTGAATACTGAGTAGAAGTTACCCTTTTGTAAGAAACATTTATATTTATACAAGAAATCTCCATTTCTAGGGGTGTCTCCTGCTCCTACCAGGAAGGGAAAGCAATTCTAAATTTCCAGGAACTCTTTATCAGTGGAGAAGACAGAGTTATACCTACATCACAGTCTTACCCTTGCTCACTGTGCCTTTCCTTGGAAACCTCCCATAACTGGCCTTTACCTCCTCTCACCCCACCCCCAACATCTTTTGTCTTTAGCTGAGAATGGTGTGTAAGGTGGTGGCCATTTCAGAGAGTTACTCACTTTTTCTGGGTATCTCCCATATACACAGGAGTCATACACGTTTTTAAACATTGGTTTTCTCCTGCTAACGTCTTTTACTACAGAGGTGTCTCAGTCAAGAACCCTAGAAGAGCAGAGTGAAAATTCTTTTTCCTCCTTTACATCGGGGAGGAGTCCCTGCCAGAGAACTCACTGGGGTAAGGGGCGGAGGTGAAGACAAACAGAGAGCTTATAAGCCACAACCTGATGCTTTGGAGTCAGAAAGACGCCGAGTCAAACATCTCCTGGCTAAAGACTCTAGGAGTTTCATCTGAAGGTTCAGAGAAAGCCCACCGTGCTGTTGCTCAGGGACCACCCGGGACCAGGGGCCTACGGTCTGGGAGAACCAGACCATAGGAGAACAGCTGCGAGAACACTTTGAGCGCTGCCCTAAGGCGAGCGAGGCCAGAGGCGGGTGGAGTCCTGAGCTGGGAACTAACACGCTGGTGCCACCAAGCATCTGGCAGTGGCATCGAGTTACTCCCCCAGATCTTTGCATACATGGGTAGAAGCTGGCAGCCACTGCCCCCTTCACACACTGGAAACCACACCTGTGGCATGCTTAGAGCTCTTTGGGCCAATGTGCATGCTGCTTGCGCATATGTATGTATGTATGTATACATATATGTATGCACATATGTATACATACATGTCTCTGTGTGTACAAAATATGTATGTATGCATATGTTATGCATATGTATGCCAATGTGTATACATACTGCTTGGATCAAGTTCCTAGGAGTTAGAAACCATAGTTGTGAGGTTGATGGAGACTATACGATGCTTTAATCGTAATCTTGGAATGAGCCATTCAACCCTGCTAGGATCCACCAGGCGAGTCTCCTGCCATCAGTGTGGACAATAGAAACGTGGGTATCCAGAAGAAAAGCCCATCATCAAGTAGGCATTGGGTCCCTAACAGGTGAAAGCCTGCAACTGAAATCTCAAAAACTCCATCCAAAAAATGAACACATTACAGTGATTGTTGCCAGATCAACTGATAGGGAGCTAGGGTGACGTGTGGTTCAGGTCATGGGTCAGCAGACATCATACCGTTGTATGATGGTACCGTTTCGACCATACCGTTGTATGCCCCCCGGTGCCTGACATAGTGCTTTTTCGTAGTACTAGGCGGGATATAGTCCCTGGGGTCACAAAAGTCTCAGACACGACTTAGCCACTAAACAACAGAGAAACAAGGACTATGTTAATCCCTTTTGAATGATTGGCTAAATGTACTTAAAATTGCACTTCTTTCTATTCTTTTTTATTATAATTTATGAAATAAACTCTTCATGAGTGAAGTGGGTGAAGTTGGTCAAAAGGTGCAAACTTCCAAGTTGTAAAATAAATAAGTCGTGAGGATGGAACATGCAGCATAGTTAATAGTACCATGTAAAGAATCCGCCTGCCTCACAGGAGACCTGGGATGGATTCCTGAGTCAGGAAGATCCCCTGGAGGAGGAAATGGCAACCCACTCCAGGATTCTTGCCTGGAGAATTCGATGGACAGAGGAGCCTGGCAGGCTACAGTCCACGGAGTCACAAAGAGTCGGATATGACTGAGTGACTAACACACACAAGGGAAGGAGTCTTAAAAGGTCTCATCACAAGAAAAAATTCTGTGACTATACGTTATAATAATGTTAACCATATTTGAGATAATTTTGCAATATATACATCTATCAGATCACGATGTCATATACCTAAAACTAATATAACATTACTGTCAATTACACTCCACCACCAAAAAAGAACATCTGCATCTGAAATGAGTTAGGTATTTATAGAAAAATGCTTTACTGGGAGTTTACATCCTAAAGACATAGGGCTGGAGACAAGATGCTACATGGTATCTGGGGGAGAGCAGGAGATTTCAGCATCAGGAAGCAGGGTTCAAGACCTGGGGCAATTCACTTAACCTCTGGGAACATCCACTTCCTCCTCTCTCAACCTAGAAGTAACAAATTGCCTAAAATATAGGTGATTGTGAAAAGATGGGAGAAAAGCCTTAGTCAATGGCAAAGCCCTGAGTCAATACAACTCTTACTGTTGCTGGAGGCCTGTGGCTTTCTTTTGAATGACAAAGACAATTTTCCCCTGCCCTGCAATAGCAGAGCTGCTATATCTGAGTGCACCTTCTGGCAGTGGTGAGCCGTGTGCACACCTCCCCCAGCCCATCTCCTCTGAGCTCCGGGGGCATCTGAGCAGCTCGTCCAGGCAAGAGTACCGTCTGCCATTAACAGGGCCACCTGTGGGCTGGACCCCACACCCTGCACCTCCCACCACCCCAGTTCTCTATCAGGTGCCCATCAACAGTTATGTTTAGTATGCCTATATTTTTCAGTCCCTTTTTTAATTGACATATAACATTATATTAGCTTCAGGTGTACAGTGTAATGATATTACATAATGATATTTGATATTTTTACATATTGTGAAATAATCACCACAGTAAGTCTAGCTAACATCTGTCACCACATATAGTTATAATTTCTTTTCTTGTGATGAGAGTTTTTAAGACCTACTCTCTTACCAACTTTCAAATATTGTATACAGTTTATTAGTATATTAGTAATTATAGTCACTTCATGACTTATAACTGGAAGTTTGTACCCTTTGACCCTCTTCATCCCTTTTGCCCATCCTTGATTCCCACTTCTGGCTGCCACAAATGTGCTCCCTGTATCTATGAGATTCTTATTTTTGTTTTTGGTTCCATATATAATGAGCTGCCCCGGTGACTCAGACAGTAAAGGATTTGCTTGCCATGCAGGAGATAGGGGTTCAATCCCTGGGTTGAGAATATCCCTTGGAGAAGGAAATAGCAACCCATTCCAGTATTCTGGCCTGGAGAATCCCATGGACAGAGGAGCCTGGTGGGCTACAGTCCATGGGGTAGTAAAAAGTCGGACACAACTGAAGCAACTTAGCATGCATGTTGCACAATGAAATTATGCAGTATTTGTCTTTGTCTGACATTTCACTTAGCATATTGACCTCAAGATCCATCCATATTGTTGCAAGTGGCAAGATTTCTATTTTTATGGCTGGGTAGTATTCCAGTGTGTGTGTGTGTGTGTCTGTCTGTCTGTCTGTGTATGACATCTTCTTGACAGGTTGTTTTCATATTCTGACTATTGTAAATAATGTTGACATAAACACAAATTGAAGATATCTTTTTGAATTTGTATTTTTATTTTCTTCAGAAAAATACCCAGAAGTGGAATTGCAGGATCACATGGTAGTTCTATTTTCAATTCTTTGAGGAACCTTCATACTGTTTTCCTTAGCAGCAGTACCAATTTACATTCCTACCAACAGTTCACAAGAGTTCCCTTTTCTCCACATCCTCATCAACATTTGCTATTTCTAAGACCCCATATTTTTGAAGGGAATTTTTGGCATTTTAGTTGGGACTTTACACCAGGAGGGTCTCAATGCCTACTTGATAATGGGCTTTGCTTCTACAATAACCATGTCTTGATTATCAACACTGATGGATCTGGGGAGTGGTGCCAGGCAAAGTCCAACAGACTTAAGTGGCTCATTCCAACAGTAGGACTAAAGCATCCTTTTAGCCTCCAGCATTGTGCCAAGGAGTCTTTTTGTTGTTGTTCAGTCGATAAGTTGATTCTGACTCTTTAGAACTCCATGGACTACAGCATGCCAGGCTCCCCCGTCCTTCACTATCTCCCAGAGTTTGCTCAGATTCATGTCCATTGAGTCAGTGACGCTATCTGGCCATCTCATACCATGTCCAATTTAACTTGATTCATGGACCTAACATTCCAGGATCCTATACAATATTATTCTTTAAAGCATCGGACTTTACTTTCACCACCAGACACATCCACAACTGCACATCGTTTCCACTTTAGCCACTTCATCCTTTCTCTAGCTATTAGTATTTGCCCTCTGCTCTTCCCCAGTAAGATGTTAGACACCTTCCAGCTTGGGAGGCTCATATTCCATTGTCGTGTCTTTTGGCCTTTTCACATTGTTCATGAGGTTCTAGCAGCAAGAATATTGGAGTTGTTTGCCATTCTCTTCTCCAGTGGATCACATTTTATCAGAACTCTTCACTATGACCTGTCCATCTTGAGTGGCCCTGCATGGCATGGTTCATAGCTTCATTGAGTTGTACAAGCCCCTTGGCCATGACAAGCCTGTGATCTATGAAGGGGTCAAGGACTCTTGGGAATCAGAAAACTCACCCTCAGAAAGTACCCCAGGGTTAGGGTCAAAAAAAAAAACACAAAGGCAGACCCACAGTGACTGCACAGTGAGGAAAGTGTGATACAGCTCAAGGACCTGAGGATATAGAACAGGGAGAGGCTCAGAGAAGCTTGGAAGGTTGGGAGAAGCAGGAAAGAAGAGAGACAGTTGATTCAGGAATCATAAATTTGGATTTATGATTTGGATTTAATTTGGATTTATTCCTCCTTCCACCAAGGAGGAAGCCTGTTTCTTTTTTTCCTTTCCTTTTTCTTTTACTTTTTTAAACTTAACCTTTCAAGCAAACCAATTTGATGAGAGACAATGTCTGGTTCAAAATTCACTGATTTCCCCAAACTAGCAAATTGTGGAGATCAACATGCATCGTAATCATTTGGTGAATGTGTCAAAATGCAGATTTCTATGGAATCAGTTTCTGCTGTTGGCCCCCAAATCAGAGTCTCTGAGGTTGGCCCCCCCACTGGTACCAAATAGCCAGGTGATTCTGGGGATGCAGGAGCAGTAACGAAGGGAAGGGAGCAACACCAGAAGGAAACACCTAGTGGGGAGCTGGCCTGGAGCACTGCAGTCACTCACTGAGCAGCTGTCTCCTTTGGGGACAGTTTGTGGGGAAGAAAGAATGCTGGCCTGGGAGTCAGGAGACAGGGGTTCTAATCCTGCCTTGACTAATTGCCCCTGAGTACTGTTAAAGCAGTCATGTACCATTTCTTACCTTAAGTTTCCACATCTTATTACAGGAGCTAAACTGCCCCCCACACCCCTACAACTGAGTTATTGTGGATTTCAAATGGGAACATGAATGCTAAAGTACCTTCCGAAATATAAAGTGCCATTACTAGGGGCATCATGCTGTGGGTGTGATGTTTTGTGAAAAGAAAGCATTTCTTAGCATTCACCTTGATATCCAGAGCAGCTAAGCCCTAGAAGCATAAATGCCTTAAAGCCCCCAAGAAACTGTCTAGCTCGCAGTGACAAACTCAAGAAGGTAGCTCTGGCAGGCTCGCCCTTAACATTTCAGACCAGGGTGAGCTTTAACCCTGCCATTCTCAGCGCAGCAGTTTCCCGGCAGCATCCCTCAGCCCCTGTCCCTCATTCTGCTCTACTCAGCCCCCAGCTCCAGCTCTGGGCGGGAACAGCCCTACATAACTCACTAGCGGGAATGGAAGGGCCAGGGAGCACACTTAATTCTGCACTGACAGCTCCTGGGAAACAGGCCTAGCTCTCCATTGTCCTCTGAAAGAAGCTGATGGTTTTGGTAATAGGACTTTCTTCAGGAAATTCCATTCATGTATTCACTCATTCATTCTAGATCACAAATATTTATTGATTTTTTTTGGTAGGCTTTTTCAAAAGTTGATGTTGTTTGCTGCATGAGGATTTTTGTTTGCCTTGCTCACTTGCCTTCCTCGGGTACTCATCTAATTTTCCAGTTCACAATGACATGATTGGAAAATCATATTGCCCAACAGGCAACAGCCCACTGCCTTGGCAAACAGAAGTCAGGGGATATTTTTAAGGACACCTCGTTTAAACAATCTAGATTGCTTGGGATTCCTATCACTGCTAGCTTCCAATGCAAAACATACCATGGCTTTGCACATGTGCAGCCCCTAAAACTGGTCTATTTAGAGTTCAAGTCTGGAGCAGTTCAAGTGTCTTATCAGGACCCCATGGGTTATTTGTAGCAGGGTGTGATCTACACCAGCCACTAAAGTAATAGGAGCTTAGGGGTCTCCACTTGCCAAACTTGGGAGGATTGTACCTGACTCTCAGTTTGAAGAAGAGACTAAACAAATAAAGGGAGAGGATGCCAAGAAAGTTGCTCTAGTCTCCAGTACTACTCTGGGTCTGGATAAGCCAGCCCAGACTCCCTGCTGGCCTGGGAAACATCACCAAGAGGTCACTCTGGGCAGCACCAGAACCCTTGGCGGCCACCATCCTCCTCCCTCAAATCCTTCCTGCCTTTAGAAACCCGGCTTAAATGATGCATCCCGCCTGTGACCCTCCCCAGCCCATGGTCACCTTGCTCGGCCATGGCAGGCTTTCTTCGTGATGTTGTTCCACTTATCCTGGACCATCAGTAGTCAAGCTCTTTCTTAACACTAGGCCCTTCCTGTGCATTTTATCATGTAATTCTCATACCCATCCTATGAAGAACCTTTTGCTGTCCTCATTTTACAGATGAGAGGTGCAGAGAAGTTAAGCAACTTGCCCAGGACACATTGTTGGAAAGAGACGGCATTGGAGGTTAGCCTTAGGACTGATTCCAAAACTAGAGTTCTTTTGAATATACTGTGTGGCGTCTAATACCTGCCTTTCTTGGCCTTGGAAGGACTGGCAGTAATAAAGTGCCTGGAACCGAGTCAGGTAATTTGCAGGTGCTCCATAAATGATCTGTGCTACTGTTGCTCTCAGCCTTGGTCTGTGGGTCTAGATTGCTTATAGATCTCTATTCCCTTTGAACCTTGAACAGAGAGTGTGTTGTGGTTTTTTTTTTTTACTGGAGGATAGAGTGTGTTTTATTAGTGTCCTCAATGCCCCCAGTGTCTGGCTGGGGCTGTTGAGAATATAAGGATACATGATGTCTTGTATTCATGAGGTCCTTGATAAATACCTGTTGAATCACACTGCACTGAACTCAGCCAGACCTTAAAAGACCCGGCAGGGTTTTAATAAGGTGGGAAGAAAAGACGAAGGCAGCAAGAGGGATGTGCACTTGACCCACTGTGGACCAGCCCAGCTGGAACCAAAGTGAGATAAAAGGTTGGATAAGACCCTGAGGAAGCTGAGAGCAGCCTGGCCACCCATGGCAGACAGGGCATATTGACCTCAATTCCTCATCCAGCTCACATGGAAGGCCAGCAGGTATCAGATGGTCATGAAACTTTGTCCTTTTACTCTTTTTCTTGAGTTCAGAGCTCACTTAGAGAGTGGCCGGTGCTTCGGTGGCAAAAACAAAGGCCCAGGGAAGAAAATTACACAGGTGTGGACCTAACTCTGCCCAGTCCTTAAATGATTCTCCTGCCTTCTCTGGCCTCAGTCTTCCCATCTGTAAAATGAGAGGTAGGCATCAGGGCCCCGCCTGTTCCTGCACTCCATGGTTCTGTGATGCTAAGTGGAGTTTAAAACCCAAAGCACCTTTCCTTTCAGTGCTTTGCAACAGCACCAGTGAACATTCCATCCACCAGCAAGAATCACCTCCAGTGCCCACATCAATGTCAGTCACTGTGGAAAATATCAGAGGAGGAGAAAATGCATCCCCTGTGCTCAGAGAGTCAAAGCCTCGTATGAAAACCCAGCAGACAGCTCCTGAAACCCCCGGAGAGGAGCCCGGCAGCGGCACTAATGCAGGCTGCAGGTTCAGCCATCCCCCATTGCAGCTGGACTCCCTCCTCGCCCTGGACCGCGGGAGGGGCTGGGAGAGGCGGAGATGGGCGGCAGCCAGGGTCTCACGGAGGTGCTGCCAGGGCCTGACCTGGGTTATCACAGGTGAAGGCGGCACAGCTCACAGGCCAAGGGGGGCAAGCCACTCCCACTGGCTCTCTCCGAAGGCATGCGCCCTGTTCCCAGTAGCTCCTTTCTTGGAAAGTGCCCACCCAGCTGATTTCCTTGCTGATTCTCTGGGATGGTAAAGGCATTGCCTGCCCAGAGTCATCAAGAAAGCTTCTTTTCTTAGCTGGAGCTTCCAGAACAGGCAGAGTGAGCCTTGGCTTCCACATTCACGTCTGTCCTCTGTCTCACTTCCTGAAGTGTTCCTGACGACGCCTGGGCTAATAACTGAGATTTGGTGGGAGATGCCTGCCTCCAGCTTAACTTTGCTTGCTCCCAGCTCCCTCCTCTGACACTTCCTGCCTCTTCTGTGATACCGAATCCTTCCAGTTCTTCAGTTTTCCTCTCTGAGAGCCCCTGTCACATCTACCAGGTGGCCAGATCCCCCTGTTTCCCCTTCTCAACCCCAACTTTAGCATAGTGCCCAGTCACTGGTGGGATTTGATAAATGTTTGTTTAATAAGTAAACAAATAAATGAATCTAGAACATTCAGAATAGATGGAACAGACAACTGGGGCGTTCAGGGGCTGTGTCCAGCTTGACCATAATTCCAGAGAGCCTCGGGTCGTCTCCGTGTCATTCCAGTCCCCTCCCAACTTGCTCCAGACTTCAGACACTTGTGTCAAACACCAAGAAGCTCCTCTTGCACAGGATAATTCTTCCATCCATCCAAAGAGCTACCACGACCATCTGCAAAGCACAGTGAAAACAGCACAAGACTTGGGTTCAATTCTAGCTCCTGCCACTTACTAAACCTTATACTTTGAACAAGTTACTTCACCTCTTTGAGTTCAGTTCCTTATATGTAAAACAGAGATAATATTTACTTCAGAATGCTATTGTCAAGATCTAACAGAAGAAATTACTGAAGCCCCTATCCCAGAAATGGATCCCTACCCCTTGCCAGGAATACAACTCTCCCAGCCCCGTCACCACTACCAATTAACAGATATAGAGCCAGTGAACACCTTGCACAAATATGTGGCTAATATCACAGGAGAAGAACCTGGTCTCAGATTCTATCTGCTTACTACGTCTGGTTCCAGAAACTCCCAGAGCCACATCGCTGGCTGTCTGGCTCAAAGCAGTGTGAGATATCAAAGAAGCAGTTTCTGGTACAAGAGCTGCCAGCCATGAGGTGTATTTGAGCAAACCGCCTGATTTATTCATCAGAATTTCAGAATCTTCTGTTTTTAAACTGACAGCAATGAACCCAGCCCTAGCATACAGGATGTTTTTGATTATTTAATTAGAAGATAATGTAAAAATGTTTTGAAACATATAAAATACCCAGAGTCTGTGCAGCACAGTTAATGTCACTTCTCCTGCTCCTGAAGCTGAAAGTCTTTGTGCCATGTTTCACCTTGCCCCTCCCCCAGCCCAACCTTAAAAGGTGAGACCTCTGCCTTTTTTTCTAACCCTGGAACGTGGGGTTAAAGGAAAGCTTTCTTGAGAATTCAGTGAGGTTTCTGGTGGGAGAGTAATTCAGCAAGCTTACAGACTCCACTCATCCTCTTCCAACCACACATGGTCACCAAAGATGGGGTAATCTGGAAATCCTAAGACAGATGACTTTGTTATGCACGTGTGTATGGGGGAGGGAGGAAGAAGGAAAGAGGGAGAGGGAAGAGCTTTGTTGACATCAGGTGAAATACCATAAAGTATCTTCCCTTTCAGTCCCTGTCCATCCATCGCCCCCTCCCATGTGCCAGGGGATTCTTTAACGTGGCTTCTGTCAGCAACAAAGCAAACAGACTAGCTCACAATTACTCAAAGAAATAAGCAAATGAAGCAAGGACTTCTTGGGATCGGCCCTGGCCTTTTGGCTCTCCATCTCCCTCTCCTGGGAAAGGTCTGGTGGATCAAGATGAATCAAGATAAGAATGACACGAGGTACTGTGCCCCCACATGTCTTGAAGAATGCCTCTTCTCCCGTCACTTCCAAGATCCCTAGGGATACATTACATAACTTAGATGTTCCTTGGCTCCATTTCCCTCTAGTACTGCTTATTAACTCCTTGACTTGTACTGAACATATGCCAAACCCTTGTCCCAGACACAAAAATGGCTTTTATTAAAACTTACTGATAAAAATATGCTTATATCACCCATGATAATTTCAAAATGTTCACAATGCTTAACTGACCTATTTGCTGTGCATTCCAATTAGCATTTTGTAAATCTGCTCAACAATTACTTTCACATTTCAGATGAGACTCTCAAGGCCAAGAATATATTTCCTAATAGCCTCCTAGATGAACCCTAATCCATGAACACACCCAATGCAACATCATCTCCAAACCTCCAATTGTGCAAATTTAAACTGATGAAAGCTGTGCCATTTTTTAATTCAGTTGGTAGTGGCCATTTTGTTTCTAGGTGTCTCCTGAGGCACAGTGGAATTTAAGGTGCATCTGGGAGCCCTTTAATGTCACAACAGGTCTCATCAACATCAATCTACTAGTTCAAAGGATATTTTTAAGCCAAAAGTAATACTAAAATGCTCAATAAATGCATCATTTGCTTAGTTAAGTGAGGAAAGGAAGCATAAGGTATCAAAACGTTCTTCTTTCTGAGAGGTAGCCTCAGAGAAAATGAACAAATGTTGCAGCAATAATATTTGGGTTATACAGGGAGGGTCTTTTAATGCAGCATAGCTCAGCCTGCACAAGCATTCTCTTCCCAACAGTGACCCCTCATGGTTTATAGTCCCTGGGATTTCCTGTCCAGCTGAAGGAAATGAAAAATCCTCTTTGCTGATGCAATCTGAGAGAGCTATGTGTGCCGTGGCCAGGAGTAATTGTCAGGACACCTTGACACTGCAGCAAAATGTGAATTTCTAATTCCGGTTCCTAATTGGAAGGTGGGCTCTTCTAGGCTTCCAATCAATAGACCCAGACTAACCATGCTCTTGGCACTGTGGGGACACAGAAAAAAGAATCACTCTATCTGAGTCAAGTAGCTTGTAATTTACTTGGAAAGATAAAGAAAGTAACCAGAAAATCCACTAAATGAAAAGCAGTAGGGCCAAACTAGTGCTTCAAATTAGAAGCAATATTGGAGTGAACTTGAGAGGTCAGTGAAGAGGTACCGGGTGTATAATTCTAGGGAACTGGGCCATAAGAAGGGGAGGTGTGTAGAAAATGACTTAGCTGTAAAGAAAGTTCATGCAGAAAAGGAAGGGGAAATACCTTATGAGTAGGTAGAAATGGAACAAGATGGCAAAGGCCTTATCAGTCAGGCTAAGGGAGGTAGATTTTAACTTCCTCAATCTTTTTTGAAAATCTGGAGCAGAGATTCTATAGGCAAAGAGAGAGGTACTGCAGAATTCACCATGACCCCATAGAGAAT
Organism: Odocoileus virginianus; assembly: GCF_023699985.2. Lineage (NCBI taxonomy): Eukaryota > Metazoa > Chordata > Mammalia > Artiodactyla > Cervidae > Odocoileus > Odocoileus virginianus. The sequence goes on along the minus strand of NC_069695.1, from coordinate 14,594,657 downwards.
GCAAGTAAAGAAAATGTAATTACAGGGAGAAGAAATAAACAGAAAGAAGATTCCTCAAAATCAGAATACTAGATGTTGGATGGATAACAATGGAAAGCTATAACCATAAAATATCAGCACTACAAAGATCTCAGGGATAAACTACCAAAGTGTTTTATTCGTCAGGAAACTAAGGCCCCAAAAGGGCATGTCTTGCTCAGCATCACACAGCTGGTAGATGACAGAGCTGAGATCTTTCCCCAAGAATCCTCCAGGAAAAGAAAGCTTGGCTCTGTGTCCTGTGGTGGCAGATTTTTGGAAGTTTCCTTGGGCAATAGGTCCCTGAGTCCTGAGATGGCACCCTCAGCTAGTGAGACAAGCTGGCAAGCTCAAGACTTGAGATGTTTAGCAGCCAAGTCACCTTTATGTTCCCATTTCTCAGTTCAAAATTCTTAACAACACACCACGGTAGAATTCTTGTTTGTTGTGCATGCGTGCTAATCTGCTTCAGTCATGTCCGATTCTTTGAGACCCTATGGACAGCAGACCACCAGGCTCTTCTGTCCATAGGATCCTCCAGGCAAGAATACTGGAGTAGGTTGCCATGCCCTCCTCCAGGAGGTCTTTCTGACCCAAGGATCAAACCCACAACTCTTATGTCTCCTACATTGGCAGATGAGTTCTTTACCAGCAGTGCCGTCTGGGAAGCCCCTTATTTGTGGTACTTGATGTTAATGATGTTGTAGAAGATAGCTTAAAAGAAAAATAAGACTAGAGAAGACTCTTGAGAGTCCCTTGGACTGCAAGGAGATCAAACCAGTCAATCCTAATGGAAAGCAACCCTGAATATTCATAAGAAGGACTGATGCTGAAACTCCAATACTTTGATCACCTGATGCAAAGAGCTGACTCATTGGAAAAGATCCTGATCCTGGAAAAGATTGAGGACAGGAGGAAAAGGGGACAACAGAGGACAAGATGATTGGATGGTATCACCAACTCAATGGACATGAGTTTGAGCAAGTTCTGGGAGATGGTGAAGGAGAGGGAAGACTGGCGTGCCGCAGTCCATGGGGTCCATGCAAACAGTTGGACATGACTAAGTGACTGAACAGCAACCCCCTAAAACTAACAATAGCAATAGAATTACATAGATTACCCAATTCATAACTTACTCAACTTTTTCACATTAAGAAAGACAACATTTAGAGAAAATTATAAATCTCAGTCTTTTCTACAGGCCAATGATATTCAAAGGATGTGGCATTTGGCATTCAAAGCCCTCAGTTCAGTTCTCACCTGGACACTTCCAGCAGCATGTCCACTTGGGAAAGTCACTTACTCTGTTCTTCAACTGTAAAATGGAGGTATCACTTTCTGGATCTTAGGATTGTGAGGATTAAGTACAATGATATTTGAAACTACTGCAAATTGATATATAAATGTGAATGGCTGCAGCTCATTATTCTTCTCCACCACCCACAACTTTTCTCCTAGAAAGTTAATCTTACAGCAAAATCAACAGCTTTTTCCAAGAAGACAAGCTTAACTTATTAAAGTAAATCTTAACACTACTTCCAAGGAATGCTGTGCTATAATTAAGGCAGAAAACTCTGTGTGTGTGTGTGTGTGTGTGTGTGTGTGTGTTCCCCACAGAACTTGACTATCCACAAAGACTCTCAAGACATTCTTACTGAAGTTGTTTCCCTTCCTCTAGGCAGATGAAGTCCCACACTGACTTGTGGCACAGATTGGACTTCAGCCCACACTTATTCCACTGGCCAGGTGATGTTAGCCGTGTGTATGTGTGTATGTGTGTCTGTGTGTCTGTGTATGGATATATATACAAGATACATTTCCTCAGTCTCTCTAAGTGTGTGCAAAGAGATTCTTATTTCAAAAGCATTTCAAGAATTCCTTCTAAAAGGTATATTCTATTATCTGAAAGGCACAAAATTATTCTAAATTTAAGCAGAAAGGTAGCCTTTGGGAGTTGCCATTAAGCTTTCTGTATCACCCATGTAGTTTCAAATTCAGCTTCAAAATCCCATGTTGCTGAAGAAGTCCACTGATATTCTGATAACTTTGGATCATATTAGTCACCTTACCTGGGCTCAGAACTTGTAGCAACCATGCTTCCAGGAGCACTTATAAAGAGAGTCATAAATCACATACAGTTGTATTCTATTTCAGATCACTTCATTAATGGATTAACCATCCAGCCAATAGGAACCCCCACTCCCAATTAAAACTCACACACACACACACACACACACACACACACACACACATTTGCTTCTATCAAAACCTGATGGTTCATTCTGAATCCAAACCATGGAAGGTATTGGAGATACAAAAATAAGCAAGCCTTGAGCCTGGAAGTCAAGTTACTTAGAGCCTTAAATCTGTTCAATTAATTGAAAACCAGAGTCCATTGTGTGTTAGGTAGCATTCAAAGATGTCCACCATCAATTCCTCCTTCCTGTTTATTCTTCTCCCTCCTCTGGGGCCACCCTGGTACTTTCTCTGATGAATAAACTGAGATGAACGTAACCCTGTGTCAATTCCAGGCGTAGAACAGAAGCTTTCACTTTTCTGTTCTCTGGGGAAGCAGCCACCGCACTCTGAAGAAGCTTAGGCTAGACTTCTAAATGACTTGATACCACTAATCACTCTTCCTCTCATGGAGATAAAGAAGCCATTTGGAGGTGACCCAAGGCATCAAACATGCAGGTGAAGCTTTCTTACACCTTCCAACCCAGCCATCAGCTGAATGTAGCTAAGTGAGTAACTCAGGGAACAAAAGCCGTGCTCAAATTCCTGACCCCCAGAGGCAAGAGAACTATCATATCTTTGAGATTGTTTGGCAGCAACTGACATTTGAAAAAAGAAATCATTGGTGGTAAGATGAGCACAGTCAAAACAGTTATTAGCCTTGTGCAGTAAAAGATCTTTAAAAAGAAAATACCTCACTGTGATCTACTTCTCCTTGTTTATTTGACCCCACATGAAGATGCAAGCTAGCTGGTAGGAATCCAAGAGTTGGAAGTTGTGGCTCTTACAACCCCACCTGGTGCTTTCTTAATCTTTAGGTTGTTCTCTATAAGAAAAAGTCTAGGTCTTCTATTTCTTTGTTACCTTCCTAAGTAAAGACCTCCACATGTTGTGCTGGGCACATAAAAGATCATCAACAAAGATCAAAGGATTATTTTTCTAAAGTTTAACCCAAATGTCAATCCCCAGCTTATTCCACCCTCCCCCCATGAAATCTTTAGCCTTGTCACTTTGTAGCCCAATTGAATTGGAGTCACTTAGCCATCAAGAGAAAAGTAGTTTTTTAGCAAATGAACCCAAGCCATAGGAGGACGGGGTGTTCTCAGCACATGGATCCTGTATGGGACTCCCTCTCGGAAGCTCTTTGGTGGAGAGTTGCCTGTGTCTGAGGGTTTAAAATAAAAGAGTGTCTGAAATGGACCAAAATCCCTATGGGCTTTCTCCAAACAGGCATAAAGCCTGGCCAGGGTCCCAAAGCAGACCCAACCATCAGAGTGAGGCATTCAGAGGGTTCATATGTACTAATTGTGATTGGTTGTCACTGGTCCAGCACCATTCTCTGAGAAGGAAGACTCTGCCTGCCTAGATGGTAGCTGTTCCATAAAGATCACTGTTGGATAAGTCATTGGAAAAGATTATATTATACATAAGTAAATTGTCCAGGAATTAAAAAACACAGCCCTTCAAAACATTCCTTCTTTTCATTCATTCATCAAGTGTTTATTGAGAATCTGCTGTGTGCTACACAGTGTGCTGGGGCACTGGGACACAGACACAGACCAAAGTTCCTGGGCTCAAGTCAATCTCATTAAGAATAACCTTTTTGAAAAATTTTTGTTGGCAATCTCCCTGACAAAGATTGTTTCCTTCCTACTTTCTTATAAAACAAATGCTGAAATTAAATGTAGCCTCTTCTACACAGTGAAAGTTAACGTGATAGTTGCCCAGTCCTGTCTGACTCTTTGCCACCCATGGACAGTAGTCCACCAGGCTCCTCTGTCCATGGGATTTCCCAGGCAAGAATACTGGAGTGGGTTACCATTTCCTCCTCCAGGGGATCTTCCCAACCCAGGGAATGAATCCAGCTCTCCTGCATTGCTGGCAGATTCTTTACTGTCTGACCCACCCATCACTAAAGAATGCAAAAATCTCATGGGTTACTGAGTTACATGAAGCTGCCTGCCCTAATATAAAAATGTTCTTTATTGCTGTGTTGGGTCTAGACAGTCTTTCTTTTTCACTCCACACTCTCTGCTCTATTTCTTCCTAATGCCAATGCCTCTCATAACCCAATTGCAGTCCTGATTCTCCATATCTAACTTCTGTAGGCTTTGGCAATCTATCTATAACTAAACATATTGGAACCATGTGTCAAAAAAGAGTCAATAAAGTGCTGGGGAAAGAATGGTACATGGGCTTTACTTATTGCAAAAAATCTGTGGGAAACTATTCCAGTTGTTTGGAAGGTCTTTGTACTTGCATATGGGGTCCAAGATCTGAGTTGCTACTAGCCTGGCCTCTGAATAAATGGGGTGCTGAAATATTACTTGGACATTATTCTTGGTGAAACAAAACCTTCAGGTTAACTGAAGCCAGAGGAGCCCCACGTATTTGGCTACATAGAAGTTTCTACAAAACTGGAACCATTTCAAGTTTAAATGTGTCCTTTGAGAACTGATGGCACCAATCATATTATGTGATCAATTTCATAGTCTATGTGAATTCATGTGTCTGACTATTACATCACCCCTGGTCGGGAAGTGCTCCTTAGAAATCACCTTCCTTTCATTTGGGGCCAAGAGCCCAAGGTCAGAGACTCATTTCAGAAGAAGTCAAACGATGCCAAGTAACAAGCTGGAGCACTGAGTTAATCTCACTCAGGGGTTTGCATTTGAACCCCATCTTTCTTAATGACTAAAACTGGCTCAGCAGTTTCATAAAGCCAAACATACCAGACTCAAGAGCCTAAATCAGGAAGAGGATAGAAAAGAAAGAAACACCCTTGTTTATGGTCTTGAGCTGTCCTGGGCTTTGGGCTGCATGTTAGGGTAAGAGAGTGCAGAATTGTGACTTTGCTCAGGCAGACTCTTTGAGGCTGAGGATGCAAAGCTGCAACCTTGGGAGAGACATTAAGGGTTGTTTTGTGTGTACTGTCTCCATGAATTCCACTCCCTGTTCCTCTTCATCACTGCAGATTATTTCTTTATGAGACCTCACTGGAGCTGGAAGCAAATTTACAGAAGAGTGGCAAATGTTAGAAATAAGGAGCTAGAATGGGCCCAACACTAACTAGTTCAAATAACTAGTTGTATAGATGGGGAAAAAAAAGTCCAGAGAGATATATTGACTTACTTAGGAGGCAAAGTTGGTTCAGAACTCAGATTCAAGCCCAGTGGTTTTTCCACCAGACCTTATGTCTTTGTTCAGGCTGGTATAACAGAATACCAGAGACTGGGTGGCTTAAACAACAATGATTTATTTCTCAAAGTTCTGGAGGCTAACAGTTCAACATCAGGATACCAGCATAGTCAGGTTCTTGGTGAAGGCCCTCTTCCTGTTTACAGGTGACCATCTTTTCATTGTGTCCTCATGTGGCAGAAAGAAAGATCATCTCTCTTGTATCTCTTTTTATAATGACACTGATTTCTTTCATGGGGGCCCCATCCTCATGACCTAATCACCTCTCAAAGGCCCCACCTCTTAGTACCATCACACTGGGGGTTAGGATTTTGGTGTATAAATTGGCGGAGTCTATAACATGCATAAGTCTACAACTTTACATAAAACAACTTTATGAGCTTCTTCATCTTATTTTACCACACATAGCTAAGATGAAGCCCTTATAAATGTATTATTATTATTATCAATATTATTATTATTATTAAAGAAGCTCACACTCAGAACAATAGCATGTCACATCTCAAAGGAACTTTAGAGTTATTCTGATCCAACCCTCATATTTTACAAATTGTTCAAGGTCAAGGAAGGGCCTTCATCGAGAATATGGGGCCTGGGCAAGGGATTGAAACTGGAGCAGGAATATATAAAATTATAGATTTAGGAAACTCAGAGATCATTAGTCCTACCCTGAGGGTGACCCTGAGATTAGACAGGGGAACTAGCTAGTTCATGGTCAGTTAACAGTAGAGCTAGCTCCTAAATCTTGGCACCATCATTCTTAGTGCTGTTCACTGCACCACAGGGCATCTTTGCAGTCATTGATGGGGAGAAAAAATACATCTTTCAAATATTAGCATATTGTAAAATCACAGTTCACTGGAATTCTCAGGAAATGAGGCATTCTGGTTAAATGAATTAGCTGGTTAATGAGACCCGAGGTCTGTTCCATGTCTGTAATTCTTGCCTACTTTTCCATCTGCTATGATATCTGATCCTTCACAGAGAGGCAACCAGAAAGCTCTTCTTGTTTCTGCTCTAGTTTATGAAAATCTCTCCAAAATGTCAGATACTCATTTTCTTTTTATATTCAGTCGAATCTAATGAACATCACTGGGTCTTTGTTTGCTGATGAAGGATCTTGCTAGCGCTATGTAACACTTGCTATTAATGACAAGGCTAGGATAGATTATTTTACGCACTTCCATTATTTCTGACAACCTTTCCTACTTGAGCTGGATATGACAAATAGACAAAGATTTTGTTGAAAATGTAATTTGTTTCTACCTCTTTCTAGTCTGGAGTGATGGGAATGAAAGTTAAGAAATTACAGTTCATTGAGTTCCCACAGCACACAGGCAGGGTTCCTAAGTGACATTCTCACTGAATCCTCTTTCCCACCCTGGGAGATTAGAATCTCCATGCTCATTCTTCAGATAAAAAATCTGAGGATTAGAGAGGCTAAATAACTTGCCCAAAATTGTACAAATAAAGCGGGATGGGGTTGGGATTTAAATCGAGCTCGGGGTAGATGGTCAGCAACAACTGTGCAAGGAGCTGGAGGTATATTTCTAAATGTTTGACTATAAGCAAAAGTCCCAGAGTTAGCATTCCTGGGTGGAGGCAAAATGGAAACATTCTATATCTTCTGAGGGTCATTTTTTCTTCCTGGGCCTTGGTTTCCTCATTTATAAAATGGGAAAGGAGAGAAGTGCAGCAGGCCCCTTCTTACTAAACAATCCTTACCCACCAGCATGAGTGTTCTCTCATTTTCGTATCTAGACTTGAAACTATAGACAGCGCAGGAGACACATCTGTTTCTTGTTGTTAGAGTCATTTAATCAGAGAGACAACATGGCAATAAGTGAGCAATTCAAGTACAAATGGATAAGATAGACTGTCTACATTTTCTCAAGCCAAGAAAATACACATTAATTGTGAGTTAAAAAAAAAAAAAAGCCATACATTCCAAAGTTTAACCTTCAAATGTAAGGATGCTAGGAGTATTGACTTCCTTCTTCTTAAGCGGTCCAAAGGGCTTCTTGAAGGAGGTAAGATTCTTTGTATTGTGTGAGAGAGAAAACTCTCTGAGTAGAATCAAAGATGATGTGTTCTAGTGTTTATTAATGCTGAAAGAAGACTTGGAGACAAGCATGAGATGGTCTTGAAGAAGAAGGAATAAAATGTTAGTTTTGGGGGGGCTACCATAACAAGCTACCACAACCAGATAGCTTAAAAAAATACAGAAATTCATTCTTTAACGTTTTGGAACCTAAAAGTCTGCAGTCAAGGTGTTGGCAGGATTGCTTCCTCCTCTTTTTTTTTTAAGTCGTTCAGTTGTGCGCCGACTCTTTGCGACCCCATGGACTGTAGCCCACCAGGCTCCTCTGTCCATGGGGATTGTCCAGGCAAGAATACTGAATTGGGTAGCTGTTCCCTTCTCCAGGGGATCTTCCCAACCCAGGGATCGAACTCAGGTTTCCCACATTGCAGGCAAATTCTTTACCATCTGAGCCACCAGGGAAGCCCAAGAATACTGGAGTGGGGAGCCTGTCCCTTCTCCAGGGGATTTTCCTGACCAAGGAATCGAACCAGGGTCTCCTGCACTGCAGGCAGATTCTTTACCAGCTGAGCTACCAGGGAAGCCCAAGGATTGTTTCCTTCTGAGGGCTCTGAGAGTGAATCCATCCCAGGCCTCTCTCCTGGTTTTGGTGGTTGTCACCCATCCTTGACTTTTATATGCATCACTTCAGTCTCTGAAGAGATTCTGAAGAGGCTATATGCAACACCTCTGTCTTCTTAGGGCATTTCTCCCTAAATGTCTTCAGTTTTTCTACAAAAACAATTAGTCATATTGATTCAGGGCCCTTTTCTCTCTAGTATGACCTCATTTTAACATAATTCCTTCTTTTGTTGTTCAGTCACTCAGTTGTGTCCAGCTCTTGGCGACCCCATGGACGGCAGCATGCCAGGCTTCCCTGTCCTTCACCATCTCCCAGAGTTTGCTCAAACTCATGCCCATTGAGTCAGCGATGCCATCCAACCACCTCATCTTCTGTTGTCCCCTTCTCCTCCTGCCTTCTATCTTACCCAGCATCAGGGTCTTTTCCAGTGAATCGGCTCTTGGAATCAGGTGGGCAAAGTATTGGAGCTTCAGCTTCAGCATTAGTCCTTCCAATGAATATTCACGGTTGGTTTCCTTTAGGATTGATTGGTTTGATCTCCTTTTAGTCCAAGGGACTCTTAAGAGTTCTCCAACACCACAGTTTGAAAGCATCAATTCTTCGGCACTCAGCCTTCTTTATGATCCAACTCTCCACAATCTTATTTTCAAATAATGTCACATTTTAAGATACTGAGGGGTTGAAACTTCAGCATATATTTTTGGAGGACACAGCTCAACTCATTAAAAGGTGAGACGAGCAGAGGAGTTGGATGTTAATATCAGCAAATAAACAGAGGGGTAGAAATATTCAGGTTTGCAGGACCATGAGGGCAATGAAACAGGGATTCCTAGATGGCCAAAGGCAGATAATCAAGTGTGTTCCCTAAGCCTCAGTTTCAGCAGGGCTGTCACTGGATGCTGTAGGTAGGTCATCCTCTCACACCTTTCAGTCCAGAACTTATAAGGAGAGGGGCTGCATCTGCTAAACAATTCAGATCACAACACAAGCACTCTGACACTCTTTCCTTCCTCCCTCCCTGCATTATCTATCCTCCCCTGCTTCCCTCCCTTCCTGTCACCTTTCCTTCCCTTCTTCAACAAACATGTATGGACTACCATTATGTGCCAGGTACATAGCTCTAGGTTCTCTGTTCTAGGTGCTGGAGCTACCACAATGAACAAAATAGACAAGAACCACCCCCAAATCCTCGCAATCATGGAGCTTATATACTAGCAGAGAATGACAACAAGCTGTGAGCATAAAAAAAATAAATCATATAATACATTTGAAGGTTTTAAGTGTTTTATAAATGGAGGGCAAAAAGAGGGCATGGAGAGTAGAGAAATGAAACATGGGGGGTCAGGGGGGTGTGCTGCATGTTTTAACAGGGTTGTCAAGGCAGATAGACCTCACAGAGAAGGGGACCTTTGAGTGAAGACTTGTAGGAGGTGAGGAAATGAACTGTGCAGATAACTGGGAGAAATATTCCAGACTCAGAGAGGAGTCAGTGCCGAGTGGGAGTGTGCCTGGCAGTAAAAGGTCCATGTGGGCCCCTGAATAAGGGAGTGGGAGAGAGTGATGAGAGATGAGGTCAGAGAGCGATAGGTGACACCTTGTGGGTTACTTAAGGACTTTGGTTGTTGTCCTGGGGAAGTGGTGAGGCTTTGGCAAGTGAAGTCTGAAGTGTCATGATCTGACTTACATTTGCCTGGCCTCACTGGCTGCTGCATAGAGCATAGGCTGCAGTGTCTGTGGGAAAGGCAGGGAGCAGGTAGGAGGCTGTAGTTAGCATCCAAGTAAGAGCTGCGGCCAAGCGGGGTGGGGAGGACAGTGGAGGAAGCAGGCAAACAGGATGATCAAGAGTGCAGGTTGGAAAGAAGGGCAGAGATAGAACGGAGGCATGTGGATATAGGATTCTGGAGTTCAGCAGAGAGGTCTGACTTGAAAGTAAATACTGGGTGTCATCAACATGTAGACGGTGTTTGTGGTCCTTATCTATCACTGTGTAACACATTATTCCAGAGTTAGAAATCTAAAATAACAATCATTTACATGTACAGCTTCTGAGGCAGGAATCGAGGAGCAGCCTCGTGAGACTGCAGCCAGGCTGTCAGCCAAGGTGCAGTCACTGCAAGCCTCCATGGGGCCAGAGAACCCGCTTCCAGGCTCAGGGCCTCAATGCTGGCAGGCCTCGGTTCCTGGCTGGCTGTGGGCCGGAGGCTCCTCACTCAACATGGTGGCTGGCTTCCCCAGAGCAAATAATTTGAGAGAGGAGGAGAGAGGAATCAAGGCAGAAGGTGCAGCCTTTTCCATAACTGAATCTCAGAAGAGACGTAGTCACACGCTACTGTGTGGCTTTGGCCACATGCACCAACCCTGTTATGATGTGAGACCCGGATTCCAGGAGGAGGCGGCGGTTGGGGGCCATCTTGGAAACTAGTTACCTTATTGTGTAAATCTCAGCATGGAGGAGATCAATGAAAGTCCCTCTCCCCTTTCCTTCTTTTCTTCTTTTTTCCTTCTATCCTTTTTTTTTTCCCCATTCTTTTCTCCTTCTTTATCGTTTATCTCTTTCTTCTTGCCACACAGCCACTGCCCGCCTCCTATGTGTCAGGCCTGTGTGAGGCCACTGGTGTCAGAGCCAACTTAAACACAGTCCTTGTACCTGAGGAATGAATACACCCCAGCACTGCATTGACCCAAAGCTGGGCAGACGTGAGGATTCAGAGGGAGGAGCAGTGGATGTAGGGATTCAAGAAAACTTCACAGAAGAACCTAGAGCTGCTAAAGTGTGACCATGGGGATCTAAGTAGACAGAAACAGCTTTGGGGAGAGAGCTGGGGACCAAATAAGAGGACCATTATACTCATGCGAAAGGTGAAACCAAGACCTCCCCCCGCAATTCCAGGGGTCAGGCTCTGTCTCTGAGGCTGGGTTACTCCTCACAAACCCTCCTGCCAGGACATGGATGCTCACAGCCATCAGAGGGCGCCTGGGCAGGCCAGGCTGAAGGAGTCAAGAGGCGGTGAGCTCGTTGAGCCTCCACACAGGTGGGAACAGCAGTGGTCTCAGAGCTGAGGATCAGATCACATCCAGACCCTGCTCCTAACCCCACGACAGCCAGGCCTGCTGGAGCAGGGCCAGGCAGCCCCATAGATCCCAGACCAGGCCCAGAGCCTTTGAAATACAACTGCCTCTTCCTGGGCCTGCTCCCCGTGCCCCCGTGGTGTCATTTCCAAATCCATTACATTCCAATGGCTTTGGGATCTTTTAATTACATGTGACGAAGCCTCGCCGTTGCTGGAATTAGACGGCCTGTGTTGACGATTTATAGGCCTCAGCTTTCACACAAGCAGGGTAATAAATAACATGAAATGGGCCCTTCAGCATTAAAAACTTCAGAGCTACCCACTAAGCCATGACAGAAAGAATAAAAAAAAAAATGAAAGGGTAAAAAAATAAAAAAACAGTAATGTCTGTGTTTCATGTGTTTAAAATACTGTATGTGAAACAGGGAATGTCAAAAATACGGGGTGCTGAGCAATACGCAACTCATAAAATTTTATCTCTGGTATGAGGATTTCCAACCACATAATGAGGACTTTCCTTTTTTTTTTTCTTTTTTAATCCTGGGTAATTCAAGGCTGATGAGGTGACTGAGAGGGCAGGTTGCCTGGCATACCCATTTACTTCCCCAGATTTAATGGCAAGGTGAGGACTAGGGGGTGAAGCAGCCTCCAGTTCCCCCAGGACTTGCCTCCTGGGCCCCTGGCCAGCCATGTTCCCATCCTCTGGCCCATGCTGGTCTCTGTAGCTGGCATGACGTCCCCTCCTTTTCTTTCAGCCACATTTCTGACACCCCCTACCCAGCCCCCAGAGGCGGCATCTGACTGCACCAGGCACCCTCCCCAAACACACCACATTCGAGGTCAGCCAGAGGCTGGTGCGAGGAGTTCCCAAACCCAGGGCTGCCCATAGGCCTTACCTGTTCTCAGAGTAGAGACTTCCCGAGGGCCAGGCCAGGGTCTTGCTTCCTTTCTGTACCCTGGCACAGGGCCGAGCACACAGCAGCAACTCCACAAAGCTTTTAAGATTAAGAAGCCAAGAATCAGGAATCCAGTTGGATTCCAGTCCAGAGAAGCCAGAAATAGCATGTGAGAGAGAATGAGGGGAGAGAAGGGACAGGACAGGAGGAGAAGAAATACCTTATCTCAGCCTCCTGGATGGGGAGGAACAGGCATTCAGATGCCTCGAGCTCAGTGGGACCTCCTCACTGTGACAGTACAAATGAGACTTGAAGAATACTGGGATCCAAAGTCTCTGGGGCTGCTGCTGCTGCTGCTAAGTCACTTCAGTCTCGTCCGACTCTGTGCGATCCCATAGACAGCAGCCTACCAGGCTCCCCTGTCCCTGGGATTCTCCAGGCAAGAACACTGGAGTGGGTTGCCATTTCCTTCTCCAATGCAGGAAAGCGAAAAGTGAAAGTGAAGTCGGTCAGTCGTGTCCAACTCTTAACGACCCCATGGACTGCAGCCTACCAGGCTCCTCCATCTACAGGATTTCCAGGCAAGAGTACTGGAGTGGGGTGCCATTGCCCTCTCCGAGTCTTTGGGGAGGCAGGGGTGTTTCACATCCCTTCCGTGGTCTTCTTGCCAGCATTCCGCCTCTCTCGTGATCCAGCTGTGTGCCCGTGAACTCCTCTACTCCCATCACCCATGGCCTGATGAGCGCAGTCTGGGACCACGGCCCACTAAAGTCATCTTACCCCTTGAGACAAATCTCTCAAACTCAGAGCCCCTCATAGGACCTGGCCAGCCTGGAGAGAGGCTGGCCCTGGATAAGGTGTCCACCCTAATTCAATCAGCCATCTGTAAGGACACCAGCTTAGCTGCTCAGGGAAAGGAATGAACAGTCCTGTGTCCATCAGGGAGCTGAGGAACGACAGGATTTCCTGCGGCTTCAACTACAGAATGGTTTGCAGAAGAGATTGAACTCTGTAGCGCCTTAAAATCTGGCCCAAGTGTAAATTCAGTTCAGTTCAGTTCAGTCACTCAGTTGTGTCCAACTCTTTGCAACCCCATGGACTGCAGCACGCCAGGCTTTCCTGTCCATCACCAACTCCTGGAGCTGACAAGACGTGGTCCACTGGAGAAGGGAAAGAATGGCAAACCCCTTCGGTATTCTTGCTTTGAGAACCCCACGAACAGTACAAAAAAGCAAGTGTAAGTAGATAGAGGTAATTCTAGACCTGAAAGAGTCTAAGCACCAGATCCAACCCTGTCTGACGTCCATGACATCCAAGCCTTTGGATAAGAGAAGATCTAGATTTTCAAATCTAAGAGAAGGGAGCGAATTGGCAGAGGCTGCAGAAGCAGGTGAGTCTGTGAGGCCACTGAGCTGTCTACTTTACCTATGATTAAGGCTTGGTTGATGACACATAATCTCCATGTGAATGGGAGTCACGGGTGCCACAGTCACTGCTGTGTGTGTGTGTGTGTGTGTGCATGTGTGCATGCTTGTATTCATGGTCAGTCATGTTCAACTCTTTGAGACCTCATCAACTCTAGCCCAACAGGCCCCTCTGTCCATGGCATTTTCCTGGCAAGAGTACTGGAGTGGGTTGCCATTTCCTACTCCAGGGGATCTTCCCAACCCGGGGATCCAATCCACGGCTCTGCATCGGCAGGCAGATTCTTTACCACTGCGCCACCTGAGTTCCCAGGGCCTACACAAAACAGGCACTTATTCGTGGAGTGAATCAGTAGCATCGAAACGCAGAGGCCTCGCCCTGACAGTAGTCTCACTTCTCTGACAGACGTTATGAGGTGCATCTATCCTAAGGGCTTGTTAGATGAAAGAGAAAAAGATCTTTTGGTTTTGGGTCCCCTGGGCATCAACAGTCAGAAAGCCTAGCTTAAGTTTTAGCTTTCTTGCCTGAAATAGCCTCTAGGACTATTGCAAAGGTGTATTTCTTAATAATAACTTTCTAATCTCTGTGGGCTCAGAATTCCCAGAGGGCATGACTGAGAACTGCAGTTAGTGGCTTTGGAAGTCCTAGTACAGCCCAGAATTGATGATCAGGGCCAAGATATTGTCATGAAGAACTGCTTGTCCTGCAGGCAAGGGGGAAACAAAATCAGGCTGACTCAGCGACACCCGTGTCTCAAAAATAAAATATACTTACTCACTGTACTGCCCACAGGGAGTAGACGTGGCCTCTGACTTCTAGATTGTTATTCATTTAATATTATTTAATATTTATAATTTAATATTTATCTTTAAATTGACCTACTTTTCAAAATTAGATTTGCACTAATAATACCTATACTGTTAGGGCTTTAAGAAGATGATAGCTAGCTAGATACATGATATCTATATTATAAAATAGTATCATTAATTTTATATTATATAATTGCATATGAAATAAATATTAAAATATGAAATATTATTATAGACAGTCTAAAATCATTGTGCATGCCACTAGTGATAAATGCTTGCCATTTGGAAAATACTATACTAAATGACTAACTTTTATGATCCTTTTTAAGTTTAAGGTTCTATGATTTCTGAGTTTAGTTTTATGAGTATTTTTTGAATATCTGGAACACTTTCCCTTTTTCTCTCCCCTTTCCTAAATCATGGTCCTGCTCAATTTCACTTCCCCAGTGAAGGTTTCTGTACAGAAAAGAGGTAACTTAGCAGGCCTGAGATTACCACCTTTAGAAAGATCTACTTGCAAGGTTAGCCCTTGGGCTGGTATCTGGGAACTTGAATTTTTGAAATGTTCCCGCCATGACTAACTGCTAAGCACTAAAATGTGTGTGCAAACAATGCAATTTATGATGAACACTGCTTCCCTCTAGAGGTCTAGAATTTTGGTTGTGCTAGGCAAAGGTGTCTACGCAATCATCCCCAGTGAAAACCCTGACCTCTGCGTCTCTGACGAGCTTTCCTGGTGGATGACACTTCATGTGTGTTGTCACAGTTCCATGCTGGGGAGCTTAGCACACCCTGTGTGACTGCAATGGGAGAGGAATCTGGAAGCTAACTCTTGACTTCCTTCAGACCTTGCCTACAGGCCTTTTCCCTTTGCTGCTTTTGTTTATATTCTTTTTCTATAATAAATCTTAGCCTTGAGTGCAACGCTGAAACCTGAATTACTGAACTTGAAGGTAGTCTTGAAGACCCCACATATAGCTTCTTTCCATGACCATTCCACCCTCCAATTCTCCTCCAATTCTCTTCCTATTCTTAGCCCATTGAGCAACTTAGATAGAATCATACAGCTCTCCCCCTTGTTTTGTCCATTAATACAGTACATCACTAGTTATACCTGATGTCTCTGTCCTAGTCATTAATAAGCTCCTATAAAACAAGGGACTGTTTCTTATATAACTTTGATTTGTATTTTCATTTGTGATTAATAGGGTCTTATTCATAGTAATTGTTCTAAGTTTCTTTTTTAAAAAGAATACAAAGCAAAATCAAATAAAAAATTTAGATGCATTTGTTATTATAAAAATAATTTCAAAAAAAAGGGGAAAAAAGGGAAAAAATTTAAAATCATCCATGATTCCCTATCCATAAATAGCCACTTTAATTTCTTGATTACATATCCATAAAGAGTTTTTCTAAGAATGGTATCATTATTTTTGTTAATCTTTTCTTAGTAAATACATCATAAATATGTGTCCTTATGAGTACTTTTTTGTTAATAACACCATTTTTAACAATTACATATTAACTCATTGTGTCCCAATATATATGTGTCCCAAACTGGGGACTCTCAAGCAAATCACCATCTACAGACATGTCTTTGTTTTGAGCAGCATAGTATTGACCTTTCTGGTCGTTATTCAGTCACTAAGTCCTATCCGACTCTTTGTGACCCTATGGGCTGCAGTTCACCAGACTCCTCTGTCCTCCGCTATCTCCTAGAATTTGCTCATATTCATATCCATTGAGTCAGTGATGCTATCTAAACTATTTCATTCTCTGCCACCCCCTTCTCCTTTTGCCTTCAATCTTTCCCAGCATCTGGGTCTTTTCCAATAGGTCAGCTCTTCACATCAGGTGGCCAAAGTATTCAAATTTCAGCTTCACCTTCAGTCCTACCAATGACTATTCAGGATTGATTTCCTTTAGCATTGACAGGTTGATCTCCTTGTAGTCCAAGGGACTGTCAAGAATCTTCTCCAGCACCACAGTTGGAAAGGCGCTCAGTCTTCTTTTTGGTCCAACTCTCACAACCACACATGACTACTGGAAAAACCATAGCTTTGGCTACACACACCTTGGTCGAAAAAAATGATGTCTCTGGTTTTTTAACACGCTACGTTTGTCATAGCTTTCCTTCCAAGGAGCAAGCATCTTTTAATTTCATGTCTGTAATCACCATCTGCAGTGATTTTGGAGCCCAAGAAAATAAAATCTGTCACTGCTTTCACATTTTCCACATCTATTTGCCATGACTTGATGGGATTGGATGCCATGATCTTTGTTTTTTTAATGTTGAATTTCAAGCCAGCTTTTTCCCTCTCCTCTTTCACTTTCATCAAGAGGCTCTTTGGTTCCTCTTCACTTTCTGCTATTAGAATGGTGTCATCTGCATATCTGAGGTTGTTGATATTTCTCCCACCAATCTTGATTCCAGCTTGTGATTCATCCAGCCCAGCATTTTGCATGATGCACTTAACATAGAAGTTAAATAAGCAGGGTTACAATATACAGCCTTGTCATACTTCTTTCCCAATTTTGAACCAGTCAGTTCTAACTGTTGCTTCTTGACCTGCATACAGGTTTCTCAGTAGACAGGTAATGTGGTCTGTTACTCCCATCTCTTTAAGAATTTTCCACACTTTGTTGTGATCCACACAATAAAAGCCTTAAACATAGTCAATGAAACAGAAGTAGGTGTTTTCCTGGAATTCCCTTGCTTTCTCCGTGATCTACTGAATGTTGGTAATTTGATCTCTGGTTCTTCTGCCTTCTCTAAATCCAGCTTGTGCATCTGGAAGTTCTTAGTTCATGTACTGTTAAAGCCTAGATTGGAGGATTTTGAGCATAATCTTGCTAGCATGTGAAATAAGTGCAATTGTATGGTAGTTTGAACAGCATATTAAAAAGCAGAGACATTACTTTTACAACAAAGGTTCAACTAGTCAAGGCTATGGTTTTTCCAGTAGTCATGTATGGATGTGAGAGTTGGACTATAAAGAAAGCTGAGCACTGAAGAATTGATGCTTTTGAACTGTGGTGTTGGAGAAGACTCTTGAGAGTCCCTTGGACTGCAAGGAGATCCAACCAGTCCATCCTAAAGGAGATCAGTCCTGAGTGTTCATTGGAAGGACTGATGTTGAAGCTGAAACTTCAGTATTGGATACAGGAATTGGATGTTGGAAACAAAGTATTGGATACTTTGGCCATCTGATGCAAAGAACTGACTCATTGGAAAAGACCCTGATGCTGGGAAAGATTGAAGGCGGGAGAAGGGGACAACAGAGGATGAGATGGTTGGATGGCATCACCGACTCAATGGACATGAGTTTGGGTAAACTCTGGGAGCTGGTGAGGGACAAGGAGGCCTGGCATGCTACAGTCCATGGGGTCAAAAAGAGTCAGACACAACTGAGCAACTGAACTGAACTGGACTGAACTGAACTTGAACATTCTTTGGCATTACTCCTCTTTGGGATTGGAATGAAAACTGATCTATTCCAGTTCTGTGGCCACTGCTGAGTTTTCCAAATTTGCTGACATATTGCATACAGCACTTTCACAGCATCATCTTTAGGACTTGAAATAGCTTAGCTGGAATTCTGTCACCTCCAGTAGCTTTGTTCATAGAAATGCCTCCTATGGCCCACTTGACTTCAGACCCAGGATGTCTGGCTCTAGGTGAGTGATGGGTGGCAGTATCTAACTTGATTCCAAGGTTTGAGTAACTGAACAATGCCCAGTTGGTGCATACATCTTATGAGTAAATAATTATGATTATTTAACAATAAAATATAAACATTATTTTTTCTTTCAATTTCTTTGTAATAGGACTTAAACACTAACTTGTTTGTTTGTGCCTGCATACTTAAACCTAACTGTGAGGCATTTATTTTGGTCTAGGGGCACTGTAAAAAAAAAATATTGCTGAGACAAAGCTTGGGAATCTTTGGCATATTCCTTGTAGAATGAAAGATAATGCATTGTCTGGTTTCACTCCTGCCTGATTGTTCTCAACCCACATGGTCACTAAGTCACTAGAGCCTGTAATGCCTGTATTAGCTACATCAAGTATCTGTCAGCTATCCCTGGGACATTTATATTGCCTTTCACTGTTAATAAACAAAGAGGAGCTTCTTCATAGCTAATATTCTATACATTCAGGATTATGTTCTTAGAATAAGATCCTATAAAAAAAGAATTTCTTAGTAAGATTAGCCCCAGTTTTAAGCTTTTGAAAATTATTTCTGGATTGACTCAGCTTCATTTGAGAATCCCCAAGACAGAGAAAACTGCCCGACACACAGGTAGCACTGAAGTTGTACTAGGAGTACAAGGGAACTGAGTTGAATTGAATCACAATGAAGCAAATCCAAATCAAATTGAATCTCTAAAGGCACAAGGCTATGTTTTACTTCTCTTTGCCTAAAGTTGCCTCCACCTCTGATACAGGCTCTGTCCTCAGCAGTCAACAGCCTTGGAACAGGAGAGCTCTTGCTTCAGAAAAGAAGCTTGTGGACAGATATTTTTTACAAAAGAACTTGTCTGAGCCCTGAAAAGCCAAAGAGCTTAAAGGTTAAGTCTGGCCTTGAAGCCAGACAGATTTTAAATCCCCCTGTGACTAGTGGTTGACTTTGGAAATGTTACTTAAACTTCTGTGACTCAGTTTCCTCATCTGTATAATGGGAACAATTAAAGAACCTATCTCATGAGGCTGTGATGAAAACAAAAATGACATAGTCTATATAAATGTTTTGTACAGTGCCTGGCATTTTAAGCTCCCAATGACAGCCATTAATCTTATTTGTTCTCCTGGGTGTTTCTGGATGTTCTCAAAGCAAGATGCACCTGAATTTCCATTCTTCCTACAGGTTTGCTATTGGTTGAAAACGTGGGGAAGACATACCAATCCATTCCCAGATTTCTTAACCCAGGAATTAATCTATTTCCTATCATGGTCCCTGGATCCTTCTTCACCAACCTAGGCAAGAGGCACTTTCCAACCCCTTTCTGATCAGAATACTGGCCAGAAGGTCCTGGGCCTCTTGTCCCAAGAGGTCCTGGGTAGAGGTAGCTACCAGAGCAAGCAGTTCTTAGAGTAACAGCACCAAGACTATAATCATCTGAGCTAAGCAAAAGGAAAGCAAAAAGAAAAATCACTATTGATTTTGGCTTAAGAAGCAAAATGATTTCTTTCTTGTCGTCATCATGTTTAGTGACCCATTGCTTTGAGCATTAGAGGCTAGATCGCCACCTGTAACATACTCTTGGGGAAAATTTTCTCAGGAACATTTAGAGACTGACTTTGTGTCCCTGAAATGCCCACATCTCTAGTCCCCTCCTAGTTTGTCTCATCCTGCAGTAGTTTCTCCCCTGAATCCTTGGGCATCTTCAGAGAGCTATGAAAAGAGAAGCAACAAGCTCTAGGATAAACTAAACCAACCAATGGGAGTGGCCACAAGTCTCTATGAGTATTTAAATTTCTCATCCTTTGTCACACCTGACAGAGCTCTTGGCTTGGAAACTGGAAGTTGCATGAGTCCCTGCCCTGCCCTTTGTGGGCCCCCGGTGACAGCTTCATCCTCATTCTATTCACTTCTAAAATAAGGGTGATAATGTGTGCAAGATGATAAAGATGACCTCTACAAAAGTGCTCTGTTAAAATATATATGTAACTAAGAGGGATTTTGATTAAGGGAAAAAAAAAAGTTGAAGCCCACTATGTATTTATTGATCAGGCCTGGGAAGACTTCTTGTAGAAGAGGACTTTGTATACCAGAAGGGCTGCATAGCAGATGGATAACAAGAAAGTCTATAAGGGCCAGAAGGACCTGGTTGGGACGCAAGAACAAAAAGCTTGACCTGGGGTGGATAGAGGAAAGTAAGACAGAAAGATGGACAGGGTAGGGTAGGAAAATAGATTCGAATAAGACTTTGTAACCCAGAAATTGGAGCCTTTTTTGATTAATCAATCATTCAAAATATTATGACTGAGAAACTTCCAAGGGCTCAGCCTGGTGCCAGCTTGATTACAGCTATCAGGGATTTCTATAATCTGTTTGTGGGAGGCAGAATTGTCAAAGTCAAAACAACCAGAGATGGTCCAGGAGAGGCAGTGGATGTAGAGCCAGGAGTCCTGGGGAGGGTCTCAGAAAGGAGGAAGTGGGCCTGAGGTTGCCCTCATTGTGGGTTCAGGGCTGGAGACAGGCTGAGAGGGTGGGGCTGTGGCCACCACTAGGACAATTTGTGACCCTGTTAGCTTTTCCCAATAGTGGATGAACAAGAGTTCCTTCAGTGACAAGACAAAGTGCTGAGGAATGTGACCATAGGAAAAATGATTTTTTTATGGGGAAAGAAGAGTAGTAAAGGGAACAAATAAAGGGATCACAAATGTTGGTGCCAAATGGAATCAATTAACTCCAACCCAGGGTTTTCACTGTGCAGTAGCTGGAGCATAAATGGGTGATGTCACTTAACCTGGGAGTGAAAAGCAGGTCTCCAGCTTCATCATTTGGTGACCTTTTGACTCCTTGATGATGACCTAGATGGAGCTAGGGCATTAGACCTTGGACTATAGGGACAGGCCTAGATGGCACACCGGGGCATCTGCAGTGGGAATTGTAAATTCCTAGGCACCAGATTAAGGTGAAAAGGGACCCGAGGGAGAGGGAAGAGGGCAGCACTCTTGATCAGTGCTGTAATAGGGCCAGAACTCTGTCTCATCTTTCTTCCTACACAGCCAATTCCCCGTGCTTCACAGCCAGGATTTGGGATATGTGTTGCAGCTTGAGTGGAAGTAAAATGGGCCAAAGGCTAGAAATATGACCACAAAGGGTTTGTGTAATGTCCTCTAGATTGGAGGAAGTAGAGAAACAGGAACAAGGGATACCTGGAGCCAATAAACTCCAGGGTCTCAAACAAAGGGCTATGATGTGTTGGGCTTGCAATTTACACAAATAACTGATATTCAGATGTGCCCCTGAATCTGTGCAGGTTCAGAAATCACAATACTTTGGCCACCTGATATGAAAACTGACTCATGGGAAAAGACCCTGATACTGGGAAAGGTTGGAGGCAGGAGGAGACGGGGATGACAGAGGATGTGATAGTTGGATGGCATCACCGACTCGATGGACATGAGTTTGAGCAGGCTCCAGGAGTATTGGCGATGAACAAGTAAACCTGACATGCTGCAGTCCATGGGGTTGCAAAGAGTCGGACACAACTGAGCAACTGAACTGAACTAAGATGTGCTATGAGCAGGGCGGAGCCAGAGTAAGCTGAGCTGGGGCAAGCATTTGAGAAGAAGGCTGGGTCAACTGCCCTCCCGACTCTCACACACCAGCTCTGGGCAGTCGTAGTTATGCCTTCCTCAGACAGGAGACAGTCGTGTTCCACAGACACTTGTGAACATGAAAAGGGAGAGGGAGGGAAGCAGAGGGGAAGAGATCTATTCTGCCTCACAGCTCTCCATCTATACACCAGTGGAGCGTGAGTCATTTGTTATGCCTAATGAGCTAATGCCACCTTATGTGGAGGCAAAAATGCCAATGAGATGATGGGGTGGGTTGCTATGGGAGACCATGGGACCTCCCTGTAATTTGTACAGTCTAGCAAAGGAATCTTCACGAGAGGAAAACTTGGCTGTCTCCTTCCATCAGGGTAATAAGCCCTTGTGTTTGCACTGAGTTTTATGTATTTCGAGATTTTTTTCATCTATTGTTATAATTGAGTTTCAGAAACATCCAATAAAGTAGTTGGGTCTCAGTGTTACTTTCCCTACTTTTCAGGTGAAAAGACAGGCTCAGAGGAGTTAAAGAAATTATTCAAAGTCATGAAGGAGGTAGATGGATATATCTCAGAAGACCTAGTTTGCAAACGTTTTTCCATATGTGTCTTTTTTTTTAAAGAACACATCACCAGGTTTGTGGCAATAAGGGGAGTTTGATCAGTTATAACAAATGCCATAGCAAGATGGAAATGAAAAACTTAAGGTGAATCCAGAGAAGTCCCAATTCATAGATGAGAAGTCGATAGATCTTGTTACCAAAGAGAAATTTAGATAGATACCTGCACACATTGCAACTGGAAGAAATGACCAAGGAAAGCTGGGGTGGAGTCTCTAGCTGAACAGGTTAGGACTCCTTGTCCTGGCACTCTTACCTTTCCAGGCCAACCTCTCAGCACAGCTCCAGCCAAGCAGAACCACAGCTGCTCCTTAAATCCATAGGACTCTTCCCATTTCTATGACTTCTTGCATCCTTTTCCTGAAATTTCCAGTTCTAACCCCTCAACATCTTAAATCCCGTAATGAATTCATTGCTCCCTCCTCTGAAAGCACATTAAAATGCTGGGATGTCCCCCATCTATCTCCTCCACTAAACAGTGAGCTCTTTGAAGGTAGGAACTGTGATCCAATCATTACTCAACCCCCAGCACTTGCCAACGGGCCTGGCACTTATTAGGATCCCAGGAGATGTTTATTAATTGAACGTTTCCATCATCATCACCATCTTAATTTAAACTAAAATCGTTTACTGAGCAGCTCCCCTGAGCTGGTCATTATGTAGGTGATGGGCTGTGAGATGTTACCTCCACACTCTAGCGCTCGTGAAGACTTTTGGCAAAGCAGAAAGAACATTTGAACCATACTGAACTCAAGTAAGTTAACTGACATAGGAGTCTGAGTGTGGTAAAAATCTCATCTGTTCAAGGTAGGATCTGAGGAGCTTTGAAGAAAGAAAAGGAATATGGGACATCCTAAGACTTTATTGAGGGGGCTTCCAGGGTGGGTTCTATGGCTGCTGTAAGATCAACATGAGGCAAAGCCCAGTTGTCACCAAGCTGAGAGGTGCAAAGACAGCACAGTTGTAGCAAAAGAAGAAAATGAAGGACTACTGCTAAGGAGCTGCCCAGTTCTGCCAAGGAGTCGTCAGAGGAGTGCAAGCTAGAGTAATCAGGAAGGCTGCATGGAAGAGGTGACATGAGCTGGATTTTGGATTCTGTTTAGATAAGGAAGATAGATAGGCAGTCCTAGAATATCAGACAACTGTGAGCCTTGAACTGATAATTTATCAATATGGCTCAAAACAAGCAATGCACAGTTCTAAATCTATCCTCTACCATAGGACAGATTTCACTGCAGGCAGAAAAGACAAAGATTTGAAACCTCTATTCACATCAAAACATTAATTTCCTTTTTTTCATATGAAGAATTAACGAAAAAAACTAAAACTCCAGATGGATTTTAAACACAGTGGGGAATTGGGTGGCGAGATGGCAGATGGCTATTTCAGCTGCACATGAGTAAAAATAATTCAACTTCCCAATACCCAGGACTTTTCTGAACTTGTGAAAACCTCTTCAGGAAAAGTTCAGAGTCACAGCAGACGGGGTCCGAGGTTTAGAGTTTCCCAACAAAGAGACCTACCTCTGCTGGAGCAGTAGCCCCCAGACCATTCGGGAAGGCTTCTTGCTCACAGACTCTGCCAGGACTGACCCTCAACGTTAGCCCAGTCTGATGAAAGTACCCTGGCATTTCTTCCCCTATGTTGGGAAAGCAGGGAGGGAGATGAGTCAACTTAAGAGTTAGGTGTGATGAAGACATCATAAAGCAGAAACTCTCTGAAGGGTATAGTGGTGAGTGTGCCCATTGTGGGGAAGGTGGCCCCAGAGGAGGGCAGGGTGGTGACTTTGAAAGTTGATATCTCTGGGTGTCTGATGGCTGTGGTTTGCCAGACTGGCTTTCCTGGGGCAGGCTGGATTTCCCCACATTTACTGTCGTCTGCATTTCACCCTAGAGATAGAAAAGGTGCCCTAGGTGGAAGCTCACTTTGTTCACGTGACTTCCACCTGCAGGAACACAGATTCTTTTTTTTTTTTTTTTTGTCACATTTGATGTCTAGGCTGCAGGAAAGAGCTGACCACGGGAGTCAGCCAGGCCACCAGGGCATGATGAAGCGGGCATTCTAGGGGTCCAGTGCCAGGGACAAGCAGGTAAAAACCAGGATGGGCATGGATCTACAGCCCCCAGGAGATTAAACTCCAGAGGAATCATGTAGAACAGGAGTGGTTAACAGAAGTTCCTGACTAGCTGGTCTCTGTTCCAAGGTCCAGGAGGTCAAAGGTACAGGCAGGAGACAGCAGGGAGAGCTCTGACCTTAAACAGGGACCGGCCTTTCTGCCCTGTGTACTGAGTCCTGGTGATCAGGGACCACACTCATTCATGGTGTGTGCCACGGTTTCCTGGACAATACGTATTTGGCTGGGCAGTATGCTAGGGCACATTAGCCAGAGAAGGACACAAGTTACAGAACAACAGAAAGGCTGGGGACATACTGTGACATCAGGGAAAACAGTTCTAGAAAAGAATTATTTACTTGTGTTCCATCTGTGCTGGCCTCCCCAATTAACAGTGGGAGGATGAGGAAGGCAAGGCCATGGGTTCATAGGCAGCAAAGAGTCTCAGTGACGGATACAACAGGACACTCTCTCCAAGTGGATTCAAGGGACTCCAGGGCCAGGACCAACCCCAAGGAGAAGCAAGTGATGGGATCTGGCTTAGAGTCTGGTCTATGGACTGGACTGGGCCTCAGGGCCCAATTCTAGCCCAAGAAAATTGAGAATGTGCCTTTCTTCACATGCCACACCATAGAGGACAAGGTAAACAAGTATTAACAAAGGATACTGCTGCTTTCTGTGTTTAGAAAGAGAGTCGAAAGGCTCCTTGTGTTTATGTGCGGTGGGAGGAAGGACGCTGGGGTTCTGGCGTGAAGGTTATGTCCACCATGCCAACTCCTGAACAAACAGGCTCTGTGTCCAGCTCATTCTTATCAACCATGAGATCCAGATCTTCCCTTTTCTTGCTCCCAGCAGCCTTGTCTGTCATGTCCAAGTGGGCTAAACGCCCTCAAGAGGACTCGTGTGACACCCTCTGCCCCCTGTCAATCTCATTTCTTCCTTCTCTCCCCAAGACAACGCTAGACAATGCCTCTCTCCTTGACTCTCCCACAGTCAGGGTCAACCACCAACAGGAGGCCATGCCTTCTGCCCCTAAATGGCAGCTAGACAAGATACTGGGGACAGAGGAGGCCATCGTGAGTGAAGGTAATGTGCGTTGTCAGTTGGCCACCCCCTGAGGCCGAGTCAGGATGGGCAGCGCTGAAGCTGCCCCATGTGGGAGTCAAGGATCCTTGAGAGGGTAGAGTCAGGCTCCCAGGCAGGTTCTGCAGGGGAAGCAGCCCCTCATGTGGCCTGTGCACCAGGGAGGGTCTTCAGGCAGTGGGGAAAGGGGAGCACAGTCACAGATTTGGGATTTTTCTCAAGGGCCCCTGACAGTGCAGTATCACCACCTAGCATTCTTAGAAGGGCTTGGAATTTGCATCTCACAGCCCTTTTCGTAGTAAAATCAAACAGATGTTGAAATTTTTCTAGGCAAATTCTTTCATCTTGTATATTAAAAAAAAACAAGGCCCAGAAAAGTGAAATAATTCATTAGTGGCAGATCCATGACCCGTACGGGGATCCCAGTAGCAGGCTTTAGTCCATATATGGCCTTCATCATTAGCTCAGCCCTTGTTTGGGCTTGAAAGATACAGCAGACAGCGGAGAATGGAGTGGACCCTAGCACACTCAGCGAGTCTGTCAGATGGGAGACACGGGCAGCCTCTCTGGGTTACAGACCATGAGTGACTCCCAATGCCTTTACCACAGAAGGGGGACAAAGCGGGTGGGCTTTTCCATCCCCCAGGCTCCCTCCTCCCTGCATGTGCATGGGTTCTTTCTCTTCCTTTCTTAGTCCCCCAGTGTCCTGGAGCTGGGACCTCACTCAGAGTGGACGTATCACCTGAGTACACACAGTTTGTCCCTCACACAATACAGATTCAGCAGCAGATACCCCAGACAACAGTCCTATTCTCTAGGAGCTGGTGTTCTGATGTGGTACATGCGTGCTAAGTCGCTTCACTCATGTCCAATTCTTTGCGATCCTATGCACAATAGCCCGCCAGGCTCCTCTGTCCACGGGATTCTCCAGGCAAGGATACTGGAGTGGGTTGCCATGCCCTCCTCCAGGAGATCTTCCTGACCCAGGAATCCAACCCACATCTCTTGCATTGGCAGGTGGGTTCTTTCCCACTACCACCACTCAGGAAGTCCATTCTGATGGGGAGATACGGTCAAACACAAATAAATGTGAAGTCAGGAGGTGTTGGATGGCATAGGGAAAGTACAACAGGGAGGAGGGCTCAAGAGCGCCGGTGGCGGCGGAAGCTCTGTTAGCTGCAGTGCGAGGGGAAGGCGGCTGCATGACGGGTTGACTCGTGAGCCGCATCCTGGAGGGGGGGTGTCTGTTGATTGGGCAAACGGTGTCCACCTTTCCAAATGAATGTTCATATTGCAGCAGCATTTACATACATTTTGAAAGAGTCCTACGTGGGTGCCTGCAAGTTGCATTGTTTATTAGGTCTGCAGACAGTTCAATGAGTAGGTGATTTCAGACCTCCTCCCCCAACCCCAACCGTTGTGGCCCTAAAATAGGGCACTGAAACTTCACCCCCTCACCTTTCCCATTGTGTTGGCCCCCCTAAGGTCTGCTTCCTCAGGCCTCACTGCTGAAAGGCTCCAACAAGCTCATGGGGACCAGGGTAGCAATGTCAGTGGTGATAACTGAGCAGGAATTCATGACTTGGAATTGATCCAGAGTTGGGATTCAAAAGAACAAAAAAAGAGCCCAAAATTGTAGGCAATAAATATGTGAGTGTGTACCATTTGAGGTCAGCTTCCATTCACTTCTGAATAGTCCTTTACTAAGAAAAAGAAGGGGTACGGGTAAGAACCACAATGTAAATTGGTCATTTTTCCCAGATAGTATGTGTGTTTTAACAGAGACTTTCAATGCTTATTCACAAAAAGTGAGCACCAGATAGGGGTGGGCAGACATTCTAAAGCCATATCCAGAAAGACCCACACAATCTGTAGATAAAGATGCAATATCTCTGATTCCAGAAAGTTAAGTCTTCCCTCCTAAAGTCAGCCTTGAACCATGCCTCTAACATGCTTAAAAAGAATGTATGAGATGAAAAAACTCCAAACGAGTGTTCCAGTCTGAGCACAGAAAGGCATGATCATTCAGAAGGAACTCAAGTATTTGGAGCAATAAATAAATAAATAATCCATCCAAAGCCTGTACTCTACCTTTGGATAAATTATGCTTGATTTGAAGGTCAAGAGTGTTACAATAGCCTGCTTCACCAAGGTGCATGAAAGCTGAAGCTTGCGGTTTGGTAGAAGAATTTGCAGGGTATAATTATGCACCCCTTCAACATCCCCACTGCCTTCCACGTGATGTGAAACAATGTGTCACAGTCCTGTACAGTCAAAGCAGTAATTTACAAGAGTCAGCAATTCCACAGGGCAGGTAGGCCATATTTCAAAACGGGAAAGGAGTTGGGGGGATGGAGACGGGGATCAGCGGATCAATTTACAAAGATCCTGTTTCTCTGCCACTCTGTTGACCTTTCAGGCAAGACCTAATGCCAATTAGCTCCGTTATAAAGTCCATAACTCTTGCAGGGAAGGCCGTGTGTAGCACATGATCATTTTACAATGTTTGCCCTAATTTGCAGCCCCCAAACTTGGACTCCTGGGGCTGCAAGATGGGGGTGGGGCGGTGTACTGGCAAGCGATGGGAGCAGCTGGAAGGGATCACAGAGCACAATTACTGTCTGCGCATGGCCACATCTGGAAAACAGCTCCGTGCTAGCTTTAAAACAGCATTAATGAAGAATGGAACCTTGTGCTGGGAAGGATGGGGTGGGGGTGATAGGAGGAAATAAGGGGGAGGGGGCGCCCTTCTCCCCAACTTGGTGAGGATGAAAAGACAACAAAGAAAACAGCAGGCAGGGTATAAGACCAAATCCAAGGAGAAAAGGGTGTTGACAAGAAAGGGGAGGCAGGGAGATACTGTGAGTTTAGGATGCAGTCTCTAGTTCTCCTCATTTTTGCCAACTTGAAAGCTGGATATCCACACAGGACTGGCCCCTTCTGCATTGATTGAGCAGACATTTGCCTGTGGTGTGAGATCTTAGTGGCATCTGGAAAATTCCACTGGTACCAAATTCTACCACTAAACATTAAGCCCTTTGGTCAAGGGGTCCCCTCTCCTGACATAGATTTGAAAATGCAGGTGTACTTTATGCCTTTCAGATCCCAGGCACATAGTAGTTGCTCAATAAATATTTGTTGACTATAACTGAATGAATGGGTTGAATAAGACATTTGTGACTATGACCAAAAAATTTTGTGACTATGACCTTCAGCTATAAGGGTTACCCTAGACCAGTGATTTTCCATGTGAAGGCAGGAGGAGAGGACAAAAGGTCTTTCCAAGGGGCACAACAAATCCTATGGGGAGGGAAGATGGTAGCATTTGTGTTTGAGAAAAAAAACATTCAATTGTAAAATATAGTTTTATTTTTGGAAAACTGAAGAGTCTGCTCCTGATACAAGAGACTTCTCCAATATAATCCACAGAAATAAATGCTCAACTGAATCTTCCTGGCTGGTGAGGATTCATAAACTGACCTTAGAAATCAAAATGGGCACTTTCCATCCCACCAGAAATCAGAGCGTCTCTCGATCTCCCAGAGAAGGAGGGGGATTTATTTGATTGAGGATCAAAAAAGGCTGAGAAACTCCGAGTAGGGGGATTTGAGGCCACCAACTCCCATCTTCTCCATTGGGCTGTTGCATGTTCCTTCAGTAAGACAGATCAGCCGCTCAGATTTCCAGGAACTAAAGTAGGACATATTGCAGAGAAAACAGGGTGTCAGGGAGATATAAACAAACTTAACCTTCCTGGTCTGGGTGCCTGTATCCCTGCCTGCTCAATGCTGCATCTTTGGCACTGTGCAGGCATGTGGAAGGGCATGGCCCTACTTAGCATCTGTTTCAGTATTTGCCTAAAAACCCTAAAGGCCAGACTATAGACCTGGAGAGGTGAAAGAAAGCCTATTCATCTCTACCCCTGGGGCAGAAATTCCCCATTAGTGTCCCTAAGGTCATACACCTCCTGATCAGATGCCTCCAGCAAAATATTGAAACGAAGATCTTTGAGCAGCCCTAGGTCAAGTGCCACCTCAGCCATCTACAAGCAAAGTTACCTTGCCCAATTTACTTAATCTTTTTATGTCTTGGCTTCCTTTCCTGTAAAATGAAGATAACAGTACCTCCTTCATGGGATTAACGTTGGGGTTAAATGAGATAATATATGTTGTTTTCTCACTATTTGGAATTTTACATTTCTATTTATGCAAGGCATGCATACTGAGATGCTTCAGTCATGTCCCATTCTTTGTGGCCCTGTGGACTGTAGACGGCCAGGCTCCTCTGTCCATGGGATTCTCCCGGGAAGAATACTGGAGTGGGTTGCCATTTCCTTCTCTAATTTATGCAATACAACTTATATTTATTTACAAGTGAGCTTATATGCAAACTGTGTGTGGTCACAATCAGGATGAGATGAATGCACATGTCAAAAATGATGTAGGCAGTTATTTTTGCTTGAGTCAACCACTCACACTTAGCACCCATAGAGGGTGATGTTTGTGTCACCTTCGCATTCCTTAAAGCATGCATTCCTACATGCTTTTTGCCAATATTAAGTAAAAATTTTATGCATATGAGAATTTTTTAAAATACTTTTATCAAGGAAATCATTCCCCATATGTTCCAAATAAGCCCCCAAATGATGTCTGGCTACAGACCTGAGGGCAGCCGGCTTTCTGCTCTAAGAAGTATAGCATCGGGCCCTGTGCATAATAAGTGCTCTGAAAAGAGCAGGCACTTCTGAGGCAGGCAGCACTTTCCCTGGAGTTCAGCTCCTGTTGAGGAACCCACATCCTCTAAATTCCTAGTTCTGCCCTAGCAGAAGCATTACCCTCAAAAGGTGAACCCCTCACCCACATGACAGTTCATCACGTATGTGATATATCACATGTCACATCACATCTGTGACATGTCAGACATTCTGTGCCCTCCACCCCTCTCACCCTCTATCATATCCCCATGCTTCCCATTTCCCTTCCCTAACAGTTCCTGCCACCCCGACCTGGATGTTCCCTGTGCCAGTGTCTCTTAAAAAAGGGGATGCACACTCAGGCAGGCAGCTGAGCCTTGTTAACATATCTGAGTTTGCATCTACTTTCCTGCCAGCCCTCTCAGGCCGTCGATTCCAGTACTAAAGCTATGCACACCTGAACTTCCTAAGGAAAAGGTATTTGGAAATAGCCTGGAGCAGCTGGGTTTGACTCACACTCTCCTGTCTTCCCACCAAAATGTTCCCAACACATCTGCTTGCAAGGTCTCAATTCCCAGCTTCTATGGGCTTGAGTTATAGCCATGAGAAGTTCTGGCCTCCATAAGACATGTCAGAGGCTCCGTGTATTGGCCCTGGGTAAGCATCCCCTCAGTGTGGCTTCCTCTCCTACTTTTGCCTGTTTTGTCTGGTGAGCTTCCTCTCTTTGAAGCACCAGGAGCCTAGGCATTGTTTCTTGCCCACTGAATTACTCTTGCCTAGAGACTATTCAGGGCTTCCCTTGTGGCTCAGGGTGTAAAGCGTCTGCCTGCAAGGTGGGAGACCTGGGTTCGATCCCTGGGTTGGGAAGATCCCCTGGAGAAGGCAATGGCACCCCACTCCAGTACTCTTGCCTGGAAAATCCCACAGATGGAGGAGCCTGTAGGCTACAGTCCATGGGGTCACAGAGTATTGGACATGACTGAGCGACTATTCACACTCCCAAAGCAGATAAGGCATATAGATGAGACTATCCCTAGACCCACATGGCTATGGACTCATGAGGATGCCCTCCCCACAAATTCCAGTCAGCTGTAAAAGAATATATTCACCTTGTGTCTGAGGATTTGGGTATTTTCAAGAGTGACACAGGCATAAACCAATCTGACTGGTGGCCCAGCACAAGGTGGTGGGCCAGAAACACTTCGGGTATGAACACTTTGTGGATATGGATAATTCTCACTCCTGGCCCACATTCTACCTTTCTGCCCCATCTCTTACTGTCCTTTCCAGCCACTTCCTCGGCTGGTATTAATCTGTGAATCTGGTTTCCCCCATCCCATGTCAGTATCAGACACTCAGTATCTCCAGTATCAGACACAATGCAGAGAAGGTGGAAATGAGAAAGGAACCATGCTAAGGAAGACAGCTCTGGGCGGCCACCTTGGGCCATGAGCTTGTTTCTTAGGAGCAGAAGGTGCTTAGGAATTGAGGAGGTGAGGAGTAGGGAACAGACCACAAAGGCAGTATCCCCATGGCAGGGTCACACAGTGCTGCATGTTGTAGAACAGTAATAGGTCTAACCTCACTGGGGTGGGGGGAGCAGGGATATGGAGGTGGGAGCTGAAGCCAGGTCATGGTCACCTGTTTATACTTGCACCTTGGAGAGAAGAAAAATCCTAATTCCTGACAAGTGTCCATTTGGTCACAGACACCAAGGGACATGGGATTCTTCGGTCACTAAGGACTCTATCTTCCTAACCAGTCATGAAATCTTTTTGGTTTCTCTATGTGACCAGCACTGTACTAGGTGGATGAAAAGGCATGAACTTATAACCTAAAATAATCAATGCCCTCAGAGAATACACAATGTAAAAGAAAAGGTGAGATACTCAGCCACCATGCTAGACAAGGACTGTTGAGTCAAGAGGAGGTGAAGGCAATGAGCATTCCAAACATTAAGAATGGGAAAGTGATGGAGAGCAAAATGTGCAGGAGAAGAAGGTGGGATTCAGGGGGAGGGGCGGCTGATGATGTGGCAGAGCAGGCTAGAAAGAGAGAAATAAGACAGCGTGTTAAAGTGGGTTGATGCGCTTAGCGCCACTCAGCAGAGAGGAGGTCTGTGCAAGGCAGCCGAAGTGGGAGAAACACCAGAAAGATCTTCTGGCTAGTTTGTGGAAGGCTCCAGGCTCCGATCAGGATGTTCAGATTTTATTTCCCAGGGAAGTAGGAAGTTGGGCATCCCAGAAAGACAAAGCTCTGTGGTATAAACATGTCTGGAGCTGATGTTCTCCTCCAAGCATTCCATCCCGGTTGGACTCAGGGTCTCCCCAAGTTAGCTTTATGTTTGCTCATTGTCTTGCAAACATGTGATTTGGTGCTCTGTGTGCCATTTGATCAGATTACTAACATCAGAGGGGCTGCTCTGTTTCCCGTGTCCTCTGTGGAGTGGACTCAATCCTGGGCTCTGATGGGGGCGCTCGAACCATCAGTGCCTGGATACTGTCTCTGCCCACACATCCACACCCCGGGTCTCCAGACCACCTGTGAGCCATGCCCAGTTCATTCACTCACCTGTCATTTGCCTGTCCGTTCAGACTGGCCCATGTTGGTCTGGCATCTGTCATGCCGCCACACTGATGGTACTTATTTGTGTGGCACTTGAAGTTGATAAACATTTTCACATATTTTACTTGTTTACATCTCAGCAGCCAGCAAAGTCAAGTCATCCTTTTTCTAAAATAAGCATTCTGAGACTCAGGAAAGTTAAATGCTTTGTCCAAAAAATAAAAGGTAAAAATAAAAAATGACTTGCCATTGCCACCCAACAGACGAAGACCCCATACCCTTTACCTGGACCTCCTCTCTAGCCTGGCTTCCCCCCATCCCACCTGCCTTTCCCCATAAACCTCAAGGCTTAGCCCAGTTGCCTCTCCTTCCCAGACACAGGCTCCCTCACTCCCTCCTGGACCTTCTGCTCTCCTAGGATGGGCTGAGGACTAGGACGCAGGTGTCTCCTCACCTTCCTGACTGCCTCTGAAACAACACCCCTTCATTCTATGGGATCTGATCCAAGGACCCCGCAGAGGAGCCAGTGTTAGGAAACCCAGGCTGGAGTTAGCCTTGATCTTCTCTGAAATGTGAGTGAATCTCAGCCTCAGGTTCAGAGCCCTGGCCCCGCCCCCTGCTTCACTCTCTCTTCTTCAAGTCCTGCTTGTTCCTACCCCTCTCAAGGAAGGAACTCTTTTACACCAACCCTGGAAATTCTGAACAACGTGACATAGGCCCATGAGACTTGCAGAAGACACCAGATGAGGCTCTGGGATTCTCGTCCCCTTGCTCAGCTCAGATCCAGTCCACCAAGGTCCTTCCCTGACAGATGTATACAAAGATA
This sequence comes from Odocoileus virginianus, assembly GCF_023699985.2. Taxonomy (NCBI): domain Eukaryota; kingdom Metazoa; phylum Chordata; class Mammalia; order Artiodactyla; family Cervidae; genus Odocoileus; species Odocoileus virginianus. The sequence continues at coordinate 14,561,158 of NC_069695.1, read as the reverse complement.
AGACATCCTTCCGGTCACTAAGACAGAAGCAAAAACATGGGGCAGTTTGCAGTCAAAGCCAAACAGCAGCACAGCTAGGAGTTCTGGGGACCAGAGGGTCAGGGGAAGGGGACACATGAATCACAAGCAGGTCCGGGCCAGGCAGAAGGCATTTAAGGTTCAGGGCACCAAAGGGGACATCTGGGTACAGAGCAGATCAGGAATGAATGAGGTGCATTTTGGGGACAGTGAAGAGGCCAGACAAGATGAAACAAAGGGTAGAGCGCCTGTTTGGAAGCCCAGCCAACAATTAAAGATCACACTCCTCCTGCAAGCCGCAGAAGACCCCAAATTTTGCTCAGGGATCATCTTCCCTCTCTCCTCTTGTTCCCTGCAGCCCATCAGGGCTTGGGGAAGACCTCTAGGGCGGTCACAGCAAAGTCAATGACAAGTTTGCTGCTGACCCGGCCCCGGTGTTCAGGGGCCAGACAAGAAGTGGTCGCCATAGCCCACATGCCCGGGCCAGACAGAGGTCATGTGGCTACAACTCACTGCCGAGGAAGCTGGGAAACAGGGTCCAGGGCTGGGTGGGGAAGGAGAGCAGCCCATAGTGGGGGCATCTTTCTGGTCTCTACCTCACAGACAGCTGTGTACTCACCAAGCCAAATTAGCAAATCTTATTTGCTTCAGATTATCATCATGACAAGAAAAATTACCTAGAAGGAATTAAAGAATCTGGGATCTCATTCCCCATTCTCTCCTCTCCCTCTTCAGAGGCAAGCAATGGCAAGATTTGTATGTATTTCTTTCTCTTTGCTATGTTCACACGTGGCTATATTCACATGGATCCATAAAATGCTATGCAATATTGGTTTATGTGGCATTGAATCTATATAAGTTATATCTTAACCAACATATTGTCCTACAGTTTGCCTGTTTCACTCAACATTTCTGTTCTGGGAATCTATACATATTGATCATTCAACTTCATTTTCATGAATTGCTCTTGAGCATGTCATCATATTCCATATTCTTACCCAACCTCCATTAATGGATATTTTGCTTAGATTTTTCTGTTATTTATTATTATATTTTTCATTTTTTCTCTTCAAGCAATGCTGCATTGAAATTCTATTTCCAGAGGCACACAGTTCATTATCCTGTTGTAGAGAACACTCTGAGACTCTATTCCAGTCCAAATGTGATTATGAAGCCTCCGTCCCACAAAGAACACCAAACTAAATACAATGCATAACACGTCGGATGCTTGCAGAAGACTTCCTGCCTTGGAGGGGCTTACAGTCTGGAAGCAGGGATAAGCCTGTTAGAGCCTGTGTGTTAAAATCTCTAGGATGGGCCCAGACAGCCCATATGCAATTAAGAGAGCATGTGCAGTTGACTCAATACAGGGGAACCGAAGGCAGTGAGATTAAGGGGACAATCTACATAGATATGGATTTTTCTCAGGAAAACGTTCTTAAAAGAACTTGATCAGGCTCCAACTAATAAAAATAAATGAAAAAAAAAGAACTTGATCAGGGCCTCAAAGAAAACATAAGATGGAAGTTCTCGGGGTAAAGTGTTCATAGAGCAGGAGAGGGCATTCCTGGCAAGGGAACTGTCGGAGCAAGTGCCCTGGGGCAGGACTAAGTGTGGAATGTGAGATGTCTGGTCTGGCTGGAGCGCCTGGTGGAGATGAGCAGGGAGCCGTTCTTTCATTTTCAGCGTTGAACTCAGGCCCACATGCGAGATGGAGTCCACGTGGCCTGTTGCCCTGGGCAGCCAGCCCGGGTGGTATTTTTCCATTACCCTGAGCAGGGAAGAAGTTCAGTCACTTGTTGATAGCAATGTGACCATTCAAGGAGAAAACAATTAGGGATGCTGACCTCTGGGCCCTCGAGAGGAGGGAGGGAAGGAAAAAATTCTCCCCGGAGGGAAGGGGCCGGGTGGGAAACATCCAAAAGGGTAATTGGTAAATATTATTGTTTCATTCCATGTTTGCCTGCTCCGCGCGGGTCCCTCTGCAAGTGGTGCGTTTAAATCACACTGTCTGACTTTGGCAGGTTTAATTGAGTCGCCACTGAAAAAGAAATTATCCCTGTGCTATTAATTTTTATAGTTCCTTGGGGCTTTTAAAAAGTGTTTGGATTTTCTAGGTCTTTGAAAATGAAAACATTAAATTTTATTAAAAGGAAACGCAGGGGGGGCTGGCAGGGCCCAGGCAGGCCCTGACGAGACTGTTGGTGGAAAGGTGTGGGCCCTCACAGATGGCATGACACCACTTTTGCCCCTTTTAGAACTAGAGTTAGGTGGTCTCCAAGGATGTGTGATGTCAGCCAGGCTCGGGTTCCCCGCTGGCTCACAGTGGGTGCCCTGGTCAGAGCCACCCAGACTGTGTCTCACATCCAGACCTCCTGCTGGCAGCCACGGGCCTAGAAACAGCTACGAGAGGCAGCTCCTAGCCAGGGCCGAGGGGTACACAGGACAGACCCAGTGAGGTGGGGCCAGGAGCGCTTACAGTTTGGGGAACTGCTTGAGGAAAAAGAATTAAAAATTGCAAACACAAATTCTGCTTGAAAGTGAGATTATATTTATAAAGAGAAAGGCCATCACAACAAATTACAGACTTGTAAAAGCTGACAAATTCTACAGGCATCACAAAATCTAAAAGAGCCAACCCTCATCCGTAATACATTTCCTGCTACATTTTTTTTAGTGACAAACTCTTTGATCATCTCTTTAAATGAGCATCATTTTTCCATCTCATTTTTATAGAGAGAATACAAAGGTAATTCAATCTCTCCTCTAACCAGTTGATCGGATTTTGCATTTTATTATTCACAGTTTAAAAAGCTTTCTTTCCGTCTCACAATTTGTCACTGGTAATGCCATGTGAATTTCCAGAATGGTTATCAACTTTGGCAAAACCGCTGTCAAGTATCTTTCATACATGAGCTATGAGATTTCAGGGCATTTCAACTTCTCTTTCTTAGCAACAAATCTAAAATATTCTGTGAATTTATGAAACTTACTAACCAGATTGTCATCGATGTCCTCATTGTAGTGGCGCATAATGAGTTTTATGTTATCTCCGTCAATGTCAGTATTTCCTGTCAAATCAGCAAGGCATTTAAACATGAGGAGTCTGATAAATTCCATGTCAGTAATTCCCATCAAAAAGAAACAAAATGAGTAGTGCATTTATGATTGTATTACTTTGCATGATTGAATATAATCCTGACAAAAGAGAGCTTTCATTCTGAGGAGGCGGTGATGGGAAGAGAATCCTCTGCTCCCAGACCTGATGGCTGGAGGAGCCCCACCCAACGGCTTCGGGCTTTGCACAAATCGCCCTGACCCATCCCCTGTGCACTTCTAGGACCCGACATCCTAGGCACACTCACTCAGGTGCCCCTTTGTGGCCCCACACAGAGTCTGCTGCACAGGCCAGCAGAGTGTTCCTAGAAGCCTTCCCCCAACGGACAGCTAGCAACATGTGACTTACAAGAAAATCGACTAAACACCATGTAAATATATCCCGGTAAACCCAAACAAACATACCCCCAACTCAGCTGTGCCTTAGTTAGTGTCCAAAAGGGCCACTCTGATGCCTCCAAAATGAGGATAGTACTGTATGACAGGGGCAAATCAGAGGTGAAAGAAACAGTGATATTAACAGATTGCAGTCAACTCTATGAAAATGTATGACCATGTGAACACACTGTGCTGATGGAGGGCCTGAAGTTTAAGTGTTATTAGCCCCACAGAAAATTTACTTCTGCACACTACGGCAGATCTGGGGAGAGGACCTTAAATGAACTATGCATCTGGAGACGTTAAAAACAGCACAGGACTACGCACAACCCTAGTAGGACAAGGACACTTAAGGGACTTTGTGTAGGGCTGTCACTGAGATGCAGACCAGCAAGTGGTCAGGGTGTGGTGGGAGCCCAGGAAGGCAGGAGGTGAAACGGAACCTGAGTATGAGTCAGACGCTGAAGAGGAGTGCATGTGTGTGTGTGTGTGTGTGTGTGTATAGTGTGTGTGTGTGTGTGTGCCGTGTGTGTACTCTGTGTGTACCGTGTGTGTACTGTGTGTACCTGTGTGTATACCGTGTGTGTACTGTGTGTGTATACCGTGTGTGTACTGTGTGTGTGTACTGTATGTGTGTATACCATGTGTGTGTGTACTGTGTGTGTACCGTGTGTGTGTACTCTGTGTGTGTACCATGTGTGTACTGTGCATGTGTACCGTGTGTTTGTGTGTACTGTGTGTGTGTACCGTGTGTCTACTGTGTGTGTGTGTACCATGTGTGTACTGTGTGTGTGTACCGTGTGTGTGTATGTACTGTGTGTACCGTGTGTGTGTGTGTACTGTGTGTTTATACCATGTGTGTGTGTCTACTGTGTGTGTGTACCGTGTGTGTACTCTGTGTGTGTACTCTGTGTGTGTGTGTACCTTGTGTGTACTGTGTGTGTGTATGTGCTGTGTGTGTGCTGTGTGTGTGTGTTCCCTGTGTATGTGTGTGTACCCCGTGTGTGGGTACTGTGTGTGTGTGTGTGTGTACTCTGTGTGTGTGTACCATGTGTGTGTACCATGTGTGTACCGTGTGTGTGTACCGTGTGTGTATGTACTGTGTGCACCGTGTGTGTGTGTACTGTGTGTGTATACCGTGTGTGTGTACTCTGTGTGTGTGTGTACCATGTGTGTACTGTGTGTGTGTACCGTGTGTGTGTATGTACTGTGTGTACCGTGTGTGTGTGTGTACTGTGTGTTTATACCATGTGTGTGTGTCTACTGTGTGTGTGTACCGTGTGTGTACTCTGTGTGTGTACTCTGTGTGTGTGTGTACCTTGTGTGTACTGTGTGTGTGTATGTGCTGTGTGTGTGCTGTGTGTGTGTGTTCCCTGTGTATGTGTGTGTACCCTGTGTGTGGGTACTGTGTGTGTGTGTGTGTGTACTCTGTGTGTGTGTACCATGTGTGTGTACCATGTGTGTACCGTGTGTGTGTACTGTGTGTGTATGTACTGTGTGCACCGTGTGTGTGTGTACTGTGTGTGTATACCGTGTGTGTGTACCTTGTGTGTACTGTGTGTGTGCTGTGTGTGTGTGTTCCCTGTGTGTGTGTGTGTACCGTGTGTGTACTGTGTGTGTGTACCATGTGTGTGTACTGTGTGTGTACTATGTGTGTACCATGTGTGTGTGTACCGTGTGTGTGTACCATGTGTGTATGTGTGTACTGTGTGTGTACTGTGTGTGTGTGTACTGTGTGTGTATGTGCCGTGTGTGTACTGTGTGTGTGTGTGTGTACTCTGTGTGTGTGTGTACCATGTGTGTGTACCATATGTGTACTGTGTGTGTGTACTGTACGTGTGTGTGTGCCGTGTGTGTACCGTGTGTGTACCATGTGTGTGTACCATGTGTGTATGTGTGTACTCTCTGTGTGTGTACCATGTGTGTACTGTGTGTGTGTGTACTGTGTGTGTGTGTGCCGTGTGTGTGTGTGCCATGTGTGTGTGTGTGTGTGTGTGTGTACTCTGTGTGTGTGTGTACCATGTGTGTGTACCGTGTGTGTACTGTGTGTGTGTACCATGTGGGTGTACCGCGCGCATGTGTGTGTGTGTGTACCATGTGCCTCTGTGAGCTTGCATGCTTGGGCTCCCGCCATGTGCCCGCATAGAGCATATGCAAGAAGGGCCGTAACAAGCATGAGGTCTGCAGGAAGATGGGCCCGGCGTGACGGTGGACCTCAGTCTGTCACGTGAGGAGGGCCCCAAGGCCCAGGAAGGTGAGACAGCCGGGCCCTGCCTCCGCAGGTGGTCAGAGGTAGGACAGAGAGCCACTCAGGCCTTTAAAAACCATGTCCAAGGTGCTTTCCTCCACACCACACACCAGCCTGGCTCCTCCCCAGGGCTGAACCAGTGTACCCTGACCTGCTTCTCCACAGAGAGCAGCCTTCCCCCCCAAGGAAAGATGCAACGAGTCTGCTGACATCCTGCCTTCTCGTGAGGGTCACTGTTGCCGTAAATCACCGGCTACTCTGCGCTCTTACTCTGTTCTCTGTCTCCGTTTAAAGCTGCAGACACTGGGTGCCGGGCGGGAGGTAAGCGCAGGGGATGTGCCCTTTGCTTCAGGGGCAGAGCAGTGGTGCTTGCACACTGCTTCCTGAAGGAAACAAAGGAGACAGGGGTCATTTCTGTCTCAGAAGTAAGAACTCTAGGTGCTTTATGTATTGTTTCAGGTGAGGAAATAAGAATGTGGAATGACTCCAATATCAGTTCAGGTTGAAAATCAGGAAATAATAGTAACTTCAGATTTCCAGCCCTGTGCTAGGCACTCAACTGTCTCAATTCTATAATGAAAATTCCCTCATCATGCCCATTTAATAGGCAAGGAAACTGAGGCTTAGAGAATGAAGACATTTGCCCAAGCCACACAGATAGAAGTAGCAGGACCAGGACTGCAATTCAGAGAGTCTGCTTTCAGAGCCTGTGTCTTAACCACTGTGATCTACTGCCTATAATGGCTAAGAGTGGGATAGTGCTCTTGTAAGCTCAGAACCTTGACCAAATCTTGTAAAACTGGAGACTATATAAAAACTGTCTAAATAGAAATCTGATGGCAGCCTTCTCTCTGCTGTCATCTTACACACGCACACACACAGGTCCACATCACTGCCTCCCCATGGCCAGAGGTCCTCCCCATGACTGTCCCTGCTCCAACAATTAAGGCTCCAGCCAGTCAGGTACTGACTTGTTTAATCTCCACATGAACCTTCAATACTTGTAGCTTTTGCTAAATAATATTTCAGTGTATTAAAGGAAAAATCTTAGGGACAGGAGATTTTATCTCCATCATCAGATAACTGCAGGACTAGGCAGGCTGAGAATACCTCCAGCTTTGCTCAGGTCAGGCTTATGAGAGGTGCTGGAGAGGGCAAAGGAGCAAGGTGAAAGGTTTTCAGAATGTGTGTGTGTGTGTGTGTGTGTGTGTGTGTACTTTCAAGGTATTTTCAAGTGACACTAAAGTTGCAGCCTTTAGTGGTCGATGGAAGTCTGGTGATTAGTTTGGAGTGAATATTTGACAAGATCTAGAGGCCAACTACACTATTGCTCTATCTCATTTTCCAGCTGGCATATGTGCACACAGTGTGTGTGTGTACACAACTCACAAGGAGAGAAAGAACCAGAGAATTAGCCCGACACAGGCTGAAGGATACCAGTTCCAAACTTTCTTCATAACTCTGTTTACCATTGTTCATGCCAAGAAGTAAAGACCAACGCCCCCTCCCAGACTGAAGTCATAAATCTCAGGCCTGTGGGAACAGGGCCCACCCTTCCCAGCAGAGATAGACAGAGACGCTGGCCGGGACACTCGGAGTGTGGAAACTTCCAGTGGCCTGCATTTGACCTCCCTACCTCCAAGTTCTTGCATCTTAAAGGGACCCTGACTGACAGAGAGCAAGCTGGCTGGAGCACCCAGATCTCTCTGCTGGTTTTGAGGTGTTGTCCTTGAGGAGAGGGCAGCTTCTCTGTCTTATTCAAAACCTAGGATGCCTGAAAACTTGGGAAGGAGTCAGAGTGTCCCTTACATCCAGAAACTTGAGCTTATTTCCATTCTACTTTTTAAAAAGCTGAGCTGTCTGGGGATTAGCTGGGCAATTGTGCAGATGCAGGGCACACAGGGAGGCGGGAACCCTGGGCCTTCGCTGCCCTGCCCTGAGCAAGCTGCCCACCTTCTGGGCCTGCACCTTTGCAGGCCTTTTCATTGGAGAGAGCTGGGTTCAAAGTCAAAGTGGTCAGTTACTTCAAGAGGAGATCTGTTTAAAAAAAGAAAAATGTTAATAATAAAAAATAAATAAATAAACTAGGCAAGCGCAAATAATTTGTGAATAACAAACACATGCCAGAGTCTTTAGAAGAGAATAGTGAGGACATGCAGAAGGGCAGCTATGGTTTCTCAGAACCTGCCCTTTAAAATCACAGGGCTTGACCCAGGCTGATCCTTCCAGTGTCTTGATGCTCAATCACTGCGGTTGAGCAGCTCTTCTCATCCCCACAGTCAGACACTCAGGCAATGCCCGGCTCCTGCTCCTGAAAGGCAGGGGTGACTGGACCTCTCACAAAGGCAGCACTGGTACCCCCTTCACTGCGGGCAGCCTCTTTTCTCTGTTTTACTGCTTGTTCCTCACGTCCCCAAGTTCCTTCCTTTCCATCCGCATCCCCAACAGGGCCATGCGCCCCCCCATTCCTAACGTGTCTGTCTTCTGCATTTTGTGGCCCGTGGCTGTGGGACCATGTGGGTGGTGAGTTCTGTGGGTGCAGCTGGCATACCACTGTCTCGTGCCTGGCACTATGGCCACTCAATACAGCAGGAGCCCAGCGTGGCCTTGCCTTCAGAGAGCATGCTGTGTGGCTGGAGGAACAGTGTGGCCCTTAGCACTGCTGGCTAAATATTTATGGTCCTGTCCCATTCAAGGTGTAGGATTATACTTCCTGCTCACTGTGGAGGGTAGAGATCCAGCCACTGAGTTGTGAGCAAAAGTGTCATGTCACTTCCAAGCCAGAACATCTAGCCGCTGAGGCAAGATCTCAAAAAAACACTCTCATCTCTGGCGTGAAGACCAGCTACCTCAAGAAGTCAGCTCCTTCAGCAGCATGAGTCTCTGAAGATCAACGTTAAGCAGAGCCCCCTACCTCATCACCACCCCCCCCCCCACCGCCATAGAACACATCAGACATTTAACATGAGCAAGAAATAAGCCTGGTTGTTTTAATCCCCAGAGATTTGGGGGCTGTCACTGCAGCATGGCCTAAGCTACCCTGACTGGTACAGAGACACATGAAGCGGGGGTCTTGGACAAGAGGAGAGTAATAAAAGGCTGGGCATGGTCACATTCTAGATGTTGCAGAAATGGTGGTAAATGCCAGATGCAGTGAAGGAAGAATTATCATAAGTTGGCATGGTCTGAGGCACTTCCAGGAGTTTGAGTAGGATTTTAATTAGGTTGATGAGAGTGGGAAGAAATATTCACCTCCCCCAGTTCCCATAAAACTTAGGCACTTATTCTAGCCTAAATGCACTTCCAACATGTCATTAGGCTTCAAACGGCAGGAGGGCATCAGGCTTCAAATGCATCCCTCATGACCTCCTGTCGCCAGCCCAACTATCTCTTAACACACACCTTCAATCTTCTGTCTTCACTCATTCTTACCTCCAGTCTGAGAAAATGTGGTACCCTTCTCCCATCCATCTCCAGTTCACCCCCCAGTGCTCAAGGGCTCTGCTCGCAATGATCCACCCTTCTCCTCTCCTGTGTTTAGACCTCCCTCCCCACTTGTTCCTTGCCAGTAGCCAGCAAATGCTCTCAAATGCCTCTCAGTTTGAAATAAACATCACCTCTAAGCTTTGAACCAACCTCTGCTCTAGTCTGAATGATTAATATACTAATTTTCTCCTTCCCTATTCCTTCAGAATCCACTGTGAGCTTCTTCCTTACAAAATCAAATTGGAGATTTAGGAATCAAATGCTCTAAAAAGCAACTCAAAGTATATTTATTCCAGACTTCATATCTCATCCCTGTAGCCAGTGTTAGCCACATCGCAATATATCTGGGAAATCAATATTTTATGAAATAGGGATTTCAAGAGGAAAGTTTACCTTGGCTGGCTAAATGTGGGTAATTAGGTATGTGGTAATGACAATAGACCTGATTTACTGTGAAATGCTCATGCCATTATGGTAAAATAATTTGGCTCATTAAATAATGTCTGCCAAGAGTACTGCTCCAACGCACTTATCCACTCTCAGTGACAGTGGGAGAAAGAGCCCTGGAGAGGAAGTCAGCAGTCTTGGGTTCCCATCCCAGCCACCAGCTAACCAGATGTGTGACCTTGAGCTTCATGTGCCTTCCTCAGGCTTCAGTTTGCAGCCCACCCACCCCTACCCTTAATCAAGAGAGTTGGACTAAAAGCCATGCACTGGCCTTTAAAACTGCAACACCATTGGACTCTTTCTCATCTTTCTTTTCTGTGCTAAATTATAGTGGTGTCAAGAATGAAGAAAGAATTGGAACTCTATCAATTTGTTCCAGATAAGCGGGAACAAAATACTTTTCGACGTATAGCAAGTGTGTGCCATTGAGGGGAACCAGCTGGTGAGCGATTGATCGAGGCTGGTATGTGGTTAGCACCTCTTAATAGAGAGGAAGTCTACATAGAGCTCGGCCCTCTGTTCTTGCCCCAGCAGCACCTCTGTTAGCTGTATGATCTTGAACTTGTCACTTAGCCATTCCGGGCTGCCTTTTGGCTCTAAAATTCCATAACATCTTACCTGTTCTTAAAAACCCAATCTGCAATCTCCCCAAACTCTCATTTCACCCTCACCTTGAAATGCAGCTTTTCTTGGATTATATAGTTAGCACTTAACCCAAACAGTGGATCCTAAAGCACCATGGCAGAGGTTCTTTCTCTCATCTCCCAAACCAGATTGCCTGGGCAAATTCCTACTCTAAGACTACCCATGCCCTGTTGTTGTAGTTGTTTAGTTGCCAAGTCATATCTGATTCTTTTGTGACCCCATGGACTATAGCCTGCCAGGCTCTTCTGCCCAAGAATACTGAAGTGGGTTGCCATGTCCTTTTCCAGATCTTTCTGACCCAGGGATCGAAACTTCATCTCCTGCATCACCAAGGAAGCCCCACTCATGCCTACATGTCCCCACATACTGGGGTCTGAGAGTCACAGGAGCTTAAGAGAGCAGTTTAGAGAATTCATACCTTTCAAACACTGAATCTGCTGTTTTCTAGCACACAGTACATTAGTTACTTGGAATTATAAAATTCTTGTGAAAGGTAATCATCCTTCTGAGTTCATTCCCTAAGTTAGTGAACTAGATCCCACATGCCAGACCTGCATTTGCATGCTGCAACTAAGACCTAGCAGAGCCAAATAAGTAAATAAACACTTCAAAAAAATTAGCCATATTTACATAGTATTGAAGTCTGCAAACAGTGTGACTGCATCATTTTACTTGATCCTCATGAGACTCTCCTGAAAACTTTGGTGTATTCCATGGAAGACCAGGGGCCTGTGTCTCCTAGAGCACTGTGTGACCTCAGATAATTATGTTTGCTTGTTCTATATTAAATAAACACAGATAAATTAAGGCATTTATCATGTGTCTCTCCACTAGAGTAGAAACAACAGATGACCAGGGTCTTTTTATTGTTGTTGTCCTTTGCTGAGTCCTAAGTGCTACAGTAGTGCCATGCATAGAGTAGGTGCTCAGTAAAATTCTGATGAATGAATGAAGGCACATCGTATATGACATTTTAAGCTAAAACTTGAGACTTTGGGGAAATGGTGTCATTAAAGACACAGCACCTTAAGTTCTAACTCTAGACTCCTTGAAGTTTGTTAGTTCATTTGCCCTGAAGACTGGATATTAGGATATGATTTACCCCCTCTTTACAGAGGAGGAAGCAGAGCTCTATGAACAAAAAACATACTCAAGGATACACAATCCAGAAGGAACAGAAGCCAGGACTAGAACACATATCAACTTGACAGTCATTTACTTAATAAATTCTGTGTGCTGAGAATTGGGTATGTTGCACTTTTAAACACAAGGAAGTCACGAGGGACTTCTGCTCCCAGCTGGCTTTCTTCTTGGCAGCCCTGTTCTTTTTTCTTTTAACAGTTGTCAATATCCAGGCCTGGGCTGGGGGTGCCTTCCTTTAAGATGTTATGTCACAAAGTCTCCCATTTTTCCTTACAAGTCCTAAACAGGCTTGCCATCCGTTTTCAATTCCGAAGATTTACTGGTAGTTTCTAGGGGACTACAGAGAGGAGGATAAACAAATAAACAGGCAAGAGATGTAGTCTGAGAAATTAGTCAACACTTTTACAATTATGGTTCTGATCTGTAGCTTCTGACTCTTTGTTGGGCATTATATGGAAGTCATCAGATGCCTATACCCGGAGTCCTCTCCCCTGCTCCACTGCACCGTCTGTTTTCTTTCCTGGGTCCATATTTTTTAATATGCCAGCCAAGATCACTCATGTCTGCCACACACACAGCCTGACAAGACCATGGCAATCTGCTCCAATATTTGAAGAGCCACCAAAACTCAGAGACAACTGATGTCTGAAACAACAGAAACACTCCCTCACTGAGCAGAATATATCACAAATTGTTGGGTTCATTGAACACTATCTGTGCTGGATCCTGCAGGGGAAGCAGTTCACAACCCTAGCTGTACAATAGAACCACCACTTGGGGAGCTTTTAAAACATAACAGTGCATGGGCCCAAGCTGCACAAGTTAACTCAAAATCTCTGGGGTAGAATCCATGCGCTTTTATTTTGGCCGTGCCATGTGGCTTGCAGGATCTCAGTTCCCCAATCAGACCAAAGCAATGAAAACCCAGAATCAAAACCAATAGGCTGTCAAGGAACTCCCCTGTTATATGGTCTGGATATGGATTTTTTTTAAGCCCCCATGTGATTCCAATATGTAGCCAAGATTGAGAACCACTGCTGAGATGAACTTGCTCCCTTTCCTCTGGGGTATCTTTGTGATTAGGCTAGTCTTTAGAACTACTAGGAATTAATTAAGATGTGTATTTAAACCAATTCCAAGGAGCTAGCCAAGGCAGTTCCCAAGATAGGCTTCAAGGGTTCAATCCTCAGACTGTCTTCTTCCCTGAAAACATGTGATAAGATGTCCCCAACATATCACCAACCAAATATCTCACTGATTCTAGAAAAATCTAAAATATGACCAGTGACCTATTCTGCCAGTTTTCTCACTCAGAGTTTCCAGATTCCTTTCCCATCATCAAGTCCCTCAATACTTGGCCCCAACATCCTTTTCAAACTTTTTTACAACATCACTCAACATCAACCCAATCACTGGTAGATGACCCTATCTCCATCCCCCATTTTAGTTTGCATATTTAATCCTGGCATTCATGCACCAGACTAATCAAAAGTGCCCTTCTCCACTATCTGTCTCTCCACAGCTTATCTTTAAGATCCAACTCAAAACCCATTATTTTATATGCAGCATTGTGTGTGACCATGCCAACTTTCAGAAGCTGCTTCCTCTTCTAAGCTTATTCTCCATCACATGTACCATTTATTCCAATACCTCAAATATACTATACGGCCAAGTAAGTGTGCACTCCCCAATGGGCTGTAACACCTACATATGGTAGAAACCATATGTAGAAATCAAGGTTCCTTGATTGTGCAATCCAGTGTAGAATATTGAAAATCTGGGCTCCCTTGAGAATTCTGGGGATTTTTAGAAAGAATCCTGCAAGAGTGTGCATGCAATGAACTATTTGATCTTTAAAAATCCTGTGAAGTAAATATCATTGTTATTTTCACCATGTTGCCAGTACAAAAAACTAAAATGAGAATAGCCCATCTTTATCCCCAAAGACACTAAGACAGACAGAAAAGCTGGCATGAGGAAATTAAGACTTAGAGTGAGTCACACAGGTTTTTAATAAAAGAGGCAGAGCCAAAATTCAGTCTCCATTGCCAGCTCAGTGTTTGTTTTCAACTAATAGTTGTTCAGTCGCCAAGTTGTGTCCAACTCTTTGTGATCCCAGGGACTGCAGCACGTCAGCCCTCCTTATCCCTCACCATCTCCCAGAGTTTGCCAAGTTTATGTCCACTGAATTGGTGATGCCATTCAGCCATCTCATCCTTTGTCACCCTCTTTTCCTTCTGCCTTCAATCTTTCCAAGCATCAGGGTTTTTTCCAATGAGTTGGCTGTTCACATCAAGGGGCCAAAATATTGGAGCTTCAGCTTTAGCATCAGTCCTTCCAATGAGTATTCAGGATTGATTTCTTTTAAGATCAACTGGTTTGTTCTCCTTGCTGTTCAAGGGACTCTCAAGAGTCTTCTCCAGCACCACATTTTGAATGCATCAATTCTTTAGCATTCTGCCTTCTTTATGGTCCAACTGTCACATCTGTACATGACTACTGGAAAAACCATAGCCTTGACTCTACAGACCTTGGTCAGTGATGTCTTTGCTTTTCAATACACTGCCTAGATTTGTCATAGCTTTCCTTCCAAGAAGCAATCGTCTTCTAATTTCATGGCTGCAGTCACCATCTGCAGTGATTTTAGAGCCCATGAAGAGGAAATATGTCATTGCTTCCAACTTTTCCCCCTCTATTTGCCATGATGTGATGGGACCAGATGCCATGATTTTAGTTTTTTAATATTGAGTTTTAAGCCAGCTTTTTCACTTTCTTCTTTCACCCCTTTCAAGAGGCTATGTTCCTCTTTGCTTTCTGCCATTAGAGTGGTATCCATTTCTTGTAAGGGATTCTTGCCCACAGTAGTGTATATAATGATGATCTGAATTAAATCCACCCATTCCCATCCATTTTAGTTCACTGATTTCTAAGATGCTGATGTTGACTCTTGCCATCTCCTGCTTGACTAAGTCCAATTTACCTTGATTTATGGACCTAACATTCTAGGTTCCTATGCAAAACTGTTCCTTACAGATTGGATTTTACTTTCATCACCAGATATATCCACAACTGAGTGTTGTTTCCACTTTGGCCCAGCCACTTCATTCTTTCTGGAGCTATTAGTAATTTTCCTCCACTCTTCCTCTGTGGCATACTGGACAACTTCTGACCTGGGCAGGATAGGGGGAGCTCATTTTTCAGTGTGATATCTTTTTGCCTTTTTATACAGTTGATGGGATTCTCATGGGAAGAATATTGGATAGACATTCCCTCTTCCCATACTATGACCCATCCATCTTGGGTGGCCCTACCAGGCATGGCCCATAGCTTCACTGAGTTATGCAAATTTCTTTACCATGACAAGGGAGTGATCCATGAAGGGGTCAACTAATAAAGTGGTTCTCAAACTTTAGCATACATCAAAATCACCTGAAGGGCTTGTTCAAATAGTAGATCTAGGTGATGCTGATGGTACTTGTACAGGGGTCACTCTTTCAAGAACAACTGTTCTTTTATAAGATATTTCCTAAAAGAAAAAAAAAGATAGAAATAGAGATTCTGTTAGAAATATAAACCAAAGTCATATGGAAATAATAAGAAAAAATAAATTACTGAGCCTATTTATTTCAACATATGCTTGTATATGAGAGTAATTTGTTATAAATTGCAAATAAAAACTCAAATTTGTAATAAAGAAATCATTCTTATTAAGACTTCAAGTCAAAAATATCAATATGTTCAAAGAGGTTGAAATAAATCCCAGCATGATAGATACATAATGGAATAGAAATAAACTAGTGGAATGATAAAAAATGGCAAGGAGAGAATGGAAGCCAGACTATCCAAGCACTTTGCAAATTCTTTTCTGTGGGAGGGAGGTTTGTGGCTAACCAACTGATTGCTCCATCAATCTGCTTATTACTTAATCAATAGATCTTTGCCACATATCAACTCTTTATCATTATCCTCTGCTGACCAATGAGTGGAATGTGAAAGTGACCCAACAGACAGTTCCCACTCATGAGAAATATGTCATGCAGCTTCAGATACAAAATCTATAACTAAGAAACTTTGAAGAGCATGTAGAAATGCTGGAGTTTTACTGATGAGTCATTCAATGAAGGAATTAATGGATAAACAAAGTTTAGAAGTTCAACTTGAACTAGATCTCTAAAAATGGGTAGGATTTGAATGGGTGAAGAACAAGAGGGATGGTACTTGAGAAAGAAGGTGTTGTGAGTAAACTGAGAGCAAGGAACCTGCTCACCCATGTGTGTGTGTGTGTCTGTGTGTGTGCCTGTGTGTGTGTGTCTGTGTATGTGTCTGTGTGTGTGTGTGTGTGTGTGTGGTAGAGGAGAGTAGGGGGAAGTAGTGAAGTTTTTACTAGCACACAGAAGGTCCATGGAGGCAAAGAAGACAGTTGTAGGAGGTAGGTTTAAGACAGCAGACTAAATCCAGAATGTTCTACAGATCTTCAGGACTCTTCCTGTAAAGGAGAGGGGCCATGGTTGACTCTTGAGCTGAGAAGACATGTGAGAGATATTAAAGTTAAAAGCAGTACCATCACACAAATACCATCCTACCTTCAACAGAGAAGCCTGGTCAAAGGCCAAGCTCTCTGTGGTCAACACAACAAACCAAAGTCACACTCTGTCTCTGCCCTTTGCTCACACCCTCTCCTAACATTTGCAGGCTGGGGCAAGAGTGCATATGGAAGCCCATATATGCCATATGGCTACATAGGCAAGAGTGATAAATCAAGATAACAAATGCAAATTAAATATATCCCCTCCTCCTCCATCCAAATATATCTTTATATCAACCTGGAAAAGTTTGAATTTAGAATACTCAGTTTTCTGTACCAAAGCCTGGGAAGGTATAGGGTCCGGGGTCTAGCCAATACCACTTTCTTCTTTCCACCCTTGGCTTTGTCCACATTTTAAGGTCCCTGTACATGTGCATATGAACATGCCAGACCAAGTGTCCCAGCTCTTCCTCCTATAAATAGCCACCACTAGTCCAACCCTCAAGTCTTGGGGTACGCACAGTACCTGGTCTGTTTTCAAAAGAATGAACCAAAGAGGAAGCCCATGCAGCCCCTGGGAGTGGGCTTGGAACCATTTAGTCAGGAAATTACAGATCCTAGATACCCAGGGTGAAGTCTAGACAGTTGGCTACTGTGAGCATGTCTTTGTGGTCCATAGGTTTCTTGCCCAGGTGGAAGGTGTGGCTGGAAGAGGGGCAGAGTAGGGAGTCTAGATCAAAACCTCCTCCTGCCTGGGTCTAAAGGTGATTCAGCCTCTGAGCTGCTGTGAGTTTGATTTCTACTGTTACATTCCACAGCCAGTCCACCTCCTCCCTTCACACTCCTGTCATTCTCTCTGTACTGGAAGTTTCTCCCTTCCAGCTAATGAAGGAAGGGTCACCAAGTCATAATGCCAGCCTGAGCTCTCAGAGCCACTCTTTGATGGAGAGCTCAGTCTACGGGGAGCCAAGCCAAACAAAGCATCCTGCAGGGGTCTCACCTGCAGCGATTGTAGCCCATCACTCATAAGCCCCCCTCCCTACACTCCAGACGTCTGCAGATCGAGGGTTTCAGAAGCCCATCTCATCACTTCCTTTTTAATCTCCACGTTAGCACTTGTGCCCTCCTTCAAGTGCTCCAAGGTAATTTTAAAGAATATCTCATTTTGCTTTCATTTTGCTCTGGCTTGGCCTTCCCATAAATCAGGACTGGGGCAGAACTTGAGAGGACTAGGCTAATCAAGACTTCAATCTTGAGAAATGTTTAAATATAAATCAAAAGACTTGAAGGCCCTCCAGATCCTCAATTTTCTTTGAAAGCCTGGTTTGTCTCATTTTTATTTTCTCCCCTCTTCTTTTTTTCTGATTGGCCATGCTGAGCTCTGAATTTCATCCTGGTGCTCCTAGAAATATTTCTAAATGGTTTTAGATGTTTTCTTTAAGGCATTGCACCAAGCGATACAAGAGGGCTATTACGAACTGCCCTGGGGTGGCGGGTAGGGACAGTCTAAAGAATCTTGTTAGAACTAGAGGCATTTCAAATTTCAGGAATTAAATGATCCTAAAAGGCATGAACAATGATTTGACAACCAGAGGGAACAGAAATGAAATCAACAGAACCTTGAATTTGGTCATCCCTCCTGTTTCAGATACCTTTGACTCTGTAACAAACCATCCAAACTTAGTGATACAAAGTAATAAGTCATTCACTATAATTATCTCTCACAGTTCTGGGGATTCACTGGCAGTTCTTGCTAGGTGTCTTCCATGAGGTTGTAATCAGAAGGTGGCTGGAGCAGGGCTCTTCTCAAGGGATCCCACACATATCAAGCACTTGGGTTAAAAACGCTGCAACATCATCTGGGGCTCCCTGAGCATCTCATTCCTCCTCTGTGTCATCTCTACATGTGGTCCCTCCGGTATGGTGGCTTCATTATACCCAGACTTCTTACATGGTCTTTTAAAATCTAGGTTTTATAGTTATTGAGGTATAGTGAGATCAGGAGACACTTTCCACTGAAAAGACAGTTTAGTAAATTCACAGATCCCAAGAGAAGGGGGCACACTACACCACAGAGAGCCACATGGGGAAGCACCAGGGTCAGTTAGTGGGTGGGGTAAGGTGGAATGTAGGTGAGAGCCTTTATTGCATTTCTGTGGGAGGAAATGGTAGGGCAGAGGAAGCAGGCTTAAGACTGTCTAGTTTAAATAATCTCATCAGGCTCATGGGCATGAGAGCTATCCCTAGTTGTCTGGTATCTGGCCCTGAGATAATCAGAGCAGATGAATAATGGCCCAGAATGTGAAAGTCCAATATAGGAGGTGACTGGGAACATGGACTCTATCTGTATCAGCTAGTTTGCATAAGAAGGATGTACTCCCAGGTGAGTTCCTTGCTCTCTCTAGGAATTAGCTAATTTTGGAGGGACAGTCCCTTTGGGGTCAGCAAAGCATTAAAATAGCAACAAGCAAAGCATTAAGATACAGAAAAGAAAAAATATGATTGATACACATGGTGGCTCAGGGCTCCAAATGTGCTAGTCCAAAGGTACAGAGAGCCAGGCAGAAGCTATACTGCCTTTTCTGAGCTAGCTTCAAAAGTCAGTATCACTTGTCACTTTCTATGTATAAGAAGCAAGTCACAAAGGCCAGCCCATAATCAAGAGGAAGAGAATAAGCTTCGCCATTTTCAAAATTTACTTTTTATTGAAGTATAGTTTGTTTACAATGTTGTGTTAATTCTGGTGTACATACATGTGTATATATATCTGAATCACTTTGTTTTCTTTCCCACTGTGGTATATTACAAGCGATTGAATACAGTTCCCTGTCCTATATAGTAGGACCTTGTTGTTTATTCACTGTATATATAATGGTTTGCCCCTGCTAATCTCACACTCCCACTCCACCCCTCCCCCACCTCCCCTTCCACTGGCAACCACAAGTCTGTTCTCTATTTCTGTCAGTCTGTTCCTTTTCCATAAATAAGTTCATCTGTATCACAGTTTAGATTCCACACATGAATGGTATTATATGGTATTTGTTTTTCTCTTTTTGACTTTTTTCACTTTGTATGATATTCTCTGGGCTCATATAAGTTGCTGCAAGTGGCATTATTCATTCCTTTTTATAGCTGAGTTTTATATATATATATATATATATATATATATATACACACACACACACACACACACATATATGTATATGCGCATTTACATATACCATGTCTCCTTTATCCATTCATCTGTCAATGGACATATAGGTTGCTTCCATGTCTTGGCTATTGTAAATAGTGCTTAATGACTAAAGACTTAAATATAAGACATGATACTATAAAACTCCTAGAAGAGAATGTAGGCAAAACATTCTAACATAAATCATACCAATGTTTTCTTAGGTCAGTTTCCCAAGGCAATAGAAATAAAAGCAAAACTAAACAACTGAAATTTAATCAAACTTACAGGCTTTTGCATAACAAAGGAAATCATAAATGAAACAAAAAGACAACCTACAGACTAGAAGAAAATATTTGCAAACAATGTGACAGCAAGAGCTACCTTTTGATGGAAGGCTTGCCAAAGAACTGGTGAACATGTTTAAAACCAGCATATCTCCCATAATAGTCTCCATAACATTAATGGCTAATGGGCCCTTTTCCCCATTCCATACAATCCAGAAGTCATAGACTTAAAAGCTATGAAATCCAATTTCCCCTCTCTGTTAGCGTCACATTTCCCCAACCACAGAGCTAGGCCGACTGTTGTGATTAGAATAATCTTCAAGACTTCCTTAAGCAGGAGTCCAGGAGAGGAACTGTGATCCCAAAGCTGTGAGTTATAGGAACCTGACACAGTGAAGTTCATCAGGTGCTCGGTGTACAAGTATCAACTCTCCCAGTAGATATTCAACTGTAAGCACGACATCAAGAAAAGAGGAAGCCAGCTCTGCCCTTCAGGAACATGCACTCCAGAGTAGGAGAAAAGTCATGAAACACTTACTGCAGGACATGAAGTTCAGATATAAGATAAA
Source organism: Odocoileus virginianus (assembly GCF_023699985.2). Taxonomy (NCBI): domain Eukaryota; kingdom Metazoa; phylum Chordata; class Mammalia; order Artiodactyla; family Cervidae; genus Odocoileus; species Odocoileus virginianus. The sequence continues at coordinate 14,541,123 of NC_069695.1, read as the reverse complement.
CTAGTCTTTGAAGGTTTCATGGAAGACAAGGGTCTTAAAGGACTTCTCTGACACTGTCCCACATCCATGGTTAACTCACTCCCTTCCAAGGCCCAGCAGCCCCTTTAACCCTGTGAACCAAACCTCCTGATCTGTCCCACAAAAAATAATGCTCCTTCCCTGCCTGGAGCTATATCATTTTCCTCCCTAAAGAGGCTCTTTCTCTCCTTCACTCATTAACATCTTACCCTACTTTTCAATCCACTTTTTCCATGACCCCTTTTCTGAATACCCTCAGTCAACCACTACCATAGCTACTGCACTCTGAGGATCCAAAACTCCTACCACAAAGCTCTACATGTACATGTCACTATTGCAATACTGTTCGTCATCATTTCAGGTTTGATCTGTTTTTCTCCCACTAGATTGAGGTTATTGCCAACCATAAACTACATATTCTGCTTGCCCTGAATGCCACCAACTGTCTCAAAGCCAAGTCTAAGTATCTCATATATATTACACTGGGCCATAATGTAAATAAACAGTATATTTAGGGACCTGGACCAGCTTCAATAGAAAGAGTGTTCTATTGACTAGTTTTCCATATTGGGACTCCATACAATTTTACTTGAAGGAAGGACTCTGTGACCAACCAATTATTAAAAACCATTGTGGAAACAGCACTGAATTAGGAACTGGAGTTTTGGAATCATCAAGCCTCCCGACCTATAACTGTCTTTCCTGTCCTACCTCTCTCACAGGAAGTGTTATCAATTAGCTGCTGCTGCTAAGTCACTTCAGTCATGTGTGACCCCATAGACGGCAGCCCACCAGGCTCCACCGTCCCTGGGATTTACTACATAATAAACTACCCCCAAACTTGCAGGCATGAAAAAACAGTTTAGCTCACAAACTGAAGATTGCCTTGGGTCTAAGATGGCCCTGCTCATGGGTCTGCTAGCATGTGGAGAGTTGGCTTTGGTGGGCTTGTTCACGTGGCAGAGGTCTTCACTAGGATGAATCAGCTGGCTCAGTTCTGCTTCATGCAACCTCTCATTCTCTAGAAGACCAGCATAGACTTATCACATGATAGTCGCAGGAGTTCAACAGTGCGAGCAGAAGCTGCAAGGCATTGGGTGGCCTAAACTCATACTTGGCATGATATCACTTCCAAAAGTCCTACTGGCCAAAGCAAGTCATGAGGCCAACACAGATCCCAGGGATAAGGAAGTGGATTCTGCCACTGTAGGAAGAGCTGCAAAGGATCTTTATACAGGGCACAGGTCCAGAGAGAGATGGAAGATGAGAGCCATTTTTGCAATCAACCTCATGGAGGTTATGAAAATCAAATGAGATCACACATATAGAGGTCTTTGAAAAAAAAATATACAACTTTATGCAAGGGATAAACATAGTCATGGGAGTTTCCTTTTTTTTATCAATGGGTTGACATGGTAGTGATGATCTAAGATACATTCAGGTGTTCACATTGACAAGGATGTTTACACAGTAGGGAAATTACTTCCCCCTCCATAAATGGTTTTCTAAGTTATGGTTATTTTCAAATGTTTTAAAATTATGTCTCCTTCAAAAAGAAAGGGGAAAAACCTGCTTTCATGGTTGTAGGTTTGCTGTTGCTCAGTATATGTCATTGCCATGCCTGCTGCTTCCATGTCAGCAGTGTGGAAGCAAGTGACTTACCCATTCATTTACTAGGCATGGGCCAGGCACTAACTCTCACCAGGCCTGCCACAGGCACTAGAGATACAAGGACAAGTAAGACCTACCCCTGCCCTCAAGGTGCTTATGGATTAGTGGGGGAAACACAGTGCAAAGTACTGGAGGTATAAACTGAAGGCTGTAGGAAATATAAAAAGGAACAGCTAATTTTGCTTGGGGGGGGAACCAGGAAAATCTCTGTAGCAAAAGGAAACTGGGTGCCAGATAGAGCGCATGTGGACCATGTCGAGGGCTGAGGGAGGGAGGAGCATGCACAGAAGTATGGAGCTGTGAAAAGGGATGGTGAGTTTGCAGAGCCCTGAGGTGTGTCTTGAAACCAGAGTGTGTGATGTGTAAGACAGAATGTTGGGATATTGATGCTGGGGAATAGATTGTGGTGGAGTGTGAAGAGGTCACAATACCTCAATCTTTACATAGAGCCAAGAGATCAGACCTGTAAGATGTCTGCTGGCAACAGGGAGGCGTTCAGTCATGTGGGAAACCAGACAACGTGAGCCAGAGTCACAGCGGAGCCAGGAGGGGATAAAGTGTACATGAAGGGTCATCCTTCTGCCCCGGGCAGGGAGGGGAGAGCTGGGTGCTGGAGGGTGGGGGGGGAGATGAAAAGAACAGCGACTGTTTGAATGGGCACTTTGGGAATAAAGAAGGGAGCTGAGAAGAGAGGGCAGGAGGGCTAGGGGCCCGGAGGATCAGCCACCTAATAGGCACGGGCCATGAGTGTGCCAACATCCCCAAAGAGCCCTGCACTGCAAGGCAGGCTGCAGGGCTGAAGGACAGGCACAGGCTACAGGGCAGCAAGGGGTCCAGGGTCCTCAAGGGAGACACCCTGGAATGAGCCAGCTCAGGATCCAAGCTAAGTAGAGAGGCCATAGCACAGAGCCCCGAGAGCAGGGGCTAAGAGAGGGAGCTGAGAAGCAACACTTGTAAGGGGCAGACTTCACAAGAGAAGGAGAGCCAGGGACTGAAGGAAAAGAGAGAATTAGCATGCCACTCATGGCTCAGCTGGTAAAGAATCCGCCTGCAATGCGGGAGACCTGGGTTTGATCCCTGGGTTGGGAAGATCCCCTGGAGAAGGGAAAGGCTACCCACTCCAGAAATCTGGCCTAGAAAATTCCATAGACTGAATGGCTATGGGGTCGCAAAGAGTCGGACACGACGGAGCGACTTTCACATTCACTTTTCTGGTGGTGCCCAGAAGCCACAGCAGCACCTGTTCTGAGTCAGAGAGACCAAGTGTGAACACTGGCTCTGCCGTCCACCTGCGGCAAGCGGTACATCTGCTCTCAGGCTCAGTTCTGCTAACCGAGTGGTGGGGAAGCGCTCGGCGCCGCGGCAGTCAGCGCGGGCCTCTGCATCCTGCCCTAGCCTCCGGGACAGTCATCCAGTCTAAGGTCCGAGTAGCACAAAGAGAGCCACGGTCCGAGCTGCCCCTATCCTCCAGAGAAGCTGCCCTCATTTTCACATCTGTCTGGGTAATAAGCACCCCCTTCGCAAGCATCTCTGGGGGGTCCTCTGGCGCCCACATCCCAGGACCCATGGGACAGCTCTCCTTAGAAACTTCCTTCCTCCCTGAAATCTCTGCCCGCTTCTAAGTGTCTACAGACTCTTCCCATCTTCCACCTCCATTAAGCCAGCATCTACCACCAGATAGCCCCTGACATGTTTGAAAACAGCTTCTGTAACTGCCACCGCCCTGAGCCTTCCCTTCTTTTTTTAACTAATTATGCTTGATTCCAGACAGACCGATGTCCAAGTTTTCCTGTTTGTATGTTTATCAGAGAAATAACTTTAGGGAAACATCACTGGAACTACTGTCATGACATCTAATCGATCCATCACTGAGGGTTCAGAGATCAAGACCTGAAAGGGGCACCTCAGTTCCACCTACTTCCTGGTCACTTATTAAGCCTTTCAAATCCTGTTTTCTATTGTCCACTTTGATCCTCCAAAAAATTCTCTGTGAAGGATGACAGGGAATATTATTCCCATCTTACAGACAAAGCAGGTAAGGTGCCAACGAGCTGGAAACTTGTCCTGGGGTTTATTTGCCAGCCGGCAAGCATCTCCTCCTGCCCCTCTCCCTCAGGGTCCCCACACTCCCAGACCTACTGTGTGCTTTGGAGGACAAGATGCAGACCTAAAGGAGTAGGCGATGACCCACAGCAAATGTCTATAGGTGCTCAGCGGGGAGGAATTAAGTCAGAAGGAAACAGGAGGTGTCTCTGGAGCTGGGGGTTGGCGCAAGTGATCATGTCATCAGGATAAGGAGAAGGAAGGCTCTTGGGAGACGTCTGCCGGATGGCTAGAGGAGAGCCATGCTGGAAGAAAGGAGTCTCCCTCATCCAGGGGAACTCTGTCCTCTGACAGTGGATCCCCAAGGATCCACTGATGGCTCTAGAGCAGAGAGAAAAAAAGCGAGACAAATCCGTCATGTAGGGGCGCCTTCTGACAAAAGTGGGCAGAGTGATGATGAGTGGGCTACAGATGTGAAAAAGAAATGGTCAGACAGAACACGCATCACCCCGCCCAGTTCAGAAAACCTTTACTCTTGGCCCACTGGTTTCTGAAGTATCACCAAGCCTCAGTCCAAGAGAGATGATGGAAAGAAGGGCTCACCCTGGGCACCTGGTCTAGGTAGCCGAATCACTGCCTCTAGTATCTAAATAGCCCCTGATTTAAGAACAGACTGAGATAACACCTGACAAGCGAGGAAGGAAACAATATTGGGCCAGAGATGAGAAAGTTTTTTTCCCTTATGCACTACCAACTAAAACCACAACAATAAAAAATAAATTAGGGTTTATTTATGGGAAATAGAACATATTCTTAAAACTCATGAAGAAGAGACATAAAATAATCAACAACTATGATAAATGTTGAAACACAGAATCGAATATAACTTGAACATTTTAGAGATGAGAAAATTAAGGTCAAAATGAGGGGGTGATTTTTCTACTACAAACATCAAGCCCCTGGCCATGCTCTTTTCACCACCCTCTGCTGTAAAACCACTCTGCCCTCAGCACCAATGGGTAGAGACCTTTCTTCATGTTCACTCTTCATGTCAATGACACACCCTTTGGTTCCAAAGGTATCCACGTCCTTAGGAACACTCCAAATAATGAAATGGAGCGCCCTGAGCTCCACACACAGAGTCTCTGAGTCCACAGCCCTACGAGGGTTCCAGTCTGATCTCCTCATCACTCTGCCCAGGGTTTGGCATGAAAAGCCTTATCTCCTTCATGGAATCCCTGACCCCCGGGAGAAGGGGCTTGAAAGGATAAATGCTCTACATTCCAATTTTCCATTATTAGAAAGAGACATTGGGGAAGGGGAGAAGGAAGGAAAAGAGAAAATCTATCTGAGGTTTCTTTTACACGTTTCACAAAGGCTTCTTCTTTGTGTTCCAAAATTCTCTTCCAGTCTTATCTAACATCACTCCTCTGTCTAACATCACACCCATGCTGTGGTGATTCCAAACTGGGATGATCTTTCCCAGATTCTCTCCTGACAAACTCCTATTCATCCTTGAAGACCCTGCTCAAATAACCCTTCCTCTCTGAAGCCTTCCCTGCCCCTGTGTCTCACTATTGTCCGTGCTCCGCAGGTTGTCCTATCCATTTGACCTCACCTTCACCACTGCTGAAATCCTATGGACAGAGGAGCCTGACGGGCTACAGTCCATGGGGTCACAAAAGAGTCGGACAGGACTTAGCGACTAACAGCAGCACCACTGTCACAGCAGCTTGCCCCAAATTCTGTTCTCACTACCACCAGATCCTGAGTGCTCCAGGAGCAGGACTATGACTCACTCATCATAAATCTCTATGGTCTAAAACAGTACCTTATACACAGTGCTTATTCAACAACTGTGGATGAATGAATAAATAAATAAAAACAAGAATATAGGCGCTAGGGAAAAGAGACAGAGGAAAGCACACAAAACTCCCACATGCAACCTGCACACCCAGAAAGGAAATCTTAAGAAACAAAACACCTAGAATAGAACTAACAGCGAAATATAATGTGAGGAGTGGTGTGTTGATAAACCAACTCTTTTTCAAAAAATCCTAATTTATAGCACTTGCCAATTTTAGTGTTAAAAATCCCACCAATACTAATTTCAAGACGCTAACCTGACCTCACTAAACACAGAGGTGGGAGGAAACGCACACAATTGATTCTCCCGAGCTGGCATGAGCCAATTCCTGGGACTGCTGAATGCAAGCCACATGTGTCATTTTAAATTTTCTAGTAGTCCCATTAAAACTGTTAAAAAGAAACAGCCAAAACTAACCTTCATATTTTTAACTCAATACATCCAAAATATTACTTCAACATCCAATCCTTATAAAAGATTATGACTAAGATATTTTACCTTCTGGGTTTCACCTAGAGTCTGCGAAATGCCAGTGTGTATTGTATACGGCAGGACGCCTCCCCCTCGGACCTGGCACGTGACCACCACCGGTGCCGACAGCGCCCGTCTCAAATCAGAGTCAAAGCGACACAGAGGCGGGGTGACAGGGACATCCTGCCATTTTAGGATTTTGTCGATGGTGATGATTTTTAAAATGGCGTTGTCTTTTTACAAGTCGGGCAGAAACGGTGCTTGTCCCGCGGGCTGGATTAATTTCAGAGGGGGCCAGATCGGTTGCACCTTAACAGGACCTCACTGCCTCCTCTCACCCACAGGACTGCTCCCTTGGGGGCCCGAGTGCTTATTAATTACCACACATTCCTTCCAGCTTTCAGTGCGCCGAGACTGAAGGCAGCTAATGAACCCAGCTGCACCCTCCGCTCCGCGGGCCAATTTAGCATCAGAAATGGCCCTGCCCCCACCCCCCTCAATCCTCCTCTCCCCACCACCCGGGCCTACCCCAACCCCGGCCGGGCTGCTTCAACTGGAGAGTGCGGATCCTGGGGGAGGGGGCTGGATTTCTCAGAAGCCAGATGTGAATGGAAGTGCTCAGAAACGCACCTGTCGATTAGCAAGGGAGCGGCGGGTTACCGCGGTGCGGGGTGGGGGGACGGGGGGACGACGACAGTGCCAGGCCTCCTCCTTTGAAAGGCGAGTTCTGCAGCTCTGAAGCCCTGGTCGGCGGACGCTGTGGGCCCTGGGTTCCAGCCCCAGCTCCGTGTGACTTTCAGAAAATCCCTTCATCTCTGAAGTTCGCTTTATGCTCTGTAAGCTGACACTGAGAATCTGGCAGCAGGTTTCTGCATGTAGGACAAAATGATGTTTGTGGAAAATGCTCTGGAAAGCGTTAAATGCTGAAATATTCAGATTAAAATCAGCAGGCCTTAATAAGAGATGCACAGGCTGGAGACTGGACGACTTGAGCTCTTCTCTTGGGTCCCTTGGAAACATGCTGTGGACTAGTCCTTTTACCTCTCTGGACCCTTCCCTTAGCACTAGAATGAAAGGGCCCATCTAGGTGACCAGTGAGACAAACAAGACAAAGTTCTCTTCCCTCTTGTGACTGAGAGAGACATAGACAAATGTGATGATAGTACACGATTAGGTGGTGATAAATACTATGGGGAAAAGTGGCATGAGTTAGGGAGAGAATGGCAGGGAATGCTGCCCTAGATGCAATGATCAGGGAAGGCTACCTTGTAAAGACCTTGAGAAAACAAGGGAGTGAGTCCCATATCTGGGAACAGCCTGTGCAAAGGCCCTGAGGCAGGAATGTGCCTGGCTGGTATAGGGAGCTTCGAGAATGCTATGTGGTTAAGGAGTGGAGCATAAAAGGAGAGGAGGCGGGAATTTAGGCAGGAAAGATAGTGGGAAGCTGATTCTCATAAACCTGAGAGGCCTAAACTTGGGTTAGGATATTGTTCCCAGTACTTTGGAAAGTGATTGAACGATCCAGACCAGAGAAGCAGCATGATCTAATTTGTTTTGAAATGTTTCTTCTGGCTGCCTCCTGGAGAATATTCTGTAAGGGAACAAGAGTGGAGGCAAAATGGCAACAGTCCAAATGCACGATGGGGGCTTGGACCAGGCCCTGGCTGGCTGCACTCCCCACCCCTACCCCAGCCTAGTGCAAGTTTTGAGTCCATCCTTTGAGGACTTGCTCTTTTTTCAGACCCACAGGTCTCTTCCCTCTGTCCTGCAATCACGTATCAGTGGTTAGCAAGCATTGGCTACCATACCTTGTAAAATAAATGGGGCTCCCACAGACCACAGATTCCCAGGTAAGGGGTGGAGCCCCCAGGCAGGGATTGGTGGGGAAGGGTTCAGGGTATGGGAAGCAGTAGAGTTAAATGCCAGATATAAATTTTGCCCCTTTATCTACTGCTTTAAGAGCCTGTCATAGATTGTGCATGACTGAGAATAATGGTATAGAAGAAAAATTCTTATTCTGCTTTGTTTTTAATTACACAGTCACAAACACAGTCCCTTAACTGTTACTGAAAACAATTGGCTTGCTGCATACCACCACACACCCAGTTGCTTCCACCACTGTGCCAACACTGGGAATGAGACCCCCCCTTCCGGGATACCATTTCGGGCACCCAGTCATAAGATGTCTTGCCCTGTCCTCTGGTTCTGTCCTCTGTGTATCTCTTGTCTCATGAACCAGAAAGTAGGTTCTCAGCAGACAAGAGCCATATCTTCTTTAACTTGGTTTAGTTCACTTGGTTTAGTACTCCTCATTCATTCACCAATTGATAGATGAGCAGAAGGCTGTAGGATCAAAGATACAAAAGCTTCTAGGGCATTGGCTCCAGTTGGTATCAACACCTGCCCTTCTGAGCCTGTTGAACTAGAAGGAATCTTGGAGGTCATTTACTCTAGCTCTCTGATTTTCCATAGGTAGATTTCCTCTACCCCCAGAGAGGTAGAGTGACTGGCCCAGAGCCACACAGCTAGGAAAGATAACTGAGAGTGGAGAGGATAGAGGGTTCACTCTCACCAGTCAACTGTGTCAGTGCTGAAGAAAAATGCAACAGAAACTATATTCCATCTCAGGGCAATCCTCAAAGCCATTCTACACAGTAGGGATGAACAACAGAATTACCCCAATTTTGTAGGTAGAATAAACAAAGACCAAGATTCTGCCGAGTGGTGTAGACTACGTATTGAATTGGGGAGGTGGGAGAGGAGGCAGAGTAACTGAAAAAGCTGAGTTGATCCTTTCTTAATTCTTGGAAAGGGAAAATGAATATGATATGAATATGTTATGGTATAAATATGATAATAATGTAATGTGAATATGATAATGACATGATATGAATATGATAATGACATGATATGAATATGATAATGACATGATATGAATATGATAATGACATGATATGAATATGATAATGACATGATATGAATATGATAATGTATGATAGGAATATGACTGTCATTTAAGGGAATTTGAATTCTTCCATGTAGCTTCAGAGAACAGAATGAAGCCCAGCAAAAGCAAGGAATGAAAATACAGATCTGGGTTCAATAGGAAAGACAGTTATCTGATCATGAGAGCTCTCACAAAGTAGCAGAAACTGGCTAAGCAGACAGTGGGCTTCCAGTTGCTAGAAGGGCCTGGGCATCACTAAGAAGACCCCAGGTCTTCAGGCCCAATTGGACTGGATGGCCCCTGAGGTTCCTTCAAAGCCTAATATTCAGCAGTTCTATGCAAAGGGAATTTGGCACTGGGTTTCCTCTCTTTGAAACCAGGAGTTGCTCCTATCCTCTTGGCTGGAGGCATTCTCCCCAATGAAGTCTTCTCAAAAATGACATTGAAAAGTCTTCCACTTCCTAAGGATGTGATGAAGAGAAATGACCTTAGATCATGTGACTTCCATAGGACCTGTGAAACACTTCCTATACTGTAAGCTTAGGGATGTGGTTCAGCTGCTGGGGAGTGTTACACAAACTCCTCTCTGGGTGATCCCTGAGGAGAGGTGGCTACCCACGGACCTCAGTGCTGGAGATAAAGCAGTGTGGAGTCAGGGGGATGGACTGCAAGACCTCTCAAAGTTCCCACCAGCCCATTCCACCTATAATTCTATGATAAAACCATTAGAGGGTCCAAAGGTGGTTTAGCCTCATTTCTCCCATCCTGGTGATTGAACACATTTTTTTTTTAAATCCCATAAACCCAAAGCCATAATTCTTTTACAGCAGAGGGAAAGACAGGACAGTCATGCACAGTTTGAAGCAAGGGAGTTGTGGGGAGAGGTTAAAAGGAGAGGAAGGCTTGTTTAGATTGCGGTTGTCTTTTTTCGTTTGGGGTTGATGGGGGGATGTTAAATGTGAAGTTTGATGACTGAACAAAAGCAAAGCAAATGAGAAAAAAAGAATGTGAAAAAACTCAAACCTGCAGTTTTCTGATACACAGAAAGGAAACCCAAACTCTGCTCATTATGGCGCATATTTCTGGCAGATCATAACATTAAATTACAGCCCTGCAGCCTTGGCCAGGACTGGGGAGTTCTTCCCATGTGCTTCCAATTAAGCGCGTTTGAAGTTGCCCTGGATATTTATTTGTAGGGGATTTACTGCGCAGAACGATTAAAGTTTGTTCTTGTTAGGAGTTTGGGGCTAGTCTGGGGGCAGGGGAGATGGAAAAGAAGAGAGTTAGCTAGGGAGAAAGGGGGACAGCCAGGGTACCCCATGAATACGTGTGTATGTTTGAAAGCGCACACAAACACACACAACAAGAGCCCTTTGTTTTAAACATGGGAAGGGTTCAACATCTCTGACCGTGATTTTGTTTATAGGAAATCCTTTATAATGCACGTTTAGTGTTTCCATATGGAATTCTCTTAGGATATTTCTCTGCACCACCCTCCCCCTCCCCCTTTTTATTTGGATAAGGCAAGAGAAAAGGGACTGTACATTCCAAAGATTCATAGTCATTCCGGATCAAATTCAATGGATTTTGGCAAGAGTTGAAAAACCCAGATGCAGGGCTTCAGCCTCCCGCTGAGCCGCCTCCAGCTGCGAGTGTCTGGTGGAGGCACTTTGTAAAATCATGAAAACCCTATTAAATTCATGAAATATGATATACTGTCGTTTCAGACTAACTTTCCATTGAACTGTCCATGAAGAGAGAATTTGGTTAACTTGCTGAAGAAGGGGGAAGTGGCAAGGCTGGGGCAGGGTGGGGGCCCAGAGGCGCTGTTGAGGAAAGCACAGCAGTGCTGGGAATTCTAAGGAGGCTGCACACTGGGCGGGTGTGGGGGGCATGGGAGCTCCTCCAGACCCCAGCAGCACCCAGCTTTTGAAAGGTTTGACTCCTCTCAGGGAGGGGTGTCACCCTGATTCCCCTCCCTGTCAAGTTGCTGACCACCCCACTGTCTCCAGTGAGCTGTCAAGATGACTTTTTTAGAGCACAGGAAACTCCAGCTAAACCAGGAGATACTGTTAGGTTCTGTTCCCTGGTTTTATAGCTGAAGGGCCCAGGATAGAGGCAGAGAGAAGGATTTGCCTGAGGTTCAGCAAATTGAAACCCCAGGGCTCCTGAGTTCTCTCCACCTCCCAGCACAGACTAGGCAGAGAACTTCGCCTTGAGCACCAGCTCTCTCTGCCTCCGATCAGAGCTGCTGACATGGTTTTTTGCAAGAACTCACAAGCCCAGGCTCCCCTCAGCTATGAAATGACCCATCCTAAAGGAATTGGACACTCTTAGTTCATTTCCTATTGAGCTATAATTCACATCATAAACTATTACATGTTTATTTTCAAACAAAACAGGGTGAGGGCTCCCTGGAGGTGACTTGGTCTTGTTTTCTGGAAACTGCCCCAGGACATGGCAATGGCAGTTCACGTGTGTGTGTGTGTGTGTGTGTGTGTGTGTGTGGAGTTTGCCTTGCAGAAAGCCAAGTGGGGCCCATCTTCCCCAGGCCTTGGCACCCCAGGGACCCAAAGTCCATACCTCTGGAAAGGAAGGGTCCACAGAACATCATGACTCACTTGTCATCCTAGCAGTTGTCCCTAAAAAAGGAATGTCACACTCTGTGGGCGGAACATCTCTGACTCAGCTGTCAGGGGTGGCTTCATGCATGGAAATGATCAGAATAAAAATTGACTCTAAGTAAGCATGTACGGTGGCTTCCTAGGGGGCTCACTGGTAAGAATCTTCCTCCTGCCAATGCAGGAGACAAGGGTTCAGTCCCTGGGTTGGAAAGATCCCCTGGAGTAGGAGGTGGCAACCCACTCCAGGATTCTTGTCTGGAAAATTCCATGGACAGAGGAGCCTGGTGGGCTGCAGTCCATGGAGTTGCAAAGAATCAGATACAACTGAAGCGACGGAGCATGGCACAGCAAGCATGTACAGTGTGCTAAAGTACTGTTCTAAGGGCTTGCAAGAATTAAATCATTTCATCCTAATAAATAGATAATATAGTAATACTATTATCCCCATTTTGCAGATGAGAAAACTGGGGCAGATTGCCCAAGGTCTCATTAGGGACTATGATCACATAGCTGACAGTCACTGAGTCAGTATTTGAACCTCAACAATCAGGCTCCAGAGCCTAAGCTCTCAAATGACCCACCACCTTCCCCACCCCACCCCACCACACCCCACCCACCTTCCCCATCCCAAAATGCAGACTTAATTACCAATGACAGACACCAAGTTCTTTACTCTCCCCTTCTCACCTACTGATGGAGGTATACTTTTTGAAACAAACACTTCACTTTTGTTATGTAAGTACCCCCTGAATGGAGCAATGAATTAAGTCACTAATATTCTAAGCCAGGGCTTCACAAACTGTACTGAGCACACAAATTCCCTAGCAGTCTTGCTGAAATGCAGGTTCTTCAGCATGTTTGCAGAGGAGCTGGGGGTCCACAATTCTAACAGGCTCACAGGTGCTGCTGCTGGGCCATGGAGGCACTTGAACAGTAAGGCTGCAGGCTATTCACCTGACTGCTTCCCTCCACCAATGGAGACATCCCCCAAAAGGCACGCACACGGGAGGCAGCTGGGAGGGCCAAAGCCATTTCACTGACTTCACAGCTGTGACCCAGACTAGTCTTCCTGCTGCCTGTCAGGAGAGCCAGCAGATTCCCAAGCTTCCAGTCTCAGGCCCTGGGACGCCTGGTGAAGGTGCAGCATCTTTGGGGCCATGAGAAGTCTTTGACTGAAATCTCTGCAGCAGCTGGCAACAGCCAGGGACCTGCATGAACAGATTCCAGAGTCTCTACATCCCCGGCAGGGGCGGTGATGAGTATGTAGAATCACTGGGGTCAGGAACGGTCAGCACCAATGCCTCTCCCACATCTTGAAAGGAAGCTGCTGGCCAAGGGACACTGGCCCAGTGTGGCAGTTTCCACCTTCTTGCTGGCGAGGTTGGACAGACTTTTAGCATTTCTGCTTCATTTTATTTGACATGTAAAATGAGAGGATCACACCAGATACTCTTTCAATCTTTCCTCTCCTTCCCATCCCAACCTATGAGTCTCTAAATGCCTGTATGGTAAATAAAAATTCAGCCAACTGTCTGCATGTCTAAATATTCTGATGTCCTGTCGCCAACGCCACACATCAGGATATCAAATGGAATAAGCTTTCTTTCCATCTGGAGGCAGAACGCCATAAACACAGCTCCCCATGAACCTGGGCACCCTATCCCCATCCACATTTTGAGAAGCAGATGCAGGAGGTTGATTCCCGGAGCCACCCAGCCTGGACCAGAGACTGGAAGGTGGAGCCTAGTCCGCAGGGCTCTGCTTTACAGCCCAAACACGCAGTATTGTGCCTAAGAGCTCTGAAGGCCTCCCTCAGCCAAGAGAAACAGGCATTTTAGAGCAGAAAGGGGCAGCACTTGACCCCTGGGCTCCTCCATCCAGCTCTCTCTGACAAAGGGAGACAGCACTGTGGCCTGCTAAGGGGCAGGGGGCCCAGTGGATGGCTGGTCCAGCAGAGCTGGGCTTGGATCCTCTCACCCCCAGATCTCAACCTCTGTGATTGTCAGCCTCACTGTGAGTGTCATTCCTGGTAACAACACACAGGCAAGTAGGGAGGCAAGAAGGTGAAGCTATTCCTTCCTTCACGTGACTGTTGGCAATAAATCAGATACTTCCCAGATCTGTTCTTCAAACTGATAGAGTCCAAGGGTACCCCTGGAACCAGCATCATCAAACAAGAAAAGATCCAGGGTTCTAAATCAGCACGTTCCATAGAAACAAATCATGAGCCAATGATGTGTGTCACATTCAATCAGTTCAGTCACTCAGTCTTGTCGAACTTTTTGTGACCCCATGGACTTCATGCAGCACGCCAGGCTTCCCTGTCCATCACCAACTCCCGGAGCTTGCTCAAACTCATGTCCCTCGAGTCAGTGATGCCATCCAACCATCTCATCCTCTGCCGTCCGCTTCACCTCCCGCCTTCAATCTTTCCCAGCATCAGAGTCTTTTCCAATGACAGTTCTTTGCATCAGGTGGTCAAACTACCAGAGTTTCAGCTTCAGTCTTTCCAATGAGTGTGTCACATACATCATTTGAAATTTTTTACTAAAAAAAAAGTTTTAATAATTTTAGTGTATTACATCTTTTAAAGTAATAGTTCTAACTAATTTTAATAACATTTTTAATTTAGCCTCATATAGCTAAAGTAGTATCATTTCAACATGCAATCAACATTAAAAATTATTAATGAAAAATATCACATTCTTATGTACAAAGTCTTTGAGATTCGGTGTGTATTTTACATTTACAGCATATCTCAATTTGGACTAGCCATATTTCAAGTGCTCAAAAGGCATATGTGGGCAGTGATGACTTACCAAACAGTGTGGATACAGAAGAACTGGTTGGCACCTTGCCAGTGTGGTGGCGGTGGGTAGCATTTAGCTTCTCCATCATCTCCTACACCACCCCCTCATCCAGTCCAAATAATAATCCAATTACTAACAATGAAGTCCTAAGAATAATGTTCTTAAATACAGTGACTAGGCATTTCCTCAGGGCTTCCCAGGTGGCCCTGGTGGTAAAGAATCTGCCTGGCAATGCAGGAGACATAAGGGGTGTGGGTTTGATCCCTGGATCAGGAAGATCCCCACTCTGGTATTCTTGCCTGGAGAATCCTATGGACAGAGGAGCCTGGTAGGCTACAGTCCATAGGGTAGCAAAGAGCCGGACGTGACCGAAGCAACTTAGCACACAGGCATTTCTTCAATCTTAGGCAAAAGGATTTTTAGAAAAGTTTGCTACTTTTATTGTTCTCTAGTATTCCAGCTAAAGAAGAATGCTGGGCTTGCTCTGCACATGCTACTTGAGGGTTTTAACACCACCCCCTCCCAGCCAGACTGTTGCCCCTAAGATCCTTCAATAAAAAATGTTTGGAACTATGACTGACCAATGGAGAAAACAAACAAACAAAAAGCACCTGCAGGAGCTCCTCAACTGATGAATGTTCAGCATTGTTTACTTTTTTTTAATGTGATTTAAAGGAGGACCTTGAATACCAGAGCAGAGGGAGCTGAGGATGGACTCCATGGCTACAGGGTTTAGAACAGTCAGGGCAGTGGGGCAGAGAAATGGCATAGATTATTTGCTACTAGAGTAAGCAGAGATTTGAGAAGTGCCACAGTACAGACTCCAGCACGGGGTACTAGGCTAGAGGACTCAGTGATGCAGAGTGTTAGGGGTCTTGCTATAGCAATGAGGGATTGAAATATAAGATATACCATAGAATATTGGGCATTAGCTATGAGACTCAAGGGATCCTGAGGTGAAGGGAAAACAGAGTTTAAACAGCCCATGTCCTCCTCCAATCAGACAGCAGTACTTCGGGCCTCCCGCACCAGCTTCATGGTGGGCCTGCCTAACTTTCTTCGGTCCTCATTTTATCACGAGGATTGCAAGGTCCGGCTTGCCACATCATTCCTCCCCCTCCTCCTCTCTTCTCTCTCCTGGATGGATTGTTACTTCTGCCAAGAGAAGGAGTCAGGACAGATGGGTGAACCGGGGAGAGTGGGGTCTGTGATACCAAGCCCCTCATAACTCTTGGCACCTTATGAGGCTCTTCCTTGTAAAAATGTGAGTTAATATTTACTAGCCTGATAGGCTGGAGGCTGAACCAGATGTCTTCTAGTTCTAAATTCTGGAACTCCAGGAAACAAGCCAAGAATTCTACAGCCCAAGTCTTGCTACCAAAGTGAGACTCCTGCATATGGATTTCATGGCTCACCACCACCCCGATTCCACTGCCCTTGGCAGCGGTCACACCTGTCAGAACAGGTTCCTTCCAGGTGTCCACCTGTCATCCTTCCCCATGCCACACACACACACACACACACACACACACACACACCCCTACACAGAGATGTACACACACACACACAGTGTCCTTCCACCTCTGTCAGCCTTTAACCCCTCCAGAAACAAATGCTCCTCTCTTCCAGACATAACCCTTTCCTCTTTCCAGAACTTGCCCAGACATTTATTCTTCCATGAAACTTTTCTGCATTAATTACTCCAAAATCTGATCACCTCATGTATTCAACCATCCCTTCCATAATTTTACCTACTTCCTCAACCATCTTTTTAAGCTATTTCCTTGCATTATAAAAGTAATAGTATGCTTTACACCCTTCCAGTGTGTTTGCATATCTATGGAAGTACCAAACATATGTTATACAAAAATCAGGAGCTAATTTAAAATGGGCTAAAAAAATGATCTCCACAATGTCTCCGTGAAGATTAGTGATACTTCACTTATTTAGCATTTAACAATATGGCTGACCCTAAGCTAAGCACTTTATATGCAATATGTCATTTAATCAGTAACCCTAGAAGGTAGGTTATTTACTTTCCCATTTTATAGAGTTTTATAAAAGCTATGACATAGAAGGTCCTAGAATGTAAAGTAGGCTGACTTCAGACCCCACAGTTTTTCCTCTGTTCTGCACTATCTTTCCATTCAACCAATAACTAAACTGAGGGGCACAGGCATTAAGTGATTACCCGAAGTCATGTGTTGATGCCAGAAACCAGGTACTTTCCACCAAGTTCACAGGCTCTTTCAAGCTTTGCAATTGGATTCGCCCCTCCAAGAGACATCTTGGATACAGAAAACAGCAAAGACTTTAACATCAGACAAAGCCTCAGTTTCCCCTTCTTCTAGAAGAAAATAGTAGTAAGTACCCAGCAAGGTTGCTATGAGGATGAGAACCAAGAAGATTCTCAGGGGTTTCCTGGATGGACCTAAGTACTCAGTGGCAGCCTCCAGCCTCTTCTCTCCCTCTTAGCCCTTCCCTCTCCCTCCCACACACTCAGGTGGCATTGCAAGCATCATCATTTTTCAAGTTGCCTGACTCAGTCCTTGGGAGCCCACATCATACTGAGCCTGCTGCCCCCAGCAGATGCATTAAGAAGATTTTTGCCACCCTGACAATCCTTAAGACGGTGCAGAAATGGGGTCATGGGGCCCACGTTGCTCCCGCTTCATGGAAGCCCTCCTGCTGAGCTGTGTAGATTACATCCAAGAAAAAGACAGCCACATATCATCATGGGTGGAGGTGCGGGGTGGGGTAGAAGGAAAGGCGCGTTGGGGGGAGGAGGCCTTCCCCAGCTCACAAGGACCCTCCCCCTACCAGCCCTCCTTTAAACTCCACCTGTGCACCCAGTTGCCCTCTCCTATCCCTCCATGGCAGCATGAGGCTAAATTAATTAATGTGGGTAAACCATGTGGAAATGTTTGGCTTGCCAAGCGCTCTCGGTGAGTTTGAAATACTACTGGAAGCAGTGGAAATTGGCACAGCTATCTGGAACAAAATTGATCTCACCCCCAGGACGCCTGAGATTGAGTTTGGTTAATTGATACATATGCAGATAGAGCAGGATCTTCGTTAGAAACTTGGTGGATATATTTCAAGTCCTTATAGAGGAACAGAGAGATGTGAGAATTAAAAGCGATGGAAAAGACACTGAGGGTGGGGAATCTCCTGTGATGTGATAAACCCACAGGGAATTGCCCAAGAGTTAACAAGAGAGCGAGAGTACTTATAAAGTGAGATGCACTGGGCTAGGTTGATTTGGGTCGCTGAGAGGCAAGAATCAGTCCTCCCATTGTAGGGACATGTACTTTGCCACACACAGGCAGGTAGAGATGTGCTTCCCTTCCCCAGACAGACTCATCTTTGCTACTGGCTTCTCCTTGGGGCTCCTGATGAAGGAGGAAGGGGAAAAGGCACCCTGCCCTAGGGAGTGACAAGGCTGCGGGAAACAAGAGGTCTTCTCCAGGCAAGGTGCTGGGTTTGGTTCCCTCATAGCTGTTGTATCAGTTGGGGTCAGCCAGAAAAATAGAACCAGTGGGAACTTAGATAGATAGACAGACAGACAGATAGATAGATAGATAGATAGATAGATAGGGACAGACTTATTGCAAGGAACTGGCTTATTGCTATGGGATTGTGGGGGCAGACTTGGCAAGTCCAAAATCCACACGGGACTCAAGCCTGTACTGAAGCTGCTATCCACAGGTAACATTTCTTTTTTCTCAGAAAAACTTCAGCTTGTAAGGCTTGTTTGAATCAGGCCCACCCAGATCATACTTAAAGTCAACTGATTATAGACCTTAAATGCACCTACAAAGCACCTTCACACCAACCCCTGGTAAATGTTTGAGTAACGGGGGTCTGGAGCCCAGACAAGCCGATGCAGTAAACTAACCATCACAGCTGCCTGCTCTCCTCGCCAGTCAGCCCACCTCCTCTGTGGTCACACCCTCAACCACCTCCTGAAGTCTCCCCTCCTCAAGTAGCTCCTAGTGTCCCTGTCCCCCAGGAATGGCCTTTGAGCTGTCTGCCAACCAACCCCACCTGAACCTCAAACAGATCTCCAAGGTGGTTGCCTGCATGACTTCTTTCTGTTTCTCGTTTCTCAAGTGAGTTGCTGAACAATCTCCTGGCTCATCTCCTCGCCTCCAAGTCCATGTTACCCAGTGAACTTCTAAGCTGTGTATAAGGCCAGCTATGCTAAACGCCTTCATAGCTCCCACAGGTCCCGGTGATCCTGTAATTCTCCCCTGCCCATCTGACCATCTTTGCTGCGACCACCCTGTGCTGTCAGGTTTCTGGACTGAACCCACTCAGCCCTCAATCCTGATGAAGCCTGTGCTCTCCTCTGACCGTAGCCCATGTTTTTGCCTCACCACCTCCTCCTCCCCATTGAAGACCAGCTCAGAGCACACTGTTCTCGGGTGTGGGAGGCCCCTTTTGTAGACTGCCTCCCTCAGCACCCCTGCTTCCCTGCACTGGGCACACATCACTCTGTGGCATGACTCCCAACCTGCCATCCGCCCCTCCACAATCCAATGAGCATCTCACTTCTGCCCCCAGCCCCAACCCAGCACAGGCCCCAGCATCTGTCTGGCTCACAAAGTGTGTTTCATCAATATCGGCTGAATTAATGAACAAGATGTTTGCCATAAAACTACCCCAGTGCCCCTCTGTTTCATCATCAGCTCTTCTAGCCATGATCCTCACTTTCTTCCTCTGCCCAGAGTTCTATCTGAAATTTATTGGGGTAGGGAAATGATATTTTTCTTTTCCCTCTCCCTTCCCTGTCAATTTAAGAACTGTTTTGAGCAATAATAGTGTCATGATAATTTATGGCATAAAAAAGTTATGGCCTGAAACTTTGAGGCCAGTTTCAGGAACTGAAAAAGCCCAAGGGGGCTGCAGCCAAGAGGGTGAGATAGGTGGGGTGGGCAAGGAGGCTGGACGCTGGTCTGACGCGCTGTTCCCTCGGAGGCTGCCAGGAGCCTTGGCAGGGCTCTCACAGCGGAGGTACAGGCTCTAGTTATATTTTAGAAATGCTCTCCATGGAAGAGGGGCAGGGAAGCCAGCTACCCAGCATTTGAAAAGGGTGAGGGATGAAACTAGGCAAGGGCACCTTTGAGACCAGAAAAATCAGCAAGATTTCCGATTCAAAATCTGGGATGAAAAATAGAAAACCTGCCCATAGAGGCAGGTGTTCAGGCATTTTCACAGAGTAACTTACTTTGCACTCTTAATCTTTGCTCCGTTCATTCAACAAGTATTATTTGAAATGTGATTTCTTGTAAGCCTAGAGATATAACAATGAGAAAGACATAGTTCCTCCCTGGGGAGGGGGGTACCTCATCCCAGTGGGAGGGACAAACAGCAAAAAAAAAAATGGGATTACTAGAGTGGTGGGTGATGGTGAGCGTGGGAGGAAAGTTTTGCTGGGGCTGCTGTAGTAAAGAGAGGCTGGAGGATGCATCTCTGAGGAGCCATGGCTAACCAGGGGAGGGTATTCTAAGCAGAGGGAATGGCACATGCAAGCATCCTGGAGTAGGTGTGAGTTTGATGTGTTCGAGGCAAAGAAGGAGGCAACAGGAAGGAGATGATGTCAGAGAAGCAGCCAGAGTCCAGGTCCTAGAAGCCAAGTGGATAGAAGAAGACTCTGACTTGTATCTGAGTGAAGTGATCAGTCCCCAGGGGATTCTGAGCTAGAGTAGGTTTCCAGCTACATATCCGAAGGACCACTGACTGGACTGACTCAGGCTGGACTGAAGTAGAAAGCAGAGAGACAGGTCCTGGTCAGATGGCTGTTCGCGTAACACGGGAGGGACATGACGATGCCCTAGGCTTGGCCACCTAGCAATGAAGTGATGAGGAAAGCTGATTGCATGTGTGAATTTTAGTAGACTCTAATAGAAATAATGGTGCATCTGGGTGTGGA
Organism: Odocoileus virginianus; assembly: GCF_023699985.2. Lineage (NCBI taxonomy): Eukaryota > Metazoa > Chordata > Mammalia > Artiodactyla > Cervidae > Odocoileus > Odocoileus virginianus. The sequence goes on along the minus strand of NC_069695.1, from coordinate 14,520,737 downwards.
ATATGAGAGAACGTGGGACTTGAGTCCCTCTGGGCCCAGTCTGTGGTGGTCTGTAAACAACAAACACATATTCCTCACCAGTGAAGTTGCTCAGTCGTGTCTGACTCTGAGATCCTCTGGAGTGTAGCCTACCAGGCTCCTCCATCCATGGAATTTTCCAGGCAAGAGTACTGGAGTGGGTTGCCATTTCCTTCTCCAGGGGATCTTCCTGACCCAGTTTTCCCACATTGCAGGCAGACACTTCACCATCTGAGCTACCAGGGAACCCCTATTCCTCACAGTTTTGGACATTAAAAGTCAAAGATGAAGGGGCCAGTAGATTTGAGGTGTGGTGAGACCTGGCTTCCTGGTTCCTAGAGAGTTGTTGCACTGTGTCCTCTTATGGAAGAAGGGACTAGGGATCCCTCTGAGGTCTCTTTCATATGGGCACTAATCCCATCCAGGAGGTCTCCACCCTTGAGGCCCAATCACCTCCCAAAGCCCCACCTCTCAGTTGCATCACATTGTGGGTGAGGTTTCAAAACATGAATTTAGGGGTGACTTAAAGACTCAGTCTACTGCTGTGAGTGACTGTCTTACTGAGATGGGAGAAACTTGAAGTTTGGTCAGGTTTGAGGAGGTGCAGGCCAACTAATACACACCCACCCAGAGATATGCAACACACCTTGCATTTCACTGCATGGAACTTTCTATAAACGGGCACGCATGCATTCACACAGCAGCTGTGACTCAGACATACCGTGGAGACCTTCAAGTGTCTTCTGGTCAGAACTGAGTCAGCAGAGGTTTGCTGCTCAGTGTGGATTTTGCCAGGCTTCCCAGCTGGAACAGTGGTAAGAATCCACCTGCTGATGCAGGAGACGCAAGAGATGTGGGCTCCATCCCTGGGTCAGTAAGATGGAGTAGGAAATGGCATGCATGCGTGCTAAGTCACTTCAGTCATGTCCAACTCTTTGCGACCCTATGGACTGTAACCCACCAGGCTCCTCTGTCCATGGGATTTTCCAGACAAGAATACTGGAGTGGGTTGCCATGCACTCCTCCAAGGGATCCCCCCAACCCAGGGATAGAACCTCATCCCTTATGTCTCCTGCACTGGCAGGTGGGTTCCTTAACACTAGCGCCACCTGGGAAGCCCAGGAAATGGCAACCTGCTCCGGTGTTCTCACTTGGAGAATTCCGTGGACAGAGGAGCCTGGCAGGCTACAGTCTTGTGGGGGTCACAAAGAGTCAGACATGACTGAGCAGCTGAGGGCACATGCAGGTAGATTTGCCCATGTAGCTTATTTCTGTCACTCGTTGCCCATCCTAATGTGTAATTCAGAGCCTCTTTTCCCTGTTTGAAATGACCTTTCTGCAGAGAGGCAAACAGACATTTGAGACAAAAGAGCTTACTTAAAAGGAGCATGATGGGGATGGAGCAGAGCCTCATCACTATGAGGAGGGGCCGATTTAGAAGACTGGGTCCCCCACCCTGAATTTCTCCCATGGCTGTCTTGGTTGGTCTGTGTCAGCGGGTCAAAATGACAACTTGGGGGAGCCCTAGGCACTTGACTTTCATAAGTCCCTTCTTCCATAAAAAATAATTAAAAATTGTATTTTATGACTGCATTGGTAATGAGATAAATATAATCCTGGCTGAATTATATGCATTTTTACTTATGATTTTTAAAGAAACTAAAGCATTTTTGTGGACACTTAAAAGTATTGTGGGCTGTGCCTGCAATGCCCAATGGGAAAGTCACTCTGTGTACGGGAAGGGAAGGAGGGTGGGTCTGGAGGAGCTCTGGACCTCAGGAAAGCTGGGCCCTCATCCTGATCTCTGGACAATGAGCTTCAGGAGCCCTGACCAGTCCCTCCACCTCTCAAGGCGTCTGTCTCCCCAACTTTTGGAGAGCTGGAACTTGACTGTCTCTAGGCTGTCTACTGGGCTTCCCCAGTGGCTTAGCAGTGGAGAATCCACCTGTAACAAGGCAGAAGACTTGGGTTCAGTCCCTGAGTCGGCAAGACCCCTTGGAGGAGGGCATAGCAACCCAATCCAGTATTCTTGTCTGATAAATCTCATGAACAGAGGAACCTGGTGGGCTCCATAGGGTTGCAACTGTCCATAGGGTTACAAAGAGTTGGACCCAACTGAAGTGACTGAGCACAGCACAGCTGCCTACTAAGCAGTAAATTTCCAAAATTCTAACTAACGTGCACAGACCTCAAGCTTCATTTTTAACTTTCTGACCCCAAGGGAAGGTTCTTCCCCCAAACTATAATATTAAACTTGTTTTTCTTTTCTGGATCTCCTTCTCTCATCAAATCATGTGCTGGTGTGTACAGCCACTGATTTCCAAAAAGCGGTCATAAAACCATAATGAGTTTGGAGATACCAATGTGAAAATGACACAGAGAAAGCCATAAACATTCAAATAAATATATAAATATAAACAAGTCTATAAACCAAACCCTGGAGGTATTTTAAACACATAATGTAGCATTTATATCTCTTACTTTGCACAGCAGAACTTTCAAAGGAAATTCATTTAATTCTATTGCTCACACCCCTAACCCCCATCCAGGAGTAATCGCTAATAACCAGTGCAATTACCGCCTCCCTCCTGATCGAGAGTTCATTTCAAGAGCTCGTTCTTGAATTCATTATCATGATGGAAATGAGCTGAATCGCAGTGGATGTGACCATATGATGATCCCCTTGCTCTCCTTCCAGTTGGATTCAGTGAGATGCCTGCCACAGCCCTGGCCCTGACCTGCCCTTTCTGTTGCAAACGTAGCTAGTTACCCGTCAATACCTGGCCCGATTTAAAGAAGCGTGCCTGGAGTTAGGAAGAAAGCAGACCATTCTCTGTTTTGTTGTGAGCTCGATGGGTGGAGGGACGCCCCTGGGGAACTTGACTGCAGCCCTCCTGCTCCAAAGGAGCAGAACCTGACAGTTGGTCAGCACCTCCAGCTGGAAATGGACAAGATCACACTGAGCACGCCCCCACTGGCCCCCACTGGCCCAGAACTTTCAGGTGCTTGCTCATCCAAAACCCTCCCCACAGCCCCAAGGCAATGCAGGGTCAGATACAGAGCTTGTGGGGCTTCATGCAAAATGAAACTATGGGGCCCTTGTCCAAAAAGCGGGAGAAAGCTAAAATGAAAGTTCCTCAAATATACAAGTTTTTCTACTCTTCCTTGGAGTGGTTTTCTCGTTCTCTCACCTTCTTGGCCTGTCATGGTGTTTTTATCTGATACTATATTGTTGCACCAGGGGTCCCACCCTGCCACTCAGCACACAAATAAAGGCCCACTGACTACCAGATTTCCATCCCCTAATCCTCATCTGAGGGGCACACACCTGCCCCAAAGTTGAGCCAAGTTCTCGACCCCAGGCTTTTGTGAACAGTGACCCCTCAAGGAAACGGCCACCTCTGTGTCAGGATACACTTGGTACCTGGAATGGCCAAGATGCCTTAGGGGCACCACCCAGCTCTGACCTCCCACACTTGTACCCAGGCGTCTAGACACACTTGTGCAGAGAAGGCAGCAGCCGTCCCTGGATGCAGGGCAAAGAGGGAGAAGCTGGGCAGTGCCATGGGCACCCAGAGACAGGGAGCAGTGAGGAGAGAACAGGGGAGGCAGCTCAGAGTGTGAGCTGAGGCTTCAAGCCTCCCCGCCTCATGACCCACTCTCCTATCAGACTTCACTCACAAAGCGCAAATTTAAGATTTTTAATAACTTAAGGTATGTGAGTTATGAAGAGCTTCAAGATGGCAATTATAGAGCATCAAACCTCAAGCCCAGGCCCTCTTTAGCTCAAAAGCACATACCCTCGCATTGGTCGTGTGCCCATGAAGCTGACTCCGGGCCAATATTAACCACAATCCTCATTTTGCACATGAGAGAACTCACGCCCAAAGTCATGATGCTGGGAATTGGGGGTGAGGTGGGGGACACTGAGGCTAAAACTTGGTCATCTGGCTCCAGAGCCTCATTCTTCACCTCATCACCATGCTGCCCTTTATTCCATCAAATTTGGCTGGCCCTGCCCAGGGGGATCAGCAACTTGCCACGTCATCTTATGGAATAGGCAAAAGAGAGAGAACACCCCAACACACACCATCTTGCAGAACCAGGCACCCACTGGCTGTGTGAAAATGGACAGACCCTTAGTATCTGGCAGCCTAACCTGCCACATGCAGGTGTTGTGGGAAAAAATATGAAGTCATAAATGTCCATTGTATAGAAGCACTGAGGTCACCTAAAATAGAGAAGACAGGTGAAACTGACCAGAACCATCGCCTCCTTTACGGGATTTTCCCCAACCCCTTTCCAGGCAACTGACCCCAACCTTGATTTCCAGAGAGGACAGTGTACTTGTTTTGTAATGTAACTGCTCAGTGGCCACACAGAAAGGGACAAGGTTGAACCAATTTACCACTAAGATCACTTTAGTAATCTTTTCTGAGCCTGGGTACAAATGCTTTGACCTCATCGGCTGATTCCAGCAGAGTTTTCTTCTGTATTTAGTGCGATGGGCTAGTGATCCAGAGGATGCCCCCAGCCCAGCTGACATCCGTGCCACTGAGCAGATGTTTGCTAAACGAATGCCATTGGAGGAAAAGTCTGCATGATGTTTTTCCTCAAATGCATTGATCAGACTGACCCATTAGTAAGCACTTCTTGGGGAACGAACACCAAACCTGTAATATTGATATCAGCCAGGGTTTTTGGCCTTCCCCAATTGATAGAAATTGACTAGAGATCACGCAAGAAATCCAGGCAAGGCTTCATTTGGGCCCCTGCTGAAGCAGAGGGGAGCAAGAACAAGTAACGCATTACCTTGCTTGCTGGCTCCCCAAGGGGGTGGGCAACTTCTTCTTTATATGGGGTGAGGGTAAGGGTGTGTCCACATGTCAGTCTACAAGGGTGGCTTGGGTGTTTGTCCACCCCTTTGTGGTGTTGAGTGCAGGGGGCGTGCTTAGCACCTGCTTTTGTTCCTGATACCCAGTTTTTTCTCCCAGCTCTTCAGGAGAAGAGGGATTTTTTGGGGGGTCTTTTTGTATCTTTTGGTTCAGAATTTGCCCCAACTGCACAAGCATGCAGTTATTTTTAGTCCCATATAATTTCTTTGCATTCTGTTGCTCAAGGAGACGTTTGTCCAGGTGCAAGAATTGCAGCACTGCAGCAAAGGATCCAGGCTGTCTCAATTCGACGAGACACAGCCTTAGTGACCCTCAGGCTCTTGAGTCTTTCCTGCTGGACTAAGGCGCGTGACGTGTACTTCCTCGGACAAGGTCGGGGGCATTTCCTTTGGTCTCGGCAGGGCTGTCTGAAGGATCTGAATGGTCAGAGCTCTGGCATTGGCCACTGCAGTAACTCTCCCTAGGTGAGGGTGTGCGTGGCCGTACAAGATGCCCAAGGGTCTCTGTCATTCTGGGATCCGGGGCCTGCTCCAGGAGTGTCAGTTCACTGCCTAGAGCAAGCCAAACACATCCAGAAAATTGCCAGAACTTCAGCTCTAAACTTCAGCCAAGCGTATTTAATTCATAAACTCTGCGAAGCTGTGGATGAGGCCTGTGATGGTCAGGGGTTGTTGGGACCGTGAAACAAGGCAGCATGTGTGAAGTGCTTAGCACAGGCCTGGCTCACAGTACCTACTGGAGTGCCAGTCTCTGAAAGAAATGTAATCTGTCTCGGGGAGGGTTAATGAGTGGAGTGATTTGCCACTCCTTCCTGAGGGGTATTAGAGGCTATTATCTGCCCTAGAGAGGGACATTATGAGGGCATTAGACACTCTGATGAAGGAAGTAGGAGGGTGGAAAAAGAAGTTTGAGGCAGGCTGAGGAGCACAGATCATGGAAACTGAAAACACATTTTAGCAGGAGACACGGCTTCTCCACCATCTGGCTCTGGACACCCTAAGGACAGGGTTAGTGTGAGGTCTCTGCTGTAACATAGAAAACATCTACCCTCAGACTCATTTCTGCCGCCACCAGCCTCCCCAGAGACTTAAAACATGGAACTCTAATGGGGCACATAGGTTGATGTTCCCTGGAGAAACTTAGGTCCTTACAGAGTTCAGAAGACATTTAAAAAAAAATCACTCGGGGTCTTTCAAAGAGTTCTCCTCTCGATTTTTTGTTTTGTGAGGCCAAACAGCCTGTACTTCCTCCCTGTAAAAGACAGACTCTTGAGTGCTTTCTCCAGAGCAAAAAATCGGTTGACACTCCCTGCTGATGGGTTCAAACATTTTGACTGAACTCATTCAAATTCCCGTCAGTTGAGTCAATTGATGTCATATCAAATAACTGTCAGCACAACCAGCCAAGTCGATTAGACACCTGGTCTTTTTAGTTAGCTGAACTTGTTATGTCTAAAAACAAAAACAAAAAAAAACAAGATAAAAATAACTGATCGATTTAGTTAGCAAATGACTAATAAATTCTATCATAAGAGGACATTTTTGTCAAACTACTTTGATTTTTTTCACTACTAATCTATTACATCTACTAAAATCCATCAGTGTGTGTATTGCGGGGAGGGGGTACTGTATTGAACAGACACGTCAGCTTGCTGAACAAGCAGGCAAGTGAACATCAGAAATGAAATCTTCTGAAAGATGCCATCAGAATGGCCACAATATCATGCTCAATCATCCACAATAACGATGAGAAATAGGATCCTGCAAGAGGTTCGACAGATAACCCCTAATCACACAACAATTTTGTGTTGAACACCATTTTTCCATTCTCCCTAGAAATTCCCCTTCCTGTCTCTCATTTGTCCATAATTGATAAGAAAATGGGGTGATTGCCTAGAGTCTGAATGTGCCTGGATTGCCCATCAACAAACAAGCCAATGGCAAGCGCACTGAAAACTGAAAGCTGGAATTTACTGGGCCTCCTTGAATGTTCTATTGCACTGAATTAATTCTGAAAGATGTGATCCCTACCCAAGTCCAGAGGATTATGATAAACTCCGTGTTGGAAACAGTCAATTTTTTACCTGAAAAGTGAAAAGTAAAAGTGTTAGTCACTCAGTCGCGTCCAACTCTCGATGATCCCATGGACTGTAGCCCACCAGCCTCGCCTATCCGTGGAATTCTCCAGGCAAGAATACTAAAGGGTTAAGTCAGATTCTTTCTTGGTCAGGAACAAAAGCTTTAAAGCTGGCCTTTGGCACTCTGCTGCTCTGCCTTCTCTCCCCTCCCTCCCTAGCAGCTCCCCACCTCCTCCTAGATCCCCTCCCAGGATCCTTGGGGCCCTAATACTGTCTGAGAGCTCTCCCCAGAGGTTGAACCATTTAGACCAAGTCACACTGAGGGACGTTTGACTCACTGTGCTCTTTCCAGAGCTGCCTGTTTTTCAACAGAAGGTACCCAAAGAAGTCTATGTTTAGCTCAGAATAATGAATCACTAATGACATAGAGTGGTCCCTCCATACTAGCAGGGGATTGGTTTTTGGACCCCAGTGGATACCAAAATCTGCAGATGCTCAAGTCCTTTGTGTAAAATGGCATAGTGCAATCTGCTCTCTGTGTCTGTGGTTGCAGATCCCGTGGTATTGGAGAGCCAACAGTAATTTCAGAGACCAAGTGTCAGCAGACATGGTTTTAACAAAACCAGGTATTGTGGAGAGACATCTTGCCTAGAGAATCAGAGCATATTCACTCTCAAAGATATTCATACAGAATTAAATGACCCACTTTGGTCTGATTCAAATTTTCCACTAGTCAGATTTTTCTCCTGGTCGTAGACATTGCTGCAATGGGAATAAGCTGATTATTTATTGCTGGTCACATACCACCTACAATTCACTTTTCCAATTTTCCTGTGTTGCCTATACAGTGCCACTTTGTCAGTCCCTGCAGTTTATTGACTGTTTTCTGATGGCTGGGGTAAACAAATTACTTCAACAATGGCTGTGGTTCAAAAAGGGCATTGCTTGCTGGGTTCTAAATGATGGACAGGTGTGAGATCCAATTGGTCCTAATGTCAGGAAGCAATTCACCATCACAAAGGGCAGGGATGATATAGCCTATCAGGGACATAATTTTGAATGGTACATAATATCTACCTTTTTAAAAATTTGAGTATCAGACAATATCCAGATCAAATAATTTTGCAGATAAAATATTCCAAATTTTCAAGTCTACTCTTTTAGCATACACTGAGAATATACTGCACAGTAACAACTCGACTTTATAAATGCAATAAAATCACCAATAACCAAGAAGTTCACATTATTTAATTAAGCCAGAGCTCATTTATTGGATCTAGGGCAGATTCTTAGAACATCTAGGCCCAAGTCTATGCGTAACTCAGTGGTGTCTGAATTTCTTTACTATGCAATTATACCAGAAAATATTTTTGAGCAGGCACCCCAATATGGTTGTCTAATTATAATTTATATTCATTCACTTATAGCAGCCGATATGTCAAGGCACGTACACACTTAGGTGAGGGTCACTTTTAATGACAGTGAATGTAAATCCTTTATAAAGTCAACTTCATAATTTTGACCCTTTTTTGGCCTAATTCTCATCTTGGCTAATTAGGTTGCCATTGCCTTTACGTCCTAATGTGGCTGATAATGACTGTATAATCAGAACCGAGGAAACAACAGTCCCATCCTTTTCTTGGAATTTATATGGGCTTATTTTATTCAATCTTTCTTTTTAAACTGAAGTCTCTGCAGGTGTCATTAATTAACTGTCCATTTTGGGTAAATCCTAAAAAAACACATAGAAGTTCTAGTATGTTCTAGCCACATCCCAGTGGACTATCTTATGTACCCCTCAATATGAATGCCCTTCTTTAGGAACCACTGGCTCTAGTTCACCTTAAAATACAGCCTTTTCTGGAGAGAAGGGTAAAGAGGGTCACTGAGACCAAACCAGACTTAAGGTCCTTGCCGGAGTTTTAGCAACCTGGGGGCACTGGGAAGCATTTAAGAGTCAAAGATGAGGATATGGCCCTATTTGCATTCTTACAGGATTATCCTGGATGCATCTAGGAGAATGGATCATGGAGCATGCACAGATATTAGGAGGTGTAACAGGAGAAGTGATAAGGTTTCAATCTTTCTTTTTTTTTTTTTAAACAAGACGGGAGACAAAATATTTCTTTATGGGATTCATTTTGTAACATTTGAGACATAAAACTTGGGATTAGGATACTCAGACATAGTTTGTTTGCTTTTTCCTACAGTAAACTAAACAATAAGCCTAACCAATTTGTGAATTTTAGCCTTAATTTCCAAGGTGAAAATAAGATGTTTTCTTTTTTTTTTTTTTTCATGTATTTTTATTAGTTGGAGGCTAATTACTTTACAATATTGTAGTGGTTTTTGCCATACATTGACATGAATCAGCCATAGGTATACATGTGTTCCCCATCCTGAACCCCCCTCCCACCTCCCTCCCCATCCCATCCCTCTGGGTCCTTCCCAGTGCACCAGCCCTGAGCACAGGTCTCATGCATCCAACCTGGGCTGGCAATCTGTTTCACCCTTGATAGTATACTTGTTTCAATGCTATTCTCTCAGATCATCCCACCCTCGCCTTCTCCCACAGAATCCAAAACTCTCTTCTATACATCTGTGTCTCTTTTTCTGTTTTGCATATAGGGTTATCATTACCATCTTTTTAAATTCCATATATATGCATTACTATACTTTATTGGTGTTTATCTTTCTGGCTTACTTCAGCCTTTTAAATGGAGTGAAGTGGGCAGAGTCACAAGATAGTAAAGATTTGGTTATTAATTAAATCCGCCCAAGGTTAAACAGCCAGTAGGCAGCAGAGCTAAATTTAGATCCCAGGTCTCCTCACTCCCAGTACAGTGATTTTTCTTCTGATTTGCCATGTCAGAGAACACCTGGTCCCTCCGTTTTATCCTCCCTGGGGGAAGCTGGTGATCGGGAGCTGAGCCCGGACAGCAGCCTGCAGTTTCCAGGGGGGTGATGAAGGAAGGCAGCAGGGAAGGAAAAGCATTACCTTCTCCAGATGTATTTGTCTTTACAGGATCCATGAGGGGGCTCCATGAGAATCTGTTTTCTGGGAATTAAATCCCATATTGAAACAACACACTTTCCAGTGACAGCAAACAGAAACTCCAAGAAACTGTTCATTCAAACCTGCTGATGCAGCTGCTAAGTCACTTCAGTCGTGTCCAACTCTGTGCGACCCCATGAACAGCAGCCCTCCAGGCTCCTCCGTCCACAGGCTTCTCCAGGCAAGAATACTGGAGTGGGTTGCCATTTCCTTCTCCCATTCAAACCTAGGCCTTACTAAAAAACATAACCCACCCTGCTGAAGGGTGGAAAGTGATGAGCTTGGGAGAAGGAGAAATGGGCTCTTTTACTCACTTCCACCCAGGCGCCCTCATCTCTCCTCTGGCTGAAATCCTTATTTCTTTATGCTAAAAAAGTTACCTCTTCCAAAAATTGCTTTCTTATTCCCCCTTCCCTTCTATCCCCTGCTCTAAGTCTGAACATTGAGTTTTTTCTTACAGCATTTATCAGTCAGGGTTCACTACATGAAACAGAAAACCCTATAGGCATTGTAAGCGAAATGGGATTTAACATATGTATTTATTTAGGGCTTACAAAATTTGAGGCAGAGTTGTAGGAGGGAGTTCTCTAGGTTGAGCCAGAAACTACTCCTGGATACTACAAAACTGATTTACCTCTGAGACCACCACTGAAACTTGAATTCAAGAACCCACCACTGTATTCCAAAAATCAGGACACCAGAATCACAGAGTCACCACACCTACTGCTTCTCAAACCCCACAAAGCTGGCAGCTGAATGCCCTGAGTGGCAGAAAACATCATATGTTCATGACCTGACTTTCATCAGAAAACAGCTAAAGACTGCTACACTCCTACCTTCTAAATTTTTCCTAAATACCTCTAATTGAAAAAAACTTGATTTTCTTCTAAAGCCTAGCTGAAAGGGAAGCTGAAAATTTTGATTTTAACTTTTCAGGCTATTGGGTAAAGTAAGGTACCCTAGAAATAGGACTGGGCAATCCAAGCTACAGGTTTCCACCGCACCATGGGAGTTTTCCAAATAATGCAGCCTACATCATTTTTGCATGTCTAACCATCCCTTAGTTCCAGCAAACAGAAATCATATATTTCATGCTCTTCATAGGTACAACCTGACAAATGAGAGGCTCTTGTTAAGGAAAGCCAAATAATCAAATAATGGAGTACTTTAACTGTGTCAGTACTGTCTCACTTTGCTTTCTGATTCTACTCCTGGACTTAAGTGTTGTCTCTGCCTCGTTGAAGGTAATACTGGTTAGTACTTCTCAGGTATGTCCCTACGGAATGAGCCACAGGGCTGGATATATACATTTCTCAATTAATGGGTTGATTGTATTTCACAGCTGATTCCCAGTCAATATTTTTTCCCAGAAGAAATTTCTGCCCCATGAGGCTCAATTGATAGGAAACATATTTCCTGCAAAAGTGTGAGGCAAACGGATCTTTTTTTATAGGTCCTGTCATTACATTTTTGTAGCAGACTACCCCCAAGTTGGTAAGCAAGTACCCTCTGCACAATTCTACATGGTTGCTATAAGGGTTAAATAAGATAACATAGGGTAACAATACCTACCACATTGTAGGTATTTAATAAATATTGATTCCTTCCTTCTCCCCAAGAACCTTTTCCTCTATATAAAAAAAAATGCCTTTCTATATTCCTGCTAATAGACTGGCTAATCAGATCCCTGAAGAGGTATAAATGGCTGGTGTATTCATTATCTACTGATGTGGAACAAATTCTCCAAAACTTAGCAGCTTAAAACAACAATAAACATTTATTATTCTCAGAATGTCTTATCCAGGAATCCAGGAGCAGCACAACTGGGTCACCCTGACTTAAGATCTCTAATAAGACAGCAGTCAGGTTGTCAGCAGGGCTCATCTGAAGGCTTGGCTGGGGCTGGAGGACCCAGTCTCAAGGTGACTTAGCTGGTGAGCTGATGATGGTTGTTGGCAAGAGATCTCAGTTCCTCTCCATGAGAAACTCCTAAAGCTGCTTGAGTGTCATCATGATGTGGCAACAATTTCCCCTAGAGCAAATGAGACAGAAGTACGACGCTGTCTTTCATAACACAGCCTCAGAGGTCATAGACCATCATTTCTACCACGTCCCACTGGTTACACAGATAAGCTCTGAGATATGAGGAGGCAAAGAGTGTTGAGGCCCACCTTGGAGGCTGAGCTGACACATTTGATAAGAGCCTAATCTATTAGCTCTTTTTTCTCCGGATAGATAAATAGAGATAGATTATGAGTTTGAATTACAATTAAAGAATAAAATGAAATGGTATAAACCTTAACAAGGCAAAAAGAATAATGGTAATAAAATTAGTAAACACTGATAAAAGTATAAGAAAACCTATTTCTTCATTTTTCTTAGTGAAGATGTAATCAATATCACCTAAGTGTGAAACCTGGAATTTTTTTAACAATACTGATTCATGATTTTTTTCCAAATAAGTTTTCTGTTTTTTTAGCCTTAAAGATTATAAAAAACAAAAAGATTTCCTGTGATAAATAAACATTTATCTGAAGTTTAGCAGTTTCTTTAATCCATTTTTCTTTTGTAGATATCATAAAAAATTAAATACTTTTAACTTTATTTTTCCCCCATTTATTTTTATTGGTTGGAGGCTAATTACTTTATAATACTGTAGTGGTTTTTGCCATACATTGACATAAATCAGCATGGATTTACATGTGTTCCCCATCCTGAACCCCCCTCCCACCACCCTCCTCATCCCATCCCTGTGGGTCATCCCACTGCACCAGCCCCGAGCACTTGTCTCATGTATCCAACCTGGACTGGCGATCTGTTTCACACTTGATAATATACATGTTTCGATGCTGTTTTCTCAGATCATCCCACCCTCGCCTTCTCCCATAGAGTCCAAAAGTCTGTTCTATACATCTGTGTCTCTTTTTCTGTCTTGCATATAGGGTTATTGTTACCATCTTTCTAAATTCCATATATATGCATTAGTATACTGTATTGGTGTTTATCTTTCTGGCTTACTTCACTCTGTATAATGGGCTCCAGTTTTATCCATCTCATTAGAACTGATTCAAATGTATTCTTTTTAATGGCTGAGTAGTATTCCATTATGTATATGTACCACAGCTTTCTTATCCATTCATCTGCTGATGGGCATCTAGGTTGCTTCCATGTCCTGGCTATGATAAACAGTGCTGCAATGAACATTGGGGTACACATGTCTCTTTCAGATCTGGTTTCCTCAGTGTGTACGGCCAGGAGTGGGATTGCTGGGTCATATGGCAGTTCTATTTCCAGTTTTTTAAGGAATCTCCACACTGTTCTCCATAGTGGCTGTACTAGTTTGCATGCCCACCAACAGTGTAAGAGGGATCACTTTTCTCCACACCCTCTCCAGCATTTATTGCTTGTAGACTTTTGGATAGCAAAAAAAAAAAAAAAGCTTTTGCACAACAAAGGAAACTATAAGCAAGGTGAAAAGACAGCCTTCAGAATGGGAGAAAATAATAGCAAATGAAGAAACAGACAAAGGATTAATCTCAAAAATATACAAGCAATTCCTGCAGCTCAATTCCAGAAAAATAAATGACCCAATCAAAAAATGGGCCAAAGATCTAAACAGATATTTCTCCAAAGAAGACATACAGATGGCTAATAAACACATGAAAAGATGCCCAACACCACTCATTATCAGAGAAATGCAAATCAAAACCTCAATGAGGTACCATAAATACTTTTAACTTTAAAAAATAGCTTGTAAGGCATGATCCTATTTCTAGAAAATTATTCTTGTCTGTCCATTTCTCTGGCTACTTGTGAATATAAGAGTTGTTTGAAGGATAGTTCCCCAATGTTTATGATGACCTTTTCTGCATCTGCACAATGGAATAAGTATTTGCTCTCTTCTTATACTCATCAATAGTTGAAGTTTTCACAATGAGTATATATGATTTTGTGGACATGATAAAGAGGGGCTTAAATTAAAAGAATATGATTATTGGGCAGGCTATATTGTCAACTTACTTTTAATGTGTATTCCCCAAAATGTGCATACCTTAAAACTTCAGAATCCCTTGAAGATGTTATAGATGGGTCATCAGGTTTTAGAGGCCTTTTCCTAACTCTCAGCCTAGTGAGAGTGTAGACATAATGCTGCCAAAGACAGTGGGTTCAGATCCCCAGTGAGCCATTTTGTCTTATCCCAAATTAGTGATCCTCCTGTGCACCGCTAATCAAAGCTAGACCCCTTGTAGAGGCAAATAGCTGATCAAGGGGGTCTGTGGAAGCCTAGAATCCTGAGTAAATCCCACTTCTTAACTCACAGTTGGTTGCATGAGCTTTGTGCATGAAGGAATCAGAAACATTACCAAAAAATGAAAACAATCATCATGTAGAAGGAAAAGCCCTAGGAGAAAAGAGAAGTGCCTAGAAAACCTGAAAAACAAAAGAAAACAGGCTATGAGATCCCTTAACACCCAATTCAAAGGTCTCTTAAAAGGTGATGTTAGGGAAATGATGATATTAAACATATTTCTACTGACAGACGAGTTTCTGGCTTCCATGACTTTTTTCACCCTTGGTCTATGGTGGTTTCTCACTGAGCATTCGATTGGGACAACCCCTTGTCTATAAGCTCGTCCTGAATATTGAAGGACTTTTAGCCTCCCCAGTTTTTCTCCAAAACATTCTAGTGATGCCTCTCATCACTGAGGCCACCTCCATAACCTACCCTGCCCTCGTAGCAACCAGACAGTCCCATCCCTGGGCCTTTACAGGTTATCTTCTGGTTTCCATTAAGACAAGAAGGGCTCTTTCTCACTCGCTGTTGAATCTCCAGTGACTGGTCCATAGTAGGTGTTCAACAAACACTTTCAAATGAAAGAACAGTTTTCACTATAAGACTTGCTACAGAGAAATTTTGAAAGATTAACATTTCTAAATATTTACATTATCTAATCCACTCTCTTAAAAGCCCTGGTGGTTGGAGTCTTTAGAATTTGTGGACAACCCCAGAACATGTGGGTGAAGGGAGGTAGGAACTGACCATGGCTGACACCTACCAAGTGCCAGGCAGTGCACTAGGCCCTCTGCACATGGCCTTGCAAGGCGGTCACTGACATCCTGCTTCACCATGAGGGTGGACTGGGTCTGAGGTGGCACCACGGTGAGTGGCAGAGCTGGAGTTTGGCTGGGCTCCAGATTCCATGCACTTTTTGTTCCATCCCAGTGGAACTTGCTCATCAGCCCTCACCCCTCCTCTCAGACACTCAAGAGAAAATACATCTTCGGAGATTTCACAACAAGCTCAGTCTACTTTCCAGTGATGTCCAGACAAATTCCATCTCTTCAGATTTTTTGGCTGTTTAAATATAGCCAACTTAGCTCTCCCATTACCTCAGTCAAGCCTCAGGGGGTCAGAGGACAAGCATCTTGGCAAATGTGTTCAGCGACTTCCAAATGCACACATTCCTTGTCACTCAACTGAGGCAACCCCAAGTGACTTCTTTGGGCATCTGAAGAAAGCTCGTTTTGTCAGTCCTATTAGTCATGAGGGGGCAGCAAGGGCAGAATGAAGCTGGAATTGTTAAGCTCTGGTTTTCCTTCTTAGATAGCTGGCCCAGGGGCCATTTCTGAGTTCAGATGATACGCCAGGAGCCACACATAGGCCGATGAAGAGAAGTGCTCAATGCCTCTCCTCTGTCCTTCACTCGACTCCTGGAAGTGGGAGGAGGAAGGAAGCCCTGCTGGGGGGTGACAGTGTGAAGGTCGTTGTCCCTTCAGAGCAGAGACAACTGGCTCCGGGGCGTCTAGCGGCCTCGCCCCATCAGTCTGCCTGCCTCCTTGGCCTTTCCTTTATGACCAGCGTGTCAGCATCTATTGCGCTGTGACTTCACTTTCTCTTCTGTCCTGTCCTCAGGCACACTTTTTCCACCTCTTCATGTTTTTTCTTGTGTCTGGAATTCTCCTCCACTCTTGCCTTCCCCTCTGCCCATCCCAACGGTATTTCTCTTCTTACTATCTCCACGAAATGTCCCTTTCCACATCAGATGGGGGTCTCTCTGTCCTCTCCTCTCTGAGAGTCCCACTAATCACTTGATTCCCCCAAGGGTCTTCCCTGGTGCCTCCTGCTGCCTTCAGCCCCCACTGAAGCTTCTGGCAAGGCTGCATGAGGACACCACCACCAAAGCCCCCTACCTTCCACTCACCCCGGTGTGGGGCCACGCTTCTGTTCTCTTTAGGGCTGGGCAAATCAACAGCCCCTCTGTGTCTCCCCTCTTTATGGCTCTCATATAGATTTACAAGGCAGGTGAGCATTGGATTTCAATATTCCAACAGCTGAATGAGCCTCTGTTTCCATAGGCAGTACACGTTTATTTCTGAAATCGTGCCGCCCCATAACCTGCTTCCTCAGGAGTAGGCTATTGCTATGACCGGTGCAGGTTGCATTTGGGAAGCAGGGACTTAGCGTCTCAGGTCAAGACACACACATACTGGAAAAGACTGGGGTGTTTGACATGTCCTTTCATCTGGAGACAGAGGATGCAGATTACATTTAACTAAATAACTTCTGCTTTGATTTGGTTTTGTTGTTCCTATATCTATCTGGTTTTGCTTGTCTGCTGAATGCTTGGACCACTAAACAGAGGTTCTGAAAGCTTTGCGCAGTGGCAGTATCATAGCCAATGAGGTTTATCAAGGCACAATTATTGCTAATTGAAACAGAGGTTCTGAAATGAAGGAAGATCTTTTCCAGGCCCTCTGCCACCATGCCCAGGTGAGACCCCTACATCTGTGCCCCTAAGACCTGAAAGAGCAGTCCTGGGACTCTTGTTCAAGTGCAGATTCTGCTTCTGCAGGTGGGGCTGAGCTCCTGCATTTAGAACTGGAGCTGATGCTCATCACTCACTTTGACCAGACAACAAGGACAGACACAGAGACCTAGGTCAGCGTGTCTCCATCTGCCCTACAAGTCAGTAACCCTGGGGAGTTTTGAAGCATCTCACGCTGCGCCTCCAGACCACTCAAGTCAGAATCTCTGGAGAAGGAGCCCAGACAGCACCATTTTTAAAGCTCCCTAGAGGAAGATGATGACCAAGTGCTGTCAAGGTTGAGGATCTCTGCTCTCAGGGTTTAAAGGAAGGAGAATTCATGTCTGGCTGACGGGAAAGGGCAGGTGCTTTGAAAACAACTCTTCCCTACTTAGTTCCCACCAAACCAGCTGAAAACAGTGGCTTGGGTTCATCATGTGCAGAAAATGGCTTATGTGAAGCTAATTTTGAAGACTGGGAGACTGAGGGAAAGCCAACTCCTAAGCACATTACTGCACGCTGAGAAGCACTGTCTGAAGTCACAGGATGAACCGGCAGGAGGCTGCCCTGGGAGAATCCAGCCCAGTTGGTCCTTCAGCTGATGCTTAAGAATGACCCATTAATTGACTCCCCACCCCGTCTTATCAGCACCCCTCACCCCATTCTACACCCCTCCACTCTGTCCACAGAGGCCTTCATTATTCACCTGACTCTGTTTTACCTGAATTATGAGCCTCCAAGGACAGCACCTGACAGGGTCTGTCCTAGCTTCTGCAACCTCCCAGGGACAGCCTGACTC
This sequence comes from Odocoileus virginianus, assembly GCF_023699985.2. Taxonomy (NCBI): domain Eukaryota; kingdom Metazoa; phylum Chordata; class Mammalia; order Artiodactyla; family Cervidae; genus Odocoileus; species Odocoileus virginianus. The sequence continues at coordinate 14,503,087 of NC_069695.1, read as the reverse complement.
CCCACTCTAATTGGTGTTGCTTTTAGAAAACAAACATCCGTGCAGGAAAGAAAATGATCAAGTTTTGTTGCAAAGAAAGGGGGCAGCTCCAGGGCCTTACGGACATGCCAAACGAAGTCCTTTGGAGAACTCAAGTACAGAACTCTCTCCCTGCCACAAGGATGGACCAGGCTACATGCCACCCTGGTTACACAGAGTGCCAGCTCACATGGTGGTCAGCCTGAAGGGAAGCGTGTGTTTGTACACACTGCATCCAAAGACCAAAAACCTAAACCGTGTGCAGTCAGGCCCCCGGTCTCTGCCTAGGGACCGAGGGCCATCCTTAGAGAAGAGTCCAGGGGTTGTCAGTCCAGGGCCCACAGCAGGGGTGTCAGTGATGCAGGAAGAACCCAGGTCTGGGCATTAGGAGGCAGGGTCAGCCCCGGCTCCTGTGTCCACCCCATCTGACTTCAAACAACAACCAACACTGCCCTGGACCTGTGGTGAGAAGAATACACCACTCTACCACTCTCCCCACGCTGTAGGATCGTTTGAGGAAACAAATGCAGTGATCATCAGGAAAGTGCTCTGTCAAGTACAAAATATTGTGTGCATGAAGGTTTACAGTGCAGAACTGGTAGGGTTCATAGTGTGAATGCTCTGTGTGTGTGTGTGTGTGTGTGTGTGTGAAAGAAACATGTGTAATTCTTATTCTGTGAAACAGATCCCAACCACCACACAGGTGAAAAGTGCCTCCGGATGGTCAGGAAGGCACAATGGTGATGACATAGCCAAGCTCAGGGCAGGATCAGGGCAGATGATGGAGAACAAGACACATGCCATAGAATCGAGCCCAAGGAGGCCATGGGGCCGGCGGAGACCTCCCCCAGGACAGGAGAATGTGCTCAGGTCCAGCCCTGAGGCTGAGCCGTGGGGAGTAAGGACAGGTGCCACCTTCAGTGCTGCTTAGCATTTCCCCCAAGAAGCCCCACGCGATGGGGGCGCACAATACCTCCTCCCAGGTGGACACACCTAAAGCAGCCTTTAGGTTGCCACAGACTTAGAAATGTGTGTATGTTTTTTTTTAAGTAAAAATTTGGCACTGTACTCTTTTCTAAGCCACGCTTGCTTAAATATACAGCTATTTCCTATCCAGACATCCAGAGCAACGTGCTGGCCTGTACGCTGGGCCCCCATCACTCCCAGACCGAGGGGGTCACGTCCAGAGGTAATGAGACACCCAGACCTGCTTTTTGAGTTGTGGCGTGACCTAGTGTTTAAAGGTCCTTTGTCCAGCACCAGTGCGGAGCTGGCCTGGCCCAGAGGGAGAGAATAGACAGACACAGACAGAGGCCCTCGAAGGGAACAATGATGGCCTGGTAATCACCGCTGTTGGCATGGTGAGGCAGGAGTTCCGTACCTGGCACATGGAAGGATCATCCCACTTGAAAAATGTCAACTGAGAAGGGTGTGGTGAGCCCCTCTGAATGTCCTTCCAAACACAAGCTAATATCTAAGGAAGAGATCAAAAGTCTGGTCTCTTACCTCTGCCCCACGGAGAGTCTTGAGACTTCCAGCAGAGGGCCCTGGTTAAATTCCCAGCTGCAGGCTCCAGGCTTGGCCCTGCAGAAGAGCCTAGAAAGATGCAGCCCCCCGGCACGCTGGCCAACAGCCATCTAACCCCAGACAGTCTGCAGAGGGCCCGGAGAAGCTGTGTCTCCTGACTCCAGTCCACCCGGCCTGACCCTCTGGCCCCAGTGAGTCAGGCTCCTCTGAGCCCACATCAGACTCACTGGGCTGGAGCTGCCAAGAAAAGCCCTGGGCCGCCCCTGACAAGAGGGAGGGCTCAGCCAACCTCTTACACAATCTGCCCTGAGAGAGGCACCTCTCACCTTGGCCCTGCAGCCGTCCAGGCCCCTTCCCCGCTTCCCCAGCTTATCTGTCTAGAGACCAGGCCTCTTCTGGCTTTATCCCCTCCCTGGTCTCCCTGGGGATGATCCAACAGCCCATGGGCCTATTCTGTCCCCATTCCCGCATCCACTGAGCCCCGCACAGCTGATTTCTTCCTTTCAGCAGCTATCCACCAGCTCAGAGATCACCCCAGTGCCCCTGGCCCAGGAACCAGCCTGACTCAGCAAGGATGAGTAACATCCCTGCCTTTGGTCCCTCTGTCACTGAATCAGAACAGCAGAGAGTCTGGGGCCTTGAACGGTGAACCAAACCAAAGGTCCATTCCCAGAGAAAGGAAGGCTTGGAATCAACATCTGAAGTGCACTCATGTGAGACAGGAAGGGCATGTGTCCATGCCCACGGTATGGACAGAACTGGAACCCATGATGGGTAAAACCCAAAGGGCTTGATGTCAACTCCATGTGTCCAAGGGTTTCCAGTAATCAGAGCTGTTCACAGTCAGAACAGCCCACCTCACAGGGCCATGGGACCCCTGCCAACAGTCAGAGGCACTCAGCTCCTTCATTGTTTGAGAGAAGCATTAGGATGTACCTTTAGTTCCTAAGGTTCTAAAAATTTATGGAAACTCTCCTTTTCCATAATCACATCAATTGCAAAGCCTTAGGAAAAATTAATCAAGTCAATAAATGAAACCTACTAATCATTTCTCCTTCTCCAGAACTCTGCAACCTCAGTAACTCAGTTGGGTGAAAGATGATGTAAGACCATTTGATATTCACCCCCCCACGACAAGGTCACCCCAGATTTAAACCCAACAGGTCTCGGGGAGGGGGCTCTTAGACTGTGCACTGAATCACATCAAAAACTCAAGAAGCTCCCCCCTCCATCCCAGCTGCAGGTTCTTCTCGCAACTGCAGGAATGTGCCAGGGAGGGTGCAGCCTCTTCCCACTGGGCAGGGGCATGTTCTTGCACTGCTACCAGAAACTGTCTCTTAGAGAAAAGAGCCAGAAGAATTTCAAACTCAGTACAGGAGAGTGGGCGCCATGTTTCCTGTGTTGGGAAGGGAACTTGGGTCCAGATATATGGACTAAGGACTCTTCGCAGTCTAGCTTCTAACACCCAGCTTCATCTTTCCTTGCGGGCAGCCCCCTGCTCCAGCAGGGCCCACAATGGGGATTTCCTGGCACAAACCAGGTGTGTATTGTTTTCAGGCATTTCCTTGGCTGGAGTGTTCACCTCCCTCTTGCTGGTTCAACCAAGTCCTGACATGAAAGCCTGGGCTGGTCTCTGCCAGTGGTGGGAGGTTTGGGGACTGCCCTGGGCTCCGCCAGCAGCCCCTGTGCCCACGCTGCCCCCGACCCCACCACTTTGCCCCCACATGGACAGTCTGTTCCCTCTCTCCCTGTCTCTGCAGCTCTGTGCCCTCTCTGGGAAGCCCAGGGGCACACAGTAGGTATTCAACAGGGAGCATCTTCACAACTAGGGGTGAGGGCCCAGTCTGTGTGGGGAGCCCCCTTGCGGGAACACTTGGAGAGTCCAACTCTTGGGAGAAATAGGAGGCCAATGCAAACAGCCCTTTGTGTCCACATTTCTGAGGGAGAGGAGGCGGTACAGGCAGCCAAGGGGAGCATTCTCACGCCAAGCAGATAATTATGTGTTCTTGGAAGCAGGTTTAATGGACTGGCTCAGAGCGGAGCTGGGAATGGGCTCTGAGGCCTGCCGCCTTCAGACGGGACGTGGCTCGGGCAGCCATTTCCCTGTCCAGTTTTAACAAGTGGCCGACGCCTTGTGGAAACTTCTGAAAGGCGCTCTGTTTCAGACCAGCCAGCTTGCACTTCATCGGATTGCTTTAGCCATCTTTCCCTTCAGCTTGGGAGCACAGGAAGAGAGGAAACTGAAAAGTCACTGAGTGCCTACTATGCGCCAAAAACCAAGTCAGCAGTTTCACTGTCCTAAGAACCCTTTAAAGGGGGAGAAGCAGAGACCCACACCGCACCTTGTGGCAGAGAAGAGAGTGAAGCTGGGCATCTCAGCCTCCGAAGCCTGTGCTCTTTCCAAACACTGACCTTCTCTTTACAAGACTTTTTTTGCTGCATGTCTCGCCCCTACCCCAAAGCCAAAATTCCCCCATTTGAGTAGGATAAACATTCCCATGGCAAAGGAACGCTGTGTTCCCCGGAGGAGATGCAATCACGTTGTTCCTGCTGAGGTTATGTGGGCTTATGAAATAGGACACTGGGCTGAGGGCCTGGCCCCAGGCTGAAGGGTGGCCCCCCTTCTCTGCCTCCCCCAGCTGTGCCCTACAAGGCGGTTGGAGTAACAGAAGGAGCCCAGGGTGGGAAACTGGGTCTAATCTTGACTCTGTAGCAAGCTGCCGGTTTCCCTGGGTCTCTCCTCCCAGCAGCTGCCATCCCAAGGCAGCAAGCTTGCTTCAGAGAGTGCAGAGAGCTACATCCATGTGAGAAACAACTCTTGGTCTGCTTTTCTGGGCCTTGACTTCTCCGTCTGTAATTGGGAATATTAACTGCCCTTGAGACACTCAAAAGAAGAGAAGATAGAGCCTTTTTGGAAAGACTCTGGAGAGTACTTCCATTGTGTAATCATTCATTCTTTCCATAATTATTAAACTTATATTGAGGGTTTATTATGTGTCATGCTTTCTGCTGAGCAATGCAAATGCAGAAATCAACACAGTAATAGGCCCTGTTCTTCAAGGTCTCATGATGTATACACAGATTCTCCATCAAAAAATATATAAATGTTTGACGTCCCATAGTTAGAAAATAATTCCTATTCCGGTCTACTTGAGTTGCATCACTATGACTTTTGTCATATGTCCTTGATTAAAAAATATACATCTTTCTCATATTTTAACATTTATTAAATCAGACTGCATCTTGCAATTTTAATTGGCAGCATTTTCTTCTTTCATGGTAAGACACAAAATAATAACAGAATGTTCAGTTGATAATATCTTAGATTCAGGGAAATATGCTTGGGAAAGGAAGTAATTTTCAACTGGATTTTTAATGTAATTCACAGACACTGAATTCAACACAAGTTCTTTCCAGAACATTTCTAGTAAATCCAGGTATATAGTGTCACGAAGATCACGTGTCTAGATATCGCCCCTCACTTATCTGGATGACTTGGAAGGATTCATACCATGCTGTGTCACCTCTTGGCCACCAGAGGGAGAGAGTGCATTGGGAAGGGACAGATTCTCTGGCTTGCCGGCTTCCGCTCTCCTAAACCTTTCCAGCATGCCCCCTCCAGGGCCGTCTGAAACTCACTGAAATTCCACCTGCATTCAGGAAGGAAAGGCCTCTTCCTGAGCTTATGGAAGCACCAGAAAGAAGAGCTGGTCATATATGAATGATATTTGCAGACCAACGCTAAAAACCAGCCATGGTTTCAATGAGCTATTCCTGGGAATGAGGACAGGCCCTAGACAGGGCAGAGTTCGGCAGTTCTGCCTTGAAGTGCAGGACTAGTGGGTGGCCCCTCAAGTTCTCAAGACCTGAGACCCACAGTGATTTATAAAGTTACCCCACTCTAGCAGTTACCTGTATCCTTCCATCCTTTCTTCCTTTTCTTCCTTCCCTTTTCTGCTTCACTGACTATTTATTGGACACCTACTATGTGCCTGGCTCTGTGCTAGGAGCTAAGAGGTACAACAGTATAAGGAAAAATACTGGGCCCCATGAGAACATGTGACAGCAGACCATCAGAGAAGGCTTGTCCAACAGGTGACAATTAAAGACTGAGGGAAGAGCAGGAGTTATCCAGGTAAAGGGCTAGGGAGAAGCCTTCCGGGCAAATGGACCAGCACTTGCAGAGACTCTGAGGTAAAAAGCGCTAAATGGAGGCCAGTGTGGGGTCCAGAAATGAGGGGTAGAAGAAGCACAGGACAGGCTAAAGCACAGTGGAAGTCAGTGATATAGAGCTTGAGCACCATGTTAAGGATGTGGTTTTCCATCTGTAGCCATTGGAGGGATTTAAGCAGGAAACATGAATGGACTTGAATGTTAATGTGACAAATTTGACTGCTGTGGGGCATAGCCTGGAGGGGAAATCTGAGAAGAAGTGGGAGTAAGCAATTGGCAGTTATTTGGAGAAGTGGCAAGGGGAGATGGTAACTCAATGATGATACTGGACATCAAGGTATATTTTAGAGATAGCTTTGGATTGGAGAGTGGAGGAGAAGGGAGTATGGAGTTTGACTCCTGAGTTTTCTAAAGAAGAAATTTGGAAGGGGGAATTTTCCTGGGATGGGCTCCTTGGAGAGGGGAAGACAAGACTCAGGAAGGAACATTAGGAATTGTCTCAGTGTATTAAGTCTAAGCTTCTATGAAGTAAAGAATTAAACCTGCGAATCCAGTTCTCAAAGCTAGGCTGCAAAGGTTAGGTTTGGGGGCCGTAGGTACATAGATGGGAGATAAAGCCACGGCAGCAGGGACCGATGAGGAAAACTTTAGATCATACTGAGATACAACTCTGTGCAGACCCAAACCACCCCCCAAAGGAACAATAAATTCAGATAAGACGTAACTGAGCTGGAGGAGACCAAAAAAGAATGGCAGAAGCAAGAGGAAAAAAGTGTAACTTCCATGACACAGCCAGACTAAAGTGGAAACTGAAGACATTGGGCAGACGTTGTTCCAAAACCAAGCCCTGGCATTATCCCTGGCCCAGTGATGAAAGGAAAAGGTGTCTCACGTGGAGGAAGAATCAGTGCACACAGCCTCCAGTGGGTCACACAAGAGCCGCCCGCTGCTCCCGGGGAGGGGGAGGAAATAGAAGCTGGAAAGGGCATTGAGGGCAGAGGGGAGAGAAGGGCTCTGCAGGCCAACAGACAGCAACATAGGCTGCACGGGAACTAAGAAAATGAACTTCTCCTAGAACCCTCCCCAGCTGGAAACCCAGATCTACATGTACGTAAAGGGGAAAATGCATGTGCAACTAAAAACAGTACCATCAGCAATATGAAAGATAGAGGAAAAATATTTTAATGACCAGAAAAAAAGAGATCTATTCCTACTGAGTGGTAAGGGAAACCTGCACAGCAGAAATGGACCTTCTTCTGGACTTGGAAGAATGGGTAGATTTTGAACAGTACAGGTCATGTTGGTGGAGGAATGGCTCCAGGCCCCTTTAGTAGCACAAGTGACTGGAACAGTAGGTCCCTTGTGTCAGAATAGACCTCAGGCCTCCTGGGGCCCCCATCCAGCCTCAGCCAAGTCCCTAGGGCTCGATCCTGACTCACTTGTTCTTTCCCTTTCCTTTTACCAGTTGCATGACCAATGAGCAGCCAAAGCCTGAAAGAGATGTCTGATGCTCACACTCACAGCAGCCCTCTCCTGGCAGAGCCTCTTTCCAGCAGATACAAACTCTACGAGTTGGAGTTTCCCAGCCCAAGCTGTCCCCCCAACTCCCAGGATGCACACCCAGCCCTGCCTCTTCTAGAAATGCCTGAAGAAAAGGTGAGGAATGTCCTTCCCAGGATGTTTCCCAGGTGGGGGTGGGAGGAAGGGTGGAGCATGTGTGACCTAATGCCTATAACTGTCACACTGGGGGAGATTCTCCCCCGCCCAATACAGCTCACATCTACAGTCAATCCTTCCTGACCTTAGATGGAAAATGTAACTCTGTGTGTGACATGATTTTAAGCACAAGTAGAGAATGCATACTCTATACACACTTACAAGTCTTCCAACCTGTTCCCCAAATCTTTCCCCTTATATCTGCTCCATGAATTACCCTAATGTCTCCAAAAGGAAGCCTGCTTTCAAAGCAAGCCTTTAGTACTCCTTGGACCCAGCATCATCAAGGCAGCATGGCTAGCTACCAACTCAGTGGCCAAGGACCCAAGACTGTTAAGGTTCTTAATGAGATGTAATTCAGGTACCATAAAATTCACCTCTTTAAAGTATACAATACACTGGTTTTTCACATATTTACATGGTCGTGCACACATCATTATTATCTAATTCCAGTACATTTTTATCACCTCAAAAAGAAAGTCCATAGTCCTTAACAGTCAGCCCTCCTTTCATCTTCCCCACCTCCCAGCCCCTGGCAAAACCACCATTCTACTTTCTGGATTTATAGAATTGCCCATTCTGTACATTTCATATAAATGGAATCATATAATATATGCCTTTCATGATTGGTTCCTTTCATTTAGCATAATATTTTGGGTTATTTCAGTAATCATTCCTTTTATGGCCAAATAATATTTCATTGTATTTGCTGTTGTTGTTCAGTCCTTAAGTCTTGTCCAGCTCTTTGCAACCCCATGGACTGTAGCATGCCAGGTTCCTCTGTCCTTCACTAACTCCAGGAGTTTGCTCAAATTCATGAGCACTGAGTCGATGATGCTATCTAACCATTTCATCTGCTACCACCCCTTTCTCCTTTTGCCTTCAATCTTTCCCAGAATCTGGGTCTTTTTCCAAAGAGTCAGTTCTTCACGTCAGATGAACTGACTCATCTCAAAGTACTGGAGCTTCAGCTTCAGCATCAGTCTTTCCCATGAATATTCACGGTTTATTTCCTTTGGGACTGACTGGTTTGATCTCCTTGCAGTCCAAAGGACTCTCAAGAGTCTTCTCAAGCACCACAGTTCAAAAGCATCAGTTCTTCAGCACTCAGTCTTCTCTGTGGTCAGCTCTCACATCCTTACATGACTACAGGAAAAACCATAGCTTTGACTGTACACATCTTGGTCAGCAAAGTGATGTCTCTGCTTTTTAATACGCTGTCTAGGTTTGTCATAGCTTTCCTTCCCAGGAATAATCATCTTTTAATTTCACGGCTGCAGTCACCATCTGCAATGATTTTGGAGCCCAAGAAAATGAAATTGGTCACTGTTTCCACTTTTCCACCTTCTATTTGCCATGAAGTGATGGGACCAGATGCCATGATCTTAGCTTTTTTAATGTTATTTAAATCCAGCTTTTTTCACTCTCCTTTGTCACTCTCATCAAGAGGTTCTTTAGTTCTTCTTCATTTTCTGCATTTGAGTAGTATCATCTGCAAATCTGAAGTTGTTGATAATTCTCCTGGCAATCTCAATTCCAGTTTGTGATTCATCCAGCCTAGCATTTTACATAATATAATCTGCATATAAGGTAAATAATCAGGATGACAGCATATAGCCGTGTCACACTCCTTTCCCAATTTTGAACCAGTCAGTTTTCTATGTCTGATTCTAACTGTTGCTTCTTGACACACATACAGGTTTCTCAGGAGACAGTGAGGTGGTCCCGTACTGTCATCACTTTAAGAATTTTCCACAGTTTGTTGTGATCCACGCAGTCAAAGGCTGTTGTATAGTCAACAAAGCACAAGTAGATGTTTTTCTGGAACTCCCTTGCTTTCCCCATGATCCACCGAATGTTGGCAATTTGATACCTGGTTCCTCTGCCTTTTCTAAATCCAGCTGATACATCTGGAAATTCTCAGTTCACATACTGCTGAAGCCTAGTTTGAAGGATTTTGAGCATAACCTTGCCAGCATGTGAAGTGAGCACAACTGTACAGTAGTTTGAACATTCTTTGGCATTGCCCTTCTTTGGGATTGGAATGAAAACACCTTTTCCAGTCCTGTGGCCACTGCTGAGTTTTCCAAATTTGCTGCCACACTGAGTGCAACACTTTCGCAGCATCACCTTTTGGCATTTAAAAAGCTCAGATGACATTCTGTCACCTCCACTAGCCTTGTTCTTAGTAATGCTTCCTAAGGCCCACTTGACTTCATACTCCAGGTTGTCTGGCTCTAGGTGAGTGACCACACCATCATGGTTACCCAGGTCATTAAGACCTTTTTTTGTACAGTTCTTCTGTGTATTCTTGCCACCTATTCTCAGTCTCTTCTGCTTCTGTCCCTACCAAATAGGTCCTAACCATTTTTGTTCTTTATGGTGCCCATCCTTACAAGAAATATGTCCTTGATAGCTCCAATTTTCTTGATGATATCTCTAGTCTTTCCCATTCTATTGTTTTCCTCTATTTTTTTTTGCATTGTTCCTTTAAGAAGGCTTCCTTATCTCTCCTTGCTACTCTCTGGAATTCTGGATTCAGTTGGGTATATATTTCCCTATCTCCCTTGCCTTTCGCTTCTCTTCTTTCCTCAGCTATTTGTAAAGCCTCCTCAGACAGCCATTTTGCCTTCTTGAATTTCTTTTTCTTTGGGCAGTTTTGGTCACTGCCTACTGGACAATGCTATGAATTTCTGTCCATAGTTCTTCAGGCAGTCTGTCTACCAAATCTAATCCCTTGAATCTATTTGTCACCTCCACTGATTTATATCATATCTGAATGGCCTAGTGGTTTTCCCTACTTCCTTCAATTTAAGCCTGAATTCTGCAATAAAGAGCTCATGATCTGAGCCACAGTCAGCCACAGGTCTTGTTTTTGCTGACTATATAGAGCTTCTCTGTCTTTGGCTGCAAAGGACATAGTCAACCTGATTTTTATATTGACCATCTAATGATGTCCATGTGTAAAGTCATCTCTTGGATTGTTGGAAAAGGGTATTTGCTACGGCCAGCGTGTTCTCTTGCCAAAGCTCTGTTAGCCTTTGCCCTGCTTCATTTTGTACTCTAAGGCAAAACTTGCCTGTTTTTCTGAGTATCTCTTGATTTCCTACTTTTGCATTCCAAGCCCAGTGATGAAAAGGACATCTTTTTTTGGTGTTAGTTCTAGAAGATATTGTAAGTCTTCATAGAACCCGTCAAATTCAGCTTCTTTGGCATCAGTGGTTGGGGCATAGACTTGCATTACTGTGATGTTGAATGGTTTGCCTTGGAAATGGACTGAGGTCATTCTTTCATTTTTGAGGTTGCACCTATCTTGGGCTCTTTTTTTGATGATGAAGGCTACTCCATTTCTTCTAAGGGATTCTTGCCCACAGTAGTAGATATAGTGGTCATCTGAACTAAACTCACCCATTCCCATTCTTTAATTCACTGATTCCTAAGATGTCAATGTTGACTCTTGCCATCTTTTGCTTGACCATGTCCAATTTATCTTGATTCATGGACCTAACACACTAGGTTCTTATCAAATATTGTTTTTATAGCATCAGCCTTCACTTTCACCACCAGACACATCCACAACTGAGTGTTGTTTCTACTTTGGCCCAGCCACTTCATTCTTCTGGAGTTACTAGTAATTGCCCTCCACTCCTCCCCAGTAGCCTACTGGACACCTTCCAACTTGAGGGGCTCATCTTCTGGTTCATATTTTTTGGCTTTTCATACTGTTTATGGGGTTCTCGAGGCAAGAGTACCTAGAAGCGGTATTTCTGGGTCACATGGTAAATCTACATTCAACATTTTAAGAAACTGACAAATTGTTTTCCAAAAAGGCTACATTAGTGTTTATTCTCATCAGCAACTCTTCCTCCTCAACAAACTGTGTTGTCTTTTTTATTATAGCCTAGGTAAATGTGAAGGGACAGCTCACTGTGATTTTGATTAGCATTTCCCAAATAGCAAATGGGGCTTCCCTGGTGGCTCAGATGGTAAAGAATCTGCCTGCAATGCAGGGGACTGCTTTCAATGGAGGAGACATGGGTTCAATCATGGGTCGAGAGGATCCCCTGGAGAAGAAAAGGACAGACCACTCCAGTATTCTTGCCTGGGAAATCCCATAGAGAAGCCTGGTGGGCTACTGTCCCTGGGGTCGCCAAGAGTAGGACTAAGCGGCTAAACCACCACCAATGGCAAATGATTTTGGAACATCTTTTCATGTGCTTACTGGCCACTTGAATATCTTCTTTGGAAAAATGTTTTTTCAAGTCCTTTGCTCATTTTTAAATTATGTTATTTGTCTTTTTATGGTGGAGTTGTAGTCATTCTTTTTATATTCTGGATATTAGGCCCTTTCCTGATATATAATTTACAAATTATTTTTCCCACTCTGTAGGTTGTCCTTTCACTTTCTTGATAATGTCCTTAAAAGCACAGAGTTTTTAATTCTGATTAAGTCCAATTTATCTATTTTTTTGATTGCTTATACTTTGGTGTCATATCCAAGAAACCATTTTCTTATTCAAGGTCAGAAGATGTGCTCCAATGTTTTAATCAAATGGTTTTATAGTTTCAGCACTTAATATAAGTCTTTTATTCATTTTAAGTTACTTTCTGTATATGATTTTGAGTAGGGATCCGATTTCAATCTTTCAACTAGTGAGTATCCACTTGTCCCAGCACCATTGTTAAAAAGATAATCCTTCCTCCATTGAAGTGTCTTGATATTCCTATCAACAATCAATTGACCATAAATATATGGGTTTGTTTCTGGGCTCTAATTTCTATGGATCCGACTTATATGTTTATTCCTAAGGCAATACCACACCACCTTGAGCACTGGAGTTTTACAGTAAGTTTTGAAATCAGGAAATATGAGTTATCCAACTTTGTTCTTCTTTTTCAAGATTATTTTATCTAATCTGAGATCCTTGAATTTCAGGATCCTAAAATATAAATTTGAGGATCCAAACTTCAATCTCCACAAAAGTAAATAAATAAATAAATAAAAAGGTAACTGACATTTTGATAGGGATTGTGTCAAATCTATAGACCAGTTTGGGGAATATTGTATCTTAACAAAATTAAGTCATCCAGTCAGTGAGCATAAGCTATCTTTCTTTTTATTTAAGTCTTTAATTTCTTTCATTGGTGTTTTGTAATTTTGAGTGCAGTTTTACGCCTCTTTTGTTACATTCAATCCAAAATATTTTGTTCTTTTTCATGCTACATAGATAGAACTGTCTTCTTAATTTTATGTTTGGTTTGTTCATTGTCAATGTATAGAAATAAAATCTGTTTTTTTGTAGATTCCTCAAGGTTTTCTGTATAAAAGGATATCTTCAAATAGAGATAGTTTAAATTCTTTCTTTCCAATTTGGTTCCCTTTTGTCTTTTTTTTTTTTTTCTTACCTAACTATTCTGGCTAAAATTTCTAGTACAATGTGGATTAGCAGTGACAAGAACACACATCTTTGTCTTGTTACTGATCTTAGAGGGAAAGCATCCAGTTTCACTATTAAATATGATATTAGCTCTGAGGTTTTTTATTATTAGGTTGAGGAACTTCCTTTATATTCCTAATTAGTTGATTGCTTTTATCAGAAAAGGTTGTTGAATTTTTCAAATAGTTTTTCTGTGTCTGTTGAAATAACCATGTGAGTGTTTTTCTTTATTAAACAATCTATTGATAGTTTTTATAGGTTGAAACAGTCTCAAATTCTTAGAGTTCTCTTTGGTCATAATCTTTTTTATATCCTACTGGATTTGTTTTGCTAGTATTTGTTAAGGATTTTTGCATCTATATTCATAAAGCATATTGATCTATATTTTCTTTCTTGTCATGTCTTTGTCTGGCTTTGACATCAGGATAATACTAGCCTCATAGATTATCTTAAGAAATGTTCTCTTCTCTTCTGCTTTTTGAAAGGTATTAGAATTAATTCCTTAAACATTTGATGCAATTCACAGATGAAGCCACCTGGACATGGGTTTTTCTTTGTGGGAAATTTTAGTTTAGTTTGACTTGGTTTTTAACTGATTCAGTTGCTTTACTTTTTTGGTATCAATACAGGTTTTCTGTTTCTTCCTGTCTCAATTTTGGTAGTTTTTATCTTTATAAGAATTTATACAGTTCATCTAGGTTATCTAATTTATTGGAATACCATTATTCATTTCGTTATAACCCACTTCTTTGTAATCCTTTTCATTTCTTTAAGGTTGGTAGTAATGTCTCCTCTTCCATTTCTGATTCTAGTAACTTCAATCTTCTCTTTTTTGTCTTTGTCAAACTAGTTAAAATTAAAAGGTCAACTTTGACCTTTCCAAGGAACTGACTTTTAGTTTCATTGATTTTTATATTGTTTTTCTATTCTCTATTTCATTTATTTTCACTATAATCTACTACTTCCTTCCTTCCACTCACTTTGGGCTTAATTTGCGGTTATTTTCTAATTTCTTAAAGTGAAAGGTTAGTTTGTTGAGATAGTTCTTCTTTTAACATAGGTATTTATGTTTATAAATTTCACTCTATGCACTGATTTAGCTTCATCCCATAAGTTTGGTGTGTTGCGGTTTTGTTTTCAATCATCTCAAAATATTTTCTAATTTCTCCTCTGATTTCCTCTTTGATCCATGGATTATGTAGGAGTATGTTCTTTAATTTTCACATATTTTACAAATATTCTTCTATGACTTCTTTTTTCTTTTTTTCATTTTTAGCTTTAATCCTTTCCCAGTGGATTCTTTTTTTACTATTCTTAATTTAAATTTATTTACTTTTAATTGGAGGATAATTGCTTTACAATACTGCATTGGTTTATGCAACATGTCAATATGAATCAGCCATAGGTATGTGTATGGCCCCTCCCTCTTGCACGTCCCTCCCACCTCCTGCCCCATCCTACCTCTCTAGGTTGTCATGGAGAACCAGATTTGAGCTCTCTGGGTCATACACCAAATTTCCACTGCCTATCTCATTTTACATGTGGTAACGTATATGTTTCAACATTACTCTCTCAATTTGCCCCACTCTCTCCTCTCTCTGTGTCTACAAGTCTGTTCTTTTTGTGTGTATCTCCTTTGCTGCCCTGGAGATAGCTTCATCAGTACCATCTAATTTCACTTCACTGTGACCAGAAAACGTATTGTTTATGATTTCAATCCCTTTACTAATGTTTTTAGCCATAAAAATGTTTTCTTATTTTATGGCCCAGCATGGTCTATGGGCTTCCCAAGTGTTGTTCAGTCACTCAGTCATGTCTTTGTGACCCCATGAACTGCAGCACACCAGGCTTTCCTGTCCTTCACCATCTCCCAGAGCTTGCTCAAACTCATGTCCATTGAGTCAGTGATGCCACCAACCATATTGTCCTCTGTCATCCCCTTCTTCTCCTGCTTTTAAGCTTTCTCAGCATCAGTGTCTTTCCAATAAGTCAGCTCTTCGCATCAGGTGGCCAAAGTATTGGAGCTTCAGCTTCAGCATCAGACCCTCCTAGTGGTGCAGTGGTAAAGAACCCACCTTCCAATGCAAGAGAGGTGGATTCGATCCCTGCATTCCCTGGAGAAGGAAATGACAACCATTCTTATCTGGGAAATCCCATGAACAGAAGAGCCTGGTGGGCTACAGTCTCTGGGGTTGCAAAGAGTCAGTCACAACTGATCACACATGCACATAGCATGAACTATATTAGAGAAGGTTCCATGTGCACTAGAAATGGTATATTCTGCTGCTGTTGGGTGAAGTGTTCTACCTCTATTTGATCTAGTTTATCAGATTTGTTCAAGTCTTCTATTTCCTTGATCTCCTATCTAGATATTCTATCATTTTTTTCAAATGCAGCATGGAAGGCTTCAATTATTATTACTGAATCAACTTTTCTTCACATCAGTTCTAAAAACTGCTGCTTCATAAATTTGGGGGCTTTGTTGTTAAGCATGTAGTGTTTATAATTATTATATTTTCTTGGTAGATTGATCATTTTATTACTAAATTTTTCTTTCTTACTCTCTAGTAACAATTTTTCTCAGGAAAAGGTCTATTTTGCTGATGTTAGTATAGTCACGCCAGCTTTTGCTTTGTTTTTTTTTTTTTTTTTAACTGTTTCCACAATATATATTTTTCCATCCTTACAATCAATTTATATTTTTTAATATAAAATGTATCTCTTTTACAGAAGATATAGTTGTATAACTTTTAAAATTCTGTTCTGCCAATTTCTGTCTCTGAAGTATGTAATCCATTTACATTTAATGTAGTTACTGGTAAGGTAGGATTTGTGCCTGCCATTTTGCTATTTGCTTTCTATACATGATATATCTTTTCTGTTTATGTATTACTTCACTACTGCCATCTTTTATCTTAAACAGGTATTTTCTAGTGTATCATTTTAATTCTTCTGTCATTGTTATGTATATGTTTTAGTTTTTTCTCTGAGTAGTTGTCCTGGATATTACAATTAAATGCCTTAATTTATAAAAATATAGTTTGGATTAAATTCAACTTAATTACAATATTATCCAAAGCTATGTTACTATATAATTCTATCCATATCACCTTTGGGCTGTTGCTGCTGCTGCTAAGTTGCTTCAGTCGTGTCTGACTCTATGAAACCCCATAGACGGCAGCCCACCAGGCTCCCCCGTCCCTGGGATTCTCCAGGCAAGAATACTGGAGTGGGCTGCCATTTCCTTCTCCAATGCATGAAAGTGAAAAGTGAAAGTGAAGTCGCTCAGTCGTGTCTGACTCTTAGCGACCCCACGGACTGCAGCCTACCAGGCTCCTCCATCCATGGGATTCCCCAGGCAAGAGTACTGGAGTGGGGTGCCGTTGCCTTCTCCCCTTCATGCTGTTAGTGTACAACATGACATCTTTATATATTGTATGCCCATCAACAATGGAGCTGACTGTGGCTCAGAACATGAGTTTTTTTTATTGAAAAATTCAGACTTATATTGAAGAAAGTAGGAAAAACCACTAGACCATTCAGATATGATTAAAATCAGTGGACGTGACAAATAGATTCAAGGGATTAGATTTGGTAGACGGGGTGCCTGAAGAACTATCAACAGAGGTTCATAGCATTGTACAGGAGGCAGTGACCAAAACCATCCAAAGAAAAAGAAATGCAAGAAGGCAAAGTGGTTATCCGAGGAGGCTTTACAAATAGGAAAGAAGAGAAGTGCAGGGCAAGGGAGATAGGGAAAGATATACCCAAACTGAATGCAGAATTCCAGAGATTAGCAAGGCATACGCCCACACATTTTAAAGCCCCTTTGGACATCCTAGTTTTTCCTTTTAAGCTTTTTATTAGCTTCTTGTTTCCCTCCACTTCAGTCACATTTTTTCCCAGTGTTCTCATTGCCTTAATGGAGGAGAGAATTTGAGGGGGCCTCAGTTCATCCTTTCTACTGACATCCTCAGGACATTTAAGTTTTGATGCCTTGAGAAGGTTAGAGAAATCTGTAGACCATTAGAGTACAATAGAAACATAATGTGAGCCACACATAAAAGTTTAAATTTATATTGTTATGTTTTAAAAGTAAAAATAAAAGTAGATAAAATCACTTTATTTTTTATAGACGTATAGCTGATTTACAATGTATTAGTTTCAGATGTACAGCAAAGTGATTCAGTTATATGTGTGTGTGTGTGTGTGTGTGTGTGTGTGTGTGTGTTCTTTTTCAGATTCTTTTCCCTGATAAGTTATTGCAATATTTTGTAAAATATTGAGTATGGTTCCCTGTGCTATATAGTAGGTCCTTGTTGTTTATCTATTTTTTATATAGTAGTGTGTATATGTTAATCCCAAAGTAATAATCCCTCCCTCCTCTTTCCCCTTTGTAACATGTTTGTTTTCTAGGTCTGTGGGTCCGTTTCTATTTTGTATATAAGTTTCTTTGTACCATTTTTTTAGATTCCACATATAAGGAATATTATATGATATTTGTCTTTCTCTGACTGGCTTACTTCATTTAGTATGATAATCTCTGGGTCCCCATGTTGCTGAAAATGGCATGATTTCATTCTTTTCATGGCTGAGTAATAGTCCATTGTATAAATACACCACATTTTCTTTATCAGTTCATCTGTCCAATTGATGGACTCCTAGCTTGTTTCCATAGTCTGACTATTGTAAATAGTGCTGCAATGAACATTGGGATGCAAGTATCTTTTCAAATTGTGTTTTTCCCCATATGTATGCCTAGGAGTCAGAATGCTGGATCATATGGTAGCCCTGTCTTTAGTTTTTCTACATAGTGACTGTACCAATTTACATTCCCACCAAGAGTGTAGGAGGGTTCCTTTTTCTTTACACCTTCTCCAGCATTTATTGTTCATAGACTTTTTGATAATGGACATTCTGACTGGTGTGAAGTGCTACCTCATTGTAGTCTTGATTTGCATTTCTCTAATAATTAGTGATGCTGAGCATATTTTATGTGCCTTTTAGCCATCTATATGTCTTCTATGGAAAAATGTCTTTTTATATCTTTGGCCTATTTTTTAATTGGATTGTTTGTTTTTGTGATGTTGAACTGTGACTAATCTAAATTGGGATGTGCTCTAAAGTACATTAATCTCTAAACTATACAAACAGCTCATTACAAGTGAAATTATTTGAGTAAATAATATTATTTGAATAAATAAGTTTTATTTAACTTAATACATATGAATATATCATCATTTTAATATATAATCAATAGAAAGTATCATTGAGGTCTTTTATACATTTGTTTTTCATACTAAGTTTTCAAAACCTACTTGAGCACATCTCCATTCAGATTAGCCACATTTTAAGTGCCAAGAGTCATATGTCCAACTGGTTATTATATTGGAAGGGATAGTTTTAGAGCAAGGAGTCCTGATCCAAGGGTTCATGGATGGATGGAACTTAGAAGGAGAAAAGAATTTACCTTTATTTTCACTAACCTCCAGTGAACTTTAGCATTTACTTCAATGACAAATATAAGCAATGAACAACAGCCACATCAGTAGTACCTGGGATTTTTGTCATTGCCACAGACTGGGTTCTCCTAGAACACTAACTCCAAGATGGAGACATGGATCTAAGAAGTATACTGGGGTCTGTCCTTGGGTCGATACTTGTAAAGAACTGAAAGCAGGAGGACTGGGCCAAAGTTGAGCTGTGATGTAGTCACAGTAAAGGTCTTGGGTGATCCTACAGTGAGTTCTGGAGCTAGAATGGCCCTAGAGAGTTGTCCTGAGTTGACATATTCACTCATCTCTACCTTGGAATTATAATCAGTATTGGTATTGGATCTACTGCCCCTATATGCACATCGGGTTTTTAAAATATTGTGATAACTGCATTTCAATATAATTGGTTTTCATTGCAATCTCATTTCATGCATTTACAAACATTCTAGAAAGAAGTCCACAGGCTTGCCAAACTACCAAAAGGGATCCATGGACACACAAAGTTAAGAACCCTGCTATGAGGAATGTGTAGCAGTCCTGGGATGGGCAGGCCTACATGAAGCACTCTAGACAGCATTGCACAATGGACATTTATCTCATAATCCCCTATCTTTATTAAAAAAAAAAAAATCTGACAATCTTCCCTAGCCCCAAATGACCCTGCTCTCAAAAAGCTCTGTTATTTAATGTTTTATCATGGCTTTTCCTGAAAGGGTCTCCGGTCATCCAACGAAGAAAGCCACATTGTGAAGATTGAAAAACCCAATGAAAAGGATACACGAAGAGAAAGTGGGGCAGCCCCCCAGGGCCCTGCAGGCCAAGGGGGCATCGGTCTCTTCCAGGCAGTGGGCTACCTCACAGGCGAGATGAAAGAGTACAGGAGCTGGCTGAAAGGTAGGCGGATGTCCAGGGACGAAGCAGCCGGGCCAGGCCAGGGAGCCTACACTCCCCCTGGCTTGGACTGGGGAAGCTGCTCCCTCACTTACCCATGGCAGGTCCCCACATTCGAGGTGTTGCGGCCCCAAGCTGGCTCCAGGGAGCATAATGTATCCTACCATCTGAATTCCCATGATTTCAGAATTCAGTGCATTTCACTGATTTTGGCTCTTTGCCAGCGCTTCACTCCTACCTGGCATAGATATGGGGCAACCATAGTAGCAACATGTAAGCCATTTTCTAACAAGCTAAATGGTCATTCCTTCCCTTATTCCACAGTCGTTTTTTATGTGCCAAGAAAATATGGGCCTCACCCTCCGCAGTGTTCCAGGTTCTTTCCTTTTAACATCATTCATCTCCCAGTTTCCCTTAACTAATGTTGCAACAAATAGCCCCCACCCTCCCTTCCCCCTCCTGCCCCCCACTTGTATAGGTTGTCCTGGAAACCAAACCAGAGAATGAGACAGAACAGATGTCAATCTTCAGTGTCAATGCATAACTCAATGCTAATTTCACAGCTGGGCTAAAATCGTTTCTTTCCCAGCTTTCTCTCCCCTCCACACCAGTTTCTTTCCTGCTCAGATACCAGCCCTCAACTGAGCCATAGAGTTCTACACAACAAGACTTTCTTTCCCTCCCCACCTCTTCCTTTGGACCAATAAATTTCCCTTGGAATGTTCCTGGGGCTTCCTTGCCAACCAAGCTGATGGCTGGAACAGCATTAACTTGGTCTCAGCATGGCGCTCAGTCTGTACGGCAGAACTGCACCCACTGTGGACTGACTGCCAGGCCCCTCCGAGGCTCAGGCTGGGCGCCAGGAGGGATGGGAGGAAATGACCCCACTAGTGCGCCCCTGTCTGCTTTGCTTGCCACGCCAACCAGCGCTCCGGCGGGGAAGCACAGGCGCAACCCTGCTGATGACTCTGCCTATCTCTTTCAGATAAACCCCTGGCCTTCCAGTTCACAGACTGGGTTCTGAGGGGGGCCGCTCAGGTGATGTTTGCCAACAACCCTCTCAGTGGGTTCATCATCTTCATAGGGCTCCTGATCCAGAACCCCTGGTGGATGATTACAGGAGGTCTGGGGACCGTGGTGTCAACTTTAACTGCCCTCATCTTGAGCCAGGACAGGTGAGTTCCTCTGTATGCGGGTCTTGGGTTCTCAGAGTAGAGAGGTGGAGAAGTAACTACTTGAGTGACCAGCCAACTGTATCCTAGTATTAGCCAACCAGTTTCCTGAGAATCACCTTTGAACATGTCACTGGAGTTCTTCACACAGTGTGCTCACAGCAAGTGACAGCGCCAGGCTCCATTTGACTGTAGAACCTT
Source organism: Odocoileus virginianus (assembly GCF_023699985.2). Classification (NCBI taxonomy): domain Eukaryota; kingdom Metazoa; phylum Chordata; class Mammalia; order Artiodactyla; family Cervidae; genus Odocoileus; species Odocoileus virginianus. Next base: position 14,482,456 of record NC_069695.1, on the reverse strand, counting down.
CTGGAAACATTCCCTCAAAGGCAGGTGCAGCTGTTCTTCCTTCATGGGGCCTACAATGCAATACAACTAACAGACAAGATATGTCTCTGAATAATACTAGGCAGTATACATACTGGAGAGTTCAGAGCAAGCAGACATCTCTATGTGCTGGGAAGGTTAGAGAGGGCAGCTTTGAACTCGTAGCGCTGAGGTGGGAGAGTGGAAGGCCAGCGGGCAAGAAGGTAGAGCCGGGGTGGTTTGGAGAAGGGAATAAACAGGAGCCGGGAAGCACAGTGGCAGGCTGGGGGAGCGACCAGCTCTGCACCAGGGGCCACAAATTCCAGTAAAAATAAGTAGCATTTTATTAAACTGACCTTTGCCATAAGTTATGGTTCCCAAACTTTCCTGATGGCCAGAATCACCTGGAGTGATTGTTAAGAAATTTCTCACCTCCCCCCATTCTCCCTCCTTCCCAGAGACGTTCCCTTTCAGCGGATCTGGATGTGAGGATGGTGTTTTAAATAAGATTCTCCTGAGTGCTTCTGATGACCAGAGAGGTTTAGGAATGCCCATGTCCTCAATTTTTTTTTAATTTGGGGTCACAAATCCACTCACATATCATGAATGGTCAGCAGCATTTTAAAAAAATTTTTTAATTAAAATAACAGAATAAAATAAAACAGATTCGAGTGATCCATATGTAGTAAAGGTAAAGTATTAGTTTGTGAAATTTTTGTTTCAGTCATGTTATGTGTGTGTGTGAGAGAGAGAGAGAGAGAGAGAGAAACTGGGTCATACTACAAAATACATTCCTTCCTTACTGTGGAGTACTGTCAAAGATTGAAAAACACCTTCTTGCCTTGTTACCTGTGGTTCTTCCTGCCACTTCACAAAGCAGTGAATCACCTGGAGAAAAAAGCGTTCACATTTTGCAAGTGAGAAAGGAGGCTGGGAGTTGCTCACGGATGGTGCCAAGGACAATGGGTGGCAGGGCTCAGATTTAGACATGTGGCTACTCCGCCTGGCACATGGACAGAGTGGACAGCAGAACCAGAGGCCTCTGGTGACCCCAGAGCCTGGGGAATGATCCAAGTTGCTTGTGTTGTAACCAGTGCCACACTCCTCCAGCCACCGACATTCCAGCTCCACCAAGGCACACGCCAGCTCTAGCTGGGAGGCCATTCCAGGTCAGATGGATGAGAGGCTGAATTCTTTGGGGTGTGGTTCTGGTGAGTGACAGGAGAAATGCACTTCAGCGGATCTGTGTCTCGGCTTCTAGCACTGGATTCCCTATTCTTTGCTGCCACTTACCTAAAGCCTCACAGCAGCTGACACATAACTGGCCTCTGACAGATCAGCTCTTATCTTTCTGCTCCATCATTGTTTGCCAAAAATCCCCTGAGGTGAATTCCATCTAGCCAACCTACAGGTCATCTTCAAGAAGCCCAGGTCCCTTCCTGCTCTGACAGTTTGATTCTCCCCCTTCCCTGCTGGCCATAATCCACTGGAAAACTTGCCAAGTCATTCAAAGAGTTGCTCCATGGATTTTTTTTGCTCCCAGTTTTACAAGGGAAACACACACCTTGTCTGCCTAATCTTCCCAAATATCCTGATTAAGAATCTAAGACAAGAGCGCATTAGGTAAAAACCCAATCCCTCAGCTGGATTCCAAAGCCTTCTCTGACGGGCCTCACCCAACCTACCACACAGCATCACACTCTTCCCAACTGAGAGCGTTTGCTTCTGCCTATCTAATCCTGTTGTTGCCGTTCAGTCACTAAAGTCATTTCTGACTCTTTGTGACCCCACGGACTGCAGCACACCAGGTGCTTCTGTCCTTCACTGTCTCCCAGAGCTTGCTCAAATTCATGTCCACTGAGTTGGTGATGCTATCTAACCATCTCATCCTCTGTTGCCCCCTTCTCCTTTTGCCCTCAGTCTTTCCCAGCATCAGGGTCTTTTCCAATGAGTCAGTTCTTCGAATTAGATGGCCAAAGCATTGACTCTTCAGATTCAACACAAGTCCTTCCAAAGAATATTCAGGGTTGATTTCCTTTAAGATTGACTGATTTGATCTCCTTGCAGTCCAAGGGTCTTTCAAGAGTCTTCTCCAGCACAATTTGAAAGCATCAATTCTTTGATGCTTTGTCTTCTTTATGGTCCAACTCTCACATCTGTACATGACTACTGGAAAAACCACAGTTTTGACTATATGGGCCTTTGTTGCAAGCTGATTTCTCTGCTCTTTAATATGCTGCCTAGGTTTGTCATATCTTTCCTTCTAGCAAGCAAGCTTCTTTTCATTTCATGGCTGCAGTCATTAAAGTGATTGGAAAGGGCAGTCCACAGTGATTTTGGAGCCCAAGAAAATAAAATCTTACACTGCTTCTACTTTTTCCCCTTCTATTTGCCACAAAGTGATGGAACCAGATGCCATGATCTTAGTTTTTTGAATGCTGAGTTTCAAGTCAGCCTTTTCACTCTCCTCTTTCACCCTCATCAAGAGGCTCTTTAGTTCCTCTTCACTTTCTGCCATTCGAGTAGTATCATCTTTGTATCTGAGGTTGTTGATATTTCTACCAGCAATCTTTATTCCCGCTTGTGATTCATCCAGCCCAGCATTTCACATGATGTACTTTGCATATAAATAAGCAAGGTGACAATATACAGACTTGTCATTCTCCTTTCCCAATTTTGAACCAGTCAGTTTTCCATATCCAGTTCTAACTGTTTCTTCTTGACCCTCATACAGGTTTCTCAGGAGACAAGTAAGGTGGTCTAGTACTCCCATCTCTTTAAGAATTCTTTGTATTTTGTTGTGATCCACAGTCAAAGTCTTTAGCATAATCAATGAAGCAGAAGTAGATGTTTTTCTGGAACTCCCTTGCTTTCTTCATGATCCACCAAATGTTGGCAATTTGATCTCCGATTCCTCTGCCTTTCTAAATCCAGCTTGTACATCTGGAAGTTCTCAGTCAACATACTGCTGAAGCCCAGCTTAGAGGATTTTGAGCATAACCATCCTAGCATGTAAAATGAGCACAATAGTACAGTAGTGTGAACATTCTTTGGTATTGCCCTTCTTTGGGTTTGGAATGAAAACTGACCTCTTCCAATCCCGTGGCCTCAGCTGAGTTTTCCAAATTTGCTGGCATATTTCGTGCAGCACTTTAATAGCATCATCTTCTAGTATTTTAAATAGCTCAGCTAGAATTCCATTACTTCCAGTAGCTTTGTTCTTAGTAATGCTTCTTAAGGCCCACTTGACTTCACACTCCAGAATGTTTGGCTCTAGGTGATAACCATCATGGTTATCCAAATTATTAAGACCTTTCTTCTGTAGTTCTTCTGCATATTCTTGCCACGTGTTGTTAATCTCTTCTACTTCTGTTAGGTCCTTACCCTTTCTGTCCTTTTTGGTGCCCTTCCTGATATGAAATATTGCCTTGATATCTCCGATTCTCTTGAAGAAATCTCCAGTCTTTCCCATTCTATTGTTTTCCTCTATTTCTTTGCATTGTTCATTTAAGAAGCCCTTCTTATCTCTCCTTGCTGTTCTCTGGAACTCTGCATTCAGTTCGGTATATCTTTCCCTATCTCCCTTGTTGTTTGCTTCTCTTCTTTTCTCAGCTATTTGTAAAGCCTCTTCAGACAACCACTTTGCCTTCTTGCATTTCTTTTTCTTAGGGATGGTTTTGGTCACTGCCTTCTAAATAATGTTACAAACCTCTGTTCATAGTTCTTCAGGCACTCTGTCTACCAAATCTAATCCCTAGAATCTATTTCATCACCTCCACTATAAAATCTAATTCTACCTCCTGCAAATCCCTCCTCCTCCAGGGAGCCACCCCTGACTATCCCAGTGCTCTCTGAACCCTCCTTTCTCTTTGAACAATCACAGAATATACCCCCATACCATATGGGATGTTTCTCTGCTTTCTGAGTCTGCTCTCACTGTCTATGTTGAGAACAAGAATTCCATCTCAGATGTTCCATATTGTACCACGGTGTCTAGCAAAGACTCCAACTTCGTTTCTGGAAGGTCAGTGACAGATTCTACATCATAGGCTCAAAGCTCTAAGCACCCTACATGACTTCCATACACACATCATTCCAAGAAGCCCCAGCTTCACCACGGTCCCCAAGAAACCACTGATGTAGCTGCATATCCTAGTCATGACCTCCACTGCTCCCCTCCACCATGCCTATCAGCCTATCCCCACTCCCCCCTACACCCCTTCTCCCTGCCCACCACTCCTTCCTCCCCCCACACCCACTCCCCAATCCATACTTCTCCTACCCCACCCCCACTAGTCCAAGAAGCCACTTTACCACGGCAGCCTCAAGTTCAGCAGCACTAGTGCCACAGCGTCCTGGAAGAACGTCATTCTAATGAAGGTCTTTGGGGGCACTAAGATTGATCCTAATTTTATATTTTTGATGGTCAGGGCAGGGATGTAAGGTGATGGGTTTCCTTTTGACAGTCAAACCAGAAGCCACAAAAGCTTTGCTATAGAAGGGTCCAGGGAAGGGGACTTACCATGGGGAATGACAACTGTGGAGGCAGCCCTTAAATGCCCCCCCTAATTTTATCTCCCCTGAGTTCCTTCCTTTGATTCCTGCTGCGCCTATACACCCTCCTTCCAATATGGGTCAATGGTCTCTGCTCAGTTTTCCCAAATCAGCTGCTATTAAAACTAAAACAATACTAAATTCTCACATGGAACAGAAATGAGAAAATATGGAGAAAATGTAAACACCCTTAAAGATAAAGATTTTTTTCCCCAAAACATAGGTTTCTCAGGTAGTTATTCTAGTCCTGAGGAGACTCTGAACTCAAATGGTCTTTGGAGTTCACCCTGCTATTTCTCAGCCGCCTGCCTGCTCCCAGGAGCAGCTAAAGACCCAGCTGTCCCAAATCCCATACAAGAGTCCCCACACAAGTGCCCCATGTTCAGCTTCTCTTGTTAGACACTGTCTAGATATGCTTTCCCACCCTCTCCCCTGCCTCCCACTCCCCTAATCTAGCTGAGCTGATCTCCTGCTCACTCCAGAACTGGAGGTCCCCCTGTTCTAGACCCAAGCCATGGCCTCTGCCAGGCAGGAGCCTCCTCTGGTCAGAGCACCCTCCCTCCATCACAGGACATGATGCTTCCAGATGCCTCTGCCTATGAAACAGTCAGTACCTGGTAGGATTTAACATGCACTCACATCCATTCAACAACTGTCCTTGTACAGACACTATTGACTGCTGTTGACACTCACATCAGATGAGCGTTGCCCCATGAAGTTTCAATAGAGGGCAGGGGAGACCACGGCACACAAATCTCATTCTCTGTGGGGGGTTTGCAATGCAATTTGCCCAGTCTCATCCCTTGCCCAGCAGAGCAACGGGAAGGGTCAAGGTCAGAGTTCACTCAGATCAGGGAGAGTTTGGGTACACACAGACACCTCTGATGAAGCAGAAGGAGGCAGAGCTTGGATTCTCTGGGATCTCTGGGTCCCCCTACCATGCCGAGTATGGGGAGGAGTGTGGACATCACAGTTAACACCCCTCGTCAAGTCTGGGGACAACCTCAGACAGGAGAAAGCACTCAATGTCAGAAAAATCACAATGTCACACAGCACAGTCAGAACACACGCTCTCCTCCCTGCCTCCCTCCTTCTTCCTCCTGCCCTCTTTCACACACGCATGCGTGCATGTGCACACACACACACATACACCTTCCTGGTATCAGGTTTCTATTAGATTTCCCTCTGTATCAAGGAGCGTAGACTCCCCTGACTTCAAAAGAGAGTTTAGACACAAAGTGCATCATTTAATTCTAGATCAGCGAATGTAATCACGGTGTGTGTGTGTGTGTGTGTGTGTGTGATCTAGAAAGATACCGGCAGCAATGTGACTACCCAATATTCATCAATTGAGCTGATTTTTTTCTGTGAGCACCAGGAATGGGCCCAGTGAGTGCCACTAAATTTACACAGTAACTGTGTTTTCACCCCCAGGGCCGCCATTGCCTCGGGTCTGCATGGGTACAACGGGATGCTGGTGGGAATGCTGATAGCAGTGTTCTCTGAGAAGTTAGACTATTACTGGTGGCTTCTGCTTCCTGTGACCCTCACAGCTATGTCCTGGTGAGACACCTCCTTCCTTCTGCTTACACACCTACAGGGACCCAAGGCGTTGTGTCTGACACTGGCAGGGGAACCAGTGTCTTCAAAGGCTGGCTTGTCTCCCAAAAGTCCATGAGTTCAGTTGTACCACGAGGGGGTCATTTTGAGTTGGGAATAATAGGGAACTTTCAAAGGCCAAATGCCACATTTTTTTCATATTGGCTATTTCTTCATGGCTCTGCCGAGTCTTTGTTGGACACAGGTTTCTACAGATATGGCGAGTGGGGACCACTCTTCATCACCATATGTGGGATTCCATTGTGGTAGCTTTTCCGGTCGTAGAAAGTAGGCTCCAGAGCGTGTGAGCCTCAGCAGTTGTAGCACAGGCTCAGTTATCCCACCGCACGTGGAATCTTCCCGGACCCGGGATTGAACCCTTGTCCCCTGCATTGGCAGGTGAATTCTTAACCACTGGACCACCAGGGAAGTCCACCACATAGGTTTTACTGTGCTGGTAACTCCTCTTTATGATAGGCTTGCTAATGAGGGCTAACACTTACCAAGTATTTTCTAAGTGCCTGGCACAGTGCTAGGCAAGGGAGGACTGTTACTGTCCCCAGTTTACAGAAGGGAAGGAAAGGCATGCAGAGGCAGCGTAACCTACCCCAGATGATAAACCCAGAGTCTGCACTATTCAACTCCAGGCTGCATGAGAATCATCTATCCAGTGGCCTAACCAAGACCCAAAAACTGAAATTTTGCTTCTAACAGAATCAGAGAGCTTGCTTGGAACAAAATGTCTCTGTTTAAAGCATAGAACAAGAAGCTTTGAACAAGAAGCATCGGTTGAGGTCTTGCTGTGCGATCGCCTCATTCTTCAAAATAAAGTCAAGATGAAGGGTGTTAGAAACAAATAGGCCTTTTACACACGTGATGCCCAGTTCACTTGAACCTGCAGTGGGTCTGTAGCTTCACACCCACTGACGCTGGTCACACCCACACCCACACCCGCGCAGTGACTAAAAGCCTCAGGGGAGCCCGTGTGCCCTATTCCCTGAGCCCTACAACTCTCCGACATGCTGTCTGATTTTTAACATCTTTCTCTGGTTTCAAAGTCGGGAGTTACTAAAACCAGTTAGTTTAATTTAGTTTAAGTGCTGTTCCGGTACTTTTTAGTAGTGTTTGCAAATAAATTACAACATTAAGCATTCTGGGCAATTTACATTTCTTCTTAGGATTTCCTCCTTAATGTATCAAGACAAAATGCTAAGGCAGCCAGTTCTGTGGTGATTTTCTTAATGCCCCCCACATGCCGCGTCGCAGAAGGAGGAGGGCCTGTCTTCATTTGCATCCATTTGGTTTATAACTACAAAAGCCCTTAAGCCATGGGGCAATGGGTGCAAGTGTGTCTACAGTGACCTCACCCTCACATCCCAATTTAACATGAAAAAAAAAAAATTGAGCACCTGCTGCGGCCGATCTCTCTGTTACTACCCTGGCACTTCACTAATCCATTCATGCAGCCCTAGAACCCAGTCCACAGGGCAGGGACTAGTATTGCCAGAGTTACCAGACAAGCTACAATTTGGTGAGGGCCTTCATTGTCCGGGGACTATTCTAGATGGTGGGGACAGCTGTGAGCAAGAGGAGGTCTCCATCCTCTGGGAGCTTACATTCTTCTTGGCAAAGAAAGAAATAAATTCATAAATTGTTCATTAAAAAGATCCTTTCAAGATGTGATAAGTGCTTTAAGGAAAGCCAAACGGGGCAAATGGGAAAGAGTGGTCCAGACTTGCATGATCAGGGAAGGCCACTTTGCAGAGGGAATATTTAAACAGTCACCTAAATGACAAGAGTGTACCTGCCATTTGAAATCACAGGCAGAACCAGCAGCATGTGAAAAAATTCCAGCTAAAGAAGCATGATGTGTTCAAGAAGCAAGACCAGAGGGGCTGAAGCCCAGTGAATGAAGCAGGGGTGGCAGGAGAGGGAAAGTAATGAGGGCCATACCCCATGCACCACGTGACTCCAGGGAGCCTTTTTATTAATTGAAATGTTGTTGCTGTACAATGTTATATAAGTTACAGGTGTGCAATATAGTGATTCACAATTTTTAAAGATTATATTCCATTTATAAATATTATAAGATATTGGTTATATTCCCTGTGTTGCAAATATATCCTTGTAGCTTACTTTGTACCTAATAGTTTGTACCTCTCCAGTAAGCTTTTCGATTTTTACTACAGCTCTGGTGAGAAGCAGTTAAAGGGCTTTAAGCAGAGGAGTGAAAGGATGTGGATAAATTTAAACAAATCTCTCTCCTTGCAGTGTAGAGAGTGGATTTTAGCTGGAACAGCCATGGATGCTGGAAGTGTAGTTAGGAGTCTGCTGCAATAACCCACAGAGGACAGAAATGCTTTGACTAGAGCCATGTCCATGAAGGTGATGAGAAGTGGCTAGGCTTGGGGTATATTTTAAGGAAGGTGAAGGCAACAGGACATTCTGGGAGGCTGTGGAGTGTGATGAGGTAGGGAGGAAAGAAGACTCAGTATGCTCCTATAATCTGCGTGAGAACTTGGGCTAATGGAAAAGGCAGGAAAAAAAAAATTGGTGGTGGGGGACAGGACACAAATCAAGAGTTCTGTTTGGACACATTAAACTTCAGCCTTCTGAGTAGAGATGCTGAAAAAGAAATTGGATGTGCAAATCTGGAACTTAGTGATCTGGTCAAGATTACAAAATAGTAGCATATAGAAGATGCTTCATCCTGGAGACTAAAGACAGTCACACAGAAAGAGAGGATTCAAACAGAGAAGACTCAAGACAGAGCTGTAGGATCCTCCAACCTTTAGATGTCTGGCAGAAGAGGGGAAGGACCTCCAAAGGGGACTTGAGGAGCTCCTGTAGGAGCAACTAAGTGCAGTGTCGTGGTAGCCCTGACAGAAGGGTCTCATTCCCTGATGCAAGGGTTGAGGATCCAACTGTCAGATGAAAGGGGCGGAGATTGACCATGGATTCAGCAAGAGAGATGGCATCTGTGAGCTGGACAAGAGCCATTTCCATGGCGTGGGGAGAACATATACCTGATAGGAGTGGGTTCAGTAAAGAACGGGAAGAGAAAGACTGGGGACAGCAAAGACAGACTAGTCCTGAGTATTGCTGTCCAGGGGGCAGAGAAATGGGGCAATAGCTGGAGCAGAAATCAGGTTAAAGGGGGAAGACCTTTATATCACGAGGTGCAAGAGCACTTTGGCCTTCCCAGGTGGCTCAGGGGTAAAGAATTCAGCTGCAATGCAGGAGCCACAGGAGACCCGGGTTGGATCCCTGGGGAAGGAAGACCCCCCTGGAGTAGGAAGTGGCAAGCCACGCCAGTATTCTTGCCTGGAAAATCCCACTGACAGAGGACCCTGGGGCAGGCTACAGTCCATGGGGTCGCAAAGAGTTGGACACGACTGAGCAGTTGAGCACACACGCACTGGAGCACGTTATGTATTTATGAGGGTGACCTGGAGAAAAAGGAGAGGTTGAAGCTGCAAAAGAGAAAGGACAGAATTGCAGGAACCAAGACTTTGAGACAGGCTGGATCCCAAAGCACAAGAAAAAGAAATAGCCTGATAAGAGAGCGGGAACACTCTATTATATGAAAAGGCAGAGAGGCAGAGTGTGTGGGAACAAAGCAGTTGGAATATGAATCTTATGGTCAGGAAGACGAGGCATTTCTCATCATGTCATTGCTGTTTTCTTAATGAAGTAAAGCAAGGTGGTTAGTGAAACTAAAGGGAAACAAAAACCAAAGATTTGAGGAGAAAGGAGAAAATGTGAACTAGTTGTCTCAGCAAGTTGGAAAGTGAATTTGCTAGGATCGATAGTAAGGATTAGGGCAGGCTTCAATGCCTGCTTGAGATTGAGCATCCTTAATTAAAAGTTAACCAATCAACTGTATCACATGAGTTCAAGTTTCACCCTGCAGCTATGCACCTGTGCCCCTGTGGGAGGCATAGGGCATTGGATGCCAGGTGATGGGCCTCTCAGAATAAACTGAGATGAGGCAAGGTAAATTTCCTAGTGCTACTCACTCAGCCTTTAAGTGCAGGAGTTGGGATTTGCACCTCACTCCCTCTTTCTCCAAAATCCATGCTCTCTACAAGGAAGATAAAAGGAAAACAGAGGACAAAATCCACTGAAGTTTTCATCTTCACATGCTGGATCCCAGAATAGCTCCAAGCACTTCAACTGAATTCAAGCCTGCGAGTTTCCTATGTCCATAGCAGCCTCCCCATAGAAAGTTATTTAAAGCATATATTCTAAATGTCATCACAGCCCAGGTTACATCATGATGTACCTTGTAATGATCCAAAGGCAACACATGCCATTTTGTAAGGATTAGAATTTGTTTTCTTGGTTTAAGAAACAAAGAAATATGTAAATTATTTTATAAAGTTTCCTACTGAAAACAAGTTATAAGACTTTTAAATTTTGCTTCCCAAGGATGTAGACTTATATTGAACACTGGCTTATATCCAGTCCCAGGTCAGTGGACCACTAGATTCTCAAGAGAGACAGGAATGACTGTGCCAAGGAAACCGAGAACAGTGAGTGGTCCAGCGACCAGAGCGGACTAGACAGTGTAGGCTGAAGATTGATCACAGCAATTAATCTTTTCTCTCTTTCATCTCCAGCCCCATCTTTACCAGTGCCTTGAGTTCCATCTTCAGCAAGTGGGACCTCCCTGTCTTCACCCTGCCCTTCAACTTCGCCTTGACCCTGTACTTGGCAGCCACCGGCCACTACAACCTCTTCTTCCCCACGACGCTGGTGGAGCCTGTGTCTTCAGTGCCCAACATCACCTGGTCAGAGATTGAGATGCCCCTGGTAAGTCACCAATGGCAGGTGTGTGGGGGCCTGTTTCCACTGCAGCCATCTCACTCACCACTTTGTGGATTACTCAGGCGCTCAGCTTCTTTGCACCTCCAGTAAATGATGCATATTAGCAGAGAGGAGCACAGGAAAGGGTCAGTGCCACCTCCATATCTTCTTTCCATAACCCCCTACTGGCAACCTTATAGGTGCCAGGCTTGTCATCAGACACTGAGCATACACGGAAAATAAGACAACATCCCTGCCTTCAGGACACCTACAACCTGCCCAGGGCAGCAGGTGATAAACAAGGGTAGAGATAAGGGTTAGGCTGGCAATACAGAATGGTGGCTTTGAGGGGAAAATATTAAATAAGATGAATAGGTGGGTGAAGGGTCAAGGCACTGAAATAATATTTAAGATTTTAAAGATATTAGCAATAGGAGAACTCCCGGAACGTTCAGTGGTTAAGACTCCAAGCTTTCACTGCCGAGAGCCCAGATTCAATCCCTGGTTAGGGAACTAAGATCCCACAAGCCACGAGGCATGCCCACCCCCCCCCTCCACTGCCAAAAAAATGGATATTATCAATAGAAGATGGGGGTAAATTTTTGTGTATTTTCCATATCAGTGGCTCTCAAGCAGGAGTGATTTTTTTTTTCCTTCTTAAGGAGGGTGAATGTCTATAGAAATGTTTTAAAGGTCAAAACTAGGTGGAATGTACCACTGACCTCTAGTGAGTAGAGGCCAGGGATGCTACTGGACCCCCTACAATGCACGGCCTTCTCCCCACAGTGAAGAATTAACCAGCCCAAAATGTCAAAGCTGAGAAACCTTGCCTTATGTCCTGATACCCACAGATATACAAATGCACTTATTCTACTGAACTCTAGAAATCAGAGATAAAGGGATATAATAAAAATCTCACACAAGATTAAAAATGTAGAATTGTAAAACTTTGACCTTGTTAATGCATATTAATGGACAGCCCCATGGACTGTAGCCCACCAGGCTCCACTGTCCGTGGGGATCCAGGCAAGAATACTGGAGTGGGTAGCCATGCCCTCCTCCAGGAGGATCTTCCCAACCCAGGGATCAAACCCAGGTCTCCTGCATGGCAGGCAGATTCTTTACCATCTGAGCCACCAGGAAAGCCCTGTTAATGAATATAGGGATAGCTAACAGCTTACCCTGAAGCAAATTTATTATGTACCAGACACTGTTTGAAGCCCTTAGCTTACTAACTCATTTAAACCTCACCATAACCCAAAGCTAACTACCATCATCCTCTTTGACAGATGGGGAAACTAAGGCACAGGGATAGTTGCCCAAGATCAAGCTGTAGCTGGTGCTGCAAATATTGTTCACAAAATCTGATTTCTGAGCCCTCCCCACCCAGCCTGGCCCTGCGTCTCGATGTGTTTACACCTTAGTGTGCGGCCCGGTGGTGCCCCGGTGCTGGGCAGACAGCAGGTGGGATGCACAACGCAGGCCCTGCAGGCTGGGCCATACCCTGAGCCTGAACCTGTCAGGAAAGGAAGGCCTCCCCCATCCCTCACGGCAGACGCTGTTGCCAACAATGCCAGACTTTTTTTAAAGTTTTTGTCTTGCTAGAAGTTTTATCTGGGGCTGGGGCTGGGGCTGGAATGGGATCAGAGGCAGGGTTAGGGCCTAAATCCAAGGCAGTGGAAAAGACAGAGCCCTTCGTTTAAGTGAAAGCCCGCTTTCTCAAATGGAAAACTACTGGGGTCGGAGCAGGAACGAAAAGAACTGAATGGTCAGTGATCAGCCATCTGGTGACTGGACACACTGCCTCCGGGCACAATCTGCTGCCCCTGAGCCCGCGGGTGAAGCTGGCCTGAGTGACAGCCACAGGGCATGCGGCACTGCAGGGGAAAAGGCCCACCAAGACCCCAACCCGCCCTGCGTGCGAGGCTGTGCCATCCCGTGCTGAGAGACCAGTGTAGAGACAGCCACATAGAAGAGACGCTTCTTGTTCATCTTCAAACAGTAAAAAGTACTAGGAGCCAAATCCAGTGCCCCAAGGCCCAAGCTCACCCTCTGAGCTCCCCCACACCACCTCTCTGACCACTGATTCCTTTCCTTCTACACCATCCAGATCTGAGTTTTGACCAATCAGTGCCGTTTCTTTCTCTTTAAAACAATGAGGGGAGTGATTTCTGTTTTGTTCAGCGGGCTTGTTGTTGTTACACAAGGATTATCTGGAGGACAGAGAAGGCCGGTCCTTAGTAAATTTCCACCGCACAGCTGACTGCCCTTTGTACCAGGGTGTTGGCTGTAACTTAGAGAGCAGCATGGAGGGGTCGGGCCCCCGTTCACCAGGCTGAAGTTTGGGTCCCAGCAGAGCTTCATTCTGAACTCAGACTTCACTCCAAGGCAGCTTGCCCCCTCAGTTCTCTCATTCTTTCCTGCTTGGACCTTAAACCTGGGTTCCCAGATGGAACTGAGGTCCCTGGGTTGAAACAAAGGATTTTCAGGGTTCCTGTAAATAAGACAGGACCCCACCCTGTGATTCCTTGCACAAGTCTATAGGCTCTGGACCAAACAGTGGTTGGTGTTTAAAAGGCCACCCATTTGGAGGCAAGAGTGGACATAGTTTAAAAACTATCTGGGACTCCTCAAATTCGCTAAAGAAATCAGACTGACACTAGAATTAAATCAAGTTGTTAAAAAGAACAAAATTTCATCAAAGGGAGAAATGCAATGAACTCCCAACATCTACAGTGGATGATGACCAATCCATTGGTCTCCAAATTCTGTTGTACCTGGTGCTCTGGCCATGCCCCCTCACACCACTTAGGATGTCTGGGGAGGTGCTAGGCATTAATATTTTTTTAAAAGATTTTTAGGTGATTTCAATGTTCACAAAATTTGGAAACCACTGAACTAATCCACATATATTTATTAAGCACCTATTATGGCCCCAGTTAAAGGAGTCCTGTGCTCAAAGAGGTCACACGAGCTGATAATGGAGGAAGGAGTTGGCAGAATTTTAAAGCTGGAAAACTGTCTATTGGGCAGCCTCCTCGTGGTACAGAGATGGTCACACACAAACTTTCGCAGAAACCCCTAAAAGCTGGGGCTCATGATTCTGGGCCAGTGCTCTCCCTGCCCTGTCAATCTCCCTCTTTTCCTTTGTGCCCTCAAAGAACTTTTTGCCAAAATGTGGGTGATTTGGGTATTTTAAAAAAAAAAGCTATCTTGACATCACTGCCAAATCAATCATCTCCAGATCCAACATCTCCCAGTGGCTCTCAAGCCCAGGGATCCAGTGCTTCATGCTGTTCTCTAGATATTCCTCATGCTACCTGTCTGCCAAGTGCTCCTGGAGGGCAGGGGAAGCGCTCCTCTTCCCTCCCGGGCTCCCCCACCCCTGGGTTAGCACCAAATGTGAGCAACCAAGAGACCAGTAATCAGGCTCAGAGGCTCTAGCCCGGGATCGGCCACTGTGAGCTGGATGATCTTTGGTCAAATCGTTCATCAAAATGGCCCAGACAGAAACCAACACAACTTTCTGTAAAGCAATTACCCTTCCATTAAAAAAATTTATAAAAATTTTTTAAATGGCCTAGAATATTTCCAGAATTCCTGGAATATTTCTAGGATTTCAGAAGGTCTAGAGGAAGCCCACTGGTGCCCTGAAACCTCCCAGTGGCCGTCCAGGGAGGCACCCTCTAGACCCCCAAAGCAAAAGCCATGTGTCCCTCAGAACCACCTGGCTCCAGCCTCTGTGCTGGGGACCTGCTCGGTTTTGCATGAGGGATGCTCAGATGCCTGCCAGGTGGTGGAGTGAGGAGCGATTTGTTCCAGCTCGTGCCTTCCCTTCCACATTCTCCCACACGCTGGCGGGCACAGCAATCCTCCCGTTCCACACCGTGACCCCCTGGGGAAAGGCTCAGTCCTCAGCCCGAGGCTTGGTCCTTGCATTATCAGCCCACACTCCACTGACCTGGATTTTGTTGACTTTGCAGCTGCTACAAGCCATCCCTGTCGGGGTCGGGCAGGTGTATGGCTGCGACAACCCCTGGACAGGTGGCGTGTTCCTGGTGGCCCTGTTCATCTGCTCGCCACTTATTTGCTTGCATGCAGCCATTGGATCAATTGTGGGGCTGCTGGCAGGTAGGCCGGGGCCCCCTCTTGGCAGGGGACATTTTCCTGAGGTCATTTCTCCCAGCACACAGTAAAGAGTCTAGGCTTACTGTCTTCCCTGAAGTTTTTAAACACTGTCAGGGCTTGAGACTTCTCTTTTCCTTTCTTGAGTCTCCAAAAGATAGCAGGGCATGTGGGGAGATGCAAAAGGGCTGAGACCTATTGGCCTGTAGCTCCTGGGAGCTGAGGAGTGGGAGGCAGACGGGAACCTGGTGTGGGTGGGGAGCACTAGCTGACCCAGTGGGGTATAAACAACCTAGCACTTTGAAATTCTGACTAAGCTAACGGGAAAGAGTTTCCCAAGAATTGGATTGCCATTTAACAAATGTCATTCAATTTCTATGTATGTGTCTATACACATGTTCATATATGTAAGTGAAGAGAGTAGAGTCAGAAAAGGACCTTGGGTGCTTTGGGAATCGGAGCCTGTTGACTTATCCCAATATTTTTCAAAAATTTCTTGGAAGCACGACTTAAGAAAAAAAAGAATGTTATTTGGAAATAATTTCAAACTTGTGAAAACTTACAAAATTAAAAATAGTCCGAGAGACACCCACAAATTCTTCACCCAGATTCACCTGCTGTTCACATCCAACCCCTTCTGCCGTCTCATTTCTGTGTCTGCATATATCTATATGTGTCTAGACATAATTTTTCTCAACCTGTTGAAGCACAACTTTTTCTGTTGAAATCTTTCTTGCTAAAAATGCAGCTGCTCTGGCCAAAGGAGTGGGGAGGGCCTGCAACCCACCTCCTTGGCACCCCCTCACCCTAGAAGTGGTCATACCTCTGAGTGAAACCTTTGAAAAACAGTGGAAACCACTGCTCTCTCCCCCCACTGTCACTTTCCTAAGACCAGACGCCCTTTGTAGAGGCTCCTCTGATGAGCAGGTATTGCGGGGAGCGGGGGTCAGCGATGGGAGGAGGAGCACCTAAGAACTGGCACCAGTCATGGGGTGGCCTTCACACTGTGACCTCGAATCAGCCAGAAATGCAATTCCTTGTCCGACAGCCCTGACGGTGGCCACGCCCTTCGAGACCATCTACCTGGGCCTCTGGAGTTACAACTGTGTCCTCTCCTGCATCGCCATTGGGGGCGTGTTCTACGCCCTCACCTGGCAGACCCACCTGCTGGCCCTCGTCTGTGGTAGGTACCGGGGAAGGCTGGCAGCCAAGTCACTCTGCTGTTCCTTGCCCTTCCCCATTCCCCTGGGTGTGTGACACCCATGGTGGACCCTCATCAGTACTGAGCAGTAATGATGGAGGGACTGTGGCCGGGGTCTTATCACTAAGGGATTTAATAGGGGTACCCTAAGAGCTGGGGGGTCTGAGGTTCTTCCTCTGTCAGATGGAGTCACCACCACTATTCCTCATGAACCATTAAAGTTCACGAGGAAATCACACACATTTCCTCGTGTGCTAGTGGCAGCATTCCTGACCTCAACAACTGTTCTCACTCAACCACTATCGACAGGGCACCACTAAGTGCTGGGCCCTCGGCTAGACCTAGAAGATACAGACCACATCCTCATGAAGCCATGGTCTAGCAGAGCAGATGTAATTGCCCAATATTCAGGGCAATTATCTGTGATATCTAAAAAGACTATTGGAAAGAGCCAGTGAGATGATGTACCTGGGAGGACTGAGGTCCCAGAAGAGAGTAACATAGCACTAAAGGGGCCTGATCTCCATCAAGTAAACAAAGAACGCACTGTGTGAAGAGAAATGGACCACAGTCATTAAACGCACCCCAGCACCATGCTCTGTGCTGGATAAACAGTACTCATTTCATTCTGCCAAGATCACTGCCAGGCATAGATTTTAGCCCCATTTTACAGGTGAGGAAATGAGACTCAGAGGGGTTGACAAACTTGTCCAAACACAACTAGTGATGGCAGAAGTGAGATTCAAACTCCAGTCCCATCAGCCTCCCTGTCCTGGAGTTGCTTATGTCCTCTGGAACCAACAAGACACTAATACACAAAACTAGAGGCAAGTGAAGGGCAGAATATCATCCAGAAGGGCTCTCTTGTTTGTTTCCCCCAGTTAAGTGTGGGAACTGTAAATGCCTATTGTGTCTCTTGTACCCTCCTCAGCATCCGGCTGGAGGCTGGACTTGGAGAACAGTGGGCTCAACAAATATTCACCAAGTCAAAACTGCCAGGTATTTTGAGGTTGAGACTGTAACTGTCTATGATCCTCAGAGAGACGGCAGATTCCTGTGGCTGGAACCACCTGGGAAGGCTTTGGGAGGAGGCTGGGATTTATCTCAACCCTTTCAGGGTGGGATTTGGATAAGCAAAGACAGGGGAAAGGTGTTCTGGACAGGGAAACAGAGCAAACATAGGCAGGAGCTTGTTCAGAGGCACCAGGGCTGTGGATGAGTTCCCCTCACTGTCCTGGGGGTCCTCATCTGTGGGTGAACCCAGGGGCCTGGCTCAGGGACCCAATATGGTCCAGCTGTGAGGGGACTTGGTGAGGGTCCAGGAGCATCACAGCAGCTCAGAATCTTGGACAAGAGGGACTTTATTCAGAGTTCATATAGTCTGACAACTCATCCCTCCAGACGGACAATCACCCAGCCATCCAGTCTGTGCTAGAACATCACCAAGGTCATTGTGGAATAGTAAAAGATGCTTGTTGACCCCTGACTCCACACAGAGCTACCATGGAAGTGGGGAGGGGATAAAGGGATATGCAAGCTTTCATCTCTACCTTCAGAGAGCACACAGCCCAGTGAGAGATGGGTCACAAGCAAACATGCCAGATGTCAGGGTGTGGGGCCAATACAGTGGCCCTGGGGCCGGAGTGGAGCCCACTCTTGGGGAAGGCTGGGGGCGGGCCCTGGGAAGCTGACTCCTGATGGCCCTTGTGTCTCCACAGCCCTGTTCTGTGCATACATGGGAGCAGCCCTCACCAACATAATGTCAGTGGTAAGTCTGGGGTCTCCTGACACTACCCTAAAGTGCCCCAACCCAACCAGGCCTTCAGGACATTTGGAGTCTTGTGAGTGGGTTCCAGTCGCTATCACTCCATATAACAGCCTGGTCAAGGTTTATTCAGGGTTTGTCCAGAGAAGGACTGGCCATGGCATATTTTATGTGCCTCTGAGGGATGTGTTCGTGTGGATGTGTGTGTGAAAGAGAGGGTGTTGTAACCAGCAGTGGAGAATATGGGTAGACAGATGGAGGTACTCATGTTTAGCCGGCATTGAGAGAATGTCTCTAGGGGGTTTTCAGCTCCATCATTAGAAGATTCTGATTGTCCCCAAAGGGACCAACACCTCAAATTCAAACCAGCCATTCTAACATGATCAATCCAGAAACCAAGGCTGTCACTAGGGGAGGGTCGCCATTCTCAGCCCCTACTGCATCCTTCTTCTCCAAGGTCCCAGGAACCCAGGAACATTTTCAGATCCCGGTGTTTTTGCTTTCAGGTTGGTGTGCCACCAGGCACCTGGCCCTTCTGCCTCTCCACACTCACCTTTCTGCTCCTGACGACCAACAGCCCCACCATCTACAAGCTCCCACTCAGCAAAGTCACCTACCCAGAGGCCAACCGCATCTACTACCTGACAGTGAAAAGCCAAGAAGAAGAGAAGTCCTCCAGTGGTGACTAGCCAAGTTATAGGCAGAAATGCTCTTTGCCTGGACCGGGGTCTGCTCCGTGTAATCTCAGCTCTGGGTCAATCAGCTGCAGCACTCACTTTCTTTGCCTCTCCTCGCACCTGTGTGGAACAAAACACGCCTATCCCTCCCTCTCCCTGACATTGATTTTCTCTCTCTGCCCAAATCACCTTAACTCTCCACTGTGCACTGTTCAAAGACACTTGGTGATGAGTTCCTGGTGTTAGTAGGAAGGCATGTATTTTCAATGTCAGTGACTTAAAACAAAACCATTCTTTGTATTTAGTCTTTTTTTTTTTATCTAGTCTTTTGTAAAGGTGATTCAGAGATGATCTTCTTAGCAGGTTTAACTAAACAACAGAAGCTAAGAAATCAAATGTGCTGAGTGGTTCCTGGGTGGGTGAAAATTCAGGGAATGCAGATGCCAGAGTGCACAGAGCTAATGACTGGTGGGCACATACAGCTTTACATAAAAGAGAGAAATTTCAGATAGAGAAACACAGTGTGAAAGTCAAAATGGGGACAGTTAGGGCACTGAAAGTGTCTTAATAGGGACTCAGACATTTAGGGGTCAGAGTAAAGGGCAAGAGGATAGTCTGTGGCAGGAAGTAATCAGTAAGTTAGGCTCCTACACGACTCATGATGAAAGATTGGCATTTCTCACTGCAGGTCAAGCCAGCGACTTTGAGCAGGGAATTCAGTTGAGGAAATCACCTGAGCTCAGTATGTGAGAGGCTGGGGAGATCTATTTCATTTCCCAGTTTGCCTGTGGGTGTTGGAAGCTTTATGAGATTTATGATACTTAAATGGTTAATCTTAAGTAGAAGAACAAACAATTATTAATGAATTTTATAATTTGTCTTCCCAATTATAGGTATTGACTTACATTCGATCTTTATTTAGATACAGACCAGGGATTGTCAACTTTGTCCTGGAAAGTGTCAAATTTCAGTTCTGGAGGCAACACAAGCTCTTTAAAAATACTCAACCCTGTCATCATAGAGCGTAGTAGCCTTAGACAACATGTGAATGAAAGAGGGTGGCTGTGCTCCAACCAGACTTTATTAAACAAGCAGCTAGATTTGGTCCACAAGCTGTAGTTGGCTGGGTCCTGCTATAGATGATCAATACAACGCTCAGGGTGTGGAGATCCATATGTGACTTAGGAACTGGTGGGAAGTGGGCAGACTCAAAGGACACCACCAGGTTCTTTAACCAGACAAGGCAACAAGGCATTTACATGCTGGGTGATAGTGTGAAGAGCCTTAGGAAATCGAGGGCACTGGAGAAAGGAGATCACGGTGGCAGGAAGCAGGAAGATCTGCCTGAGGCTCTTGCAGAGACTGACAAGCCCAGTGCTGAGCACTAGGGGGCGCAGTTTTACACCAGCCCCTCGGTCCACACCCGGGTCTAGGAACCACCCCTCAGGCTCACCCTCTCTGGCTGTTTTGCCTCGGCCAGTAGGTTCACCACCACGGGAGGAAGAAGAAAACCGGAGCCCTTCAGTGCAGGGTTTCTAGGCAGGAGGAGCAGGGAGGCGCTGGAATCTCAGGGCTGGAGGGAGCACGCAGGCCAGGTTGTGCCACCATACTGTGACCCGTGACCTCCATTTGGAGGAAGAGGACTTTTTGTTTCCTGACAGGCCTCCAGAGAGGACTCCGTCACCCTCTGGAAGGAGACCCCTCCCCGCAAGTATCCTAGCAGGAGATAGAACCCGAAACCCTATTCGTCCGTTCATTATGGACAAATTGTCATAGGAAATCCCCTGTTCTCTCCATTAAACCCTGAGAATCTCCACCCAAAGCACTGGATCTGATGGAAACAGCCCTTTAGCCACGCTTTTTGTTGGATTCTCAGGAGAGGAAAACTATCTGGATATGAAAAATGCTTTCAGCTCAGTCGGACAATATTCTCTTTCCCCTTCCTTCTCTTCCTGCATCACTTCTTGGTTTGTCATTTACAAGGTAACACATGGGTCACAGTTATCTGGGCTGTTTTTCCCTCCCAAGTTCCTACTTTAATTCCCCCACAAGAATTAAAAGTTAACTGTGTTGCAAGCTGCCAAACTCGTTAGGAGAAAAATGGACAAAATTTAAGTTAATCTGAAAAAGGAAAAAGTATGTCCACCAAATCTGGAAAAGCCACATGGCCCCAGAAACTCTATAATGCACTGCGATCAAGATGGCCAGGTATTTATGTACAAGTAAATGTTTTTACACGTGTTTTTACACATTATCTGCTAGTATGATATAAGAAAAAACGGACAAAGTGTATTATTAATCAGTGAATTACCTTGCCAAGAGAAGTTGTACAGGATGGATAAAATATTTTTTTTAATCCTTTGAGGCTAAGATGCTGAAAGTTGACGATATTGTCCAAATGTGGTCAATCTCCTCCTGGAGGCAGAGCAAATATCAGTCATTAAGCCAGGCTGGTGGGCAGAAGTGGCATCTCTCTCTCGGGCATGGATGAGGGTGGGCAAAAGTGAAAAGCCCACTGAGAAAACTCTCCCATTGCAGGTCACTCTGTGCACAGGCCATGGACAGATGTCCAGATGTGCTCTGAAGTAGTCCAAATAGCCCCCAGGACCTGAGAGCTAGCTCCCTGATGTTATCTTGTCCCACCTTCACCAGAGCTTCCCCCCCGCCTGCCCCTGAAAGAACATGTCAGAGCCCTAACCTTGCAGATTCTCCCCTCCAGCATGGGGCACTCGGGAGCAGGCCCCCAGGAGGGAAGAAGGGCTTCTGGGAACATGTCAGAGCTGTTTTCCTACTATCATCTTAAACTACCAGCAGCAGCTCTCAGGTGTACAAATGATAGTTGAACATACATATTTATGGTTGAACAGAAACAAACTACTACTCTCTGAAAGTCAAGAAAGTAGGAATGTATGTGTGGAGTTGGGGAGGGCGGGGCTTTAGCAGAAGTGCTGTCTTAAACTCTTTTTTCCCTAACAAACCCCTTTCTCCCTCTCTCCACTGTCTCCTCCCTCTGACCTGGCCATCTCTCCCACCCATTTTCGTCTTCTGTCCTACAACGCTGACAAGTTCTATTATCATTGTGAAACAGTGTTGTTCTGCTGCCTTTTTTAATGGTTGGTTTTAATTATCTCTCCAGTCTCTTCTATGATAACTGACATAATCAAAATCTCTACTTCAAACTGGGAGCTTGCTAGGAAAGAATCCATTTTCTTTAGTTTTAAAATTTTATTGCCAGAATATTACTCATAATGTTCTCGTGGTAATTTGTATCTCTCCAGTTATCTGCGGCTTTGTCTCCTTTTTCATTTCTAATCTTATGTAATTTTCTCTTTCCTTTAGGCTTATGAGGGGTTCATTCATTTTATTGATTTTTTTCAAAGAAGCAGTTTAGAATTTGTCTTTTTCTACTCATTTCGATTTGTTTTTATTTCTTTTTCCCGTTTTCTTGTGGTTTATTTAAATGTTCTCTTCTCCTAATGTTTTTAAAATTCATATAAAATTTCCTCATATTAGATTTTTACCCTTTAACAACAAAGGCATTTAAGTCTATTAATTTCCCTCAGTTACAGCTTTAGCTGTGTACTGTAGGTTTTGGAATAAAGTGTTCTGCTTTCATTGGTTTTAAAAGTTTTTTATTTTACTTTTTATTTCTCTTTGAGGCAAGAATTTTTGAAGAACATGTTTCTTGATTTCCAGCACTTTAAACTTTTTGATGTTTTTCAGCTTTCCATATCTACTTTTCTAGGATTATGAGCAAATGGCTGGTACAATCTTTATTTTTAAATGTTATGCATTTTTCTTTGTAGCCAAGTATATGTTTGATTTTGAACATACAAAATGCAGATTTTTTTATCTGAAGGAAATATATATTAAATTGACTTTATTAACTGCATCATTCAACTCTTCTATGCACTTATTTATTTTTAGTTTATAAATCTTAATTCTGAAAAGCGTTTATTAAAATGCAACTATAATTGTATAGTTTTATTAAACTTTTTTTGTATTTCTGAAATATTTGTCTCATATATTTAGCAGTTACATTGTTTGGTACCTATGGACTATGATTAACATTGATTCTTCTTAAATTTTATCTTTTACTACTATAGACTGCCCATTTTTATACTCATTAGTGCCTTTAACCAAATTCTAATTCAGTTGACATTGACATTGCTGAATCCACTTTCTTTCTGGTATTTCCTTTTCCTTTTATTTTAAACTTTATCATTTCCTTTTAACTTTATCACTTTCTTTTAACTGTATTTCTGACCTCATTCACTCATTCATCCAGAAGACATTGTATGAGGAACGATTTTAATATGTCACTCAGGCCCCCTTGACAACAAACCAGGAAAGAATCAGACCATTTCCTGCCTTCAAGGAATTCACTTTATGGGGATTTGCCTGGCCATGTGAGTAATCTTACCTGACAGGATGTCACCACAGACTGCCTGAGCCACATAAGGTCACAGTACCAGTTTCATGATTTTGAGTGGTGAATGAAATATCTTGTTGGGTTAATCTTCTGTTTAGGAAAAGTATTAAGCATGATGTTAAGAGTTTCAGGAAAATTTCTATGCCTCTTCACCTCTTGTTCTCTATCTTGTCATTACCTGCCTGCCCAAACACTCCCAGCTGTCCCTTCAGTTCAAGTCTTTGAACCTGTTAAAATGTAAACAGTCCTGGGAAGGTAACATAGTAAGCATGATCAATCACTTGCATCTTAGGTTGAAGGCGTCATTTCTGAGAATTGGTTGGATGGAAAAGGAAAGGAGAGTACAAAGAAAAAAATAGGTAGCACATTTTGAGAGTGTCTTTGGCAAAGGAGGGCATGCTGAGATGGGGCCAAGCTGGAGGAATGAGATATGGAGGCCCTTTTTTCCATCATCGGTGATAACGAACTGTTGTATTTGGCTTAGAGAAGAGAAGAAATGCCTGGGGCCATGTGGAAGAAGTTGTCATTTTACTCAATGGTACTTCAGATCATAGAATAAGGACCACTAGATGGGAGTGATAAGCAAACAGACATTGAACCAATGGAAAGGGATGCTTTTTTACAATGGAAGTTGACTGAGAAATGGTTGTCCTGTGAAACTCTGAGTTCAGGAGAAGGGCAGGAGACCTATTAGAGACGCTTGCTTTTAGTAGGGGTAGACCAGATGACCGTGGCAGTCTCTCTTCCAACCCCAAGTTTCAGTGATGCTATGGCCTGGAGTTCCCACAGAGAAATAAGGAGGAGGTATCATTAAGGTGGTAAAAAGTATGAACATGGAGACAGATATATCAAAAATATACCATTGCTGCATTTATAGGTTTTCCTAGAGCTTGACTGGTTAGCCATTTGCTCAGTCTATCAAAATACTCAACATGGCTACTTGTGTGGATGCAACCTGAGGAATCAGCATCATTCAACTGTGCCTCTTCCTCGACTTTCTCATCTTCATCACGTTCCTCTCTCCAGGGATTCCTCTTCCGGTCAACCCTATAAGATCTGCCCATCAAGAAACTCATTCTTCTTACATCTGTGGCTACATCAAATCTGTGTGTTCCGGTTTGTTTGTATTTCCTGTACAAGTCTTGAGCTTTGACTCCTTGGGTCATAAATGTTGTAAGGGCCTGGGGACAGCCATTAATATAATCTAAAACCAGCTAAGAGTTGGCAGTTTCAGCGTGGTTTATTGATTTCCACTCAATAAACTACAGTCTCATCTGGCAACTTTAAAAGGCATTCACTTTTTAATATGAGATTTTTTCAACTTACTTGGCTTTTCTTGCCTCTTGTGATTCAAAGAAAATAGAAGAATCCATAGGGAACACTTCTGTACCTAGTGGAATTAGAAATCCAAGGCCCCAAGGAGGGAGGCAGGGGACATTGCTAGAAAAGTCCTCTTGTTCTCTGTGAACTGGTAACTAGAAGCCTCCAGCCTCTCCTCCACAGGCTGCTGAGACTGAATGAATAAAGGAAGTAACTCTCCAGGGAGCTTCTAGCTCAGCTTTCGTTTATTCCACAGGAACTGTAGCCTTTTCCCAGGAGGAATCTGACCTCCCCAAGGCTGGCTCCTAGAGGTCAGTGCAGGCTCCTGCCCCTACAAAGTTGGAAATGCAGAGTTGAAACCATGAGCATTATGAAGAAGATAGTTCTGAAGTAAATTCTGATGGACCAAGCCCACCAGGAGATAAGTATCTGTACCCATAAATTATCTTGGGGATCCCCCAGTATCAGAGCTGTGGCCTTTGGTAAGACCCTTTGGCGGCAAGCGTCCACCTCAGTCTTCTGCTTTCCAGGAGCCACTCGATTGCCCCTCCCTAACCTAGTGTGTGTGACAGACACCACTCATCTGAGGACACAGCTCCATTTGGCTCCTGGGATGTAGGTGAATTTCCTGGATGGCTCCTCCCTCCTGGGTAATCATTTCCTGTCTTTTCTAATTGGTCACATGTCATTCCTGGGTAGCATCTCCCTGTTACTTTCGGATGCGTAGGGGGCTGAAGTGAAGAATGCACCACCAGAGGTTCAGGAGTCTTCAGGAGAGGCCAGAATAAGAGAGGGCACGAGGTGGGCCTCCTGAGCTGAGAGACCAGCAGGCTGGGGGACAAGGAGCGTGTCATCAGCAGATGGCCACAGGCCCTGAACGTCAACACCAAAAGGAAGGCCCCTGTGCGGGAGCTGAACTCCAGTCAGTTCCCCACCCTCCCTGGAATGCGGGGCTCCCCCCGCCCACTCGTCTGTTTGCCTTCCTTCCTCAGAAGGGCCCCCTCACCCTGTGATCAGGACCCCTCTCCGGCAGTTCCAGAACACCTGGCCTGGTGGAAAGGGGGCCTTTGACGTCAGCGGGGAGTTTGTCTACTCAGGTGTAGCTAATATCCGCAGTGTGAGTTCTGTTTCTGAACTTGGGCAGCCACCTCACACCCTGTCACTTGAGGGGGTGGGGGTGATACGCAATTGATGCTTGACGCTTCAGACTCACAAAGCCAAACAGAACATGTTTGGATTGGGCCTCCTCCCCAGACTCCAGCCCACCAGACCCCCCCCCTGCCGCCTCCACCACCACGGATGTCTGAGACCCGGGAGGGCGGCTTCCCTCATATATAGAGCTCAGAGTTCTTTCTGGAGACGGGGGTTAGGTCAAGCCCTCTTTGCTCTGAGAGGGCCCACCAGGACCCGGTCAGCAGAGTCAGGAGGAGGAAAGGTCTAGAAATTTCCACAAAACCAGAAAAAAGGCACCTAGTATTAATTAGGCTGTGCAGAAATATCCATCAAGACACAGATGGTAATAACATTCCTCAGCCTGTGCCCTGCCTGTGTGGGAGATTAAGGGAGTTCATTGAGGTGGGAAGGCAAATTGGCCCCTGAGGAGACAACACTTAGGTAATTTGCCTTAAAGGCGTATACTGGAGCAAGAATTCTAAGGAAAGGGGTGACTGAAGGCGATGCCTGAGGAAGGACAGACAAACTACCTCCAGGCAGTCCGGGCTCTGCCCCTTTAAAGGAGACCTGCCTGATGGGGGCACCATGGTGGCCAAGGCCAGTCTTCCCCAGGGAGTTTAGGAAAGTCAGAGAGTGAGCACGCTGCAGGAAGAGCGATCCTTTTCTCTCCCTCTTCTTCCATATGGTGCCCTTCCTCAAGTGGAAGCCAGGCACCAGGCATAAGGTTAGGAAACGCGAGGGGAATTTACAGAAAGTCAGCCAGAGGATGAGCTGGCGGGCTGTGGGAACTGAAGAGGTTCAGTTTTAGGGAGAAGTCCAGCGCCTGAGTTGAGGACCAGAGACACCACCCAGTTGGAAAGAAGTTTCTTCCCAAATCCCAGTGGTCTGGATTCCTCCAGACCTGTGCAGGAAATCCAAAGGAACTCAGGTAAGAGGTCTGGGGGAGAGAAATGAATCAGGTAGACCCCCTAGCTGGGCTTCCCAGGTGGCTCAGAGGTAAAGAATCCACCTGCCAATGCAGGAGACTCTTGTTCGATCCCCGGATTGGGAGGATCCCCTAGAGAAGGAAATGGCAATACACTCTAGTATTCTTGCCTGGGAAATCCCACGCATGGACAGAGGATTCTGGTGGGCTACATACAGTCCATGGAGTCGCAAAGAGTCAGGCACGACTGAGCGACTGAACAACAGACCCCCTAGCCAATAGGGCCATCTATCTGACTTTTCAAAGGAACTGAAAAGAGAAAGGTCAATGTCTTTCTGTTCCTTCTTCTGCTGAGCTGCAGAAAGACAGTCCTGGGAATGGGGGACCTTATTAAGAACTCCAGAGAGAGTTCAGATCCTGGAAGCCTCAAGCTGGAAGAGCTCTTAAATAATTCTATTAATAGTTCAAACCCCATGAGGAACCCCATGGCTTATCCAGGAAACTGCCCAGGTGATAAATGAGCCTGGACAAAAGCCCAGGTGTCCTAACTCACAACACTGAGCTCTTCTCGCACATCTGGTGATGGATCTAAGTTAACCCATCAGCCTCAAATCCCCTTACCGTCTACCTGTCCACTGGATGAGCCTTCGTATTATTTATCATCCTTTCTACAACTCTGCAACACACAGCACTGACATCGGTGTGATTCCCAGGGCAGCCCCACATTGAGCTGACTGTGAGATGCTAATGAGGTCGATTTGAAAACCTTGTTCCCAGGAGTCCTTATCTGCTGCTTCCAGGGTGGAGGTACCTGGTCCAGAGACACCTTGGCCTCTCACCTCAGGTCCTATACTCCTTCCACAGGCATGCCAATAGAACTAGAGCATCTCAGTATCCACAAACATCTTCATATAGCCCATCTCCTCAGCGGCCCTCTCTCTCATGGCCATCTGAGGTTACTTTAGACATGTTCTGTGGAGTTACAGAGTGATGTTTCTGGAAGGTAGGTAGCCATGCCATAAGGAACAATGTCCCAGGACACTGATATTATCTGATCAGAGAATGAACAATCTGGTACGGTATGTGATCTCCTCAAAACTAGCACTGAAGGATAGACACCTCAGTGAACTTGCTGAGATGAGGCAATACTGTGAGTCTCGGAGAGCCCGTGGCCAGTCCGCTGCCTGCTTTCATGTACCCTTTCTCTCAGACTTGTTCAGCATCCACACTCTCCTTTAAGAGGGGAGGGGAAAATAAGTTTACTCTCAAGTGCCAACTGTATCTAACTGGTATTGGTTGTCTGGAGATTTGTGTTAAGAAGGATTCTGAGGCTGTGTTGAAACTTACTGGGAAGGAGGTCTACGATCAGTTAGCTGTGTTTGCCACAGACAGCGCAGGGAAGAGGTGGCGGGGAAGGGCGACGGGGAGAGGGAAACATTGCCGTAAATAAAAGAAGACGCAGGTACACAACAGCCCAGAATTTCCTCGGCCTGTCATTGGATGACACAAATGTCATGGCACACAGGTGGATTCTTTCTGTTTGTTTCTGGTAACGTTTGTTACTCCTTTTAGGGTATGAACTACTTCGTAATTTTTTAAAATAAAAAGATCACAAGTCCATTGATATCATTTGCGAAGGCTCCAACAGTCTGTAAAACGTCTTGCAGGAATAAAGCCAGGAGGTTAAAACATAGCTCTGTAACTAATCAGCTATTTGGCCTCAGGAAAGCTGCTTTTCTCTGAGCCTCAGTTTTGTTTTCTTCGCTCATACCTAGATCCAAATTCTGGAGAAGGAAATGGCAACCCACTCCAGTGTTCTTGCCTGGAGAATCCCATGCACAGAGGAGCCTGGTGGGCCACAGTCCATGGGGTCGCAGAGTCAGACACAACTAAGACTAACACACACGGAGACCCAAATTCACTTGGTCATTAAAGACAGCTCCAAGTGGTTTCATTGGATTGCAAAATTTTCATGTACATTGTAACTATCAGTATAAAACTCCCCCATGGCCCTACCTTCAAAAGATGGATCTAGAGTACCTTCTGCAAAGAAACAGAATGATTCATGTGGGCATATAAATCAAGGAAGGCTTCATGGAGGAAGCAGAACATAAACCAGATGATGAAGGCTGAATATAAACTAGGCAAGAAGAGGCAGAGAGGGCCAGAGGAAAGACCACAATGCCAAGGCAGGGTGTGTGTTGGGCAGCAAAGGATGAGTGGGACGATGAAAATCAGCCATATTGTAGAACAGCTGGAAAGCTTGGCCGAGCAGTTTAGGCATTGTTATACCCTTGGCAATAGGGAGGCATGGAGATTGTTGAGTGAGAGAGTCACTAATGATATGCCTGATAACTGAAGCACAGAATGGATTGAAAGGAGGGAAATTAACAACACAGACACACAATTCTGAGGTGTGAGCTGGGTGTGAAGAGGGGAAGAGAGTGAAAACTCACTCAGAGGACGGTCAGGCAGATGTTACCCCAGTTACCGATGGGGCGCTCTGACCTTCGCACTCTCCTCAACTTCATTCATGAGGTTGTTATAAGGTTAAATGAGGTTAAATGAAGCACCAACTCATTTATGCTAGTTAATGTCTTCATGGAGTGAGACAGAGAGTCCAAAGTTCCCCCGTTCCTCTAAGCCTTCCTTTCCACCTCTCTGAGGATGCGGCTACTAGAGGAGGGACTGGATCAGAGGTCTGGACTGGATATGGTCAAAAGCCTTTTCCAGTTAACGTTCAATGCCTCTGATAGTTAATGGAATGATCTTTGAAAATGTCAACTACACAACTTCACAAAAAAAGATAACACCTCATTTACCACCCACAGATGTCTGCATCACACATACACACATGGTAGCCTTGAAAATTACACATCACAGTGCAAAGCTCAACTTCTGCATGGGAAATGTGAGCCCAAATCATGGCCAAAGTGTTATCCTATAGGACTGGATGTAGGGAAAAATCAAATTATATACAGTTGTCACTTCAAAAAATATCCTTCTGGTATAGTAGCTAGGAAATTGCCTCATGATGTTGTGGGAGCCTCTGCCACAGTAAGTTGGAGAAATTAAAGACCTATGGATCTGGGGAGAGATGACAAAAGGGTCTTGACAGTAGGTTCCAGATCCTCTATGTGTTGGGCATTGGTAGTGACAGATGGACAGCATTGACCCACCTCCAGGAGGCAGGAAAACCTGTTCAAAGCCTGAGAAAGACAGCTTGTAGAAAGTGTATAGGTAGAGACTTGTTTCAGTAAAGGTTGATTATTAGTAAAATAGACTAGATCATTTTTCCTCTTCTGAAAGATGTCATAACGGTTTGGGTTTGGTTTTTCCCCCCCAAAAGGAACTTTAGTAAGCTTCAAAATTGTATTTGACAGGTGGGCTCTTCTTTAAAATGACCCTTACCCCTGATATTTGAACAGATGGCATTTTCTATATGTTAGCAATCAGTAGAGGCGTAGATACTATGGATACTACTCACCAGAAAGAAAAAAAAGTGCTTTTGAGCAAATCATTGTGGCTCATGACTGTTCTTTCCTTCTCTGAATCAATGAGAGGACAGCATCGCTGGACTCTTGCCTCTTAAGACACAAGACGCTGGCAATCCTTGAGGGCAGGGACCGTGCCCCTGAAATGGTCCTGGACAGCCCCAGTATAATGCTGCCTGCACTGAGACACTTAAAAGTCTGGTTAGAGAAGGAGGTAACAGCAGTCCTATGTCAGGTGGGCACGCCGAGGAGTTACTCAGCTGCTAAGGTTTGCCTGCAGATTCTCAAGGACTAAGCTTCCCAGCACTCGTGTATTTGGGCTGAGAGAGCAAAGCCCTTGGTCCTCGAAGCAGACAGAGGGAGCCTGGCATGGCCCGAGTCCCCAGGCTCAGGCCATCTGTTTGATGCATCGTGCCACGCAGTACTATTTTTTGTGTGCCATGATGTTAGGGGGAAAGCTGGAAATAACCCCACAAAATGAGTTATTGTTAAAAAATTTTCGTTCTTGAGCTTTAGAACACCCAGTCCCCCACCTTCCAAGCAGCTTGGCGGTTTTCAGCCATGGGGTATAATCTCTTGCTAACCAAAACAAATCACATGGAGCAAGATCTCTGTCTTCAGTGGCCTGTTTCATCCTCTCTCATTACCTGTGTTCTTCTATCCACTCATGAAGGACTTTTGGGCCTCTGATTGGTTGGTCAAAGGCGGCCCATCACTTTATCACGTCTATAAACTCCCCTTCTCTCTCCAGGCAGTGCTGGAAACACTCAGCTCTTGCCCATCAGTTTCCAAATCCCTACACAGCTCAGCCATCACCATCATGAACCTGTGGAAGGCTCTCACTTTCAGTATTTACGAAGTATTTAACATCTACAGTGAGATATATTATTTTTTTAATAGTTCATACCCTGAAATGATGGTTCATACCCAGTCAATGTTGGTTCATTATACCAGTCAGAAATTAAAATGTCTAGGGTAATTATCCCTCATTAGCATAGTCAACAAATACTTCTGAGTGCCTACAATATGCCAGGATCATGCTGGGTGCTGGGGGTGCCAAGAAAAACCACTGTAAGGGGAAAAAACGGGCTGTCAAGGATCCTATGAGGGTGACAGACAGGAACACGAGGTAGGAGTGGGTGCTGGTATGTGTAAGCTGCCAGGCCTGGCCTGACATGAGGACCCACTCTGCCCAGAGCACAAGCTGTTCTGGGGCATGGCCTCCCCGAGGAGCCAGCTCCCTGATGTCAGCATTGCAAGGTTATTCTCCCCAGCATTTTGTGAGCATTAATCTCATCTTCGTAACAATATGAGAGTGAAATAGCAGGTACCCTCCAAAATACCTGTCATCATCCTGTTTAGGCTGGGTTGGCAAGGTCAGCCCTATAGGGTCTCTTGATCACCTTCTAACTACTGTGCTTGCAATGGGGGAAACTGTCAATGAAATTTCATGACTTGCAAAATACAGTGCAGAAATGAGTGATGCTGGTTCCTGGCCAGAATTATCATTGTTTTCTTTTCTCCCCACCACACCAATGGGACATTTCTTTCTAGAGCATTTGATAGATGTGTTCATGATATCCTTGAAATTGCCCTTATCTGTTATGAAAGTCCTGAGAATCTGTCCCAAAGGTAGTGGGAAATTGCTATCACCTCAGCTTTAAGTATTTTCACAGCCTCGGGAAACTTGTTATTTTCTCTCCAATCGTCCTTGCAGCATTTGTTCCCACCTGCCACCCTCGGCTCTTGGCCGGCACATCTGGAGGAGCTGTCATCCTCCCTGGGTGGTCGGTCTGTGGTCTGCACTCCCGTCCTGCCCACAGGAGACCAGAAGCAACACTGTATCAGACCACATCTGGGGCTGCCTCCCCAACCTCCCCACCTAAGAACAAAACATGGGTTCAAGGAAAAGAAAGACTCTCTGTTTTTGTTTCTGTGGCTGGGACATCAGTTCTAGGAATACATGGTAATATGGACCCTACCCTACTTTCCTGGATTCTGAGCAGGCAGCACAGTCTATTGATAAGGACTGAAAGCAAAGGGCCAGGTCAGGAAAGGGAAGACAGTTCTATAGATCAGCAAACTGGGAGCCAGGAGACCCGGGTGCAGCTCCCGGCTGTGCCATAATTAATAACGACGTGATTTGGGAGGGGTGGGAGGGGGGAGTAATGTGATTTCTCTAGACTTGGGAAGTAGACTGTGACTTTGAAGATCCATGCAATTCTGAGTCTATGATGCTAAATAACGTCAATATATTGCTCCATGCCGAGGGTGACTGGGGTGGCTGATACTTGGCATATGAGGGATGAAAAGCATTGGGCAGGCAGAGGTGCCCTTCCAGCCTGGCAGATGTGCCCTGCGGACTGGCTATGGGAAAATGCCCTGCTTTGTCAGACGATGCAATGATACCCTCTGGGTCCCCACCCTCCTGCGCAGAACTACCTGCAGAGGTGCCTTATTCACTTGTGTCTGACGTACCAGCGCTTCTCCAGTCTCTGGAGTTAAGGCTACGTGGTGACCCACAGACAGGATGCTGGGTAAAATAGATTTTTCCCATCCCAAGCCTAGAGGGGAGGGGCGTGTTTGAAGTTTCATGTTTGAACTTCCAGTCTGAGAGTATAGACAAACCCCTTTTCTTGCTCATACACGTTCCACATACTCTGGTTGCTAATGCTATATTCTCAGCTTTGCTGAAGCTGTTTCTACATGATGTTTCTACACGTTTCTACAATATGATCTAGACCAGTTTTCTCAAACTTTAATGTACACACAAGTCAGTTGGAGATCTTGTTTAAAAAACAAACTTATTCCAGTTCAGTGGGTCGGAGATGGGACCTAAGAGTCTGCATTTCTAACAAGCGCCCTTCGATGTCCGTAAAGCCGGTCCACAAACCAGATGCTGAGCAGCAAAGATGCAGAGAAAAGAATGCGGGCTGAGGGCCATGTGACTCACTGTAGAGTGCTTCAGAAATCATGTGAGCCTAAGTTTTCCATCTTTCGAAGATGACAATGCCCCAAAAGTATCCAAATGTAAAGACAGTGCAAGAGCTCTCTACTATTCCAGGTAGCCATTTGATCATCTAACTCCAGAGTTCACTGGAACCACAAGCAGAAAGTGTCAAAACTGCATACCTTGAGGACCACCAAGTACCCAAATTAATCAGTGTGGGGCACGCTTCATAACAAGCCATTAGGTGATCTGATGCTGTCAATTCACAGACCCCACTTTGAGAAACCCTGCCCAGGTGATAAGCTACTCTATTTTCACCGAGGTTTCTGGTAGCTGATCACAGCCTCAGGACTCTTACCGCCCACAGAGCAAACCAATGTGCCAGAAAGCACCTGGGGAATCTTGTTCGACTGTAGATTCTGATTCCATCAGTCTGGGTGGAAGCTGAGGTTCTGCCATTTCTAACAAGCTCCCAGAGAAGGCTGATGGTGCTGGTCCGGGGACCACACTTTGAGTAGCAAGACTCTAGATGAGAGGTTCTCAGCTCCAACTGGACAATAGGGTCATCTCTTAAATACCATTGACCTTAAAATTCTGACTTAAAATTGGTCTGGGATGGGAGTCAGACACTTTTTAAGCACTTGGGTGGCTCTGAAGTGCAGGGAGCGCTGAGGACCCTTCCCCACACACACACACATATTCTGCAGCAGACAGAGACCAGGGCACTGGCCGAAGGGCGGGAATGGGCAGGGGGCTCAGGTCCACCATCCACACCAGTCCGAAGACCAGTGAAGGAGGCTTAGAGCAGTGCCTTGCTGGGGGAACTGGCCCATCTGTATCTTGACACTGATAGGTATCTCTGATGTGGTTTCTATAAGGAAAGGAAGTGGAAGTTTTAGCAGGAAGAACGGGAAAGAGGGCTTTTCCCGTAGACACTGACGCAATCACTACTGCAGCTTGGTAGTGCCCCTCCAGCTCTGCATGAATTTCCCGGCGCTCTCTGCCTGCCTCGGGGGGTGGACCAGGGTGGGACACTGACCTGTCTCGTTTTGCCCCTGGCCAGGCAACACTGAGGCAGAGCCACCCTCAACGAGCCCCAAGGCGGATGAGGGCTTGGAGGCCGTGCTTCCCAAGCCCAGGAACGTGTTCCATATAGAGGGGTCATCCATCCACAGGAGGAGCAAAGGTGTGTGCTTCCCCCCATGGCTCCCAGGGGGACTTGACCTTTTCACCTCTAAAATGGGGACCCTGGCAGCACCTCTATCACAGACAGTGGGGAAATCCGTGAGGGTGAGGCTCATTCTCGTCATTCCCCAACCTCTGACTACAGCCATGGGTCTCAGAGTCTCAGCCAGGGATGGGGAGACTGGAGCTGAGACAGGCTTTGTCAGTCTTGGCCAGGAGGGTTGCAAACTTGATGGCACATTGGAACGACCAGCATCCCATGCCCAGAAATGCTACTATAGTTCATCTGGGAGGCAGCCTAGGTGGCAGAAGAAGCTTGAACAGCTCTCCGTAAGGCAGGTGCCTGGTGGCCTATTGCTTAGGATTTGGTGCTTCCACTGCAGTGGCCTGGGTTCAGTCCATGGTTGGAGAACTGGTCTGCAGGCCACCAGCAGGTATAGCCAAAATACAAAAAAATAAAATTAAATAAAACATCACACTTAAAGTGACCCCAAAAATGCTGCAAATCACAACCACGATGTGGTCATGATGGTCACGCTGCTAGAGAGAAAAAGTTCTCTCCTACAGCTGTGAGGGGAGGGGCTCCCAGCGGCCAAGAAGAGATCCAGATGGCAGCCAAAGCTGAACAGGCAGGGAAGCCAGAAACCTGGATGCTGGGAGCAGGCTGGGGCAAACAGGGAGGAGGCAAGGGAGGGATGGGGGGTCTCCAATCAGATGCAAGGTAGGAGAAGTCTCATGAAGGCCTCATTGTTACCCCCAGAGAGGACTCCTTTGGGCCAGAAGCTTGACAGAGCCCCCAGGGCATCCCTAGGAAGACAGCACAGTTTGCTTCCAAAAGTTAACACTCTCCCTGCAAACATCTTCTTAGGATGGTGTCGGAGGGCTGGGGTAAGGGCGGGCCTGGCAGACAGCCCTGCACTAAGGAGCCTGGGAGAAGGGTTAGTGGGAGCTGCTGGAGAGTTGGCGTTTCAGACAGAAGCAGAGAATCTCTCAGGATGTCACACACACCGGCCTCGGAGGCTAGAGTATCCTCTTTGCTTCCTACTCTTCCTTTCAAACTTCCTTGATTTGTTTCTCCCACATAGTGTAACTTCGCAACCACCACACTGGTATTTGCAGTTCCTGCTCCTTCCAATGAGGGGGCACAGGGCCATTGATGCGTCTCTTCTAGTGTCTGCTGCTGCTGCTGCTAAGTCGCTTCAGTCGCGTCCGACTCTGTGCGACCCCATAGATGGCAGGCTCCTCCGTCCCTGGGATTCTCCAGGCAAGCACACTGGAGTGGGTTGCCATTTCCTTCTCCAGTGCACGAAAGTGAAAAGTGAAAGTGAAGTCGCTCAGTCGTGTCCGACTCTCAGGGACCCCATGGACTGCAGCCTACCAGGCTCCTCCGTCCATAGGATTTTCCAAGCAAGAGTACTGGAGTGGGTTGCCATTGCCTTCTCCGACTTCTAGTGTCTAAGTGCCCTGAAATCTCATAAATGCGTGCTGAGTGGCCAATTGTTTCGGCGAGAGCCCAGACTGCCATTCTCACACTTGACCACAAGAGGGCACCAGAGCACTAACAGCAAAATTTCCAAAGGCCTTTCATGACACCTAAACACTTCTGAAATTATCAATTTACAAATACATTATCTCACAATAATGCAAATACTTAAAATGAGTTTTCTAGAATTACAAGGACATGCCAAAATCTGTTCTGAGTTAACAACGTGGGTATCCCTTGTCTTAATCCAACCAGCCACTGCTGCTTTAAATATCTAAAATTCTGAGACATAATCCTAAAAAAGACCAAAACAGCTTAGATCATCCAGCTGGGAAGAGTTGTAGTAAAATTTGAACATAGACCTTGGATGGTTCAGGCAGCTTAATGCTTTATGAGCAATAGCACCTTATAAATATCAGTCTTTGTGTCATGCAGGGAAAGAACCCTGGGTTCAGGGCTCACGAGTAGCTCTGTTTCCTCATCTACAAAACGCAGGAGTTGAGTAAAATCAGAGCCTCTTTACTAAAAGTCAGCCGAGCCTCTGAGTTCCACATCAAGATGTGCATTTTTTTCCCTAAAGAGCTTGCCCATGGGTGTTCGCAGTAGCAGAGGAGGGGCCTTCCTATACAAGGAGACATGCCCAGGGCATCCTCAGTGGGCCAGAAGTGCTGAGCATTCCAAGTCACACCTGGCAGGAGGCTTGCTGCAAAGGTGCCAGGGTAGAGGTCCTAACTGACGGTGCTCCCTTCTTCCGACTCCAGTGTTTGGTAAAGGTGAGCAGCAGGAGAGACACCCCAAAGACCCTTCTCCCCACCTATACCGGAAGCCCACGGTCGAGTTGCTGGTGAGTAAAGAGTGGCCCGAATCAGGGATGGCACCCGCATCCCAGAGCCTGCCGCAGAGTAGAAAAACCGGGTTCAGAAAGACATCCTCTGGATTAGGCAAACTTTTCTTGAATTCATGTTTCTAGAAACATAATTATGTGGGATAAAGATGTCTATTTTTCAGTTCACTTTATAAAATTTGCTGCTTCTTTTATTTGATTATCTTGTGTTTGTCCTTCTGAATCCAGCATTCAAGTACTTAGGAAATAAGCTGGTGTTAATTTTCAAAACAAAATCTTTACTTGTTTAATTTTAAAAGACTAGACATACTGGAGTTTGGGGGGGTACTACCTTCTGGAAAGAGTGTGGTATACTAGAAGTAATATTTTTAAAAAAAGAATCTAAAAGTTTTTGGGTAAATATAAATTCTATCATTTGACCTTGACCTTTATAAGGGAGAACCTAACCTCTCCATCCACGCCTGAGACCTCATCCACAGAATGAGGCTAAAGTCTTGTTACACTTGTCACGGGGGATTGGTTCCAGGATCCCCAGTGGGTACCAAAATCTGTGGATGCTCAAGTCCTTTACATAAAATGGCATAGTATTAATATTTGCATATAACTTATGCACATCCTCTGATACATTTTAATTCATCTCTAGATCACTTACAATACTTAATATTAATACAATGAAAATGCTGTGTATATAGCTGTAAATACAATGTAAATGATACGTATTAATAAAAAGTTGCCAGTGTGCAGCAAATTCAAGTTTTCCTTTTTGGAACTTTCTGGAAATTTTTTTCAAATATTTTTAATCCACAGTTAATTAAATCTGTAAATGATACAGATGCCGAGGGTACAAGGTTGTTGCCTATATTAAATGAAGTAACATGTCAAATGAAACAAAAGATATTCTAGTCTACAGAAACAAAGATGCTTAAATAGCAACTTCACTAAATATCAAATGAAAATCTGAGCTTGCCACCTGGTAAGCACTTCACTCCTCAGTGTGAGAAGTTCAGAATGTGGGGGTTTCTTGCCCGTCTCTTGTCCCTGGACAGGATCTGGACACCATGGAGGACAGCTCCGAGATAAAGGTAGAAACAGGCATCTCCAAGACTTCCTGGATTCGGAGTTCCCTGGCTGCCATCGGGAAGAGGGTCCGCAAAACCCTGGGGTACATCACCGGAGAGATGAAGGAGTGTGGGGAGGGTCTTAAAGGTAAACGCTCCACTAGAGCAGCCCCTGCTCCCACCCCTAACAGGGTCCCCTCTGGCCGTCCTCTAGGAAACACGCTGCTCGGATCTATATAGATGGGAAGGAGTCCTGTTTCCATGGATAGGATTGGATAGGAGTTTCCCTGTTACAACAGGCATATGGACTCTCATAATGTAAATGCCAATACCCGTAGATGTGCGAGCTCTCAACTCTGAACATAACAGTCACACTCTTGCCAATACCCCCTCAGAATATCACTTTTTAGTACTGGGATTCTAGAGCCAGCTTTCTAGAAAAATGCCCACCTAGAAATGGCTTATAGGAGAGCTGTGTCTACTGTTCTGACCGGTTCCTATTAGCAGTCTCCCAGAGGTCAGGCCAGGGAGCTGGCACCTGGATCCATCCTCCTGAAAATTCAGGCCATTCTCTTGCGGGCACAGGTTGTGCAGGGTACCCACTGCTTGAACAACAACCTACAGACCACAGCCAGCTCACAGTGGGCCTGAAGGGTTTTCTGGGCAGTTAGACACCCTCTGGAGACCTTTCCTCACCCCGCTCTGTGGCAGGTGACATCAGGGAGCTGAACCCACCCTGGCTGCCAGCTTCCCTCACCCTCTAACCCGCTGGGGCCTCACCTGGCACAACTGAGCCTTGACTGACTCCCTGACCCATTTCATTTTCAGACAAATCCCCGGTGTTCCAGTTCCTCGACTGGGTGCTCCGGGGCACGTCCCAGGTGATGTTTGTGAACAACCCCCTCAGCGGCATCCTCATCGTCCTCGGCCTCTTCATCCAGAACCCCTGGTGGGCCATCTCGGGCTGCCTGGGCACTGTGGTGTCCACCCTGACAGCCCTCATCCTGAGTCAGGACAAGTGAGTCCCAGGAAACCCAGGGTCCCGGCCTGAGACCAGGGGTAGCTCCCTGAGGGGACCCTTCACCAGCTTCCCATCCTCACTGCTTGGCTCACGGCTCAGAAACTCCTCAAAGAAGTCACTCATAGCTAAAACAACCAGCCCCTGGTTACAAAACCGCACGTTGTCCAGGGGCCGGTGAAGGGTTGATGATCGGAAAGTGTGTGTGGTGAGGCTCCAGCTGAGAAAAGCCTGGCTCAGAAAGACAATCAGGGGGGCCGTGCCCCGCTTTGGGCCACAGGGGACCCCCTCTTCAGTAGCCTTCCTCCCCCCAGGTCCGCCATCGCAGCTGGACTTCACGGCTATAACGGGGTGCTGGTGGGGCTACTGATGGCCGTGTTCTCAGACAAAGGCGACTATTTCTGGTGGCTTCTACTCCCGGTCATCGTGATGTCCATGTCTTGGTAAGCTTGCTTCTGAGGCTGTGGGTGCAGATGAAGGGCTGCCCACCTTTGTCCCCTAACTCTGTGACCACCTAAACAGGAGTTCAAAGCAGCGTTTCCTTAGAAATATCGTCACATCAGAAATACCATCTAAAAGTAATTACTGACATTGTACAGTGATAGCACCGCTGTGCTAGGCGTTCCACACACAGTATTTCATTACCTATGCTCCTTTACTGTTCTTCTTTGAGAACTAAGAGCCCCTGGCCCTACCCCACCAGAGCACAGGGAAGGAAACTCAGGTCCACAGAGGGTTTGGAGCCATGGGGTCCTGTCACTGTCCGGAAAACTTCTCATCCCTTCTCCCCAGCTCTGCCCTGTCCTCGGACCCCATGACCCTACCAGGACAACCTCCCAGGGTGGACAGCAGGCCCAGTCACTGCCCAGAGCCCTCAGGGGGCCAGACCCCAGCTCCTCCTTCCCCTGCAGAAACCACAGGGCACCCCGGCCAGGATCGCCCTCAGCTCCTCATTCATTCAACATTTGTTGAATGAATGAATGGGATTCCCCTTCGCTGGTCTGTCCTCTCTGCTCGCGCCTGCAGAGGGCGCCCTAAGGCCCTTCAAGGAAGTTCTGTGACTCCCTTGCCTTAGGACTTTCCCCAAAAGACCTGCTTCTGAAGCTGAGTCTGGGCACCCGCCCTGTTGCTGTGTGGGGTGGAGGAAGGAGGCCCCGGGAGAGGGCTGCCCAGCGCCAGTCAGGCCGGGAGAGGGAGCCACCCAGCTGGCTTTCCCCCGAGAAGGCTCGGGGAGCCCCCTTGTCCCGCTCAGTCTAGCGCCAGGGCCAGGGGGCTTCTTGAACAGCATCTCCTGTGCTTCTGCCGTCAGCCCCATCCTCTCCAGTGCCCTGGGCACCATCTTCAGCAAGTGGGACCTCCCGGTCTTCACGCTGCCCTTCAACATCGCCGTGACCCTGTACCTGGCGGCCACGGGCCACTACAACCTCTTCTTCCCCACGACGCTGCTGCAGCCGGTCTCCTCCGTGCCCAACATCACCTGGTCAGAGATCCAAGTGCCCTTGGTAGGTATCGTGGACGGTGGAAGGGCAGCGCCTGCCCACACTCAGTGTTAAAGTGGCATGTACTTATTTTGCATGTCAGAAACATCCAGTTATATTAATACCTATTACCAATTATTCAGTGCAAGGCACTCTACCTACAAAATCACATAAGCCACCAGCTTTTTCTTTTCTCTTTTTCAGAGCTATAAGGGCCATTTCTGGCCCCACTCTGCCCTGTCATAGCCTGAGAGAGAGACCAAGGCCAGGTTAAGAGACTGCCTGAGGTCATGCAGCTAATGAGTGAGGGGTAAAATCAAAAGAAGCCTCCTGACTTCTAGATTTGGGTTCTTTTTTTTTTTTGAGCCTTTTTGATCCCTTACTCCAGTTCAATCCAAGCTACATCATGTTTTTCTTCTCATTCAATGTCTTTGAATCATTGACGACGTGCACACCACACTGCCGTCTGTTGGCTGGAGAAGTCTCTGCTCCAGGCTGGGGAGCGGGTTCCCCTCACTCTCTGGGGCATCGCTCACTTTAAAACACAGGTGTTCCTCCACTAAGAAACATCTAGCAGAACTTTTTAAGCTTTTGGTAAGCGTTCTGTATATAATGCTGGCCTCTGGAAGTCTGCCAAGATAGACTGAAAAAAAAAAAAAAAACTAGGCTAAAAGCTGCAAGTCAGCCTGGAGAAACGTGCCCATCAACCTTCTTTCTTAAACTGGGCACATTTTCTCTGAGGTCCTCTACTGTTACACTAAATGGCTCTGCGGACCAGCGCTCACTCTGAAATTTGTTATTAGCAGTCTATCATCTAACCACAACGCCACCTGCGCTTGTTGGAGGGACTTTGTGTCAGACATAAGGGTGCCTAGTTTTTCTGAGAGTTCAGGGAGACAGCAGGATGGCATGGAAAAAAGAGCCCTGCATTTGCTCAAGATGTATTATCTAGGAAGAGACATGTTCACATTAGCCCCATGCTTGTTGATGTGTATGTGTGTGTATGTATACCTTCGTGAGCCAAAGGTGAGAGACATGCCATGTTAACATTTCAGACCCTCACGCTTCCCTTTCACAATATTCATCCAATCAGTATCTTGAAGTCAAAATGGCTCTAACTGGCATGGCTATGGGGGGATGATGGTAGAAAGGGCAAGTCTGAGATACTTTGCATTCTCCAAACCACAGTTTCCATAGAAAAGATAACTAGGAATTTTGTTTAAAAAAAAAAAAATTAAATGGAAAATACTGTACAAATACTTTGGAAGCCCCAAAGTTCCAGGAAGACAGAGTCAATGCTTGGTGATTATTCTTTGAGAAATACTCTTCTGGCTAATTTTGAATGGATTATGATGATGGTGAGTATGTCTTGTCATTTTGACAGTCACAATTAGAGCCTTGAGTTTGGGAAAACAGTGGTAGATGTTAGAGAGAGGGTCTAGGCCTCCCAAGGATTTTGAGGTTCTGCAGGCTCCCCTGCTTTTTGGTGATGGGAAAACCTGCTGGAGGCTGCAACTGGCTGGGGACCAAACAGCCCAGCCACTGCCTCCGTCCATAACTCCGTCTGTCCCGCTGTCCCCCACAGAGCCAATGTCTGAGTCCTGTCCTGTTCTCTGTCCTAGGATACGGGGGGACTGAGCCCAGAGGGTGGCCCACTAGACCACTGCAGTCCTGTCTGGATGTGGGTGAGGGCCCTAGAGCCACAAGACCTCCCTCCCCAGCACCCCAGGAGGAGGCCTCGGAGGACGTGGGCCGAGGGAAGACCTGCTTCACCATGAACTATAAACAAGGGGAGCGTGAACCCAATGCCCCCCAGCAGGCCCAGAGCCCCTCCCACGTTTCCCTAGCTCAAGTCCTTCTGGCCACCCTTCAAAACACAGACCCAGTCTCATCCACTGGGGAAGCCTGTGTGCCCAGGATCTTTTCCCAAACTTCAGGGTGCGTGTGCAAGTGCCCCCAAGGCACTGGACTCTAGACTTCCTTTCTCGTCCACAGACACTCACTACCTGAGACACACGGAGGCCAGACACATCAGGGCACTCCCCCATCAGCCGCCACGTGATGGCTTTACCACTAAAACCCGCACATGCCAGGGTACCACCCGCCCATGCCAGGGTACCACCCGCCCAGGGGCTCCTCTGTGCATACAAATCTAGCTGCTCATCCAGAGGACCGCACCAGTATGACCAGACATGCTGTTCTTGGCACAAAGAACCATCTTCCCATCTAATATTTGGCCTTCTATGCATGTTTTTAGCTTAAAAAAAAAAAAAAGATGTTACAAAAGTTTTTCAATCCCAACTCTGATCAGCCATCTAGTAATTTTCTAATGATTTTTACTAAACCCAAGTCCAGTTACTCCACTCAAAAGCCAGTTCTTAAGAGACAAGCATTGGTAGGAAAGGAAAATTTGCTTTATTTCAGAGGCCAGCAACCAGGGTGGAAGGTGGACTCCTGTCCAAGAACCAACTCCCCACTGCTGTTCAGGAGCTTTTAAAGGAGAATTTCAGGGTTGTAGGGCTTCCCAGGTAGTGCAAAAGTAAAGAATCTGCCTGCCAATAAAGGTGATCCAAGAGACATGGGTTTGATCCATAGGTTTGGGAAGACCCCCTGGTGTAGGAAATGGCAGCTCACTCCAGTATTCTTGCCCGGAAAACTCCATGGACAGAGGAGCCTGGGAGTTTAGTGCCTTACACTCATGTTTCTAAATAAAGGAAACAACATTTTAACCCTTTACTGTTCTTAGAACTCAAAATTAAAACAATAAATCTTGTATTCCTTGTGAAGTGAAATTAACTGAAAATATCTTGGAAAACTGTTGCAAAATGTTAGTATGGAGGGCTTGGCACCAAATATTTTCCAGCCAAGGTTCAAGTTGTCTCTTTTGCCTCCATAACTGCGTGTGATCCTGTTGGACCTGCAGCTTTTGAGAGCCATCCCTGTTGGAATCGGCCAAGTGTACGGCTGTGATAACCCCTGGACTGGAGGCATTTTCCTCATAGCTTTGTTCATATCATCACCTCTAATTTGCTTGCACGCTGCGATCGGATCCGCCATTGGGATGTTAGCAGGTTAGTGTCATTATTAATTAACTTAATTAATGGGCCTTATGAATGGGTCCCTTATTAATGAGCTGCAAGAATGTTGTGCCTGGGGCCAGCTCCAAAGAAAATGGTGACGTGTATCTTCATTGCTCCACCTGCTTATTCCTGTAAACTCTTCTTCCTTCCACGTCACCTGTTCTTTGCATTTTGGGTGCTGCACCTTGCTGCTCCGCTGAGCAAACCCCATCCAGAGAAAAGCTCTGGTCACTTACACCTCTGGATAAAACTAAAAGCTTGGGAGGAGCTTGTTCCAGGTGTGTTTATATTGTAAGCCTTATCTCTAATCATGATAAGAAGCTTGTTCTCCATGAGAGAACATTCAGGTTGATATCTTAACCCTCCTTCTTCTGGCACTGTTCAATCAAACTTCAGATCTTTACTCAAAAGAGTCTCATACCCATACCAGCTGAACCACTGATATGCATGTGACTCTAAAGCCACTTGTCTCCCTCAGATGTTTTCCCCCTGAATAGTCAGGAGTCCTTTTCATGAATTCTCCAGGGGTACTGATAACTGTCTGAGTTGAGGACGGCGGGGGACTTCAGGGCTAGTGGGCCCACTTGATCCCACACAGCACTCAGCCTGTCTTCTCCCCCAGCTCTCACTCTTGCGACGCCCTTTGACTCCATCTACTTCGGACTGTGTGGCTTCAACAGCTCGCTGGCCTGCATCGCCATAGGAGGCATGTTCTATGTCATCACCTGGCAGACGCACCTCCTTGCCATCGCCTGTGGTGGGTATTGCGTGCAGAGTTCCCGATCCACTTCAAATGACACCAGCGTCTATGCCCACGAGGAAACCACCTGCAAAACTTCTGCTGAGCCTCCAAAGATAAATGGGAGGATTTGTTTGCTTTATAAAGGGATTTTTATTTTAAACTATTTTGAATAGTTCTTGACATTACAATAGTTTACATTAAAAACTATTTTCATTGAATGCAAAGTGTTCAGCCACACGAAGACAGAGTTTTTGATGGAGATTGTTCATTTGTTGTCTGTGATTGCTGCTTTCCAGGCCGGTGATTGAAGCAACTCTTGTGTAAATTAATCTTTATATGGAGAATTGGGTGATTTACATCAGATACAGCAGTTAATCTTAAACACCCAAACACTGACCATAGGACCTTCAAATAATGCTTGTAGGTGTGTGGTCGGGGTATTCAGTGACTTTCTAATAGAAGGTTTGTTGTTGTTAATATCCTAGGAACCATTGGGATGTTTTTAGTGGAGAAATTGAGGGTTCAGAAGCAAATCCCAATTACTGTGGCCCATTTTCACAGACCCTGACCTCCCACCAGCTCTTGGGTCTCCCCAGTGGCTAGCCTGGCGATGCCCTCAACACGCAAAGCCCAGATGACGAGGCAGCAAGCATATTTGGTCTTCCTCAAGCTTACAGAATGCTGTTCCTCCCTGGAAACCCATATTATGTTAA
The DNA here is from genome assembly GCF_023699985.2 of Odocoileus virginianus. Classification (NCBI taxonomy): domain Eukaryota; kingdom Metazoa; phylum Chordata; class Mammalia; order Artiodactyla; family Cervidae; genus Odocoileus; species Odocoileus virginianus. Next base: position 14,437,834 of record NC_069695.1, on the reverse strand, counting down.
TAACTTGTGATGAAATATCCCAGCAGGGAGTTCTGGGATTCACACGCCTTGGCTGTATAGTAAAATGTTCATTTATGGTTTATGCTGCTAAATGTTCCTTTGCTAGAATGCAAGGTGGTAGGACCCAGGAGAACTGTAACAGCTAAATTCTGGTCCTTTTTAACAAAGTTCATCTGCTGTCTTAGTTGTGCCGGCATTTGCGTGGAATTTAACACTTTTCAAAGCTGCCAAGCAATGGAAATGTAACTCATTTTTTTTTTTTAACCTGAGAGATAGCATTTGTGGCATAAAACGTATGGGGAGAGAATGTATAAACTTGAGGCACTGCTAGTTTCCTGACAATTTCTTCGTTCTCTTGCAGCACTGTTTGCAGCCTACCTCGGTACCGCCCTGGCTAACGTGTTGTCTGTGGTGAGTCAACGGGGCTAAGGACATGCCTCACACCCTCCCCCATGTTCACTCGGCCCCCCAAGCCCCTCTTCCAAGAACCCCTCCCCAATCCATCTCTCTTGTCTCAAATCATTTGCATTGTGGATCCTCCATCGTGGGTTGCTAGGATGATTATGCAGATGTATCAGATACAGGGAAAAAATTAAGCCACCTCACTGAGATTCTATAATCTCTGCAAGGCTGCATCTGAAATACTGAAAAGGTAGATCTTTATCCATTGAGCCATCAGGGAAGCTCTTCATTTTCTTTCAATATGTGATCTTAAGGAGCAGTGACCCCACAAGAGACTGACCCAGACTTGCCCGTGAGTGTCCAGGAGTCTCTGGTGGAGGAGTGGGTCGGCGGTGGCCTGCTGCAGGGTTGGGGGCACTGAGTGTAGCAGTGCGTGCATGGGACCTTTTGAAGGAGGTCGCCATTATCTTCATTACCTTCACCATAGTTTGGTCTCAGGTCAAACAACTGGAAGGGAACACAGCCCCACCCATCAACAGAAAATTGGATTAAAGATTTACTGAACATGGCCCCTCCCACCAGAACAAGACCCAGTTTCCCCCTCAGTCAGTCTCTCCCATAAGAGGCCTCCATAAGCCTCTTATCCTCTCCATCAGAGGGCAGACAATGGAAAACAATCACAGAAAATTAACAAATCTGATCACATTGGACCACAGCCTTGTCTAATTCAATGAAACTATGAGCCATGTAGGGCCACCCAAGACAGACGGGTCATGGTGGAGAGTTCTGACAAAACAAGGTCCACCAGAGAAGGAAATAGCAAACCACTTCAGTATTCTTGCCTTGAGAACCCCATGAACAGTATGAAAAGGCAAAAAGATAGGACACTGAAAGATGAACTCCCCAGGTTGGTAGGTGCCCAATATGCTACTGGAGAAGAGTGGAGAAATAACTCTAGAAAGAATGAATAGATGGAGCTAAAGCAAAATTAACACCCAGTTGTGAATGTGACTAGTGATGGAAATAAAGTCTGATGCTGTAAAGAGCAATATTGCACAGGAACCTGGAATGTTAGGTCCACAAATCAAGGCAAATTGGAAGTGGTCAAACAGGAGATGGCAAGAGTGAACATCAACATTTTAGGAATCAGTGAACTAAAATGGACTGGAATGAGTGAATTTAACTCAGATAACCATTATATCTACTACTGTGGGCAAGAATCCTTTAGAAGAAATGGGAGTAGCCATCACAGTCAACAAAAGAGTTCAAAATGCAATTCTTAGGTGCAATCTCAAAAGCAACAGAATGATCTGTTTTCATTTCCAAGGCAAACCATTCAGTATCACCATAATCCAAATCTATGCCCTAACCAGTAATGCTGAAGAAGCTGAAGTTGAACGGTTCTATGAAGATCTACAAGACCTTGTAGAACTAACACCCAGAAAAGATGTCCTTTTCATTATAAGGGACTAGAATGCAAAAGTAGGAAGTCAAGAGATACCTGGAGTAACAGGCAAATTTGGCCTTGGAGTACAAAATGAAGCAGGTCAAAGGCTAACAGAGTTTTGCCAAGAGAACACACTGGTCATAGCAAGCACCCTCTTCCAACAACACAAGAGAAGATTCTACACATGGACATCACCAGATGGTCAATACTGAAATCATATTGATTATATTCTTTGCAGCGAAAGATGGGAAAACTCTATACAGTCAGCAAAAACAAGACCAGGAGCTGACTGTGGCTCAGATCATGAACTCCTTATTGCCAAATTCACACTGAAATTGAAGAAAGTAGGGAAAACCACTAGACCATTCAGGTATGACCTAAATCAAATCCCTTACAATTATAAAGTGGAAGTGACAAACAGATTCAAGGGATTAGATCTGATAGAGTGCCTGAAGAACTATGGATGGAAGTTCGTGACATTGTACGGGAGACAGTGATCAAGACCATCACCCAAGAAAAAGAAATGCAAAAAGGCAAAATGGTTGTCTGACTAGGCCTTACAAATAGCTGAGAAAAGAAAGATGCAAAAGGCAAAGGAGAAAAAGAAAGATATACTCATTTGAATGCAGAGTTCCAAAGAATAGCAAGAAGAGATAAGAAAGCCTTCCTCAGTGATCAATGCAAAGAAATAGAGGAAAACAACAGAATGGGAAAGACTAGAGATCTCTTCAAGAAAATTAGAGATACCAAGATGGGCACAATAAAGGACAGAAATGGTATGGACCTAACAGAAGCAGAAGATAGTAAGAAAAGGTGGCAAAAATACACAGAGGCACTGTACAAAAAAGATCTTCAGGACCCAGATAACCACAATGGTGTGATCACTCACCTAGAGCCAGACATCCTGGAATGCGAAGTCAAGAGGGCCTTAGGAAGCATCACTATGAACAAAGCTAATGGAGGTGATGGAATTCCAGTTGAACTATTTCAAATCCTAAAAGATGATGCTGTGAAAGTGCTGCACTCAATATTCCAGCAAATTTGGAAAACTCAGCAGTGGCCACAGGACTGGAAAATGTCAGTTTTCATTCCAATCCCAAAGAAAGGCAATGGCGAAGAATGTTCAAACTACCGCACAATTGCACTCATCTCACACACTAGCAAAGTAATGCTCAAAATTCTCCAAGCTAGGCTTCAACAGTACGTGAACCATGAACTTCCAGATGTTCAAGCTGAATTTAGAAAAGGCAGAGGAACCAGAGATCAACTTGCCAACATCCATTGGATCATCAAAAAAACAAGAGAGTTCCAGAAAAGCATCAATTTCTGCTTTATTGACTATGCCAAAGCCTTTGACTGTGTGGATCACAACAAACTGTGCAAAATTCTTAAAGAGATGGGAATACCAGGCCACCTGACCTGCCTCTTGAGAAATCTGTATGCACATCAGGAAGAAACAGTTAGAACTGGACATGGAACAACAGACTGGTTCCAAATAGGAAAAGGAGTACGTCAAGGCTGTGCATTGTCAACCTGCTTATTTAACTTACATGCAGAGTACATCATTAGAAATGCTGGTCTGAATGAAGCACAAGCTGGAATCAGTATTGCCAGGAGAATATCAATAACCTCAGATATGCAGATGACACCACCCTTATGACAGAAAGTGAAGAAGAACTAAAGAGCCTTTTGATGAAAGTGAAAGGGGAGAGTGAAAAAGTTGGCTTAAAGCTCAACATTCAGAAAACTAAGATCATGGCATCCGGTCCCATCACTTCATGGGAAATAGATGGTGAAACAGTGGAAATAGTGTCAGACTTAACTTTTTGGGCTCCAAAATCACTGCAGATGGTGATTGCAGCCATGAAATTAAAAGACGCTTACTCCTTGGAAGAAAAGTTAGGACCAACCTAAACAGCATATTAAAAAGCAGAGACATTACTTTGCCAACAAAGGTCCATCTAGTCAAGGCTATGGTTTTTCCAGTGGTCATGTATGGATGTGAGAGTTGGACTGTGAAGAAAGCTGAGCGCCAAAGAATTGATGCTTTTGAACTGTGGTGTTGGAGGAGACTCTTGAGAGTCCCTTGGACTGCAAGGAGATCCAACCAGTCCACCCTAAAGGAAATCAGTCCTGAATATTCATTGGAAGAACTGATGCTGAAGCTGAAACTCCAATAATTTGGCCACCTGATGTGAAAAACTGACTCATTGGAAAAGACCCTGATGCTGGGAAGGATTGAAGGTGGGAGGAGAAGGGGACGACAGATGATGAGATGGTTGGATGGCATCATCGACTCTGTGGACATGAGTTTAAGTAAGCTCCAGGAGTTGGATGGGCAGGGAAGCCTGGTGCGCTGCAGTCCGTGGGGTCGCAACACTTGGACATGATTGAGCGACTGAAATGAACTGAACTGAACTGTCTCAAATCACAGTTTCCTCAGCAGCTACTAGACAGAAGGAGCTGGGCCTCAAAAGTGGAAATGTCCACATTAGTCCATCAGATCCTGTGGTCAGGGGGCCAGTGGGCCTCCTTATAGAAGGACAGTGTGAAGAGCATGATGTTATAAATCAGACATATATTTTGTAAGTTTCTTATAAGTCAATCTCCTCCACAATTAATTTTAAAACATCATTATTTAATTTTTCCCTGTGTTTATGGATCAACACCCAGTTAACTTGTGGGCCAGTGTACATCTTTGTTCATCCACAGCAGCTACTGGGTCTGGTGTCATGAGGCAAGGTTTCTGGGATGACAGGGAGCCAAGTCCGAGAGAAGCCAGAGCTGGTGGCTGAGGGCTTGCACGGCAGTCTGAGAACCTTTGTTTGTCTCAGCACCAATGTAGGTGGCCTGTGAGGTCCAGGGGCACCACGTGGCCAGCGCCAGCCCCAAATATACAGGAGGGGCCCAGGCCCCATTGCAGAGTACACGGGGCTCAGCCTACAGTTGATGCCTCCCCCTCCGTAAGCATTGAAGGCTCATCACACAGGCAACCAGGAAAAGTCCTGATGGTCCTACAGGTGAGGGTGAAGATGGGGATTTAAATCTCTCCTGTTTAAATCTCTCCTCCACCCTCAGTGACATTGGGTGGTTTGCACATAGCAGAGGAAGGAAATTTTTAAGCAATAGAACTGACCTTCCCTGATACCATCCTGTGTCCCCTGCTGGATTAAGTCCCTTCTCTGGGCCCTATCACATTTTGTGTGCATATCTGCTATGACACCTGACAGATGACATATGACATTTGACATATGACAAAGTGCATATGACAAATGACACTGTGACAAGTCTAGTACACACTAGTCCTCTTCCACCTTCAGCCCTTGTGCCCCTTCAGAACAGGGGCCTGATTGTATTCTTGTCTTTATCTCTAGTGCCTGTTACAGTGCTCAACTCATAGTAGGTGCTCAAGAAATGTAGAATGAATGAAACTCTAAGGTAGTGAGCCCCCACCATGGGGTATATTAGAGCTGGGACTAAAACAATCACCAGAAACAGGATGAAGCCTGGTGTCTGAGGCTCCTGTCTGCTCCAGGCTTTCTCATCTTTTCTTGCCCCATTCTTTCACTTAATTGTCCATCCAATAGCTATGTGTCCTTCCTCAGACCAGATACTGGAAGGATGCAAATGGGAGGCTTTGGCTCCCATTTTGCTTGTGGTCAATGGCCCCTTCCTCTATGTGCACAGAAGTTACAGGTTACACCACTCAATCTAGACATTTTTCAAAACAAAATCATGTTTACTTTCTGTGTGTGTACTATGTTTAAGACACTGTGGCTGCCCACTCTCAGGGATACAGAAAAGTGCAGGCTATTAATTCCCTCTAAAGGAATTCCCAGTCTCCTTGAGGAACAGGGTATAAAAGTGTTGAATGACACTTATGAGACTGTTCACACCTCCACAGAAGAAGGGACTGAGGAGCCGCACAGTTTTGCTTTCTCATCGGCCCCGGCATGTGCAGCCCCATCACTTCACAGGGCTGCCCTCTGCTGGGCGACAGTGACCACAAGTGAAGACCATTTATTGAGCGCTTAGTATGCACGAGGCACCAACTCTTTGAGTAGATAGCTGTATGCCTGTTTTCTTATTGAGGAAACAGTTTTCAGAAAGAGGAAATGGCTCCCACAAAGGTGACTGGAGCTGAGATTTGGATCTGGGTCTGTGGAACTCCCAGCCCACATCCTTCCCACTGTAGGACTTGAAGGGAGTGCTTTCCCAAATACCCCAGACAGTCTTAGCAGGGCTTTGGAAATACTCACAGAGTGGAAATCATCAGTCATGGGCGTTCCTTAAGGCTGCAGTTCTGATAAGAGACTGTCATTGCTTCTTAAGTCCCACCCAGCAGGGTCATATTTGACCATGCACACACACCTGGCCTCATTCCTTCAGTGGCATTCCCTGAGGTTTTTACTGCTTATGATAAAAGGATGTGTTGGGGAGAAGGGGCATTGGTTTGATTTGCTTTATAGTTGGATTTTCAGGCTCTTTGCTAATAAGCTATTGAGGTTATTCCAAATGAAGAATGAGGAGGGGTATTTAAAAGCCTCAGGGTATTTTAAGGAGTGAAAACCAGAGGAACATCAGGAGAGGGGCTGTTGGGGATGGGAGTGCCCTTGAGGAGAGGTGCAGTCCCTCTTGGTCTTAGCTCCTTGGGACTTGGGTGTGATGTCTCTGCTGCTCTCCATATGTCTGCTCTGTTCTTGTGTCTCTCTGGAATGGGTTTCTTCTGCTGCACACAGGCCCCCAAATATCCACCCAGCACTGACTGGCTTTCGAGTCCTTTTCTGATCGAGAGCCTTTGAACACAGTCTCTGTGCCTCTTGATTCAAACTCTTAAGAGGGAGATTCTATTCCCAGGTTGTCTGCCTAAGGGAAGCCATATTTGGGCTACGTGTTTATCTCTAGTCCAAGCAGATATGAACAAAGAGAAAAAAGTTTTGAACAGCAACAACAACAACAAATGGCTGCCAATGCTGTTCCTTCAACAGGGGCTTGTGGAGAAGGTGAAGAATGGCCACAAGTCCTATAGTGGGATGCAAAGCCTGGCCAGACACCCAAGAAAAAAATGTGTCTTCTACATAGAGACACTTTTTAAGAGGGTTCTGGTAGGGTTCTGCATTTTGAAGTATATGTGCTTGTCAGTGGAGACTGACCCTCCTCACAGCACAATTTGATTTATATTGGTCATGAGTTAAGCACTATTGCAATCAGTGCCCACAAAGCCTCCCCGTCTCCACCCAGGACCGTAGGTGGTTGAGAAAGGCTGATGAAATGAGCATGGGCATCTGATGTAACCAAGATTCCTCTTGTCTTCCCCTCCCCCCCAGTTTGGATTACCGCCCTGCACCTGGCCCTTCTGCTTCTCCGCACTCACCTTCCTGCTCCTGACAACCAACAACCCCGCCATCTACAAGCTCCCACTCAGCAGAGTCACCTACCCAGAGGCCAACCGCATCTACTACCTATCCCAGGAGAAAAACAGAAGAGCATCGACCATCACAAAGTACCAGGCCTACGATGTCTCCTAAGTTGCCCTTTCCGATACATGTTTCTGTAAATTCAACCTTTGGCAGGGTGTCCAGGTTCCCAGGCTGAAGACCACTTAAGCTCTCCTTCTGTCTTTTCTGTGATTCTGCCCCCAAGCAAGCCTACACCCTAGTTATTCCCAAGAACAGGGGAATATGCATGCAGTCACTATTCAGGAAGCTCTCTGTTCCCAGATGCAGAATATTTGTCAAAAATATGGTTACTTTGGACTTTATACTTATAGCTCACTCCATAAGAGCTCCCTTTGAGGAGAAGCTTCCCTCTTTTGCAAAATAAACCACACCCCTAAGGACAACTCACCAGGAAGGGGACAGAGATGGGTGACATTGTCATCAGTCATTTAGTGCAGTGAGGTCCAGTATCAGGAAATTAGCCAAGAAGGCAAAGGGCGGATCTGCCTCCAGCACTGCCACGAGTGAATTCCAACCACTCGGGTGGGTCCATCCCCCTTCTCAGCTCCAATTTCTTACTGGTTTCACGACAGAGAGGGGCCTTGCAGTCCCTTCCACCTCAGAAGTATTGATCCTTCTCTTTCCTTTAAACTGACAAATCAACATGACCAATAAATAATTACTTTAAGCTAAGTAGAAGATGAAGGGGCTAGCAGGAGAAGAGGCAGGACAGTTTTAACGTTGTGTGGAGATTTATTCTCGAGTCATGCGATGTTCTGGAGTAGGAAATGGCAACCCACTCCAGTATTCTTGCCTGGAAAATTTCATGGACAGAGAAGCCTGGCAGGCTACACTCCATGGGGTCGAAAGAGTTGGACACGGCTGAGCGACTGAGCACACATGAACACGTGTGATGTTCTCTGACTTGGGGTTATGACCTAAGTCCACTGGAAATGACAACATGCCATCCTTTACATCACAAATGCTACTAGAAATGTCATTAAATGAAAAGTGATCTTTCTCAACATTTAAATCATATTTTAAACAAATGTGTTTCCTTTTATAATATTCATAAGCATACTCATTAAATGATTAAGCTTGCAAGTTGGTGTGGGTTTTCTTAAAAATGGGGCTCACCTGTTCTGTGATCAAGCGTATATTTGAAAGCATATATCATGAGGATGAACAGATAAGATACACTCTTACCTCTTTCCACAGGATCACTTGCCACATATTCTGTCTTAACACTGAGAAAGAAATAGCTATATATTCGTTGTAATGACTGTTTTATATAAAGTCCAAAACAGTAAAAGTCCTCCCCTCTAGAAAAAAGAGATGAGGATAGGTTGAAAGTTATCAGAAGAAGGTTTGATTTGCTTATAAAGAGAATTATACAGAAATGACCATAATCATTGTTTTCTATTTGAGTTGAAATGCTGATTGTTACAACTCATTCCAGTTTTTAGGGGAGTCTTGTGCCCTAAAATGACTAATCCAGCACCTCTTGAATGACCAGTAACTAAATGTTATTTAGTTGCTCTGGTTATAACATTGAGCTCCTAAAACACAGGACCCTTTTGTGGAAAGGGGGCATGTGGCTCAGCCTTCTCACCCATTCCCCCCAAGAACAGGGGTGAACTTACAGTGCCTCAATGTCCACACCCTCCATATTTCCAGGATAACACGATGGGGTTAGGACCTAAGGCAGAAGATGAAGGAAGGAAGCAGGCTGTAGGGGACAAACTCTTTATAAATCTAATATTTAGCAAAAGCTGGTGTCTGCGTTGATTTTTTCTTTCCTGTGTCAGCCCTAGGATCCCAGTCCTCTTCCACCAGCCCAAGAATCCTGGGCTGCCTACCTCTCTTCCAGATTATATCTAACCAATTATAGCTTCTCCAGGAAAATGGTGCACCTCTGGAAACAAATGTCCACATAGGAAATGGGAGCAAGTCACACTCCAGAGGCTACCTCTGAGTTTGTGATCACACCTGGAGGCCAAGAAGGTCTCGGGCTCTATTTTCATGACCAGGGAGTTATGGCTCTCTGAGGATCCAGCATCCGGGAATTTCACCAGAAGGCTGTTTATGTTCGCAGCTCTCTCAGCTGCCCCAGAACGTCTAAGTGATGACATAGAACTATTAAAATACCACTTTTCGTGCATTTTCCACTAAAGTGTTATAATCTGGTTTTATTAAGAGCAGAAAACCCTCTACATGCATGCCATTCTGATTACTGACCACTAACAAATCCATTCAGCTGTTCTAAATATTTCAATATCCTCCACTGTAAAGCAAGTTGAGTTGGCCCAGGATACCAAGCAAGGTAGAAATAGATGGGATTTAAAAATAAGAATTGAGTTACGAAATGTACAACACCTAGAAGCTACCCAAGTAGTTCTTCTGCTTGTTGTTTAGTCACTAAGGCGTATCCAATTCTTTAAGACCCTATGGACTGCAACCTGCCAGGGTCCTCTGTCCATGGAATTTCCCAGGTAGGAATACTAGAGTGGGTCACCATTTCCTTCTCCAGGGGATCTTCCTGTCCCAGGGATCGAATCCACATCTCTTGCGCTGGCAGGAGGATACTTTACAGTTGAGCCACCAAGGAAGCCCATGGAACACAGCCCTTCACTTCTGTGTCAACAGGGGAGAGAGGAGCCGGCTCCAAGCAGCATCTGAGCTCTGGTTATACAGAGGAGCCAGCTCCAAGCAGCATCTGAGCTCTGGTTATACAGATCCCTCCATGAACACATCCCTCCAGGGTCTCACTTAGTGGCATTGCCTCGATAGCTGGAAATCAGGCAGGATGGGAGTATTTACACCCCAGAAATCAACAGATCACAAATCTGAGTTTTCCCAGATGGCCAGCTCACCAGTACTCCACTGACAAGTCAGTTTGGTAAGAAAAGAGAAACACTGTAGACTTCCTAACCAGAGACTCCAAGAATAGGGCCAAAATACTCAGTCCAGCGAAGCTGCCTGGATACTGCTCTACACATGGGAGTCATTAATGAGAATAACAAATGTGTCCTCAGGCGTAAGATTCACCCACAGACGCATGCACTGAAAACAGTCTGAGTGGAAGCATCCAAACAAGGGAGAAAAACGAAACCAGGAAATGCTGCAAAAAACAGAAGAAATGTGAAGTGACCAAACTGTTTATCGATCATTACAACCAAAGGGGAGAAGTGGAAGAAATAGACCTAGAACTGGAATATTAAATAATGGCAAGGAGTGGGATAGAGAGAGAGTCATGAGCATCTATTACAGTACTTAGCTTGTGCAAAAATTGGTAAGTTTACTAAGTCCACAGGAGGAATAAACATGGGTGATAAGGGCAACCGCCATGAGAACAAAATCAGAATTACAAATTTTGAACCAGAAGAAAAATTATCTTTACAAAGGAAAGCAGAAAAGGAGGAAAATATTGTAAATAGTAAGCACAAAAAAATAAGCAGAAGGACAAAATGTAGAAATTAGATATAATATGACAGTACCTAGCTGACCAAAAAAAAAGTTAACTATTAAATCACCACTGGAATACAGAGACTCTTAGGTTGCACTTTTTGTGAGACTTAACAATTTGCTGTTTACAATAAATAGATTTAAAACAGAAAGGCATAAATGTTTGAATGTGAGAGGATGAAATAAGATAAACAAATCCAGATCTAAAAAAAAAAAAGCTGGGATATCAATCATAACACCTTGAAAAGTGAAATATAAGGCCAAAAAAGTATAAAGAATGATGTAAAAAGAATAGGCCAAAAGTACAGTCATCATCAACCCTTGTGTGCTAAACAATCAGCCTCAAAATACAGAGTGTCTCCTCTCGGGGTGCCCGGAGCTGCTCTTCACACAGCCTCCTCCTTTTTGCTCAAGGGACAAAGAACACACATCACAGCCTTGCCTCCTCTGATGGGCTGCAGCCGGGGTGAGAAGGTTGCAATTCCAGACATGGTCTGGACGATTCAATTACACATCTCCTCCTAGAAGAGGAAACAAAAGGCTAGTGTAAAACCAGCACCTCTGATTCTTGCCAGTGTTCATGCTTATCTGATACCCATAAAAGCCAGCGTTCTTGAATTGCTATATAAGGGATTTGCTAAGTCAAATCGTATAGACCTGGTTAAGCTGATCGAAACCTCTCCAATAACCAGGTGGTTATACAAACTCCATGTAACTAGTCCAACGCGCTAAAGGCTTGATAGTTTTGAATCTCCCGTCATGACACTGAGAGGCTATGTTTGGCCCAGATCACCCTCTCACAAAAAGTGCAAAGCGGTGGGTTTGGGCACTGGCAGGGTGCCCTTATGCCCCCAGATTGTCAGCTCAGTGCTGTTCCCAACTGTCCTTCACAGAGTCATTGAGGTGGTTAGAAAAAGACAGACACATGGTTCTAGAGATTCTGGGTAGGCTGGACTGGGCCCAGGGCCTGGGTCATTCTAGCCCGGAGCTAGGGCTGAAAACCACTGGAGTAAATGCTGCCTTTATCTGCTGCTAAGCTGTGTAACTCCAAAAGCGAAATCCACAGATCCTTTACAGACTAATCCTGGGACTGTAAACTAACACTTTCTAGAAGAGTTTGACTTGAATGCATCTCATAGGCATTTATAAAGAGGAATCGGACTTAAAAAGATGAACCTGTATCGGTCTCTAGTCTTCCTATTTAAATGTTAGACCCTCTACAGTTTGTGAAGTAGAATAGTATATAGCCCTTAAGTGAGGAAGTAGTGTTCTCATGTGGCGAAGTACTAAATGTTACGGTGGCAAAAAAGTGTGTACATTTTGCATTTTGAAAACCCAATCAGAAAGCTGCCACCAAGACTGGGCAAAATTATTACTTTTCTCTGCCTTTACGTTTTCCAGGTTTTCCACAGCTGTACTTGTAAGTTCAGAAAACAAAGACACAGCAGTCGCTCAGGCCTCTTTTCACTTTTACCATTTTGTTCTCGGGCTCGTCTGCACTGTTCCCTTTCTTCACTGTAATCTGGACTTTGTACTTTTTTTCGATCCACTGCTGAATCTGTTTACTCTTTGTGTCCAGATCATGTTGTCCAATATTTGAAGAAAAAGTCAGTTCCTTGGTCAGGGTGGGTCCTGGGTTGAAAGAGTGAGATCTGGGGCTAGTCTGTGAGGCCTGTGTTTTATCATATGCACGTCCTAAGGTCTACGCTGCTACAGGCCCTCCTGTCTGCCTGATATTAATAGTTTCACCCTCCAGTTACATAGAGGAGACAGACATAAGGTGAAATACCACTTTCGTAGTTGCCAAGTTAGAGTACCTAAACAGGGAATGCTTCCATTTATCATTACCATGGTTCGATGAAAGAACAAAGGAATGGTCCTTTAAAGAGAACCAGGTAGTCTTTTTTTTTCTTATTTTGGGTGGTGGATAACAGGTGTTCACTGTACTTTTTCTTTATCCTTTTTTAATTTAAATAAAAATAATTTTTCTAAAAAAAAACACATCAAGCAACAACTGACTGAACTGAAGGGGGAAACAAACAAATTAATAATTGAAAGATGTAGTAATTGAGGATATGAACTGAATTCAGAAAGAACATGAGCCTGCAAGAAACGCAATAAATCCACGAAGCCTCCTACAGTCATCAAACCTTGCTGGCAAGTCAGGAGGTTGGTATGAAAAGCTTTGAATTCAGCTTTGAATTCAGATGAGCCTGGTTTTGGATCCAGCCCCTCTCTATTGCTTACTAGCTGGGGGGTTGTCTTGGAGCCTGCAGTTCATCATCTACAAAATAAGGTCTGTACCCACCTAAGAGCAGTATTCATGTGAAGGCTACTTAAGAAGCTCTGGAAACAGATCAGTCCGCGCAGGGGCCATAGGAGATGGAGGAGCCACAGTCCCAGGCAGAGTCCCAGTGACTGGAAACATCCAGCAGAACCTAGCCATCGTCTCAGGGGTCTTCTTTAAAATGTGGTGTCTGGGGCCAGCAGGGCTAGCTCAGAACCCTTTCGAGGCTTTAAGATGAAAGGACTGGCTGGGCACCCAGGGGAGTGCACAAATGGTGCCCCCTCACTTCTCCATTTGAACTACCCAATCCTTCCTCTTCCTACCTCACCAGAGAAGAGCACCACCTGTTTTAGGACAATTTCTTCAAAACTTTAAACGATGCCTTCTTTAAAGTCAATACCGTGGAGCTCAGGGCACAAAGTGACTATTTCAATTAATTGTGTTTTTCCTCTCCAGTTAGATTATAAGTCCTGTGAGGATTGTGGTTGTAACATACACACCCACACAACACTCACACACACTCACATATAAACACACATAGATGTATATACATAGGCTAAACACAGAAGTATGTACATATTCACATGTACGTACAGATACACAATACATGTACACAATGCACTTATACACTCATACATACATGTAATAGTATTCTGCATGTACACACATGGTTGTCATTGTTTCTGTCTCTATTATTCACAGAACTACCCCACAGGTGGGCACACAGCAGCCCTGGGAAATAACTGACTCCTCTGTGTTCCCTCTCTCTCTCTACAGAGCCCATGCACTCATTCTGGGGGAACTTGAAACCTGTTACATATCCACAGGCATATGCATATAATACACACACAGGTGCTCAGGGAAGGGTGGGCATCTCACAGAATCCTGCCTCCAAAACTTCCTGCCTGTAGCCTCTCTCAATAGACATTCCCTGAAGTGTGATTAAGGAAAGAACTCTTCAGAACAGGTGCACCACCTCACCCTAAGCATGTCATCATTTTATGGGTAATAACTTCAAACCTCTACAATTGTCCTTGGCTGCCATCCTTTCCCTACAGAGCCGCCACAGTGCGGACACAAATCATGTAATGGTCTCAAGTGAGGCAAGTAGATGGGAGACCAGTGACTCTCAAACTCAAGCACACATCAGAACCACTGAGAAAGCATGTCCAACATGCCCAGAGTTTCTGATTCAGTAGGTCTGGTGAAGGGCCTGTGAGTTTGCATATCTAACAAGTGTCCAGGTTATGTTGATGCTATTGATCCAGGGATCACACTTTGAGAACCACTGGTATAGACTGAAATGGGATCCTCTCTGCAATCATCCCTTTCCCTTTGCCTACTCCAATACATCCCCATTTGCAAACCCTTGTGCCTTAAAGAATCATCTACGGTGCTTATCAAAACCCAGATCCCTGGGCCTCAACTCCAGGATTTTGATTTAGTACATCGGGGTAGAGCCAAGAATCTGAGCTTCTAACAAACTCTTGGATTATATGGATGCTGCTGGATCAAGATCCAGACTTTGAAATCACTGCTAGCAGTGTTTAATCTGAGATGCCCAGCCCCATCCCCAAACCAATTAAGTCAGCAGTGGGTCTGGGAACAGGTATTTCTCAAAGCTCCTGGTGTGGTTCCAATGGGCAGCCCAAGTTGAAGACAGCTGGGTGTCCATTTCCTGGGCCCTATTTTTCTGACTCCCAGTAGAGTCACTCCAACACACTACAAGGCCCTGTTGCCCTTGGTCCCCCAGTGGATTCTGATGAGGAGCAGTGGGACTGATTCCGCTACAGTGGAAAGCCTGAGGCGCCTGGAGGCAGGAGGGGCACATACAGGAGGCACAGAGGATCCTTGAAAAGGTTTGCCTCATTCTCAGGGGTGTTGGGTCCCAGCCCTGCGCCCCCAAGGAGACTAGATAAAGAAAAATGAAACCACTTAACAGGAAATAGTTGGCAGACAGCAAGGTTTTGCACTGGCCCCGGAAGCCTGCCGAGTGGGCGGCCTTGGCCCTGAGGAGGAGGCATGAAGCAGCGGATTGTGGCCAGCACCTCCGCCCCCGCTGCCCTGGGCCCAGAGCCCATCTCCCCGGT
The DNA here is from genome assembly GCF_023699985.2 of Odocoileus virginianus. Taxonomy (NCBI): domain Eukaryota; kingdom Metazoa; phylum Chordata; class Mammalia; order Artiodactyla; family Cervidae; genus Odocoileus; species Odocoileus virginianus. Next base: position 14,422,705 of record NC_069695.1, on the reverse strand, counting down.
TCTGTGGGCACAGGCAGCGCTGGTCCAGCTGAGAAGAGTGACGAGAGGTGAGGAGCTGCAGGGGTGCTATGCCAGCAGGTACAGGATGAGGTCGAAGGCTGCCGGGTGCAGGGTGGCCAGGGCGTGGAGGGCTGGGAGGGCAGTGATGGTAGCAGCTGCTGCCGCAGGCAGACAGAAATATTGGCAGGAAGGGAAGCTCCATCAAGACCCATGTGTAGGAAATCCTGACCAGTTAGACACCTGCGATAAGAAATAAAGAAAGGGGCTTCCCTGGTGGCTCAGATGGTAAAGCGTCTGCCTGCAGTGCAGGAGACCTGGGTTCAATCCCTGGATCAGGATGATCCCCTGGAGAAGGAAATGGCAACCTACTCCAGCATTCTTGCTTGGAAAATTCTGTGGTCGTAGGAGCCTGGGAATCTACAGTCCATGGGTTTGCAAAGAGTCGGACATGATTAAGCGACTTCACTCACTTTTTTAAAACATTTAAAAGTTGAAAAAAAGAAATAAAGAAGACGGAGAAAAGCCCACCAGAGAAGTGCAGGGAGCATGTGCTGGAGGGCCAGGTGGTCCTCTAACTGGGAGAGAGCAAACAGCAGCGGGGTTTTGGTGCCAAGGCGAGGTTCCACCCTTCATGGCAGAGCCAGGAATGGGATGGGGACGGGGGTGGTTCTCACTCCTGTCCCCGCTGCTTGCTTCTGCACCAGGAGGACCACCGGAATGCTAGAGAGAGACTGTCCTCCATGGTGTGGCCTCGGCAGACGCGATAAGGAGAGTCGTGGGGGCAGGAAGAGAGCTAATCAGACAGCAAAGCAGTTTTTTCTTCCAGTTTAACAGGATACAAGTGACCCGCCACTCTGGGTAAGTTTAAGGGGTGCAGCGTAATGATCTGGCACGCACACTTCATGAAATGATGATCATAAGTTTAGTGAACATCCATTATGTCATATAAATACAACGTTAAAGAAATAGAAAAAAAAATTGTTTGCTTTGACAGCTTGGAGAATTTGCTCCCTTAACTTTCATATATAATGTGGAGCAATGTTAATTATAGTTATTGTGTTGTACATCTCATCCCTAGTGCTTATTTATCTTATAACTGGGAGTTTGTACCTTTTAACCACCTCCATCCAGCCACCCACCCATTCCCCATCTCTGGCAACCATGAACCTGGTCTCTTTTTCTATGAGTGTTTGTCTGTTTTTGAAGTATAATTGCCCTATAACGCTATTAGTTCCTGGTACACAGCACAGTGATTTGATGTTTCCATACATTTCAAAATGATGGCAAGTATAGTTACTATGGGAGCAGAGCATTTAAAAACCCCAGTGGCCATAGCCCACAGTCCAGGGCAGCTCCATCAGAACCTCTAGGTTGGGCCAAGGAAGGAGCAGTTTTCACAGCTCCCGGAGAAAGCTGACACACAGCCCTGGCCGGACCCCTGCGGTAGAAAGCATGGAGGGTGCTCAGTGCTGTGAGTGCTGGGCTGTGGGCCGGTGCCCTTGAAGATGGGTGCGAGGGAGGCTGCAGGGAGAAGGTTCTCCAGACAATTATCATGTGGGAGCTTCCCAGGTGGCACTAGTGGTAAAGAACCTGTCTGCCAATGCAGGAGATGTAAGAGACGCAGCACTGATCCCTGGGTCAGCAAGATTCTCTGTAGGAGGACATGGCAACCCACTCCAGTATTCTTGCCTGGAGAATCCCATGGACAGAGGAGCCTGGCGGGCTACAGTCCATAGTGTTTCACAGAGTTGGGCACGACTGAAGTGACTTAGCATCATGTGGGAGGGATCAAGGCAGCATTATTTTGTCAAGGGACAGTTGTCCTGGCTCTGGGGTCCAATTCTTAACCTCTGAACCTAGACATATTTTAGCTGTGCTCCTGGCCCCACCAAAGACCTGTTCAGCTCATCTGATGGTTCTTTTGTTTTTAAACTCCCCAAGAGACACTGGTGCTCATCCAGTCTGTGGCTACCCTGGCACAGAGCAGGCAGAGAGCAGGGGGAAAGACTGATGTGAGAAACAGGAGGGCAGGACAGAGAGCCTGCGGCGGGGGTCAGAGTGTCCACCACCATTCCTGAGCCTAAGAATCCTGTTACCCTGGGACCGCAGCTTGGCTGCTTGGCCTTGGTCCCAGGTTCTCAACAGGAGCAGACTCCGAGGCCCCCGCGGATAGGGACCGGGATTAGTATGCCCCAGAGCACCCCACCCTCTTCCCCAGGAGCAGTGAGAGAGAGTTATACCCAAGTAAACTCAGACGCAGTTCTACTCAAGTAAATCCTCTAAGCCATGTTGAGAAAAATAGGGCGTTGCCTCCTCTCCTTCTTCCCCCAGTTCTCTCCTACACAGACCACCTTATCCCCCGACAGGCAAGTCATTTGCAAGTTAAAGTGATGTACAGTCTGTCTCATTTCCTGGGCTGAGACTGGCCTCCTGCGCACGGGCCCTATGCAGTCACGTGGGCTACCAACTTGGTTTAATGCTATTGTATCACCATCTCAAAAGTCTTAATTTTTGGCTAAGTAGACCCGCGGTTACATTTTGCCCTGGACCTGTTAATTACATAACCGGTTCTGCACTGGGCCCTTGCCGGAGGTTGAGCTCTCTCACGTGGCAACACCTTCAAAGTTCCCCTCTGCTTCCCACACTCCTTCCTCACGGTGACAGCCTGAGACAGCAATGTGACTCTCCAACATCCACCAAGGGACCGCACAGAGAGAAAGGCAAGTAACCCGGGAAGAGGGGTATGCAGAGAGAGGCGGCACCTGCCACTCTGAAGGCCAGGAAACCTGGGAAATGTCCATGGCTCTCCCAAGTAGAGTCAAGGCAAGACTCAGGAGACCCTACTCATGGTCAACAAGCAAAACCCTTCACAGCAGAAAAGAGAAAAGAGCAGCCAACCCCACCTGCCCACCAGTCTCATCCCCCTGGTATAGAGAAGTTTAGCAGGATTTCACCCGAACACGTGTGTATGAGCAGAGAGCGCCTCCATGACTTGGCTTCCTGTGTATCTATCACACCATGACTTGTTCACTAACCTGTCTTCTCCATATGCTAAAAGTTCTCTGAGGGCCAGATCATGCATCTCTCAGGCCTCCCCCCGCCCCCACTCCACCCCTGCTTCCAACTCCAGGTCCTGGCAGTAGTGTTTGGTAACTATTTACCAACAAACCAACCCCTACTTTAGCAAATAATTCTGGAAGGTGCATCCTTAAACAAGGCAGTGTTGGCTCAAAAGCAGATCCTGTGGCCCCACCATCAGAGACTGGGACTCAACAGGTGAAGAGGACCAGGAAACGGCATTTCTACAAGCATCACCAAGTGACTTGAGAAGGCCGATCCTCCAGAGTACATGAAGGACTGAGAGAGGGGCAGAGGAGAGGGGGCTCTGTGTGGGGTGAGAGTGGGGTTCACATAGAGGCCCAGGACAATGCTGCAGCAGAGGGTACCCATGGGGGCCTGGACCACTGCAATTTACAGGTTCCCACGTGGTACTGATGCTGCTGGGCTTCAGGCCACACTTGAACGGAGACAGGTTGTAGTCCCCAGACCAGGAACATCAGAATCACCTAGGAACATGTTAGGGGAATACAAATTCCTAGGCACTGCCCCAGATCTATTGAGTCAGAGACTCTGAGGGCGGGAACCAGCAATCCAGGTGATTCTGGTGCAGGTGGAGTTTGAGAACTAGTAAGCTGAGCACGGAATTGTCTCTTCAATCACAAAAGTACTGATATTAAGCCCTGTTTAGGTGCCTAAATCTGTGCTATATAATGTGGTAGGAACAAAGACCCTGTAACCTCTTCTGGCTTCAAGAAGCTTAGAATTTATAGCTACTGTATGCCAGGAGTGTAGGAGGGGGTATAATAATGGCAGGGTTTATGAAAAATGTTGTTTTATGCTTTTCTACCAGTAGCACCCAAGGGGTGTGATTCAGAAGATCTGGATTATTAAAATAGAGCTCCAGCTTTTTCTGACCCTTATTCCATGATCCAGTACCACACTTTGACAGTGATTTTCAAGGTGAGAGATGATTAAGAACAGAAAACTCACTGGAAAGTAGCCCAGCACAAATAGTGTGATGTTGGCCCTTGTGTGCTCTGTATGGCTTTTGGAAAGGTAAGAGGTTTCCAAAGGCCTGGCAAGCTAAGCAAAATACTTCAGATTTAATGCAAGGTCAGGGAGTAGGATCAGGTGAGACAGACATGGCCATAAAGCACTTCAAGGAAAATCTCAGTTCAATCTCATGGTTCTTATAGGGTTGATCATCTTATTCCCATTTTACATATCAAATACCCAAGAATCCAGTAAGTTAAAAGTTGTATTCACAAATACCCAGCTCAAAAATCTCTTAGCCAGAATTCACACCCAAACTTTCATGGTTGCCCTTGGAGTCTCTTGAGCAAGTATGGAACTTGAGAACTGTGTGAGAATGTTTGTTAAGTCAGGCATGATTGACTGGAGACTGATAAAAGTAGCCAGCCTGGACTAGGGATTCTGGCCAAGGAAATTAAACAAAGGAGGCTTTGAGCAATTGAACACCAGTAAGTGACACGGAGATCTGCAGTGGGGGACAGTCATGACAACAGAAGGAAACCACACTGGTGGAACCAAAGCATTGGACGTGGAGTCCAAAGACCTCAGCCTATGTCCCGTTTCCTTCTGGGACCTGGAACAAGGCATTTCCTGTCCTTGAACCATTTTATCTCACCGATAAAATGGAGATGATAATCTACACCCTGCCTTCCTTAGACGGTCACACATATTAAAAGTTCCAGAAAGAGTCAAGTAAGATACTGCTAATACTCTCAGCTAAGCTTCCATGAATGTCATTGGGCACATTGTTAGACTTAGTTCAAGCAGAATGTCATCCCAGTATTTTCTCCAGCAACATTTTTTTTTAAGTTTTTATTTTATATTGGAATATAGTTGGCTTACAATGTTGGGATAGTTTCAGGTATACAGCAAAATGATTCAGTTATACATATACATACATCTATTCATTTTCAAATTCTTTTCCATTTATGTTATTATATGATATTGAGTATACTTCCCTGTGCTATATAGTAGGTCCTCATTCATTATCTGCTGTATATATGGGAAGCCCATGGTATATATATAGGGTTTCCCAGGTAACTGAGTGGTAAAGAATCTGCCTGCCAATACAGGAGATGCAGATTTGATCCCTAGGTTGGGAGGATCCCCTAGAGAAGGGAATGGCAACCCACTCCAATATAGTAGTGTATATATGTCAATCCCAGACTCTTAATTTATCTGTTTTCCCCATATTTCCCCTTTGGTAACCATAAATTTCTTTTCTAAGCCTGTGAGCCTATTCTAGTTTTGTAAATAAGTTCATCTGTATCATTTAGATTCTGCATATAAGTGATATCATATGGTATTTGTCCTTCTCTGACTTACTTCACTTAATATGATAATCTCCAGGCCCATCAGTGTTGCTGCAAATGACTTATTTCATTCTTTTTATAGCTGAGTAATATTCCTGTGCCTGTATCTATCACATCTTTTTTATCCATTCATCTGCTGATGGACATTTAGGTTGATTTCATATCTTGGCTATTGTAAACAGAGCTGCAGTGAACATCGGGTGAATGTATCCTTTCAAACTATGATTTTCCCCAGATATACACCCAGAAGTGGGGTTGTTGAATCATATGGTAGTTCTATTTTTAGTTTTTTAAGGAACCTCCATAATGTTCTCCATAGTGTCTATACCAATTTACATTCCCACCAACAGTGTAGGAGGGTTCCTTTTTCTTCACATCCTCTCCAGCATATATTGTTTGTAGACTGTTTGATGAAGGTCATTCTGACTGGTGTGACGTGATACCTCATTGTACTTTTGATTTGCATTTCTCTAATGATCCCCTGGAGAAGGGAAATGACTACCCACTCTAGTATTCTTGTCTGGAGAATTCCATGGGCAGATGAGCCTGGCAGGCTACAGTGCATGGGGCCACAAAGAGTCAGACATGACTGAGCAACTAACACTTTTCTACTTTTCAATAATTAGCGATGTTGAGCACTTTTTCCTGTGACTCTTGGCCATATGTATATCTTCATTGAATAAATGTCTAGTTAAGCCTTCTGCCCACTTTTGGATTGGGTTGTTTGTTTGTTTCTATACTGAGCCATCAGTTGTTAGCCAAATTTTGGAGATTAATCCCCTGTCAGTCATATAGTTTGAAAATATTTTCTCCTATTCTGTGGGTTGTCTTTTCATCTCATTTATGGTTTCCTCTGCTGTGTAAAAGTTTTTGGGTTTAATTAGATCCCATTTGGTTATTTGTATTTCCACCACTCTAGTAGATGCATTGAAAAAGATATTGATGCAATTTATATCAAAGAGTGTTCCACCTATTTTTTTAAGAGTTTTACAGTATTCAGTCTTACATATAGGTTTTTAATCCATTTTGAGCTTATTTTTGTTTGTGGTATTAAAGAATGTTATGATTTCATTCTTTTACATGTAGTTGTCCAGTTTTCCCAGCACCATTTATTGAAGAGACTGTCTTTTCTCTGTCGTGTATTCTTGTCTTCTTTATTATAGATTAATTGATCATAGGTGTTTGGGTTTATTTCTGGGTTTTCTATCCTGTTCCATTGACCTACATTTCTCTTTTTGTACCAGTACCATAACGTTTTGATGGCTGTAGCTTTGTAGTACACTCTGATCAGGGAGCCTGATTCCTCCAGCTCTGTTTTTCTTCCTCAAGATTTATTTTGGCTATTTGGGGTTTGTTCTGTTTCCATACAAATTGTAAACTTTTTTGTTCTAATTCTGTAAAAAAAAAAAAAAAAATGCCAGTAGTAATTTGATAGGGATTGCACTGAATCTGTAGATTGCTTTGGGTGATATAGTCATTTTAACAGTATTGATTCTTCCAGTCCAAGGACATGGTATATCTTTCCATCTGTCTGTGTCATCTTCAGTTTTTTCATCAGCATCTTATAGTTTTCAGAGTAAAGGTCTCTGGCTTCCTGAGGTAGGTTTATTCCTAGGTGTTTTATTCATTTTTATGCAGTAGTAAATGGAACTGGTTTCTTCAGTTTCTCTTTCTGATCTTTCATTGTTAATGTGTAGAAATGCAAGAGATTTCTGTGTACTAATTTTATATCCTGCAACCTCACCAAATTCACTGACAAGCTCTAGTAGTTTTCTAGTAGCATCTTTAGAATTTTCTGTGTGTAGTATTATGTCATCTGCAAACAGTGACAGTTTTAGTTCTTTTTAAACTTGGATTCCCTTTGTTTCTTTTATTTCTCTGATTGCCATGGCTAAGACTTCCAAAACCATGTTGAATAAAAGTGGTGAGAGTGGACATCTTTCTCTTATTCCTGATCTAAAAGGAAATGTGTTTAGTATTTCACAGTTGAGTATGATGTTAGCTGTAGCTTTGTATATATGGCCTTTATAATGTTGAAATAGTCTCCCCCTACACCCTCTTTCTGGAGAGTTTGTGTCATAAATGGGTATTGAATTTTGTCAAAAGGTTTTTCTCCATCTATTGAAATCATTATATGGTTTTTATTCTTCAATTTGTTAATGTGGTGTATCACATTGATTGATTTGCAGATATTGAAGTATCCTTGCAACCTTGGGATAAATCCCATTTGATAATGGCGTACAACCCTCTTAATGTATTGTTGGACTCAGTTTGCTATTATCTTGTTGAGAATTTTTGCATCTATGTTCATCAGTAATATTGGCCTGTAAATCTCTTTGTTGTGTGATATCTTTTTCTAGTTTTAATATCTGGGTGATGGTGGCCTCATAGCGTGAGTTTTGGGGTGTTCCTTTCTCTGCAATTTTTTGGAAGCATTTCAGAAGAATAAGTATTAACTCTCCTCTAAATGTTTGATAGGACTCACCTGTGAAGCCATCTGGTCCTGGACTTTTGTTTGTCAAAAATTTCTTTATCATCAATTCAGCTTCAGTATTTGTGATAGGTCTGTTTATATTTTCTATATCTTTCTGGCTCAGTCTTGTACCTTTCTAAGAATTTGTCCATTTCTTCTAGGTTGTCCATTTTATTGGCATATAATTGCTTGTAGTAATCCTTTGTATTTCTGTGGTGTCCACTGTAACTTCTCCTTTTGCATTTTTAATTCTATTAATGTGAGCCCTCTCCCTTTTTTTCTTGATGAGTTTGGCTAAAGTTTTGCCCACTTTGTTTATCTTTACAAAGAGTGTGTGTGCATGCTCACTGAGTCATGTCTGACTCTTTGCGATCCTGTGGACTGTATCCCACCAGGCTCCTCTGTCCGTGGGATTCTCCAGGCAAGAATACTAAAGTGGGCTGCCATGTCCTCCTCCAGGGAATCTTCTTGACCCAGGGATCAAACCTGTGTCTCTTACATCTCCTGCATTGGCAGGTGGATTCTTTAGTCCAGAGCCACCTGTGAAGCCCCATCTTTTCAAAGAACCAGCTTTTATTTTCATTTATCTTTTCAATTTTTTCATCTCTATTTCATTTATTTCTGTCTCATCTTTATTACTTTCCTTCTACTAACTTTGGGTTTTGTTCTTTCTCTAGTTGCTTTAGCTGTAAGTTTAGATTGTTTATTTGAGATTTTCCTTGTTTCCTGATGTAAGATTACATTGCTATAAACTTCCTTCTTAGAATGCTTTTGCTGCATCTCATAGGTTTTGGATCATCCTGCTTTTGTTTTCTTTTGTCTCTAGTTTTGTTTGGTTTTTTATTTTCTCTTTGATTTCTTCAGTGATCCATTGGTTTTTTAGCAGCATATTGTTTAGCTTCCATGTGTTTGTGTTTTTTACAATTTTTTCTTACAGTTGATTTCTAATCTCATAGCACTGTAGTTGGAAAGAATGCTTGATATGATTTCAATGTTCTTAAAGTTGCCAAGACTCACTTTGTGGCCCAGTATGTGATCAATCTTGGAGAAGATTTCATCTGCATTTGAAATTTCATCTGCTGCTTTGGGATGGGATTCTGTATGAATATCAGCTAAGTCCATTGATCTCAATGTGTCATGTAAGGCCTGTGTTTCCTAACTGATTTTCTGTTTGACCTGTCTATTGAGGAAAGCAGGGTGTTAAATTCCCCCACTATGATTATGTTCCTGTCAATTTCTCCTTTTATGACTGTTACTATTTGCCTATGTTGGGTGCATATATATTTACAATTGCTGTATCTTATTCTTAGATTGATCCCTTGATCACTATGTAGTGTCCTTCTTTGTCTCTTGTAACAATCTTTATTTCAAAGTTCATTTTGTACCATATGAGTATTTTTACTCCAGTTTTCTTTCAATTTATCTTTGCCTGGAATACACTTTTTCTATCCCCTCACTTTCCATCTGTATGTGTCACTAGATCTGAAATAGATCTCTTACAGGCAACATATATATATATGTCTTGTTTTTGTATCCATTCAATCAGTCTAAGTCTTTTGGTTGAAGCATTTAATTTGTTTATGTTTAAAGTAATTATTGATATGTATGTTCTTATTGCCATTCTGTTAATTGCTTTGGATTTGTTTTTGCTGGTCTCTTTGCACCTATTCTTTTGTTTTCTTCTCTTGTGACTTAATGACTAACTTTTGGATTCCTTTTTCTTCGTGTGTATATGTGCATCTATCGTATATTTTTCCTTTCTGGTTACCGAGAGGTTTCGATACAGCAGTCTGTATGTAAACAAGATTGTTTGAAGTTACTGGTCTTTTGATTTCAAATACATTTGCAGTATCCTGCATTTGTACTCTCCTCTTCTCATGACTGCTGATTGGATATCATATTTGTGTAGATGATGCCCTACCTTTATTGTATGTTTACCTTTATTGGTGGACTTTTTCATTCATGATTTTCTTGTTTCTGGTTGTGGCCTTTTCCTTTCTGCCTAGAGAAGCTCCTTTACCAGTTGTTGCAAAGCTGGTCTGATGGTGCTGAATTCTCTGAGCTTTTGCTTGTCTATAAAGCTTTTGATTTCTACATCAAATATGAATGAGAGACTTGCTAGGTAGAGTGTTCTTGGTTGTAGGTTCTTCTTTTTCATCACTTTAAATGTATTGTGCCACTCCCTTCTGCTTGCCAAGTTTCTGCTGAAAAATCAGCTGATAACCTTATGGGAATTCCCTTGTAAGTTATTTATTGATATTCCCTTGTTAAAAATATTTTCTCTGTGTCTTTAATTTTTGTCAGTTTGATTATTATGTGTCCCAGAATGTTCCTCCTTGAGTTTATCCTGCCTGGGATTCTCTCTTCTTCTTGGACTTAGGTAACTGTTTTCTTTCCCATGTTAGGGAAGTTTTCAGCTATTGCCTTTTCAAATATTACCTGAGGTCCTTTCTCTCTCTCTTCTCCTTCTGAGACCTCTGTAATGCAAATGTTGGTCATTTAATGACCAACAGAGGTCTCTTAAATTATCATTTCCTTTCATTCTTTATTCTGTTCCACTGCAGTGATTTCCACCATTCTGTCTTTAAGCTCACTTATTCATTCTTCTGCCTCATTTATTCTGCCATTGATTCCTTCTAGTGCATTTTTGCATTTCAGTTATTGCATTGGTTATCTCTGTTTGTTCTATAGATCTTCTAGCTCTAGCTCTAGCTTCTAGCTCTAGTTAAACATTTTGAACCGTGCCTCCATTCTTTTTCTGAAATCTTGGCTCATCCTTACTATCATTTCTCTGAATTCTTTTCCAGGTCGACTGCATATCTCCACTTCACTTAATTGTTTTTCTGGGGTTTTATTTTGTTCCTTCTAGAACAGATTCCTCTGCCATCTCCCTTTATCTAGCTTTCTGTAATTGCAGTTTCTGTTCTGTGGGCTTCAATTGTAGTTCCTTCTCTTCTGCTGTCTGATCCTTGGTGGATGAGTCTGGTCTAGGAGAGTTTTCCAGGCTTCCTGGTGGGAGGGACTGGTCCTTCACACTGGTGGATGGAGCTGGGTCCTATCCCTCTGGTGGGCAGGGTCATGTCAAGAGATATGTTTAGTGGACAGCTGTGGGGTCAGCTGATTGATGGGACTGTGTTCCTGCCTTGTTGGCTGTTTGGCCTAAGGCATCCCACACTGGAGCATAGAGGCTGTTGGGTGGGGCCAGGTCTTGGTGAGAAATTGGCAGCCTCCAGGAGAGCTCATGTCAATGAGTACTTCCTAGAACTACTGCCAACAGCGTCTTTGTCCCCAAAGTGAGCCACAGTCACCCCTGCCTCCGCAGAAGACCCTCCAGTACCAGCAGGTAGGTCTGGCCCAGGCTTCTACGAGGTCACTGATTTTTCCCCTGATTCCTGGTAGGCACAAGACCTTGTGTGCACTTTCTAAGAGTGGGATTTCTGTTCCCCCAATCCTATGAAATGCCTAGGATCAAACCCCACTGGCCTTCAAAGCCAGAGGCTCCAGGGCCTTCTCTTCTCAATGCCAGGCCTCCAGGCTGAGGAATCTGACGTGGGGCTCAGAACTTTTACTCCTGTGGGAGAACCTCTGCAATATAATTATTTTCCTGTTTGTGTGTCGCCCACCCAGGATTTGATTTTATTACAAATGCACCCCTCCTATAATTTCGTTGTGGCTTTCTCTTTGTCTTTGGACATAGCATATGCTTTTTGATAGATTCCAGTGGTTTTTTTTGTTTTGTTTGTCAGTGGGTCTTCAGCAGTTAGTTGTGATTTTGGTGTTTTCATGAGAGGTGAGCTCACATCCTTCTACTCTACCATCTTGTCTCCACCACCCTTAGGAACATGTATTTTTTTAAACTTGGTGTCCTTATCATTTTAGCTCAAGCAGGCAGTAGGTCTTGTTAAAGGTGGTCAAGATAGACTAAACATTTAGTTGTTAAATAAATATTCATTTTCATACATAATTCTCAAGAACTTTCCACTGCCTCTATGGAAGAAAAAACTTGTAAATTTATTATAACACTTTTATTAAGATATAATTTACATATCATCCAATTCACCCACTGAAGCATGTAATACTCATAAAATTGTATAAAAAGCATCACCATCATCAATTTTAGAACATTTTCATCACCTGCAAAAGAAACTCTGTACTAATTGGCAGTCACTCCTCATTTTCCCCCAGCCTCTCCAAAGCCCTAGATCAGCATTAATCAGCTGTCTCTATAGATTTGCATATTCTGGACATTTCACATATATGGAAATGTGACTTTTACTTAGCAGAAATAAGGCTTTCAAGATCATCACACTACAGCAGGAATTAGTATTTCCTCTCTTTTATGGCTGAATAGATTCCATTGTGTTCTTATACCACTTTTTGTTTATCCATTCATCAGTTAATGAATATTTTGTTGTTTCTACTTTTGGCTGTTATGAATTATGCCACTATGAATGGTCATGTACAAATTTTTGTGTGATTTAATTTCATTTCAGTAAATACATGGGAGAGGAATTACTTAGGTATATGGTAACTATTTGTTTAACCTTTTGAGGGGCTGTCAGACTATTTTCTGAAATGGCTGCACCATTTCACGTTTTTACCAGCAGGAACGTATTAGAGTTCCAATTTCCTCCACTTCTCCACAGTTTTATTATCTGTCTTTAATTATAGCTTTCCTAGTGGGTACAGTTTTATTATCTGTCTTTAATTATAGCTTTCCTAGTGGATGTGAACTGATATCCCATTGTGGTTTTGGTTTGCATTTTCTTGATGATTAATGATGTTGAGCATCTTTTCATGTCCTTAATGGACATTTGTGTTATCTTATTTGGAGATATATCTGTTTATATCTTTTGCCCATTTTTAAAATTAGGTTGTCTCTTTATTACTGAGTTGTAAGAGTTCCTTATATATTCTGAATACAAGTCCCTTATGAGATATATAACTTGCAAATATCTTTTACCATTCTATGAGTTGTCCTTTCACTTTCTTGATGGTGTCCTTTGAAATCCAAAAGCTTTTAATTATCATGAAATCCAATTTATTTTTTCTTTTGTAGCTTGTACTTTTGGTGCCATATCTAAGAAATCATTGCCTAAGCCAAGATCATGAAAACTCTTCTTTTAAGAGTTTAACAGTTTTAGCTCTTACATTTAGGTCTCTGTTCTATTTTGAGTTAATTTTTATATGTGGTGTGAGGTAGAATTCTCAGTCTTTTACGTATGAATATTTAGTTAGCATCGTTTATATAAGACTATTGTTTCCCATGTATTGGACTTTTTCCAGAACCCAGAAAAATCTTTAATTTACATTCTTATTATTCTAGGGTAGTATTTCCCAAGTTGGTCTATTGAGAACTTTAATAAACATGTTACAAAAAACAGGAAAAAAGTCACATGACCCAACAAGTTCTAGGTATTTTAAGCTAAATAAAATTAAGCATCTTTCCATTCTGTGGTCTTCTCAAAGACTTTCAGTACCAGCATGTTTGATGGTTCTCCTACTTTATCAGTGAAGGCTTTTTATGTGGGCGCATATTAACTTCTCTAGAAGTGTGCTTCCAAGAAACTCAAGTTTGGGATCCACTCTTTTAACAGACTTACTCATTTGAATGTTCTTAAAATATTTTAACTTTCCTCTTTGAATTAAGCCACCAGTATGATTGGAGGTTGTTTGTTTTTCCTCTTTAGGGATTCCCTTGTAGCTCAGCTGGTAAAGAATCCACCTACAATGCAGGAGACCCTGGTTCAATTCCTGGGTCAGGAAGATCCTCTGGAGAAGGGAATGGCTACCCATTCCGGTATTCTGGCTTGGAGAATTCCATGGACTATAGAGTCCATGAGGTTGCAAAGAGTTAGACACGATCCAGTAACTTTCACTTCATGTTTTCATCTTTAACCATGTGACAGCAGAAATAAGACAGTAACCTGTGAGTTCCTCTGGATTACTTTGCTAACTGGTTTAGGGTGCACAGTTTTGGTTTATAATGAAGCATCATTTTTTAAGGTAAATATTAAATAGCACTTCTCTCTTTCTCTTTTTGAAAGTGTGGTCCAAGAACCATCTGCATCAGAATAACCTGGATGTGGTTTTTAAGGGCAGATTGCTGGGGCCCTTTCAGACCTAATAATCAGAAATTCTCAAGCTGGAGCCCAGATGCTGCGCTGACAGGCTCTCTGTTGATTCCTGTTCACACCAGTTTAAGAACTGCTGCTCATCCTTGGATTAAGGGAGGGAGCCAAATAGTCTGTAGCAAGATGCGGGCGGGGGCAGGGGACAGACGCTGATAGGTAAGTGGAACCAGAATGACTCCTCCCCTCCTGTACTCTTTCTTTCCCGTCCCCATCTCCACTGCCCACTTTGTGCCCTTTTTCCTGTGTATGTGCATGCATCCTAAGTACATATATGATCACTGGACTCCGGCACGCTAAGCACTCTTTGGTTCGTGATACCTTTATATTGCCACCAGAGGGCGCCAGAGCACCTCCGAAAGCCACGCGAGTCCTCTTTCTCCTCACTCCTTTTCCACTACAGACTCTCCACCCAGGATATAATCTCCCCATCTCAGGCCTGTGCCCCACCTCACTGATTCCCAAAAAGACGTCAGATCACATGAGAGTACACAACCGTTTTCTAAAAACCTCTTATGAGTTGTGAAGCCCTGGGGAACTTGTCTAATGCCTCTGAGAGCAAGTTTCTCATTTTAACAAGGAAAAATATGAACCTATTAGTGTAGTTCTTTTAACAGTTAAATGAGATAGTAAAGGTAGTGCTCCTGGCTATTGTTTTTCTACCACAGGCAGTGATTTGCATTGCTTGAAATCCTGAAACCTTGAAAAAAAAAAAAACTTCTAAAAATTGTATTATCAACAAGTTATAAGCAAATCTAAGTTCCTTCTGGGCTGTCTTTCAAGCCTATATTCAGAAGCCTCTCTGTCTCCTTGATAATTTTTGGTCTGGACCTTATCATCTTGCATAAAGCACAGCTCATGACACCAACGGTGAGCAGAAAAGTGCAGATTAGCAAAGGGGAGCCTCCATTCCCACCAAGGGGCTCGGCTCCAGGCTCCACACTCTCCCAGTGTCTTTCCCCAGGCCATGCTAGGTGGTTAAATATAAGTGTCATCTAAGTGTTGTTCTCTAATTAATTGTGCTATAATTAACTGTGATAATTCACTCTGTGGAGGCAGTTATTGCAGTAGATACTTTAGTGAAGGAGGTGGTAGTGGAAGGAAAGAAAGAAAGAAGAAAGAGAAGTTGCTCAGTCCTGTCCGACTCTTTGCAACCCCATGGACTATAGCCTATCAGGCTCCTCCATCCATGGGATTTTCCAGGCAAGAGTACTGGAGTGGGTTGCCATTTCCTTCTCCAGGGGACCTTCCTGACCCAGGGATCGAACCCAGGTCTCCCACACTGCAGGCAGATGCTTAGTGGGGAAGGAAGTAGTGGAAATGGAGGTTATGGTAAAGGTGGTGGGGGGGAGGAGGTAGAGGTGATGGTGAGGCTGGTGGTTGTAGAGCTGCTGAGGTTGGTGATAGAGAGGGTAATGGTGGGGAAGCCGTAGTGGGCGCTCCTACTTAGCATCCTTCAGAGATCCTACCACTGAAGGGTAAATTCCAACTCCTGAGCTCGACAAAGTGCTTCATGATCCAACTGCTGCTTACTTCTTTAGCCTTGCTTCCCACTAATCACACACACACACTTACACACTAAGCTCTTCCACATTAGAATATTTTATGATCCTCAGACCCAATTTTGCACCTTAATGTTACTGTCTTTGTTCATACTATTCTTGCCACCTCTTTCTTCCCACCAGGTACCCTCTACTTCAGTCTTCAATACCCAATTCAAATGTCACTGGCATTTTTTTAATGAGGAGTTTCCTGACCCTCAAGGCAAAGTTAGTTTCCATTCTTGACACTCTCATGGTAGTTTGTGCACATCTCAGCTCTAACATTTTTGATCTGGCTGGCAACAAGCTGATGGGGTCTCCTTGCCTACCAGAGGTAGTCTTAAAGTGACCTCTTCAAGGTCCCCTTTAGACTCTGGTCCAGACCTCTGACCTTCAGGCTGAGCCAGCAGTCACTCCGTAATAGTCCTGAATGCCTGCTATGAATTCAAGTGACAAAGCTCAGAAAACCTGTAGTAAATCCATTTTTTTAAACATATATCCAGAAGAGTGAACACTTCATAAATAAGTTTCTGGTAAATGAACATATTTCATGTAACTGATACCTGGTCAAGAAACAATATCACTCTAGCATCCAGAAGCCCTCCAACAGTTGTATGTTTAAAATGCAATTAACTATTGAAACTTAAGATTTTTTAAGTGAGCTGTCAAATTCAAATGTGCAAGTAGTCACTAGCTTTTCAAAGACATTTTAGAAGTTACAGAAGTGACTTCACTCAGAGGATGTGGAGACGCCGTGTTCCTTTCCAGAGCAAGAGCCCAGCCCTCAGCTAACCTGGGCCACACGGTGGGTGCTCCCAAGCCTGGGAGCTGAGCCAGAATCAGGCGAGGCAGGTATACTATCTAATTAGTGAAACCACTTGAAAAACAAGGTCCTGTTGACTATCAGGACATTCCAGGCAGAGGTTAATGGAAGTGAGATGGAGAGCAACTACTGTGTGTTGTCTCTCTGCTAGGGTCTCCATGCTACTAGGGCAATGCCATTGCTAGTGCTGTTCCCATCTTACAGATGGAAAGACTGAGGAGAGCACCCAGAACTTGCCCCACATCTTATTATCATGCTCAGAAGCCCAGAATCAGAAACCCCATCCCTCGGACTCTCAAGGACATCTTTCTAGGGGCAAAAACATAACATGCTCTGGAGTGGAAATGAGAACGATTGGTCCTGGGACACTTGTACCCTGGGGACTGACACACCCTTCTGACATCCACTGAGGAGGAATGTTAGTCCGTGGTGGAGGAGGAGCACCCCAGTCCAGGGGGAGGGCCCTGAAAACGGGCAGAGGAGCTTCCATGCAGGACTTCTCCCACTCAGCCCAGTCAGCTACTCTGACACTCCTGCCATTCCGCGTGTAATGCTTAAGAGCTCATGGTGGGGACGTTGGGACATGTATGTGCTTGAGAGAGAGAGAGAGAAGTATCTTGATAAGTATTTTCCTTCTGCATTTCTGCAGATGCCTCCATGTCTTATGTGGGTATGTTTGGTAGTCCCTGCTGCCCTGGTATTTTCCATTAGAGGAAATGTACTGGCTCTGTTATGGACGTATCACCTTGGCCGCCAGCATCACACAGGTGTTTGCGACGGCACCCTGACCTCCTGACCTGCCGTGCTTACAGAGAAAGCACCAGCCTAGCAGCCCACATGAGGCCGTGTGACAACAACCTGTGTCACCGCTGTGTGCGTGCACGGATTCCAGCACATTCCTCCTGTGTCTCGAGAGGCCCCTGTATTCCAAGGAGAACAAGGTAGTGCGTTGTCTCCTCCCCCTTTGGCTGACCTTCCAGGCCCTTCCGTGGGGCCTGCCCTCCTGCCCAGGGGCCCACCTGCCCTGTTGGCAGCTACACGGTCAAAGGCATCACATGCCTTCCAAGTGGACGGCTGGACTGGTGCCTCAGGCCACTCTTAACCAGCCTGGACCGTTCACCTCACCAGCCCCCTGTTTCTTCAGCTTTTGGGGGAAGATGATGCTACTGAAAGGGATAAAGGAACACTTTTCCTCCACCCCACCAAAATATAAGGCCCAAAGAGCAGAAATCAAGGCTCACAGAATAAAGCAGGGGGTCCTAGTGGAGGGAAGTGCCGAGCAGGCTTCTGATAAATGGCTCTGCTCATTTCTCACCTGCCTTCAGCCTTCTAACAGGACCTACTCCTGCTCTACCTGCTCCCGTACCGTCCAAAGACACGCCCACCCTCCCATCTTCCCGTCTCCTCAGATTAAACAGCACCCCCCTCCCCACCAAATTAAATGTCTCCAGATCTGGATTCTTGTGCAGACCAGAGTCCCCCATCTCCAAATGCATCCTGAGGATTTCCAGCTGCCTGTCCAGACATCTCAAACTCAATGTCATGGGCTTTCAATTGCCTTTACTTTACACTGTCATTAAACTTTTATTAAAGTGTGATGATGGACATTAAAGGGTACATATTGTAAGTATATGATATATACTTTTCACAGACTAACACACCCATGTAGCCAGCGGAAGATTGTCAGCATTCCAGAAGTCCCCCTGACCCCCCTTCCAGTGGTGACTGGTACCCTGACTTCTCTCAGTTTAGCCTTTTTTGAACTTCGCATAAATGGAATCACACGGTCTGTACTGTTTTGTGCCTGGCTTCTTTTTGTTCAACATTGCAAGATGTATTCATAGCACTGCGGGGAGTTGTAGGTCATTCCCTCACTTTCTCTGCAAATGAATCGTTATCCACTCTACCTGTGATGGGCAATTGACTTGGTTCCCATTTTTGGCCGTTAAGTAGCGCTGCGTTAAACTCTGTGGCACTAGTCCTTCAGTGTGGCTGTGTGTCCACATTTCTTTTGTGCACGTTCTTAAGAAGGAATTTTTGGACACACACTTTCAGTAGGTAGTTATCCACTCCTGTAGATGCTGCTGGGCAGTTTCCTTTTTCTAACGTGGTTGTATCCATGTGCTTTGCCCACCCGCATCATGAGTTCTGGCTCCTCCACTCTCTAACGCGTAATGCCACTTTTGATTCATCCATCCTCCACCCCAAGCCTATCTCTTTTTTCTTCCCCAATTATCTCATTTGTGGCCTTTCTCCTTCGGCGCTGTTCTGCGGCAGGCACCGTGAGCTTGTGCGGAGCCTTCCCAGGATCCGTACCTGCGTAGTCTCCCTGCAAGTCTCCCTCATCATCTCACCTTGTGGTTCACAAAAGCACAGTCACTCCTGATCTCCTTACTTTAGAGCTTATCTGGTTATTGACACCCTACAGACTTCGCCAATGACCAAGCAGACCCCATCTTTCCTTTAGGCCACAGTGCTGCCTCCCTCGTGTCATTCTCCAATGCCTCTGTCCTTAGCTTGTTTGGCAGGAAAACTATCTTCTCTGTTAGCAGTTCTACAACAAACTCCCAAGCCGGAGAGTTACTGCCGGCAGAGACTTAGAGAGATTGTCCCAACACACTTGTTTCCAAAGAATTCCCAAGAAACTTAAGAAAAAGAACTGAAGGCAAAAGTCCTAGTGACTCGTCACAACTTTCTTAAAGTGACAAGTATCACTTCTTATTTGCTGGTAACTTTTATTTGATCTGAAAGCCTGCAGAGCTTTGGAAATTAACTGGGTGGGGAGGAAAGGGAATAACGGATAGAAATTGCAAGTTGACTCTGATTTTAAAACTGCTTCTCAGTGAGAGAAAAGTTCTCATCAGCTACTGTTCTCAAACATCAGCCATGTTTAAAGAGGTTTTGACCAGTAGAAAGTTTCATTATAGAGAAGCATAGAAATACATGCATGGGAAATAGAAAGCAGGCAAATTTGGCTTAGTCCTCCAAAATTTTAAGAAAACAAATAAAACTGAGTGTTTAATGTTTGCTTACAGTTTGCTATAGTTATTACTTGTGTGTATACTTTACACAAGGGACCCCAATACACTCTAATACTGCCCATATTTAAAGCTTTGAGCATAATTTTTCTGTTTTATATGGTTATATGTTTATATGTTTGCTGTTTATATGGTTAATAGGTTCATAATTCTATCTTTTCTTTCATAACGTAGTACTTTCTTATATTTCTTTGATGCTGGGTCCTTCGGTAGGGACCCATTGCCGAGTTAGTGTATTGTATCCCAAAGAAACAAATGTCGGAGTGCCTGTCAATATAGATGCCTAATGTAAACGTGAAGGAGCACTGCTTTCTCTGTGGCCCCGAGTGGGGTGGACTCATAGCCTGTGATTCACAGCACACACCCTCCGGTGCAATTATGAGGCTATTCACAGCCCACAAGCAGACTGAGCCTCTCTTGACTGACACTCAAGTTTCTTCCTAAAAGACCATTCCCTCTTTTCCAGCCTTCACTAATGCCACTCAAACTTGTGAAGGGCCTTATGAGGCCCATATCTTCAGTAAAACGCCCTCTGCCTACTCCGGACACCACTGATATTACCCAAATTTTTTTAGGCCTAAATTTTGTCCACTCAGTTTGGCACTTAATTGCACAGCATCTCACATCATGTTAGTGTTACTCGCTCAGTCGTGTCCAGCTTTTTGCAACTCCATAGACTGTTAGGCCCTCCAGGCTCCTCTGTCCATGGAATTCTCCAGGCAAGAATACTGGAGTGGGTTGCCATGCCCTTCTCCAGGGGATCTTCCCGACCCAGGGATCGAACCCAGGTCTCCTGCATTGCAGGCAAATTCTTTACCATTTGAGCTACCCAGAAAACACCCATCATGTTAGAGGGCCTTAAAATCTGCCAGTTCTTGGTTAAACTTTACAGGTATTCTGACTCTCCCTGGAAGATCACAAGATAGGCTCCCCCATAGGCCAATGATGTTACAAATCCCTTCTTGCTAAGGAAAATGCTATTTTACCCATAGCATGACCAGTGATCGGACACAGCCTTGACCCTGACACTAATGTTCCCTTGTGTCTTATTGTTGCACCGGGATGAGAGAACCACACTTCACACTATGCCCGAGAGTCCCGAGGGCTGACTTTGATCCATAGTATGATGGGAAACCAGGAACAAACAAATGGTGGTTGGAGGGGGGAGGCTCAGAGCATGGCCTATAGCCTGAGAGAAGATGCTGAGTCCAGGACACCTGGAAGGAAGTGAATTGGCCAAGACATCATGAATTTACAGCCTATGACCTGGGGTGCAGAGGGAGGAGGAGCCAGCCGTACCCCACATCCAGTCTTTGGAGAGCCCAGGCTTCCTGGGTTTGGGTTGAACCAGGTTTTCCCAGCTGGGGTTGGGACTGTCCTATCCCATCCATACTGATCTCCACCAAGGAGGCGCTGAAGACACAGCTTCCTGCCTGTTTACCCATAGTCAGGATGACTCAGGTGCTCCAAGAACTGGCCAGCCTACACACCTGGAGTGCGAGCTCGTCCTCTCCCACTGTGGGAAAGCCTTAGAGGAAAAGCAAAGCCTCTAGTCACAGAGGTTGACCTGCAAGCTGGAGTGTGGGGCGCGGGCACCTTAGGCTGATGGGCTTGTGGCAGGAGCCCCCGAGCAAGGGCCGCCTGCGTGTGTCCAGAGGTCAGGGGCTCTGCCACATGAGCTACGTGTCCCAGCCACAGTGCTGCGCCCAGCTCTGAGGACGTAACTGGGGCAGGTCTACCCCGACTCCGCTGCCACACCAAAGACACACACACCCATCTCAGTACAGTGCTGTGCAAGAGCTCGCCTTGGCCCTTGAAGGCCCCAGAGCCCCAGATCGTTCACCCACTCACTCATCTCCACACTCAACAAATAGCTCGTGAGGATCTCTGTGAGCCAGGCTCCGAGCCCGGAACTGGGAGCACAGCCGGAACAAGACCAGCTCAACTCTGCCCAGGAAGATTGCAGCCCAGTGGGCAAACTCGATGACGCAAATACCCACAAAACCGTGTAATTTCAAACAGTCGACACTGTAAGAGAAAACAGAAACCCTCTGGGAGGTATATCCAGCGGTTCTAGCCTTGGCCTGACAGGCACCTTCCCTCAGACCATGAGTCTTCACAGGGCGACAAGTGTTGTGTGAAAGGGGCATTTAACATGCCTACTGTTGGAACATAAAAAAATATGATTCCACACAGGACTTTTGCCTTTGGGCCAAAGCAGTTGTAAGCCCGAGGGGGATGAGGGGAAATCACCACAGGGGCCCTGGTGTAAAAGGCCAAGAAATCCAAGATGGAGGGTGGGGAAATGGTGGCCACCAAGGATAATGCCAGGGAGATCCCCGAGACCCGGGGCGTTCTAGTCCTTTCCCCAGGGTGTCATAGCTGGTACCACAGGCGAATCAGTCCTGTGAGTGGGCAGGGGGCAGAGGTCCCCGGCTGGACATAGGAACCAGAGGAGGCCGGTCCCTGTGCATGTAGGTGTCACCCTTGCATGACCTGTGGTAATCTGTCATGGTGACTGGGGGTGAGGCTCTCACCGAGCCCATGTGAAGCAACCAGCACCAGACAGAGGGTGGGACCTGATGGGGTGGCTTGATGGAGTCTAATGGAGAGGGTGGGACCTGATGGGGTGGCTTGATGGAGTCTAATGGGATTAGTAGGCTTCGCCTAGAGCCCTGCCTTCTACCGGCGTGGCCCAGCGTGTGACAGCGTGCTCCCTGCCACCACCTGGAATGCAACCATGACTAATTTGGGCTCACCATGGCATCTCCAACAAGACCTTGGATTCTGTAAACTGGTCTCCACTCCAGAAGCTTGTGCCCATCCCTTTTCACTCAGTTCCAAGGACAGGGAGGCTTGAGAGTGGTGCTTCCCAAACTTTACAATGCATGCAGATCCTTGGAGATCTGGTTAAAATGCTGACTCTGATTCTGAAGTTCTGAGTGAGGCTGAGATTCCTTGATTCTAAACAAGTTCCCAAGGAATCACACTTTGAAGACTTGGGAATCTTAAACAGAGTGAATAAAAGTGAGCCTTCCCCTTTCCTTCATGAGAGAGTAAAATCAGATCAACCATCTATTACTCACTCTGAGAACTGGAATACTGATGGCACCATGGGCAGAAATAAGAAAGTCAGAGGTAGGACCTATTTTAGAGGGAAATAATAAAGGTTACCTTTGGTTGAATGCCTATTGTGTACCATGATCCTGTTTAATCTATTTGTTTGGCAAGGTGGGTATTAGTAATCTCCATTAATTTAATAATAGAATTAAGGCTTGGAAAGGTGAAGTAATTTTCCCCCGGGTGTTGTAGCTGGCTGGAATTTGAACCTGGTCTGTCAAACTCCAAAACCCATCTAATCCTACAATGACGTGCTTCCTTGTTTTGGTGGGTAAGGAATTAGGATTGGATTCAGTTCAGTGGTTCCCAACCTTGCCTTCCTGTTAGAATCATCAAGAGGACTTTTAAAACTCCCCCACCCCACACCAATGAGATCAGAAACTCTAGCTACTATCAGCACTTTTTAGAAGCCCCTCAGGTAATTCCAATGTGCAGACAAGACTGAGAATCACTGAGCTAGTCCAATTCCTCTTTGAGTAAGTGAGGCAGGTGAAAAGGGATGAATGAAGTGCCAGTCTTGTCAGAAGTAGCACCTCTCAGTTCCTACTTTAGTACTCTTTCTAATAAGCCAGCTAAACAAAAATTATGAAGTGGGATGGAATAGGACAGGAGTGGAAGTAGGATGGAGGTTCTTGCCAAGGGAAAATACATAGAAAAGAGTGGGGAGTTTCAGTGGACAGGAGACATTTCACATTTAAGAGCTGAGGAAAAGATTCAGAAAGCTAGAAAAGCTCACCAAAAAAAAAAAAAAAAACCACACATCCTTGAAATTAGAACATCTAATTCATCTATGAGTCCTCCCGTACTTAGCATACATTGGGCAATTGGATGGATGAGTGAATGGATGCAACAAGAAGGACAAGGTGGGTCCAATGGATAAGAAAGTCTAGAAGTCCAGTGGAGTAGAGAAATGGGACTCTCACTGGAGTTGAGGAAAGAGAGGGCTTCACTGGTGGCTCAATCGGTAAAGAAACTGCCTGCAGTGCGGGAGACCTGGGTTCGGATCCCTGGGTTGGGAAGATCCCTTGGAGGAGGGCATGGCAACCCACTTCAGTATTCTTGCCTGGAGAATCCCATGGACAGAGGAACCTGGTGGTTTACAGTCCATGGGGTCGCCAAGAGTCAGACACAACTGAGTGATTAAGCATATAATGATGGGAGAAAGGACTTCAGCTGGGATGAACTACCAACATCAGGGTGAATGGTCACCATCAGGAAACCTTGTTTGGGGATTTTATTTTTATAACTGGGATTATTTTTTAATGATAGGATAAAATACATCAAGTGGAAAAATAAATGAAGTAATGTGTTTGAAGCAAAAGGGGTTTGAGGATTTTTTAGGAACTTCAGTGCTTCATCTCTTGCCATAATCAAGACAAAAGGCTGAGGCTGCCCACGAGCTCCACAAATAAGAAATCTCAGATTCTACACTGAGCAAAGCTCTGGGTCCTCCACCAGACCCCAGGGCTGCCTTTGGGTAACTTTTTCTCCCTTCAAGATGATAATGGATATTGATTTTCAATTTATTTATTTGGCTGTGCCAGGTCTCAATCGTGGCATGTGGGATCTAGTTCCCTGACCAGGGATTGAACCCGGGGCCCCCTGCATTGGGAGAGTGTAGTTTTAGCTCCTGGATCACCAGGGAAGTCCCACGTAATGGATATCAATTTAAAACTAGCTTCTCCTTGTAAGTTATGGGGCATGAGAAACTACTGAGAAATTGGTTGTCAGATTTACATGGCAGTAGACTCTGAGATTCTGTAAACCCCAGATTCTGCAAAACCATGAGCCATGAGGAGCCAAAACTCAGAATGATGTTGGGTATTAAGAGTTGGGGGGGGGAATTGTTTTGCTCATCAGTTACCCATATGTTTGATTAAATTTCTTATTGGATTTCCCCACCCCCATCATCAACGTCATATGTGGATTCAATCATGAGCCCACGGACCCTAGTCTTCAAAAATGACATCCCTTGAGCTGTGTCCTAGGCACTCTTCTGTAAGGAAGGACTATTTCTAATCCATGCACTCTCCACTGGCCCACCCTGTGACCTCAGCTGACAGTTGGTATAGCTGGCCAGTGCATTTGGGGGCCAGGGAGCTTAATCCACCTACTCAGGCCTCTCTCAAACCTACTTATAAATCCTGTGACTTCACTCACATCAGCACATCCCAACCACCTAGGCCATATGACATAATTAAATATTAATAGCGCTCTATTCAAATATGTCCCTTGATCAGGTGTTGGGAGAAAATAAACAACAACCTGGGCTCAAAGGGAAAAGGACAGTCGACAAGGGAAGTGGATAAAACAGTGGAAAATCAGTCCTTCCCTGTCTGTACCACACTTCTTCCCTCATCAATATTTCTCCCAAACTCAGAGTTGCCCCTTACTTGGGAGAAGGTACCACCAGCTCCTAGAAGCTGAGCTCTAACCTGGTTTCTTTCATTTAGAATCAAAGTGAAACAAACAAAGTAATTTCTCCAACTAAGTATAACAACAAGGAATTCCCTGGCAGTCCAGTGTTTGGGGAGCTTCCCAGGTGGTGCTAATGGTAAAGAACTCACTCACCAATGCAGGTAGAACAGATGTGGGTTTGATCCTTGGGTTGGGAAGATCACCGGGAGGAGGGCACGGCAACCCACTCCACTGTTCTTGCCTGGAGAATCCCATGGACAGAGGAGCCTGGTGGACTGTGGTCCATAGGGTTGCAAAGAGTCAGACACGACTGAAGTGACTTAGCACTCACATATGCCAGTGATTAGGAATCCATGCTTTCATTGCTGAGGGCACAGATTCAATCCTGGTCAGGGAAACAAAAAAAGGAAAACAACAGTGTTGAGAATTGCCATATTTTATTTTAAAAACAAGGGTTTGTGATTAATTGTGAATCCTTCTAGTTCCATCACTATTTTTGCATCTTAATGTTAAATACTCAGATAATTTTTTAATTCAAATAGCTTTCTGCAGAGGATAATGGTGCTGTAAACCTAGACAGCATATTAAAAAGCAAAGACAGTACTTTGCCGACAAAGGTTCATATAGTCAGAGCTATGGTTTTTCCAGTAGTCATGTATGGATGTGAGAGTTGGACTATAAAGAAAGCTGAGCACCGAAGAATTGATGCTTTTGGACTGTGGTGTTGGAGAAGACTCTTGAGAATCCCTTGGACTGCAAGGAGATCCAACCAGTCCATCCTAAAGGAAATCAGTCCTGAATATTCATTGGAAAGACTGATGCTGAGGCTGAAACTCCAATACTTTGGCCACCTGATGCAAAGAATTGAGTCATTGGAAAAGACCCTGATGCTGGGAAAGATTGAAGGCAGGAGGAGAAGGGGACTACAGAGGATGAAATGGTTGGATGGCCTCACCAACTCGATGGACATGAGTTTGAGCAAGCTCTGGGATTTGGTGATGGACAGGGAAGCCTGGCATGCTACAGTCCATAGGGTCACAAAGAGTCAGCCATGACTGAGTGACTGAACTTAACTGACTGAAGGCTTAGTTGATTGTTTTAAGTTCTATAAGAGATGTGGGTCAAAAATATATAAGTATTTCTCCACCGGGTTTAATTTTGGTTTCGAGTAAAACATGGACTCAAGTTTCTTCTTTAACAACAGGACAATCTCAGAGGTGCATGAAAATTCTCCCCATGTCTGTCGTACTATCCCAGCACAACTGCATTTCTTATGCCAACGTTATTATAGGATTACTGAGGCTCTGATACAAATCTGTGGCCAGTGGAATATGACTTATGCTATGACAGCTCAATTTACCAATTCAAGAGATTGAGGATGCAGTGTGGCCCAACTTTAAGCCAACTGATCAGACAGGTAGTTGAATAGTGTGCCCTCAAGATCCCTCTGCCTTTGGCCCCCACCCTAGCCTTGGCAGGTGCCAACAGCAGGGATAGAAGAGACAAGAGGAATGGGAGGAGGGGTGAGGGCTAAGAGGCTTGGAGTCCTTCTCTAAATCTTGGCAGCCAGTGGGTGAGAGGCAGTGGATAATAATAGGAAGCATTTCTGATCTCTAAATCAGGCTGAGTTGCAACACCGTGCAGCCAGCAGACACTAAGCCTCCAGTTAGGGCAACTGTGAGGAGCCTGAGCCAGCTGCCACCTGCTCGGCTCCAGGGAGCAGCCTTACTTTAGCATATCTACCCAGTCTTTGCAACTTCTTGACTACATGAGTGCCAGCTCTCTCCACGAGGCTCCCTAGGGAGTAGCCCCAATCCTGGCACCTGGCTGGGAGTAGACCTCAGTCCATCCTACCCACCCCCAGTGGCTGATGTCTTTGCCAAGAACCCACTAGCTCAGAGAGCCTCACTGGCAATGCTGGGGGCCAGGTCATTCCCCTTCTCTTCTTGGCCAATATCTTTAATAGTCAGGAGGCAATCTGATAATTATAAATCACTCTCAAGAGACGGTCAGGGAGACAGGGCCATGCCAGTCCCCAACCTTCATTTTCCTCAACACTCCAGTCCCTTCTTTCAACTGGTCTAAAGAGATTGAAAATACTGTCCTCCTACCCTTTTCCCTATTGTCCCTCTTTGGGAAAGTATTATTTTTTTAATTCTGAAGAAAAAAAAAAAAGCACCAGCAGGGTCACTACTCACCAGTAAGACCGCTACATGCAAAGGCACCCCAGCATTCCTTTCATCCAAACACTTTACTGCCATCCATAGGAGTTTCGTTGCAGTAAATACATAGAGGTCTTGAATGTTAATGGTGCCCCTTTTGAAACGGTGCCTTTGTTCAGTGCACAACCCTAGGTGCTGGCTGAGGATATCAAAGGATCTACATAATGATCCTGACACTGGCCTGAGTTTAAGAGCTGGGAAGAAAGTGATGCATGGACAGACGGGATCTGATAAAAGTCATAGGTAGATCCCCATGAGGCTTTCTCATGCTTCTGCTGCATGCAGGACAAACAACCAGATACTCGGTGGAGCTGAACAATTGCGCAACAGCATTGTTTAAGAGCTGTTAAGAGGCGCCTCGGTGCCTCCTGCCATCACCCAACCCCAGGCTCCCCTGGCCAGGACAGGCAGTGCAGGCGGTAGAAATTGTGCACTTTACGCCCACTTGGCTCCACGTCTCGGGAGTTCTTACCACAAAGGGTCCCCTTGAATGGCGTTCTGGGTCAGTGGGGGGTCTGGCTCTTGTCTGGAGCCTGTTTGTCTGACTGTTTACCAAACCAAACACTGTGGTCCCAGAACACAGTGCAGAAGGACTTTCTGTACACAGTCTGGGGTCTTTGCTTCTCTGTGCGGGGAGGCGGGGCAGGGGGCGGGGGTGGCGATGTTGGTCGGGAGAATAGGAAGAGAAGTCTGTCTGCTTTTTCTTTAGCACTCTCTCTCTCATCTAGAAAGGCCCTGCTCAGGATTCAGAAGAGCCCTCTGCCAGTTCCTCTCCTGCAGAATTCCTGTGTAGACCCTGCCCCGTGATACCGGTGGCGCAAATTATTTGTAATGTCGAATTGCTTGTAGATAAATCAACATCCAGCAGCAACCAAAATAACTTCGTGCTGGGATCATTTCTAAGTCAAAAAATACTTATTTTAAAATACCTAGAAATGCAAGACATGGTAGGAAAATATCCAAATTGTGTCATTATCCATAGTTTTGTTCTTCCTCCTTCCCCGTTTCATCATCTAGCTCTTATTTCCTCTCATGTCTATTTTTATGAACTTCCTCAAAACCCTTTCTGGAGAGAAAGAGATCTGATATCAATAAAAAAAGAATTACTAGTATTCTCCAGCCCAGGTGGGGCTGCCCACCATAGAATATATTTTTAAAATAAAAGACAATAGCAGAGCTGTCACAGGGCTGGGGGGAGGGGGTGACCACTGTGAGAGAAACGTGGACTGGTTTTCAGCTCCCAGGAGCGCAGTGTGGATGGGTGGAGGGAAGAACACTGGGCGTGGACACTTGCGCCAAGTGGGCGGGGAGAGAGAGAACCTTCTGGGGGCAAAAACTCAATGGAGAAAGTCAAAGAGGAGGGAAACCTCTTCTTGTGTTCAATCGTGATTGAGGCAGACAGAGAGTTACAGAACCAGGAGAGGCCTAGGTGGGACTTGGGAAGGGAAGCAACGTCGGTGCCCAAACACTCAATAAATGATAGCAGGAGGGGCTGAGAAGAAGTCATGAAATTGTTAAATCAGGGCTGTGTGAAGGTACCTGGGGCCTCCCAGGAGGCTCAGTGGTGAAGAATCCACCTACCATCGCAGGAGACTTGGGTTCAATCCCTGGGTCGTGAAGAGCTTCTAGAGAAGGAAATGGCAACCCACTCCAGTATTCTTGCCTGGAGTATTCCATGGAGAGAGGAGCCTGGCGGGCTACAGTCCATGGAGTCACAAAGACTCAGACACGACGGAGCAAGTGAGCACACCTGCAGAAGCACCGAGGAACCGTTGTTTGCACTTGTTGTTGGGCGCCCGGTTATCCCTCTAACATCTGGTTCAGGATTCTCTCCAAAGCCACAGCCACCCGGCAAGACCCTGGCATCTCGGGGGTCTTGCAGTGAGAGAACATGGCTGCCGCCTGCCCACCTCATGGTTCTTGCTGAACAGTTGTCTGCGCGCTCATAACTACACCCCTTCGTATGTCAGAATTAAGAAGGCTTTTCTCCTGGTTCAGGTTGGGAACAGGGACCCTTTCAGGAATCCTCAAGGATAAACCAACCCAGACTGAGAAGGGCAGATCCTGGAAAGGTGCCATTTCCACGTGTCAGGTACAGAGATTCACATACGCGGTTGCAAAACTTCATCACAACGCTACAAAGGAGTCAACTTACTCAATTTTACAGAGAGAAATCTGAGGGCCAGAGACGGTGATGTACCTCAGGGCACACGGGGACGAAGCCAGGATTCAAACTCAGGTCTGCCTGGCTGGGAATCCCACATGCTTTGTTCTACCCAGTCAGACCATGCAGCACGGCTAGTTTTGTAACCAGCATTTAAGGTGTGCCTTTGCAAGGACCAGGGGAGAGGGCAGGGAGGAAGGGTGGGGAGGAGTTGGTTCCACAAGAAGACTTCAGACTCAGTAAACACCCTCCACCCCTGACCAGCCCACTCAGGCCACTGAGGCAGCAGGCGGCCTAGGTGCCTAGTGGAGGTGGCTTCAGGCTGAGGTCCAGAGATACATGTTGATGCTTGAGTTCATTGAGTTAATTAGTGAACTGAAGAAAAGCAAACAATGGGCAGAAGCTGGAAATGCTGGATGATGCTAGAGTACATCAAAGTAAGAACCTTGATTTTTTTTTTAAGTCAGTCAGTTTTATTTTTTTTTTTCATTTATTTTTATTATTTGGAGGCTAATTACTTTACAGTATTATAGTGGTTTTTGCCATACACTGACATGAATCAGCCATGGATTTACATGTGTTCCCCATCCTGAACCCCCCTCCCACCTCTCTCCCCATCCCACGAACCTTGATGTTAAACTCGGGACAAGTGATTTAAATTCTGTGAGCCTGTGTGTGTTAGCCACTCAGTCACATCCGACCCTTTGTGATGCCATAGACTGTGGCCCACCAGGCTCCTCTGTCCGTGGAATTCTCCAGGCAAGAATACTGGAGTGGGTAAGCCATTCCCTTCTCCAGGATACCTTCCCAACCCAGGGTTGGAACCCAGGTCTCCTGCATTGCAGGCAGATTCTGTTTGCTTCTCTGCAAAATGGGGATAATGGCATTAACCTCATAGGACTTTTGTGATGGTTAAATGACTAACACAGATCTAGGGCTCAGCACAGTGCCCAGCACACAAAGTGAATGCCCAGCCATTTGTCCAATTCCAATAATTATCATTACTATCACTATTACTGTTATTACCACCATCAGGGATTGTAGCCCATTTGCATAAAGAGCTCACAGATACACTAGTGTGATTCCTTTCGCTCCTGTACCAGGCTCTCTTATGATTCATTTTTCCCCTTCAGCGTAACCCGAGGAATTTTTACCAGGAAGCAAACGTTGGTGGCACATTTGCCTGAACCTCAAAACTCTGGCCATGAACCTGGGCTTGTAGTTTTCCTCCAGCCCCCGGATACACACATTGAACCGCCAGGGAAACAGGGGGGGCGGGGGGGGGGGGTAAATCCCCCGGAGAGCAAGGAGCACTGTGGTTTGGCTGGTGTCCAGCGGGTGGAGCCAGAGAGTTACTGTCGGCCTCCCTGACAAGGGCTATCAGCTCGTCCAGGCAGGCAGGAGGCCCCACTGACACCTGCACAGCTTTCTGTGGGGTTTTCATTTTTCAAAATTGTGTGCTCCTAGAAGCACATCACAGTTCATGTCACTTCTGTTCGTGATCTCAAAAAAGGCCACAAAATTGAAATTTAAGGAAAAAAATGAAGAAGAAAGGGATTTTTCACTTGAATTTTAGATACCTCTGCTATAGAATGTTTGCCTCCTGACTTTTAAAGGCAGCAGAGTTTGTCCTGGGATTCTCACCTGGAAAGAGTGGCATTCCAGGCCAACATTTATATTTTTATTTCCCTCCTCACTGGGGAAAAGGGTAGGTTGGTTTCCAGAAAATGATTGTGGACCCTAGTTCTCCCCACGCTCAGCCCACACTCCATGGGATTTTTCTGGTTTCCGACACCTGTGCAGAAACCACGTCAAGTCTAAGGGAACATTCCACCCAGGAGCTACCACTTAACTCCCAAGTCTGCAGCGCAGCAACCTGTCTGTAGGTTTTCAGTTGAAGTGACACTCTGTTGATCCTTGTCAGTTACATGTCTTCCCCAGAACATCCCAAGGTGAGGGTAGGCTCCAGAGGAAACTGCAAGGGGAAGACAACCACGAGCTCGAGCAGGATTGTTGCTGGACAAAGACCTGGGAAGTCCCAGAAACGATGGCAAAGTTGCTGGCACCAAGTCAAGAACAGAGACAGACAGACATACGGTCCAGGGCAGGGGGCGCGCTCCTCAGCAGTGCTTTGGCCCTGGGCCTGAAGTGGGAGGAGACAGCCAGATGCACAGATATGCAGAGTGGGTCCTGAGTATAAAAGCACTGGGTCCCTCCCCCAGCACCCTCCTCCAAAGCACCTCCCTTTTAATAGAGCCCAGCAGGGCTTTATCAGCCAGTGCCTTCTGCCGGGAAGCCAGCTGCTATGTGAGTACTCCCCTGTGTCTGTTCATTTGCAGCTGTTCATGATGGGAGGGGTGTCTCCTTAGACCTCTCTAAGTTTTCTCTTTTTAATGGAGATATATGTTTCAGATGATTGGAACTGAGTAAAAGCACAAAATTAGAGTTCTGGTAGACTAGCAAGCCACTTACCCAACTCACAGGCTTCTTCCTGGATGCTTGAGAGCAGTGTCTTGGTTCATGATTTCTGCAGCAGGGAGGATCGGCCCCAGAGCTCTGAGTGCAAGAGGGTTTCAGCCAGGAGTCCACTTGAGGTGCTAAAGGACTCTGAGCTCACAGATGCTGCATAGGAGCTTGAGGCTGTGTCCTTGAAATAAGTAAAATTAGAGATCTATCAATACGACTCAAAAAAAAAAAAGTGGGTATTGGGAATGGCCCTTTCCAAGTATGGTTTTCCAGATCATCCTGCCTGTACCGTCATGCTGGACGGAGGACACTGGAACACCCTTTGGGAGAACAAGTCACACTGCAAGCAAAAATTTGGCAACTTCTTTTCAGCTATACTTTCTGTCCTGGAATTCAGACCTCAAGGCTTCAAAGGGAGGGTGTTCCGAGCAGAGAGTGTTTTAATCAGGAGACAGGACACCTGACAGCATTTTCTTTGTTTCTCATTACAGTTTTAGAGAAGGCTGAGCACTCCCCACACTTAGATTCAAAAACTACCTAACATAACGAGTTCTGTAAGTATCACACAAATGTCAATGCTGAAGTCTCGTAATTATGGTAGAGCATGAATGTTTATATGCTTTCTTCCATATCTATGTCCTAAATTTTGTATTATTTTTAAAAGTGATACTTGAGGCATAGACTCTCCGAGCTCTCTCCTTATACAAATTTCTAATACATGCTGACAATAGAATGAGTTGTGTTTCCTGTAAGAAACATTGCTGAACTGAAATCTTGATATTTCAGAATGATGAGTCCTGCTTTGTGGCACTAAGTGATCTGGGCTACGAAAAGTGCTTTCTGACTTCTATTGTAAGCTCACTGGGTGTAGCTTCTAGAATATTCTCAGGATGTTAACTTCAACACACACAGGCCTTGTTGTGGATATGTCCGTGATACAAGGGAGTGAGGCTTACTTTGGGGCATGGTGAGATGTTTGTTTGTCAGAAGAGTCACTGCTTCTGGCAAGGACATGGGGTGAAATAACCTTTGCTGTTGTTCAGCAACCCCCTCCCCAGGGTTACCTCAGGGAGGCCATGAAGACAGGCTGTGTCCACTAACGCCCCCTTGGGGACTTCAGAGTGTATGGTTCCAGCCTGGAAGACAAAGGGCCACCACGGCTTACCTCTTCCATAAGGCTGATCTGCGGAGTGAATGTGGACGGTCCAAACTTTGGACTCCAGTTTTCTCCTCTATGAAATGAAGGCTTGAACTATATGCTCTCCCAACTCCTTCTCTCTCTTGGCTCTTAGAAAATATCAATGTTGAGCTCAAGGATGTCATTCTCCGAGACATGTTTGATATTGGTGATGGGGAAACATGACTGGGGAATGTGACAGTCCTGCCTGTCTCTTCTCTCTTTCTTTCATTCTTTCTTTTTGTCTTTTAAACTAAATATGAGAGCCCTATTATTGGGTTTCTTAATGTTGCTCTTTGTCAAGCAAAAATATGCATAATGCAACCCACCTGTTTGGGGTTAGCCAGATTGTTTAACCATGGATAAACATACACACACACACACAACCTTTTCCAAAGACATGTCAGTAAAGTTGTCCACAATTATGGATTTTTCTGAAACACTCTAGCAGAGTGTTAAGTTTTCAGATTTCAAACCAAGACAGTGGAAGAAAGTAGTTAAAGAGGAAGAAAAAAATAAATACCAAACCTATGACTTTTCTGGAACTTCTAAAGGAAGAATGCTATCCTTGGGCGTAATGGAAGTTTTTTTTCTATTTTTTTTTAAGGGAAACAAAAAGTTGCCACACCTGTTGAATATAACTATGAATTGTTTATTATTAACAAGCTGATGTCTGATTTCTAACAATTCTTATTCAGATAGAAGGAAAATAATGCCATTTAGCAATCTCTTAGACTGGGCTTTTGCTATGCAAGTGTGGCTAGCATCTTTTTACAGAAAATAGAACCTGGACCAGGTCTTCCCCTTCTCACATTTGTAACAATTAAGTTTGAAGGAAATTGTGGCTCCATCCCCCGAAATGGAGCCCTAACAGTTCCCCTGAAGTGTTTCAGAGCCTGAAGCCCAGCACTCCCTCTGGAACAGGCTTCAGACCT
This sequence comes from Odocoileus virginianus, assembly GCF_023699985.2. Lineage (NCBI taxonomy): Eukaryota > Metazoa > Chordata > Mammalia > Artiodactyla > Cervidae > Odocoileus > Odocoileus virginianus. The sequence continues at coordinate 14,388,792 of NC_069695.1, read as the reverse complement.
GTCGGCTTCCTGCCGGTGGAGAAACACAGCGGCACAAGACCCATACATGGGTCGCTGTGCAGGATGGTTTGCCAGTTTTTTCTTCTGTTTTAAGCAAAGTAAAATGAACATTCGGTGTCTGCAGTCAGCTCATGGTCTCTGCTGATGGAGCCCTAGCTGATGGAGAAGTCTGCCTTCTTTGTTGAGGTCTCCTCTCCCCAGGAACCCCCGAGGAGAGCTCAACCCTGCATTTTACATCACAGGCAGGGCACGATTTCTGCTGATTCACGTATTTTTGCCCTTTGTCGTGTATGGAAAGAAAGGAAGGATGAATGGACGGTCTTTGATTGGCGCTGCTGATGATGCCTATCCTGGTCCTCTTTGGAGGGGCCCTTTTGGAAAAAAAACTGGTGAGGCAGCATACAGAGGCTCCCCCTGGCTAACCTTGGCCCTGGTCCAGGGGCCGGCAGAACAGGTATGCTACCTTTGTACAGCTTCTGTCTCTGAAGCTGTGACTTTTCTGACTCTGCTGTGTCTTTTCTGAACCAAGCCTGGGAAGTGGGGTCCTCATGTTCTGCTGAGCGGTGCAGCTTGGGCTGAGCCTGATGCATAGGGGTCTTGGTCCAGAAACTCACAAGACACTCGTCTTGATTTAGATGTTGGACCTTTGTGCTGCAGATTTTTGACAACCATGGAAAAGCTAGGAAAAAGTATTTGGGGGATTTTTATTTATCTTGCTTCTATTTTATAGAGTGCGTTCCTTACATTTTCTTGTCATATCTTTTCAATTGAAATTTAATGACCTACTTAGATTCAAGAAGTTTGAACTTAGTTCCTGCTTCATCATTTTGTATTGCCTACCCAATTAGGATATGTAGACTTATAAAGTTCCCTAAAGAAATACAAAGAGTGTAGCATGATTAAATCCTAGGGTGAACCACAACTGTTAACTTACTGGTTTCTCACGACCAGTTCTCATGCCTGAGTTCTGGAACAAGTAATCAGGCTTCCCAGAGCTCTATAGTGTTCAGTCCAGAATAAATGATTCCCAGGGGAATCAACTCATGAGAAGGTCTGTCCCTCTATTTCATGGTAGCCCTACCACCCACCCCAATATATGGATGCTAGAAAGATAAAGCATAGCAAGTCTTCTGCATGCTGGGCTGAAGATTCAGATCAATGGTTCAATCTTTATCCAACTTCAGGTGGCTGGGCAGGGAACTCTGGCCAGTCCGGTTCTCAGTCGTGCCTGGCCAGTTAGAATATCAGGTTTCATATCTGTAGCTCCAAAATCTCTGAAATGATGATGTATTGAAAACCCTCTAAAATAAATAAATAAATGCTGGGAATTTTGAGAACATGAATTTGTCCACCCTGGGATAACCCATGTACCTAATTGCTTCCATACTTGATGGAAAATGCCCACTTTAATGTTTTCGTTCAGGGCTGCCTCTGTAGAGCTGCATCTACCCAGTTACAGAAACTCAAGGCAGTTTCTTGTCATTGCCTGGACCGGAGCCTGATGCCTCTCATAGGATATGTGGCTTTGAGAATGGGGTCATGATAGCTAAGGAAAGGGCTTACCAAGCCTTATCTTCAGTTACGATATTTAAAGAGAGATAAATGAAAATCAATGCTAGCTATCAGTTAGATTATGAAATAAAACCCAAATTTTTTATAATTTCTTAATAATTCAAAAGGTTTTCACTGTTTAACTTCGGGCCAGCTGAGCTCCACATAGATGTAGTTTTGGTTCCTGACCTCCAGCAGTTTTCATTTTAAGAATCTCTTAATGCAAATGTTCATTAGAAGTCTCACAAATGCAGGTTTCTATCACTATTTCGCCAAGCCAAAATGACCTTGGTCTAGAATGCATTGCATAAACAGCTTCTACTTTATGGAATTGCTGACCATCGTTTAAAAGCAGAATGGTTATTTGGCAGTGAAATAATACAATTGAAGTATAACTGTGACTCAATAAAAAATGAGTTACACTGACTTTTGTACTGGGATTAATAGAAGCCAAAACTGAAATCAGAATTGCAAAAAATAAAAACTTTAAAAGTCATGGATTTTATTGTCTGTTAATTGGGCTTTAATAGCTTTTCGTTGGGTATGGTAAACAGAAGAACCAGTGGAACCCAAAATAGGCATGAGAAACCCTTGTTCACAGCCTGGTTGCAGGGAGAAGACAAATTGGTTTAACTGCATTGGTTTTGGGTATTTCCCTGGTCATGTCTTACGTGCCTGTGGCTTCAACATTCCACACTTGTGCCTCCTGGGGTCTGATGGTTTGGGTGTTCCCCTCCTGTCACTGGCCTGGCTGGGCTCTTTGCTTTTCTTGCAAACTCAAAGTGGTTTTGCCATGGTCTCTCTCCTTTCGCCTACCTCTGGGATGACGCCGTTGGTACTCTTTTATACTACCATCAGCACCATGAAACCTTTTTTGTCTACAGGGTATAATATTCTGATGATGCTGATTCTTTATTATTGCACACGCAACATGAGAAGTGAAGAGTCTTGTGGAGCACAAGTCACAGTCATGCTGTTAGTACCCTGAGGCGTGCTTACCATGAGTATGCCCTGTACACTCCTACAGTGTGCTGTTCTTAACATGTAATTCTTTGGTTTTCAGCAGCTAGCCCACTTCCACTTTTCCCATTTTCTACATCCTTGTGGAAGATTATTTTGCCAGTCTTTTTTTCTAGTTTAGATTTAGTAAATTATATTTTTAAATGATATAGCCCAAATTCTCAATATTTTAGTGAACATACTAAATATATCATGTATATATTATGTATATAAATATATAGTCCCATATTTATGTTGATTTGCGTATTTCATTTATTTAATGATTTTGCTTAAACACTTAAATAAACACTTCAGTGGTATTTAAACACTTAAATAACAAATTTCAAAAATAGAGAATATATGAGGCAGCTGCCTGATGTGAGGACGTAGTCTCTGAGTTGGAGAGTGAATACTGTGGTGTCAGGGCAGGGTGCAGTTCTTAGGCTATGTCAACACACACACAAACATTTCTTCTCTTTCAAACTTTTAAAACAAAGCCTGTTTTTGTAAAATAAAAGTTGCATCTAAAATGGCTACTTGTCTTAGAAAGTAGCTGGTTGGTCTGCATTAGCGAGCATCATTTTGTAACCTGACATCTGGCTCCTTTCATTGGAGCAAAAAGCTTAAGTACTTGATTGTAGCTATTTTTGTATCATTTTCTGACTCATTATGTTGAAATTAACTATTTTTCATTCTTTCCCACTAGACTGAGCTCTTTGAGTGTAGGATATAGGTACTCAATAAATATTCGTTGAGCTAGAAACTGAACCTTATGAAATTAAAGACCAGAACCTTCTCATGGTGACATTAAAAACAGTGATGACAAAAGTAGTATGGGGCTTGGGTTTTGATAATAATCTCCCTGACAATATTTCAAGAGGAAAATGGTGCTTTCTTAGTTTCGTGGGATTGTCATGGTCTAGATGAAGTGCCTTCAAACTCATCCTGTGTGGCTACTGTGGTCAGGTCCCTCACTGGCCAGTCCAAAGCATTCTACATTAAGATGTTCATGAGCTCCATCCTTTCCTCAAGGAGCCAGAAGAGACATCCATGGATGACAACCCCACTGCAGTTAAATTGGACCAGGTTGGAAATCAGGCTCCACAAAGTCGAGGCAGAAGACGCTTCCCCAAGGCACTTGGCTATATCACTGGTGACATGAAAGAATTTGCCAACTGGCTTAAAGGTATTTACGCCACCTTGGAGAAGTGGCATTGGGGGAAATGGTTTGCTGGTTCTTCTATTCAAATCTTTAGTTATATTCCCCTATCTTCTATCACTTTTCTCTCCATTTTTTTAAACTTTTTATCTTCTAACCTGAGAACTTCTTCCATTTTTTTTTCTTTTTAATGGAGACAGTGATCCTGTTCATGTCAGAGGATGGCACCTAGTTCCACCTTGTAATTTTTTTACTTAAAAACTGAAATTTTACTCTTGGTAATTCATTCCTTTGGCTTAAGGGTCTAAACATCTAAGCACACTAAATAAGTCCATTCAGTGCTTTCTGGAACTGGGGTTCTAGTATGGACATTGTGGACTGAGCAGAAAGAGGATCTGGGGGTCACTAAAGGGGAAAGAGTTCAGAGAAAAAGTTTCAAGGGATATCCAAAGTTAGCCTCACCTTGTTCAGAGGGGATTTTGCTCAAGATAGGCTTGGGAAGGAGACTCAGGAAGGAGCCCCATTTGCCCCACCATTTCCTTAGCTCTGCTCATCTCATCTCTTCCAGATAAACCCCAGGCTCTCCAGTTCGTCGACTGGGTTCTTCGGGGGATATCCCAAGTTGTGTTTGTCAGCAACCCCATCAGTGGAATCCTGATTCTGGTGGGACTCCTGGTCCAGAATCCCTGGTGTGCCCTCAATGGCTGTGTGGGAACAGTGATCTCCACCCTGACAGCCCTGTTACTTAGTCAGGACAGGTAAGCATGTCCCTCCAAGCCTCTGCTTCTTGCTTCAGAGAACACAGGAGCCAACCGGTGACTCTGGGCAGTAGTGATAAAGCCCCACCCTCGCCTGGAGAATCAACCTTTATTCCACAGAATGCTTTATATTTGCCTTTAGTCAGCAGTCAGGAAATCATTTATAGCCTCTTATTCACAGTACCCGAATAAGCAGCCAGATCCTTTTGGGCAATACATGCTACCAGAACTAAGCTATAAGTAATTTTTATAAATAATAACTAAGCTATAAGACCCTACAGTCCAAAGGGAGTCTACTTTAATGATTGATCAATTATTTATTATCAGCATTTTATTTATTTGGGCAAAAAAATGCATATGAATTCAGGAAAAGTTTTAGTGGCTTAATAATTCCACTAAACCCATTATATCTTAGTTCCATGCTTAGTTTAGTAAATTCATTCTTCCTAGACAGTGAAAAGGTTAGTTCAGCTTCCAGAGAGATAAATTTTAGTCCCCAGTTATGAAAAGGTACCATTTTGACCAGGAGTAGAAACTTAACCCATAGGACAACATTTGGAAGTGATGTTAAATGCTGGGAAGAAAGGGACCCAAGAAAAAATTAGATGCTAAAGATGCATATAGTTAAATGGAATAGTTTGCCAAGTAAAAGGGATTTTTTTTTTAATAATTTGGAAATGTATATCTGGAAGCAACAAAATGGAAGAACAAGAAGATGAAAATATATTCTAAGTTAGAAGACTTGTGTTGATAAAATCAAAGACACTGTGGAACTGAATTTACATTTCAAGAATCTTATACCTCTCAGCAAGAAAATCAGACTTAGGGAAGAGTTTTGAATAAAAGCTCTATTCAAGTCAAAGACCCTAATGATTCAAAAGAAATAATAACTTTGGGAAGGAAAGGCTAAAAGGAAACAGACTATGTTGGCCTGCTGATTTCCTTTTCTCTACTCCTTAGCTATGATGCCTCTGTAGGGGTTGTTCTATATGCACATTTGTATTTTATCCATGTATATTTTACTGTTTCATGCTTTTATTAGTATTTGGTTTCTAGAGACTTTGCAATAAAACCCTAAATATAATCTCTTTTTCAAATGTAAATATTACCTGGAAGTTACAAGTGGTATTTATGGGCACATTCGGCCAACATCCACCCAGGAGGTGTCTAAGCTGTGCCTCTTGCCCACAGGTCTGCCATTTCAGCAGGGCTCCAGGGCTACAACGCTACCCTGGTGGGGATCCTCATGACTATCTATTCAGACAAGGGAAACTATTTCTGGTGGCTGTTATTCCCTGTATCTGCTATGTCCATGACTTGGTAAGTTGTACCTGGTTTTCAAAATGCCTTTTTGGAAAAAAATGTATAAGGGGCAGGAGGGAATGGGGGGAATTATTATTTAGTGAGTACAGGGTTTCTGTTTTGTAAGATGAGAAATATTCCGTGAATGGATGGTGGTGATGGTTGTATAACAGTGTGAACATACTTCATACCACTAAACTGAATGCTTTAAAATGGTTTAAGTGGCAAATTTTATGTTATATATAAGGCAATTTCTGGAAAATTATCTTTTTTATTTAGATTCAGGATATATCTATTGCAAACAGGAAGCGTTCAAACATACTGATGCATGTGGCTTCCCCTCACACCTCATGGCCCTCCTCCGACAGCACCATTCTGATGTAATTGGTTTGGGGAGCTTCCAGAACACTAGGAGTTTTGAAGGCTCCCGGGGGATTCTAAAGTACAACCAAAGTTGAGAACCACTGCCCAGCATCAGGAGTCCTCGAACAAGCACACCATCAAGGCTGCCTGCAGGGCCGGTTAAAACTGAAGCTGCCTCCCTGAGGCTTCCTGATTCAGTCCGTCTGGGATGGGGCCTGAGAATCTGCATCTCAGCAAGTTCCCAGGTGGTGCTGACGTGGCTGATCCAGGGACCACACTCAGAACCACTGTCCCTATGTAACCCCCCTTACCCACCTGCCCCTCAAAACAATTCTTTATTAAATTCTATTCCTTTTTTAATCCTAAACCCTTCAAACTAGTTTCTATATTGACACTGTCTTAAAGCATTTTTTTAAGCAAGCACTTCCTTCTTACTACGATATAGTCCAAATATAAAATGCTAGCATCCACACACATGAGACGTCTGGCTACATAGACGCAGCCAACCCTGGAGTGTGCCCCCGCTGGCTGCAGCCACAGGTGTGTGGAGGAGAACCCACTGGCACAGCCAACCCCCCAGGAGAAACTTCCCACCCGTTCTGAAGATCAGGTTCAAGGGCCGGAGGTGTCACTGCACAGAGTCACCCACACCCCCTCCCCCGAGTTCAGGAAACCTGGGGTTCTAACTTCAAAGTGATGGCTCCTTGACTGGATTCACAAGTGAGGGAAGAGAAAGGGCCCAGAGGCCATCTAATCCAATATCCCAGTTTACAGGCAAGGAAGCTGAGGCTACCTCCTTGCCCAAGGTCACACAGTTCAACTTCTCAAGGACTTAAAACTCTGCCCTCCTGAGTTTACACTCTTTCCTTCAGGACTAAGTTCAAGATTGAGGTTGGCTCTGGTGGGGAGGGAAGGGCACGTGGTCAAGTAGTTTACACAAGGGGCTTTAACTCTTTAGACAATACTCTTTTCATATGTCTTAAATGCTTCAAAAATATTTTTAAACCTAGATTTATAACTCATTGTGAGCAACCTCAGAGCATAATTTTCCACAAGCCAAATAAGCTGAGAGTTGACTTTTTACTTTACGTAAGAATTATTCTATGATAGGATTTATACCAGGTGTGTTTGGGTTTGGGTTTTGTTTTTTTTTTCCCCTGTCAAAAGTTTGCCAACACAACACTTTAGAGACTTATTTGCTAATGAAAAAAGCCTCTCTATAGTATAGATATTCAATTTGTTGGTATGGCTTATCACATGCCTATTCTTCTATTCTATTCTTTTGTTTTTAGTCCAGTTTTCTCAAGTGCATTGAGCTCCGTGTTCAGCAAATGGGACCTCCCTGTCTTCACTCTGCCCTTCAATATGGCATTGTCAATGTACCTTTCTGCCACAGGACATTACAATCCATTTTTCCCAAGCACCTTGATCACACCTGTCACCTCAGTTCCCAATGTCACCTGGCCTGACCTCAGTGCTCTGCAGGTAAGACACACTATCTTCTTATATCCCATTCCCACCTCCCCTGGGCTCTGGAAGACACCTCCTGGTTAACTGTTGGTGGACATCAGACCTGACAGAGGCTCAGCTCTGGAGTAGCCTTGCCACTTTTTCTTGCCATCTAAAAGCTTATTTGTTCTACTCCAAATCTTTGGGTTCTAAGGGATTTTTTTTAAAGGACTACATGGTCAAAACTAACTTTTCCTCCTCTTTTCCTAACACCTGCAGTGCTAACTCCAGAGTATAGCTCCACTGAAATCCAGCCAATTTGTTCCAAACTTTGCCCTTATTTCGGGGGAGGGGGGTGTCCAGTGGGGGCCAGCCCTTGAGGCAGGGGCCTGAAGCCTGGGGTTCTGTCCTCCCTGACCTACCTTCCCCAATCAAAAGAACTGGTTGCTCACTGTTAGATCCCATCGCAGAACCTTTCTATTTTGCTTTTTCTTATGGTGGATCTCCTAGAATATGTACGATAATTCACATTTCTTGAGCTTTAGGGGCATCAGAATCATTGTTTTTTAAATATTAATCCAGGTTCCATCTCAGACTCCCTAAATCATAATCATTGGGGTGGAGTCTAGGAATCTGTTTTAACAAGTTCCCCAAATAGTGATGTGGGCGAGAGTTTGAGAACCACTCTCGTAGGATGTATGCTGTTTATCTCCCTATAAATATGTATAAGGATAGCACTATTTTTAAAAGCCTGGTTGACCCAAATCAAATTCCAGCTCTTTGTGCTGGTGTTTATTTAATAAATTTGTCTAAGTTTTCTCAAGTATTAAAAAATAAAGACAACACTTGAAATCAGAAGCAGACCAACCTTACATTTTTTAGTGTCAAGAGACTGTCTTTCCTGCTATCAGGTTATTGAACCCCCTTTGCTGTCCTCTTTGCTGGGCAGTCAAAGCATGAAGAGTTCAAATAGCCTTTTCTTTAGCTTTTTGTACAGAAAATGAATGGCAGTATTTGGAAATAACTCAGAAGGAAAATAAACAATTTATCAGGACTACCCATGGAAAAAATAGCATCAGTTGAACTATCTAAAACTGCCCAATACAGAAGCTATTAACCCTACATAGCTATTTTAATTTAAACCATTTGTTAGCTTGAATCAAATCTTGTGCCTTCTTCCTAAGAACTCCCATTCTGTGAACACATTATCTGAGTTCAGAACTCAGCCAGAAAGCTATAATTATAACATTTAAATATATTTTTGTGTTCTAAGGACTAACAGTTGTTGAAAACTGGAACAAGCTATCTTGGTTTCAATTAATACATGCTCTCTAAAAAAAAAAGATTAAAAAATAAAAGAATTTTAATTAGTTTTTAATATACAATAGAAATAAATAAATTTTTTAAAATAAAAAATTTAACTAATGAATATTCTCATTAGCAACACAAATGTAAATGTGGTCCTGATTCATGAACCTGTCAATAATTGCTTCTGAGCTGTTGATAAAGATAATCTGACTTTGGGTCAGCAGGGAGGGCTGGTGTATCTCTGGGGATAAAGAGACTGAGATTTTTCTGTAGAGCAAGAGAGAATTATAAATGTTAGTAACTCTGATCTTGAAAGATAAGATATGCTAAAACTAAAATGACATTACATTGTGTTTGTGGATGTCCTATGGGTTTCTGTCCAGTTGTTTTTATGGCCGTGTTTTCTAAATCATTTCCGCAGTTGCTGAAGTCCCTGCCCGTGGGTGTGGGTCAGATATATGGCTGCGATAACCCGTGGACAGGGGGCATCTTCCTAGGCGCCATCCTCCTCTCCTCCCCACTCATGTGCCTGCACGCTGCGATCGGGTCCTTGCTGGGGATAATAGCAGGTAAGTGTAAGACTTGCTCCCAGATACGGAGCACTGCCTCTGCCCCGTTACTGTGTCAGGCATCTTTGACATTCCAGACCTTTCTTGATGGTCTGCTTCCAAGGGACCAATGGGAGTTCTTGGATGTCTTTCCCACCCCCAAGCTCCTTCTAGAACATCCTGCCTTTAGTCCAAAGCTCTGACCCCTCCTGTCTTCCCTAATAGGACTCAGTCTTTCAGCTCCATTTGAGAATATCTATGCTGGACTCTGGGGTTTCAACAGCTCTCTAGCCTGCATTGCAATTGGAGGAACGTTTATGGCACTCACCTGGCAAACCCACCTCCTGGCTCTTGCCTGTGGTGAGTATTCCCTGAACTTGGGGAACGTTGCTCATGACTGTGGTATCAAAATCCAAGACAAACAATAAGAAAGGGCTGTGTGAGAAACTAGAGCTGGAGTTCTAGTCTGAGCCCCTGATACCTGCTAAGTATGTGAGACCAGGGCAACTGGCCTCCCCTCTCAGGGAGGACCCGCGTCTGCTCTGCCTACCTCATTGCTCATGTTGAAGACTGGAGAGTCTGCTGAGTCATATTAACCATTTTACAATATGTATTTGGTGGGGGATAGAAACAACTTGTCCTGTGTTCTTCATGCTACTTGTTTGACCCAAGAAACTGAAAGGAAACAAGCTAAATATAGTCAGTCCTGGTAAGTTGGGTGGTATTAATGGGCCCTTAGAGAATCACATTAATATGGCTGTTCTCAAACTGGAGCAAACATCAGAATCTCTTGGAAGCCTGGTTAAAACCCAGATTGCTGGGGCCCAGCCTGGGTCCTGGACTCATTGTTTGTTAGAGCGGGCCAGGAAGGCAGGGGAGGCAGGGGAGACGCTTGCATTTTTAACAAGCTGCCAGGTGGTGCTGATGCTATTCCTCTGGGGACTACATTTTGAGACCTGTAATATTAATCCTTTCTGAGCTCCAGGCCAGACTCAGCCTGTCAGAGCTAGAAGGGCTTCTGGAGAGTTCCATAGCATCCTTCTCGTTTTACTGTTGTAGTTCTAAGGGCAGAGAAAGGGATACACTGAAAGGAATCCATTAGGGTAGATGTAAACCCAGAGTCCATACTTGCTAACAGCTTCCAGAGTCACTCCCACTATACTACTCTCCCTCTCTTCAGTATCATTTAAACCCTTAGGTAAAAACAGACCTCAAGTGCTTCAGATTTGAAAAGCTGATGCATTTCCCAGGCCATTGCAAGGAGAGGCTTATTCACCCTGTAGCTTCCAGCATCCCTAATTCAACACAAGTTAAAAGTATGCAAGATAATATGCTAGAATGAAAGGAATGATGCTTCCTGGGGAACAAAGGGGTGGAGGGATATTGGAACAGGCAAGAATTTCTGTAATCTCATGGAAATATTTGACAAGATTTAGTTTATCACCAAACTAATTAATCATTAGTTGGATGAATGATGATTTATCACCATTTATCCAATAATGGCTGGCTTTATCACCATTAATCAATCCAGCTGTTAACGTGGTGGGCCGTGTGTCAGGCAGGATTTGGAGTGAGTTCTTGCATTGGGCAGGATGTGGGATAGAACCAAGGATTTCTAAGGCTTTATTCAATTTTGATTATCTGATGCTATAGAGCAAGATTATCAAAACTCAGGTAGCTCTGGAGTTGCCATTCACATGTTATTTTGTCAATTTCTTTATAGTTACATGACTGTAACTATATGTTACGGTTCACCTACAAGCCCTGTCAAAACCTTTTGCTCACTTGTTTACAAGCTTAGGGCAAAGGAGAAAAGTAGAGACAGATTATGTGACTTCCTGAGCTCACCTGGGATAAACTATTCTGAGATGGGTCTGAGGTTTCAAACCTTTATCTCAGGTGCAAACCATTATCTTTTCTCTATTTGTAGTAGTAGAAAATATGTACTAAACATTCGTAGTACAATCCAGACTAGGAAGAGCTAGGAAGTACTAGGAAGAGCTAGGGTAGGGGCTCAGAAGCTTTAGATCCTAGATGGTTCCTGTGTACGGAGGGCAGAAGCTGGGCAAGTAAGAGAGAGAAGCCCGTGGACCACATGATGCAGAACCAAAAGACTCACCGGCCAGGAGTCCCTGGGGAAAACAATACAATTCAGAATCATCCAAAAGCACCTCCTAGAAAGGGTGGCTTTTCTGTAAGTCCTAAAAAGTAAGAGGAGGAATTCCAGTTGTTGCAAAGCATGTTCTGGGCCAGGGTATGGACAGCCTGAGCACATCCTTAAAGATCAAGTAAAAACTGTCTTGGTCACAGAAGTTGCTGATCAGGTTTATGAAGGTCTTTTCACCGATCATGGAAAAGGAAAAGACAAAGATGTTTACAAATGTGTTTCCCCAAAGCTGAGATATTGTCATTATTTTCTCTCTGTAATTTTATAGTTGTATAGGACTATTGTACGAAACAAACAAAAATTCAATCAATACAGAAGAGTATAAAGCAGAAGGTGAAAACACTTCATCCTACTCCCTAGATAGAAATTTCCTGCCTCCTTCTTATAAGGACCTCATGATTACATTGTATCTACTTGGCTAAGGATAATCCCCTATCTCAAAATCTTTAACTTAATCATAGCCGCAAAGTCCCTTTTGCCATATAAGGTAACATATCATAAGTTCTGGGGATCAGGACGTAGACATCTTTGAGGGCCTTTATTTTACCTATTATACCTACCTTCCTTTGGATAGATCTGGATTTTCTTCATTAGTACAGTGGTTAAGTCAGTATAGAATTAGTTAAGAGTCCAGACACTGGTGCCAAAATCCTAGCTCCTCTTATTTTCAGTAAATGCCAAATGCACCCCACAGAGGCCATATGAATTTCCCGTGCCACTGACAGTGTGTGGGAGTGCTGTTTCAGCCACATGGGGCACAGTCATCAGTCTTTTTTATCTTTGGACATAAACTTTTGAGACAGACCTCCAGTCCCTCTTGTAAAGCAGATCTCACGCTAAAATGCACAGCAAGTTTCTGCCTGCCCACATCACCAAACAAAAGATCAAGCTTGTCAGCCAAGATAAATAAATAAAGACATTTATTATAGAGCTCCTCTTTTATTAACTCCTGTGGCTTTATCAGGAAGCAAACATAGGAGTCTCTGACAGAGGCCTGGTATAGTTGCCTTCCCTGTGCCCCTAAGCCAGAAATTGCACAGCCAGAGAACTCCTCAATTTTGTTATTTTATCACTGCAAACTGCAAACACATTTTGGATCTCTTCTTACAGGTTGGGTTATCATAGTAGGACTTTAATATGGAGGTATGTAGGGAGGGATGTTGTCTATGAAGAACTGGAATTCGGTCTTCCCTTCCACTCTGGAGGGCATTTTCTCTCCCTCAGCTACTCAGCACACTATTAGGGGCATCACCTCCAAACCATGATGTCCAGAACTGCACCTCTACTGTAAGGTTTTCCCAGCCCAACTCAGCTCATCTTAATGATGGGCAACAACTATTAGCTAGTCTGATACTCTTACTATAGAAAGAAAAGCAACATGGAATTGAAAGAGCATAACAATATGAGACTTGAGTACCAAAAGTGTGCTAATAGGTATTAAGCTACTGTACTCCTAGAAGAGAAATTCAATAAGAACTCATGTGTTCAGGGAAGTGTCATAAAAGAGCCGGTGCTCAGGAGAGCAGGGACAGAGTATCTCCATACTTAGCCAGTGGCTAGTGAATATTTCTTGAATGAGCGAATGAATGAATGAACTAAATGGGGAGGGTGGGGATGAAATTATCCAAGCCAAGCAGAGAAAATCTTCCAACACTTCTGCTCAGAGCAGTACCTCCTTCCTATGATGACAGAGATGAGTTTATAGCTACTGCTTGTGAAAATACATAATTTCATTTGAGAGTCATTACTCCCTGTAAAGAACCTCTTCCAGCTGCCTTTTTACAGACAATGAAACTAGATTCCTAGTTCAGTGATTTGTTTTACAGCAAGCAAAATGGCAGAGCTGGGATTTGAAGCCCAGACCATTTCCAAAGATGAGCCTTTCCTGTTAGCATGAGACAATTCATATGTGAAAGAACTAGGTATAATATTGAACAAAAAATATGAGGATAGAAAGATAAAATATCAATAAAAGGATGGAAATCTATAGTAAAGTAAAAGAAGATCATAGAGTCTCTCCCACCACCCCACCCAACTCCCCAAAGTAGCAGATGTGTTTCTTGACGGATATGAGGACCAGATGGTGAGTGTGTTCAACAGTGAGTGTTGGTGGCCCAGTTGGCCATGTGGCCATTATAAGAAGGTCATTCTTCAGGTGGTGTCTGGGAAACATACAGGCTTCCCTGAGTCATCTTGGGCCCAAGAATTGAGAGTTAGCTAGCTGAGTTCTTTGTTTCTGTTATTTTACACTGAAGGTCATACATATACTCAAATTACCTACTTTTAAAAATTCATGCTCCAAGGAAATAAAAACACAGGATGTTAACTCATTGACATGTATGCTGACCTTAACAGTTTTAGGGCAGATGTTAATACAAAGAGGAATCCTAGGTCTGTGTTCAGTTTCTGCTGATTTCTGAGTTACTATCTCCTTCTATATACATATACCATGGTTTTTTTTAAACTGTGATTTCTAACAATTGATCTGAGAATCCCAGATGCCGTGAAATTATGTGTTATCTCAAGGAACATTCGTAAGTTTCACTTTAATTATGCTTGGGTATAATAATGGGGAAATGTATTTACTGTGGAAGGCCTTCTCCTTAAGTATTATATTAGCAATAACAGCAAAAAAATAAATAGCACCACAGAAAAGCTACCTTTATTGAGTACTTACTGTGTGCTAGGCCCAAGCATTACCCTCCTTCACACTCACATCAACCCTTGAGAGCGAGATTTCCATTACCCCCTTGTACAGGTGAGGAAATGAGGGCTTTGAGTGGAGGTTCCAAGCTCCTAACGGGTGGAGACTGGATGTGAACCCAGAGCTGCTGACTCTAAGCTCAGACTTGTAACCAGGGTGCTGGGCTCACTGGTGAAATGCACAAGTTTACATTCCAGGGATTTATATTGAAAGGAGTCCAAGCACTCTTTCTTTCCCTTTTTTTCCTCATAGCCCTGTTCACTGCCTACCTGGGAGCCAGCATGTCACACCTGATGGCCGTGGTAAGTTTGCTTTAATCTCACTTTCTTATCAGCATGATTGGTCGGTTTTCAATGATACAGAAACCCTCCTGAAGTCCACCTCAATGGCATCCCAGGGCAGGATGCATCACAGATAGTCACTGTAGTCCATCTTCTGGACCCACCTGTCCTCATTTACCCTCCAGCATCACAGTAAACCTTAGCCCAAACTATAATCGCCAGGCTTGCTAAAAATATCAGATTGTTTGTCTTAAAGAAGTGAAACTTAGCGTGTATATTATCAAGTCCATACTTTAACTCCGAGGGTCAAGAAGTTGACTTTAGAATATCTTTTACTTAAACAGAAAACTGGGACTATGTAGAAGTTGAGAAATCAGAAAAGGAAGGAAAAGGATAATTAGCTAAAGATCCAGATTTCTTTTTAATTAAGCCAAGAGTTTTTCATACCCATAATCTTTTTTTAAAAAAATCCCCAGTCAGTCATCAGTGAGACTTTTTCAGACCCCTGTCCTAAATTATTTAATAGGCAAAATCATCGCCTATTAAGTGCCTCTGGTCACTTCTTTCTTTTCAGTACTGTCCAGCCCTTTGACTTTCTCCTTCCCCTCCCCTGAGGAGCCCAGTACCCCCAGCTGCTCTGGGGCCCCCCACCTCTCAGTTCTCTTCCTCACCCACTACTGCAGGTGATGCCGGGCCAGTTCCTGATAACTCCATCCATACAGTTGTGGTCATGGCTGCCAGCGGGGCAGGACCACATCTAGTCCTCTTCACAGCAACACAGAGAGCTGAGCTGGGAGGGTCCTTCTGGAGACACGGTTATCTTTATGGTGGAATGCCAAAGCCCTGTTACAGGCATGATGGGATGCCTTAGAGCTTGGGGGACCCTTCACACCCCAACAAAAGTTCACAGACCTTGGCCTATGAGGCAGAATTGGGCAGGCTACAGAACAGAGTCAGCTAGGGAAATTTTGAAAAATCCCGATCCTTGGGCCCTGTACCTTGGCATTTCTGGTAGAGATCTTATATGATACTTGGTTATCTGTGTTTTGTTAAACTCTTCCAGATAATTCTGATATGCAGTCAAGTTTGGGTACCATCACACCCGGAGTGGGGTGGGGAGGGAGTTCATAGGGCCAAACCTAACCAAGTACATGGTGTGTGCTCAGAATTGCTTGAGTTGTCATGGATGCACAGAAGGAGGAGCTACCCTCAAGGGGTTTAGAGTCTGTTTGAGAGAGGAAACAAAAAGAAGTAAAGCAAGTAGAGTCCAAGGCCTAGTCTGGGCGGAGGCCAAGGGGAGAGAGGGCTGGACTCATCAAAGACGGCCTCATGGACATGATGAGTGGTCAGGAGCTATTGGTGGTTGCTAAGTATCATCTCTAGGAGCTAAGTGTCATCTTTACACATCCTATGTAGGAAGTCTGACTGTGTAAGAGGGAGGGCAGGGCATGCATCATCCCTAAGGAGTGCATGCTAACATTTCGGGGGTCGAATGTCCTGAGATCTTAAACTCAGTCTTCATGGGGACAGGCAGAGTCCACAGTCATGCCTCAGAGAGTTGTCTCCTGAGCTGAAGGACAGTGGTGTGAAGTCTGCACTTTGTGCGAGTTAGCCTTCCAACAGGATCTTAAAGGAACGTGTGGCTTGTCTCTCTCTCCAGGTCGGATTGCCATCTTGTACCTGGCCCTTCTGTTTGGCCACACTACTGTTCCTCCTGCTGACCACAAAAAACCCTAACATCTACAAGATGCCCGTCAGTAAAGTCACTTATCCTGAGGAAAACCGCATCTTCTACCTACAATCCAGGAAAAGGACGGTTCAAGGCTCTTTGTGAACGCAACCCCCATCCACAGCCATGGTCACAAGTCATTTCTGACAAGCCGCCCCAGTGGACTTACAGAGCTTCAAAACTGTTGTTTTCACTAGTAACAAATTTCATACTACACCATCAGTGATGTGTTCTCATGCTTATTTTCTATCTCTTTCAGTCTCCGGAACAGCCCTATACAAGTCACAAGACTCACCAAGGTGATGTGCTCTGGCTGTGGAATTTTAAAGCCTAGTGGGGCACTGGCGCTAAGACTGTACTGTATGTATAGAGTCAGAATGTTCCAACAGAAAGAGGAAGGAAGACCAAAGCTAATTATTGATATTTATTGATATTCTTGGTGTTTGATTGTACATGATGTTAACAGTATTAATTAAAATTAATCTCTATAAAACCAATCTCTTACTTAAGTGAATGGAATTCACAGTCACAAAATCAAAGTCAGCCTAGGATTCTCAGATAAGCCTTCAGGCATATTTAAAATCAATGCAAGTTACTCATTACAGCTGTGGTCCACATCATAGGGCCCATCACTGAGTTCCTTCCCCAGCTTCTCAACAGAACAGCCTCCACGCTGTCCAATATGTGTGTAACATTCTCTTATAGGAGATGGTGGGTTTGTTTCAGGCTGGCAGAGCTGCAGGAGAGAGAATGGGATCCCATCCATCAAATTACTCTGTATTGTCACTTTTCTTGGTTATTGCAAAGGATTTTTTTAGGTAGCTTATTATCTTTTTATTGTGAGAATGGATTTGTTTTCAGTGAGGTAAAATAAGAGAAGTTCCTGGCTATATCAGTTCCTAGATATTAAAGAAAAGTTAAATTTCTCTAAAATATTCAGCATAGCTATTTTCACTTTATTCCCTAAATTGATTCTGTAAAGGCCACAAAAGCAGGGGATCAAATATCAAATCATCAACATCCAAGGGCCCTTGAAAGCCACATTTTCAATTCATCTAAGGATGTCATGTATTACAAAGACTGAAAGTTAGTGTCAGATTGCTTCTGAGTGCTTAGAAGTTGCTTAATTCTTATTTTTTAAAAAATTCACTATTTTATAAACATTTACAATATTCTCACTCAAAAATCAATGGTATTTGAACCACCAAAAAGAAATACAGATAAAAAAGTCTCCAGTTTTGCTTCATTTGTGTAAGCTATCAGTCCTGTAAAGATTCTATAACCGAACATGCTGAATACAGCAGTGGGAAACTTTGGAATTTTAGAGGATTGGAAAGTGAAATTGGAATCCTAAAGGTTTTTTCTTCTTTGAGTTTGAAGTAGTCAGTGCAAACTATAGGAACAGAAGGGAAGTAAACCTACAATTATTTTAGGGAAAAGTTCACTTCTTCATTTTCTCAGGAAAACACTGTTTCAATTTAAAAACCCCGTGCCCTTTGGAAATTATGACTTTGCAGCTGTCATAGAGTCGTGTATATTTTTGTGGAAAAACTCAATTTTCAGTGTTTGAAAAATCTCTTTTGTTAGGGAATTCGAGAAATAAGAGTTCGGAAGGGATGGACAAAAAGGCAAGCAAACCAAAGATCACCAGCCCTGGAGACCCTGTGCATGGCTAAGTGAACCAGAGACTCCTACTGTCTCCAAGTCCATCTTCACATGAAAGCCCTTGTGGGCTGACTTTCTTCACAAAGACTTTCTTACAAGTCTTCACACAGACTTGTAAATAGGAACAGTTTCGAACTTTGTAAGTTGTCTAAATAGTATTCATTTTCTCAAGCAATTTTTGTTACTAAGTATTATCCTAATAATTTTAGCAAATATTTTGTTGATTTTCTTAGGGATTGTTTGTATTCTTTTCTATTGCCTGCATAGTAAATTTCTATGTAAGAATATGAATAAATTATACTCACAGCTCAGTTTTGTGTAAATTTTGTTTAAGTCATATGTCTTTTATAGCTATTGTACATATTAACAATCACGTGCATAGGTATGTATGTATTAATACTAGAATCCTTCTTCCTTTCTTTATATTTCACAATAGCATCAGATGCATAGTTGAGAAAACACTGTTCAATTTCCGATTTATGAGCTCTTCTCCCTAGATAGCCCCTCAACTACCCATTGATCTTCTTACTCAAGAATTAGAATGCATTCCTGAGAACAGTCACAGATGTTCAGGGCATGCTCTTAACACTTTGAGAAGAAGATCCTGGGAGCCAGACAGGCCCTGGGTACCCATCAGGACTGACCATGGGCCATGACCTGCCTCAGAGGTCAGTGTTCCAGGATAAACTGCTGTTCAGAATGTTTTATCCTCTGAGGATAAATGCCAGCGTTTGTCTCTGCCTCCTTTCACCCAAGCTTAGCATGTGTGAAAGAAAACATGGTAAAAATGGAAATTCAGTCCAACCAGTTTCAAACATTGCCCAAACAGGAAACAAAAGGAGGTTACAGTGGGCTGGTCCCTTGGAGTGCCCTCTGTCAAAACTAAACCACTCCCACATGTGGTTTCAAGATAGTAAATCTATAAGAGTGATCTGCCCCCTTTGGTATGAGGTAGAAAACAGAGAAATCACTTCCCAGGTGGCTGAGTGATGAAGAATCTGCCTGCCAATGCAGGAGATGCAGGAGACAAGTGTTTGATCCCTGGGTTGGGAAGATCCCCTGGAGGAGGAAATGGCAACCCACTCCAGTACTATTGCCTGGAAAATCCCACGGACAGAGGAGCCTGGTGGGCTACAGATCATGAGGTCGCAAAGAGTCAGACACCACTGAGCAACTGAGCACTCAGCACAGAAAACAAACAGAAGGTTTGGAGGCTTTTTTGCTAAAGACTCCAGATACTATATTCCTTTAGGAGTTACAGGTCCCAATCTTCTTGTTACCCAGACCCCTGATAACTGTGGAATACATTGAGATGGAAGGTTAAGTTCCAGGAGATCAGGAATTTCCAAGGGGGGCCTCTTACAAAGAAGCTTGCAAGAGTATTTTTGAGGTTGTGAAGTATTAACATCCCCTGGAGAAGGAAATGGCAGCCCACTCCTGTATTCTTGCCTGGAGAATCCCCATGGACAGAGGAGCCTGGTGGGTTACAGTCCCTGAGGTCGCAAAGAGTAAGACACGACTAAGCAACTAAGCACAAGTGTTAACACAGAATGAGGTTTCATACATGCGAATGTTGTCAGCCTCCCCTTTATCTAACGCCTTTCTTCCAAAAGACTTTAATCTTTAGAGTTAAATATCCTTCTTAAACCTGCATTGACACCCCCCCCCCCCAGACCATTAGAAGGCTTGTAGCTTCACAGAGTTCCATATGATAAAACAATTCTAAAAGTAGGAAGTTCTGTTCCAAGTTCCACATAGTTGTTCAATGATGTCATCAAAGATGTGATCTCTTTCCATCATCAGTCTCAGCATCCTCAGACAGCTTCACTTGCTTCCCCAGGTTTTTTACCTCATGGTTCCAAAGTAGCTGTCTTATTTGCAAACTTCACAACCTCATCAGGAAGAAGAAGGCAACCAGAGCTGCAAGAGAGTCATTCTTTCATGTTTCTCTCTTATCAGGGAGAAAAATCTTTCCCAGGAGCTCTCCAAAAATACTTTCACTTGAGTCCTTCTGGCAGAACTGGGTCACATGGCCAGTTACAAAGGAGTCTGGGAAAGTAGCCATCTGGCTGCCTCTTCTATATGCAGGACACTTGTCAGCCTCTATTACTGCAGAGGTGGTGCACTCCGCCATATCACAGCAAAAGCAAGAGGAATGACTATTGGACAGGTGCCAACGTTCCTGCCTTGGTTGGTACATGGCACCACCATACAGCTCACAGTACCTATGTGTCCAGAGCACACTGGAGAGAATCCATGATGACAGACAAGTCTGTGTACTGTGGGGTTTAAGAAGGTTTGGGACAAAGACCTCAACTAAAGCCTTTTAACACAGTGATTCTTTGTTGAATACTCACTGAAATATTCCAGAGTGCTTTAGATACCCCAGCCTCATACAAGGGTTTATAGCCTCTGACTAATAGGATTCTAAACAAAGGGTGAGACAGCCAGTGATAATGATCAAAGCGAGGAAAGTTGAGGGTACATTCATGTTCCAATCAGCCCTCTTAATCTAACAGTTGAATCCTCTAAATCATTCCATGTTGGAAGGCCCCTTTGGAAATGTAGAGTTTAAATTCAGTTCTGAAGCATTGAAAACAAGTGTCTTGACATTTTCTACTCCATGGTTCCAAACAAACAATGAAAAAGCCAGTTTCCTGTTTGGGTTGGGTCCATGGAAACCTAGCCCATAGTAGCTTTGAATTATAGCACGGTGGCATGCAAGGACTTGGAGGGGAAGAAGTGAAGCTCAGAGGAAAGCACTGGCACAATACCAGGAAATCTGGCTGAAGTTAAGTCCATTAGACCAAGGAAACAATAAAAACCAAGACACGAGTTACTGGCCCAAGAGCAAATGCATCTTAGCCCAAGAAGAGAACACAGGGGCCAGGCCCGGGAAAAGCCAATCTAACAAGGAGGGCTTTCTACACTGTGAGACCCCAGGTTGGCTTCTCATCAAGAGACTAGATCTGTGAAAGCAACTAGCCACACAGCACTTGAAATAATGAAAGTGTTAGTCGCTCAGCTGTGTCCTGCTCTTTGCAACCCCATGGACTGTATAGCCTCTGTCCACGGAATTCTCCAGGCAAGAACAGTGGAATGGGTTGCCATTCCCTTTTCCATGGGATCTTCCCAACCCAGGGAATGAACCCAGGTCTCCCACATTGCAGGCAGATTCTTTGCCTGAGCCATCAGGAAAGCCAGCCTAAATAGACATGTGCTTTAAGGATACACACCAGATTCAAGCATGAAGGGCAAAAAAGCCACGTAAAATTTCTTGATAACTTTTTGATTGAAAGTTGAGATGACAACACTTTGAATACACTGAGTTAAATGAAATATTCTTATATCATTAAGTTAATTTTACCTTTAAAAAATGTTTAGTGTAGCCACTAGAAAAATTTATTTTATTTTATTTTTTTTGGCTTAAACAGCAGATATTTATTTTCTCACAGTTTGAAAGAATAGAAGTCCAAGACCAGAGTTTCAGCAAGATTGGTTTCTGGAGAGGACTCTCCTCAGAAAAATTTAAATTATATATAAGACATGCATTTGTGACTCACACTATATTTCTGTTTGGCAGTGCTGGGCTAGACAATACCCAAAGCCTCTGTGGCAACTCAGACAGCACTGAGTTGTTGGTTGGAACTCACTTTCAGAGAATCCGTCCTTCCCTTCCAAAGAATGAATGGATAAAAAGCCTTTTCTCTATTATGCTGCTAGCTAATTCTTGAGTCTTTATGTCAAACCTATGAGTTCAATGTTCATTTCAGGCAAAATTTTACACCTATCCAGACTACTCTGTGCATATTGAAGGTGTCATTTAAAAAAATAATTATTATACAGCTACAGAATGAGAAGACTGGTTTTCTTGTGTGTGGTGTGAAGCTGTTCTGAAGTTAGAACCTGAAAAGCATCCCAGAAGCACTCAGAGCTAAGGCAGCACCACTGGAATAAGGGGTGCCTCCCAGTGTGTCCACGTAAGGAATGCCATCACCCAGATGTGCCAGGGCCCATCAGTCACAGACAACGAAGAATGGGCCACCAGAGTATAAGGCATCAGGGAATGTGGGGGACTGTGGCAAACTGAAGATTGCATACCATTAAATGCTAAATTTCCGTCATGGGCTCCCTTTTGCAAATTCTATTCCCCGGCACCTCTTATAAATGCTCTACAAAACTTATCGACCAAGTGCATTTATCAGAATTTTGCGTTAAAAGCCTTTGAAAAAATGCAATTGCTCCCATCCCATCCTGGACCCCCTGAATCTTTAGTGACTCCACAGATGATTCTAATGTACCCTCCTATGTGAAAGTGACTGCAAGTTCAGAAAACTCAGAGATCCTTGGAAACTGGAGTAACTAAGAATGGCTTCCTGGAGATGTGACTCCACTCTTGTTCTGACATGTTTCCTCCCTGGCTCACCTGGATTTGACCTTGGAAACTCATTTGGATTCCTCCTGGATTCCCCGACTACCACCCTTTACAGAAAAACTGCTAGGTTCCAAAGACATGATGCTTTTACCAAGGGGACATGTTTCAATGGGCCCTGATACTGACAGTGTAGACACATATACAGAAAGTGGTCAGGGAATAAAGGAAGTCCCTATAGAGGAGAATCTATTTCCTTTAAGTGCGCAAAGCTCACATGCATTGTGTCAACCGGGATTGACCATCATTCCTGTCAAACTCTCACCCTTAACCAAGGCAATGGCACAGAGCTCATCTTGCCCACCCTCGTGGGCTACTCCCTTTCATCTATAAGAATGACCTAGAAAGCCAAGCAGATTTTACACAGATGCAAGAACATCAAAGAGAAGAAGACTGATACTGTGATTCCCCAGGCCCTGCCCCTTCCCCTGCCTTTACTCCTCTATTCATCGTGTAAGGAAGACTTGAGCTCCTCTTTCCTTCTACTTGGGACCTCCCTCAATATCCACACCTGTCCCACCTTTCATTCCCCAACCAATCACTTGCAGCCCTGTGCATCACTGATCATCACAGGACCTTCAAAGGCTTTAAGACACAGGCTCATTACAGCATGAGGATCGGATCCCCTTCCTCAGCATCCTGGATCTAATTGGCTGGTACCCTGACCAGACCAGTTGATAACATTTTTGAATATCAACCCGGAATACATTTGGTCAAGTGATCCAGTGCAGACAGACTTCGTGTGCCTAATGCTGGTTACAATTTAATGCAAAGCATTATTTCTTTCCAGGCTGCGAGGTGGGGGTCTGAGGACTCAGGATTCAGCATTAGGTGTTAGAGGGACATGAGGTCACACCTGGATCTGATCAGGCCAACACTACCATAATCTAAGTAAGAGGTGCCAAGACCCCAAGATGCTTCTACCAGCAGGCTTTCACCTGCCCTTAGAGCCTGAAATCTCTCCACTGAAGTCTCAGTGAAAGAACATTACATTGTGACAACAGCCATTTATTAGGATCTCAATTGGAGAAAGAAATGGCAACCCACTCTAGTATTCTTGCCTGGGGAATCCCAGGGATGGAGGAGCCTGCTGGGCTGCCATCTGTGGGGTCGCAGAGTCAGACACAACTTAGTCGGAAACAACTTAGCAGCAGCAGCAGCAGATATTAAAGCCCCAGTGAAATTAGTTTATCTGATCTCTTCCCAGCTAATAGCTGGTAAGAGCAAATCCTATAAGCAAGAGACTCTAGAGTGATTAGTTTTGATGGGCAAATCCAAGGAAGATGGTTATCTAGAACTGAGAAAGTGATCATACAAAGGAAAGAGGAGGGGGGACAAATAAAAAGAAAGCAAGAACAAGACATGATTAAAACACATTCCCCACTGAGCACAGCACCACGAAGAGAAAAGGCAGTAGGCAAGGACCAGGGAGTGCAGTCAGGCATGTGCCTATGCCAGCAGGGCAGTGTATGGAGTCCATGTGGGTTAAGAAGCAGTTTTCCTCCTCAAGCCATTTAGGACATGACTACTTCTTCTTCTGGTAATCTTGAAATCCCAGCTTGCCTGACGTAAAGGCCATTTTTTGTTTTTATCTCCCAGGCATAACTTCCCACCTTCTCCTAGTAACAGAACCTCCCTTTCCTCAGGAAATGTTTCTTCCCCATCCATGGGATTCTCTCTACCAGCCTCAACACCCTACTCTCAGGAACAGAGGAGTCAAAGGACTCAGACCTGGTTTATCAAATACTCTTAATCCCCTGGCCACAGGGATTGGTACAGGGGAGAGCCACCTGATCCAAGCAGGAATTCTTGATTCAGATTCTACCCTGCAGGAATTTGCAATCTGAGCAGACATCCCAGGATAGAGAAAAATTGGAGCTAGGTCTGACAACAGTGATCTGGAGGAAGCCTCTGAAATACTCAAGTCAGCATGGCTTCTTCCCTCAGCCCATCCCCTGAGGCCAGATTACTATTACTTTCACGTAGCGAACTATCTCATCCATTCAGTTCAGTTCAGTTCAGTCGCTCAGTCGTGTCTGACTCTTTGAGACTCCATGAACTGCAGCACGCCAGGCCTCCCTGTCCATCACCAACTCCCGGAGTTTACTCAAACTCATGTCCATTGAGTTAGTGATACCATCCAACCATCTCATCCTCTGTCATCCCCTTCTCCTCCCGCCTTCAATCTTTCCCAGCATCAGGGTCTTTTCCAGTGAGTCAGCTCTTCGCATCAGGTGGCTAAAATATTGGAGTTTCAGCTTCAACATCAGTCCTTCCAATGAATATTCAGGACTGATCTCCTTTAGGATGGACTGGTAGGATCTCCTTGCAGTCCAAGGGACTCTCAGGAGTCTTCTCCAACACCACAGTTCAAAAGCATCAGTTCTTCAGTGCTCAGCTTTCTTTATAGTACAACTTTCACATCCATACATGACTACTGGAAAAGCCATAGCCTTAACTAGACGGACCTTTATTGGCAAAGTAATGTCTCTGCTTTTTAATATGCTGTCTAGGTTGGTCATAACTTTTCTTCCAAGGAGTAAGCGTCTTTTAATTTCATGGCTGCAATCACCATCTGCAGTGATTTTGGAGCCCCAAAAAATAAAGTCTGACACTGTTTCCACTGTTTCTCCATCTATTTGCCATGAAGTGATGGGACTGGATGACATGATCTTTTGTTTTCTGAATGTTGAGCTTTAAGCCAACTTTCACTCTCCTCTTTCACTTTCATCAAGAGGCTCTTTAGTTTTTCTTCACGTTCTGCCATAAGGGTGGTGTCATCTGTATATCTGAGGTTATTGATATTTCTCCCGGCAATCTTGATTCCAGCTTGTGCTTCCTCCAGCTCAGCATTTCTCATGATGTACTCTGCATATAAGTTAAATAAGCAGAGTGACAATATACAGTCTTGTTGTACTCCTTTTCTTATTTGGAACCAGTCTGTTGTTCCATGTCCAGTTCTAACTGTTGCTTCCTGACCTGCATACAGATTTCTCAAGAGGCAGGTCACGTGGTCTGGTATTCCCATCTCTTGAAGAATTTTCCACAGTTTGCTGTGATCCACACAGTCAAAGGCTTTGGCATAGTCAACAAAGTAGGAGTAGATGTTTTTCTGGAACTCTCTTGCTTTTCTGATGATCCAGCACATGTCGGCAATTTGATCTCTGGTTTCTCTGCCTTTTCTAAAACCAGCTTGATCATCTGGAAATTCACGGTTCACGTATTGCTGAAGCCTGGCTTGGAGAATTTTAAGCATTACTTTACTAGCATGTAAGATGAGTGCAATTGTGTGGTAGTTTGAGCATTTTTTGGCATTATCTTTCTTAGGGATTGGAATGAAAACCAACCTTTTCCAGTCCTGTGGCCACTGCTGAGTTTTCCAAATTTGCTGACATATTGAGTGCAGCACTTACACAGCGTCCTCCTTTAGGATTTGAAATAGCTCAACTGGAATTCCATCACCTCCACACTGGAATTCCATCAGCTCCATTAGTTTTGTTCATAAGGCCCACTTGACTTCACATTCCAAGATGTCTGGCTCTAAATGAGTGATCACACCATCACGGTTATCTGGGTCATTAATACCTTTTTTGTACAGTTCTTCTGTGTATTCTTGCCACCTCTTCTTAATATCTTCTGCTTCTGTTAGGTCCATACAATTTCTGTCCTTTATGGAGCCCATCTTTGCATGAAGTGTTCCCTTGGTATCTCTAATATTCTTGAAGAGATCTCTAGTCTTTCCCATTCTGTTGTTTTCCTCTATTTCTTTGCACTGATCGCTGAGGAAGGCTTTCTTATCTCTCCTTGCTATTCTTTGGAACTCTGCATTCAAATGGGTGTATCTTTCCTTTACTCCTTTGCTTTTTGCTTCTCTTCCTTTCACAGTTATTTGTAAGGCCTCCTCAGACAGCTGTTTTGCGTTTTTGCATTTCTTTTTCTTGGGGATGGTCTTGCTCCCTGTCTCCTGTACAATGTCACACACCTCGGTCCATAGTTCATCAGGCACTCTGTCCATCAGATCTCGTCCCTTAAATCTATTTCTCACTTCCACTGTATAATCTTTAGGGATTTGTTTTAGGTCATAGCTGAGTGGTCTAGTGGTTTTCCATACTTTCTTCAATTTAAGTCTGAATTTGGCAATAAGGAGTTCTTGATCTGAGCCACAGTCAGCTCCCAGTCTTGTTTTTGCTGACTGTATAGAGCTTCTCCATCTTTGGCTGCAAAGAATATAATTAATCTGATTTCAGTGTTGACCATTTGGCAATGTCCATGTGAACTATCTCATACCTTTCCATTAAACCTACTTGGTACTTAGGTAAGTCAATTTGGTTGTTTGCAACCAACAACCAAAACTGATACAGAATATTACAAATGACATATCTAGAAGATGAAATAAGCTAAGTCAAGATTGGATGGGGAGCTGAGGGAGGACCCTCACCCCCATAGATCCCCATCCCATGCAGGGAATATGATAATTCCTGCTACAAGTTTAAACTATTAACCATGTATGATGTAGATGGTGACCCAAACCATGTGTTCCCACGGTTAAAGCTTTAGAAAACACTTGGCAGAAAAACGCTGGCACACTGGAGTACTCTGGCTACTTTAGTGTGCTTACATTAAAGAAGGATGCATGGGTCTGTTGAGATTGTCTTTCTGCCTTCAGCAGATGCAATAGAACCCTGGGGTTGAATAACTGTGTACTCTCCTGTATGTGTTTTCAAGCTATTGTCTCCCAGTTCCTAATGCATCCTTCTGCACTCTGCTCTGTGATGCCGGGCTGGGACTCTGCAACCCCTATTTCTCCTTTGCCTGTTGTTTTCTGCTGATGAGGGGAGTCAGAGGGAGGCTAGGAGGCAAGATGAGGGAGAGGGATTTGCTGTTTTCAGCAGCAGTCTACAGTTTTTTTGGTCACTCCCCAAAATCTGACCTAGCAGGCTCCCTGAGAGGTCCCTTCCTCAGCTGAGTTCTGTCCCTGTGCTGAAATTAATGTCCTGACTAGGAAACAATTATCTGGGAGCATGAAGAGAAATAGGGAAGTCTGATCCCCAGACTAAATACCTTCTATTATAAATTCACCCCAATTTCTAGCCATGATTGTGTCAACTGCTAGGGAGCAGACTGGGGACAGAGACAGTACTGGCTTTAGACCTGAGCGAAAAAGGCCCTGTCCTGACCACACTTCTGTGCTTTAAAGCGTCCTACTCTGACCTTCCTCTGGCCATGCCCTTCCCCATGGGAATAAAAGCCCAGGCCCAAGGGACACATCCACCTGGAGACTGGTACCTCCTTTGAGACATGCTTCAAGCACCTCAGGTCACAGAATGTCCTTCTCAAGTGTCCTGAGGCTGCTTCCTGGACCTGTGAAGGCCACTGCCCTACGGCATTCTTCTGAATGGACCATGTGCTTCCAGGTTACATACCCCTTGACCTGTTGCTGCTGAGAGATGCTTGATGGAGGGCGGGGCAAACAGAGCTTGGATGTACCTACTAAGTTGACTACATGTGGGCATGAGGCCCCGTTGAGCAGAGTTGAGTGGAAAGAAAAAGTGGGAGGCCATGGACCTCTTTTTGAGCTCTTGCTGCAGGCCCACAAATGTTAGGGGAGGGCCTGACAGGAAGCCGATGGTCCCTGGATTCAAGGCTAAGGCAGACAAAGCCATTAACATTAAACTGAGGACAGGGGGAACGAGCTAGGAGACAGAAATGCAAGGGTTGGGTTCAGACTCAAATACCATGACTCATCAGTCAGTGAAGCTCCCTCAGACGTAACCAGTGAGAGTTTTATTAAGCTTTACTGCCAGACACTGCAGGCTGGACATGCAGGAGCTTATGATTTTCAACCTTAAGGCAAACTCGGACCCCAGAGCCAATGCCAGGAGGGAGTAGGCCTCAAGGCAGGCTGGTCTCAACAGCAAAACCTGCCCCGTTGCCCCTCAGGTGAGGCTGGGGCGAGCCTGGGAGGAGAGCCAGCCTGTAGACCACAGGAAGGCCACCCTGGCTGACCAAGGACTCACCCGTGGCCGGGGCGGTGAGCCGACATCACATCTGTGTGCTTAACTCAGCGTTCCTGACCGGCCAGGGGCTGTCATCTCCTCTTCCCTTTCCCGTTTTAAGTGGATGCTTTCATTGTTCTCCTGCCCCTCCCCCATCATGGCACATATTGGCTATGCTGTGGGAGGCACATTTATCCCTTCTTGAGATCATGAAGAATACATTTACCCAGACCTGAGGGGAAGGGTATTCAACAGACTTCTGATTTCTCCTGTGGAAAAGAGATCTGAGCAGCGTGGTTTTCTCTCAAGCAGGGACACTTCTGAAATTGTGTATATGGGAAGAAGAGGGTGTGTAAGCTGAGCAGCAAAGTGACTGTGGTTTTTGTCCAGTGTATGCCTGCCTCCCACTCCTGACCCTCTGGTCACAGCCTTGAACACCTGACCACGGAGGAAGGCCCAGGAGCCAGGTTAGAACAATCGCTGCACTTAATCACAGTCATTGATTCAGAAGGTCATAGGACAGCAGCTGCTGGAGCTAGTGGGAAAAGAACTTCTTTCTTTCTTGCTGATGCAAACTGCTGTCAGCCGCCACATTTCCCAGTGTCAGAAAGTCCCCCCAGGAATAGGAGAGAAGGAGGAACAGGTAGAGAGAGAAAGTGTGTTCTAGAAGGCTCAACTTTCTGATTCCAGCCCCCGAGGTCCCTATAATTCCCTGATTCCTATGCATCTTCCTCACCTTTTGATTCTCTGAGCTTCCTCACCTTCTCTGCTTAAGCTCATGTAGAAAGAATAACTGTCTCTTTCACCTAAGACTCCCAACTGATCAATCAATGCTGAACATTTGAGTTGAACTTTCTTAAGCCATGGCCTTTTACAAAGTTATTCATTCTGTATGCATGTCTTTGACAACCAAATAAATTTTATTGAGTTTTAATTTCACTAGCTTGCATTTCAAAAGAAAATAGATAATTGTATTAATTAAAATTAAGTATGACTGCAAATGATGGAAACTGAAAATAACAGTGACTTAAACTGGAGGGATATTTCTCTCTCCTCAGTGGAGACTTCTAGAGGTAGGCTGTCCATGACTGTCGCCCCCAGATGCTCAAGAAACCAGGCCCCTTCCATTATTCCCAAGGGAACCAATGGCTTCACCATACCTGGTCTCAGGTTGGCTGTTTTAGATCAGCAGTTCACAAGGGCATCCACCCCACTCCAGAGGACAATAGGCAATATGGAGACATGTCTGACTGCCACAATGCAGAGTCGGGGTGAGGGGAGGGGTGCCACTGGCATCTAGAGATAGAGCATCACATTCCAAAGAATCACCCAAGTCCAGAATGTGAATGGTTTCAGGGTTGAGAAACTGTGTTCCCAATCTGGCTATATAGCACCAGTGATCCAAGAAGCAGGGAAGCAGACAGAACAG
Source organism: Odocoileus virginianus (assembly GCF_023699985.2). NCBI lineage: Eukaryota > Metazoa > Chordata > Mammalia > Artiodactyla > Cervidae > Odocoileus > Odocoileus virginianus. The sequence continues at coordinate 14,358,952 of NC_069695.1, read as the reverse complement.
GACAAAAGGCATATGCCAGTTTTCTTTTATGGGATGTTTCTAGAAGCTGCCACACAATCCAATTTATATCCCATTCACCAGAACTCAGTCATAGCCACACATAGTTGCAAGAGAGCTGCAAGAAAATGCAGCCCTTATTTTCAGCAGTGTGTGCTGAAAACATACATGAGCTGCTGAGAATGAGAAATCGGGGGCCAGCAATCAGCCTGTGATGCAGTAATTACATTGGTCATGATATTTTTCAAATCACATTTGCCTTCCAGAAAATGTGTTAGTCACAAAAGAGTTGGAGGAGTTGGAGGGCACTGGTCAGGGGAACCAACACATGCTAAGGCCTGGAAGTAAAGTATCCAGTGTGTGAACTGTAGGCAGTTCAGTTCATCTGGAACCAGGTAGGAAGCTGTGAGGCGTAACTCCAAATATGTGTAGAGAATGGCCTGGAGCAAAGCAATGCTCCAACTAGGGAGAGTAGTCAGAAAGCCAGCACAGTGAGCTGGTAAGAGATGCTAGAGGTCTGACCCAAGGGTATGGCATTGGAATAGATAAAACACTGGACCCACACACTTACAATTGATTAACCTTCGGCAAAGGGGGCAAGAATATACATCAGAGAAAATACAGACTCTTTGGCAAGTGGTGCTGAGAAAACTGAACAGTTATATGCAAATCAATGAAATCAGAACACACCCACAGACCATACACAAAAATAAACTCAACATGACTTAGAGACTTAAATATAAGACATAATACCATAAAACCCCTAGAAGAGAACATAGGCAAAACATTCTCTGACATAAATTGTATCAAAGTTTTCTTAAGTCAGTCTCCCAGGGCAATAGGAACAAAAGCAAACTAAACAAATGGGACCAAATCAAATTTATATGCTTTTGCACAGTAAATGAAACGATAAACAAAGCAAAAAGACAACCTATGGGATGGGAGAAAATATTTGCAAACAATGTGACCAACAGGAGTTTGACTTCCAAAATATACAAAAAGCTCAAATAACTCAATAACAAATAAAAACAAACAATCCAATCAAAAAATGTGCAGAAGACCTACATAGCTATTTCTCCAAAGAAGACATACAGATGGTTAACAGGCACAAGAAAAAATGCTCAACACTAATTATTAAAGGAATGCAAATCAAAACTACAGTGAGGTACCACCTCACACCAGTCAGAATGGCTATCATTAAAAAGTCTACACTCTTGATCAGATTTGATGGAGAAATCAAAAGCCTACAGACAAGCAAGAATTAAGACAACTCAGCACCACTAAACCAGTTTTACAACAAATGCTAGCAGTACTATGTCTCAGCTGACTGTGCTCCGATCATGAACTTCCTACTACAAAATTCAGACTTAAATTGAAGAAAGTAGGGGAAACCACTAGGCCACTCAGGTATGGCCTAAATCAAATCCCTTATGATTATACAGTGGAAGTGACTCAAGGGATTCAAGGGATTATATCTGATAGACAGAGTGCCTGAAGAGTTATGGATGGAGGTTTGTAATGCTGTAGAGGAGGCAGTGAACAAAACCATCCCCAAGAAAAAGAAATGCCAAGGGGCAAAATGGTTGTCTTAGGAGGGCTTACAATAGCTAAGAAAAGAAGAGAAGTGAAAGGCAAAGGAGAAAAGACAAGACATACCCATATGAATGAAGAGTTCCAAAGAATAGCAGGGAGAGATAAGAAAGCCTTCCTGAGTGATCAGTGCAAAGAAATAGAGGAAAGTAATAGAATGGGAAAGACTAGAGAGCTCTTCAAGAAAATTAGAGATACCAAGGGAACATTTCATGAAAAGATGGGCACAAAAAAGGACAGAAATAGTATGGACCTAACAGAAGCAGAAGATATTAAGAAGAGGTGGCAAGCATACATAGAAGAACTGTACAAAAAAGGTATTAATGACCCAGATAACCGTGATGGTGTGATCACTCACCTAGAGCCAGACATCCTGGAGTGTGAAGTCAAGTGAGTCTTAGGAAGCGTCACTAAGAACAAAGCTAGTGGAAATGATGCAATTCCAGTTGACGTATTTAAAATGCTAAAAGATGATGCTGTACTCAATATGCCAGCAAAGTTGGAAAACTAAGCACTGGTACAGGATTGGGAAGGGTCAGTTTTCATTCCAATTCCAAAGAAGGGCAATGCCAAAGAATGTTCAAACTATTGAACAATTGCACTCATTTAACATGCTAGCAAGGTAATGCTCAAAATCCTTCAAGCTAGGCTTCTACAGTGTGTGAACCAAGAATTCCCAGATGTACAAGCTGGATTTAGGAAAGGCAGAGGAACCGGAGATCAAATTGCCAACATCCATTGGATCATAGAAAAAGCAAGGGAATTTCAGAAAAACACCTACTTCTGTTTCATTAACTATGCTAAAGCTTTTGTGTAGATCACAACAAACTGGAAAATTCTTCAAGAAACGGGAATACCAGACCACTTTCCTGACTCCTGAAAACCTGTATGTAGGTCAAAAGGCAACAGTTAGAACCCAACATGAAGCATTAGACTGGTTCCAAATTGGGAAAGCAGTACGCCAAGGATGTACATTGTCACCCTGCTTACTCAACTTAAATGCAGAGTACATCATGTGAAACTCTGGACTGGATGAAGCTTAAGCTAGAATCAAGACTGCCGGGAGGAATATCAACAAACTCAGATTTGGAGATGACACCACCCTAATGGCAGAAAGTGAAGAGGAACTAAAGAGACTCCTGATGAAGGTGAAAGAGGAGAGTGAAAAACCTGACTTAAAATTCAACATTCAAAAAACTAAGATCATGGCCTCCGGTCCCATCACTTCATGGCAAACAGATGAGGAAGAAATGGAAACAGTGACAGACTTTATTTTCTTGGGCTCCAAAATCACTGCAGGCAGTGACTGCAGCCATGCCATTAAAAGATGTTTGCTCCTTGGAAGAAAAGCTATGATAAACCTAGGCAATGTATTAAAAAAGCAGAGACATCATTTTGCTGACAAAGGTCCATATAGTCAAAGCTATGTTTTTTTCAGTAGTTATGTACAGATGTGAGAGTTGGACCATAAAGAAGGCTGGGCACCGAAGAATTGATGCTTTTTTTCTCCCCCATTTATTTTTACTAGTTGGAGGCTAATTACTTTACAATATTGTAGTGGTTTTTGTCATACATTGACATGAATCAGCCATGGATTTACATGTATTCCCCATCTCAATCCCCCCTCCCACCTCCCTCTCCACCCGATTCCTCTGGGTCTTCCCAGTGCACCAGACCCAAGCACTTGTCTCAGGCATCCAGCCTGGGCTGGTGATCTGTTTCACCCCAGATAATATACATGTTTCAATGCTGTTCTCTTGAAACATCCCACCCTAGCCTTCTCCCACAGAGTCCAAAAGTCTGTTCTATACATCTGTGTCTCTTTTTCTGTTTTGCATATAGGGTTATTGTTACCATCTTTCTAAATTCCATATATATGCGTTAGTATACTGTATTGGTCTTTATCTTTCTGGATTACTTCACTCTGTATAATGGGCTCCAGTTTCATCCATCTCATTAGAACTGATTCAAATGAATTCTTTTTAATGGCTGAGTAATATTCCATGGTGTATATGTACCACAGCTTCCTTATCCATTCATCTGCTGATGGGCATCTAGGTTGCTTCCATGTCTTGGCTATGATAAACAGTGATGTGATGAACATTGGGGTGCACGTGTCTCTTTCAGATCTGGTTTCCTCGGTGTGTATGCCCAGAAGTGGGATTGCTGGGTCATATGGCAGTTCTATTTCCAGTTTTTTCAGAAATCTCCACACTGTTCTCCATAGCAGCTGTACTAGTTTGCATTCCCACCAACAGTGTAAGAGGGTTCCCTTTTCTCCACACCCTCTCCAGCATTTATTGCTTGTAGACTTTTGGATAGCAGCCATCCTGACTGGCATGTAATGGTACCTCATTGTGGTTTTGATTTGCATTTCTCTGATAATGAGTAATGTTGAGCATCTTTTCATGTGTTTGTTAGCCATCTGTATGTCTTCTTTGGAGAAATGTCTGTTTAGTTCTTTGGCCCATTTTTTGATTGGGTCATTTATTTTTCTGGAATTGAGCTGCAGGAGTTGCTTGTATATTTTTGAGATTAATCCTTCATCTGTTGCTTTGTTTGCTATTATTTTCTCCCAATCTGAGGGCTGTCTTTTCATCTTGCTTATAGTTTCCTTTGTTGTGCAAAAGCTTTTAAGTTTCATTAGGTCCCATTTGTTTATTTTTGCTTTTATTTCCCATATTCTGGGAGGTGGGTCATAGAGGATCCTGCTGTGATTTATGTCGGAGAGTGTTTTGCCTATGTTCTTCTCTAGGAGTTTTATAGTTTCTGGTCTTACATTTAGATCTTTAATCCATTTTGAATTTATTTTTGTGTATGGTGTTAGAAAGTGTTCTAGTTTCATTCTTTTACAAGTGGTTGACCAGTTTTCCCAGCACCACTTGTTAAAGAGGTTGTCTTTTTTCCATTGTATATTCTTGCCTCCTTTGTTGAAGATAAGGTGTCCATAGGTGTGTGGATTTATCTCTGGGCTTTCTATCCTGTTTCATTGATCTATATTTCTGTCTTTGTGCCAGTACCATACTGTCTTGATGACTGTGGCTTTGTAGTATAGTCTGAAGTCAGGCAGGTTGATTCCTCCAGTTCCATTCTTCTTTCTCAAGATTACTTTGGCTATTCAAGGTTTTTTGTATTTCCATACAAATTGTGAAATTATTTGTTCTAGTTCTGTGAAAAATACTGTTGGTAGCTTGATAGGGATTGCATTGAATCTATAGATTGCTTTGGGTAGTATAGCCATTTTGACAATGTTGATTCTTCCAATCCATGAACACGGTATATTTCTCCATCTGTTTGTGTCCTCTTTGATTTCTTTCATCAGTGTTTTATAGTTTTCTATGTATAGGTCTTTTGTTTCTTTAAGTAGATATACTCCTAGGTATTTTATTCTTTTTGTTGCAATGGTGAATGGTATTGTTTCCTTAATTTCTCTTTCTGTTTTCTCATTGTTAGTGTATAGGAATGCAAGGGATTTCTGTGTGTTAATTTTATATCCTGCAACTTCACTATATTTGTTGATTAGCTCTAGTAATTTTCTGGTAGAGTCTTTAGGGTTTTCTATGTAGAGGATCATGTCATCTGCAAACAGCGAGAGTTTCACTTCTTCTTTTCCTATCTGGATTCCTTTTACTTCTTTTTCTGCTCTGATTGCTGTGGCCAAAACTTCCAAAACTATGTTGAATAGTAGTGGTGAGAGTGGGCACCCTTGTCTTGTTCCTGATTTCAGGGGAAATGCTTTCAATTTTTCACCATTGAGGGTAATGCTTGCTGTGGGTTTGTCATACATAGCTTTTATTATGTTGAGGTATGTTCCTTCTATTCCTACTTTCTGGAGAGTTTTAATCATAAAAGGATGTTGGATTTTTTTCAAAGGCTTTTCCTGCATCTATTGAGATAATCATATGGCTTTTATCTTTCAATTTGTTAATGTGGTGTATTACATTGATTGATTTGTGGATATTAAAGAATCCTTGCATTCCTGGGATAAAGCCCACTTGGTCATGATGTATGATTTTTTTTAATATGTTGTTGGCTTCTGTTTGCTAGAATTTTGTTAAGGATTTTTGCATCTATGTTCATCAGTGATATTGGCCTGTAGTTTTCTTTTTTTGTGGCATCTTTGTCTGGTTGTGGAATTAGGGTGATGGTGGCCTCATAGAATGAGTTTGGAAGTTCACCTTCTTCTGTAATTTTCTGGAAGAGTTTGAGCAAGATAGGTGTTAGCTCTTCTCTAAATTTTTTGTAGAATTCAGCTGTGAAGCCATCTGGTCCTGGGCTTTTGTTTCCTGGAAGATTTCTGAATACAGTTTCAATTTCCTTGCTTGTGATGGGTCTGTTAAGATCTTCTATTTCTTTCTGGTTCAGTTTTGGAAAGTTATACTTTCCAAAGAATTTGTCCATTTCTTCCAAGTTGTCCATTTTATTGGCATAGGGCTGCTGGTAGTAGTCTCTTATGATCCTTTGTATTTCAGTGTTGTCTGTCGTGATCTCTCCATTTTCATTTCTAATTTTGTTAATTTGGTTCTTCTCCCTTTGTTTCTTAATGAGTCTTGCTAATGGTTTGTCAATTTTGTTTATTTTTTCAAAAAACCAGCTTTTAGCTTTGTTGATTTTTGCTATGGTCTCTTTAGTTTCTTTTGCATTTATTTCTGCCCTAATTTTTAAGATTTCTCTCCTTCTACTAACCCTGGGGTTCTTCATTTCTTCCTTCTCTAGTTGCTTTAGGTGTAGAGTTAGGTTATTTGTTTGACTTTTTTCTTGTTTCTTGAGGTAAGCCTGTAATGCTATGAAACGTCCCCTTAGCACTGCTTTTACAGTGTCCCATAGGTTTTGGGTTGTTGTGTTTTCATTTTCATTCGCTTCTATGCATATTTTGATTACTTTTTTGATTTCTTCTATGATTTGTTGGTTATTCAGAAGCGTGTTATTTAGCCTCCATATGTTTGAATTTTTAATAATTTTTTTCCTGTAATTGAGATCTTACTGCACTGTGGTCAGAAAAGATGACTGGAATGATTTCAATTTTTTTGAATATACCAAGGCTAGATTTATGGCCAAGGATGTGATCTATTCTGGAGAAGGTTCCATGTGCACTTGAGAAAAAGGTGAAGTTGATTGTTCTGGGGTGAAATGTCCTATAGATATCAATTAGGTCTAGCTGGTCCATTGTGTCCTTTAAAGTTTGTGTTTCCTTGTTAATTTTCTGTTTAGTTGATCTATCCATAGTTGTGAGTGGGGTATTAAAGTCTCCCACTATTATTGTGTTACTATTAATTTCCTCTTTCATACTCGTTAGCGTTTGCCTTACATATTGTGGTGCTCCTATATTGGGTGCATATATATTTATAATTGTTATATCTTCTTCTTGAATTGATCCTTTGATCATTATGTAGTGTCCTTCTTTGTCTCTTTTACAGCCTTTATTTTAAAGTCTATTTTATCTGATATGAGTATTGCGACTCCTGCTTTCTTTTGGTCTCCATTTGTGTGAAATATTTTTTTCCAGCCCTTCACTTTTAGTCTATATGTGTCCCTTGTTTTGAGGTGGGTCTCTTGTAGACAGCATATATAGGGGTCTTGTTTTCATATCCATTCAGCCAGTCTTTGTCTTTTGGTTGGGGCATTCAACCCACTTACATTTAAGGTAATTATTGATAGGTATGTTCCTGTTGCCATTTACTTTGTTGTTTTGGGTTCACATTTATACAACCTTTCTGTGTTTCCTGTCTAGAGAAGATCCTTTAGCATTTGTTGAAGAGCTGGTTTGGTGGTGCTGAATCTCTCAGCTTTTGCTTGTCTGTAAAGCTTTTGAATTCTCCTTCATATATGAATGAGATCCTTGCTGGGTACAGTAATCTAGGTTGTAGGTTATTCTCTTTCATTACTTGAAGTATGTCCTGCCATTCCCTTCTGGCCTGAAGGGTTTCTATTAATAGATCAGCTGTTATCCTTATGGGAATCCCTTTGTGTGTTATTTGTTGTTTCTCCCTTGCTGCTTTTAATATTTGTTCTTTGTGTTTGAGCTTTGTTAATTTGATTAATATGTGTCTTGGGGTATTTCGCCTTGGGTTTATCCTGTTTGGGACTCTCTGGGTTTCTTGGACTTGGGTGGCTATTTCCTTCCCCATTTTAGGGAAGTTTTCAGCTATTATCTCCTCGAGTATTTTCTCATGGCCTTTCTTTTTGTCTTCTTCTTCTGGGACTCCTATGATTCAAATGTTGGGGCGTTTTATATTGTCCCAGAGGCTGGTGAGGTTGTCCTCATTTCTTTTTATTCTTTTTTCTTTTTTCCTCTCTGTTTCATTTATTTCCACCATTTTATCTTCCACCTCACTTATCCTATCTTCTGTCTCTGTTATTCTACTCTTGGTTCCTTCCAGAGTGTTTTTGATCTCATTTATTGCATTATTCATTTTTAATTGACTCTTTTTTATTTCTTCTAGGTCCTTATTAAACATTTCTTGCATCTTCTCAATCTTTGTCTCCAGGTTATTTATCTGTAACTCCATTTTGTTTTCAAGATTTTGGATCATTTTTATTATCACTATTCTAAATTCTTTTTCAGGTAGATTCCCTATCTCCTCCTCTTTTGTTTGACTTCGTGGGCATTTTTCATGTTCCTTTACCTGTTGGGTATTTCTCTGCCTTTTCATCTTGTTTAGATTGCTGTGTCTGGAGTGGGATTTCTGTATTCTGGTGGTCTGTGGCTCCTTTTTAATGTGGAGGTTTCACCCAGTGGGTAGGGTTGGGCGATTGGCTTGTCAAGGTCTCCCGTTAGAGAAGCTTGCGTCGGTGTTCGGGTGCATGGAACTGGATCTCTTCTCTCTGGAGTGCAATGGAGTGTCCAGTAATGAGTTTTGAGATGGGTGTATGTGTTAGGTGTGACTTTGGGTAGCCTGTATGTTGACGCTCAGGGCTATGTTCCTGCGTTGCTGGAGAATTTGCGTGGTATGTCTTGCTCTGAAACTTATTGGCTCTTGGGTGGTGGTTGGTTTCAGTGTAGGTATGGAGGCTTTTAGATGGTCTCTTATTACTTAATAGTCCGTGTAGTTAGGAGTTTTCTGGTGTTCTCAGGTTTGGGGCTTAAGTCTCCTGCCTCTGGATTTCAGTTTTATTCTTCCAGTAGTCTCAAGACTTCTCCAACTATACAGCACTGATAATAAAACTTCTAGGTTAATGGTGAAAAGATTCCCCACTGTGAGGGACACCCAGAGAGGTTCACAGAGTTACATGAAGAAGAGGAGAGGGAGGAGGGAGATAGAGATGAGCAGGAGGAGAGAAAGGGGGACTCAAGAGGAGAGAGACAGATCTACGCAGTTCTCTGTTCCCAAAGTGTTCTCTGTAGCCCAGACACCCACAGAGATTCACAGAATTGGATTGGGAAGAGAAGGGGAAGGGAGGAAATAGAGGTGTTCTGAGGTAGAAAATGGAGAGTCAAAAGTGGGAGAGAGTAATCAACACACTCCTGAGTAAAAATGGGTACTGAATATTGGATTCTTAAATGTCCAAAATTGATATCAAATACTGAAAAACCAAGATTAAAAATCTATAGTAGAAGTTAGACTCTTAAAAATACAATATTAAAAACAAAAACACAAAAAATTTTAGAAATATATATGAAGTTCGGTTTAGAAATTGGTCTTCTCCTTTTTTTTTTTTGCAAGGTTATAGTGAAATGAAAATGAAAATTAAGGAGTAATAGAGGACTTTAAAAGAAAATAAGAGAAAAAAATAAAACAAGAAAAAAATTTTTTTTCCTAATTAAAAAAAATAGTAAAAATATATGAAAGTGAAAATGAAAGTTAAGGAGTAATGGGGGAGTAATAGGGAATTTTAAAAGAAAATAAAAGAGAAAAAATATAGAAAGAAAAAAGGAAAAAAATTTTTTTAATTAAAAAAAAAGTAAAAATATATCTAGGAATTTCTCTGGAGCTGTTGCGGTCGGTGTGGGTTCAGTTCAGTTTCAGATAGCTCCTCATTCCAGCTTACACTTCTCGATATCTATAGGCCCCTTCCGGTGTAGTCGGTGTTATCTACCGTGATTTTAATCTGTTGCACCGGTCCCTTCTGAAGCGGTTCCCTGTGTTTATTTGGCTTCTGTTTGCCGGTCTCTTTGGTGTCTAATTTCCGCCCTGACACAGGCGGGCGGAGGTGGTCTCTTGTTCAGGTTCGCTAGTTCAGTCCTGCTGCGGGGAGGGCAGGGCACTGCAGGCAGATATCACTGTGTGTGGGGAGCACTCACAGTGTTCCGGCCACACTGGGTTTGCCCCGCTCACGGGTGTGTGCTTTCCCCGTCTACACTGCTCAGGCTCCCGGCTGCTCTATATGGAGCGGGCCCTGCATTGTGTGCGGTTCCAGTTTTCGGGTACTCCACAAAAGCACGGACTCGGTTGGGCCTGTGTTTTGTGCCTTCCCCGGCCCGAGCAGCTCAGGCAGCCAGGAGCTTGATGGGCGCACTCTCCCCGGGTACAGCGCGCCCTCTCCCCTCCGTGGTCCCAGCCTCAGTTTCCACGCGTGCCAGTCAAGTGCGTGTGCCTTGTGTCTATTCTCGGGAGCTGGCCTCTAGCCGCGACCCTCCCAGTGGATGTTGACCATCCAGAATCTCAGGAAGTCTTTGGATAGAAACTGGAGGCTTGTTGGCAGTTTGGTAGGGGGTGCCGTCTCTGGGGCCGAGTTTGCCCCTTTCCCCTCCCCGCTGCCTCCGGCAGGGATGGGCCAGTCTGCAGCCGGCTAGCTCTTCTCTGGAATTGCTCAGTCCCTTTGTTCAGCGAATGGCCGGCAGTGTGTTCGGGCCGGTTAATTTTCTCTCTCTCTCTCGCTATCCCTCAGTTTAAGTTGCTATCTCACGTTAGCTCCCTCCGATTGCCCTCAGGGCATTCAGGCCCGGTCCTTACCTAAGCAATGCCTCCTGCTCCTCTCCGTTCCGCCCCCACTTGCTGGTGGCGGATGCGGGCGTCTGGGGTACTTTTCTGCTGGGAGTTGCTTTTAGGCATGTAATCTGTGGGTTTTATTTATTTTTCCTCCCAGTTAGGTTGCTCTCTGAGATTCAAAAACTACCCCCAGACCCGCCCATGAGAGGGTTTCCTGGTGTTTGGAAACTTCCTCTATTATGATTCCCTTCCCGGGATGGGTCTCCATCCCTAGCTCTTGTCTCTCTTTTTATCTTTTATATTTTGTCCTACCTTCTTTTGAAGACAGTGAGCTGCTTTTCTGGGCGCCTGAAGTCTTCTGCTAGCGGTCAGAAGTTGTTTTGTGAAGTTTGCTCAGCGTTCAAATGTTCTTTCAGTGAATTTGTAGGGGAGAAAGTGGTCTCCCCGTCCTATTCCTCCACCATCTTGGTTCCTCCCCGAATTGATGTTTTTAATTGTGGTGTTAGAGAAGATTTTTGAGAGTCCCTTGGACTGCAAGGAGATCAAACCAGTCAATCCTAAAGGAGATCAACCCTGAACATTCATTGGAAGGACTGATGCTGAAGCTGAAGTTCCAATACTTTGGCCTCCTGATGTAAAGAGCCGACTCATTAGAAAAGACCCTGATGCTGGGAAAAATTGAGGGCAAGTGGAGAAGGGGATGACAGAGGATAAGACTGTTAGATGGCATCACAAATTCAGTAGACATGAATTGGAGCAAACTCCATGAAACAGTGAAGTACAGGGAAGCCTGGCCTGGCGCAGTCCATGGGGTTGTGAAGAGTTGGACAAGACTGAGCAACGAAACAATGAAACAAAGGAATTTCTCCAGGAAGAAAACACAAGAGAAGGAAAAGACCTACGAAAGTAAACTATAAAGCCAAAACAATTAAGAAAATGGTGATAGGATCATATGTATTGATAATTATGTTAAATGTAAATGGATTAAATGCACCAACCAAAAGACACAGACTGGCTGAAAAGGTGAAAGTAATAGTTGCTTAGTCACATGTAACTCTTTGAGACACCATGGACTGTAGCCTGCCAGGTTCCTCCATCCATAGAACTCTCCAGGCAAGAATACTGGAGTGAGTAGCCATTCCCTTCTCCAGTGGATCTTTCCAACCCAGGGATCAAACCCAGGTCTCCCCATGTTGTGGACAGATTCTTTACCATGTGAGCCACCTGGGAAGTCCAGACACTGGCTGGATGGGTACAAAAACAAGACACACATATATATATATATATATATATATATATATATATGCTGTCTACAAGAGACCCACCTGAGACCTAGGGTCACTTACATTGCAAGTAAGTGGATGGGAGAAGGTATTCCACATAAATGGAGCTCATAAGAAAGCTGGAGTAGCAATACTCATATCAGACAAAATAGACTTAAAAAAAAAAAAAACAAGTTAAATAACCTGCCAGACATTTACATTTTTGCATAGTCTTCTAAACTTGGTATATTTATCTATTCCAGACCTGGATTCTGGATCCCATACGGGTCATGGGTTACTTGTCAGTATCGTACCATCTGCATTCCCTTCCCCTTCCCTCCCGGAAGCTGACGCTACCTTTCCAACAGATAAGAGCATCCTCTTGAAAGTGCACCCTGGGAGCTTGTGGCTGGGTAGTACTGCATGTGCTTCTGCTTCTTTGGCTGCGTGATGAGCTCCAAGTTTATGTGGCTGGAAAACTTTGTGACATATAGAAATCCTTTCTCCACAGATGATATAGTTTCCAGAAAACCCAGAATGAAGAAACACAAAGTTACTGGGAGCCTTGCATGTTGTTAACATACTATATACATGAAAAGGACAGAAATATTTTTTTTTAAGGTTACAAATAATAAATGCTGAGAGGGTGTAGAAGGGAACCCTCCTACACTGTTGGTGGTGATGTAAATTGGTGCAGCCTCTATGGAAAACAGTATGAAGATCCCTCAAAACAACTAAAACTGGAGTTGACATATGATACAGCAATTCCACTTCTGGACATATATCCAGACAAAACCATAATTCAAAAAGATAACATACATCCCGATGTTCATAGCAGACTATTTACAATAACCAAGACATAGAAGCAAACTAAATGTCCATCAAGAGATGAACAAAAGAAAATGTGGCATATATAAAATGGAATACTACTCAGCATAAAAGAATGAAATAAACTTATCTTTTTTAGCAACATGAATGCACCTAGAGAATATCATACTAAGCAAAGTAAGAAAGAGAAAAACATCATACATATCATATGTGATGTCTACGGACATGTGGAATCTAAAGCGTGACACAAATGAACTTATTTATGAAATATAGATAAAGGGAACAGACTTTTGGTTGCCAAAGTAGGGGGAGGAGGAGGGATGGACTGGGAAGTTGGGATTAGCACATGCAAACTATTATATGCTGCTGCTGCTGCTATGTCACTTCAGTCGTGTCCGACTCTGTGCGACACCACAGACTGCAGCCCACTGGGCTGCTCCGTCCATGGGATTTTCCAAGCAAAAGTACTGGAGTGGGTTGCCATTCCCTTCTCCAAAACTGTTATATAGAGAATGGATAAACAACAAGGTCCTACTGTATAGTACAGGGAACTATATTCAAAATCTTATAACAAACCATGATGGAAAAGGAAGAAAAGCTGGAAAAGTGAAAGTGACTCAAACAGATAGTAGAAAGGAGAGGAAAAAGGGAGCCATGGGGTCCCTGAGGCTGCTTCTATTTGGGGAACACAGGGAGGTAGAAGAATCAGCAAAGACAGAGGGTAAATAAATTTGAGGAAATTATAACTTAAAAATACACATTTTTCTCTCTATAGATAAAGACCATTACAGTATACTAACACATATATATGGAATTTAGAAAGATGGTAATGATAACCCTACATGCAAAACAGAGAAAGAGACTCAGATGTATAGAACAGACTTGTGGACTCTGGGAGAAGGCGAGGGTGGGATGTTTCAAGAGAACAGCATCGAAACATGTATATTATCTAGGGTGAAACAGATCACCAGCCCAGGTTGGGTGCATGAGACAAGTGCACTGGGCCTGGTGCACTGGGAAGACCCAGAGGGATCGGGTGGAGAGGGAGGTGGGAGGGGGGACCGGGATGGGGAATACATGTAAATCCATGGCTAATTCATTTCAATGTATGACAAAAACCACTGCAATGATGTAAAGTAATTAGCCTCCAACTAATAAAAATAAATGGAAAAATTAAAAATAATAATAATAAAAATTTGCATGACAAAAAAATACACATTTTTTAAAAAAATAAAGCAATTTGGGATATAGAATTAGGACTTAGTGATCAATTTCACATGGGAAATAAAACAATAGGGATAGTCAGGGATGACTGTCCTGGACAACTAAGGTGGTGGTAACATTCACTGAAAATTGAAACACAGAAAAGAATCAAGTTGCTAGAGTTGGGGCAGCAAAATCCAAGTACGTAGAAGCTTTCAGAGGCAGTGGCCATAGTGCTCTGGGCCTTAGGAAAGCGATTTGGACTGCAGGTGATAATTCAAACCACGAGTCAATAAAATTACCTCAAGGGAGCATGGGGAATGAGAGGACGAACAGGGGGCCCCAGAGAAAACCAGCCTTTAAGCTACAACAGAAGGGAAAAGCATTAGAGAAGCTGAGGGGTAACTAGGGAGTTGAGAGAAGACCCAGGAGTGTGGGCGCCACAGAAGCCAAAGGAGAACAGATTTAAAGAAGAGAGTACTAATAGTGGCGTCTGTTTCCAGAAGAGATTGGCCATGATATTCTGCAACAAAGAAGTCCCTGGTGACCTTGGGAAGAAGAGCTTGGCATGGTGGGAGCAAAACCTGGCAAGCCCTGGATTTATAGGGTGATAGCAAGTAGAGACAGTGAGTTGGAACATGTTTGCAAATCTGTAAATAGTTTCTTAAGAGAGAGACAGGGTGCAGCAATTAAAACTGGGTGAGAGAGGAGAGAGCAATTACTTTAAAGATGGGAGACACTTGGAATACTTTAAATGACTTAGATTTTATTGAGCACTCATCTGTGATCTCATTTGAACCTCATAGCAACCCCACCTACAGATGTGACAAATGACACTTAGAGAGGCTGTTACTTTAGCAAGATGATGTGGTTGGGAAGAGATGGCGCCATTTTCATTTCAGTCTGTGCTCTCAGCCTCTGTGCTAAGGAGATGCTCAATAAATGCTTATTGGCTGACTTTTCCTTTGTTATTTCTTCCTCTTAAAAAGGTAGCAAGTACCACCAAGTGACCTTCATGGACTCCACACGGAACAGAAGAATCACCCAGCAGAGCCCCAACCCCATTTCTGACCCACAAAAGCATCACGTAGAAATGGTTATTGATTTAAGCCACTTTCGTTGTAGCTTGTTCAACAGCAACAGAAAGCTGGGAAACCCTCATGAGGTCTGAAAAAGCTACCTCCTCATGTAGTTGCTTAGCCATGTCCAGCTCTTTGTGACCTCATGGACTGTAGCCTGCTAGGCTCCTCTGTCCACCGAATTTTCCAGGCAAGAATACTGGAGTGGGATGCCATCTCCTATTCCAGGGAATCTTTCCAACTTAGGGTTGAACCTGCATCTCTTGTGTCTCCTGCATTGGCAGACAGATTCTTTACCACCAGGAAGCTCCCCTCCTCATAGTTGGCACATAATGCTTTTTTGTTTTATAATCAGACTGTACGTTAGGCAAAGTTTGTGTCTAGTGCCCTCCCAGCTCCTCGTCAGTGCCTTTCCCCAACACCCAGGGCTCTTCCACTGCCACACCCCAGTATCTCCCTGCAGACACCCTCCCAGATCTCCCTCCCCAAGATGCCCCATACCTCAGAATCCTTCTTATCTCCATCCTTCTTACCTCCCTTCCCCACTCTCCTGTTATCCTTCCCCTCTCTCCATTAAGGAGTCTTCCAGGTATTTGTACTTTAGAGGAAGACTTTGGCAACCCCAAAGACACTCCAAGGTGCAGACTAGAAAGAGACAAATTCAAAGAGCATGTCTTGGGGAGGTTTAAGAGGAGAGAGCTCAAGCATTCAGCAGTCTCCCTAGTGTGTCTTCTCCGTCTTCTGCCCATAGCCTTCTACACCAACCAGAAGAAAATCATCAATTTTACACCAGAAGTGAGAAGATGCCTACTCCCAGCTCCCTCTGTTAGCAGTAGGTTCTCATTAACACTTGAAAAAAGTGAAAGTCACTCAGTCATGTCCGACTCGTCCGACTCGTTGCGACTCCATGGACTGTCCATGGAATTCTCCAGACCAGAAATACTGGGGGGGTAGCCTTTCCTTTCTCCAGGGGATCTTCCCAACCCAGGGATTGAACCCAGGTCTTCCACACTGCAGGTGGATTCTTTACCAGCTGAAATCCAAAAAGGACTTGACACTTCCTTTCCTTTGAAGTCAGGGAGAGAGTCCATTAGGATAAATAAAATATTAATAATTTTCAGCGCCTCTAGGAAACATCAGTCTTCCCTGGGAAAACTCTCTCTTCCAGCCCTGCTCTGATTATTAACTGAGAACCCACTGAATCTGAGATTACCTTCAGTCCTGCCTAACTGGCATATGAATAAGCCATTAGCAGTGTCTAAACAGGCCTTAGTAAAAAAAAAAAAAAAAAAGATAAATGTCACACTCCTATTGTGAGGCTGCCCGTAAAACCCCAGACAGCTTCCTGCTTTCCAGTTTGGATCTCCTGCATCCACCCCAGGGCAGGTACCATTTCCCCCAGTGGCTCTGATGGAGGCCGAAAAGCCAGCGCCCACAGAACTGCACTAATCACTCTTTGTCCTAGGTGTCAGATGTCACATCCAGTGGCCTTATCAGGGTCACTTGACATACAGAGGAAAGACTGTATCTGCTAGAAAAGAGGCGGTTTCACAGGCCAGCACACACCTCCTACCGACCTGAGGCTCCCTCTACCCCCACCCTGGTCATACCTCATCATTCCTCAGCTCACCCACTCCCCACCTGGAAAGGCACCCCTCCTGTCCACCCTGCCAATGGCTACTTATTCCTCCAGGTCCACTTCAATCCCCACCTCCTCTCTGAAACCTCTGTTACCCACTTCAGTGACCCTTCCTTCCGACACTTACACTGCAGATGGCAATATGTGTCTGGTTTGCGAGGTTCCTGGAGGCACCTGCGGAGACCGTGGAGTAGAATGGAGGCTGAACTCGGCCCAGCAACTGTCTCCCGATATTACGTTCCTGGAAGACAAGAGTGTTGCTGCCACGGGCCCAGCAAAGGGCAATGTAAATGGCAGACACGTGATAAATGCTTCCGACTAAAGAGAAAGGGGGTGGGACCGTCCAGTCATTTGTTCACAATATAACCAGTAATATTAGTGACTGTTATTAAGCCTATGGTGGACCGCAGCGATCAGGACAGACCTGGGAGCCGCCGTCCAAGCTGTAACAGTCCGAGAACTCTGCGAGCTTGAGAAACCGCCCTGGGAAAGGATGCTGCCTTCGCTGGGCTCCGGGAGGCCGGCAGGTGGGGACCCGGGGAGGGTGGAACGTCGGGGCGGGCAGCGGTCAGGAAGGAGGGGCCTCGGGCTGGCAAGGCCCGACCCCACCACGCCCAGCCCGGTCGGCCAAGTCGCTCTTGCGGCCAAAGGACTCGCCCCGCGGAGCCGGCGGCCGGCACTGGGCCGTGCCAACCCCCGGCGCACAGGTCTGCGCGGGAAGCGACGGAGGCGGGAGCCGGGCCTGGAGACCCGGAACCTCGCCGAACCGCGGGCCCGGTCCTCTCAGCCCGGTGGTCACCGTCTGCAAGGCCGGTTTTCCGGGGATTTGTCGGGAGTCACCCGCCGCGATGGTGGTTGAAAACCTGCCCGTTTGGATGCATTTTCTTAGGTTCAAACGTTGCCTTCCTTAGGGACCTTCTTTAAGACTGAATTTTAGTATAAATTGGGACCACCAATTTCTTGCCTTCCTAAATGGCTGAAAGAGGAACTCTGAGAAGAAAGCATTCTTGGGGCAGCGGAGGTGGGGGCGCGGTGGGGGAGTGGTGGTGTTGGAGCAAGAGAGCAGGTCTGCAGGTTACTAACAGCTTTGGTTGCTTGGCTAGTTGGCCTTGCTTAGCTGCGTAGACTTGGTTCGTGCATTTCCCCCTCTAGGTCTAACGTGTTCATCTGGAAGGAAAAAAAAGAGAGAGAATCAGACTAAATCAAACTGGCCCCCTTGACCTAAGAAATCAGAAACTCAGTGGTGAATCAAGCAAACTGTCTTTCAACAGGTCCTCCAAGAGATTTGATTGATGCTCAAGTCTGCGAACTGATGGACTAGATGACCTGCAGAGTTCCTTGGAGAGAAGACAGCTCATAAGTCTTAGGATCTTAAGGCCCCTCAGGCCCTTACTAATCTGGTGCTGGTGAAACTGCCCAATCCCTTAAGTCAACAGACCTACTCAGATACATAAAACTGCCAAAACTTTCCTTAAGAAGACTTATTCTTTGAAACTGTGCTTTATGCTTTATTCTTCCTTCTTCTGCTATTGTCTATCTCCTGTCTGTCCTTCAGGACTGTTTCAGTGATCGCCTCTCCTAAGACGCCCTCCTAATACCTCCGTTTCCAGGTCAGGTGACTCCCCTCTGTGTTCCTTCAGCACTTCAGAAATATCTCTGCTACATCACTTGTCACCTTTTCCCGGTCCCTGCCAACTAATTATTCACAACCTGAAAATTGAGAGTTACGTTACATTCAGTGAGAATTTTTAGAACCTCAAACCCAGGAGGCAGCATCTCAAGCAACCCTGAGAAGTGCTCCAAGGAGTCAGAGGAGGAAGCCAGGATGTATAGGAGTTTTTCCACAAAGGGCAGGTCGTCTGAACATCAAAAGATTATTTTTAATTAAAATCAGACATCTCAGGTCAAGGAATTTAGCATTTTTCTCTATATGGGAAGATGTAAGAGCCTGGGCTCACTGAAATCATTCCTTTTCTATGCACCTCCACTATCTGGGGCCAGTATTTTGTTTTCACATCCTGAGTTTCCTTAGGCTTCACCACAGGGAGTGGCTACAGTCTGATGGCTGCTAGATGGAAGGTATTCTTTTGCTTCCCGAGTTCCCTCAGGGCTCACAAGCTCACCGCAGACTGTGGCCACAATTGCTAGTGACTGTGACATCCTTTGTTTACTGATGCAGCAGGCAATATTTCATTTCTCATCCTCCAGCAGACTAAGCTGGGCGTGGGCAGAAACTGGTTACTTCTGCACACTCAGTGCCTGACCCAATGCCAGGCACATAGTACCTCAGTAAACATTGCGTGCACGAGTGAATGGATGACTTAAATCCTGATGCCAGCTACCTGAGGGCTCAGAGACTGACTTTTGATTCTTATTAATCTCTCATCATTGAGTGTTTAATGCTCATGATATAAATACCCAGTAAATGCTTAATCAGTGCTTTATAGCAAATTTATAATCCAAATACTTTCACATCTGTTAGCCCATTTGAGGCTCTTAACGATTTCATGAATTAGACTATACAGTTACTCTTAACCATTTTACAGCTGAGAAAATGACTTGCATATTAAATGTCTTTCTTTGGTTACTTATTTCTGCAAATATTATTTATTTAGTGTCTCCTCAGCATAGAGAATTGCAATAAACAATGGGAGATACAAAAGTTATTAAGGACATGATCCTTGTCTTCCAGAAACCTGTATTCTAGGAAAAATAAACCACAATACCAAACAATGTGTAATAAATCAAATTTGAGTGAGTCAGTCCATCAAGACTCTAGAAAGTTTGGTAGACACAGGGGTCATGGGTGGCAGAGTGGCTTGTGGCGAGGCAGAAATTGCATGAAGACTGGTCAGAAGAGGATGTGAATACATATGAAGAAGAAGGTCTCTGGAGAGAAGGAACTAATTAATAATTGAACAGGGACAGGACACGCAGCATAGTCAAGACAGTGACTGACAGCTGTTGCAGAAATCTTATAAAGGGAGCTATGGGGCCACCACACATGCTGCTGAAAGTGGGCTTGATGGCATTGCTCATTTGCTTGGCTACTTTTTATTGTGTATTGGACATTATGTTTGAAAAATTATCAGTAGAAACCATTTGAGACCTAGGATGCTAGCTTCTTCCAGATAGAATTTTTACTTGCTCTGCCAGGAGCCTAAGGACATCATCAATTCAAGGTCAGGTTAATCCCAATTCAAGGCTTCAGACTTTTTGGGCCACCTGTGTGACTCGGCTAAGCTGAACTCTGTGTGAGAGCAGTTCACTTCTGGTTTACCTTAGTGCTACAATGCAGCCCTTTGGGGCTTCAACACCAAGTGGCAAGTAACTTGCCAGGGCACCTACTCTGGAAAAGAAAGCATAAACAATAGAGTCCGACTTTTGGACCCCTAGCCACTCTGTCAAAATATAGCGCATTTCTCAACTTCCTCTGGAGCAGCAAATGCTCCCCTCCCAGGCAAAAGTAGCCCTAAATGCCAAACTCACCTCTCTAGATTTACATCTTCTAGATTTTGGCTTGTTAATCCCTCCTTTTTGGTGTTCTACGGGGAGATATTTTTGTCGATATTTTCTTCAGTTGTTTTCAGAAGGAAGATTACCAAGTTACCTAGTCTGCTTCTTCTAGAAGCAGAAGTCTCATATGTAAGCTCTAGACAGAGAACTTTTGAGGAATGGAGGGACACAAGCAGAGAAATTCATCAGCAAGTGTTGTATAGCTTGTTTAGCAACTATGTCTCAACTTCTTTAAGTTTTTAAAAAGTAAAAAGAATGTGGTGTATAGGATTATTTGAGGAGGTTGTTGAGGGAGTCATTAAAGAAATAAAGGGAAAAAGTCCTTTTTATCCGTTTCCTTCCTTTGCTCTAGCCAGTGTGCGTGCGTGTGTGCGTGCTCAGTCGTTCAGCTATGCCCAGCTCTCCACAACCCTGACTCTCCGTGATCCCATGGACTGTAGCCTACCAGGCTCCTCTGTCCATGAGATCTTCCAGGCAAGAGCACTGGATGGGGTTGGCATTTCCTCCTCCAGGGCTTTAGCCAGCATAAAGGATCAAAGAAAGTATTAGGTTAATGCTCAAAGTAGTACTTCTAATCCTAGTTAAACTGATTGGGCTTAAAAAAGAGGCAGCTTTGTCCAACTTATTGCTTCCTTGTTGGGGAGCCTTCAATGCCAACTGTAAACTCTGCCAAAAGGAAAGGGAAGCCTAAACCACAAATAGATTAACCCCACTCCAGGAGCAATTGCTGAGCCAGTGTTCCTGCTCTGACAGCCACCTCGAGTCACACTGGGGCAGTGGGTGAGCTTGGGGAACTGAGGCAGAAGGTCCAGGGCCCTGGGTGGACCCCTGGGCTACCTGCTTTTCAGGACTGTGAGTGCTGGAGGCTTTGCTAAATGGGGAGGGTGGCAGGCCCTGCTGCTGAGACAGTATGGCACCCACCTTCCACCTCCTTTCCTTTGCTCTGCCCTCTATGGAGGCTAAGATAGCTCAATATCTAATGTCTGGTTTCCCTTCATCTTAGAGTGCTCCTGTGATACAGTTCTGGCCTTGTTATTCAGTTGCTAAGTCATGTCCAACTCTATGCGACCCCATGGACTGCAGCATGGCAGGCTTCCCTGTCCTCCACTGGCCATGAGATGCAATCAGAAGTTTGGCGGGAGGGTTCTGGGGAAGCTTTGGCTTTCTTGATAAAAGAGGCTGACCCAATCCTGGCACCAGTTCCAGAATGGAATGCAGATGTGTAGCCTGGAGTTGAGCAGCCATCTTGTGAAGAGACACCCTGAAGGGGAAGGCCCAGAAAATCTCTAAGACCCAAGGCCTGACACTGCATTCTTCTTATATGAGAAAAAAAAACAACATTATTTGTTCAAACTTTGGTGATTAAGTTTTCTTTGATTTGCAAATAAAACACTTCTAATTGATGTAGGGAAATTTCAAATGCCGGGACCCAACATTAGAGCAAAATCACCTCTGGCTTTAGAATGAAAACACAATCAAACAGCAAATGTGAACTGAACCCTCTGTGAATCCAGTACTGAGGTAGTTGGCATTGTGGAAATCACCAAGGTAGCAAGCAGTGAACAACAAGGTGTTGACTAAAGAAAACTTTTGTGACCTAAAAGTTGAGAGTTGTTTTATTTGGTGGAAATTTTCAGGACTTAAGCCCAGGAGGCAGCATGTCAAGTAGCCTTCTGAGAACTGCTCCCAGGAAGTGGGGGGCAGGAGGGAAGGAGTGGAGGAGACAGGTTATATAGAAGTTTGCAACAAAGAGCAGGTAGTCTGAATATCAAAAGTATTTTTGTGAATTAAAGAAAACCAGATATCCCAAGTTAAGGAATTCAGTGTTTTCTATATATGGGAAATGAAAGAGTCTGGGCTCATTGAAACCAATCTTTTCATATGCATCTCAGATATCCTGGGTTTTTACACATCCTAAGTTCCTCAGGGCTCATCACAAGCAGTGGCTTCTACCTTGTTGTTCAGTTGCTAAGTCCTGTTCAACTTTTTGACTGCAGCATGCCAGGCTTCCCTGTCCTTCACTATCTCCTGGAGTTTGTTTGAACTCATTTCTATAGTGTCAGTGATACATCACTCCCTTCCCTTCCTGCTCTCAATCTTTCCCAGCATCAGGGTCTTTACCAATGAGTTGGCTCTTTGCATCAGGTGGCCAAACTACTGGAGCTTCAACTTCAGTCTTTCCAATGAATATTCAGGACTGATTTCCTTTAGGATTGACTGGATCGACCTCCTTGCTGTCCAGGGGACTCTCAAGAGTCTTCTCCAGCACCACAGTTCAAAAGCATCAATTCTTTGCAACTTAGCCTTCTTTATGGTCCAACTCTCACATCCGTACATAACTACTGGAAAAACCATAGCTTTGACTATATGGACCTTTGTCAGCAAGGTGATGTCTCTGCTTAATGGTGTCTGCTTAGTCTGCTGCCTAATGGCTGCCAGATCATGCAGGTATTCTTCTTCCTGTGTGCCCTGGAGGATTGGAATCTCTGATAACTGTGACATCCTTGTTTACTGATATGGCAGGAAATACTTCATTTCTCAAAGGGACCTCACACTTAATTGAGAAATATACTTAATACAAATAAAACCTATTTATCAAGTGTTAGAAAGGCTTTTAGATAACTTGATGGCTTTTGACATCTTTTTCTCCATGGTAAAATCACAGCAAAACACAAAACAGAAACTCACATCTTCTTTGTTTTAAGAATTGGTACTTAGGAGCCAGTCTAATTGGCCTCTCCAAGTCTTCAATGATTCATGGTTGAAGTCTTCTGTTATTTCACTGAGTTTGATTTGACAATTGAGGAAACCAAGGGCTCCCTGGCAGAATAGAAGCAGCCTGTTCCTAGAAATGTAATAAGTTTGTTGTGATGCCTGAAAGAAATCTACATCTCCAGGGCCACTTTTGAGGCTGTCTTCCCATGGAGCTCAAAAGAGAGGAGTAGAAGATGACAGGTTAAGTTCCATGGCAGCACCACTCACCTTCACAGGAGACCAAAGAAAGGCAAAAATCCTCAGAAGCAGCAGGAGCCAGAGCAAGGTTCATGGAGGAAGTGGGACTTGAGTAATGTTATGAAAAATGAATAAACCCCAAGTGGATCCGTGCGTGGTTCCATTGCCTGTCAAGGGATATTTAGCAATGTCTAGAGACAATCTGAATCTCAACCAGTGGCAGAGGTGGCATCTAGTAGGTAAAAGCCAGGGATGCTACTAAAAGTTCTGCAGTGCTTAAGACAGCCCCAAGTGGAAGTGGTGAATAGAACTACATAATAGAAGAGAACCAGAAAGCTCCTACTACTCTACCTAACTTTCTTTCCAGGATCAAATAGTTTGTACCCCATTATTTTAGAAGAAAAGCTATGACCAAATTAGACAGCATATTAAAAAGCAGAGACATTACTTTGCCGGCAAAGGTCCGTCTAGTCAAAGCTATGGTTTTTCCAGAGGTCATGTATGGATGTGAGAGTTAGACTATAAAGAAAGATGAGTGCCAAAGAACTGATGCTTTTAAACTGCAGTGTTGGAGAAGACTCTAGAGAGTTCCTTGGACTGCAAGGAGATCCAACCAGTCCATCCTAAAGAAAATCAGTCCTGAATACTCATTGGAAGGACTGAAGCTGAAGCTCTGATATTTTGGCCACCTGATGCAAAGAAATGACTCATTGGAAAAGACCCTGGTGCTGGGAAAGATTGATGGAAGGAGGAGAAGGGGATGACAGAAGATGAGATGGTTGGATGGCTTCACTGACTTGATGGACATGAGTTTGAGCAAGCTCCGGGAGTTGGTGATAGACAGGGAAGCCTTGCATGCTGCAGCCCATGGGGTCACAAAGAGTCAGACACAACTGAGTGACTGAACTGAACTGATTTTAGAATAAATGTCCAAAGCATCATCAGATTAAGTAACAATAATGCTTGATAAATTATAGAAAATAGAACACGTGCCAAAAGGAGACATATTTCCTCAAGGGGAACAAGTTGTATTTTGAAAGATCCTCTGGAAAACCCCCAACATAGACTATAACATCCCTCTGGCACTTCCTTACAAAGCTCTTCTCCTTCTCCAGGGAAGTAAATTTGGATAAATGATTGTCATTGTCAATTTTTCTTCACTAAGAGTCACCAAGGCCACTGTGCCCCTTCCAGGAAGCCGATTGCATATGTACAGTGAGGGAGAGAGCATGAAGCATTTACAAACCTACTTTGTACAGTGTCCCTTTTGTTTAGAAGTCACACTGGTCTTGTTTCTATAATGAAATAGTGCAAAACTTGTCTATCAGTGTTTAAAAGAAAAATAAAAGAAGGTTGTGTTTGGATGCCATCTTCAAACCTTAACGTATGCCCTGAGGCCATAATAAAAGAATTGAAATTCTTCTTACTGCTTCCCCCAGGAATAATCAGTCAAGGGACAACACTGGCCTCAGAGAAGGCCCTGAACAAGCCTCTGCCCTCTCCTTCATGTGGAGTGAGGTCCTTTTATACCTGAGGGTGCATTCTGATAGCTAGTAACCCCCAGGGAAGCAGGGAAGGGTAGGACAGCAACACCAGGCATTAAAACTAATGAGGGATAAAGGCAGTTTATCCAAACAGCCTCAGATTCTTGGGTTTTCAATATCCCCATTCATTACAACAAAGGAATTAAAAGAGGACTTGCCGGCTTCCAGTTCAAGACGGTGGATTAGAAGTACATGCACTCATCTTCTCCTGCCAGAGCACCAGCATTGCAACTGCTGAACAACCATCAAAAGGAGAACACTGGAATTCACCAAAAAAAAGATGTCTTGGGTCCAAAGGCAAAGAAGCCTCAATGAGACAATAGGAGGGGCACAATCAAGATAAAATCAAACCCCATATCTGTGACCCACAAACTGGAGAACAATAACACCACAGAAGTTCTCCCACTGTTATAAAAGTTCTGAACCCCACATCAACCTTCCCATCCTGGGGACCTGACAAAGGGACTTGGGATCCCCAGGGAATCTGACCTTGAAAGTAGCACGATTTGATAGTAGGACTTCCGTAGGACTGGGAGAAACAGAGACTCCAGCCTTGGACAGCACAAACAAAATTTTGCATTCACCAAGACCCAGAGGAAAGGAGCAGTGACCCCACAGGAGACTGAACCAAAATTACCTGCTAGTGTTGGAGGGTCTCCTGTGAAGGTGTGGATTGACAGGGGCTCACCACAGGGATGGGGCATTGGCAGAAGCATTCTTGGAAGGTCCCCCTTGGCATAAGTGCTCTTGGGGGACCATTAACCCTACACCCCAGGGCTGTGTCACCTCAGGCCAAACAACTAACAAACATGGAGTATAATCCCACCCATTGCCAGATAATTGGATTAAAGCTTTGCTGAGCAAGGCCCTGTCAACCAGAGCAAGACCCAGTTTTCCCACCATTAGTCCCTCCTCTCAGGAAGCTTATACAAGCCTCTTAGCCTCATCCATCAGAGTACAGACAGAAGAAGCAAGAAGAACCACAGCCCTACAAATAAAACAAAAACCACATTACAGAAAGTAAATCAGGATGAAAAAGCAGAAAATGATGTCCCAGATGAAGGAACAAGATAAAAGCCCAGAAAAACAACTAAATGACATGAACATAGGCAACCTTCCAGAAAAATAATTCAGAATGATGATAGTGAACATGATCCAGCATCTTGGGCAAACAATGGAGAAGTTGCAAGAATTGTTTACCAAAGACCTACAAGAACTAAAGAACAAACAAACAGAGATAAACAATACACTAGAAAGAATCAATAGCAGAATAACTGAGGCGGAAGAACACATCAATGACCAGGAGGACAGAAAGGTGGAAATCACTGCCACAGAATAGAATATAGAAAAAAAAATTTTTTTAACGAAGACAGCCTAATAGACCTCTGGGACAACATTAAATGCACCAACATTCACATTATAGGGGTCCCAGAAGGAGAAGAGAGAAATAAAAGACCTGAGAAAATATTTGAAGAGTTAATAGCTGAAAACTTCCCTAAAGCATGGGAAATAAAATAGTCAACCAAATCCAGCAGGCACGTAGAGTACCAAGCAGGATAAACCCAAGGAGAAACACACCAAGACACACAGTAATCAAACTGACAAAAATTAAAGACAAAGATAAAATATTAAAGGCACCAAGAGTAAAATGACAAATAACACACATGGGAACTCCCATCAAGTTATCAGCTGATTTCTCATCAGAAAACTCTACAAGCCAGAAGGGAATGGCATGATATATTTAAAGTGATGAAAGGGAAGAACCTACCAACAAGAATACTCTACCCAGCATGACTCTCAATAAAATTTGATGGAGAAATCAAAAGCTTTCTAGACAAGCAAAAGTTAAGAGAACTCAGCACCACCAAATCAGTTTTATATGGCAACCCACTACAATATTCTTGCCTGGAAAATTCTATGGACGGAGGAGCATGGTAGGCTACAGTCCATGGGGTCACAAAGAGTTGGACATGACTAAGCGACTTCACTTCTTTTTTTTTTTTTTTGGTCTGGCTATTGATTGTGAAAACTGATAAACATCTTTTACTATTGTGACTATACCTATTACTCACTTAATACCATTGTATCATGATCAATCAACAGAAAAATAATAGAATTCTATATCACCAAAACTATCATTTAATTTTAAAAAACCTGTAATCTCTTTTCAAAATCCAGATGCATAGCAGAATTATCTAGGAATTTTTGAGAAATAAAAATGCCCATGTATTGCTTTTTTTTCTCCAAAGTTCCAGATATGTGTCTAATGAGCAGACAAGTTTAAAAACAACTGGATTATATAATGATCTTTTACTTTTATCTAGTTTTTTCTAGTTTTCTATTTTTTAGTTCGGTGCTCCCATTTCATTTATGTTTTCCAATTTCTCCATCTCTTTTTTATTCTTTTTGATGTTCTTCTTTACAACTTTATCAAGCATAGTAGAAAAGCTTTTGTGTACATACATATAAATAGTGTGTGGTAAAATATTATTTTAGAAAACTTATGAACTTTTGCCTAACTAAAAAATTTATGATATTTTGATTCCACTTGTTTGACTTAGTATGAATAGAATGCTAGACTTCTAATTTAAAAAATAGATATGCAAAAACCAATGAAGATTTACTGTCTAGCACAGAGAACTGCAGTCAATATCTTGTAATAACCTATAAAGGAAAATAATCTGAAAAATAATATATGTGCATATGTATAACTGAATTACCTTGCTGTTCACCTGAGACATTGTAAGTCTACTCTACTTCAATAAAATATATATTAAGCAAAAAATATGGGCCTCAATGATAATAACTCCTCAATAATGGTCCATGAGTTGCTACAAATATCTTCTGCTAATGTAGGATATTAACAGTTGGAGAAAACTGATGTGGAATACACAGGAACTATTTGTACTGTCCTTCAAATTTTTCTATAAATCTAAAACTATTCTAAAATTGAAAGTTCTTTAAAAAAAAAAAGAGGTTGGGGGGGTGGAATTTGCCTAGGAGGGCTTCTCCAGCTTTGACCCATAAACTGAGAAATTCTCAAAACTACAAAACTTTTAGTTTCATTTGATTCCCTGAAAAAGTGTAGGATGATTTGTTGCCTAATACACATTATCAAATATTCCTTTACCAGAACACCACACTGCTGGGAAGAAGTATAGTTGGTTTTGAGCATAAGCCCAGTTAGTGATGAAGTATATTTATTTTCATTTTCAAGTGTTCCTTGTGGGTACAGTTCTCTCAGGGACCTCGTGGAAGGAAGACAGAGTGGGCATCAGCAATCTGGATGCTCTGCTCAAATATCTAATGTCTAGCAACTCTGCATAATTTCACTCACTTCACATGCTAGCAAGGTAACGTTCAAAATCCTTCAAGCTAGGCTTCAACAGTATGTGAACTGAGAACTTCCAGATGTACAAGCTGGATTTAGAAAAGGCAGAAGAACCAGAGATCAAATTGACAACATCCATTGGATCATAGGAAGAAGCAAGAGAATTCCAGAAAAAACATCTATCTCTGCTTCATTGACTGAGCTAAAGCCTTTGACTGTGTGGGTCACAACAAACTGTGGAAAATTCTTAAAGATATGGGAATACCAGACCACCTTACCTGTCTCCTGAGAAACCTGTATGCCAGTCAAGAAGCAACAGTTAGAACCAGACAAAACAGACTGGTTCAAAATTGGGAAAGGAGTGCATCAAGGACGTATATTGTCACCCTGCTTATTTAACCTATTTGCAGAGTACATCATTTGAAATGCCAGGCTGAATGAAACACAAGCTGGAATCACGATTGTCAAAAGAAATACCAATAACTTCAGATATGCAGATGACACCACCCTAGTGGCAGAAAGTGTAGAGGAATTAAAGTGTCTCTTGATGAAGGTGAAAGAGAGGGGGAAAGCTGGCTTAAAACTCAACATTCAGAAAATGAAGATCATGATATCTGGTCCCATCAATTCATGGCAAATAGATGGGGGAACAATGGAAACAGTGACAGACTTTATTTTCTTGGGCTCCAAAATCACTGTGGATGGTGACTGCAGCCATGAAATTAAAGGACACTTACTCCTTGGAAGAAAAGCTATGACAAACCTAGGCAGCATGTTAAAAAGCAGAGACATTATTTTGCCGACAAAGGTCTATCTAGTCAAAGCTATGGTTTTTCCATTGGTCATGTACAGATGTGAGAGCTGGACAATAAAATAGACTGAGCACTGAAGAACTGATACTTTTGAATTGTGGTGATGGAGAAGACTCTTGAGAGTTCCTTACACAGCAAAGAGATCAAACCAGTCAATCCTAAAGGAAATAACACTGAATGCTAGTTGTAATGACTGATGGTGAAGCTGAAGCTCCAATACTTTAGCCGCCTGATGCGAAGAGCCAACTCACTGGAAAAGACCCTGATGCTGGGAAAGATCGAGGGCAGGAGAAAGGGGCAACAGAGGACAAGATGGTTGGATGGCATCACCAACTCAATGGACTTGAGTTTGAGCAAACTCCGGGAGATGGTGAAGGATAGGGAAGCCTGGTGTGCTGCAGTCTATAGAGTCACAATGAGTCAGACATGACTGAGGAACTCAGCAACAACAGCAACATCATTCATTCCTGGAACTGCATGGCAGCCACAGTACAGATTTGGGGAGATGGAAAGATGAAAGACAATTCAATATTCAAAGTCATTTCACAGATGGAATTGTCAACTTAAAAAATACTCACAACCTAAAAGTTGAGAGTTATGTTTTATTTTGTGGGAATTTTTAGGACTTCCAGCCTGGGAGACAGCATTTTAAGTAACCCTGAGCAGGTGAGGGGAGGAGACAGGTTACAAAGAAGTTTTGCAACAAAGAACAAGTAGTCTGAACATCAAAAGATGACTGTTAATTAAAGACAACCAGAAGTCAGAAAGAACGAAACAATGAGGAACTGTTATAGACATGCTTTCCGGGAAACAAACTCACTCAGAAGGACAAAGCAGATAGTGGAGTGCAGTTTATTACACCAGCGGGCCCAAGGCAGAGTCTCCTCTTAGCAAAGGGCCCCGACCAGCATTTGTGAAAATCTTTTATACCCCATGTGTACTGTCCAAACCCACCAGCCCAAAACCCTTGAGGCTTACAAAGGAAGGGTAAATACAATCACAATAACCCCATCATTCACATGTTATGTGTTCAAACAGTTAATAATCAATAAGCCCGCGGTTACATTCCAACCAGTTAATAACTGGTAAGCCTGTGGTTACATTCCGATAGATACTGTCAAGAGGCAGAGGTGATTAGTGTCTGTTTTCTCTTAGGATCTTCAAGATTCCCCTGCCCAGAGGGGGTCTTATCCTTCCATTGTCATTCCCACAGGCGCTAAGCACAGAGTTCAGAGTCCATTGGAGAGGTGGCCACGCACGACCAGCATGGACACGCCTGAGATGGAGTCCAGGCCCTATGAATTCCTTCTTCATTCCCCTCTCTTGATGCTCTTAGTTTCCATAACGAGCATCATTTATTGAGATATATTGTACCTTAGCCCTCCTGCCACCCACATGAGAGAATGCTATCAACCTCTGGGTCACAAAATTCACAAGGCATTGTGGGAAGCAGGGCCCGCAAAGCAGTATGATCAAGGTTACTATAGCAACAGTTACAGTGGTTTCCTACCATCTCCCTTCACCCAGGAGAGGACTGAAGTCCAAAAGGGAATATTTTCATTAGACATGGCTTTCACTTGATTTTGCATATCCTCCAAGGCAGTAGATATATTTTCAGACAGGTCAGGGATGTACACATAACATTTGACTTTAATTATGGCACAAGTCCCTCCTTGGGCTGCTGTGAGTATGTCTAATGCCATCCTATTTTGAATTACTGCCTTCCTCATCTGATCTGTTCTTCGTTCAAAGCATGAATGGCTTTAGTACTGTCTAAGAGGGCCTGTTTAGTGAAATTAGTTAAGGCCTCTACCTTAACCATGATATCCGCTGTCCCTACAGAGGGTACCAACAAGGCAGCAAGATAGTCATACCATTAGAACACGGATGTGTCCATCTTGCACGCAGATAAGGCAGGTTTACTGGAGGCTGGTGTAGGCTAGGCTTAATACTGCCATGGGCGAAAGCAAATCCTATTGTGCAAAGCCCCACCCAGCCAACTGGTAACCATGGCCGTAAATTAAGCCCACAGAACCACTGGGTCCCATTAGGGGCTACCCAGCGGATTCCAGGATTATATTTCCAGTTGGAACCGGGCCACTGAGCAGACTGATTGGGGTGATAGGTAACTTCCAAGATTTGTTTACATTGTTCAGGGGACAAATAACAATTCTTTTGGGTCTAGGGGACGGTCTCCAAATCCAACTTTCTGTTCGGTTTTTGTTCCCAGCAAATAGTAGCAGGGCAATCAACTGTCTTTTTTTAGGAGTCATCCAGAAATATTCATCCCAGACCTGGTAGTATTGCTCAAGGTACCGGGAGGCCTGTCCGCCTTTTGTAAGGGAGGCTTTTTCCTCTTTAATTTTCATATATGAGGTATAAGCCTTTGTTATCTCCGTAAGGCTGGTGTTCATGTTAAATGTAACCCTATGTCCCTGGCCCATTGATGGCTTCTTCTTACACCAGGAGAGCAAAGAAAGGTTATGGTTGGTGAGAGAGAGGAAAGTTCCTTTCTGTTGTTTCAAGAAGGAGCACAGTGGTATAAAGTTCCCATAACGGAGTGGCGATACCCACCAGGGGAGTCCGTCCATTGCTGACAGGGGCGTAGCCCCACATACCCAACAGTTGGAGGAGTTGTGGAATTTCGCCCACAAGATGAAGACGTTGTCCTGTGCAGGAACAGTGGTCAGGTCCAGAATTGCATTGGTGAGGCCGAGCAGCAGGAGTCGTTTACCCAGCTCCATCCTGTGGAGGGCTCGTCCGGGACCTCGTTTTCTTCTTCCTCCTCAGAATGATCTTGGTTTCCCGTGGGTCGGTGGGGTCCTTCTG